>NC_141667.1:39120000-41520000 GCF_028749965.1 Puma concolor | reverse complement strand
TAGAGAGATTGAGTTTGAGATGCCTTTGGGACACCCAGAAGCGTTGTCAAGGCAACAGTTGATTATATATTGCTCTGGAGCCGGAGGAGAATTGTAGCTGGAAACCTAAATTCCATTCACACGTTTTATCAAATATTCACTGAGACCTTAGTACGTTTTATTCACTGCTGTCTCTAGTGCCTAGAGTAATATCTACCACAAAGTCTCACAGAGCTTACTCGCTACTAGGGGTGAATAGATAATAAACAAATACAGAATATCTTGGGTGGTCATAAGTGCTGAGAAGAAAATTAAAGCAGGACAAGTGGGCTAGGGGATGGGAAGGGGTATGGGGCTCTTTTAGTTCTGGGGGTCAGGGGAGTCTTCTCTGATAAGATCACATTTAAAAAGAGTGAGATACGATCTCGCGGTCCGCGAGTTCGAGCCCTGCGTCGGGCTCTGGGCTGATGGCTCAGAGCCTGGAGCCTGTTTCCGATTCTGTGTCTAAAAAAAAAAAAAAAAAAAAAAAAAAAAAAAAAAAAAAATAAAAAGAGTGAGATACATTCAAGGCATAAAGAGGCAGGATGGTGTTTGTGGTTCATCTGCCTGTAGGTGGTATTTGAAGCCTTGGGCATGAGCAAGACTTCCTTGGAGAGAACACAGAGGAAGAGAAGGAAAGAGCCCAAGCTCCTACTGGTTGGGTCAGAAAGGCCAAATCTGCAGAGGAGACAGAGAAGAGGCAGGGAGGAAACAGGAGAAACTTGGGTCATAGAAGCCAAAGAAGTAGAATATTCTGAGAAGGAAGGTCTGGCCAATACCACTGATGGTCTGCTGTAGACTAAGAAGGTCCTGGGTCTGCCTGCTTGACGCAGAGCCATTGGTGCTCTTGGCTACTGTTGCTTCATTGAAGAGTGTGAGTGTGTGTGTGTGTGTGTGTGTGTGTGTGTATGTGTGTGTGTGTATATGTGAGTGGCTCCAGATTGGGATGGATTGAGGAGTGTGTGGTAGGTGAGGAAAGCAAGACCTGAGTCCAGACAATTTGGGAAGAATCAGAGACATAAACATAGAGAAGGGAGTTTCTGGGGCTCAAGGCACAGTCCCAACCAGATACCAGCTCTGCCCTTCACCTTCCATCACCACCCAGCATCTGTTTCAAGTCAGAACACTAGTCAGTAGGGCCAAGGCGGGGGGTGGTAATGGAGGGGTGCTGTGTGCTGCTAAGTTAGAAAACAACAGCAGTAAAGGTAAATGTTGACATGTTGCCCAGAGGGCAGAGGAAGCAAGGACTAGGGGTCAGCTGAGATGCTGGACATTTATGGATTCATTCAGTCATTCATGCAACAAATCACTGGCAGAGAGTATCTAACTGCATCTTAGAACACGCAATAGTAATAGCACTTTCAGAGTGTTACTATGTGCTGGGCTCTGTTCTCAGCCGTGTGAGGGGAATATCATCCTTCATCCATGTTACAGACAAGAAGACTTAGGTGCGAAGAGGTTAAGCAACTCGCCCAAGGTCCCACACCACAGAATTTGTTACGCTGGGATTCAAACCCCATTAAGAACAGGGTGCTACGGGGATACATCGAGGGACAGCTACCATCCGTGCAGCTGCTCAGCAAGCACTTATTAAGCACCTACTGTGGTTAGGTGCTGGGAGGACAAGGATCAATTGAACACGGTCCCTGCCCTCCTATGGCTTATAGTTTGGTGGAGGAAAAGGACCTCAAGCAGGTGCCACACTACAGGGTGATAAACGCTATGGAGGGAAAGCATGTGTCACAGGAGCACCACACCCAGCTCTCAGAGATCAGGGGAAGGCTTTTCCAGGGAAGAGATGGGGATAAACTGAATTGAGAAGGCTGCCACAGTTGGCTTATAAGGGGGGCTGTGTAAAGGGAGAGTAATAAGAGCCACATCCAGGCCAACAGACCCGTGAGAGCTAGGGGTGGAGAGGAAGTAGTGAGGAAAAAGTGCAGAACCCACATGCCCTTTAAGGAAATTAGGCATTTGCAGTCCCAGCCCAGCTAGTGGCTGCCCGGCACTGAGGATGACAGGAGGTCCGATCACTAGGTGGGGAAGTAGTCGTGCCAGGGGAAGTGAATGAGACTGTAGCTGAAGACGGACATTGGCCCGCTTCGCAGAGACAAAGATTCCCTCCTTGGCCAAACTCTAGCCAGGCTTCTTAGAGCCTTCTTCTCACGCAGGCCTCAGTCTTGGCCTCTAAAGACTCGAACAGAAACTCACACGGTTTCTAACAGCTCAAGGCCACATCCCTAGGATGACCTTGATCCCCTTGAAGTGCCTGCCTGAGAAAACTCAAGGCTGCCGAAAGAACTGACCATTTGTTCCAGCTGAAACCTGACCACCCTTTCTCAGGGCATTTACTAAAAAGGGCTTGCTGTTGGAAATCCTTCCACTGTCCCTTTGAGGTCAACGTGTACCTCCTGCAACTTAGGAGTATCTTCTCAAGGACCTAAAAGGCACTCTTTGAAGTGTGAGATCATCAGGATGGATACGGCCTCTGCCTCCCAGTCTCTGTGGGAGGACAGACTCCCAACCTTGATCACCGCCAGCTGACAGACCAGCTGACCTAGCCCTATTTACACTGACCAATCCTTTGAAAGCTTTCAGGTCTCTGATTCCACTGAGCCCGGCTCACCCTTCCCTAGCCCCCGTTCTCTCGTTAAAACGCCCAGACACTTCTGCATAAATCTAGTCAAGCTTAGTTCACACTAGGCTCTCTTCCCTACTGCAACAGTTAGTCCTGGTTAAAATCTGTCCTTATCACTTTAACTAGTGTCTGATTTTGTTTATCTTTGACAACAGTTCAGCTCAGAGTCAGATAAGAACCCACCAAACTTAGCAGAATAATTTTAACTTGCGTATAGCTACGAGCACACAAACCCTGACGTCTGATGCCCGGAGGCCCATGCACACTGGGCCATTCACAAAGCTCTTTCGACCTCCTTGGCCTGACACGGCCAGCTATACCTCTATACAGAACAAGAAACCGCTGACTCACTGAAAACAGAGCGCGTTTATAAACAGGAAGCTGAGTGTGTGACCACAGACATTCAGCATCTGATAGCAATTGCTGAACGTGGCAAAAAAAAAAAAAAAAAAAAAGGTTCAAATTTAAAAAAAAAGAATTCTGTGCCACCATATTAGAACTCTCTAGCTCGTGGAAAGACAATCCTACTATTGATCATTTATTAAATACTTAAATAAGGGTAGAAGGGTAGTTCTTATTTGGTCAGACCACGTTGGTGAGTCAGGCAGACTGCAAATATTGATTGAATCCCTTGGAGCGTGTGGTTTCTCCTTTTCCTTTCTCCTCCCTCCCCAAGCAGAGCAAAAAGGCTCCTTGGTGAGTTTCGTGGCCATACAGAAGGGATTTGTTTTCCCTCTGCGTTCCCGCAGTCCGCCTTCTCCACACAGCGGCCCTGTGCTGTGGCAAACAGTCTCCACCGGGAGAGATGCACAAACACTGGCAGCTTAAAAGCCACTACGCAGTGAAGCCTGCAGCACACTGCGTGGCTGGTGCTGGTTACAATGCAGAATTGCTGGGATCGAGCCTAGCAAAGGGTGTCAGGACCTGCACTTGCCCTGTTCTCAGCAGAAAGGGAGCCATTCATTTTCCTCGTGTTCCCCTGTGGCGGGTGGGGGTGGGGGGGCTCAAACATATTAACCCAAGAAGGTAGACTTCTACAGCCAAGGAAAGAGCCAGGTGGTTATCCCTAAGAGGTCTTCTGGGATCCGGCCCCACTGCCACATATGTCATCAGGACAAAGGTGTCTGAGCAATGTTTGGAATCTCCCTGCTTTTCGTCCGTGAAGTCAGGTCATGGATAATAATAGCACGGTGTCTGGTACATAATAAAGCTCTTAATAGCGAGTAGCTAAGGGCTTTATTTGCACAGTTTTGTTTAATGTGCGCAATAACCTCAGGAGACAAGCACTGGCAACCCCACTGGGTAAGTTAATAACATCCCTAGTGAATCAGTGAGTGGCCAGTTCAGGATCATGGCCCCGGTGTGCCTGGTTCCAGAGCACAGCCATTTGCCTTACTTATTGCTAAAGTTTTAGAGCAGGATGTGTCCCTTCCTTTATATCGGTACTGTACTTAGAGGTTCTGATCTGCAAATATCACCTACAAAGAACCCCCATTTGGTAGTTCTTCTGTGTTCCGTAGAGCACTTGCCACTTGCTCTTCCATCATTTAGAAAGAAGATGCCATGTTGCAATTCACAAGTAGCAGTGGTTGTGTCTCAGTGCCTTGGACAACACGTTAGTATTGACATTAATAATAACTAACTTTATAGACTATTTGTTGTGTGCTGAAGAGTATGGGTCATTGGCTCCACTCTACAGATAAGGAATCCTGCCTGATGCTCAGAAAAGCTAAATCGGATTTCAGTGCAAGTAGGGAGACTCCAGAGCCCCTGCTCTCAACCATTATGCTGCACTGGGAAAGAGTCGTGCCTAGAACACCAGGGTATAATTTATATAAGGAGTAGCCCGCTGCTTCTGCTGTTGTATTAAAGTCTGAAGAAAAAGGTCTTGGAGTCACGACAGTTACCACTGCAAAGTTTGGAGCTATCGGAAGCAGACCCCGACAAAGGTCCCTGTACAAGTGAGTATAAAGGAAGTGCTCCGATGGAAAGGCCAGTGAAATGTAGGGGAAATGGGACAGGAAGCAAAGGTGCGGGTCAGTGAGAGTCCTGAGGACAAGGGGTACAGGACAGCTCGGGGGCATGTGAGGGTCCCGTACCTTAGGGGCTGTGGCATCTACGTGTTACCGGGATTTAGCTCTGCTGAGTCACAGCAAACCCCATCTCCCAGAAACAACATAAAAGTGCCCGTCTCCTGTAAACAAAGACCAAAGATAAGAAATCTGAGACCTCATGGTGCCAGAGCAGAGGTTGGCAAACCACGCCCTGCACCCAAACTGACCTGCTCCTGTTTTGTAAGCCTGTGAGCTAAAAATTGCTTTTATAGTTTTTCATGATTGAAAATAAATCGAAAGAGTATATGATTTGATGACATATGAAAATGATAAGAGAGTCCGTTTCACTGTAAATAAAGTTTTATTAGAATACACGTTGGAACATATTGGAACTCATTTATGGCATATTCTTTATGGCTGTTTTCCCTCTAACATGGCATTGTTGACAAGTTGTGAAAGAGACCATATGGCCTGCAAAGCTGGGGATATTTATCATCTGCTCCTTTACAGAAACATTTTGCTGATCCCTTTTCTACAGTATCAGGGAGGGAACCAGAATTCTTCTAATTTGTTGCTCTGCCGTCCTCAACATTTGCTACTGCCTCGTGTTCTGAGATGGTTACTTAAACTCCAGCCACTGTGTCTGCATTCCAGTCAGCGTAAAAGAGAACAAAGAGTTCACTTCCTCACTTAAAGAAAACTTCTGGTACAGTTTGTCTTCTACATTAGTAGAAATTTGTCTCCTCACCATACTTAGCTCTACAACCTTAGTTCAAGAAGCTATGAGCTTGGCAAAAAAAAAAAAAAAAAAAAAATGGGGTTCCTGATGCAGGAAAAAAGAAAATGTATGTCAAGGACAATCAACAGTTCTGCCTCACCTTGAGAGAGTTTTAAAACAAGGAAATTTGAAAGAATGGTATATAACTCTACAAGGCACAGGGGAAACTGAATTGCTCTAACTCTTTACATTTAATTAATATTTCTTCTCTCCATTCCAAATTTCACCTATCTTAGTCCTTAATTAGCACAGCAAATTAGTTACGTACCCGATTTTCTTTTTTTCTTGCCGGCTCTTTATGCCCAACAAAAAGAATGTGTCCTTCTCAGAAATGCTCTCTTATTTATTCTAAAAATAATATATTCTCAGGAAAGAAAATATGAGGGCTTTTTGGAGAAGTAACTGAATCCAAATCCATGACAGAAAATCCACAAGAAGAGCCTGTAACATCTTTTTTTTTTTTTAATTTTTTTTTAACGTTTATTTATTTTTTTTGGGACAGAGACAGACAGAGCATGAACTGGGGAGGGGCAGAGAGAGAGGGAGACAAAGAATTGGAAGCAGGCTCCAGGCTCTGAGCCATCAGCCCAGAGCCTGACGCGGGGCTCGAACTCACGGACCGTGAGATCGTGACCTGAGCTGAAGTCGGACGCTTAACCAACTGAGCCACCCAGGCGCCCCTGTAACATCTTTTTATACCAGGAAGCAAGGAAGTTAATCACACACCTCTGGGGCCATGACAACAGGATCTGAGAACCACCTCGAAGTGATCTTCCCACTGTAAGAGAAGAACCATTTGAATTCAATAAGAATATCTGACATTGATTGAAACACCTCAGATATATTTAAATTTATAAGTTTATAATTAAAAAAACCCCACATTTGTCATCTTTACAGGTACTAGGTACAGAACTCATTGTTCTGAAAACTGTAAATAAAAGAATCAAGAATTTAACTTGCCTTTCCTAAATTGTTCCTCAGGGTAACTAAATAGTTGAAAAAGGAAAGCTTCTCTTTAGAGAACTAATAAATAAAGAGTGATAGAAAATCACCATTTTGCAAACCTGTAAATGATGACTTTAAGTAGGGCTCCTCAATAGCCACTAACACCATGAAACCTTAACGCCATAGAAAGAGAGAGAACCAGACATTGTGTGTCTTCCAGGGGAAGCGCACCTTATTTCCATGAATCCTTGTTGCCAAAATTTGCACCTAAATCTGGTTAAGTCTCTGCCTTAGCCACTAACCGGCCTCAGGGAGGGGCGATAGTGTGATGAAATAAGATGCTAGATAGAACCCTGAGGAGCATGTCCATTGAAGGAAAGGGTAGAGGAAGGGGCAATCTGGAGGGTACTAAGAAAAAAAAAATAGAAAATTAGGAGAATATTCAGGAGTGCAGTGCTGTGGAATCCAAGAGAAGATACGGTTTTAGGAAGAAGGAAGAGATAGACCATGTAAAATGTTACAGGGGGAGACAAGGGCTGAAGAAATGACCACTGGGGGTCAGTGACAAGGAAGGCTACTGGTGACTTTGATGAGAAGACTTGATAGAAGCCCGTTACCGGGGAGCTGATAACTGAGAAGAAGTTGAGGTGGTTAGAGAAAAGGTGGAGGACTTCATCAAAGTTGAGTCATGAGGATACAGAAACTGCATTAGTGTCTCAGGACTGCCAGAGGAAAAATTCACAAGCTGAGTGGTTCAAACAACAGAAACTTTTTGTCCCATAGCATTGGAGGCTGGAAATCTGAGAGCAAGGTGTTGGCAGAGTTGGTTCCTTCTGAGGGCTGTGAGGGAGAGATCTGTTCCATGCTTCCCCCTCTAGCTTCTAGAGGCTTGTTGTCATTCTTTGGTGTTGCTTGGCTTCCACTGTATCCTGTTAATCTCCACTTTGATGTTCACATGGCATTCTCCCTGCGTATGTATCTGTGTCCAAGTGTCCCCTTTTCACAAAGACAACAGTCATATTGGACTGGGGGTCACCCTAATGACTTTATTTTAACTTGATTACCCTGTAAAGACCTTATTTCCAAATGAGGTCACATTCTGAGGTACGAGGGCTGAGGACTCAAACATATCTTTTTAGGGGGAAACAATTCAACCTATAACAGAGACCACCATACTTTCTTTAGTTATAAATGTATGTTCTCAAAAAAAAAAAAAAAGAACAAAAATAAAATTTAAATCATACTGGTATGTCTAGAGATTTCAATACTAGGTTAAAAGAAGGAACGAGAAGAGAAGATGGGACAGTAGCTGGAAGGGGGCAGGTGTATTGAAAGTCTTTGCTTAGTGCAGGGTGGAAAAGACTTGAACATGGGGCATACAATGGGAAGGAGCCATAGGTAGGGAGAACTTGAAGACCAACGACACAAGGTGTGGTGTCGTGTGGTGTGGTATGTTGTGGGGTAAATATTATATCAGTGGGTGGGAATCTTAGCTGAACAAAAAGAGAAATCTAGACCTATTGCTTGGCACTGGCTGCCCCAGAAGGATAATTACATGAACGTATTTGTGTGTGTGCAGGAGCCTCTGGCTCCTCCTCAGCCTGACCCCATGGAGAGAGGTGCTAGAACGATACACCATACAGGCTGGCATTGAAAGACTCTGTCATACTTTGTAAATTTCAGGCATCACCAATGCAACATCCAGGTGTAGGCGATGCACAGTTGGGACAGAGGAGAATGCCCCCCGTTTCTCTGTGGAAACCAACACAGCTTGGTCACTGCGAGGACTGAGAGATCAGCCCCTCTCCAGCGTTGCAAATCAGAGACATGTAGATCCAAGATACTCCATGACTCCAGAAACCTGACTGCTCCTGAGCCAGGGTCCTCTGAGACAGGATGAGATTAATAGCTCGCAGGCTTTGAGGGAAGCAGGCTTAAGGATGAGCCACTGCAGACACCCAGAACTTGTGACCCATCCTGGGAACTCATGGCAATAACTATACAAGACCCAGTTGGGGGGGGGAATGGAGACATCCCCCCGACACACACACCCACTTCAGTCGCCAGTCATATGTCCAGATTGTTACCTGTGCTTCTGACCAATGGGCTATAGATCAGAGATTCCCATTGACCCCCACCCCCCTTGGGCTGGATTAATTTGCTAGAATGGCTCACAGAACTCAGGGAAACATTTTACTTTCTAGGTCACTAGTTTATTATAAAAGGATATAACTCAGGAAGAGCTAGATGGAAGAGAGGCATAGAGCAAGGTATGGGGAAGGGGGAAGGGGTGTGAAGTTTCCATGTCCTCACCAGGCACCACTCTCTCCACACCTACTTATGTTCACCAACCTGGAAACTCTCTGAACCCATCCTTTTGGGGTTTTATGGAGGCTTTGTTACATAGACATGGTTGATTAAATCTTTGCTCTTTGGGGAAGTTGATTCAACCTCTATCTCCTCTCTCCTCCCCAGAGGTCTAGGGGATGGGACTGTAAGTTCCAGCATCTAATCATGTGGTTAGCTCTCCTGACAACCAGCCCCCATCCTTAGGAGTATCCAGGAGTAGGTTCATTAACATAACAAAAGACAACTTTGAACTCTCAATACTTAGGAAACTCCCAAGTATTTGAGGAGTTCTGTGCCAGAAATAGGGACAAAGACCATATATAAATAAATATATATATATATATATATATATATCTTATTATATAAGACCAAATATATATATATGTATCTTATTATAATAAGATATTAAGATATAATGAAAATAAGATATTATAAATCACAATGTTATTATAAGCCAATGAATAAATAAACTGATTCATTCATATAATGAAATACTATAGGTTAAAATGAACAAACCAGATCTACATATATCAACATGAAAAAATGTCAAAGCCTGTTGATAAGAGCAGAAAGTTACAAAAAGAAATGTACCATATGGTTTTTAATGTTTATATAAATCGTTAATGCATACAAAATAATGGTACATATCATTCATGGATATATCTCTATAATAAAAGTTTAAACGTGTACATGGGAAGAAACATCCTAACTTCAGAGTCATGGTTACCTCCAGGGAGAAAGGTAAGGATGGGATAAGGGTGCTCTATCTGTACTTAGTGTTTTCCTTCTTAAAAAGAGAAAATTGATTCTGAAGCAAATAAAGCAAAATATTCACATCTGTTAATATGGGGTTGGTACATGAGTATCTGTTAATGTTTTCTGTGTTAGGCTGTATATTCGAAATGTCATCATTTAACATTTAAAATTAAAAAAAAAAGAAGGCAATATCACTGTTCTTGAGCACAGGAAAAGATTTTCATTTAATAACATTGGTTTAAGTTTATTCTAACTTAATTTTATTAATTTTACATTACTAATTTTATGGTAACAGAGTATATCGTGTATCTCCTTTCATGTGTATCTCTAATTAAAACTATTCTCAACACATTCCCCTAAAATTCTTTTTCATAAACCTTCTTTAACTAAAGACTTTGTATTCTTATTAAGTGTGCTCACTGGGCTTCTACTCTTCTAAATTACAGCTTACCGTGGCTGACAAAGACAACTGACCCTGTTTCCTTGTTCCAGTAACTGCAGCCAGGCCAGCCCACGGTGAGCCCCCTAGGGAATCAGTCAAAAGTCTGAGCTGTTGCAGGAAGCTTGCCTGCAGACAGCACACAGGCCGCAGGCCATCAAGCAGGGCCCTGGTCTTTCTATCTTTTCTGAAGAAGGAAGTGAGGCTGGGAACAGCCCCAACAATGCTTCCAGCATTCCTGATTCTATCTCCAGTTTTGAAAGGACTTCTTGTTTGACTTAAAAGTGGAGGTAAAAGGCGATGGTTTATAGGAATGATCTGCAATTGACAGGCGATGAGCTCCCTTGTCCACTTGGCTAAGTCTGTTTCTAGCATCTCTATAGTAGTGTCAGGCTTAAAATTAATATTATGTGCTACCTTGCCATGGAAAACTGGGAGGGCCTCAAATGGCCTAACTGCATCTTCCTACCCACTCTGCTCGCGCGGATAAGGTCCCCTAGCCAAACAACCCTCATTATCAGGGGGCCGAGGCCCAGTGCCTACTTATCCCCACCAGGCTCCAGTTCCCTGCCAGCTACAAAATTAGGCAAACAAAACAAGCACATCCGCCTGTAGAAACGAGGAATCCTTCCCACCTCTTGTGACCATAAAGCCTAACCCCGTAGCCCCTGATTGGTCACTCTGTGCCCAAGTACAACTCCTGCCCAGCTGTGGTTGCACAGCATCTTCTTTCCCTAGACAATAGGCTGCCATCAGTCTCTTCTGTCCAGCGGTGAGTGTCATGTTTGGCCATCCCCATAACCCTAGACTAGAATCTCTCCCTCACTAACAAGCTGAAAAGGAAGCAATCAAAATACTACAATTTTCCATTTTTTCTTCTTTAGAACAATCATTACGCAACTGCATCAGATAACTCTCATGTCTTTTATTTCCAGCTAGTTTTTCTGGTCAGGAGGTTGGAAGTGGGAAGAAAATGCGTACAAAATGTGTTTCATGATCTCTTTCTAGTTGAAAGTTGAGAGATTTCTGCTCTGATGGGAAAGGGAGGTGAGAGGGTGGCTTCACGAAAGATTGAAAACCTCCGCCCAAAGGGTGCCTGAAGATCATTCACCTAGAAAGTTCACAAACTGAATAATGATCACCAAAAAAATTTTATCTCATGATAAAGAATTACACTGCAGCAACCAATCCTTCTAACCAGCCTAATACAGAAATGATGAAGAATTGCCTCATCATGAACATTATCATGTCGTGACATCACAGCCATGATGCCAATGTGATTTTTCTGATTTTTTGGGACATATTTGGCCACAGTGACCTCACTGAACATCTTACCAAGGCCAAACAGTATAGCAAATCATCCTTTAGCTATTACCTTTATGTGCTCTTGTTGTTGTTGTTGTTGTTTTTATATGGGCAATCAATTAGGTTGGAATGTTTATGTTGTTTGGATGTTTCTGGTGTCAATAATCCTTGATACATATTTCTTTTGAGTTCTTTTAGAAATTTATTTTGTGGCCTTGGGATATTGCAGTCTATGCTTCCAAAGTGCATTCATATTTATTTAATTTACTCTTACATCATAGTTGAGTCTGGACTGATCATTTATTCATCCCAAATGAATGAAGTGATGAAACCTAGAGAAGTCAAGTCCCAAGGTTACCTCGTCAGATATATAGATTTTTTACTCAAAAAGGCTTTCTGAGTCTTAAATACAATGTTCTTTCTACTACTCAGATTCTTTTAAAGTTTACTTCTTTATATTTCAGTTCCTCATAAGTTAATTAAACTAGCAAATATCTGAGAAAAATGGAATGTCGGTGCTTAAAGTGACTTTAGAGATTATCTCAAGTGTCAACACATCCAAACTAAGGAAGACATCAGGTTCTTGGGATAGTGACTGTGATTGAAGAATACTCATAAAAATACATTTGTTGATTTCAAATGTGCTACCTGGTTCACTCATATATGATTAATAATATTCTGAAACTATACTTGTATAAGTGTACGAAGTATAAGTACTTTGGTATAAGTTGTACCAAATATGCTTAAAATACTTCCCAAACTGGAACTCTAATTTACAAGGTATTAATTAAACCGAAAAGCCATCATGGTTAAGAAAGTTAGTAGACTCTGCATTAAAGATAGAAAACTTAAAATATAGTGCAGTTTTAGAAGCTTCTTAGTCTAATCCAGCTTCATCCCTGTCCATGTAATGCTGGAGACAATATCTCCAGAACATTTTCCTATCTGGGACTCTTTCCCACACATCCTTCTTGGGGTACAAAGAGACACCAGCTGTCCATAGGTATCCTCCCAAGACTCGAATGATGATACTTAACAATGCTGCAGAGCACTTCCATTCACAGCTCTTAGAAAGTTTTAATACCGGGTGCTCATTTAGACTTGTTGATGGCCCTCAGCTCCTCATTAGGACAGGCCTAGAGGATGAGAAAGAAGGCTAACTTTTTTTTTCTTTTGGTGTTTTACATTCTCTGGTCAGTATACTAAAGTCGAGTGTTCTGCTTTGCAATTCCATACTAACGCTTGGCACCATGAGTTTTGTATTGAAGTGATTACAACGTATTCTACAAGGACCTGTATTGCTGATTAATACACAGTAACAGCAACTAGATTTATCCTCCTACCAGAAACAACTGAAAAAATCTGAACAAATGTGTGAACTAATAATGCTCAAGACATTGGTTGTCAGGCCATGAAGGATCACTGAGAGATGGGAAACAAATGAGATGAACTTGATGACTGCCCAGAAATTATTCTACCACGTGAGGAAACTGTCCATCAGCACAGGGATAAAGAACCCAGGTAGAGTCCATCTGTTTGGCCAGGTTGATGAGATAGAGCTCAGAATCCAGGGAAACAGAAATGGCTAGAATTTACAAGGCAGAGTACCCACAAAAAGAGAGCTGTACAAAGTCATAATTCTAGAGAGCCAAAGAGGGTCCCCCTTGAGTATTCGGCTGAGTATCAACCAGTGTGCGCATGTGAGGAAACTACCCAAGACCGGGGAAAGAGTTAGAGGGAATAGTCTTCAGACTTCACAGAGGCCTGAGAAAAGTGCCTGTTCCCTAAAGCCCTAGTGGAAAAACTCATAATTCAGGTAGAATTAGAGAACCCTGACAAACATTCCTCAGTAGTGCGGAAAAATTGACTTCAGGCTAATGGCAGCTTCAGTCCAGCCCAATACAACCTAAAAGCAGTACCTGAAGGATCAAATTGTTTCCAAGTAATTTAACTGCATCTAGAATAAAGCTCAATAATATTTACAGGAATCAAAAATATCCATCGGCCAATGTGGTAAAATTCACAACATCTGACACTCATCAGAAGTTATCAGATATACAAAGGAACAGTAAAATATGACCCATAATGAGAAGAACAATCAATCAACCAAAACGCTCAGAAATGACACAGGTGATAGGGTTAATCGGCAGGGACAGTCAGTTATTATGATGGTATTCCATATGTTTAAGAAACTGGAAGAAAGAGTAAACGTGTTGAGTAGAGTCACAGAAGATATAAAAAGAAAACCCAAATTGAAATTCTACAGATGAAAATCACCATGGCCTAGACAACAAGTCCACTGAATGGGGTTACTAGCAGAATTAACATTGCAGAACACATTGAGGTGGATTAATGGACTTGAAGATACAGGAGAGGGAGAGAGAGAGAGAAGAGAGGAAAGATGACTGAACAAAATAAACAGAATTATTGAACTGTGGGACAAAGTCAAACAACTAAATACATGGGTAAATACCTCAAATGAGTGGTTGTGAGGCTAAAAACGATTTGAAGAAATAATAGTCAATAATTTTCCATATTTGATAAAAACTATAAACACATATATCCAGACCTCTCAACAGACCTCAAACAGCAGCAGTCTATACCTAGGCACAACATAATCAAAGCACTTAATTCCACTAACAGAGAGAAAATCATAAAAGCAGCCCGAGAAAAAGAGGAACAAAGATAGGGTTACTATCAGATTTCTCTGTGGAAACATTGTAAGCTAGAAGATAGTGGGGCAACATCTTTAGAGTACTGGAGAAAAAAAATACTATCAACCTACAATTTTTCTTCATCTAGTGAAAATATCTTTTTTTTAAAGACAGAGAAAGAGAGAGAGCATGAGAGTGGGGAAGGGGCAAAGGGAGAGGGAGAGAGAGAATCTTGAGCAGGATCTACACCCAGCTAAGAGCCCATCTCAGGGTTCATCTTGGGGTTCGATCTCATGACCATGAGATCATGACCTGTGCCAATATCAAAAGTCAGATGCTTAACTGACTGAGCCACCCAGATGGCTCCAGTGAAAATATTTTTCAAAAATTAAGGCAAAATTGGGGCTCCTGGGTGGCTCAGTCAGTTAAGCATCTGACTCTTGATTTTGGCGCAGGTCATGATCTCATGGTCGTGAGATCAAGCCCCATATTGGGCTCCACAGTGGCATGTAGCCTGCTTGAGATTCTCTGTCTCCATTTCCCTCTGCCTTTTCCCCACTCTCTCTCCCTTTCTCTAAAAAAATTAAATTTAAAATTGAAGGCAAAATAAAGACTTTTAGAAACATAAAAGCTGGGAGAATTTATCACCAGCAGATCTATAAGAAATTTGAAATGAAGTCCTTATGACACCAGATAAAAGAATAGATCTACATAAAGGAATAAAGAGCACCAGGAATTATCACATAGGTAAATATAAAATTTTTTTTCTTATTATTTACATTTCTTTAAAGGATAATCCACTTTTTTTTTTAATATATGAAATTTATTGTCAAATTGGTTTCCATACAACACCCAGTGCTCATCCCAAAACGTGCCCTCCTCAGTACCCATCACCCACCCTCTCCTCCCTCCCACCCCCCATCAACCCTTAGTTTGTTCTCAGTTCTCAACAGTCTCTTATGCTTTGGCTCTCTCCCACTCTAACCTCTTTTTTTTTTTTTTTGTTCCCCTCCCCCATGGGTTTTTCTTAAGTTTCTCAGGATCCACATAAGAGTGAAACCATATGGTATCTGTCTTTCTCTGTATGGCTTATTTCACTTAGCATCACACTCTCCAGTTCCATCCACGTTGCTACAAAAGGCCATATTTCATTTTTTCTCATTGCCACGTAGTACTCCATTGTGTATATAAACCACAATTTCTTTATCCATTCATCAGTTGATGGACATTTAGGCTCTTTCCACAATTTGGCTATTGTTGAGAGTGCTGCTATGAACATTGGGGTACAATTGCCCCTATGCATCAGTACTCCTGTGTCCCTTGGATAAATTCCTAGCAGTGCTATTGCTGGGTCATAGGGTAGGTCTATTTTTAATTTTCTGAGGAACCTCCACACTGCTTTCCAGAGCGGCTGCACCAATTTGCATTCCCACCAACAGTGCAAGAGGGTTCCTGTTTCTCCACATCCTCTCCAGCATCTATAGTCTCCTGATTTGTTCATTTTGGCCACTCTGACTGGCGTGAGGTGATACCTGAGTGTGGTTTTGATTTGTATTTCCCTGATAAGGAGCGACGCTGAACATCTTTTCATGTGCCTGTTGGCCATCCGGATGTCTTCTTTAGAGAAGTGTCTATTCATGTTTTCTGCCCATTTCTTCACTGGGTTATTTGCTTTTCGGGTGTGGAGTTTGGTGAGCTCTTTATAGATTTTGGATACTAGCCCTTTGTCTGATATGTCATTTGCAAATATCTTTTCCCATTCCGTTGGTTGCCTTTTAGTTTTGTTGGTTGTTTCCTTTGCTGTGCAGAAGCTTTTTATCTTCATAAGGTCCCAGTAATTCACTTTTGCTTTTAATTCCCTTGCCTTTGGGGATGTGTCGAGTAAGAGATTGCTACGGCTGAGGTCAGAGAGGTCTTTTCCTGCTTTCTCCTCTAAGGTTTTGATGGTTTCCTGTCTCACATTCAGGTCCTTTATCCATTTTGAGTTTATTTTTGTGAATGGTGTGAGAAAGTGGTCTAGTTTCTACCTTCTGCATGTTGCTGTCCAGTTCTCCCAGCACCATTTGTTAAAGAGACTGTCTTTTTTCCATTGGATGTTCTTTCCTGCTTTGTCAAAGATGAGTTGGCCATACGTTTGTGGGTCTAGTTCTGGGGTTTCTATTCTATTCCATTGGTCTATGTGTCTGTTTTGGTGCCAATACCATGCTGTCTTGATGATGACAGCTTTGTAGTAGAGGCTAAAGTCTGGGATTGTGATGCCTCCCGCTTTGGTCTTCTTCTTCAAAATTACTTTGGCTATTCGGGGCCTTTTGTGGTTCCATATGAATTTTAGGATTGCTTGTTCTAGTTTCGAGAAGAATGCTGGTGCAATTTTGATTGGGATTGCATTGAATGTGTAGATAGCTTTGGGTAGTATTGACATTTTGACAATATTTATTCTTCCAATCCATGAGCAGGGAATGTCTTTCCATTTCTTTAAATCTTCTTCAATTACCTTCATAAGCTTTCTATACTTTTCAGCATACAGATCCTTTACATCTTTGGTTAGATTTATTCCTAGGTATTTTATGCTTCTTGGTGCAATTGTGAATGGGATCAGTTTCTTTATTTGTCTTTCTGTTGCTTCATTGTTAGTGTATAAGAATGCAACTGATTTCTGTACATTGATTTTGTATCCTGCAACTTTGCTGAATTCATGTATCAGTTCTAGCAGACTTTTGGTGGAGTCTATCGGATTTTCCATGTATAATATCATGTCATCTGCAAAGAGCGAAAGCTTGACTTCATCTTTGCCAATTTTGACGCCTTTGATTTCCTTTTGTTGTCTGATTGCTGATGCTAGAACTTCCAGCACTATGTTAAACAACAGCGGTGAGAGTGGGCATCCCTGTCGTGTTCCTGATCTCAGGGAAAAAGCTCTCAGTTTTTCCCCGTTGAGGATGATGTTAGCTGTGGGCTTTTCATAAATGGCTTTTATGATCTTTAAGTATGTTCCTTCTATCCCGACTTTCTCAAGAGTTTTTATTAAGAAAGGGTGCTGGATTTTGTCAAAGGCCTTTTCTGCATTGATTGACAGGATCATATGGTTCTTCTCTTTTTTTTTGTTAATGTGATGTATCACGTTGATTGATTTGCGAATGTTGAACCAGCCCTGCATCCCAGGAATGAATCCCACTTGATCATGGTGAATAATTCTTTTTATATGCCGTTGAATTCGATTTGCTAGTATCTTATTGAGAATTTTTGCATCCATATTCATCAGGGATATTGGCCTGTAGTTCTCTTTTTTTACTGGGTCTCTGTCTGGTTTAGGAATCAAAGTAATACTGGCTTCATAGAATGAGTCTGGAAGTTTTCCTTCCCTTTCTATTTCTTGGAATAGCTTGAGAAGGATAGGTATTATCTCTGCTTTAAACGTCTGGTAGAACTCCCCTGGAAAGCCATCTGGTCCTGGACTCTTATTTGTTGGGAGATTTTTGATAACCGATTCAATTTCTTCGCTGGTGATGGGTCTGTTCAAGCTTTCTATTTCCTCCTGATTGAGTTTTGGAAGAGTGTGGGTGTTCAGGAATTTGTCCATTTCTTCCAGGTTGTCCAATTTGTTGGCATATAATTTTTCATAGTATTCCCTGATAATTGTTTGTATCTCTGAGGGATTGGTTGTAATAATTCCATTTTCATTCATGATTTTATCTATTTGGGTCATCTCCCTTTTCTTTTTGAGAAGCCTGGCTAGAGGTTTGTCAATTTTGTTTATTTTTTCAAAAAACCAACTCTTGGTTTCATTGATCTGCTCTACAGTTTTTTTAGATTCTATATTGTTTATTTCTGCTCTGATCTTTATTATTTCTCTTCTTCTGCTGGGTTTAGGCTGCCTTTGCTGTTCTGCTTCTAGTTCCTTTAGGTGTGCTGTTAGATTTTGTATTTGGGATTTTTCTTGTTTCTTGAGATAGGCCTGGATTGCAATGTATTTTCCTCTCAGGACTGCCTTCGCTGCGTCCCAAAGCATTTGGATTGTTGTATTTTCATTTTCGTTTGTTTCCATATATTTTTTAATTTCTTCTCTAATTGCCTGGTTGACCCACTCATTCGTTAGTAGGGTGTTCTTTAACCTCCACGCTTTTGGAGGTTTTCCAGACTTTTTTCTGTGGTTGATTTCAAGCTTCATAGCATTGTGGTCTGAAAGTATGCATGGTATGATTTCAATTCTTGTAAACTTATGAAGGGCTGTTTTGTGACCCAGTATATGATCTATCTTGGAGAATGTTCCATGTGCACTCGAGAAGAAAGTATATTCTGTTGCTTTGGGATGCAGAGTTCTAAATATATCTGTCAAGTCCATCTGATCCAATGTCTCATTCAGGGCCCTTGTTTCTTTATTGACCGTGTGTCTAGATGATCTATCCATTTCTGTAAGTGGGGTGTTAAAGTCCCCTGCAATTACCACATTCTTCTCAATAAGGTTGCTTATGTTTATGAGTAATTGTTTTATATATTTGGGCGCTCCGGTATTTGGCGCATAGACATTTATAATTGTTAGCTCTTCCTGATGGATAGACCCTGTCACTATTATATAATGTCCTTCTTCATCTCTTGTTACAGCCTTTAATTTAAAGTCTAGTTTGTCTGATATAAGGATGGCTACTCCAGCTTTCTTTTGGCTTCCAGTAGCATGATAAATAGTTCTCCATCCCCTCACTCTCAATCTAAAGGTGTCCTCAGGTCTAAAATGAGTCTCTTGTAGACAGCAAATAGATGGGTCTTGTTTTTTTATCCATTCTGATACCCTATGTCTTTTGGTTGGCACATTTAATCCATTTACATTCAGTGTTATTATAGAAAGATATGGGTTTAGAGTCATTGTGATGTCTGTATGTTTTATGCTTGTAGTGATGTCTCTGGTACTTTGTCTCACAGGGTCCCCCTTAGGATCTCTTGGAGGGCTGGTTTAGTGGTGACAAATTCCTTCAGTTTTTGTTTGTTTGGGAAGACCTTTATCTCTCCTTCTATTCTAAATGACAGACTTGCTGGATAAAGGATTCTCGGCTGCATATTTTTTCTGTCTAGCACCCTGAAAATCTCGTGCCAATTCTTTCTGGCCTGCCAAGTTTCAAAAGAGAGATCAGTCACGAGTCTTATAGGTCTCCCTTTATATGTGAGGGCACGTTTACCCCTTGCTGCTTTCAGAATTTTCTCTTTATCCTTGTATTTTGCCAGTTTCACTATGATATGTCGTGCAGAAGATCGATTCAAGTTCCGTCTGAAGGGAGTTCTCTGTGCCTCTTGGATTTCAATGCCTTTTTCCTTCCCCACTTCAGGGAAGTTCTCAGCTATAATTTCTTCAAGTACCCCTTCAGCACCTTTCCCTCTCTCTTCCTCCTCTGGGATACCAATGATGCGTAGATTATTTCTTTTTAGTGTATCACTTAGTTCTCTAATTTTCCCCTCATATTCCTGGATTTTTTTATCTCTCTTTTTCTCAGCTTCCTCTTTTTCCATAACTTTATCTTCTAGTTCACCTATTCTCTCCTCTGCCTCTTCAATCCGAGCCGTGGTGGTTTCCATTTTGTTATGCATTTCGTTTAAAGCGTTTTTCAGCTCCTCGTGACTGTTCCTTAGGCCCTTGATCTCTGTAGCAAGAGATTCTCTGCTGTCAGCTATACTGTTTTCAAGCCCAGCGATTAATTTTATGACTATTATTCTAAATTCACTTTCTGTTATATTATTTAAATCCTTTTTGATCAGCTCATTAGCTGTTGTTATTTCCTGGAGATTCTTCTGAGGGGAATTCTTCTGCTTGGTCATTTTGGATAGTCCCTGGCGTGGTGAGGACCTGCAGGGCACTTCCCCTGTGCTGTGGTGTATAACTGGAGTTGGTGGGCAGAGCCGCAGTCAGACCTGATGTCTGCCCCCAGCCCACCGCTGTGTCCACAGTCAGACTGGTGCGTGCCTTCTCTTCTCCTCTCCTAGGGGCGGGATTCACTGTGGGGTGGGATGGCCTGTCTGGGCTACTTGCACACTGCCAGGCTTGTGATGCTGGGGATCTGGCGTCTTAGCTGGGGTGGGTAGGCAAGGTGCACAGGGGCAGGAGGGGCAGGCTTAGCTTGCTTCTCCTTAGGTGATCCACTTCAGGAGGGGCCCTGTGGCAGCAGGAGGGAGTCAGATCCGCTGCCGGAGGTTTGGCTCCGCAGAAGCGCAGAGTTGGGTGTTTGCGCGGAGCGAGCAAGTTCCCTGGCAGGAACTGGTTCTCTTTGGGATTTTGGCTGGGGGATGGGCGGGGGAGATGGCGCTGGCGAGCGAGCGCCTTTGTTCCCCAGCAAACTGAGCTCTGTCGTCCGGGGGCTCAGCAGCTCTCCTTCCCTTTGTCCTCCAGCCTTCCCGCTTTCTGAGCAGAGCTGTTAACTTATGACCTCCCAGCCGCTAAGTTGCGCTTGCTGTCGGAACACAGTCCGTCAGGCCCCTCTGCTTTTTGCAAGCCAGACTCGGGGGCTCTGCTTGGCCGGCGAGCCGCCCCTCCGCCCCGGCTCCCTCCCGCCAGTCCGTGGAGCGCGCACCGCCTCGCCGCCCTTCCTACCCTCTTCCGTGGGCCTCTGGTCTGCGCTTGGCTCCGGCGACTCCATTCTGCTAATCCTCTGATGGTTTTCCGGGTTATTTAGGCAGGTGTAGGTGGAATCTAAGTGATCAGCAGGACGCGCGGTGAGCCCAGTGTCCTCCTACGCCGCCATCTTCCCTCTTCTTCTGATAATCCACTTTTTAAAGCAAAAATAAATACAATACATTGTTAACAATACATTGTTATTTTTGCTTTAAATAATAATGATGCATTGTGGGGTTATTAATATATATAGAAATTAAATACATGACAATCATAGCACAAAGTCCAAGAGAGGAGAAATAGAAGTATAATTTTGTTGTGTTGTTATTATAGTGAATTGAGTATATTTTCTCCTGAAGGGAGACTGTATAATAAAAGCTCCAAAGTGACCATAGCAGAGAATTATACCTAATAAGCCAACAAATAAGATAAAGTTAAATTGTAAAAGTCTTCAGTCCAAAATAGGTATAAAAGAAGAAAAAGTGAACAAAGAATAGATGAGGCAAAAAGAAAACAAATAACATGATGGTAGATTTTAACTCAACCATATCAGTAGTTACATTAATTATAAATGGGGCGCCTGGGTGGCGCAGTCGGTTAAGCGTCCGACTTCAGCCAGGTCACGATCTCGCGGTCCGTGAGTTCGAGCCCCGCGTCAGGCTCTGGGCTGATGGCTCAGAGCCTGGAGCCTGTTTCCGATAATGTGTCTCCCTCTCTCTCTGCCCCTCCCCCGTTCATGCTCTGTCTCTCTCTGTCCCAAAAATAAATAAACGTTGAAAAAAAAAAAAAATAAATGATCTGAACACTTCACTTAAAAGACAGAGATTGCCACATTGAATTATAAGGCAAGATCCAACTACATGCTGCCCACAAAAACCCACTTTTAATATAAAAATATAAATTGGTTAAAAGTGAAAGGATTAAAAAATGTATACCAAGCTAACACAAGTCCATAGAAAGCCATAAAGAGTGACTATATCAAAGTAGCAAAGAACGTTGCAAGGGATAAAGAGGGCTGATGATAAAGGAGTCGATTTACCAAGATGATGTAACTATCCTAAATATTCATTGTGTCATATAGTATAGCTTTAAAATTCATGTAGCTAATCTAGGCTACACAGGAAGAATCTTGGCAAGATATTTAGGAGACAAGTGAAAGTTCTAAGCAAATGATTGGTCAGATTTTCATGCCAAATGACTAGTCTCTGAGCCCCATATTAAACTCTTAGTGTATGGTTATTCCATAGTATCCTGTACACAGCTTTCTCGTCTTATTTTTTACATTGTACCCCAATTAATTGTTTAGAGCAATTCATGGATTTGTTTCTGCCACCAGGTGGTGATCTCTTTAAGGTAGAGACTCATGTCTTACTTAATTTTTTATTTCTTGAATATGGCAGAGTGTCAGACACCTACAGCTAAATAAATACTTGGAATGTCAGACCATAATAACATCCACTTATTCAGGTAAGTCTCTGCAACTATAACAATTTGCTTAAGACTCAAAGCAATTCTCCACCATAGATAGGGTATATATTCTCATATTTCAGATGAGGATGATGAGCTAGAATCAGTAATTGTCCAAATTTTATTTAAATATTGAGCAGTTAAGTTAGTCATTCCGTTTTCTGCAATGAATTTTAATCATAATTGGGAGATGATTCAGTTTCAAAATATTAAGTTACCTGATGAAGCAGATGGTGCTTCTTATATATAAAACTCTGTTCTTCCATTTTTAGGTGTGTGAAGTCTGAATATGTCTCTAGGTACATTTCTGGAAGTGTAGATTTTAGAGTCACAAATAGGGAGGCACGCATGGTATAAATTTTGGGTTCCGATGCTTATAGGTATTTTAAATTTTTTCTCACTATTCCACGTAACCATGTTTTTGAGTTGCATGTTGCTCTATGATAGGAACTGAATGTTTGTGTCCCCCTAAATTTCATACGTTGACGTGCTAGCTCTGATGTGATGGTATTCAGAGATAGCAGCACCTTTAGGATGTAATCAGTGTCAGAGGTCACGAAGGCAGTCTCTGGTCTGATGGAATCAGTGCCCTTAAAAGAGGATACACCAAAGAACTCGCTCTCTCCCTCTTCACTATGCAAGGACACAGTGAGAAGGTGATTGTGTGCAAGACAGGAAGGGAGTTCTTGCCAGAACAGACCATGCTGCTCTCTTGATAGCAGAATCTTAGCCTCTTTCACTGTGAGAAAATAAATTTCTATTGTTTAAGCACCCAATTTATGCTATTTCGTTATAGCAGCCCAAGCTAACCAATATGGTATAAATAATAGATGTGTAAGACCTATGAATTATGAATGATTATACACCTTTACTCCAGAATATAATGATTAGAGTCGTATAATAGCATCTAAAAAGTGTAATCCACCATATTGGGCTTCAGCACTATAAACAACATATAAATTCTTTCCTCCCAAATGGCCACGTATATTGTTCTCAAAGATTCCGTTCTAACAAATAATAGCTTATTTCTCTGCACCTGCTTACTAAAACGGGGCTTAATCATTGAGGTTCTCTTATGGCCAGGCACTAGGTAAACTATGTCCTTAATCTTTGATCCTATATTCTACATTTAAGCAGGAATAATACCAATGGGCCTTGTAAATTCCAACTTGTGACTGCAAGTTCTCTAGGTTTACTTAGACTCTCAACTTGCTGTCGCTTGCCAGTCCCCACTGGAATTTGTGATGGTGATGAAAAAGACATGCCCTGGGAAGGCCGCTCTGGCCAAAAAGTCCTGGCACTGGTGACAGTGGGCAGTATCTGTTGTGCTCATCTGAACTGTCATTCCTGAAGCCTCTTCAAGTAAAAGAGTGTTAAGTTGCTGGAGAAGCATGTCTCTTCATCGTCTTCACTCAGTAAGAGTCCTGGGCTTTTTTTGGGAAGCACTTTCCAGAAGAAAAGCAGAGAATTTTTTTGTCAGTATGATAATAGTCTCATGTCAGGTATATATGTCAAGCACAGGGGTTGTGAATATTTTTTATTTTGGTTCTGAACAGAGAAAACTAGTAATGGGAACACGGACTGGAGACAGGAAATAGGCTGACCCTAGAAACAGCTCTCCTCTTCTGCCGTACCCCTCGCTTCTCCCCAGGAAACCCCCCTGCTCACTTCCAGGACCCCCAGACCCATATGGTGACTGATCACCAATGACCCATAGTTCTTACCACCTTCCCTCTTCAAAACCAGTTAGTTTTGGGTCCCATCCCTTTAGAAAGTTGCTCTCTGTCTTCATGAGTACCCAACTGTCCTCAGAGTAAACACAGAAACCAGTGATTACGGACTGGAAGTCAGAGAGATATCTGAGACCACTGACATGTTTCGTTTCACACTTGTATTGTGACCAAGCCTATTTATGCTTTCAAAATACCCTTCCATTTAATATCCTCTTCTCAGCCTGCTCTGGGCATCCACTGCAGGCTTCTATAACAAATGGGAATTGTAATTGCTGAAGCTAATCTCTGCTAATAGGTAAAATAATAAATAAGCCTCACTGAAATGTTTAAACTCTTGCTAAAGGTTCCTGAGAAGCAATGCTAATTGGGAAGTGCCCACGGAGTAATGCTAAGAAATTTCGGTGAGAGGGAGACTCTCAGACCTGACGCAGGCGCATGGAAGAAATGGCTCTGGTCTGATAATGTTCCAGTTTACGCTCTTTCACAGACGGCCGGTGGAATATAGGTGGCTTTATTTGATCAGTGCTAGAATTCAATTAAGTGTCACAGAATTATGATATAAGCTAGTAGCTGTGTTTTAAGCTAATAAAGCCGTGAATTACTGCTTTGATTACACATACCAGGAGGGACTAATGGATGTTTTGTCTGGGTAAAGCAGTATAAGAGGAAAAGTGAAAAGGTGGGGATAGAATGAGGTCTGTCGTGGCTCAGTGCATAGTCTTTCATTCTACAAAAGGTTTTCAGACTGTTTATTTTTTTATTTTTTTTATTTTTATCTTTTGTTTTTCCTTCCTCTTTCTCCTCCTCTTCTTCTTTTTAAAATTTGTCTGTGGTTTTGGACAACTTACATGCGTGAGAACTGTTACAAACTGTTATGTAGAAAAAGAAACCAAACCCAGACAGATTGGCTGATGCATAAATGAGTTTTCTGCTATATTTGCCTGCTCCCAGGTTGTTCCTGGCTGGGCAGACCTATGGAACTCAGTGGGAAGAAAATCTCTTCACGTTCCTATTCCCATGTTCTCTTACAGAGAAAGATCTTGGAAAGACAAGCCTTGGCAGGTGTCTGCTCCGCACATAAATGAGGCAGGTGACCCAGTTTGAAGTTTGCGGCAAATGCCTCCTAGCAATGCCCCCAGTATTGAGCTATCATCCAAAACAAAACAGACAAAACAAAAACACCTCTAACTCAGTATTTTTTTAATTAGGTTGATACTCTGATCATCCCAAAGCAGATGGCTTAAAGCAATAGGGAAGGAGTGGGATTATTTTATAGCATGATTTAAATGACTAATAAGCCAAGTCCTACATCATGGAAGTCTGCAGGCCATCACCATCCACTTGTTTGGGCTCTGATCAATTAACATGCCACGATGGTCTTAAAAAGAAAAAAATCAAACCACAGCAGATGTTGGAAATCAAAAGAAACAACATTTAGACATGAGGACTGACAGTGTGCATATGAAATGAAAATAGGTCCAAGAGGCTTTAGCTCAACTCTTGACTCCGTTTATGGATTGTTTCCTCCCTGTGGACCTTGACTAAGCCACTTAACTTCTCCAAGTGTCAGTTTCTTCATGTATGAAAGGAAGATAATATTGTGACCACATCACTGGTCATTGTGAAGATTTCACAACATTATATACTTTGATTTTTAAGAAATCACACCTCCTTTGTTGTCATAATGTCAGAATGAATAATAGATACTAATATCTTGTAAGGCTTTCGTCTCCCTGTCTTTCTTTAAAGATGTCTGCTTTTTTTTTTTTTTTTCAACGTTTATTTATTTTTGGGACAGAGAGAGACAGAGCATGAACGGGGGAGGGGCAGAGAGAGAGGGAGACACAGAATCGGAAACAGGCTCCAGGCTCTGAGCCATCAGCCCAGAGCCCAACGCGGGGCTCGATCTCACGGACCGCGAGATCGTGACCTGGCTGAAGTCGGACGCTTAACCGACTGCGCCACCCAGGCGCCCCAAAAGATGTCTGCTTTAGATGGTCTGACCTGAAAAACCATGTTTAAATTAATATTTCTGAAAGGAGAAGAGGTAAACAAGTCACATGGTTATCCATGTTGTCTTTAGTTTAATGAGCTCCTAGATGATTTGGGGCATGACTAGAACTAACTAGCTGCTTCTTGTCTGTGTTCTGCATTCATCTCCAGAGAATCCACTGTCCAAACTTGGGAAGCAGTCAGAGGCAATGGAATTTCTTTGTAAAGAGAATTGCACCCCTGATACTTTAAGTTAAGCAACAGACACCTATGCCAACGTCACAGCTGATAAAGACCTTGGGGGTAGATGAGATCATGGCCCTCTCACCGTCTACATATCTGGTTTTATAAGACAACATCTCAGGATGTCCTAAGCCCCAAACAGACTCAGAATAAAATATAATTTTAATAGAAGTTTCCTTTTTTTCATTTCCTAGTGTGTGACTTTCTGGTCAGACCAAGTTACCTGGGACCCAGAGATCCATTTAATTATTGTGGAACACCTGTTCTGAAAGAAATGGAGGAACAGGAACAAGATTTGCAATCATCTTTTGCAAGACTTACTTCTTTGAGTTTCATCAACATTTTTGGATGTGTTAGCATCTGACATTAAAAGTAAGAGTTTCTTGGGGCGCCTGGGTGGCGCAGTCGGTTAAGCGTCCGACTTCAGCCAGGTCACGATCTCGCGGTCCGTGAGTTCGAGCCCTGCGTCGGGCTCTGGGCTGATGGCTCGGAGCCTGGAGCCTGTTTCCGATTCTGTGTCTCCCTCTCTCTCTGCCCCTCCCCCGTTCATGCTCTGTCTCTCTCTGTCCCAAAAATAAATAAACGTTAAAAAAAAAAAATTTAAAAGTAAGAGTTTCTTAAAACTTTAGAGTCAGATACATGTGACAGAGAAAGGCTTTCCCAAGTCCTTTATCTCCCATTTAAGGTAGCAAGAACCACACCTACAGCACAGTTAGGGGTCAGACAACTCCCAGCCCATGGGGCTTATTTGCTGGGTAGAAGGAGGATCTGTGGGAAGGAGGAAAATTTATCCCTTTTGGCTCCAGGTGAATGTAGGAAGAAGGAAAAGAAAGTTAAGAGAGAAAATCTGTCAGGCATATGGATCCTGAATTTCCTTCACTGGGCTTTTATTTTACTTCCTGTTATGAATCTGTAAGACATGTCTGTGCAGTAGACCCCATACCAACAAGGGACAGTGCAGCTGAGTTAAGAGAACAGCATTCAGATAAGGATCTAGACTGTACTTTTCTTCTCTCTTGACCCCTCTATGGCATGAACCCCAAAGACGGAGCCAGGGAGTGATCCTTGGGACCACCACAGTCAAAGTAAGGAAATATCGTGGTAAAGGCTGGGGGAAATCTGAGTGAGGGCCCTAGAATGGCATGACAGAAATCAAGAGAAGGCCGCCCTGCAAAAAAAAACTGAGGAGATTTGAATAAACAAGAAGCGGCCACAGGACCCAAACTAAGCTGAGAAAGAATTGGGCAGCACCCCTCAGGTTTTCCACAGCCAAGGCCACCTAGGAGGTGGGAGAATATCAGGTGGCTCTGAGAACATTTTACTCAAGTGTTTTTCCTAGACACCGTTTTGGAGAAAGCCAAGTGAGTACAAACATGAGCAGTTATCCCCAAAGACTAAACATTACCCAATGAGGCCATTTAAACATGGCAGTAAAGGTTTAACTTGGACATTTGGTTATCCCTTCCACCTACCCTAACCACCAAGCTAAGAGCACATCATGAGAAAGACCAGGTTCAGAAGTATATCTCTCTGCATATCTGAGTTGTTGCATGAGCAAATTTGCAAGCCCATCACATAATGTTTCCTAAGCAATACCAGTCGTTGAACTATATCTACTGAAAGATTCCTATATGCCAAGCACTATGATAGGGACTGTAGGCCCGAGGAAAAATCAGTGGTAGTGTAGTCCTTGTCTTTAGAGAGCCCATAGTTTAGGGGCTCTGGGTGGCTCAATCGGTTAAGCATCCAACTCTTAATTTCCACTCAGGTCGTGATCTCACAGTTCCTTGGATGAAGCCCCACATTGGGTTCCACACTAACAGCATTGATTCCCTCTCTCCTTCCCTCTTTGACCCTCCCCTATTCACATTCTCATGCTCTCTCTCTCTTTCCTCTCTTTTAAAATAATTAAGTAAACATTAAAAAAAAAAAAGAAGCCTTTAGTTTGTAGGATGAGCCTCCTCACGTTATCAAAAAGGTCTGTTACTTGTTACATTTCAGAAGTTTACTAACTTAATGAAAGGATACTTGCTTCTTTCTCATGTAATAGTCATGACAGGTGCTCTGGTAGGCAGAGCCATTATCCTCTATAATCATTCAGGAACTCAGGCTAATAGCTGTGCTGCCATCTTCTACATGTGGATTCCAAAGTCACCTTGAACATCAATTGCCCCAGCAGCCAACAGTGGGAGGCTTTTATGGACCCGACCTGGAAATGGAACAAATCACTGTGACTCACATTCATTGGAGAGAACTCAGTCCTTGGGCCTCCTAGGGACTCACGTAACTACAAGGGAGGCTGGGAATTTAGTATGGTCATCTGTCCAAGTAGAGGGGAAGACTGGATTTTGGAGGACGCCTGGAGGCCTTCTCCACAGGTGTAAGCTTCTTTGACAATGTAGCAGGTATAACAGAATGGCTTGGTAAACATTAAACTTCTGATCTGTTCTGAACTGTAAAAAGTGAGGCTCAGAGGATCTTTGGCAGCATTTAGGGGTGACCCAATGTATGATTTTCTTCCATTTTTAACCATAAAGACTGGGTTCTAAATAGACTTGTTGGCAAGAACCTCACTGAAGGTAATCACATCTTACTGTACAAGAAGAATGCAAGAATAACCTTCTAGAGTTTAGGAATCCAAAAACAGAAGCTTTCAGGTTTGTATTGGGACCCATTATTCACCCAGCAACAGCCTATAGACAGGTATTTTTGTATTTTGCCCCAGCAGAGAGGCAATCAAGATCCCTTGTCCTAGCAGAGAGGCGATCAAGATCCCTTGTCCTAGAAAGCATTTAGGATTAGACCTGCATGAGTTCCTTGTATCCAGACAGTGAGGTTTCAGAATGAAACTCTTTTCTGTTTAAATGCTTTGCTGTCTTTCTGTGCCCTCTGAAATAAACTAAAAGCCCTTAGTGTACCTCCTGAAACTTGGCCTCTTATGGTCTGGCCCAACCATTTCTCTCCAGCCTCATCACAGACCACATCCCTCCTTGATCTCAGCCTCCCTGCTCTCCCACGTAGTTACACTGACCTTCTTGCAAGTCCCGAAACCACTAACCCTGTGGCTTCCCACCTTGAGGTACGTTGTGCTTGGGATGCTACTCTAACCATCCTCCCTGGCATCTGTGCTGGCATAGTCAGCTCCCACTAACACTCCAGCTCTCACATATAGCAGGGTGGCTGACTCCTCCCAAGGCTAGATTAGGTGCCTACCCCCTACTATATGGTATGAGAAACTTTTCCTTCATTGCATTGAGCCCAGTGGTAATTTTATACCCAGTCATGAAACTATTTGATTGACACCCTTACTCCGGTCTAGACCGTAAGATGTGTGAATCATGAAGCCGTGTCGTTTTCTTTCTTTTGTTTTTTGTTGTGGTTGTCATTGTTCTCACCATTTGCATCCTGGACCATGCTATCTTGTTCACATTTTATCTCTACTAACACATAGTAGGTGCTCAATAAGTGCTTGTTTAATGAAGGCATGAGCAAATAAACAGTAACAACAATGACAAATACCACAGCTTTCAATGTCTTTCACACAGCTTACCTCACTTGACAAGCAAGCAGAAAGGGGAAAGAGGGTGTTAGGTTACATTCTCAGGACTCTGCTCCAAAGGCCCCAAACAGAATCTGCTATCAGAAGGGCAGTACTTGAACAAGCTTTTGGGGCCTGGTTACAGTGCGGGATTTGATGAATGGAGCCTGTGAGCTGCTTCCTGGAAGCATACCCTTGGGAATAGGTTTTATATATATATATATAATCACATACATTTTTATGAACTCTGCACAAAATAGGAGTTAAGAAGGAAAATGGCTGGAAACGTGCCAAAGAGGACATATGTGGGAAGTTTGTAAGAAAGCAATAGTCGGGAAAGAATAAGTAGCTAAAATAAGCTAATGAGTGGATGGGGAGGAAATCATATTCAGCAGGGAAATAGATAACATAATGGTTCGAAGGAAAACAGGAAGGATAATATTGAAGAAAAGCTGCCAAGAAAAAGTGCTAACTGCAGGTCAGAGAGTCATTTTAAAGACAGAGGTTAAAAGATCAAGGACAATGACGATACCTTCCACATCACCATTCTTCTGAGTAGAGTTTGATTTGTGGGTGTACTTAGGTGCCCGGTTGAAAGACAAAAGACAGTACTCAGGTACATTCTCTTGCCTTATTTCATCTTGACATCTATTATTATCATTAAGGAGGCCCGAACATGGAAAACCACTTAGGCAAAGTAAAGATAGAGATTCTTGAGTAGAAAGGAATTAGGTCACAGGACCCTTCAACCTTCCTTTCTCAGGCAGGTCTGGGAGTAAAGCTGGTGTTTGGCAAGGTTAACCCTCTCCTCGCTTCCTACTCTGTGCACCCGATCCAACAACTTCCTGTGTCTCTGGAGTCCATTGAGAGAAAGAGAGAAAAAGATCGAATGTCTGAAGGGTAGATTTGGCCTCCATACTCCCCACTTGGAGACAAGGAATTCTTTCCTGTCCCCTGCCTTTCCTCTCATTCCTCCCTTCACCTTAGCCCTACATCCCTACATTCACTATCTCCTCATTTCACTTCTTATTCACTTCTTCCACCAAAACTGACTATATTTTGTCATTCCAAAGTATTTTGCTTGCAGTCTTTTATTGCATCTTGTACTTTCTGCATACATATGCATATACATATACATATACATATACATATACATATACATATACACTTTAGTCTATTGTGTATATAATAGATTTAGGGTGTCCCAAGGCACAGATTGTTATCTCTGGGGATTTCTCACTCTCCAAGGCACTACTCTCTGCCTTGCATAGAGTAGGGTATCAATAAACATTTACCAATCTGAATTGCTAAACCACATTACCTTTAACTATTTAGGGGAATATGCCTCCTTTACTCCTTCCCTCTCAAATATGTCACAGAAGGGGAAAAAATCCTTTATTTGGTATACTTTTCTAAGGATTTTATAAAAATGCAAAACACAGACAGTATCCATTTCATGAACTCATCAAGTAAGCACGCATCAAAGTATTTGGAGAAGATTAAAGAAGCAAGCTGAAATAGAATATACATTTTTTTCTATTTGACTTTTTAAATTTGATCTCTATGGGAATACTTCTAGATAAAAAGGGTATACCATATGTACATACACACATGTTGTATATACATTATATATAAATATATGTTATATATATAAATATATGTTATATAATATATAACACACGTGTGTGTGTGTATGTTACATAATACATCTATAAAACCTTATGATAGGGACAGTGTTTGAAAGTCACAGTGTGACTCTTTAAGACCTAGTGCCTGCTGTCTATAATGGAAATGGGGAAGATAAGTTCTTTCAGCTTTGGAATCATGATGTCACAACTTTGGGTCTGGCTGTCTGCCCTTGATAGATGTTCACCGGCTCCTGTGAGCTGTGTAGAGAGTTGGCAAAATACATACATGCACATATGTGCAATACAGAACTTCACCTGAACTCTTCATATCCTCATTACCGAAGCCCAGAAAGGCACGTTTGAGATCTGGCTCTGGCTTGCATCCATTAGGTGGGATCTGAGTTCTTGGCAACACATCTCGTTTGCAACTACATAGAGAAGGTTGTGGAAGCCACCAGGGGTCAACTTCTAGGGTGCTTTCACTCATCTGTCAGCCAATCAGCAAACCAACAAGTCTCTACTGAGCACCTGCTGTATGTTCGTATATATGGTTCTGTTGTAGGCAGTGGAGATACACGGCGCTAAGGTCCACCCTGGCCTCTGGGCAGGGGTGTCCCTGTCTCCCAACCCTTCCCAGGTCACGGAGAGTTCCTAGCACTTTCATTTCCTCTTCCCTCCTGCTCACCCCCACCACGTGGTGTCGGATCAGCCTGGAGTACAGATTCATTTTAAAGCTAAAGTAATAACGACCCTAGGATTATCAAATTCACAACAAAACGCACTCTTGTGACCTAGGAACTTGACAAAATGTGGGTATATTTTAGACATTGGAGTGAACAAAGGAGGACGAAGAGGCAGGGAAACAATTTATCATCTGTTGTGACAAAGAAAATTGGGCTATACTCATTCATTCCTTCAACACATTTTTATGTGTCTGTCCCCCTGCCAGGCCTTAGAAATGCAAGAGTCGACAAGACAGTCTATTAGGGCACTGAAACCTTGAACTGCCCCTTGGCAAATGAGTCTCTCGTGGTCCTGGAAAGACATTTCACCTCTCCATGTCTCATCTCTAAAATGCAACTGACGCCAGAGGGTGATGGGCATTTTCCAGCTTTCTTCTCGCTTTTCCACCTCGGACGTCTAACAAGGGCAAACTCTCTTCATGGAAAAGGAGTTCCTGATGATCCCTACCCCTCCATGAAGGGCCAGGAAGCTGCCCCCTGGAGGCCAGTGTCCTCCTGAGCATCAAGGGGAGAGACAATGGTCTTCCAACAGGAGTCCCCTGTCGGCTCACTCCCTCTGGGCTGTCTCCAGCCACGAGCTGGCCTCCTGCCTCTCAACGCATGGGTGCTTTGTGCTGACTTTCACAGGGTTGTCAGCACAGTGGCTGCATTCCGCTGTGCTCTGCATGCCTCAGGGTTGGCAGCCAATGAAAAGAGCAGTTCTGAGACTGGATGAAAAGGAAGGGCAGTGTTTGATGCAAATCGTGGGCAGGAGGCACTCCCAGTGCCGGAGGAGTCCAGGCTTGCTCCAAAAGCTGCTCCAGCCTCCTTCCTACTAAGGGTCCCACAGGCTAGCCTGACCAGTCATGCTCATCTCCTGTCCTCACGCAGACAGTTGGCCCAGAACCTGGAAGATCCTGCCGTCTTGGCTGTGCAGAACTTACTTGTGCCTGTAGGAAGTGTTCTCAGACTCCTTGCACATCAGCAGGGAGAAACCATGCTTCCAAATTCAGGATCCGTCACCTTTTTTGTGTGCTTTGGCAGTCGGGTGAAGCCTATGGACCCTTTCTCAGGAGAATGTTTTTAAATTCAAAGAACTAAGATGCATACATAAAATTATAAAAGACCCCAGTTATATTGAAATTCAATTATCATGATATTTTAAAATGTGATTAAATAATATACAAGCTTCTTTATATTCTCTGTATAGAAATATATACGAAAAACAAGTTCTGTACTTTCAGAATAATGATGGCATATTGACTCTGTCTATAATAATGATAATATAATATGAAAGTAACTGTGGGTGTGGCTCAGTCAGTTGAGGGTTCAAGTCTTGATTTCAACTCAGATCATGATCCCAGGGTCGTGGGATTGAGCCCTGCACTGGGCTCCATGCTGAGTGTGGGGTCTGCTTAAGAATCTCTCTCTCTCTCTCTCTCTCTCTCTGTCTCTCCCTCTGCCCCTGTCCTCTGGCTTGTGCTCTCTCTCTCTAAAAACAAACAAACAACAAACAACAACAACAAACACCGCAATTTCTATTGATGACAAAGTTCCAGGCACTATTAATGCTACTGTGTCATCTACCCACTCTATTAGTTATCTATTGCTGCATAAACAGTGTAGCAACTTAAAATCAACAAACACCATCACACTCAGTTTCTGAGGGTTGGGCATCCAGGAAACAGTTCTTAGGGCCTCTGCTCTGAGTCACCAGGCCATAGTCAAGCTATGGGCTGGGGCTGAATCTATGAAATCTGGAGAATCCATTTCTAACCTCACTCCTTAGGCTGTGGGCAGGTCTGGACTTCTGGCTGGCTCGTGGCTGAGTGCCTCAGCTCCTTGTCAGATGTCCTCAAGACATGGTAGCTGGCTTCCCTCAGTATGAGTGATGGAGAAAAAGAACAAGAGCCCGAGACAGAAGCTGCAGTCTTTTATAATCTCATCTCAGAAGGGGCATACCATCACTTCCACATCCTATGGGTCACACAGACCATCCCTGGTAATATGGCAGGGGGCACACTGCATAAGGGTGTCAACTTCAAGCGTAGGGCCATCGGGGTTATCAGGGAGGGGGCTACGACACAGGCACGCATAATGAAAGATCATGCTAACTTTCAGTTGAAGTCAGTAAAACCAGAGATGTAAAATTTTCTCATCCAAGTTCCCGGACCCTGAGTTTGGGGCACAGACTCCAGGTTAACAACCCGTGTTGCTAGATATTTTTGGAGTCCAAAGACAAGTACTGTGAGATCCTCAAAAACACACACTACCCTGTTAAAAACAAAGCTCTGGGGTCTACGTGCAGGCCTGATTGACTTTCTTTTCACTGGTTGAGCTCAGGGTTGCTGGCACTCTTGGCCTTGCACACAGCCTGACATACGGGAAATGGTATACGGTCACTGGATAAAAGGATCTTATTGATTAACACATTTTGATTCCAAATGCATTAAAGACAGGAAGAGCCTTGGAGACCATCTAGCTGATGATTTTTCCAGGGAGAATATACCAGTCTTGCTCCTGCCTGGAGACCTTTGCATGCTCTGTTCCTTTTGCCTGGCATGCTCTTCCTCCAGACATGGCTTCCCCTCTTATATTTCACATGTCTTTATTCATATGTCACTTTGTCAGTGGAGCCTCTCTTGGCTGCTCTACCTGTGCTAGGCAGCTTCCCAAGGGTCCCCAGTGATATCCATTCTCTGGTCTTTGTACCCTTGTATAATCCCCTCCCCTTAAGTGTGGGCTGGACGTAATGACTCACTTTTATTTTCAATGTTGATTTATTATTGAGAGAGCACAAACAGGGGAGGGGCAGAGAGAGGGGGACAGAGGATCCGAAGTGAGCTCCGCACCGACAGCAGCGAGCCCAGTGTGGGGCTTGAACTCACGAACCACAAGACCATGACCTGAGTCAAAGGTGGACGCTTAGCTGACTGAGCGGCCCAGGTGCCCCCCTAATGACTCACTTCCAACGAACAGAATTCAACAAGAAGGATGGGATGTCACTTCTGAGATTGGCTCATGAATGGTCTGTGGCTTCCTTGCTTGCCCTCCCTGATGTCTCACTTGCTAACCCTGATGGAAGCTGTCCGCCATGTTTCGAGTTGCCTATGGAGAGGTTGATGTGGCGAGGATTGGGGGAAAGCTTCTGGCCATGAGTCAAGAAGGGTCTAAGGGTCTTACTGAAACTGAATAAGAAACCAAACCATTCAACAAGAAATGAAATCTTAGGGGCACCTGGGTGGCTCAGTCGGTTGAGTGTCTGACTTCAGCCCAGGTTGTGATCCCACGCTTCATGGGTTCTAGCCCCACATCGGGCTCTGTGCTGACAGGCTTAGAGCCTGGAGCCTGCTTCAGATTCTGTGTCTCCCTCTCTCTCTGCCCCTCCCCCACTCTGTCTCTCTATCTCCCCCAAATAAATACTTAAAACATTATTAAAAAAAAGAAACGAAATCTTTGCTAAAAAACCACAGGAGTGATCTTGGAAGTGGATCCTCCCTATTTAAGCCCTGCGACAGTTGCAGCCTTACCAATACCTTGATTATAGCCTTGAGACCCTGAGCCAGAGAACATAGCTAAGCCATGGAAACTGTTTGACAATATGTGTTTACTGTTTTAAGCCACTAATGTTTGGGATAATTTGTTATTCAGCCATAGATAACCAATTCATTATCAGAAATTGTAACATGTCACTCTGACCTTGACACTATCTTTCACCCCCACCACACATTTTTTTTCCTCCTTACCATTTTTCACTATAAAATATGTGTGTATGTTACATATACTTACTTATATATATATTGTTGCTTGTCTCCCCCATTAAAATGTGAGTTTTATGGGGGCTGGTATTTTTGGCTTGAACTTTGCCTAAAACAGTGCTTGGCACATAATTGGTGCCCTAAAATACTTGTTGAATGAATGAAGGGTAAAGAAAGAGGAAATGCAATGGAGCATACCTAGAGGGGGGAGAGTATCTGAAAAAGTAAGCCCTGGATATGTTAACTACACAAGCTACATACGCTTCTCCACTATGGTGACACTTCTCTCCATATCCCACCTACATCTCCAGTGCTCCCCTTGACCTGGGCAAGCAGGGCCCCTGTTCAGCCTCCACATTTCAAGGAGCATCTTGTCTTGGAGTGTCTTCCTCAATTTGTCCCTTCTGGGACCTGGGACTGGCCTGGCCAACAGTGCCCCTGGCAGGTTGCCCCAATCCTAGACAGCGTCCCACGCAGCCCCGAGTCTCAATCCTCCCCTACCTCCAAAGACAGTCCCCTGTACAACCTAAGGGTGGCCTTGTCCTTCCCCGCTTAGAAGCACTATTAGAGGTCAGAATGTGTATGCCAGGAAAATAATAATAACAATGATAATAATAATGATAATAATAATAAAGCATGTTATAAATTAAAGGAGACTCACTAAGGTAAACTTTGGTTGAATCCTGGTTTGGGGGAAAAAAGAGCTATCAGAACACTTTAGAGACAATGGGGAAATTTTGAATATGTACTGGTTATTAATAATCCTAAGGGAATTGTTAATTTCCATAGGTATGGTAACAAAGTACGGTTACGTTGGATTATGTCCTCAATTTTAGGAGATGAACGTTAAAGTATTTAGAGGTGAAGTGTCAAGATATTCGTAACGTACTTTTAAGTGGCTCAGCAAAAATGAATTTTTATGTTAATTATACACACACACACACATATGTGTGTTACATATATATAAATAGAGAAAAATGCTAACAGCTATTAAATATAGGCAGTAGTATACATGTGCTTGTTGTATGATCCTTTCCATTGGTATATATGTTTCAAAGTGGTCATCATAAAAGTTTCTAAATGTTTGAGTATCTATTTATTTCCAAACAGAAAACTGGGCCTCAGAGAAATAAAGGGAGCTGCAATCCAGCCAGTCAGGGGTGGTGAGAACCTAGCTGTTCAGACCCAGGTTGAGTTTTGTTTTCCATCACATCCAGAACATCCTTCCTTGCATTTTCTCAGCTCCGAAACAAAGGCTTCATCAAACAGATGAGTCAGAAAAGCTGCAAAGGACATATCCCTCTGTCCCCAGTTCAATAGGAGTCAGGAATTTTTATCAATTTCACACAGACCCACAGTTGATCGGTTTTCCTGGAGCCTATATACTTGTCACCGTGAATGGGCCCTATGTGATTTAAGCCACTTAACACAAACAACGAAAAGATGTTTCCTCTGGTGTCCTTATCTAGGCCGTTAGCCATAATGGAGATAAGCTTCAACAGGAATGCTGTTCATATACTTCAGGCCTCTGCCAAAAGGTGACTTCACCTCTGCCACTCTTTAACCTCCTATCTTTTCCTGTTTTGTTCTTACCTCCCAGTCATCCAAGCCCTGATGTAGCATAGGTGTGGTTCTAAGCAGTGTGGGTTCACAACTTGGCTCTAACACTCATTGGTTGTGCAACCATGAACAGGGAACTTAACCTGTCTGTACCTCAGTTTCATTATTGTACAGTGGGCACAGTGATAGTGTGGCAAGCTGAATAATGATCCCCAAGGATGTCCACACCTTAATACCCAGAACCTAAGAATACGCTCCCTTACTTGGAAAATGGACTTTGTGATGGAGGTTACAGACCTTATCAATCATTTCAGTTCCTAAAACTCAAAGAACCTTTCCCAGGGGTGGTCAAAGAGAAAGTCTCTATGATAGAAGAAGGACTTGCTGGGCAGTTATGGAAAAGAACTCAAAGACCTTTGAAAATTGGCTTTTTCTCATTAGAAGACGAATCTGACTAGATGTCACCAAAAGATGCTGAGAAAGAACTTCACAAACCTCAGAATTTTCTAGTAGCCACATTTTTTAAAATGTAAAGAGAAAAAGACATAACTTTAGTAATATGTTTAACCCCATATATTCAAATTTTTATCATTTTTTAAAAATGGCTTTTAATATTTGTTTATTTTTGAGAGAGGGAGCACATAAACAGGGGAGGGGCAGAGAGAGGGAGACACAGAATCGGAAGCAGGCTCTAGGCTTTGAGCTGTCAGCGCAGAGCCCGACGCCGGGCTCGAACCCATGAACTAGAAGATCATAACCTGAGCTGAAGTCAGTTGCTCAACCAACTGGGCCACCCCAGCACCCCCAAAATTTTATCATTTTAATACATGATCAGTATAAGAATTACTAATAAGGTATTTTACCTTTTTCTGTATTAAGTCTTTGAAACTCATGAGTATTTTACACTTAATGCTTACCTCAATTTGGACTACCCACATTTCATGTGTTCAATAGCCACATGTCACTGGTGGCTACTGTATTGAACAGCGAAGCCTACAAAACATATAAAACACAGGGCCTCTGGACCGAGGGACCCCAGGTATAGCTGAAAGTAAAGGAACTTTACTGAAAAATGGGGGGTAAATAGAAGCTCGAATCCTAAAATTTGAAACCCATTTCCCTATCATGCTATCCCCTCCAGCCTTCTTTCTTCCACTTGGCTTTCAAAACTCAGGCAAGTAAGCACATAGCTAGAAGGCAGTTCCTAAACATGAGCAGATACCCAAGAATCACCAGACATTTGAGGAAAGTGTTGAACGTGAAAGATAGAGAACAAACGATGTTGAGAGAGAATTCTGCATGAGTCTGTCACATTTCTGGATGTTTCTCAAGCACAGGCCCTGTGGGTTTTGTTACAGGCTGTCTTTTCAAAGATGTGTGTGTGGCAAACAGCCTTGAAAGATAGAGATAATGTCTCCCTCCCAGGCAGAGGTCATGTTTTTTTGTTGTCGTTGTCCAGTGTCCCATCTTATTCCCAAGCAAAAGTCACAAAGACTTACTATTCGGAATAAAGGACAAGGGCTCCCTAAGCTTGCGGTTCCTCTCCCATAACACAACCTACCATGCATGCAGGCGTCACCGGGCCTTCTTTGTGTTGCCCTGTGGGAAATTACACTCAGGGAACTGGTGTGAATGTTGATACTCAGTCATGGTTGTTTCAGTGTAAGTTAAAGGACAACAGAGCATTCCCTTTAAAATTGCAAGAGATCTCTATTCAGCCAAGCTCTCAATTTAGTGTGAGGGTAGAATAAAAATATTTTCAAACATGTGAAGTCTCAAAAAGAGAGGAGTAAATAAATCCCAGGACCATGGGGAAGAGAGATTCTCAAGATGACAGTTATGTACTTGGGGTAGAGAGAACATGTCAGCATGTTTCACGCAGAGAAGGTGTCTTCAAATGGTTGCAATTGATGGAATATCTGATATATTTGAAAATATTTAGAGAACATTTCAACTATTCGGGGGAGGTTTGGGGACTAAATTAATGATTAGAATATGGAAAACTAAGCAAATGATAAAACTAGGCAATCACTAACTTCAAGGAAAGTTTAAAAAATAAATGGGCAGGAAAAGTAAGAGAATACAACCTGTTTCAGTGATAAAAACAGTGTTTACATAGTTGTAATCATGTAAATACTGATTACTGATAGATTCTACAGGAATCTCTATTTTTAGAGAATAAAAGGATAGGAATTGTGCTTGGGGCAGTGGGGTAATGATATGAAGAAATGTTAAATCGTGATTCTTTTTTAGTTTTAGCCATTGTGAAGAAGTAATGATACACTACTCAGAGATACGAGAGTAAATATCAAAAGAAAGAGTCAAAATTGTTGCACATCATTGCCCCTGGGGAGCTAGAATGGCCTGGGCATGGAGATGCAGTTTTGATAATTAGCCTTGTGGACTATTTAACTAATACTATGTGCCTGTATGGCTTCCATAGAATAAATACTAAACAACGATAACAACAAAAAGAAGTTGCAATGTGATCTTAAATTGTGTATTGCCTCCTTTCTGCTCCCAGGGCTGATACGCAGAGGGCATAAAAAGGGTGAGCATCTACAGGGAGCCTAATGGGTTTATGGAAGCTTCCCCAACAACCTCAGGGCAGCAGCAGCAATAGCCCGGCAAAGGAGTCTCGTCAAAGTGGCACCGTGGCTATGAATAAAGCATTCAGGACATTCACCTTCCAGGAGGGTCCCACAAGGATGGCTGAGGGAGGAACACAAGGAAGGGCTTTGTTTGAGTAAAGGGAACAGTTCACTGGCAGGAATTGCCCTGAGATTGACTCCTCGTTGCCCTAGGTCCCAAGATCCTGGGAAAGAAAAGGTCAACCTACTTTCTCTTCTCAACTTTTAAATGCCAGGGTGCTATGATTGGAATTTTAGTGCCCCTCCCCCAAATTTATATGTTGAAACTTAAGCCCCAGGGTGATGATGTTAGGAGATGGAACCATGGGAGGTGATGAGGTCATGAGAGCAGAGCCTTCATTAATAGGATTAGTGCCCTTATAAAAGAAACCCATAAGGTTTCCCTTTCCCCTTCTGCTGTGTGAGGTTACAGCCAAAAATACCCCCCAAAAAACAAAAACAAAAACAGCCATCTAGGAAGCAGGCTTTCACCAGGCATCAAATGCACTGGCATCTAGATCTTGGACTTTGAGGCCTCCAGAACTGTGAGAAATAAATGAGTGTTGTTTGTAAGTCACTCAGCTTCAGGTATTTTTGTTACAGAAGCCTGAACAGACTAAGACACGGGTGTTTATAATCATGAATGGAAACGAAGTTGTGTGGGTATAAATAATTGGTGCTATGGGACCTTGGCTTTGTTCCCCAGCATGTGAGTGGTTATCTCAGGGAGAAGTCCCACCAGATGCTTAGCAAACAGAATGCTTTGTCCTAGATCCTGATGTAGCTTCTGTTACCATCAGTTTACAACGGAACGGGGAGGGAAGAGGGAGACAAATCATCACAAAGCCAGTTGGCTTAAGATCAGGGCCATGTAGGCGCTCCTAATAATGTGCTCCTAATAATGCGCTCCTAATAACACTATTGGCACTGAGGAGCAAAACCTCATCCCTTGTGGCATGGCTGAGGTGGACTTAGAGGCAAATGCAAGGTTTCTACAGGCAAAAAATGGTGGGAAAATGCCATTCCAGCCAGAAGAAAAAGCTCGAAAAAGGTACTGGAATTTGGAAAGACAAAATTCAACTCGAGTGCCAATTCTGTGCCCTTGTCTATATCAGCCTCCCATGGTACTAAGGACTACTTCCCCCTTCCGTAAATATGCCCAGGGTCACAGGTCAGTCTATGGCAAAGCCAAGTTTCAAGCCCAGGTCTGTCTGATGCAAAACCTGTGCTTTCCCCACCATTCTGTGATACTTCCTAAGTAGATATAAGAAAGTACAAGCCTATTCAGGAAATAGTTCTGGGTTTCCCCCACGTCAGACTGGGCAAAACTAATTCCAGGAAATTTTGATAACGGAATGGGGACATGAGACAGGGAAGGAGAGAGAACTAGTGAAGTGTTCATTATTAAACAAGTTGCTATTGAAGGTAATAAAACTGAATCCTGCTGGGAAAGTCTGGGATCGAGTGCAGAAGCAGAGCTCCAACTCTTCTGTTCAGAAAATGTTTATCAATCTGAGTCAAGAAGTGCTCCATTTCTTGCGAGTATGCGGGGAAAAGTCAAAGACTGACATTGCCACAGAACATTTAAAACTACCTCATTGTTCATGAAGGACAGCTGCTGAATATCAGCAGGTTTCCACCTGCCCTTGACCCCTGGTCTGAGGGTGCATAGAGGTAATGCTTGCCCGGAGACAGAGACTGGATCGCTGGCATGGGCCAGCCTCCCTGAACTGCCAAGACCAAGGAAGAGGCAGCAAGGGGCAGGCACCAGATCATGGAAGGGCTGTCTCCATTTGCCCTGCAATCATACATTTCCCCCAAGTTGTGGACCTGTAAGAGGGGAACACAGGAGATGATATTTACAGGGACACCTCTGTAAATATCAGGGATAGAATAACGAATAGACTTGGAGGGGGACAGGATCTCCATGGGGGTATTTGACCTTATCACGTCACCTCCCAACAGACAATAAACTCAGGGACCTCTGATGAACTGCAGGTCCAAAACCCCCTTTCCACAATTCAGAAACCCTAAAATTCTAAAACCTGATTTGCTTTCATAAATTTGTGACAAACTCATTTAGTATCAAAATCTGACCTTGCTGTAAGTTCATAGTCTTCCCTTTTTACCCCATTTTGGGTGAATATCTATTCATTTTCTCCAGAAAAAAAAATGTGCTATTCTCAATTCCAAAATACATGTGACTTCCAGGATATTGTATAAAAGATTGTGGATCTGGAGTTAAAAAATGGCCCCTTGGGGCGCCTGGGTGGCGCAGTCGTTAAGCGTCCGACTTCAGCCAGGTCACGATCTCGCGGTCCGTGAGTTCGAGCCCCGCTTCAGGCTCTGGGCTGATGGCTCAGAGCCTGGAGCCTGTTTCCGATTCTGTGTCTCCCTCTCTCTCTGCCCCTCCCCCGTTCATGCTCTGTCTCTCTCTGTCCCAAAAATAAATAAAAACGTTGAAAAAAAATTTAAAAAAAAATGGTCCCTTGCCTCTTTGGTTGAGCTCATCACCCCATCTCCAACAGAGAGAGTTAATTCTACCTGTGGGCACCTGTGCAGGGCCCAGAGAGTAAGTGACACAGAATGCTTGTAGGAACTGGAGCATGAGTACCTTTCCTGAATCCCATGACTAGGAATGCTCAAGCCTTTTATGGTGTAGGTTGGCTCCAGAGAGGAGAGCGTGCTGCCATCAGGCGGGTAACCCCTGCCCTAGGTGCAAGCACCAGCTTGAATTTGTAGAGCGTCAGAGCCCGATGAACTTTCCATTAGTTCTTTTTGTTTGAAAGGTACTTCCTCCCCAGAACGGCACAAGATGGATCCAGAAACTCCCCTATTACATTCATTTAACCAATATTGTTTTCCATCCCAAACCAACTCAAACAAATGAAAAGGTAGCAGAAGGGGGAAAGTGTTTGCAGCATGATTAATCTGGTGAATTAATGATCTTTGGGAACTAAATGACCTGAGATTAGATCCCAGATCTGCCATTCTCTAGCTCTGTGACCTTGCCATTCTCTAGCTCTGTGACCTTAGGCAAGTCGCTCAACCTCTCTAAGCCTTAGTTTTTGCACCTGCAAACTAGGTCGAATAATACCTCCGAGGTTTGGTGTGAGGGTTAAAAGAGAAAACGTGTAAAGCTTTTAAAAGAGTGCCTAGCTCTTAAGTGCTTTCTTGGTGTTAGCCTTTACTGTTTTTTTAAGAATTCTTTAAAATCATAAGAAGCACATCAATATTCTGGTAGAGAAAATAAGCAAAGGATAGTGTAAGCAATTTAGGAAGGAGGAATAAACAACGGCCAAAACATCTGTGAAGGAAAGTTTGGCCTCACTGGTATTCAAAGAAATGCAAAATTGAAACAAATTTTTTTTTACTTTTCCCCTATCAAATTGGCACACATTAAAAATATCTTGCTGTAGTAAAACCCCATCATAATGCTGTCAGTGTGTCCCCCAAAATTTAACTGTGTAAAATACAAGGGTCACGTGATTATGAGGGTAATGAAAATACTCCCAGGATTCTGCTGCAGAGGACCAATCCCAAATTGCCATATTGCAGGATTTTACCAAATCTGCTCTTGAGGAAGAGTCAGCTTCTTGCCTGCTGATGACTTGGAAATAGATGCAACTTTTCTGAAGGGCAGTTGGCATTGTGTGCCAATGGCCTTCAAAAGTTTCTTAACTCAGGACCGGTGACTCTACAACCAATAGTTCATTCTTTTTTTTTTTTTTTTTTAAATTTTTTTTTTCAACGTTTATTTATTTTTGGGACAGAGAGAGACAGAGCATGAACGGGGGAGGAGCAGAGAGAGAGGGAGACACAGAATCAGAAACAGGCTCCAGGCTCTGAGCCATCAGCCCAGAGCCTGACGCGGGGCTCGAACTCACGGACCGCGAGATCGTGACCTGGTTGAAGTCGGATGCTTAACCGACTGCGCCACCCAGGCGCCCCATCCAATAGTTCATTCTTAAGGAGATCAAAAGTTCACACAAAGATTCAGGATTCAGGATTTTCACCCTAGAATTATTTAAGAGCCAAAAGTTCACAATAACCTAAATGTCTAAAAGTAGGATCTCATTTAAATGAATAATAGCGCACTTATTAAAGTCTCAGACTCTCAAATACAGAGAACAAACGGAGAGTTAATGGTGGGGGGGGGAGGGGGAAATGGGTGATGGGCATTGAGGAGGGCAATTGTTGGAATGAGCACTGGGTGTTGTATGGAAGCCAATGTGATAATAAATTATATTTTAAAAATAGAAGAAATTAAAGTCTCAGTGTTCAAAATTTATGTTTTAAATGAGTATTTAGTGGCATGGGTAAATGTCATTAAGCAAAATCAGGATACTATATATACTTACATATGCATATCTCTGCATATATTAATATAAATATAAAGTTGCAATCTGTGCTCATGTGTGTGTTTGTATTTGTGTGTGAAAGTGATTAACTTTAAGTAGCGAGATTATTGGGGTTTTTATACCCTTCCTTATGCTTTTTTCTTAAGTTCTAAGTTTTCTTTAATAAATTATATTATTTTTACAATCTGCAACAAAATTGCTATGGATCAAACAACAAAAACAAAATATTTATTCAGTGCCTTCTGCGGGGCATTGTGGCAGGTGCAGCTCAGCAAAGATGCTATCATTTCATTAGTGAGAAACCAGGAACCCCATTTCTCAAGAGGCACTAATTTATTTTTTTCCAATAAATGTCAATAATGTGCCAATAGGACTTTTCTTTTCCACTCAGACTACCGCCTCTCCATCACTTAGGCCCATCACTTCCGGCCTGTGAACAGGAAGTAGCTTTGGAGAAGCTACTGAATTTCTGAGCCACATTTCCTACCTGTGAGATGCTGAGGATAACACCTACTTCACATGGGTGGTGTTAGATTCATCCCGGGCAAGACAGAAAATACTTGGCAGACCACTGGGCCTCCAGTAGACGTTTCAGTGCCCACGTCTTCTCTAAGTGCGCTTCTCGCTGTGGCCTTTATATGATTAAACACGTATAATAATGATCTGTCACCACTGAACGTTTTTGGAACTTCTTTCTTGAATGTCTTTTGGTTCGTTAACAGGCAGCCGTGCCTTGGAGGATGATGGCACCAACAGCCGTTTCACCTCCTTCTGGAGAAGAGCTTTTCCAACTTGTTGATTGCAAGGCTCACTAAGAATATGTCTGGCCTTGTGATCTGTTCACATCTATATCTACATAGCTAAAACAAAAGTTGTATGAAATACTATTTTACCTTTACTACAACGTGATGTCTTCGGGTATCTTCTATTTTATTACACTCTATTTCTTGTTTTAAAAATACTAACCACAGCCCACTAAAGTGATCTCACCGTCCATAAATGGGTGATGAACTACACTTTGATTTTTTTTTTTTTTTGAACTACACTTTGAACTACCCAGTGCCAAATGTAAAAACCACTTCAACCACAGTAAGTGCACTTGCAATGCCGATTCCTGGGCCTTAACCTCAGCGGGCTGGCATGGGGACAGGGAATCTGCATTTTCACAAATTCTCCAAGAGATCCCGCCGCCGGTTGTTGGAGGATCCCACCTGAGGAACTCTGTTCCAGAACCTTGGTGTACTATAGCCTCTGTAAATCTAGAAGTGACGGTTCTGTTCTCCCATTTCACCTATGATGTAGGCTCAGTCTTAGGTACACATAACACAAGATATGGCAGCAGGAGTTTGGGGGAGGCCTCTGCCCTTTCTGTTGGCAAGCTGGGTCCTGAAGGCATTTGGCTTTTATGCCACTGTGTAGGCAAGGCTGGTATTTTGGTGCCGAAGGGCAAGGCAAAGGGTACCCATTTTGCTAGTGCTGATGAGAGCAGGTGTGACATAAGCTAAGCACCTGCAGCCCTTGGAGCAGCTTCCTGATCAGTGGTGATGTGGTTTGGGAGCCAGTATTCTCCCAGTCTTAACAAAAGTAGATGTGTGCTCCCTCAGAGGCCTTATTCCAGGGTACAGTTTTAGGACTCATTCTTGAAAGCGCAACCTGAGGTTGTTCTCCAACATCCATTTCATACACCCTTACTGAATGACTTCTTGCTTGAACTAACTTTTAGCTAATTGGTGTGACTTTTAAAGCTGTTTCTTTATATCATTTTAACACTTGTCTCTTATTATGGTCAAATAGAGATTTCCAATATTCTATTTTCTCTAAATCCCAGGGAATGGGTCACATTCTGTTTCTACAGTAGAGTAGATCAGGAACTGAATGTCACAGACACCACACTTCTCAGTTTGTTCACAAAACAATGCATTTAGCATTGGGGAGAGAGTGAGGGTACTTGAACTTTACATCCTCTATCCCTGAGGCAAGTTAAAGGGGTTTGAGATTTAATGGTATTTGCTTCAAGAGATTACGTCATAGTCCATCTATCATTTCATGGTCAACTGAAAGAAAAAAGAAGAAAGTATGATAACTTTTGCATTTTTAAAAGGAAAGGAAGAACAATCTGATCACAAGATTCCCCATTCTCTGTGTATATGTTTCTAACCAGGATTCCATCTACTGATTCATCCCTCCATTCATTTGTTCATTCATTCAATAAACTTTTCTTGATCACCTATTGCCATCCAGCCAATGTGCTAGGAGCTGAGGAAACAACGAATAAGATCCATTGCTCACTCAAATCAAATAGGAATGATCGTTACCCACAACAAACATGTATCACGTCAGAGGTGCTGGAATGAGGTGGGCACTTCAGGGACATATAATAAGGCATTAGCATGGCAGGGTCCTTGTCCTCCAAATGTTCAGTCTCCTCAAAGAGACAGCCATGCACATAAAAGGTGAAGTAACATTATGCAATGCTAAGTGTCAGTTGAGTTATCCCGGAGACAGGGACATCACTCTTGGTCTGGGCAGGTGGGGAAGCTGTAACAGTGGCATAATTGTGGTCAAAGCTAATAATAACTCTCTTATAAACCACAGCATTGCAAGGAAGACAGGGTAATTTCTTTGAGAGAACAAACTCTTTTTGGTTTAAATTGACCTCATGGAAGTAAATCTGGCACTTAAAGAGTTTCGGGTTTCATTTATGTCATCAGGGTTCATGTGTGGGTGACTAGTTCCTGAAATAAGGAACTTATCTGTCCAGGTTGCAGTCATCTTGAATGGGAGAGATGAAAGTTCGTTTATTCTTTTGAAAATTATTCAACACTAATTGTGCTTGGCACTTCTTAAATAAGGAAAATTACCCTCAACTGGATGGGTTAGATTACATTGTTATCTGTGAGAGGCTTTTCTCATATAATTATTAGGTGCTAGCTCTATAATTACCAGGAGGACCTGAATTTTCTCCCTATTGCTGAATAACTACTGCTTCTGTATATTGGAAAGAAAATACTTCTCTTTTTTTTTAATTTCCCATCCCCAAATAAGTTATCAAAAGCTAACCCCCATTTCATAAATCAAAAGGAATGTAAAGATGAAAATGTCATTGATGTGGGCATGTCTATAGCTTTATTTCAAAAGGTTTGGGTATCATATCCTGTTAGTTTTAGAGAAATACAAAACCTTATATTTATGTGGTTACATTCTAGATGGAAAATCATATCCAGGCTTAGTGAGAGTTTTACATTTTATTTAAGTTCTTAGAACCATGCAGAGCTAATGCATGACTCTATTTGACTCAGTTTCAACTAACAAAATGAATTTGCAAGTTTGAGATGCTGAATAACGTGCCTCCTTATCTCTCTTGAATCCTTATAAAGAATACCACAGGGTTTAACCATAGGTAAGAAACACCAGAGATTTTTTTTCCCCTTCCAATAAGAATAACCTTTTAAAAACCCAACAAACAAACAACCACCCCACAAAAACCTGAGTGAAATTAATTTTTTAACCTCATTTTAATTAAAATACCTAGGAGTGAACAAGATATTGAGGACTAAATCTGTAAAACTCTAGAAGGCAAAATCTCAGGGAGGTAAACTTGAGCATACAAACCTAGTTTGACTAGAACAGCAATTATCAACCTGAAGAAACATGCAAAACTGAGGTTTTGTTTTGGTGAAAAGGAAGCAAAAGGAAAAAGTCAAAGTATGGAGCCCACCCATGGTAGGGAGGCCCACTTCCTCTCCCAATATATTATAATGGGATCCAAAGGCCTATATCCTCAGGCAAATGGAAAGCCAAAAGTAAACCAGCTCTCGTGTAGATTTGCAGCCCAGGTTTGCCTCACCTGGATGGTCAAAGGAACCACAGTGTTGAATTTGGACTAAGCAGGTCCTTAACGTCCCAGGAATAGATTGAAATAATGTTCCCTGGAGAAAAATTCCATCATCTCAGACATCACTCATTTCTAAATTATTTTCCAAGTCAATGACCAGCACCCAACAAAAATGACCAGTCGTATAAACAAGGCAACATGAATGAGAACAAGCGGAAATAACAGACAATAGAACCAGGCCACAAAGACTTGAAATATTACAATTATAAAACTCATACTATAAAATATCTCTGTTTCTTATGTTTAGAAAAAATATACACAGATCTCTAGGGAATGAGAAACTACAAAAAGGTCAAGAGCACTGCCAGATTTTTTGTCAAAACATACAAACAACACACAAAATGCCTTCAAACAGCTCTGAACACATTCTGGCAGTGCTGTACCTTCAGAGTGAGAAGGGTGCACAAATTGTCCCACTTACGAGCCTGGAGAGCCCAGCTGAAAAGTGACAGGACATGGTCTGTGAAAGATGAGCACCTCCCCCCTCTGCCTTGGGTCTTAAGTTGTCCCCTAGGAATAGGTTATCTACCCCTCCTTTAAAAAAAAAAATGTGGACTTGGATAAGAATATTAATATATTTTTTTAATGTTTATTTATTTTTGAGACAGAGAGAGACAAAGCATGAACGGGGGAGGGTCAGAGAGAGAGGGAGACACAGAATCTGAAACAGGCTCCAGGCTCTGAGCGGTCAGCACAGAGCCCGACGCGCGGCTCGAACTCACAGACCGTGAGATCGTGACCTGAGCCAAAGTCGGACGCTTAACCGACTGAGCCACCCAGGCGCCCCAGAATATTAATATGTTTTTGATCACAATTCAGGTACTCCAAGAATATCCACTAGCAGCGCTAGATAAGCAGCAGATTGGTCTTTGTGAAGAAATATCTTGCCAAGTGTGAAGGGGAAAAAAGAAACTTATCTGAGTGCCTTCTTCTTCCTGTATGTGCTGCAAAAAATGAGAAACAAATCCTACTAGCTTTCATGGCAATAATCCTTTACCTTAACTCCTTCCGTTCCAAAACACTCAAAAGGGTAGGCACTGTGATACACCTCTCAGATCTCTCTTCAAGAACAAAAGAGTTATTCTTACAGGAAGTACTTCAGACAAACTGCCTTTGGCTGTCCGCCCCCGCAGGGATTGCCTCAACTAAAGAGAATCCCCCATGCCAAAGGCCTTGTCTTCTTCCTGGGAAGCCCATATCCAGTAACTCGTCAACGAGGGTATTGAGTGTGTTCTCTTCTCTCCTGCAGTGGGGCCCTTCTGAAGACGATCCCATCTTCAGAACTCACTACAGGGATGATTGTGGCATCCATTGAGATACCCAGCGTCGAAGTTCAACTGCTCCCTGCGCCCAATCCTGGTGTCTTCCCTTTTCTTCTACAGGTGTCAATTCTAAGATTATTTCTTCAGAAACCTCCTACACATTAATCTCTGTGTTCAAGTTTGGTACCCAGGGGACCCAGCCTGTGGCACTGAATGCTCATTGATTTGAACCTTGTACCTTATTTGGGGTTCAAACATTTCTTCTTCAGAGGAGCTGTCATTGTAAGAACTTTATCTAAGCGACAGGAAGTATCTTCTACTCTTTCTGCCAATCTGGGCAATGTTCAGGAAATTTCTTGGAAATCACTTTGCAAGAAGCATCGTGGTTTAGTATGTGTCCTACCAAACTCATGTCTCAGTTCTTCTCATATTTGACGATGACTTCAGGGAAACCGCAAAGTCCTGATTCTTAGAAGCAGAAGCTAGTGCCTGTTCCTAAGCTAAGCAGCTAGTGCCCATTCCTAGCTAAGAACATGGAATTGATTCAAGATATTTGCATTTTTAGTTTTCTAAAGAAACCAGGCTTTCACTCTTAGTGAGTGAGCCTCTCTTTGCCAGTAGTATCTGCAGCTGGTTGGAAACTGTAGAAAGGGCTCTAAAATAGGCACATGGCAGGCAAGCTGTCAGTCATCTTGTGGAGACGCCTGGCTCTGGTGACCCCTGGGGGAACTGCTGTCTGATCCGGTTGTTTTGATCAAAATCACTGACTATGGGAGTTGGTAGAAACAAAGTTTCATTTCATCTTACTCCACCCACTCTATCCTCCAAATAACCAAAAATAAAATGTCATTAAGTTATTCTGTATTTGAAGACAAGCACACACCCGTAGCATTTTTTTCCCAGCTTGATTGAGGTGTAATTGACAAATAAAAGTATAAGATCCTAAAGGTTATATCCCAATGATCTGATATATGTGTATATTGCGAGAGGATACCCCCATCAAGCTCATTAACTCATCCATCACTTCACCCATTTAGCTTTATGTATGTGCACGTGCGAACATTTAAGTTCTGTTCTCTCAGCACATTTCAATTATACAATAGGGTTCTTATCAACTGCAGTCACCGTGTTAGGCATTAGATTCTCAGACCTTATTCGTCTTATGACTTTGGCAGGACTGTAGCACTTTGAGGTTAATATTGATGCAGCCTAGCTGGGTCTGAGAACCCAGAAAGGGGTTCTTGCCAAACCAGCCAAGAGGATCCTTGGCTTCAAGAAGGATAGAAATCAAACTCTAGCTGAGAGGAAGTAAGAGCAGAGCCTATTGACGACATAGTGAGAGTGCAGATATGGACAGAATATCCAGGAGACCCTCAAAGGAAAAAAGAGTGAGTCTCGATCTCCGCTTGGGGCCTGGGGTTTTTCTTGAGGACAGTAGTCTGGTGCGTATGTTTTCTCAGTAATCCAGGAACAAAGATGAGTGTTCAGATGTTCTCCATAAATCACTTATGCCCTGGAGTAAGGGTTCTTGATGAGTCAGGGGTCTTGGAAAACGTTTCTGGTGACCCTGCCCAGTCACTCCTTCGATGTCCTGCGCTGTGCTGAAAGACTCCAAAGAAATCATTAAACCCTTGACATTCACAAGGAGGACATGCTTTGTCTGGTCTATAAGGCGTGTGTAATGCGGGTGTGTAGGTCCTAGCAAAAACAGAAGCAGGAAAAGGAGCTAAAGGCAGTTTTTCATGGGGTCCCTTTAGTTTCCCTGACTCCGTATCGTCAAGGGGATACCTCAGTGGTGGTTGCCATTTTAACTCTTAATCCGTTTGTGCTTGTGCCTCCGGATCAATCTAAATACAATTTCTTGGCATTGGGTTCTTTTTCAGTTTTGCAAATGAGTTTTATTTTTGTAACACATATGAGATCCAGGAACATCTATTTTTAGCAAGAAAAATAGGCACATTAAAAACAAACAAAGCTGGGATATTTGGGGGGGTTTGTGTGTGGAGAGAGAACACTGGGAAAATGTAACTGCCTTTGACCTATTTTATTGGCTTTAATGAAATGTAGGTGTTTAGGGTTATGACTACTTTGAAGGATTTATTTACCCTCAAATGCTTGTATGGGTCTGGGGAGAGATGAGGTTAAAGGAGAACAGGGAACCGGGAGATTAAAGGTTTTGGGTGAGGGCAACTAACAATGAAAAGCAGTTAGTCCTGCATTAAAATTGAACAGGATTCTGAAAATTCCCCTGCAAATTGGTTACTTGGAACCCAGAGTCCTGGGAAAAGAGGCTTGCCCCAGGCTGCCAATCACAGGAAGTAGAAACCCCCAGGAAGGCTTAGCACTTTCCTGCAAGGGATGTGAGGGACAAAAGTCAATTAGGGTTTTAAATTATCAAAGTGCTTAATGCACTCTCTTGACAGACCCCAAAATAGCAACACTGTTTCCTCAAATTCAGGCTCAGAGGCTGTTTGCAAAGCAGTCTCAGTAGGTCCTTTATCATGGATGTCCCGAGTAGTTGTCTGCCCACAGGGCCGGGTCCCCAGGGGGGCCCTGTCCTGACTGCCACTCCAAGGCTGGGCGGGGAGGTAGCTGCAGAGTTTGAGGCATGCACCATTTAGCCCTTCACTATAGGGTTTCTCTTTCATGAGAAGGCAAAGAAAACAAGAGAAGGGGCCGGCAGAGGTGGAAAGAAACATCTCTGACCATGGGAACATGTGTCTGAGGGGATATTCTGACCCAGATGTCTGTAACCTGAGCAGGGCTTTGGCCAACACATTACATAGAAGAGAATCAGTCTGATAAGCTGAAACCTAGTTTCTATTTTGACTTCGCCTCAGAATAACAAAACATTCGCTTTTTCTTGATGTAAGACAGGGTTGAGAAGACTTTCCATCAGGCCATGATTACAAATTACTTGATTTCCTTGTATTCGAAGATGAAAGAAATTTTATTATCTTGATAGTTATTATTTGGAAATGCTCTTGGGACCTGAAGGGCTTGGGTGCTTGTTGACCATAAAACTTCAAAGAAGAGAGTAAAACTGGCCTGCACTGAGATTCCCTTCTTGTTTCAGAGATGAAGCGGGGAGATAAGAAGACAAGGAAAGAAGTGGGAGGAGAAGGGAGCTGGAACAAAGAGCAAAATGGAGAGAGATGACAACAGGGTGAAAAAGCCCAGCCTTGGGCCGCACAGGCCATGAAGAGGGCTGGGGCTGCTCTCAGCAGGAAGTTCTCGGCCTTGTAGTGTCATGGCTCCATTTCTGCTCCAAAATCATCAATAAAGACTTTTCGGCTCATGTGTCTTTTTCAGTGGAACTCAAAAAAGGGACAGTTGCTTCATGGCAGGGTACAACATCGAGCGAACAGGCAGAGGAGGAATTCTTAGGGGGACTCTAGGCTTCCACCAGCTATGGATTCAAGAGAGTAGGGTTGAGTTCCATTGAGCTAGATCTCTAGGAGGCGGGCACCTACCAGATAACTTCTGGGTCATATAGATGAAAGAAAATAAAATACCATTTGGTAAAATCGAAAGTAGGATCTAGAATATAAAAGAACACTCACTCTCTCTTTCAATATATTTTGTTTTGCAGCCCCATCAGGGCTGGGCCTTGCATGCTACAAACATGGAAGGGTTACTGACCCTCCGCTCAGGTAGGTCAGGCATGTAAATAGATGGGTACGATACAAGAAGATAAATACTTTAATAGTGCTGAGGCCAAGGCAGTGTTAGTGGGTGGGAAGGAGGAACTTTGAGGAATGCAGGTCATAGCTCTGTTAGGTGTAAAGAAATCACTGCATTGGGGCGCCTGGGTGGCTCAGTCGGTTGAGCCTCCGACTTCGGCTCAGGTCATGATCTCATGATTCGTGAGTTCGAGCCCCGCGTCGGGCTCTGTGCTGACAGCTCAGAGCCTGGGGCCTGCTTCCGATTCTGTGTCTCCCTGTCTCTCTGACCCTCCCCCGTTCATGGTCTGTCTGTCTCTGTCTCAAAGATAAATAAACATTAAAAAAAAATAAAAAAAATAAAAAAAGAAATCACTGCACTGTCATCTGCCTAGAGACTTTCTCCTTGAGGGGTCAACTCTCCTTAGAATAGATTTTGCTAAGAGTTTGGGTTTGGAAGTCTCCTTTCTAGGGTCCTGCAACCTTCTGAGCGTTTCCTTCAAGGAATTTATGCCCTGTGAAAAATTTCCTATTATTTCTGTGGAAGTGATTTCTTAAGAAAAACCATAATAATAAAGAAAGATGTTGAGTGACCCTCTGGTTGCCACAGGAAGGGGAAAACAAAGAAACTATTGCATAGCAAGGAATTGTAAATGTCCCCTTGGCTCTGGGTTTGGGACTTCTAGAGGAATCAGAAAAGGATTTCTTCCTGGTCAGGTGGGTCCACAGTGATGGTCAGGCCATGTGACCCAAACATCTCACCATTAAGGGAAATTCTGAGTTAGGAAACACAGGCATTTGTACGGTTTGTTCTTTATTTTCTTTTTTCTTTTTTTAATGTTTATTTATTTTTGAGACAGAAAGACACAGAGTGTGAGCGGGGGAGGGGCAGAGACAGAGGGAGACACAGAACACCTGAGCCGAAGTCGGACACTTAACCGAATGAGCCACCCAGGTCCCCCGTTTCTTTCTATTCTTCTAACATCTATGTGTGCATGCTTTTGCTTTAGAAGACGTCTGACATAATTTTTGTAACGGCTTATTGTGTGCTATAATGACAAGACAGGATTTGGAGTCGAAAGTCCCAGATTTGAATCTTGACTTTGTCACTAACTAGCTACACGAACACAAGCAAACCACCACTTTGCGAATGTCAGTTTCTTCATCTATAAAGTAGGCCGCTGATAACATCTAACATTTTAAAAAGTCTTCCTCAGGCCCAGCCCAAAGTGCTGTGCAGTTGTCAGTCTTTAAATCAAGCCTCTCAGAAACTTGGGGCGGTTGTTCGTAGCTTATCACTTACACTTATGACACTTCTCATATTGCTCACACTTACTACAATTCTGACTTTTCGAACCCTTTCTCTACTGAGTGCACCGTATTCATCGCGTGAGTCTGTTGTCCCACTTATTCTCACCACTACCCTGTGAGCTGGGCAATATCATCACCCCATTTTACAACTGGAAACACTGAGGCTTGAGATTAAGATCACCGGCTAGGAGCCCCAGCAGCTTGACCCAGAGCCCATACCGTGGAGCTTTCTTTGAAAAATAGTCACTCGGTCCTGTCGCGGGTCTCCCGCTGAAACTCTCCTCCCCGCCTCCTCCTGGCATAGACCTGGTGCCCTCCGGCCTGGAGAGACCGCTGGAAGTTGCTCAGCGCCATCTTCCCACTTACATTTGCTATGTCACCAGCATCTCTAGTTTCAGAAATATCTCTGAGTGCTGTCATCTCAGGCTCTCGGATGAATAGATCTGCTGCAGAGCCTGGGAGCTTCCTCCAGTGTTTGGAAAGTTTTGCGCGATGAAGGTATCATGGGTCTTTCTGGGCTTGGTGCTAGAGCCCCTTGTGTTTGTGAGACAAGGGATGATGAGCTGCCTGGCTCCTCCCCAGCTGGCAGGCCCCAGGAACCACTTCTCACACCTAATTGGAGCCTGTAACAACGCAGCCCGGGTTCTCCAAGACCAGGCATTGCCACTCACTGCCAAAGGATGGAAAAACCCTCTGACCTGCCTCCTGATTGTTTTCAAATTAAAAGGTACTTTGGGGACAACTGAAATTCCCCCAAGTGCTTGTCTGAACAATTCTGGCAGCTTTTCCTAAAGTGCTCTCTGGCTCCCAGCACAACCACCTAGCCTCAGACTTTCCATGGAGCCAGCACAAGCCCATGCCCGGCTCACTTTCTGAGCTCACGCTCTGAGCCCCGTGCCAGCTCGTGGCCTGCTGGCGGCCCCCTCCTGCCCAGTCGAGCTGGTACCTTTGAGCAGGTTGACTTATAGAAAGAGAGAGCCAGGTGAAGGGCCCCAGAATGTGCTCTGGGCTTTGGAGAGCCCTCCTGAGACCCCAGACGGGCAGCGCACCTTTGGGTGCTAAGAATTATGTGCTTTGGGGGCCTTTTCTAGGCCTATCTACCAGAGCGCAGCCTCGCTGACTGAGAGATCCTGCTTGCGAGGATCATATCCGTAGACAGTCAGAGCTGAGAGGACCACTAGGGAGCACCTCATCCAACCCCAAATGAGGCCTATGAACATGAATGAATGGCCTGGTGTTGAGCAATGAGTTTGCGGCAGAACTGGGACTAGAGTTCAGACCTCACGTGGCCCAAGCTGTGCTCCGCCATCACTCTTACCTTCCACGCCTCGCTCCGTGCTCCACGTACTGTTCTCCTTACCTAGTTCTCAAGGGAGTCCCGACAGACCGCATGACAGCTGCAGTGGAGACCCCCTCCTGCCCCGAGTGCGTGTTCACCCAACAGTCACTGCTTCCCCAGCTCGGTCAAGAGCTCCCAAAGAAGAAGCCAAACCCAATCCCAGTTGAGTGATTCCAGGCTCTGGGAAGTGGGAAGCTTGAGGGGAAGGAGGTCCTCACCAGCTGCTATATCCATCCCAGGACTCAAATTCTTGCCTTTCCCATGCAAAGAGGGAAGAGATGGCACAAAGAGGAAGAGAGAAAACACCTATACCTAGCTGGGGAAAACTTGATTTAGAAATAAATTACATACCTGCGTGTGTGTGTGTGTGTGTGTGTGTGTGTACGTGTGTGTGAATCTTTTTAACACCACTATAGTTGAATTCTGACTCATTTTATAATTCATTCATTCAATACTTTTTTAATGTTTATTTATTCGTTCAATACTTTTTTTAATGTTTATTTATTTTTGAGAGAGAGAGAGAGTGCACGCACGCAGGGGAGTGGCAGAGAGCGAGGGAGGCACAGAAGCTGAAGCAGACTCCAGGCTCAAGCTGTCAGCACAGAGCCCGACACAGGGCTCGAACCCACAAACCATGAGATCATGACTGGGGCCAAAGTCAACACTCAACTGACCGAGCCACCCAGGCAGATCCTCATTCAATACTTTTAAAGTCTCATAACAAATGAGAGGGACTTCTGGTTCTGGTCTGGCATATAAGAAGCTTAGAAGTTGTCATTCCATCCTAACAACAAGTAGAAAGTTAAACAAACTGAAAAATCAACAGCTTTTCTTAGATTTGTTGAAAAAATGAGGTCATGGGGCAAACCGCTGCTCTCCAAAATGAAGAGGTGCAGAGAGGCAGCTACAAAGAATTACAAATACCAGAGCAGAGGTCCATGAGCAGAAACCTCTGTGGGGGAAAACCTGGGCTGTGGTTGACGATTGTGGAGCTAGCAGTTGGATCAGTCTGAGAGCTAAAAACTCCAGGGGGACCTAGCTATTGGGGAATCCCCCACACTTTTGTGAGTTTTTTGTATTTTAGAAAGAGAGTGAGAGAATGAGCAGGGGAGAGGGGCAGAAGGAGAGAGAGAGAGAGAGAGAGAGAGAGAGAGAATCTTAAGCAGTCTTCACACTCACACGGAGCCCAACACAGGGCTCGATCCCACAACCGTGTGATCATGACCTGAGCTGAAATCAAGAGTCAGATGTTCAGCTGACTGAGCCACCCAGGCTTCCGGTGAGTTTTACTTATAACGAGTTCTACCAGGTTCTCACGGTGATGATAGGGGGATAAATCCCCTCATGCTTCCAGCAGGAATCAGGATGCCAGGAAAAGGGCCTCATTTTGAAATACTCTAGAGCATTTTGTTCTTCTAACAAGACATGCCCTTGGGAGAAACTATTTAACCAGAGCCTAGCCTGCCAGGGTTTTATCAGGGCCTTACCTACCTGCAGCAAGGAAAACACCCAACTCCAGCCCACTCTAGCCCCCCTGTGCCACCCAAAGTGGGGTGAAAACCTTAGGAGCACCAGTGAGGTTCACGGTCTGGGGTGCAGGCACACGAAAGATCGAGACTTAGTCATACGACGACAGATGCTTTTCCTCCCCACTCTAGCCTCCCTGCCCCACCCAAAGTGGGGTGAAAACCTTAGGAGCACCGATGAAGTTCACAGTCTGGGGTGCAGGCACACTAAGACTTAGTCATAGGACCACAGAATGCTTTTCCTCCTCACACTTACCACTACCTTACGCAAAGCCTGCTTACCACAGTTCCTTTTATCTGGTACATCATGTTCACCTGCCAACAAAAAGTTACAAGGCAGACAAAAAGGCAGAAAACACAGTTTGAAGAGACTGAACAAACAATAGAGAGACAAACAAATAGACAAACAAACAAACCATTAGAGATGGCAACTATGTTGGAATTACTCAGACCAGGAATTTTTTTTAAACTATGATTAGTAGGCTAAGGGCTGTAATGGATAAAGTAGACAACAGGTAAGAACAGAAGGGTAATGTAAGAAGAGAGACGGAAATTCTAAGAGAAAAAATCAAAAGAAATGCCTGAGATAAAAAACACTGAAACAGAGATGAAGCATACCTTTGAGGGGCTTGTCAGTAGCCTGGAGGTGGCTGAGGAAAGAAACTCTAAGTTGGAAGATCGGACAATAAAAACTTCCAAAACTGAAAAGCAAAGAGAAAAAAGGCTGAAGAAAGAAAGTTTGCACAAAAGAAATGCTAACTTGTTAAATAATTTGTCCATAGGCATGGAAATGAGAGTTCTTCAAGATGAGGACTTGGCTAGCTCCTTCTTCTCCCTCTTCTCTCATCCAGAAATCTCTGAGAGCCAGCAATCACAGCAATTCCATGGCCCACTGGTTGATGGAACCCTCCGTAAAGACTTGGCTTGGGCTCTGTCCTAGAGCCAACTCTTTCTTTTTGCCAACGTGAGCTTTCATCTTGTCTATCATCAAAGCAAACTTGGGCTTAAAGTCACTCCAACTCTGATGCATCCTGATTATGGAGTGGTTTAAAGGAATTTCTTGATTGTTCAAAATTTGGAAGAAGCTATTCCATAATGGAGATTGTTTCTTTTAAATAAAAAGAACAACTGTGATTGTGCACCACCTGATTTCAGAAAATATTTAAACAAAAAGTTGGAGTGGCAGTGAAACCGGTATGTGTTTGGGTCCAGTGTGGGACAAGATGATTAATGCCAAATTATCATAGTCTTCAAAAATCCCAGGAATCAACATTGTGAGCCATTTAAGGGAGAAAAAAAATTAAAATGAAGGGGTAAAAGTCAGTCGATCCAAAATAAAAAGTAATGAATTGGAAAATAAGCAACTAGAATGGTTCAGATTAATGTCTTCCCAAACTATTCTTCTCAACTAAATACAGATGATACCAAGAAAAAAAGGAGCTAAAAAAGAAAATTAAAACCATTTGGCAGGAAGTATTTCCCTAAGCAACAAAAGATGAGGCGTTCCTAAACTAAAAATGCTAGAGCTGTTCAAGAATGAGAAGCTTTGGGGGCAGAGAGATCAGAAGGGAGATCACTCTTCCGAAAAGGAATGTTCCCTCATTCTGACTTGTCCTATGGCCATACACCCTTTGCTCACTAGGATTATGTTCCTACCAACTCTGCAAATGTCCTCATCAGGCCAATTTCAGGACAAGCTAATCTATATCCAGATGACCAAGTTCATGTTGATTCCAGTACTGTTTTTGTCCTTGAAATCCAGGGACCCCAAAAGCCAAGTTCAATTCTTCTCTGTTTTCACTTGATGTGGCAACTCACTTTTGAAACTAAAAACAAAATCCACAGAAAGGTGGTGCTTTTCACTAATATTTCCAATTCTTCTCCCCTGGGAATGATTAAGATTTCCCTTCTCTACTCTCCTGATGTTAGACATAGCCATATGGTCTGCTTCCACCAATGACATGTAAATGGAAATGATATGTACGTCTTTCAGATATGGGAGTCTTTAAGGGTTTACCAGTGATTATTCCCCATCTCAATGTCTTTGGCAGTGTTCCAATTAGTGGAGGCACCACCAGCCTTGCTCACTGAGTGCACATGTGGAACAGAGACCCCACTGAAAGGTGAGGGATATAGTGCTTGAGTGAGAAATGAACTTTGTTTTAAGCCACTGAGAATTTAGGGTTGTTTGCTTCTGTAGCATAGCCCAGCCTCTGTTGTTTAGAATAGCTGATAATTCAGACTGCCATAACGAAGATCCAAAAATGTTTCATACTTCTGTGTTTTCAGGGAGGCTTCTTTTTAGAAGAAATGGACATTTTCCAATTTACTGAGAGCTCTGAAAAGTCAACCATCCTTGAAATGTGACTCACGTACTACAAATGTCAGAGTAAATGTTTATGACACCAGCTAGTCTTGTGAGATCTCATACGCATGATTAAACATCACATGCCTAATTTATCCTGAATCTTAACCACAATTTTCAGTCATTTTCTTTTCAAAATGCTTTTCTGATCTTTTGTAATCGATACTATTGCCTTAATACAAGAGTAACCTCTTGTACTTTAATCTATAAATATGAAAATATAAAAATGGCTGTATATTTTTATTTAAAATAGTTCAACCTAAAATTAACCAAATCTCTTTAGAAAGATAATTACTGTAAATAGTGGAGTATGAAGATAGTAAAAATATGAATGGAAATTTGGCTCTACAACTTAAGATTAATGACACCCGCATTAAATTCCAGATTTGTCTACTTAAGTTCAATTTCGAATTAATTTTCTATTTCTGAAAGACTATTTCCAATATTCATTTAAGAATAAGTTTGAATATTGAATTTGTTATGATATCAAAGTGCCCTTAATTATGGACAAATATTTGGCAAGCAACAGTCTGAGGCTGGTGAGCTGTTTTTAAGCAACGAATTCAGAGTCAATCTGTATTTTAAAACATGCATTTGAGACTAATGCCAACATTGACAAACTCTGATTCAATTCCACCCTTCTGGGAGGTCATCCAACATGCACTTGCAAGTTCAAGTTAAATTTCAGGTAGCAAATATCATCTACAGCATGCACCTTCTAGAAATCAATGCAATATAACATGAAATAAAGAATTCCTGATGATATGGAATTCACATAAAATATATTTTGCTCCTCGAAGATTTTTTTTTGTTAAAAGGGACATGATTTAGACAAGCATCTATGATTTTGCTTTGGGCCAGGCCTGATTATCTGTGAGTTTCTAAGCACTTTGCAGAAAGCAACAGAACCAGATGACAAAATCTGTTCCCCTGGGGCGAGGCTGACTCAGGACATCTCTAAATGGATGTCCCAAGGTAATTTGTCCTCCAGTGAACTCATCATCTTCCTTTTAAAACCATGGTTTTATAGTCCTCTTCAGCTCTTTTCTTGCCTCATCTCCGGCAACTCATGGGTCCCAGTGTTTAGGTCTTGCCTTGTCCTGTCCTTGCCCCCTCCTGCCTGGCTCTTGCCTCCCTACAGGTCTCCCTGCCTCTGGTATATCCCCTCTCCAGCCCCTGTTTCCACTACCACCACACTAATCTCAAGTTGGATTGTGTTACTCTCACCTCAAAAATGTGATTCCCGTTCTATCTCTCCGCGTTGTGTCCCAAGGCCAACCTCTATGGACAGCATCAGTGAACTCCCCGCCCCTTTGGCTAATGGATCTGTTTTGAAAATGCGAAGTCCTGGAGGAGGAGCGTGAGGTCAGGGTATGTATTTCCTGGCTCCCTCCTTGTGCGTTGATGTAAGGTGGCCACATCCCTTAACTGGAGGCGTACTCTTATCTATCTAGAAGCCTTCCCCATATACCTGAGTTTGAGTGTGCCACATCCTCTATACTTCTTTGATCCCTGCTTTGGTTTTTTCCTTTCTTTCCCTGTTCGTCTGAACTTCTCTCCATTATCTCTTTTGCAATCGTTTTCACTGAATCCAGCATCATCCTTTGTATCAGGTATATCCGTCAGGAGGATCGCAGAACCCGGAGATGGCCGAAGCCAAGAGGCTGGCATTACTGCTTGGAGATAGAATCGCTCACCTGTCAGGAATGCCCCTGACAGACTTTGCATACACGAATGAGAAATACGTGCTACTGGATTAGACCCCTGAGATGCAGGGAGTTACCTGCTTCAATGACTAGTCTTACTTTCATTAAATATAATTCTTTTAGAAAATAAAAAAAAATTCTATTCCTCAGTGAGATTCCCAAGTGAATCATTAAGGTAAGTCATAAACACTAAACCACAGAGCCGTGATCGCTAGGAGTAGGAGCCTGAAGGAGTTCGGAGAACACATTTCCAGCTGGGATAGTTTCCTGGGTTGGTAAAGAAAGAAAACACGAGAGCCCCGATGTTTCTGGACTTGTCCAAGTCCTTTGACAAACTTCCACATATTCTTTTGCTTAATAGGCAAAATTATTCACAAAATTAAAATGAAATTAAATGGGTTATTTACAGGTTGGGTGAACTTACTCAAAAGATTCTGGTTAGTAATTAGAACCAACCTAAAGGAGGTTTTCTAGTGATAGCCAGGCTTAAATCTTTATTAAAACCATGCAAACATTTTTATTAGTTATTTAGATAAAGCTATAGAGGGTCTGGGCTTGTTTGGGAATGTATACACACATCACATTGTCACATTGTACACTTTAAATATATTGCAATTTTGCTAATTATACCTCAATAAAGCTAGGGAAAAAACAGCAGCTTGCATCTAACAGACACAAGTTTATAAGATAAATTAAAATTCTGACACATGGACAAATGCACATGCACACGCACACACACACACAATATGTGACTAAAGAATAAGGAAGCCATGGATCAGAACTGCTTATGCTGAATTTACTCTTGGATAAAACCTCTAAGCCAACAGTCGGATGCTATCACATCGTATGTGATGATGGTATAGAATGAAGAATGGTGTTAACTGACGAAGGATGATGGAAAGGTGAATATCAACTATCAGATGCTCCTTTTATGTCAGACCCTGTAGTTGGCCCTTTACATGAAGCTGCATATTAAACCGTGGTCCCTGTAGTTTAAGCAACTTGCCAAACTGATAGTAAGCAGGAGGCTCTGGAATCAGACAGAACAGAGTCCCTTCTCTTCTGCACTGGCTAGGCGGTATTTCTGTTCTGGGCAGCCTACTTTGAAGAATAGGAAAGTGAAGCTTCTTAGGGGAGATGGACCAGGATAATTTTGGATCTGAAAACCCCATTTCACAGAAAGCTTTGAAAGACTAGGAGATGGGGGTTCTGGAGGCAAGAAGACTCAGAGAACTTGGTCTCTGCCTTCCAGTATTCTGAGGATTGCCGAGAGGGAGAGGAGTTAGAACAATTCTGTGCAGCCTCCCATCCCCCACGCTACAGGTGATTAATTTCAACTCGGTATCAGGAAGGGCTTTCTACCAGAGCTGTCCAAAGAGAGAAATGTTGGGCCTGTGCAGACAGATAAGGGTCTTCCTGGGCAATTGACTTCCGGTCATTCTTCAAGGTCCTTCCCAGGTCTGAGAGCCTTTAGTTCTTGCTCACTGTGCTGTATTTGGGGAACTTGGGAAACATGCAAGCCAGGGGACAGACACTGCATGTCCTTTATGTGGTGACTTTCTTGGCTTTGCCAAGAGATAACTTGGGAGGCAAAGAAAATAGTCTCCTAGAGATTAGAGCTTGTGTTTGTAGAAGGAATGAAGGAATCTATGAACCTAACACTTGTTGAACAACTTCTCTGAGCCAGGGACCATGCTGGAACATCCTCTACCTCCCTCCCATCTGTACCTTTCTTCCCTTCCCACAAAATGCAGAACTTCTGTTATTTCCTTTGGGAAATATTCATTCTTGTCAAGAAAAACATACTGTTTTTGTTTTCCATTTCTCTTCAAAAAGTTTGACTGAACTAAAACTCACCAGTCAGAGTTCATGCTTTATTATGATTGGTGTTGACAGTAATATAGATTAATTTTTTCCACCCTCCAGAGAAGAGCTGCAAGAGAATTAAAATGGGGAGGGTTGTTGCGGAAGGTTTTTCTTTGTTGAACTGGGTCTGGGATCGGGCAGGGAGGGCAGGGCAACAGAACAGAACAGAACAGAAGAATAGAACAGCCTATTCTTCAAAGTAGGCTGCCCAGAACAGAAATACCGCCTAGCCAGCGCAGAAGAGAAGGAAAAAAGAGCAATCACGTCTTTAGGAGGGGCTTGGATGGGTTGCTGCTAGGAACCTTCTGAGAGAGAAAATGACAGTCTACACACACACACACACACACACACACACACACACACATCCAAATTTTATAATTACCAAGGACACTGGGCTTTGGACAGAGCATGTGTATTGTGAAAAAGCAGACTAGTGGTTTTCAAGTGTCCATTTGTCCAAAATAGATCAACAGAACCATTTTCATTGAATGGAGTCTCCAGAGCACCTCTGGGAAACCCTCGGGATCTTTGGACACAATTTGAAAACCATGACGATAAGTAAGTCCAGATGAATATAAGGCAAATTCCACCCAGGGGATGACAGTTTCTTGGGTTCATTTACTACTTAGCAGAGTTCTCTTCTAGGCTCTCCTGGTATAGCATAGGCTAATCTGAAAGACAGTCAGTGGCTACCAGTTCTGTAGTTTCTGTTTCCAGGGACAGTACTCCAGTCCTTGTCTTCACCTCTCCCCAGCTCTGGTCTCGGTCACCTCCGGTATGCACTGAATATAGGAAAAGACTAATTGTTTTCCCAAAGCATTTTTGTCCATTATCTTGCTCGACAATCTACAGTGGTACCTAACTGCAACTACCTCATTCAGACTTCCACCCACCCCACACCCTCATCATCATGGAATCTCTGTGGCAACACAGTGTGTCTTCTCTCACCTTCCAGCCTTCGCACAGGCTGTTACTGCCTGGAACACTCTCTGTAGACCCTCCCTCATCCCTTCTTCTTTGGCTAATGCTTGGAGCTCATCCTTATGCACCATTTCCTTTGGAAAGTCTAGGGACATAGGGACCCTCAGATGTACTTCCACAGCACTCTATGACTTCTCTATCAAAAGCAATTTAATTATAATGCTTTAGGGCTACTTATTAATCTGTATCTCTTACTAAACTAAACAACAAGAAAACAATGTCTACACCTTAGTTACTCTTGTGCCCCCCAATTCCTGGAAGTATAAGGTTTGCTGAGTGAGTGATTGAATTCAACATAAATATTTGTTGCATGAGTAGCTTACAAAAATGAATAAATGGTTGTTGATAGAATAACCGATGGATAGTGCTTTTGTACAGATGCATGGTCCTTTGTGGCACCCCTTCAGGTGGTCTTTCAGTTGTGATCCCCACAATTTGGGGGTCTTTTGTAGTCTATTTGGGCTGCTGTAACAAAACACACAGATTGGGTCATTTATAAACAACAGAAATGTATTTCTCACAGTCTTGGAGCCTGGCAGCCTGAGATCAGGGTACCAGCATGGTCAGATGAGGGCCCTCTTCTGGATCACAGACTTCTCATTTATCTTCACTTGGTGGAAGGGGCCAGGGAACTCTCTGGAGCCTCTTTTATAAAGCACCAAGCCCACTCATAATCTCTCGTGACCTACGCACCTCCTGAAGTTCCCATCTCCTAATCCCATCATCTTCAGGGGTTGAGATTTCAGCAGATGAATATTGAGAGGATACAAATGTTCCAACCATAGTACCTATCAAGTGAATATTCCTTTTATCTATTCCTAAATAGGAATGCATGACAGGAAACATGAGCCTTTGGGAAATGAGACCCATTGAGTGAAGAAGGGTAGGCTAGGCTGTTGGCTGTCTGTGGGGACGAGAAAAGGAATCCAGGAGACAAGCTCCCAGACAGCTATTGATCTTGGTGAGACAAACTCTTGAGGAACTGGAAAAATAGCTTTTGTCCTCTTTCTTATTGCCAGTGGGATGTACTCAAGTAGTAGCAGCAGCTATTTTGCCTTATCTTATTACCCAGAGACTCTCTGTTTTTTGCTATTGAAGAAATCAAGGTTCAGGGGAGCATAAGAGCTTGCCATGGTTCTCAAAAATAGTGACAGAGGGGCGCCTGGGTGGCTCAGTTGGTTGGCCATCGACTCTTGATTTTGGCTCAGGTCATGACCCCACAGTAGATCCAGCCCAGCATCAGACTCTGCACTGAGTATGAGGCCTGCTTAAGATTCTCTTAAGATTCTCCCTCTCTCTCTCTCTCTCTCCCTCTCTCCCACTGGTGCTCTCCCTCTGTCTAAAAAAAAAAAAAAAAAAAAAAAAAAAAAAAAATAGTGGCACAGCCAGGCCTAGAACCTGATTCTTGAAGCAACACTTTCTGTCACCTGTTATTTCCTCCCAGCTGCTGTCTGAAAGCCTTTAGTTCCGATTTGCTAACTTGAAGTTGTGTATGCAATGCTTCCTCCACAGTGTTCCTGGCCCCTGACCTTTGATGCTGTGAAAGCAAGAGGCCAAGGCCAGGGCATTTCCTCCTGACCAACATTTGCCAAAGAGCAGAGCTGTCCTAGCAGGGGAGGGAGGATGGGGGGGGGGGGGTGAGGGGAGGAAGGGGCAAAAGCCAGGGCGAGCCAAACCAGGGGAAACTGCAAGAAATCTATCCCCACACATGTTCTTTTTCTGCCAGGGCTTCAGTGACAACTTCACTTTTTTATTTTGAGACCCAGTGGAAAATGTGGCCTGGAATGGGGGTGGGGGGAGGTGTGAACATAAATGCACATAAAAACAAGAGATATTCATTTGAGCCATACAGTAAAGAATGAAAGGCCCACTGCTACTTAAACCTCCTTCACCACCTCACCCTATTCCTTCATTTGTGGAGCAGGAGGCCGTTGAGGCCTCCAAATATCAACCTCTCCCGGCTTGGAGCCAAGTGGTAACACTTCTGCATAGTGTTTTGCTGCCAAGACCCTGATTTAAAAAATGGATGAGTCAAAGTTTCTTCCGCTTACTGCCTGATAAGAGATGCAGGTGCATTTGTAAGGTTCTCTCTGAGTTAGTTTCTCATGTTGCAAGATTCCACGAGTACTGGTGGAGTCGTGCTTCTCGCCACCAAGAGGAGCTGGGTTTCTGGCCGTGGATATCATTCCTGAAGATTCCTCAAGGGACTCTGCTCTTGAACTGGTAAATGGCCATGAATCAGGAGGAGAAATGAGGAGCTAGTGAAGTGGTCGTAAACAAACCCTTGACACACAGGAACTACTGGGTTCTCTTCCCTCGTTTCTGTCACTCGTCCATTTATTCATTCAAACGGTATTCTCTCAGGGATCAAGAAGGTCACCCTCTACAGGAAAGATATCAGAAACATGATTCATTATTGCACAATGTACATTTAGAATGCTCTTAATGCAAACAACAGAAAGTATGGCTCCATCAGGCCCAAACAGGGAAGGAAATCTATTGGCTCACATGATTGAAAACTCCCCAAGGGGTTTGCCTCAGCCAGCTCCCTCTCCGTGGCTCAGTCCCCGGGTTTCTTGTCCATCCCTGCCCCTATTCTCTGTCTTCTGGGGTATTGGCTGCATTCCTTCACAGTCTCAAGATGACCAGTGCTACAGGCTTCCTTGTTCAGATCCAGCCAGAAAGAGATAGTGCCTTTGCCCCAGCACTCCCAGAGAGTGTCCTGGCAGTCAGTCTGGTTCAAGAGTGGCACCCGGGGCCTTATGCTGAGTGAATCAATCGCATGATCCGAAGATGGTCACGTGCTGCACTAAGGAGGCAGGTATGGGCAGCACGGGAATCCCTAAATGGAACTGAAAGTGGGGAAAAGGAAGGAAGATATACCGAGAAATGTGCAATTCAGAGAAAGGCCTTAGGCAGGGTGCTAACAGGGCACACGGAAGCACAAGAGAGATCTTCCTCAGCCTGGGCAAGCCCTGGGGGATTTCTACAGGAGTGAAGCATGCAGAAGGAAGGAGTTTAAATTGATCGACCCCTAGAAGACATTACCCGGGTACTAAAGCTGGAAGCTTCCCTTAGTTAAAAAAGGATGAAGGCATGAAATTAATGTCCAAAGATAAAAAGTCCAGGAGCAGACTTCATGCCAGGACTCAAGACGCTGTGTGTTGGGAACTTGTGTCTGTGTCTTAAATTCTCAGAAAAGAAGGCGAAAATATTTGAATGTGTCTGAAGAGAGCTGTTCATAAGAAGGTTCTGGTTCCAGGGACAGTGTATATACTCTACCGTTTCAACAAGACAAGGCCAGGCTCGAATCCCACAAATCTGGCCTTGAGTCTCAGCTCCACCAGTCACTCAGTGTGGCCATGGGAGGGTCACTTAACCTCACCACTTAACCCCTTCATCTTTAAAATTTGGATAGCATGGCTCCTGGGTGGCTCAGTCGGTTGAGCGTCCGACTTCAGCTCGGGTCATGATCTCGCAGTTCGTGAGTTCAAGCCCCGCGTCGGGCTCTGTGCTGACGGCTCGGAGCCTGGAGCCTGTTTCGGCTTCTGTGTCTCCCTCTCTCTGCCCCTACCCCGCTCATGCTCTGTCTCTCTCTGTCTCTCAAAGATGAATAAACATTAAAAAAAAATTTTTTTTTAATAAAATTTGGATAGCAGGACTTCCTTTCCTGAGTGATTATAAAAAGCAGGATTAGGGGTGCGTGGGTGACTCAGTTGGTTAAGCATCTGACTTTTGATTTCAGCTCAGGTCATGATCTCACGGTGCTGGAATCGAGTCCTTCTTCCGGCTCTGTGCTGAGTGCGCAGCCTGCTTAGGATTCTCTCCCTTTCCCTGTGCCCTAAACCTGTCTGCTGTCTCTCTCCCTCTCTCTCTCTCTCTCTCTCTCTCTCTCTCGCTCTCTCTCTCTCAAAATAAACAAACATTAAAACTATTTTTAAAGCAGAAATAATACCTCAAAGTGCCCAGCGTGAAGCACCTTTTAAGTAACCATTTCTATTGTTACTCAAAAGGAGCTGCCTGTCTGGGATGACTTTGAAGGTCAGAAGAGGAATGTGCACTTTCTGGAAGAGACTGGCTTTAGACAAGACCTAAGCACAGACCTAAGCACTTAAAGGGAATGGTGTAAGGGACATGCTGATGCCACTGGGGTCCCCACTCAGATTCCAGCAACGTTCCCCCTGGATTCACATACCTGGGCATTCCTGGCAGAAGATCCCCCTCCTGGGAAAGGCTTTAGTCTAGGGAAATCAAGTCTGGCACACAAGCTCAGTTCCAAGTAATAGACTCACGTTAGAGAGGAAAGGTGATAAAACCCACATGTTACCTGAAATCAGGACATTTCTGGTCTTGCTCCCAGTGGCTGGGTCCTAAGGGACAAGAGACAGTGGGAAACAAGAACATAACCATGGTGGGAGCCCCAGTGGACAGCGTTGGGATGGCCCAAAGGAGGGCATAAGAGGGAGTGATGGTAACTTCCAGGTGGGGCTGGGATTAAAATGAGTGGGAGCCCAAAACGGATAAGAGTTTGTGGCAGGGCCACCTCAGCCCAATCCGGACAGAAGAATGGGAGGGAGGCATCCCAGTAAGTGGACAGGAGAGAAAGACAGAGATCTGTGCTTTAGCAGCAGGGGACACATGACATGGCTTTGAAGCACAGCTACAACAGCTCAGTGGCACTGGTGTCCTCAGTGGAAATGAATACGTCATGCCCCAACACAGACATCGCCACAGGGCATCAGCTGAGTGCAAGCGTCACGTGGCCGCTGAGAGTGCCACGCTGGAGAGCACACGTGGCCGGCCCTGGGGACGCCCATGAACAGCTAGGGGCAGGGATTCTGCAGTGCTGACCAAAGGCAGGGCCAGACAGACCGTGCCACGTTACTCTACTGCTGCAGACTGGCGTGGCCAAGGAAAGCTGGGTGCCACGAATCCACCATTCCCTGAGCACTACACAATCACTTTCGTGCCAACTCAAACTGACAGGAGCACGTACGTCATATTGTGCCTTCAAGAAACCGTGATTTCATGTTGTTACAGCTTCGCCTTTTGCCGGAGATAACCTAGAATGTTTTCATATATACAAAAAAACCTACCATAATGGCAACTTTTATTAAGCTTTCCAACCTTATGTAAACAATCCTGCTAATGACTTTCTCCTACTAGGCAAGGAATGTTTGTCCGTCGTGTTGGACTGGCACACGTCCTTCCTTCCTTTTCTGTTCTTTTCTCTTTTTTTCTTTGTTTTAAATGAGAGCTAGAGAATCTATTGAAGTTTTCTTTTTCCTTGGCCACTGGGACAGTAAGAGCAAAATGTGGCACACAATTGGAGGACCATTTGCGTGGATAGATTTTATGGTAAAACTCCTCCCAACCCTCTCATCTTCAATATGGCGCATGTTCTGGGTGTTTCAGTTATCACTGTTATTTTTATTATAATTCTATGTTTTTTTTTTTGTTTTTGTTTTTGTTTTTTTTTTTTTTTTAATTTTTTTTTTCAACGTTTATTTATTTTTGGGACAGAGAGAGACAGAGCATGAATGGGGGAGGGGCAGAGAGAGAGGGAGACACAGAATCGGAAACAGGCTCCAGGCTCTGAGCCATCAGCCCAGAGCCTGACGCGGGGCTCGAACTCCCGGACCGCGAGATCGTGACCTGGCTGAAGTCGGACGCTTAACCGACTGCGCCACCCAGGCGCCCCTATAATTCTATGTTGATATGTCTTTCTGGTCAGTCACCTAAAGTATTTGTTGGAAGTAATTGGAATTAACTTAACCAAAATGCATAAGTGTTGAGAAAGTATGTAAAAATTTAATCTTTCCCAGGGCAGAGAACTCTTTCTTTTGAACCTCCTATCATTTTCCCCTTAGGCTCTCAGAGCTGAGAATAATGCTGCCTTTTTTTTTCAATATATTTTCATCTGAGGCAATTCTTTGTTCTGTCAAATAGATTTATTTTCTTTATCAGACAGAAACATGAGCAAAAGAAAATGACCTCATTGCATATGATTCCTGACACAATACCCAGGGCTCCAGACTGTAATAAAATTTGGTTTTACAAATGACTTAAGAAACATTTTTGGTTTTGAACACCTTTGCGAAGAAGCCCTGTTTGAAAGTGTCCACTGTTGTTAATTCCTTAGTGACAGTGCAGACATGCTCTTGCCTTGATCTTTATGTTAGTGTTGAGTAATGAAGGGCTGGTCCTTAGGTTCCTGACCCTGCTTTTATTTAAAAAAAAAAAAAAAAAAGCTGTATTAAATGATAACACTTACTTATTGCAGTCAGTACATTTGTATTTACAGAGACACACAAATAGGTATACAAAGAGCTTTTGTTAAGTGAACACACCCAGAGAACCACAACCAACGGTAAGAAATAAAATTTACCCCAGTCGCTGACCTCTTGCCCCTCCCCCACCCCTGTACCCCACCTGTTCCCCCACCCAGAAAGTAAGCATTGTTACCACAGCCCTTTTACCACATACAGCAATTATTTATTTATTTATTTTTAATTTTTTTTTAAACGTTTATTTATTTTTGAGACAGAGAGAGACAGAGCATGAACGGGGGAGAGTCAGAGAGAGAGGGAGACACAGAATCTGAAACAGGCTCCAGGCTCTGAGCTGTCAGCACAGAGCCCGATGCGGGGCTTGAACTCACGGACCGTGAGATCATGACCTGAGCCGAAGTCGGACGCTTAACCGACTGAGCCACCCAGGCGCCACAGCAATTATTTATTTTTAATGGTCTGTGCCAGTATTTGCTTATGTAAAATACCACAAATCGTGTATCCATTCCACTAGAGATTCCCACTTGGGTTGTTTAAAGTTTCTGGCCCTTCTATAAAATACTGCTATGAATATTCTTACGTGTCTTTTAGTGAACATATGTATGGATATACCTACTTGTTCTGGGTCATATATTTTGTGTGTGATCAACTTTAGTAGATACTAGGAAGTGATTCTACCAATTTACACCCTCATTAGCAGTATATGAGAGTTCCAGGTGCTCCACATCCTTGCTAACACTTGTTATCACCATTCTAGTGCTAAGTAATGAAGTTGAACTCTTGTCTTATGTTCATTGGTCATTTGGATATGCTTCTCTTATGAAGGTCTGTTAAAGTCTTTTGTCCATTCTTCTAGCCTACAACAACATCATGAAGATACTCTCCTATGGTTTCTTTAGAAGCCTTACTTACTTACTTACTTACTTATTTTTACACTTAGGTTGACAGTCCATGTGGAACTGTGTATGAGGTGCAGGTTAAGATTTATTTTTTCCATGTCTACATACAGTTGAACCGGCACAATTTATTATAGACTATCCTGTGCTACAGCGTTACTTGCGTCATAATATCGTTTGTATGTGCGTGGATCCGTTTCTGTGATCCATTTCGTGATTTGTAATATGATTCATTGTTCTATGTGTATTCCATTCACCAACAAATATGATTTTAAATTGGAACATTGGTCTGTAACATCTGATATTCTGGAATGTCTGACTCTAGGTTGCCTGGTAGCCTTGGCATAAAGTTCTGAGATAGTGAAACCAGCTAATGAAGAAAATCCAGTCTGAATATTACAACCAGAAAGAATAGTGGATATTATTTAATCCAATTCCCTTGTTTTTAAAATGAGAAAAGAGGTCTACCCAAGTGTGCTTGGTATACCCAAGTACCGTCTCTTTACCCAGCCACACCCAGTCTCCATCCTTCTTCACCTGCTCAGCCCCTGGAGACCCCCACATCAGCAGGTTCTCTTATCTTCTGATTTCCACACGGTTCAGCTTATAGGAACATTGACTTGAGGATGGAAGAAAGTGAGATCAGATATTTACTCCCTTAGCAATCTCCTTGTGAGCTACCTGATTCTCTCCACAAAAAGTGATGGCTTCTGATGGGTGGCTTTCTCCACACAGCCCTCTTCTTCCAGATACCAATGACCACTTAACTGCTTTTGTGCCAGGCATGGGGTGTCAACAGTATCCCACTGTTACTAGACTCAGGAAAGCACATGGGGATTCTGACACTGCATTACTAGAGGCATCCATGTTCCAGACAGAAAAATGGGAGATAAAACCCAATGGAGGTTCAATGGAGGTTTCTAGAAACTACCATGTGACACTTCTGCTCATTGGCCAGAACTTGCTCACTTGGCCACAGCAAGCTGTAAGGCTGAGAAATGTTCTAGATAACCAAATGCCAAGCTAAAACTCTTATAAGCTAAGAATATCACTAGAGGATAGCAAGCAGTTTCTACCACCCATGCCATTTAATTGAAGTCTAGTCATTAAACATGCATGCAGTGTCACTCTGGACCACTCACTGTTCTGAGATACAGAGATGAATAATGCATGGCCCTAATTGAGTCCAACGCAGGGGAGATACCTTCCTCCAAAAAATAACCCTGTTGGTCCCCATGCTAGGCATTAGGGATCCAAGAGTGCACAAGACCAATGTCCTTGCCTTCAGACAGATGACCGTGAAGATGTACCTCTTAGTCAATTCAGGTTACCCAGGGGAGATGTGGTGGGGAGTAGAAGAAAAGAACTGTTCTCTGAGGGAAGACACAAGTTCACCAAGTAGATGAGGAAGAGACAGAGACCTTCTAGACTCAGAAGCAGCATGAGAAAGACACAGGGTATGAAAGTACAGTGTTTTAAGGGAGCAGCAGAGATTCTTGGGAGCCTAAGAGCATAACCTACATGGAAGAGAGTGGGTAAAGAGAGAGGCTGGATGAGTTCACAGTAGCCCAGCAAGTCAGGACCCTGCGTGCCAGGCACAGGCGTTTGATGAATCCCTCCACTTACCCCACCCGCCAATCTCTTCCACTTTACATGCCACAGAGGGCTTCCAGTAAGTGAATGCTAATGCTAATATCCTATCAGGGAGTACATCAAGCTCAGGCCCAAGTTTCAACCCTCAGGAAATTTACCAGAGATCTGAATCTTGGAATTTCATCCTCCTTCTTGGCTTGAACAATCCGATGGAATTTGAGAAAAAAAACTTGCTTGGGCTGATTTATTCCCAAGATTGGTTGGAAAGGTAAGCAGGAGACAGGAGGGGATCAGAGGACTCTTTCTCCCACTCAGAGTTTAGAATGGCTCCAAATGGTTTGTTTTGCAATAACAATAAGCATTTAAAATGGAAAATAGTATGTTCTCTCCATTCCGTCAGATATATCCTGAGAAAGAAGAGAAGGAGGAAGAATGACTGTAAAGGAAACATTGCACATTTATGTGAGGAGCTACTATGTGCCAGACACTGTTCTAGGTGTTAGAACTATAGTTCTAAAAAAAAAGCAACACAGAATCCCTGCTGCCCTTCAAGAATTCATACACTAACAGAGGGAAAGGGCTCTTTAATATGCTTATTATCTAATGTAGTTTCAAGTACTGATAAATTTCACGAAGTGTACAAGTACTGATAAATTTCACGAAGCGTACAAAAGAAGATAATGTGGTAGAGTGATCGAAGACTAGTTAGGGTATGAAGTACTTTCTAAGGAGTGACTTTTGAGTTAAGACCTTGTATTGGTTTCCTATTGCCGCTGTAACAAATTACCAGAAACTTAGTGAATTAAAACACAAATTTATTATCTCCCAGTTCTGGAGGTTAGAAGTCCAACACGGGTGTCATTGGGCTAAAATCGAGCTATCAGCAGGGCTCTAGGAAGAATCCATTTCCCGGTCTTTTCCAACTTTTAGAGGCTGCCTGCATTCTTTAGCTGTGGCCCTCTCTCTCTGACTCCAAGCCAGCACCTTCAAGTCTCTGATTCTGATACTCACTCTCCTATTTCTTTCCTACACCTATAAAGACTCTAATGATTACATCGGACCCACCTAAATAATCCAGGATAATTTTCTCATCTCAAGATCCTTAACCTCATCTGCCAAGTCCCTCATGCCATGTAAGGTAACATATTCACAGGTTCCAAAGAGTAGGGTGTGGGCATCGCTGGAGGCCATTTTTCAGCCTATCATAGACCTAAGTGGTGATACAAGGGAAGGCTTAGGAGCAAAGTGCAGATCTTAGGAAAGATATTCCAAGCAGAAGGAAGTACACGTGCAAAGGCCCTGGGATGGGAATAAATATAGCACTTTTAAGGGACAGACATATGGACACAAAGCCATATCTCTAAGGCCACATCTCCAGGGTCTAGTTTTCTCTGTTGTACTTTGGAAAGGAGGGTTGTCCCATGGACCTGTCACATTTGAGAAATCAGACAGAGCAGAGCAAAGCATCTTGAGTCTGAAAATACAGCCAGCAGATATTTACATGCAGATACACTCTTTGCAGCCCATTCCTGACACTTTGCCAAGTTTTTCAAAATCTTATGTTCAATTTAAAAGAAAAAACCCGGGGAACCTGGGTGGCTCAGTCAGTTAAGCGTCCGATTTCAACTTGGGTCATGATCTCACAGTTTGTGAGTTTGAGCCCAGCATCGGGCTCTGTGCTGACAGCTCAGAGCCTGGAGCCTGCTTCCAATTCTGTGTCTCCCTCTCCCTCTGCCCTTCCCCCATTTGCACTGTATCTCTCTCTCCTTCAAAAATTAATAAACATTTAAAAAATTGTTAAAAAGAAAAAAAAGAAAAGAAAAAACCCACAGATTAAGTGTATTTACCAGCAGATTTACCGGCAGATAAAATCTACAGCTGGAGGAAGGTGGAATATCAAGAATGAAATGGCAGTTGCAAGAAGGTTTAGAATGTCCAGAAAACAGATGTTTCTTTTTCCACACGAATATGCAGTTTTTAAAACAGTAAAAGCATACAGTTTAAATAGTGAAGAAAAATAAATCACACTGCATTCTACAAGTCTCACAGAATACATGCTTTTAATATTCCAGCCCAGCAGGACAGTTCAGGAGAAGGTCAAAACTTAACCTCTCCAAAATTTGCTTTTTGTTGCTCATCCTGACAACGAGGGCTGCAATATTCTTTCTCTCAAATGCAACATCTTTCTTAATCTGGGCATCTCTCCAGTTTTAGCGAACCTAAACATCTACTGAAATGCTATGGAGCACGTAGCCACAGCTGTCGTCATGAGGTTGCTTTATCTGTGCTGTTATTACCATGTCCGAAAGGTAGAACAGATATTGTGGGGGCCCCAGAAGCCTCAGCCATAGCCTGCAATGTGCTGTCATCTCCTGGCGGCTCAGTGGATGACACCAAGGATCAATAGGGATCAATCAGCACCCGAGGACATTCAGACATAGGCCAAGCAATTAATTACTGGTAGGTCAGCAAGTGATGGGCTGCTGGGGTTCCATCATTCCCAATTTATTCTCTCCAAAGACAGCAACTCTTATCTGCTGCTTGATATGTTTCTAATAAAGTAGAGTATCGTATCAGATCATATTATATCGTATCTTATCTGTTTTCCCTGTTTACACTATCCGCATTGTCAGACATTTTGCATTTTTCCTGTTGCTCAGTACCCTGGGCAACCTTCCATGGCAGCGAGTTGGCATTTTTAAAGCGCCCCGTGCCGAATCGCAGACCTCATGGTTTCTCTGTGGTTCACTGCTTGTGTCTGAAGAAGAAAGTTACTGAAATGTGTCCAGATCGTGGTTTTCAAGAGAAAGGAATCCATTGTGTATGTCACTGACTTCATCCCAATGTATGACTTGGCTTTGGCAGTTAGTAGATTATTTTCCTTATCACATCATCTGAGATAATTAAAAGTCTTTCAAATGTCGCCTTCGTTCCTCCCATGGCTTGGGAACAGAACCCACAAGGCTTTCAAATGTGTCATCTCAACAAATATCCATATTGACAGCCTTGGTCAAGTAATTTCTCTAAGAGGATAGGTTATAAAATGAGATCCAACTTGGATCCATTACCATAAATTATGAAACAAAGGAGTCATCGTGTTTGTGAATTTACAAGAGACTTGGGAAAAAAATGGTATGAATATCTTTTAATAAATCTTATAAAGTAATGATTTGCTTTTAGGGCCACATGAAAACAGAATGAATTCTTAGTGCATTTGATGATTCCCTCTTCAAAGAGGTACAGTGCTTTCCCATAGGGATTAAATTAAGATATCATCAAAGTCACAAAAATGTGGTTTTGAAAAGTGATGGATCTAAGTTAATGTCAAAAAAAAAAAAAGATGGTGAATTTTCTCTTTTCTCTCATAAGCAAAGCAGCCTTCTGTCTGCCCTTTGTGATCCAAGGGGACAACCTAACTCTCCATGAAGACACATCCCCAAGAATCCAGAATGACGGAGCTTACATCAGTTTGGTTTGTCTGACCCTGGCCTTGGAACTTTTTAAAAACAAAATAAATAAATCACCGTCTTGGGATATGTCATGCCCTCTTAAACAAGAAAAATGTAACCCCCAGCCACCTCTTTTTCTTGCTAGCCCCGCCCAAGCAAGCCATTTTCTAAGATATATGATATGTAGGCTTTATTATTCAGCAGGCTTGTTTTGTTATATTTCATTTTGTTACAGCTTTATTGAGATATAATTCATATATCATACAATTCACCCGTACTTGGGTTTTAGTTCCAGTTTCTCAGCTTTACTAGGCCCTAGTCTTTTTATCTGTAATATGGGAATAATAATAGTAAGACCCCACTGATATGTTCTGCAAATTAAATGTATTTCCACAGACAGTGGAAATCTTAATGTTGTTGATTTTTGGTAATCTTAGGTACCAGATTTAGCTCAGTTCAGTACCTTATCACTTCTCCTGATTAAAAACTGACTCCGTGAAAGAAATGGCCTCTCCCCCACCAAAGGATAGAGCTGGGTTCCCTGGGGGCCCTTGTGACATCGTGACTAGTTTGCACCCACTGGTGCTGTCACTGTGGAGACATCTCCCTTCTCGTGGACTGAGCGGTGCAAGGAGATGGGGTTTCATGAATCTTGGTGGACTCCTCTGCCATCTGGGGCCCCAGAAACCACTTTCTGTTACCTCTGCTGGCCTCCACATGTTTGATGGAGCAGGGGCAGGCGTAGGCCTTCAGCTCTCAAGAGGCCCAGGCCTGAGAAGGAAAAATGGAACAGTCTATGCAGGCAGGTGTGTCTAATGGGTCACTGGAGCCATGTGGTATTCCACATTAATCTATTTATTTCCCTGGGAATCTAATCTTACCTCATCACCCCCCCACACACACACACACCCGCACGTGTGCACACACACACACACACACACACCGTTTGTTTCTTTCTCTGGGTGCAGATTCTTACTTATTTTTCTCTCTTGGATGATGAAATCTGAAGGGTTTCATAATTTTAGATTACAACTCTATGTCCTCCCTTCTTGCTTCCCTTCTTTGCTCCGTGATACCCTGTATCTAAAGTGTTCCCCTGCATGGGATGTTACGGGTTAAATAATACATCCCTTCCAAAATGTACAAGTTGGAGTCCTAGCCCCCAGTACCTCAGAGTGTAACCTTATTAGAGAATAGGGTCTTTGCAGACGTAATCAGTTGAGATGAGGTCATATCATTAGGGTGGATCCCTAGTCCAGTATAACTAGCATCCTTTTAAAAGGGGAAATTTGGACACAAAACACACACAGGGAGATAAAGGCAAGATCAGGATGATGATGCTACAAGCCAAGGAACACCAAAGATTGTCAGAAAACTACCAAAAGCTAGGAAAGAGGCCTGGAACAGATTCTTCCTCAGAGGCCTCAGAAGGAATCAACTCTGCCAACACCATGATCTTGGACTTCTAGAAGTCCAGAACTGTCAGACAATAAATTTCTGATGTTTAAGCCCCCCAGTTTTTGGTACTTTGTTACAGCAGCCCAAAGAACTTAATACACAGGACATATTGTGTTGCCTTTCCAGCCCACCATTGTTCTGGAAAATCTGCTTCCCTCCCCACCTACCACAGGAGCAGCCATGTTGAACAACATGACTCTGACCTTGGCTCGAGTTCATTGGGAACTTGCACTGGAGGCCAGAAAGTTAAGTCTCCAGCAATGGAAGCTGAAGAAAATAAAACTAGACAGCCGCCAACAACCTTGTTTTCCACAACAACAGCAAAAAGCCAGTCTACCACAAAACAAAGCTGGCACTCAGGGAAGCAGAGGTGAGGCTGGGAGAGGCTGGCAGATTTCCAGCCTTGGCTCCCAAACCCCAGCTCTATCAGGACCTGGCTGTGACTTGAGGTCCACGAGACTGGTGTGACCAGCCAGTAAATTCCTGTTTTGCTCAAGCTGTATACAAGGTTTGTGGCACGTGCATCTCAGCCTTCTAGTTAATATAATCTCCAAAACGCATGCACTCTTATTTTAATAGTAAGTGGAACACTGCTGCTCTAAGTAAGTGACTATGTTCTCATCAGCATGGATGCAGGATCCAGAAAAGAGCCTTAATGGAAATGAAACTTGGTGAAAAACATATTACAAGTTTAGTTGAAACATTCTTTCTTTGTTGAAACTTTAAGTCACCAGAAAGAGCAAGAAATGATTAATTTCTTTACCTTTTAAATGAAAACCAAAAATAATTCAGTAACAGGCAACTTTTATCTTTCATTAACATATTGGAATCTTTGTTAACTTATAGACACAGCCTAGTCCTGTCATTAATTAAAAGTCATTTTGCAGAGCTGATTGGGATGTCTGTGAAAAGTTGGAGTCATTTCAACTATTTATTATGTTTTTGTTAGCTTTATTTTCGAAGAATTTACTAGCCCTGTGATAAGTTTCAAATGCCTGGCATTTTGCCTGAGAAAATGTTTGCTATTTAGTATATTAACAATGAGGACTTTTCCTGTCTGCCCATTACCACATTTTGTAAAATCTAAGAAAATAATTACTTAGTTTTCATTTTGATTTACACACGTCTTAATGGCTTCTAATATATCTAGAGATGTAATCTAAAAATCTACTAACTGTATGTCAGAAAAGATGAAGCAAGTGAAATTTGATGCTGGAGATTAGGAAAAAAATTCAGCTGTTTTTATGCGATTTTGCATACTAATCGGGGAATGTATTAGTTTTCTGTTACTGCGTAAAAGTGAACTCCAGAACTTAATGGCTAAAAATGGCACCAAATATTTATCTCACCCAGTTTCTGGAGTCAGGGCTTGGAGAGTGGCTTCCGTGGGTAGTTCTGGCTGCAAGGTTTGCCTGAGGTTGCTCTCAAGGTATTGGCCAGGGTTATGACCATTCGAAGATTTGGCTGGTACTGGAACAATCCCTCGCAAGGGGGCTTACTCCTATGGCTGGTAAATTGACATTGGCTGTGGGCGGGGGGCCTCGATCCTCGAGGGTCCCTCTCACAGTGCTACTTAAGCATCTTGATGACAACACAGCCGGCTTCACCCAGAGTCAGTAATCCAAGAGAGAGCAAAGTTAAGAAGCTATAATTTTTTGATGACCACACCTGAGGTGCCATGCTCTGTCATTTCGACAATATCCTAGTGATTACATGAGTTGGCCCCATTCAAAATGGGAGGGTAAGAATATGGGGAGGCAAAAAATCATTTGGAGACTTCAACCATCTAGGAGGCTTCCCGTTCAATTATATGGGAAAAGAGAATTCTATGTAAAAGAGTACAGAAAATATTTTACAAAATGAATATAGTTAAGAAAATATTGTAAAAAATTAATCAGAGAATTATACAATCAGAGAATTCTAGAATCAGAAAGAAACTTGGAGGGCTCCTGGATGGCTTAGTTGGTTAGGCATCCGACTTCGGCTCGGGTCATGATCTCATGGTTGGTGGGTTCAAGCCCACATGCTCAGAGCCTGGAGCCTGCTTCAGATTTTGTGTCTCCCCCTCTCTCTGCCCCTCCCCCACTCGTGCTCTGTCTCTCTCTCTCTCTCTCTCTCTCTCTCTCTCTCAAAACTGAATACACATTAAAAAAAACTGAAGAAAGAAAAAGAAAGAAACTTGGATATCATCCAGTCTAACTTGATTATGGAGACGGAGAAAAGTTAGAATACTTTTCTAACCTAATGTAGCAAATCAGTGACTGAAATAGGATTAGATCCAGGCCTCTTTACTCCTAGCTGGGGCTTGCGGTGAAGACCCTGGCCTAGAAACCAACCTCCACTCCGGCCTCCTTCTATTGTGTGCTTTGCTCCCGCAGAGGCTGGAACACCTAAACATGCGATTCCCAAACCCACTTGCAGCGAGGGTTCTGGACGGGATTTAGGCTCAGGCAGTCCGAGTGCTGAGCTGAGATGTGGAAATCAGAAGTGATGGAGGGAATGGGCTGCTGCAACTTGGCTTCCTCCTGTTGGCAAAGGCGGCAGCTGAGGAGTTTCGGTGCTCTGTGGCAGAGGCGACAGACGTCCTGGTCACCAGCGCGGCGAGAGCCGAGAGGCCTGCCTCACTCACAGGTTTTGGCTTGCAGCAGGCAGATGTGACACGGCTTTACAGCTTGCGGCAATGGCTTCCTGATCTCTAAAGAGCAAATAAGCTAACATATTCCTGGAGTGAGCAATGTCTGTGGTGGTTGCCACGGTCAGGAAGGTGGGAAATGAAGTGGTTAGCAGCTCTCCCGGAAGATTGGTTCTCTGGGTGGTTCTTGGAGCTGTTCCTGGGTTCCGAGCCCCGGGCCATTATTTCAGTCCTTCCAACGATTTTGTAAATACCTAATTCCCTGTATTAAATCCAGTTTGCGTAAAATAGAGCAGTGCCTCTTAACTGCACCTAAATTCTATTTCAGAGCATGTTCATGCATAAGAAGGAGAAAAGCAGCCTCACGTATGCATACTGTCCTGATGCCTATAGGTGGGTCTCACGGTTGTTAGGAAATAGGCTGGTACTTAACAGATAGGCCATCACATCCTCCCGTTGAATGTGAACAATTTCTCAGAACATCGGCTTCAGACAAGATCACTCTGTTGACTGAGGCAGGTTCAGACATAAACAAGATCGCTCTGTATCATGTCTGAACAGGAACAAAACTACGAGCGTTGTCCAAATCACAAAAATGACAAAACACACCTCCCCCCGCCCCCGTCTTGCTTATCTGAGTGACAACTGCTTCTTTACTAATGATAACCTTTGCCTTCCCTCTTTCTAGATCAGATTTACTAAGATGCTCGTAGACTTGCCCCTCTTCCTGACAGCATCCAATGCAGACACAAGTCCTGCTTCCTTTACCCCTCCCCCCATCACCTAACACAAGTCCAAATCCCTCAGGCTCTTTCTCACTCCCTCTTACTGGTGTGCAGTTTGCTTCCCTGTGACAAGTAATAAACCCAACAGATGCGTCCCTGCTTATCTTTAGCTGAAAGGCATTGGCATACATAATTTGCTTTGAAAGCCGCATGCCCTTCCAGTGGTGTGGACTATTTGATACTGGCTACTTTCTGTGAATAAATGAACTATTCAGTGTAGAATTGACATTAATATTCTCACCTGTGCTTCTTTCTGAAAGCCAAAAAAATGCTATAGTAGCAGGTTTGTGTCACCAAAAGCACAGCAATCATGGATATCCAATGATAAAAAGAAAATCATTAAAGAAACGATAACCAGTAAGCACAGAAGACAAGTGAAAATTAGGCAAAGTACTTATGTAGTGAATTGGATAATAAGACAATTCTTGAATACCCAGAACATGCCAGATACTTGTGATGGTCATTTACATATGTCATTGGCTCCATCACCACCATCCTACTGCCAAGTAGGAATTTTGATTCCCATTCTACGATGGGAAAAACTAAGGCTCCAGAGCCCAATGACCTACTCTTCAAGTGGCGATGACGGTATCCAAACTCATCAGGTCCCTAAAGGTCATGTGTTTCCACCACAGAAATAGAGATAATATGGACATTTCTGAGTGGAGACAACACACCGTATTTTCCTCGGTATTAGGTCTTTGGTTTGGCGTTCACCGTCAGAGTAAGGAAGCGGCCGTGCAACAAACCTTTAATGGGTACCTACTAGGAAGAAATGTTTCAGGGAAGTTACGCGTCGAAAATGCTCGCGGCAGACATGGCCATGGCAAAGATCCTTGCGGCGAAAGTACCTGGAAACATTGCCAGACCCAAAGCGTTTTTCTGAGCGCCCTCCACTCCTATTAGTGGCAGTGACGCCACCCTGGCCCTGAGCCAGCCACTCAATGCACTTAGGTTTGTCCCACAGGCCGGCTGGAGGCAGGCGTTGCATCGGACACGTGGCAGGGCACACAAGGCACTGATTTAAGCTAAGCACCTCCAAACAGCACGGACTTCCTGTGACGCCAGCAGAGAGCAGATGGCCTGTGTCCAGGTGGCCTCCTGGCGAGGACACCAACCAGCATCACTGCCCAGGGCCCCCGCCCCAGCCTCCAAGTCACAGAACCACCCCCCCCCCCCAACCCCGTGCTGGGAACAGCCAAAAGGAAAATTAACCCAAACAGTCTGGGAGGCTTTTGTTTTATTGCGCGTATTAATGTGGTGGGTTCACAAATATATTTTTAAAGATACATCGCCTTTTTCTGAATTCGCTGCCTCATCGTTGTCCCAAATGACATTCAGAGTCCTAGCCTGAGCTCCACAGTGGCAGTTTCAAACAAAGGGCCCCTAAGGGTAGCGAAAGGATCAGTGCTCCTACACGGAGTGCACACGCGTGCCGTGACCTCCCTTTCCCAAGTTAAAGCATGAGAGAGGAAGTGGGGAAGGGAAGGGAGGATGGAGGGCTGAAATAGACCCTTGATTTGACGCAGGCTTCTTAGACCTGGAAACCTTACGGATAATGGGGGAAATGACGCACTACATCCCTACAAGTCCATTAAAGATTTGTAAACGCAGAGTAAAACATACCTCAGATCGGCTCGTGGAACCAAAAAAGGGCATTAGGGAAAAACTAAGGAAATCTGAATAAAGTATGGACTTTAGGTAAGAATAATGCATTTGTGTTGGTTCATTAATTGTCACAAATGTAACTTACTCATGGAAAATGTTAGTAACAGAGGAATTTGTGTTAGGAATACAGAAACTCTCTGTACTGTCTTCCCGATCGTCTTTACATTTCAAACTCTCCCAAAATAAAAAGCTTATTAAAATATATATATATATAATATTACATATGCTTTATACAATATATGCATTATAGCATTTTATGTGTTTGTGTGTGTGTGTGTGTGTATATATATATATATATATATATCCACTAGATTTGCTTGTATGTGTTTGTGTGTATATATATATATATATATATATTCCCTAGATTTGCTTCAAAATAATCTAAGGGACATGGGGGTTATTGGTGGGAATATAGAGGAAACAAGATTGGTTATGACTCAATAATTGTCAGAACTATGTTGGAGGTGGATACATGGTTGGATATATTACCTCTTAGACTTTCTTACATGTTTGCAATTCTCCATGGTAAAAAGTTCAAAAATATATGCCATCGTTAAGTTGAGAACTAAGAAGAGAATATCTATTTATCTATCTATAATTAAAATAGTGCTTGCAAGAGATTTATCTTTATCAGCAACCAGTAAAAAGATCTTGAGTCTAAGGCATACTTTGCAGCTGAAGAGTAGCAGGTTTTACTGGTGTTAAAAGTGTAGGCTTCCCATTGCATAGGGCAAGCCGGTGGTATTGACATGTGTCAAAGCACGTGCTTCAGTGGCTTTCCTTCCAGCATTATGTTAGGCTAATCCACCACCCCCACCATCCCCTACGATCAATGGCAGACACTGGTCTCTCCCGATGGGTCAGAGCCTTTGGAAGCTTTGAAAGAACGTTTTTCTCTGAGTGATGTTAAAGCAGGCAGCTCAAGCTCTGGGTTCGAGCTGACTAAAGCCTTCTAAGTCATCTGTAACATGAAGTCTGATATGCTCCCCTGCACTTTGCCTACCACACCCCTCCCTCCTGCTGGCACAGGGCCGAAACAGATGGTGGCCATTAGTAAGAGAGCACCTAGCATTCTTCTTCTGAGAGCAACCCACGAAGCTCCTCTTCCTCCAGCATTCCTCTTAAGTGAATGGTACCTGCATCCATCCAGGTTCCCAAGTGAGAGGCCTGGGAGCGATTCCTCCCTGACACCTCCAGCTCCTTAAACTTCTAGAGTCCAGTCAGCCTCCGAGTTCTGCACAGTCTACCATCTTCCTTTCTCTCGAGGCTGTTCTCCATCCCTGCTGCCCACTGAAAGTTCAAACCCTTGTTCTCCACCATCTGGATGATTTCAATGTTCTCTCACATAGCCCACCCCGTTTGCAACCCCCGCCATCCACTTCAGAGCTGTCACAAAGAGAAGGAATGTGATTACCTCGCTCATTTCCTGGGAACCCTGTCAATATTGCCCCACAGGCTTCAGGATGAAAAGTTTGCTTATAAGTTGGGAACACAGGGTCGTCTATAGTCAGACCTCTGCCTACCTCTCTTTCTTTCTAGGCCACATTCCTCCCAAGTTGAACTGTTGGTGGTTTCTGGAATGTGCCAGGTGGTGGTGGTCCCTTCCCCCCAGCATGTCTCTCAGCGAACACCTTCATGTTTTTCAAGACTGAGTTTAAACATCACCCTTTAAATAAAACTGTCCTGGGTGCCTGGAAGGCTCAGTTGTTAAGCATCTGACTTTGGCTCAGGTCATGATCTTACAGTTCTCATGAATTCGAGTCTCACATTGGGTGAGCTCAAGCCCTGCTTCGGGTGAGCCCCTCTTCTCTCTCTCTCTCTCTCTCTCTCTCTCTCTCTCCCACTCCCACTCCTGGGATTCTCTCTTTCTGTCTGCCCCTTGCTCATTTGTCTACCTCTTTTGTATCTCCACCGTACCCCGTACATGTCGGCAGCCACTTATCAAACTTGTAGTTTGCTGACGGGAGATGAGACAGAGATTTGAACCCATAACCCTCTCAGAGCACTGTCATCTTTTTTCTGCCTTGTAACGGTCGCACCTAGCACAGAACCTGGCACATATCAGGCACTTAATAAATTATTGAGTAGATGAAGTCGCAAAGCATAGACTAGTTCCCGGCACTGTATTGTTATATATTACGAGTATATCTATTTAAGGCATGGTTTGCAAACAAGCCATGTGTTGGGAACATCAGAATTTCACATCTGACAGAGCACGATCTGGTTCAGTGGAGCCACATTGGTAAATCTCCTGCCCATGACTAATGATCTTAAGATGCTCATTAAAGGCATCCTCAGGAAGAGGCAGAGGCCACTGCTTGGAACCACCAGTCCCCTGTTCATAGCAGCATAGCTGGGAGGGCTCACAACAGGAGGCCTGTTGAAAACAAGTTGTGGTTTCATCCTGTGTTTGGATTTCTGTGCAGGGAAGGGCACTTCCTCTTGTATTTGTGAGAGCCAAATAACACATTCTGATGGAGAGGATTGTGGCTGTAAAGCTCGTGTTGGATCCATGAAAAGGTGTCAGCGTCCTAGAGCTGGCTGAACACATAGCTTGGAGCATGAACTTATGTGGCAGGCCACCAGGGATTGGGGTTTGCTTTGGCTGCCTCGTTTTTTGCTGGGCTTGCAATATGAGGGAGCCTTTGTTGATTTGTGTAGAGTCTATTATGCTTGGCAATACCCTCTGGTTAGCACTGTTTGGATACTTGCTAACTTGTGAATTCTTCAGAAGAGAGAATATAAAAAGATTCCAAGCCTCTCTTGACTTCCTCTCATTGCAGTTAACTTAGGGCAGTGGGAAACAGTGAGCCGTGGACCCGGGCACTGTCTAGAGAAGTAGACAGAACACGAGTTTGAGGCAAGCTGAGTTTTTGTGTGTTTCACTTCCATGATGGTTTTCACCAACAGGGCTATTTTGGTCTATTTTAAGGAAGAAGAAAATCAGACCCTAGAAGACCATGTCAGAAAAGCAGCTGGAGGGTGAGAGTTGGGGGTGGGGGGATGGAGATTAAAGCCATAGCTCTTGAGGAGAGAAATTAAAACTTGGGTTTTGTTAGAAACAATGTTCCTATTCCCAATACTTTCAAACCCATACAAATTAGAAGGAAACAAAATCTTTCTGGGGTTTTTGCATGCAGAGGGCATTTATCCTCTACCCATTTCTTAATTTGGCATTTTCTTTCTTCAAGTACCAAAGCCGGTAAATGTTCTTTAAGTGGAAAGAAGAAATTATTAATGAATGCCAGAAAACAGTTTCCCAGCCAGCCAGCCAAACCACAAATATCCAAAAATGTGATTTCATTTTTAATAATATAATGAACTGAAGAATATCAAATAGAATATAAAGAGAAAGAGAAAAACGTATTCTTTTTTTTTTTTTTTTTGGTTTATTTTTGCAGAGAGAGAGAGAGAGAGAGGGAGGGGGAGAGAAAGAGAGAGAGAGAGAGAGAGAGAAAAACAGAGGGAGAGAGAGCATGAGGGGTGGGAGGGGCAGAGAGAGGGAGACACAGAATCTGAAGCAGGCTCCAGGCTCTGAGCTGTCAGCACAGAGCCCGACTCGGGGCTCAAACTCACGGACAGCGAGATCATGGCCTGAGCCGAAGTCGGATGTTCAACCGACTGAGCCACCCAGGCGCCCCCAGAAAAACGCATTCTAAACATCTATCAAAATGATTTCCAACTTCAGATTAGAGAGGACCGATGAAGAGAAACAGCTAATCAATGATGGAATTAAAAACGCGGTGTTAACAAAATTGAGAAGATATTAGTGATTAATGAACTCTAGCCCCTCCCAGAGGCTCAGTCGGTCACCTACTCTGAGTCCCTTGAAATTCTCTCGCCGTTGAGTACCTTCATTTTCCTCATTCTAAGATGAGCCAAGGAGCACACATTATAAACCAAGAGACTAACGATGGCATAGGGTGAAGACATTAGTGCTAGAACCTGTCTTTTCTAAGTACCGACTCTTCCTTCGGGGAGGCCCTTAGGCTGACTTAAGTTCAAAATGATCATCTTCTGCACCCCTGAAGCTGGAGAAAGATGCCAAATAATTTGAAACGACACAGGTGACATCTCCTCAAGAATTTTTCTCTAACTTGCTCCATAGCCCAGGAGGGAAGGCTTAGATTCCTCATGTGTTTTCCCCCAAACACCTGGGCGTATCTCTTGCTGCTTGTAAACCGGTTATTGTAATACAGTGCCTTTATGGTCCCCCTCGTTAGACCATGAACTTGAAAGCCTGGTATTTTTACACCTCTGGTACCAAGTATAGTGGCTGAAATATGGATTAAGTAATTTACATGAAAGCTTTCTTTCTTTATATCTGAAGAACTCAGATCCCTTTAGTGGCTCTACCCTCTGGCTGTATGATTTCTATCATTTTTTTAGCATCAACATATAGGATGCATTATTCTTTAGGACATTTCAATTAACAATTTTATAAACACAGAAACAGGTACCGTTACTCGTTACATCTAGGCCAGTGCCTCCCCAACTTTTTTGTACAGGAAAAGCGTGTGGGGGATCTTGTTAAAATGGAGATTCTGATTCAGTCGACCTGGAGAGGGCCCTGGAGTCTTCGTTTCTAACAAGCTCCGAGGTGATGCCAACCGTCTTGATCTTCCAAGGAACAGTGACTTGAGCCAGGTGGAGTTCAACGTCCTCTCCTGACAGTAAAGTTCAGAGATGAGCAGTTTAGGGCTGCTTTGAAAGTTCTGCCACCTCATCGGGGGCCCAGGTTTCTTCTATCTTTCTGCTCTACTTTCCTAGGTATGTTTTACAACCTCAAGGTCTCCTTCTTGTCCCAAGACGGCAGCTGCCAATACTACAGTCAGGAGAGAAGAGGAAGCACCAAGGACAAATGGGTCCAAGGCTGGGCCGGCCCCTTCTGAGAACGCTTTCAGGAAGAGCCCCACTTAATAACTTTCACTGTGTGGGAAAAATTTACTTCTCCTCCCTGTGTTTCTTTTTTTCTCTTACACAACTACCACAACACTTCTGACACAGGCTGTGTTAGGTTGTTTTCGGTTTTTGCGTTTGTTGTTGTGTTTTGTTTGTTCCCCCCACACCAAGCAGTTCTATGAGACACCAGCTGGGTGTCCTACAGTTCAACTCAATTCTGACATTATACCTGGAGACAGCATCAGATCACACAGGCTGAGGGCTGAGTCCCGCAAGACTACCCCTCCCCCCAACTTCAGACACCAATCTCGAGTCTAGGTTGTCACCTGTGCTTCTGACTGACTAGCTATAAACCAGGGTTTCTGATAGCCCCTTCCTTGGGTTTGAATAATTTGCTAGAGTGGCTCACAGAACTCAGAAAAAACAGTTTACTTATTAGATAACTGGTTTACTACAAAGGATATCACTCAGAAACAGTCAGATAGAAGACACGCACAGGCCAAGACATGGGGAATGGGGCTTGGAGCTTCCATACCTCTCTGAGCTTGCCACTCTGCTAGAAACTCCATGTGCTCACCAACCAGGAATTCTCCAAACTTCATCCTTTCAGGTTTTTATAGTGGCCTCGTTACATAGGCACGATTGATTAAATCATTGCCCGTTGTTGATCAATTCAACCTCCCTGCCCCTCTTCCTTCCCTAGAGGCCAAGTGGTGGGACTGAAAGTTCCAACCCTCCAATCACATGCTTGAGTCTCTGGAAACCAGCCTCCATCCTTAGGTGTGGTCCCAAAGTCACCTGCTAGCATAAACTCAGGTGTGGTTGAAAGGGGTTAGTTATGAATATCAAGACAGTTTAATCACCCTCATCACTTAGGAGATGTCAAGGGAGCCAGAAATGAGGATGAAAACCAAACACATATTTCCTATTATAAATCACAATATCATTCACTTCTACCTCATTGGGCAAAACTTATTCACCTATCTAAAGGAAGGCTTGAAAATGGAGTTTTACAGTTGGGTACATTGCTGACAACATTGAATTGGGGTTCTCTCAGTCAGGAAGAAGGGGACAATGGATGCCAGGTAGACCCCAGAGGTCTTCACTATGAGACAAACGAGATTATCTTGGATCCCCTGTTAGTTACCCTTGGCCTTAACCTCTGGACTGTGTCCAGTTCCTGAAGTGACCATGCTGTTACCCTGTTCAAGCACACATAAAAAGTCAACTATCTTTGTTGTTTCTTGAGACTTACAAGTTCCCTGACCTTCCTTCTTGACTGAAACCATCATCACATGTGGCTCCAAAACTTGAGGGGAACCAACTCAACACACTCTTGCTACTTCCTCTTTGGGTTAACATTGCTGATTAACGCTCAGTTTGATTCAGGCTTTATTTGCATCCGTGGGTTCTCAGATGTCAGGGAAACACTGTTATTGTGACATTAGCCCAGATCCTGCTTAAAGGATGCCGGCAGGTCCTCCAGCTTATTGTCCTTGAGGATATGGCTTATAAATAAGAGAGAGAGTCCAAAGGGGATGTGCTGTTTTCCCTGCTTGGTACCAATTCTGTTTATTTCTTGAGTGCCGATGGAGTCACCCAAGGTGAAGAAACAACCGCAGCCCATTGATTTCTGCCCGAGCAATCACATTCTTTTCCTGGCTCTTTGCCCAAAACTTCCAGGGAGCAGGCAGAGACCAAGAAGCAATATACATTCCTGAAAGGGAGGCTTCTTGAGTAATTAAAGTGATGACACCTGTCAGTGGCTCATAAGGCAATAATAGAGGACACAGTTGGGGTGCCTGCCCTGTGCCCCGAGTCACAATGTGAAAAAGACAGTGAAAAGCTCAAATCAGAAACAGGCTAGAGAAAGGCCATCACTTGTTTTCCTTCCCTTCCCCTACTGTCTCAAGGAGTTTACCTCTCCAAAATTAGAATTTGAAATAATAAAAACATTTCAGGATGGTAAATAACTATAGTGTGTGCACCTACTACTCCTGGGACTTCATTTGTCGAAAACAATTTATATAAATGAACCAAAAATATATTTTTAAACATAAATATAATATGCTCTATCTGTTCAACCATCAGGTTTTTGATATGTAATGAGACATTATTATATATAGTAATATATCAGAATACAATAGTAATTCTGAGCCACAGTAGATAGTATGCAATCCACACCTGTGGGAGGACCCACCTGCATGGCCCTGGCCTGATGTTGATGAGGAGCAAGGTGGTGTTGAACTCCGGGGAGAAATCCCACGACAAGAGGCAGAGCAGTAGGTGCACATTGTACTCATGGAACTGCTTTTTATTCCTGCCTGATTTTTTTTTTTATCAGCCTGATTTTAATGGACAGATTTCCACCCCACACCATCTTGGAGGACTGTGGGAGAACTCTCTTTTGGGTTGCCACCACAAGTTCCTTTCTGTCATTATGACAGTCGAGGAGAAGCCGGGAGACTCTATGAGTCCTTTTTCAAGTTCATCCAGACGTCACTCTGCCGAGAGGCTTTTTGTTTTGTCTTCCCTTATCAGGGATGTTCAGGGAAATACTGGACCTCCTACAGGGCCAGTCCCAAGACAGGAGACCCTATATCTGCTGACAGTGGTGATCCTTCTTCTACCAAGGCCAAAGAGGTATTTGAGGTTAGGCTTCTCTGACTTTTGCTCATCCTGCCAGGGGACAACATACTGGATGCCATCTTAAACTTAGGTGCTAAAAATTATGAGGCCCATAATCACCCTAGTCCCAGTCCCATTCACTTTTTTTTTTCTTTATTCTGAGAGAGAGAGAGAGAGAGAGAGAGAGAGAGAGAGAAAGCATGAGTGGGGGAGGGGCAGAGAGAGAGAGAAGGGAGGCAAAATCCCAAGCAGACTCCACAACAGTGTAGAGCCCAACACGGGGCTCGAACTCACATACCGTGAGATCATGGCCTGACCCGAAGTTGGATGTTCAACCAACTGAGCATGTCAGTTCCATTCACTTTTGAGAGCATATTTCCAACTGGATCCCCTACAGGACTCTGCCAAAGGAGCAACATCTCCATTAGCCACAGGAAGTGATGACTCCCTCAACCCACCCTCACTGATTGCCCAACTCAGTTTTGCCCTCATATAACCTCTTTAGTCAGCCCCAGCACTCAACTCCAAGAGGCCCCTCCAGAAAGCCTGCAGACCACTTCTCCTCTGGGAGTTGACTAAGCAGAGCTTAATCAGATCCAAATGAACTTCATTTCTTGGAGAGAATGTTTGTCCCTACAGTCTCCAGGATAGACCTGGGACCATAGGGCCCAAGTTTAAATCTACTACTTTGGGTAGTAAAAATACTGCTGATCCTTATTATTCTCATCTTCAAAATAGTCTTTGCTTCCTAGGATTGTTTAAAGGTTAAAAGAGCTAGAATGTGCTATGTATTTAGAGCATACCTGACACATAATAAGCCATTAATAAATATTAGCTATTGTTATTTTGGTAAGTGCTAGAATTGACATTGGCTTTGCCAAACTCATTCATTAATCTGCTCATTTAAAATGTATTGACTGAGGGGCACCTGGGTGGTTCAGTCGGTTAAGCTTCCAACTTCAACTCAGGACATGATCTCTCATGGTTCGTGAGTTCAAGCCCCATGTGGGTTCTGCACTGGCAGAGGGGAGCCTGCTTGGGATTCTGTCTCCCACTCTCTCTGCCCCTCCCCACTCGCACTGTCTCTGTCTCTCTCAAAATGAATGAAAACTTAAAAATAAATAAATAAGTTGATTCTAACATATTAGTTTTTCAGAAGGTATTTTAAGATGATAGCACCTAAAACCCTGGAATTTTAAAATGTTCATCATCTCATATTCTTAGTTTTAAACTTCCAGTTTCCTGCTTAAGAAAGTTTCCAGTTGTCAACTCACCATGACCTCTGAGGGCAAATTTCCACTGTCAGCCTCAGGGTAGAAATTCATGGCAGGTTTTTAAAATTTTCATCTCTAATTAGGTTTTCACAACGTAAACGTGAGTTTTCTCCACATTTATATTTCTCTCTATTGCAATAAATACTATCTACAGTGAGACACATAAAATAAATAAAAGGTAAAAAGATATTTAAAGAAAGACATTATGCCTGCACAGAATTACTGCTCGGCTAGCCGGTCCCCACTTGAGGCCTCCAAGGAACCCTCACGGTTACAAAGTCAGGCCCTTAGAGGGATGTGACCAGGGGTTCAAATCCTAGCTTCCACATCTCTCCTGGGTGTCCTTAGGCCAGTTGTTGACTCTCTCTATGCTTCTGTTTTCCTTCTCTATAAAGGTGAGGAAAACAACAACAACAACAACAACAAATACCTACGCTGTAAGATTGTTATGGGGCTAAATGAAGTGATACATACAATCAGTGAGTACATAATAAGTATTAGCTGTCGGTGTCAGTCACTGATCAATAGCTTTTTTGCATGAGCCAGTCTTTTAGACACAGATACTCCGCTAAAAGGAAAATTCTTCACCAAACTTTCCAAATGTCATATAGTGGGGTGCCAGGGTGGTTTGGACAGTTAGGCGCAGGACTCTTAATCTCAGCTCAGGTCAGGAACTCATGGTTCGTGAGTTTGAGCTACGCGTTGGGTTCTAGCTAACAGCGGGGAGTCTGCTTAGGATTCTCTCTCCCTCTCTCTCTCTGCCCCTCCCCTGCTCTCTCTCTCTCAAATAAACTTTAAAGAAAAAGAAAAAGATAAAATTTCATATACTACTATTCAGTTGTCCCATGTCTCATTAAATATGAGGTAAAATTACACCCATTTGTAGAGGTAAAAATTGAGGATTCAAGAGTAGTTCTCTAAGTTTATAAAACTCAGGGGTCACAAAAATAACACAAACTCAGATCATGTGACTCCATTTCCAAGACTCTTTTTTTTTTTAGTTTTTTTTTTTTTATGTTTTATTTATTTATTTATTTTGAGAGCAAAAGAGACAGAGTACAAGCAGGGCAGGGACAGAGAGAGAGGGAGACACAGAATCCAAAACAGGCTCCAGGCTCTGAGCTGTCAGCACAGAGCCTGACGCGGGGCTTGAACTCACAGACCACGAGATCATGACCTGAACTGAAGTTGGACGCTTAACTGACTGAGCCACCCAGGAGCCCCCCCACCCCCTTTTTTTAAATCTTCCTGTTACCAGTGGGCCAAGGGGTAAAACAAATGACCAAGTTATTGCAAAAACCATAAACTCTTCAGAAAGCACCATTGCCTCTACCTGCAAATGCACCCTAACAGGATATTTTTAAGCCATTAAAGTCAACATATTATCTTTCCAGCAGCCATTCTTCAAGAAAGCTGGAATACCAATAGGTACTGAATTCCAAAAATTATAAAGGGAGCCCCTGTCTTGCTGACAAATGAGCAATCACATTAGGTATGAGAATAATAAAGCCATTTTTACACACAGGTTTTGAAATAGGGGAAAATATGCTGTGCCTCTCCAATCTAGCAGTCTGAAAACTGTGAAATCTTGCAGAAACTGGAGAATAGTCCAGATTTCCAGACAGCTGAGGGTGAAAGCAGCAGACCAGTCAGAACGGGTCTCCCTGGCCTCTGCTTGGGCTAGCTCTGCTAGGGAGCTGTAGAAGCAAAGATATGAAAAAGGTTGTGTAGAATATGGAGACTGTCCTGAAAGCCAGGCCCCGTACTAGGCATTTTACATGGTACCCGCACAGAATTCTGTATATTAGTGGCCCATAGTCACGGGAGGGTGCTTCCAGGGGTGCCTAGGTGGCTCGGTTGGTGAAGCATCCAACTCTTGGTTTCAGCTCAGGTCGTGATCTCACAGTTTCATGAGTTCGAGCCCCACATCAGGCTCTGCACTGGCAGTGTGGAGGCCGCTTGGGATTCTCTCTCTCCCACTGTCCCTGTCCCTCACCCACTTGCACTGTCTCTGTCTCTCAAAATAAAACAAATAAACGTTTAAAAATTTTTAAGAGGGGCGCCTGGGTGGCGCAGTCGGTTAAGCGTCCGACTTCAGCCAGGTCACGATCTCGCGGTCCGTGAGTTCGAGCCCCGCGTCGGGCTCTGGGCTGATGGCTCAGAGCCTGGAGCCTGTTTCCGATTCTGTGTCTCCCTCTCTCTCTGCCCCTCCCCCGTTCATGCTCTGTCTCTCTCTGTCCCAAAAATAAATAAACGTTGAAAAAAAAAAAAAAAAAACAAAGAAAAAAAAATTTTTAAGAAAAAAAAGGAGGGTGCTTCCAAGAGGCTGTTTTGACACAATGTCACTTTTTTAAAAAGATTACCAGGTAATGTTAACTGCCTTCCCCATGATCTCACTCCACCCCTATGTATCCCTTCATTTACCAGTTGTGTTGAAACCTCTTGCCTACTCTGTGCTCTTTATATTGTATTTTCCATCTACCCTTTCTTCACTCCCCATCCCTGAACATAGCCCGCCTCACCCCACTTTGCTCCATTCCTCATTGTTGATAGGAACCAGCAAAATCTACATTTACTAGGAAATTTCTTTCAATACAGTAGCTTTAAATCCATTCCTCTGACCCCAAGGGACATTGGATTAAAATGAATTCTGATATTAACCCTTATTTTATTTTTTTTTTTAATTTTTTTTAACATTTATTTATTTTTGAGACAGAGAGAGACAGAGCATGAACGGGGGAGGGGCAGAGAGAGAGGGAGACACAGAATCGGAAGCAGGCTCCAGGCTCTGAGCCATCAGCCCAGAGCCTGACGCAGGGCTCGAACTCACGGACCGCGAGATCGTGACCTGAGCTGAAGTCAGAGGCTCAACCGACTGAGCCACCCAGGCGCCCCTTAACCCTTATTTTAAATGGGTGAAAAATTAATACCTAATATTTAATCCATGATTCATTCATAAAGTAATGAGAGATTCTTCTCAAATACTTGAAAGGAGTTCTGCCTTTGTATTCTGGGTCCATGTTCTGAAGTCTCAAAACTCGTCTCTCACTTCTCTCACGTTCAGGAATTTCTATGGTGTTTCCTCTCTACACATGTTCTGCCCATACTCTTCGTCTTCTTCAGATAGGACAGATGAAGATCATCTCTCAATTGCCACACGCTGCCTGTTTCATGATGAATTCCATTGGCATCTGCCAAAGGGTAGCTTGGATCCAGTTGTATATTTGAACACAATTTTCATTAATATATTTTATTTTTCATTTATTTTTTTAAAGAATTCTTTTTCTTTTAATGTTTATTTTTTTGAGAGACAGAGCACGAGTGGGGGAGGGGCAGGGAGAGAGGGAGACACAGAATCCGAGCTGAGAGCACAGAGCCCAACCCGGGGCTCAAACCCACAAAACTGCGAGATCATGACCTGAGCTGAAGTCGAACGCTTAACCGACTGAGCCACCCACGTACCCCTTCATTAATATAGTTTAAACTTAATATTTAAAGTAAAAAATGATGTATTTGGGGACAGTCCCACCATCTGATTTGAGGACATGTATGTAGGTGGCATAGTGATTAAAAACACGGACTCCCTGGTTTTGTACCCTAGCCCCCTGCATTGTAAACTAATATTGGGTAAATTGTTTAACCTCTTTGTGCCTCGATATGTTGTGAGGATTAAGTGAATTAATACATGTAAATATATTTGTATAATGTATTTGCGTATATTACACATGCTTATTACATGTATCAGATATTCTCAGATATATATTTATATATATTATATATATAATATATATAATTATTTTTACCATTGCCATTATTTTTAAAATTTTTCTGATGTTTTTATTTTTGAGAGACAGAGACACAGAGTGTAAGCAGGGAAGGGACAGAGAGAGAGGGAGACACAGAATCCAAAGCAGGCTCCAGGCTCGGAGCTGTCAGCACAGAGCCCCACATGGGGCTCGAACTTATGAACCACGAGACCATGACCTGAGCCGAAGCCAGATACTTAACCGACTGAGCCACCCAGGCGCCCCTCATTGCCATTATTTTTAATTTTAAGTTGGGTACATTGTCTGTTTAAATGGACATTTCACTTAATAATAATAAGCCACGTTTTCTTTTCTCTTTCTTTTTGATGCACCCCTAGCAGTAGGGATTGGGGGGAGGCAGGGAAACAGGTTTGGGACAAGGAGCAGAGTAGGACTGGGGAGAGCTTGTGTATGGCTCAGGTATGAACACCACACACATTCACATGGTTTTATAAAAGTGCTACTAAAGGAGAAAAATGAGAGATGAGCTGATGTTTCTGTCATGAGTATTACTCTGAATTTTTTTTTCACATGAATGTGATTACTTGATTTGTTCCCCAGGCCAAAATGTTCCAGGGTCAAAATGGCCGCACCAAGAAGACCTCTTCGGAACAGCACGTGCCCAGTTTCTTAACGGGTAAGGCATGTCATACTGCAAAAGTGCAAAGGGGAAATGGGTAGACTGGGAAACCCCCCTCCCAGGGCAGGCCCAGGGGCAAGGGCACCAGTGCAGAGGGTGGGGGTGGAGGGGAGACCATGGCCCTGAGGCATCCCTAAGGCTATAAAACTCAGAAGGATTAAAACCAGGCATCCCTTATACCAGGAAAGGGAAATAAGTGAGATATCCAAGAGAATCGAAAGGCCCAGCTAAGCCCAGCGTCCGCTCAGTAAACCAGGGACAGGGGGCATTTAATGCTCAGCCTGCCCCTCCGCTCCCCCTCCCCCCAGACAGAGCACTTACCCTGCCAAGCCTAGGGGATGTCACAGATTCCCTCTCTACATCATGCTCCAGGTCAGTTTCCCCTTCAGTGCTGGTCGCTGGGACAAGTTGCCTAACTTGTAGGGCCCAGTGCAAAATGAAAATATGGGGCCCAATGTTCAAAAATTAAGAATTTCAAGATGACCAAAGCAGAGAATTAAACCAAGTGCAAGACCCTTCTGAGCGTAAGGCTCTGGTCTTGTGCCCACAGACCCATCTGCCATAGGTCATTTCCCTGGGAAGCAGAAACCAAAAGCCTGAGATTTGCATGTAGGGGGACTTAGCCAGGAGTGCTCTTAAATGCACATCTATAAAGGGGTCAAGGAAGCAGAACAGGCAAAGGGAGAGTCTGAACTGAGAAGCAGTTGAGACAGAGCCCTCAGGGGAGTTCCTAAGGAGCCCTAGAGCTGAAATTGCCCCTATAGAGGCAAGAGGTCTGGACCTTTTGGCCCCACACAAGGAATATCCAACACTCACTGGATGCAGGACGCCCCAGGGAAGGGGCATGGCCTTGGGCAACGTGGCTCTCTTTGGCAGAAACTAATTCCCAGAGAAACTGCACCAACACTGGGTGGGGGGTGGGGGGTGCGGGGAGACAGGAGGGCCATGCTCTGAAAGGCGATCTGGGCTGAGCAGCAGGGCACATGCCAGCCCATCGATTGATGGCGGATATTTTCCATTCCTGAAATAGATGTTGCAGTTGATGACCTTCTAGGACCCGTGTGACAAGGTCACTTCCATAAAATAGAACAAGGCAAACAGCAAGAAAAAAGAATAGCAGGAAAAGCTCGGGAGATGTGTGCCACTCCTCTACCCCGGAGCAGAAGATGGGAAGTGGTGATTGTTCGGGAGCCTCGGGAGCTGAGGCAGGTGCTTTAGAAACTTGGCAGCTTTTCTGTTGTTCTTTTTTTTTTTTAATTTTTTTTTCAACGTTTTTATTTATTTTTGGGACAGAGAGAGACAGAGCATGAACGGGGGAGGGGCAGAGAGAGAGGGAGACACAGAATCAGAAACAGGCTCCAGGCTCTGAGCCATCAGCCCAGAGCCTGACGCGGGGCTCGAACTCACGGACCGCGAGATCGTGACCTGGCTGAAGTCGGACGCTTAACCGACTGCGCCACCCAGGCGCCCCTCTGTTGTTCTTATTATCTGTATTTATTTTGTTATATTTTCCCTTTTCACAATGAAGAGACACTGGCATTTTAAAATGAACTCTGCTAAAGAACAAAAGGGAAAAACAAGGGGCCAGTTTTTGTCCTTATCTGGCTCAGAAGATGAGGGTGGCTTATCTTCCAGGCTGAGCGAGGAAGTGAAGACAGACTGGAAATGGGAGAGGCCCCAGGACCAAGCGAACGTACAGAAAGGAGCCAGGATCCTTGGCCCTCAGGCCTGGAGGCTTCACCTAATCACACCGCAGAGGCTTCTGTACCTTCCTTGTTTTTCTTTATTTTTTTTTTCTTTTTTTTCTTTTTGAGAGAGCGCAGGTGGGGGAGAGGCAGGTAGAGGGGGACAGGGGATCCAAAGCAGTCTCTGTGTTGTGACAGGCTGACAGCAGCGAGCCCGATATGAGGCTCGAACTCAAGAAGCACGAGGTCATGACCTGAGCTGAAGTCAGACACTTAACCGACTGGGCGACCCAGGTGCCCCTATGCCTTTTTTAAATAAAGGAGCCTCCGCAAACCTTTAAATTCCAGTGCCAAGACCCCTGAGATAATATATATAAAAGTTTTGTACACAATGAGGGTTATATTAATTATATTAACATGTTAAATGTTATTATCATATATAATGAATATATATCAAGAATTAAAGCTTCTGATTATTACGCCTTTAAGAATATTCTCCACCAAATGTCCCATATCAACACAAGTTTTTTTTGAGACTCAAAAACACAAAATGTGTTTATAACTACCAATAAGGACACGAAGTTTAGAATTTAATCACTATGGAATTATTTTCTGGCTGCTTTAAAATTGAAAAAATTAAAATTCAATAGCTTATGGTTCTGTTTGTAGCAAAAACTTAAAGTTTTAAAGTAAATTCAATTAATAAATTTCCAGCACACTGAAATAAATAGATTGATAAGCACGAATTAGTGTGAAAATATTTATTTTATGAATAAGAGGTCAATAATTTTTAATATTCCTAAATGGAGTATGTTTATAAAACAGTTAAAATATATTCTATATCTTTCAGATTTGCAGTGCTGTGTGTGTGTGTGTGTGTGTGTGTGTGTGTGTGTGTGTGTTTAATTTATGTATTTTAAAGAGAGAGCAAGCAGGGGAGAGGGGCGGAGGGAGAGAGAGAGAGAGAGAGAGAGAGAGAGAGAGAGAGAATCTCTCAATCCCAGGATGCTGGGATCATGACCTCAGCTGAAATCAAGAGTCAGATGCTCAACTGACTGAGCCACCCAGATGCCCCACAGTGCTTTGTATTTTAATCTGGGGTTTGATTCCTTCCTTTCAATTACAGCGTTTGCAGGTTTTACAATGTATAACTTTGAGTGAAGGATGTGCTCAGAAACAGTTTCATCTTATGCAATGGTGGGCGAAATTGTTTCCAGGCTCCAGTCTATTAAGAAAACCCCAAAGGGAGCAAATACCTCCATTAGAAGCTGCCCTGAGGGGGGCGCCTGGGTGGCGCAGTCGGTTAAGCGTTGGGTGGCGCAGTCGGTTAAGCGTCCGACTTCAGCCAGGTCACGATCTCGCGGTCCGTGAGTTCGAGCCCCGCGTCGGGCTCTGGGCTGATGGCTCAGAGCCTGGAGCCTGTTTCCGATTCTGTGTCTCCCTCTCTCTCTGCCCCTCCCCCGTTCATGCTCTGTCTCTCTCTGTCCCAAAAATAAATAAACGTTGAAAAAAAAAAAAAAAAGAAGCTGCCCTGAGGGGCACCTGGGTGGCTCAGTCAGTTAAACTTCAGACTTTGGCTCAGGTCAGGATCTCATGGCTCATGAGTTCAAGTCCTACATCAGGCTCTGTGCTGACAGCTCAGAGCCTGGAGCCTGCTTTGGATTCTGTGTCTTCCTCTCTTTCTGCCAATCTCTCTCTCTTTTTCTCTCAAAAATAAACATTTAATAATAATAAGAAGAAGAAGCTTCCCCTGAGACACTGGCTCCCCTTCTTAGGTCTCAGTCCTACAGACCACCCCTCAGAAGCCCTAATTTGCAAGAATGAGCCAGATCTGGGAGGTCTTCCTCCACCACCACTGTCTACATTCAGCATTTAATGACAGCCTCACGAAGAACTTCAATAAGTCAAATATGTGTGAATAGAGATATCGTGATTGGAGGAGGTGTGTGTGTACTTGGAGGTGGTCCATTTCACCTCCCACCCCCGTTGTCTTCTAAGGGCCGTCAAAGAATCCATTGGGCCACTGAGAATTGAAAACCACTCTTTCCAATACTGTCTGCTTTGCACTGTGCTGTTGTCAGGATCAAAATGAAATTCTAGCCATGAGAGCAAAGAAAAAGGATTCCAAATACCTCCAGATGCCTCTCTTGTTCATGATACTTTTTACATTTCAGACAAGTAAATGAATAATAAAAGGAGTACCTCCCAACACGATGAGTAGCTGCACGAAGCCAAAGTGTCTGCTTTTTCTCTCTGCACCTTTGCACAAGGTAGGGTCTCAGTGAATCTTTGTGAAAGATTCTCTGGAAGAACATAGCCTACTATCCCAAGCACACATAGTAAATTTCTGTTCAAGACCCAGAGAAGCTCTCGGCAATGAAGCTGGAAGGTCCTCCAACGGATTAGTTGTAAAATGCAGAACACATGATGACAGCCAACATTTACTGAGTCTCTACCAGGCAGGCATAGTGCTTCACATGCTTATAATATCCAGGAGAAATATACTATTATTGTACTTCTTTTCAGATGGGGAAACTGAGGCATAGAGTTGTTAAGCAACTTGCCCAAAGTCATACAGCTACTGAGTGTTGGAGCTGGGTTTCAAACAGGACATCTTGCACCAGTCCAGTCTCTCAATCACTAAACCTTAAAAGAATCAAAGCAGATTCTGGTCACTGGAACCCATGTCCCTTGTGGGGGTCCTGGGCTCAACCCAGACAAAACCAGGTGAACTCTTGGTCCCAACGCTAGTCAACCAGCTAACTCTGCCCTTTTGAAAATGCAGAAACAAAGGCTTAGGTATATAAATTGCCTTGCCCACGGGTGCGGTACCATCACAGATACGGAACCATTCGGTATCTAAATTATCAGGCCTCAACTTCAGGATCTAAGTATGTTTTGGGGAATGAGTGAACATCTTGAATTCCATGAAGGTTTTTGTGAAACGGCTACCTCTGCTTAGTATGCAAAATACAAGCTTCTCAGTCCTTCCCTTGCGATCAGAAGCAGGATTGTACTGGTCCAAGGTAAAGGACTCACTGGGGGCATGTGTTAAAACTTTGCAAATTCCCAGGTTCCATCTTCAGATTCGGGTTCTCTAAGCCTGAAGGTTTTTGCCCGTTTAGCCAGCAAAACAAATGACTCCAGTATCAGAAAGACCCTGTCCTGTACTTGGAAGGAATACTTCTTATCTGCCTGAGGCTTGGCTGAATATTAAGACTGTGGGTATTTTCTTTTTATTTAAAAAATTTTTTTTAACATTTATTTATTTTTGAGACAGAGAGAGACAGAGCATGAATGGGGGAGGGGCAGAGACAGAGGGAGACACAGAATCGGAAGCAGGCTCTGGGCTCTGAGCCATCAGCCCAGAGCCCGACACGGGGCTCGAACTCACGGACCGGGAGATCATGACCCGAGCTAAAGTCGGACGCTCAACCGACTGAGCCACCCAGGCACCCCAAGGGTATTTTCTTTTTTAAAGAAACCGTGACAAATCCCCTCATCCTTCTCTGACTGGGTCTCGTTGGTGAGGGAAATGAAGAGCAGGCCCCTCTGGTAGTCGGAGCACACAGCTTCTCTGCATGGCTCAGCTTCCCCCTCCCTGGCTTGGCTGGGCTCCTAGAAAAGGCCACACAACTAAGAGGGAGCCTTACAGTATCCTGCACCCAGCCCTCATTCGACCTGCACGTGTGCCAGGAAGGGGGTGTGGTTTGACTGCATTCAGGCCACCAAGATGCACAGACAGGCTGGGACTCAGTTTGCGAGGCCCAGTTTCCACCCCCCGCTGGTGCCAATAGCTCACTCTGGTCACAGGCCTCCAGATTCCTTCCGAGGAAGCCAGTTATCTGCTAGACTTCCTTTGTTCTTCAGGGCTCTGTTTTGGCATCTCTGCCAAGGACATGTTTTGGCTGGATCTACTACCCTGGCCTCTGCACATCTCTGGGAAATTGAGCTAAGAGAAACGTGGCCCAGGAGGTAGGAGGGGAGCTGGAGTTTTTGTCTGCTTGAATGCAGGGCCTTACCAGGGAAATGTACACCAGGGACTATGTGCTCATTGGACCGGTGACCGGCATCGTCCTGAGACCACCGTGAGCCCCTCAACCTTTTCAGAGATTGGATTGCTGGCCAGAGCAAAAAAAAAAGGCCAACTTTCTTAGGATCCCTGATTAACTCCTCTCTGTGCAGTTGGGGGTGCGGTTGGGGTGAGGGGGAGGTTCTTATCTCTGTTAACGACGGTCAGTATACAGTGCGGTCTGCATTGACCCTGGTGGGTTTTTTAGTGGGAACTGAAACTCACAGACCACAGCATCGAATGATGATCAGTGGCTATGATGAATGTGGCTATTCCCCCAAATGCCTATGCAACATAATCATGTGTCCTCTGCTGATATCACATTTACTCAGGAAAGCCCTGCACATCATTTTAAGTCCAGTTCAAATTCGTCTTCACTCAGATTCCTCCTCTGACTCCTAGAGGGTCCTTCAGCTACTGGTGACTATCACATGGCTTATTCAGATGTTTGGTTTGTGATGACATCTCCCCCATCTCTTCTAGAGAGAAGAAAGGGTGTCTTTTTCATCTTCACATTCATCATGGCACCCAGAATGGAGACTTACAAACAGTAAGCATGTAACAAAATAGAAGTTACATTAATAACAGCCTGTGTCCAGGAGAATAAACTCAGTCATGTTAACTATAATATTCAGCATTTATTTATTGGCAGACAGAGAAGTGACAAAGGAATTGGCCAGATTGTTTTATTTGGAGCCCTTCTAAGCACATACTGAGTGCAACATCCAGCGAAACAATAACCTGGTTTAATGGTATGAACTTTTGACTCTGTGATAACTGATCATCCTTAAAACCATCCTGGATTTGTTTTCCTACAAAAGGGCAGGATGCTGAGCACAGTTCTGTAAAGCGTTCCTTTAGAGACATTTCTCAGCACTAAATAAAGAGTGACTTCTCAATGTTGCAAAAGAGGCCCGGCTGTTAGTTTTGGCTGGGGACAAGCACTGAGCTGGCTCCAATCAGAGATGGCAGGATGAGATAAACATGACTGTATGATGTCACTGAAATAGTCTTATTTTCATCAGAAGCTAAATTCAAATACCCTCAGGGAAATGGATTTATTTTGTTTTGCTTTGAATTACTACAGCTTTCTAAAATTCATTTTTGCCTCTGTAGGTGATGGAGTTTTCCAATGGACTCCAAGTCCCATGGAGAGACACTTGGAAAACTGTGCTCCTCTGGGTGCCTGGAAAGAGCACTCAGCAGTGATGGTATAGCAATAGATTTACAACTTGAGCCCTGTTTTCTGAACCAGAGGTAGACAGCCATGTCTTTAAAAAGGCCTTGAGGTCCTAGATTCAAGTGTGATGAACTTGGCTCGTGGTAGAGTCACTGGATCCAGACCAGAGCACTCAGTACTCCTACTGGCTAAAGAAATGGTGGGTCAGACTTTAAAACAAGAAGATGCTCCAAGAAGAGCAGTGAGGGAGCAGAGTCCCCAAAGTGCCTCCCTACCCACCCACTACTCTCCAACACACACACACACACACACACACACACACACACACACACACACACACAGAGTTCTACTCCATTTCTCTCCAAAACTCAAAGCCATCTTGTGGAAGCAATCTGGGAACTTCCAACTATCTAGACACCAGATCCATTCTCCCACCCATGTTCACAAAACAGGGGCTGTCAGTCTCCAAGCCTAGCAGAATTGGGAAAGATTTGTCAAATCATTCATCTGCAGAGGTGAAACCTAATGTCATCACCACACACTGCCTGGCTATCATACAGAATGGGTTAACTGAGTAGAAGCTGAAACCAACTCTCTGATTCAAATCCTGCTGCTGCCACTCCTTTGACTCTGCTTCCTTGTGTTTCAGCTCTTCCTCTATAAAATGTAATTACAAACATAACCCCATGACACTCTCTAAAGGATTAAATGAACTATTTCTTGCAAGGTGTTTACCATGGTAACAGCTTAATAAATTTCAGCTAATATTATTTGCTACTAGGTCTTAAAGGAAATTCTAATTTTCTTCCGTAATGTAAGGATGGATTGATCTCTCAGAGGAGGGTGATTTTGCCTTGCTATGCTCCTGGTTTCAAGTTTCCTGTCTTTTACGAATCTGAACTAGTATTTTAGTTCTAGTATATGAAGGGGATTAGATGTTCACGAGCTCTTCTGAGAGCCATGTCCTAATAACTCAGATCACAGCTTTGTACAAACCATTGTGTTAGTTGCTGTGGAAAATACACAATGAGCACTTAATCAATGTTTTAATCAAATGGTTCCCAGGATTCATCAGGAAGGAGGTTCACCCAAAGGTAAATGCAGCACACTGGGTACAATGGTTATAATAATCACATCATAATTGGCCTGATGTATGTGAAAGATTCAAACACAGTGACAGGAATCCAATTGTCCTTCACATTTATTAAACTGTATGTGATAATTTCAAATCCATTTTAAACATCTTTACAGTGATTTATACTCTGCATAGACAGTCTGAGCCAGTGGAAGAGTGGAAACTGAAATTTGAATTTAATTAATGTTGGTGTAAAGTTTTCATTTTTGCCAGGCAGCATTTGCCCTGGTTACATATGTAAATGGTCATTTTCCTCTGTCTCTGTTAGAGAAGCACCTGCAAGACAGGGAGAAAAGCCTGGATCTTAGTCCACAAATAGGTATGATTATACCCTGATATGTAGGGACAGTGAGGTTCACAGGTTTTAAGGGACTTTATGAAGAGCCAGGATGCAAGTTTCAGAAAACAAACAAACAAACAAACAAACGAAAACCTTTAAGTGAGCTCGTGCTTTTGAAAGCTCTTTGTCAGCAGCAAAGTAGGAAACAACATTCTTGTGAACCATAGGCATTTAAACAGCTAGTCTGCCCCAGTGCCCATGTGGGACACTGTAGGTTGAAGATAGCCCAGCCTTGAAGGAGTTTCCAGTCTAGGGGAAACAAGTGTACTGAAGAAGTATGTACAGGACACGGCAGGGGACAAAGAAGGGTGAAAGGTGCAGAAAGGTGAAAGCAGAGGGTTTTCTCCAGGAAGAGACACATGAGCTGACTCACAAAAGTAGGTAGCTAGATGTTCATCAGAAGAACAGCAGTTGTGGGAGGAGAAGGTCAGGGCAAAGGTACAGCCCGGGCTGGGGAACAGCATGATCAGACTTAGGTTTTCCTGTTCTCTGGGGCACCTGCTGGGAGAAGGGATTGGAAAGAGGGATACTCCACTCTAATAGGCAACAGATGGCTTCCACTGGACTGAGGCAGTGAAGTCCTGAAGGCAAAGAGGCAGAGATGATGTAAGAGCTGCTAGAGATATAGAGTTAATAGAATTTGGTCACTCTTTCTTGGAGGAAAGAGAATGGTGGAGGTCAAGGCTGACATCCAGGTTTCCAGTATGAGTACTGGGGGAACAGAGGTGTCATTCACTGGGAAGGGAAACCCAGGAGAAGAAGATAATAATATACTGAGCTTGATCACGTCCTCTCAGGTACTTTTCTTGGATGTGAGTCATTACAGATGACTTCATCTTTCAATTTAGGAAAGTTTTCTTTCATTCACCTTCCTGGTGTCTTAGTTAACAATTAACTGCAAGACAGGAAACATAACATCCCAGCTCTATTTTCCAAATGATTACCCTGCAGTAAAACACAAAGGCAACATGGACGTCAAGTGAAAGACACAGGTGCATGCTCGAAGCATAATGCCCATGCAATTTGTCTTCAGGTTTGTGTCAGGGCCTAATAAGCACCTGCCATATTTTTATAGCTGGGTACTAGGACTTAATAGGACCTTGCTGGAATGATAATTACACTGCCTATGAAGCCAGACCATAGGTGTGGATAATGGAAGTCTGCGGTAAGGCCTGAGCTCCAGGAGCTCAAGGACATCTGCATGTAGGATGAAAAGTCTCTTCTGAACAGCCTGTGGGAATTTTAGGTACAGGTCCTCATGTTATCTCCACTAACCTCTTCTGAAAGCAGGGGCATCCCTTCTAGAGGGACATATCACCACAGAGAACATGGCGAGGCCTATAGGCAGTGTCTTTGGAGAACACGCCTCTTAGTCAAGCACAAAGCTTGAGAAGGGGAGCTTGGCCTGGATTCTAGGCCCCACTGGTCCCCTTCTGTGCTCCCTCCTGCTTGATACAACTGCAGCCACTATGTGAGGCAGCCCCAGGACCTTGGATAATAGCTCTTCACACACAGCCCCCAACCTTCAGAAGAGCAGAGGCCTGAAGTTACCATCGGATTGGAGAATCTCTTACAACAAAGCACAGTGGAAAGAGGCTGAATACTCACTAGGTGCTAGGCACTTGAGGGAAGATGCAAGCACTTACTGAACAAAGAAACAAACGAATGAAAGAACGAGTCTCCATTAACAGCAATACTAGATTGGGCCCAAAACACACACTCAGGAAGAGACGGAAGCAGAGAAGCTAAATACCATGTGATCATGCAAAAACTAAATTTCTTAGTAATTGGAAAAGTACGATTATGCTTTCCTTTATTCCTGATTTTTCACTCAGATCTTAATATCACAGATTAAAATACTAGTTACCCTGTTTTCCGACTGCAGGAAAAAAACCCTTAATGTTTAAAGTAAGAATGTGGATTTGTGTTGGTAAGGATGCCATGGAACCAAATCCCATCAGGAGACACGAAATTGTTTTTTTTTCCCTTTGCTCAGCACCCCAGGTCATCCTGAATCGGAAGTTCTTCTGTGAGAACTGAACAGGGGTTGCAAATATATGTCTGAGGAATCGATTTTTGAATAGATACTGAAAAACACTAAGAACCCATTTCCTGTTGTGTCACTTTACAAGCTGTAGGGTCCACAATGGGAGATAAGACGAAGAGAGACTCTCCTCCAAGACAACATGTTCTGACATGTTCAAGCTTGAACCTTCCTGTATTATTATTTATCCAGAAACAAGCAAATGCAGTCCCACACTGTAATTTGCTAAGTAACCACAGATGGTACAAAGCAGGATTGCTCAGCCTCAGCACTACGGAATTTGGAGCTGGATAATTCTTTGTGGGGGCCTGGGGGAGCAGACAGCCTACATCGTAGAAAGTTTAGCAGCATCCCTGACCCATTACATGGCAGTAGTACATCTCCCCCCTCTGATATCACAACCAGAAAATGTTCTCTAGATATTGCCAAATCACCCCTGGTTGAGAAACACTGATCTGGAGTAGCACTACCTCTCAAAGCCAAGTTCAGCCAGACACAAGGAGTCAGCTGAGCATCTGAAGGGCAACAGAGAGCTACTTTGTCTGCTGTTGTGATGAAAAGAACCTAGGACAAGTGAGTTGAATCTCTCTCATTGGATCAGGCCCAATAGGTTTAAGATACTGAGTAAATAGTTTACCACAAATGTGAGAAGTGATTTGGTCTATCATCACTGCTCAACCCTAAGATTTTGCTGATTTATTTTTACAAACACAAAAAGTTTCAAATAATTATAGTACCTTTATTATACTATATCTGTATATCAGTGATCTTTTAGTAGCAAGTGACAGAAAATCAATTCAAGGTGGCCTCTGCAAAAAATGACAAGCTTTTTATAGGTCACAAAATAGAATATCCAGGGGTAGAATTGGCTCTAGTTCCACCTGGATGGAGATATTCAAACAGTGATACCAGAAATATTTCACTTACACTTTTGGGTCATATTTTCCTCCGTGTTAGCCTTGTTGTCAAGGTGCTTTCCTGAGATGATGACAGAGAGGGCCGCTGAGGATCCAGGATGACATCCTAGAAACTCCGGTGGAAAGAGAAGGTCTCTTTCCCAAGCGTTCCAGCCAAAGTCCCAAGGTTAAGTCTCATTGGCCTGAGCATCTGATCATGCAAAAACTAAATTTTTGTAGCCAATCATTGTAGCCAAAGAAACAGAACACTCCAGATGATTTCCCAGGCTTGTCAGCACATACTGTGATAGAAAGCCTCTAAGATAGTCTTCATTGGTTCCTATCTCCTGGTTTTCATGCCCTTGTGTATTCTGTTCTTCAGTGTAGGCTGGACTCATTTATGATGAACAGAATACAGCCAAAAGTGATGGGATGTTACTTCTGAGATTATGTTACAAAAAGACTGTGACTTCTGTCTTCCTCACCCTGTGATATTGCAAATTGCCCTGTGAAGAGGCCTATATGGCAAGAAAACGATGGTTCTATCCAAGAGCTAGCAAGGCCTAAAGGCCTCCCAATAGTCATGTGAGTGAGCTCAGAAGCAGATCTCTGAGTCAAGCCTTGAGGTTGATTCCAGCCCTGGATGACACCTTGACTGTAGTCTTGTGAGAGATCTTGAGACAAAGGTGCAGAGAACCTGCACCCAGATTCCTGATGCATAGAAGTCATGAGATAGTGTTTGTTGTTGTAAGCCAATACATTTTGGGGCTATTCGTTATACAGCAATAGATAACTAATACAATGCACCACCACCACCCCATACACACACACGCATACACACACCCAGGGATACAGCGGGGGACCATTTCACCAAACATCATGACCTGACTTTGGGGGAAGCATAGCCCCAAAGCATTCTGGTGTTCAAAAACACATATTCATTATAACATCCAGTTCAGGTTGTTTTGACTGAACATCTAAGTTTCAAAAAAAAAATAAGGAAAGCACTCTCCTGACACTCTCACCATAGGAAGAAAAACTGTAGACTTTCATGTGGCTGCATCAGGAATAGATTTGTACTGACCTGGCTTACAAGAGACTTTTCAAAGTCACATACCCTGAGGGTGAGGGCTGGGAGCACAGTGTTGACAAGATATTTTTTTCTTCATTCACCCCGGGAGATGGAAACTGCTGAACACCAAGTTTGAATGAAACTTTTCTGTTCCTTTAGGCCTGCCTGCTCTGGGTTTTTGGATTCTACTATTACATAAGCCGTGAAGTCCCCCTTGTTGACAGAGACAGTTTATTTTCTCTTCCTATTAAACAGGAAATTGAACAGCCTAAGAAGAAGCTGAAATATCAACGAGTCTTTGCCATGGTATTATGAATTTGTAGTTCAATTTTGAAATAGTGGCATTGAGGTCTTGATTGAAATTTTTCTTCTAAAATGTCCCTGAAGCACTAAAATAAGGTAGTTGGAGGCTCTGAATTACTTCAGGTGCTCTAGAACATGTGATGTGTGGGACTGAATTCACCTTGTTTTCTCATTTCTATGTCCCTCAATTACCTTGTCCAGACCATGGTAAATACATTGTGATAAATAAAGCCTCCATCAAGCATTTGATCACTAGAAGGAGCAGAAGGTAAATTAACTGCTGAGGAGACTAAGACTTGCTGACCATAACCCACTGGAGCCCAAATCTGTCCACGTTACCCATGATAAAAAGTCACAAAGTGGGGAGAATTTAGGAAGTGACTTTTGTACCAAGAGAATTCACCAGTAGTACTCATGAGTACTATTACTTAGGACTATTCTTACTATATTATTTTATGCAACTTCTACATAGTGGGGTATTTGATAGTTGATTAATTTATTTTCAGGGTAGTTTGATCTAGTAAAATGCTGCATGCGACATTGTTAGATTTAATCGGTGTGTGTTTTCAGATTAATAGTGGCTGAATGGGCTGTTGGATATCTAGGATCCTTCCATTAACATTGAGATCTGTTTACATTTCTTTACAATGGACTGAGCACACTTTTAGAGATCTACTTATTTAAAAAAAATTCTATTGTGTTTCTCCAACCTAAAGTTAGTGAAAGTTTCAGATGCTGAAGGAGTGGGGAAGAACGTGATATATCAAATAAGATCTTTAAAAAGCCAAAGGTTCCACCCAAGGTCTAGGACACATAAAGACCTTTATCTGTATTTTTTGAATAACTCTCAAAAAAGAAAGAAAGGAAAGAAAGAAAGAAAGAAAGAAAGAAAGAAAGAAAGAAAGAAAGAAAGGAAGGAAGGAAGGAAGAGAAGAGAAAAAGGAGGAAGAGGGAACTTCAAAGGCTAAAAAAAAAAGTTTTGTTTTGTTTTTCTTAATTTGAGTTGATCCACATTTCCTGAGACCATCAGAATCTCACTAAGGGCAACAGGACAGTATTTCTATAGCTCCAATCCACTCACAAATTTTGGGGGAGTCTAGCTGCTTTAAACTTCTCCCAACCGGTTGAAGAGGCTCCCTGATATATTTATTCAATGAGTGCAGGAACAGAGATGACTGCACTGATGATGATGTGGGAACACTGTTCCCTCCTTCAAGTTCTTGGAGCTGCAGTGTGGAACGTGCTAGTTCCTTCTCTCCTGCTTTGGAGACTGCTGCCAGATCTAGGACACCCCCCACCTGCCCTGTTTCCGAGACATGCTGGCCTCCGAGTCTTGTGCACTGGCGGCCCTCTGGCTGAAGTGACGTAGTGCGGGGCTACACTGCATCCTGCTTTCAAGCTCCTACAGAGACCAGCGGAGAAGCTCCTGGATCTTTTAGTTTTATTACTTCATCTCCCTGGGACTGTGGCACACGTTCTGGGGGATCTGGAAAAAGACCAAATGCCCAATGTTCTAGCTGAACTCTCTCCTGATGCCGGCGTCTCATTCTTGAGCCAACTGTATGTAAAGGACTCTCTCTGCCCTCAAGGGTGGGTCTTGCCATCCAGAGTGTCTGAAAACCTAGCGTATAGTTTATCAAGCTTAGATACTCCCCAGTTCATACACTGGGAGATAATCGTTGTAGACGTGAGTCAAGTGAGACTGAGCATACATAGGAAACATAATTCAGTGTGTCTGGGGGGACCCAAAACAATTTTCCTGGCTTACGGGCACTATTGATCTTAATGAAAGAAAACTCAAGAAACAATTAGCATTGACTATGGTGTATAAACAAACTAATTAACGAATTTAATACATATTTTTCTCTGCTTCAAACATGGCCTAATTTTAAAATACTTTAGCTGGCCATGAAGAACCAGGCTGAAATCAAACCACCACTTAGAAGCTCTGTTAAATTCACCATGTCACTTAATCTCTCAGAACCTCAGTTCCCTCACTTGCAAAAGGGGACTGACAATGCCATTATCCCATTGGATTGTTGTTAGCATTAAAGAAGCTAGTTAATGAACATAAGCAGAGCACAGTACCTGGCACAGAGTAAGCACCCAGCCAAGTGTCTAGCCGATATATGTACGACTGTGTGTGTATGTCAACATCTCTTTATACTAAAATACAGATGTTAAAAGCATTTTCAAACCCTCTCTAGACAATGGCCAAAGTATTTATGAAAAGGCCGGTTGCTATTTTAGAAAACCAGCCTCAAAACTTGATTAAGAGTGACATTTCTAAGTTTTTCCTGCTACTATGTAAATAGCACAAAAGTCTCACAAATAAATAGCATCATTCTGTATAAACAGATTCCTAGCTTTCTTTGCAGTGGAGGGCAGCTTCTCACAAATTCTTTTGAGAATGCTCTGGCTTGTCCCAGAATCAACTCGTGCTGAGTTTACTATTCAGACCAGATTAGTACCAGGCAGTTGGAGCAGTCAAATTCCCACAGCCAATTTTCTATAAAAATCCCAAGTAATTGAAATGGGAGGAAGGTACCCAGTAAAGTCAGGGTGAATAATTTAGCACAGTAGCTGTCTGCAGCTTCTGAAGCAACATATTCAAAGCATTTTATTAGAGGGTTGAAGAGCCACTGCTGTCTCCAGAGCATCCTGGCTGCCACCCACCTATTTCATCAAGAACAAGGAGAAGAACAAAATGAGCGACTGGGGGATCTAGGATTAACCCTTCTCGGATACCTGACTGATCCTGTGAATGCCAAATGTAAACAGTGACATTGTACGTGACATCTTTCTAAAAGTCAGTGTTGAGAAACATGACTAGCCACAGGAGTCATTAAACAAGGGCACTCGGTCCCCTCCCAGCTCCGTAGATCCCTTTAAGAGGGAGACCCCTCTGCTGGGGCTAGGGATAAGCTGGTTGCTCTTTAGAAAACTGGCCTCAAATCTCTATTGAGTGACTTTTCCAATTCTTTACTGCTCCTATGTAATTAGAAAAAATTCATAAATCAATACCCTCTATCCCTAATCAGGACCAGTCAGGAGTTGGGGGCACAAATGGCAGAAACCCACCTCAACTTAGATTCAGTAAAAAGGGAGTTTGTTGACTAATGCTGCTGGTAAGAATGCAAAGCTACTCACAGGATTGAATGAAGCTCAAGATCAGAATGGAGTTCACCGGATCTAATGCCTAGAAATCAGTGACCCAGGTCAGAGTCTCAGTGTCTCAAGGGCCTTATGTGGTAGAAGTTGACATCGGTATATAGCAATTATTAAAAGAGTTTAATGGTATAAACCCTATGTCCAACTGTTACAGATTGAATTGTGTCTCCCACCCCCCACCACCAAATTCATATGTTGAAACTTTAACTCCCTCTACTCTTCTTTTTTTTTTAATATTTTTATTTATTTTTAAGAGAGAGAGAGACAATATGTGAATGGGGGAGGGGCAGAAAGAGAGGGAGACACAGAATCTGAAGCAGGCTCCAGGCTCTGAGCTGTTAACACAGAGCCCAACACGGGGCTCGAACCCACGAACCGTGAGATCATGACCTGAGCCAAAGTCAGGTGCTCAACAACTGAGCCACCCAGGTGCCCCTAACTCTCTCTACTCTTTTTTTTTTTTTTTTAACGTTTATTTATTTTTTTGGGACAGAGAGAGACAGAGCATGAACGGGGGAGGGGCAGAGAGAGAGGGAGACACAGAATCAGAAACAGGCTCCAGGCTCTGAGCCATCAGCCCAGAGCCCGACGCGGGGCTCAAACTCACGGACCGCGAGATCGTGACCTGGCTGAAGTCGGACGCTTAACCGAATGCGCCACCCAGGCGCCCCTCTCTACTCTTAATTCATGGTTGAAACCCCTGTAATAAAAGAGATTAGCAAGAGAAAAAAACAGGTTTATTAACATGTAAATATGTTATGTATACATGTAATATGTCATGTATACATGGGAGATACCCTGTGAAAAATTACTCTCTTAGGTGGCTTAGAACTCCAGCTTAAATTGCATCTTCAGCTAAAGACAAAAGAAAGGTGTAGGAGGAGGCCAACACCTCCTGAGAAGTTACCAAGAAAAGTAAGATGAACAAGGGTAAGTCTTGCTATACCAATTTAAGTAGGTACCTTCTCCGACAATAAAGTTCTCTCGTGATTTAGAGTCATCCTTTTCTTCCTGGTACAGAGAGGAAGACACCTTTACAATACAGCTTTCCTTTATATGTGCAAATGTCCCTTACAAACAATTAACTTCTACTCTGTTTTCAGAACTTCTACTATGTCTGCTGTTTCTCAACACAACCAGCTCAAAATAATCCTTATGCCAAAGAGGCATATTCTGGGTACTTTGGTACTCTTCAATCTTTATTCCTCTGGCTCTTTTCCTGCAAGGTCATCTCTGGCTGACTGTGTCCCTCAATCAAAGATTACATCTTCTCTCAAGGCATTGCCCTACATGACTCTCTCCTTCTCTCAAAGCCTCAGACCTAGGGATAGTCACAGCTCTGCTGATACCAGCCCTGGGCCACTTTACTATCTCTTCTGTTTCTTCTGTGCACACACTTCTGCAAATAATCACTCTGTAAATACACCCTTTCCAAATCATTCCACTTTGAGAGTGACATCTGCTTCCCCAACTGATAGAATTCTCTATAAAACAGAGGTGGAGGGGCGCCTGGGTGGCTCAGTCGGTTAAGCGGCCGACTTCGGCTCAGGTCATGATCTCTCGGTCCCTGACTTCAAGCCCCGCGTCGGGCTCTGTGCTGACAGCTCAGAGTCTGGAGCCTGTTTCAGATTCTGTGTCTCCCTCTCTCTGACCCTCCCCTGTTCATGCTCTGTCTCTCACTGTCTCAAAAATAAATAAAATGTTAAAAAATTTTTAAAAATAAAATAAAACAAAGGTGGAAAAACTGAAGCACAAATCCTCCTTCTCCCTTCCACCTGGAAAAAGGATCACAGATAATATCCAAAGTACGTTGGACTCTAACACACAAAGTCCCTGTCAGATGAGATATTTTTTAATGTGCCATCTGTTATCAGAAATCCCTTTCTTAAATGTTTATTTCCTTTGGGGACTTTCTTTCATCTTTGCTTTTGAATTATATTCATATCTTAAAATCTTTATGGCCATAGTACTGGGATCAGTTTATTGATTGAAACCTTCTGTGTCTGATAATTTTGACCATTCAAGATTTCCACCCGTGCCATGGAGAGCAATGTGGCATGTTTTTGGTTTTGGTTTTGGTTTTTCAGAGTTCGATATCTGAAAAGTGAAAAAAAGCTTCTACACCACAGTGTGGATTTTATCTCCTGGAGAATCAATACAAGGTTTGAACATTTGGGGTTTCCTTTCATTTTGGCAGTGACCTCAACCTCTTCTCTCATTTCACCAGTTTTGCATTTAGTCATTGACTACTCCAAAGGCAAACTGCCCATCTATTTAACGTCTACTACTTACCAAGCATTGCACATTATTTTTATTCTCAAAGCAAGCTTCTGAGGCAGATCTAAGCATCCCATTTTTATAACCAAGAAGACAGACTCAGGAAGGTGATCTAACTGGACACAAATGGTAGGTGGTGAAGGACGGGAAGGCACCAGGTCGAAATGACTCTAAAGAGTGTGATCCGGGGCGCCCGGGTGGCGCAGTCGGTTAAGCGTCCGACTTCAGCCAGGTCACGATCTCGCGGTCCGTGAGTTCGAGCCCCGCGTCGGGCTCTGGGCTGATGGCTCAGAGCCTGGAGCCTGTTTCCGATTCTGTGTCTCCCTCTCTCTCTGCCCCTCCCCCGTTCATGCTCTGTCTCTCTCTGTCCCAAAAATAAATAAAACGTTGAAAAAAAATTAAAAAAAAAAAATAAAGAGTGTGATCCACACCACCTGGGATTCTGCTGCTTCCTGCTCGCTTCTCCTACTAAGTACCTTCACCTGCATCTAGAACACTCAACCTGGGATGCTGCTCCCACCATGGTCTTCCTGACTCAGACCTCATCTCCAGCATTTCCTCCATGGCTGACTGTACCCAGCTGTGGGATGTGGCTATTGACAGATAAATCAACAGAGATATGAACAAACGCTTTCCAGAATTTCATGCAGAGATATAATAATCTCATTTACAAATGCCATTGACTAACCAGGAGAATTAAAAAACTGGAAAGTTGGAAAGCTTTTGCTTGTGAAGAAGAAGTGTCCCATTCCTACCTTGCTTTTTAAAGAAATGTATTCTGGAGAATAATAAAAAGTATATTTTCCCTTTTTATTTCCTAAGGAACCAAATAGGAGATATAAGTACTAAAATAGATTTACTTGCATTCAGTGCTCCATTCTGTTCTGTCACGCCTTTATGAATTTCAAAGGGAAGGAACTCTTTGGGTCAGGAATTCATCTGTTGCAAGGCTCCAGGCGAGAGCCTCCAGGAAGGAGAGGCTTGTGACCTCTAGGTGAAGTTAACAAAGTCAGAACACTGTTTGCATGTTTTGCCTTAGCGCTGACTTTCCTAGAAGGTGACTTAGGTGGGGTCGTTTGTTTGGAGTTGTTTCAATCTCAGAATGAAGAGAACTCCTTCATATCTAAGGACATGGGGAACAAGGCAAGTGAGCTAAGTCTGTGACTCAAAGATAAAACCAGCTTAATGTGATTTAAGAGACCCAGGAGAGACTTCCTAGCCCCCAAACATCTCGCACTGGCTTGCTCCAGGACATAAAAAGCAACCTCACGTTTACCCCCATCTTTGTTTACAGTTTACGAATTATATTCATATCTTAGAATCTTTATGGCCATAGTACTGGCCATAAAGTACTATGTTAAAAATACTTGTTAAAAATCTATGTTTAAAGTACTTGTTAAAAATCTAGACACCTGGGCCCAGTAAGAATAGGTGCCAATTCAGGACGTCTGGAAGGTGACAAGGAATTTGCATTTGCAGCAAGCACCTGGGTGATTCTGAGCAGGTAGCCCTGCTTCAAGAGGCCCCAAATCAGTATTTTCCTGGGTTCTGGGAATATGGTAGTTAACGGATCTTAGTAGCTAGTAGAGTGAGTTTGTAAGGTATGTCATATGGGGGCTGCTCAGGTCCTCAGTCACTGGGTTAGCATTTCAGAACCAGATCCTGGGGAGAGAGGCAATCTTGGGTCCTGCATTTTCAGAATTCAATTATGCTGTGCCATTTTTCTCTGAAATGGTGCTATTTTGACATTTAAACTCCATCTTTCAAATGCCTTACACTTTCAACCATTTCCTAGATACTTATGTAAATGAGGTACGGTTCACCCCTCCAGAAACTCACACCCTAATGAGTGGATCTTGCAAACTCACTGCTAAAATGGGAGCCACTGAGGAATTGTTAAATTGGGAATGTTAGCTACTCTTCTCTACAACCGTATTACCTGGTTATGGTAAAAGCAAGCCACCAACCAAATTCTGCTGCACCTACAGACACTCGTTCACTAAATATTTATTGGTAAACAGGAGGAAAAAAAGCAGTTCATACACCCTTGCACACTAGTTTCTCTCAAGACAATTGCCAGGATTCCAGGGTCAGGGTTCTATTCCCAGTATTGCTAGCATGAGGCAACCAGAATTTTCCAGAGTTCGTGGATAGACCCAAGACCAGGTAAAGGCTTACCTAAGGCATCGTTCTAAGGGTGTAGCTTATAATTTTAGCTGAATATGTATATCCTACTCATGCAAGAGTGGAGGGTTTCTAAATTATTTAACTAGCCCACTTATCTTGAATATCTCTATATTTACCAAGAGATCCCGTTTCTAATTTTCATCATGTTAATCAAATTCCACTAATTTCACCAATTTTTATTGGTGACATAAACTATGCTAATTGGCAAAGCACCCGATATTGATGGAGCTATAAATCACAGAAGTGCTTTGCCTTTGGATTGTGCATTCTTGGTTGAAGTCCAAAAACATTGGGTTAGAGCCCAAACTATGTGGCACACGTATAATGTAGCAGTGTATATTGAGAAACATTTAAAGATGAATAACAGATCTCTCTTAAGACCGCATGAGACTCACATACGCATTGTGATATCTTCGAATTCCTGCTCAAGGGGTTGCTTTTTATCTGGTGGTTATCCAGAAATGACACAACAGTCCTCTACTTGCTCCGATTTTGGTTCAGAACATGAATCACCATACTGTGAGAACTACATAGCTCCAACAAGGATCGAGTTTCTTCTCAAACCTTTCGAATTGAAGTCCCAGGGCCTTAAACATCCATTCTATCCATACAGTTTTCTCCATGAAAATCAAAGTAGAGGGGCGCCTGGGTGGCTCAGTCGGTTAAGCAGCCGACTTCGGCTCAGGTCATGATCTCGCGGTCCGTGAGTTCGAGCCCCATGTCGGGCTCTGTTCTGACAGCTCAGAGCCTGGAGCCTGTTTCAGATTCTGTGTCTCCCTCTCTCTCTGACCCTCCCCCGTTCATGCTCTGTCTCTCTCTGTCTCAAAAATAAATAAACGTTAAAAAAAATTAAAAAAAAAAAAAAGAAAATCAAAGTAGAAAGACTATGGTCCCTAGAGTCATTTACCATTAGGTGACTTGGACAAGTTTCTTCATCTCTGGTCTGAGGACCAGTGTCTTCATCTATCAAAAGGAGGTAATTATACATCCTCCTTAGGATTGTTACAAAGATCAAGACAGTACCTGGTACAGAGGAGATGCTCAACTAATTTTATTTTTAGTAGCTGTATCTTTTAAATCTTTGTCATTTTTTCTTGTTTATGAATTCAAAGGAAGAATAAGATCTATGTTATACAAGCAGTACTTTATGTCACTATCACTAGAGATTACTAGTCACCGACCTTGGCCTTAAATCTTACTCAAAATATTTTAAAATCCAGAAGGTTAGCCCTGAGGCTTCTGACTCTCCTAAAATTCCACAGCCTCTCTTATCTGTCCACTGGTCATATTAGGGTGAGGCTCTCTTTTTGTTTCCAGAAAGCCATCTTTTTCTATTTCTGGTCCCAACAAGATAATCACAGATTCCAGCTCTAACGCTCTTTCCTTTCTGTTTTGTGTCTATCTGTGTGTGTGTGTGTGTGTGTGTGTGTGTGTGTGTGTGTATTATGGCCCTAAGCTTTGAGAATCCTGATGGTCAGTGGACTGGCAAGGCTGCCTTCAACTATCTTAATCCAAACCAAGTTTAACTTCATGCTCTTAGCAACTTTTCTTATAGGAGAAGCGCCTCTTTTTTTTTCAAGGATACTTACCTCATCATGGGGCACCCAGGTGGCTCAGTCGGTTAAGCATCTGACTTCAGCTCAGTTCATGATCTCACAGTGCGTGAGTTCAAGCCCCACATCAGGCTCTGGGCTGTCAGCACAGAGCCTGTAACTTGCTTTGGGTTCTGTGTCTCCCTTTCTCTCTGCCCCTCCCCTGCTCTCACTCTGTCTCTCAACAACAAATAAATGTAAAAAAAAAAAAAAAAAAAAAAAAAGGATACTTAACTCATCAGCCCTACCAGGATTTTCAATGAAGACCCCTCCCAGAAAGTTTCCCCACCCATATTCTCATCTCAAGTTGCCAGTCCCCTCAAAAACCCAAACATGGGTTCTTACAAGAGAGCATTCCCTTCTCTCTTGCTGATCTGATTCTGTACATGGGTTTTAAACAACCACTTTCCTGGGGCACCTGGGTGGCTCAGTAGGTTGAGTGTCCTGCACTGGCAGTGTGGAACCTGCTTGGGATCCTCGCTCTCCCTCTCTTTCTGCCCCTCCCCTTCTCACTCTCTCTCAAAATACATAAATAAACTTTAAAAAGTAAATAAATAAGCAACCACCTTCCTGTTTTCCTTAAAGAGATTAACACTTCATGCCAAGGCAGCAAGCTGCAACCCCCACCAGCATTTTGAATCATTTGAATTTCTGCAGGTGGAACCTTTGCTACTCCCCAATTTGCATTGGCCCAAGCCCTCGCCATTCTGGCACAGCCCCTGCATCACACAGTTAGTTACCGGCCTGCCCTAGAAGACATCTGGGTAACCCCCAACCCAGGCTTCTGTCATTACCATCATTGCAGTTTATGGGCAGGCAGTTTATCCCATTAGCCAGTTACTTGGGTAACTAAACAGGCAGTTTATCCCATTAGCCAGTTACTTGATTGGCAAGGTCAGGGATGTTCAACCCATGATGGAAGTTTTGTTGTGGGGTGAGATAATAAGGGGGAATAGCGATTTTTTTTCTGCTCGTAGGCCTGGATTAGAAGCCCTGGAATTGGGAAACCAGGGGATGGGGAGCCCGAATGATGCCAGCAGAAAGGGTGTCATTCACTGAGCAAGATGACCGCAGATTGCTTTCCATTACCTTCCCCAGTCAGTGCTCATCTGGTGAAAACTGTAACAAAGACAGCCTTTGAACTTCAGGGAAAGTGGAGAAGGAAGAGGGACATGGTTGCAAGGCTCTGGGCAGAGACAGACTTCACCATTTCTTGCAACCATTGTTCTGTGTTCTGATATTTATGACAAGTGTAAACCCCAGTGCATTTTGCCAATAAGGCTCAAATTTAAAACACTTACTTCAAAGAGAAACTGGAAAAGGATCCTCTCACCAATTACCTTTCCACCAAGATCATAACCTGAATGGTCCTTATTAGAAATGGCTCATTATTGACAAAATGATAATAATCACGATAGTAAGTAATAACTAACATAAGTACAAGTAGACTTCTTGTTTACAACAGCTCCTTTATCTGTAAGAGCTAAAAACTGTAAAAAACAAAAAATACCCTCCAGCATGTAAATGGTTAAAAAAAAAAAACAAAAAAACCATGGTACGTCCATACTAGTCAGTCACAGAAAGGAACAAACTATTGATACATGCAACAACCTGAATGAATGCATAGGAAATTATGCTGTGGCAGCCATCCTGTAGAAAGAGGATAGACTCCCACCCAAAATATGGTTCAAATATTAATATTGATGACACTATATACACATCAAGAGGTTATGAAAAAGTTTATTACTCACATAATATAGTTTTCAGAGGCCAGGCAAGCAATCTTCCCAAGCAGACCCAAAAATGGCTTGAGGGGTGTGGGAAGAGACTGGCTTGGGGTTTTTATTGAGGTTAGGGGCTGAGGCAGGGGTAAGGACTCCTGCACGTGGCATGGGCTCACATGGTTTGAAACTCCCCCCAGAGCCCAAGGAAGAATTCAGGCTTTCTTTTCAGCTTGTCCAGATGTGGGACAGAGGCTGAAAAGCTGTCAATAGACATCAAAAAAATGGAGTCAGCCAATCTCAAAACGATGCATACTGTCTGATTCCATTTATATAACATTTTGAAATCACACAATTTTAGAAATGGAGGACACATTTGTTAGTGGTTGCCAAGGGGTAGGGTTGGAGATAGGGATGAAGGAGATAGAGTGATTACAAACGGGCAATATGAAGGACCCTTGTGGTGTTGGAACATTCATATCCTGACTATGGTGGAGAATCCACAAACTTACACAGGTAATAAAACCCTGTCGAACTTAATACACACACACACACATGAGTACAAATAAAAATAAAACTGAGAAAATCTGAAAAATATACATGGATTGAATCCGGGTCCATATCCTGGTTGTGATGTTATACTACAGTTTTGCAAAATGTTACTACTAGGAGAAACTGGCTAACGGGTGTGTACGATCTTTCTGTATTAAATCTTCAAACTCATGTGAATCTGTAATTATCTCAATAAACGTTTTAATTTAGAAAATGCTTAAATTAGGAATGAAGAGTCTATTTGGATTATAGGACATTCTGGGATGGGAGAAAGAGCAAGACTGAGTGAATGCCTCTGAATTGAGCCCACTAACCCATTGTTACCAGCAGGTCCTTATAAAGTCATTTTCAACAATGTAATAGCTAACCATGGGTCAGACATCATAATTATCATTAGGACGAAAAGCTGGGCAAAGACTAACTTAGGACAGAGAAAGGCAGGATAAAACTGAAGGGAGGCCTTTTAATAATTTAAAGACTGATATTTGCAATATATAGATAAATAGAAAAAGATTCATATAGGAATTTCCTGATAACTATCTATGTAAAGATATCAGCTACAATTCAGTCATTCTGAAATGTTTTTCAGTAAAATATTCCCTAACCATAGAGGGAAAATGTGTGTGTATGTGTGTACACATGGGTGGGTGTGTTTGCTCATGGGTGCGTGCATGCATGCATGCATGCGTGAGAGTCTGGTATGCACCTAGAGGCAGCCATTGAGAATCTGAAATACCTGTGAAATTCATATAAATGTTGCATTATGTTCCATAATACATACATTTTTATTGTGACATAACAATATTGTTTTCAATTTAAAATTTTTAGTTAAAATCGTGTGAAAAAAATTTAGTTTGAGCAAAATTGACCTGCAGGGCAGTGACTGCTCTATGGCCCAGGCATCCATCCATCCATCTGTGGTACATAGCACCCTACTGTAAGAAGCATACCTCTACATTTTTCTAAGACTTTCAAATTAAACCTTTCTTTAAAAAAATGGCTAAACTTCAACTTTGAGTCTTTGCTCATACTTCTTCCATCTGGAACGCTTTCCCAAGGCTTTCTCCCCATGAATCTTTCTCTGCTTGTGGCTCAAGGAGCCATAAAATGCTCCATCCATGAACTCCTCTCAAACTTTCTGTTAGAATGTATTTGTATTCCTTCTCTGTATTCCTAAACCTACCTCTATTTTAGCCATTTGCCCCCCCTCCACCTTCAGTATGTAAGTAACTCTAAAATGAAATGTGTTTACATGCCTAATAGCTTAAAAACAGGGTGGTACGTCCCGTGGCTAGGTCCATCTACACTTCTTCCCATAGGAGATCTTGGTCACGCTCACCATTTTAAATAAATGCAGTCCAAATGCTGAGGACTTTCCAAGTTATATCTTCATCCCTTCCTCTCCTTGAACTTTAGACTTCCATATCCAACTGCTTTCTCAACACATCCACTTTCTTGACTAATAGACATTTCAAACTAGATTCCTCCACATACATCAAACCTGCCCTTCCTCAAGACTTCCCATCTCACCAAAGGGGCCGGGCCATGAGGCACCAGTTGCCTCAGACAGAAACATCAAGAAGCCTCCCTAGATTCTTTTTCCCTTCATGATACCCCCATATTCAATTCATCAGTAAGACCTGTCAATTCTGCCTCCTAACCCATCCCAAATTAACTCTGGACACCCACGCTGTGGTAATAGCTTCCAGACTAGTTTCCAACTTCCATTTCACCTCTTATCAATCTGTTTTCCACAATAGCTGCATAGCAGCCAATGATCTTGTGAATCAAATCACATTATTCCATGCTTAAAACCCTCCAACAAATGCCTGTTACAGTGGAATAAAGCTCTTTACCCTGACTTCAAAAAGTCCCCACCTTGACCACTCCCCTTATACTTTATCCACCCTTCTAACCTTTCTGTTCCTCAAATATTCCAAGCCTATTTCTACCTTCTGGTCTTTGCTCCAACCAGTTCCATCTTCTAGGTATGTTTTCCTTCTGATTGCCCATCGTATGCTTCTTATTCCTAATGTTAAGATCTTGACTTAGATGGCACCTCCTCAAAGTCCATCCCTGGCCATGCAATCTAATGTCAATACCTAGTCATGCTCTTTCCCTCCCTAATTTATTAGCACGACATTTTTTTGTGTCTTTGATTTTTTGTTCATTGTGCTAAAATATAGGTAACATAAAATTGAACCATTTTTAAGTATCCAGTTCAGTGGCATTGAGTACATTCACTGTGTGGCACAACCATCACCACTATCCAATTCCAGGGCTTTTTCAATTTCCCAAACTGAAAGTCTGTCCCCATTAAACAGTAACTCCCAGTTACTCACCCACCCACCACCAGCCCCTGATTGCTTCTATTATACATTCTGGTCCTAGAAATTTGCCCATTCTAGGTACCTCGTGCAAGTGGAGTTATGAGATAATTTATCCTTTTGTGTCTGGCTTTTTTTCACTTAGCCTAATGCTTTCAAGGTTCATCCATGTTGTAGCAGGGGTCAGAACTTCATTCCTTTTTAAGACTGAATATTCTATTGTGTGGGTATACCACATTTTGTGTATCCATTCATGCATTAAAAGACGCCTATGTTGTTTCCACTTTGGGCTGTTGTGATCAATGCTGCCATGAACATGGGGGCACTAATGCCTGTTTGAATCTCTGCTTTCAATTATTGGAGGTATCTACCTAGACGTGGAATAGCTGGGCCATATGATGATTCTATGTCTAATTCTTTGCAAAACCACCATACAATCAGCATGGCATTTTTTTTAAAAAGTGTTTGCTTACCTGTTTCACTGGAGTGAAACCTTCATGCGGGCAGCATCTGCATCTGTCTTTCTCATCCCTGTATCCCCAGCACCTAGAACAATTTCTGCCGCATGATGGACACTCAAAAGTGTTTGTGAGATGAATGAATGAAATAGGTCCTCAGGAATTGTCAGTGTTCTTTCTCCTTTACACACTATTGTCCATAAACAGATCACAAGCTCCTTGAGGGCAGTGCTAGATCTCACTCATCTGTGTAACCTCAGCACTTAGCACATTGAAGGCACTCAATAAGCCCTTGTTAAGTTGAAATAAATTCCCTTTCTTTGCTTTTAGTTTGGTTTTCTCAGTTTAGCTCTGTAGATCTCAACTGATGATAATGGAGTCGTAAAAAAGGAAGACTTTCCTCTGGTTTTTCAGTAAGAAAAAAAAAAAACCCAAAATGCCGAAAGAGGCCCACAAGGACAGTTGGCTCCTAGGCATCTCTGACTCTTTTTCTCTTATCCTTTCCCTTTGGTTTCTGGATTCTGGTATCTGCCAGAGCCAGGACTGAAGGAAGCACAAACAGCTGAAAAATCTGTTACATTACATCATCTGTCTCTGGGAATTAAGGCATGCTGGCTAGGTTTCACTTAAAAAAAAAAATCCTAAAATTTGAGTCTTGGGTTCAGATAAAACACAAGTCCTGATATCCCAAGACTTCTTAAAATTTTAAGTAATGTCCCTTGGATTAGAAATTTAAATGATTTTCAAAGAGCTCTGAGCCTGGTAATTCTGATTATACATGCCATATACAGGTAAAGAATATATTTTACCACTCCATATTCTATATAATAAATTACACACACACATTACGTATTGCAATTGACGTATATTGCATGTAATAATGGGTTGCTAAATGGGGATAGCAAAACCCAAGCAAGAAACACTCAACAGGCTCCTGGAACCATTTCCATGAATTTTCTCCCCCAATCCTGCCAGCTTCTTTTGCTGTTAAGAACAGTCTTCGTGGGGCGCCTGGGTGGCGCAGTCGGTTAAGCGTCCGGCTTCAGCCAGGTCACGATCTCGCGGTCCGTGAGTTCGAGCCCCGCGTCAGGCTCTGGGCTGATGGCTCGGAGCCTGGAGCCTGTTTCCGATTCTGTGTCTCCCTCTCTCTCTGCCCCTCCCCCGTTCATGCTCTGTCTCTCTCTGTCCCAAAAATAAATAAAAACGTTGAAAAAAAAATTAAAAAAAAAAAAAGAACAGTCTTCGTTTCAGCCAACAGCGTTTGAGGCAAAGTGGAACGAAAAAGAAACCTCGTAGAATCGCAACATCAGCAGGCTACAAAGGCCCACCGGACTCTGACCATTTTCCCAGTGTCCCCATCAACCCTCCCAGCTACCTCCTGCCCTTTGTACTGGAGCTACTGGCCTTTACACAGGTCCTGCCTCTATAGTGTCTGCTGACTGCATGACTCCCAGACAGGAAACCTCAGGTCTTCATCCTTGGATTATGAGGCTTCCGTCATCCCTCTAATTCTACCTCTTCCCAAAACTGAAAATCTCGTAAAGCGTTATTACCACCAGGGCTCTGCCCTGGGTGTTGCCATTCTTGGAGGGCCAATTAATTCTTGGAGGAAATATGCTCACTTGAACAGCCCTATCTGACTCTTGGGTGTGACAAGTGTATGTGAGATTACTGTCTATCAAAAGCAAACACTGCTTTCAGAAAACCGGCAAACAGTGCAACAGAGAGAATGGGGACTTGTGTAAAGCCCCAGACAGGCCTTAAAACCACACCCCAAATCTGTCTCCAAATCCCTGCTTTCCAGTGTGCTCTTTTTTCTTTAAAAAATAGTTTGCAACTTTTTTCCCAATCACGTGTCATTCTTGTGACCTCATGGACTTGGAGCAGATGAGAAATGAGGAAAGAGGAAAGTTGACCATGTTTCAAAGGACAGATCAGTCAGAAGGAAGGGAGAAGAGTAAGGGAAAGGTCAAGACTAGCGGAAGGCAGAGTCGAAAGTTCTGGTGGGCGGACCCCAGGTGAGGCTTCACCTGCCACCTCTCCTTCCTCGTCAGTCCTAAATACCCCTTCGCCTCTGGTGTTGCCGACAGTTACTGAGTGTCCTGGCACAAAGGCTGTCTAATGTGAATGGGACAGAACTGGCGGTCAGAGCTCTCCTATCAGGCCAGGCTGCTCCCTGCCCCCAGGCCACATGTAGGATCGTTCTGGGGCTGATGGTTAGGACAGAAAGGCCTCCCGGGATGTCCCAAAGCAAGGGGTAAAACAAAGATTGTCCTCAAGCTTCCTGACAGTTAGAATCTAGCAGACACTCGGGCCCAGAGGAGAAACGCAAAGGGTGTCCAGTCGTCTGGCACACCCTGGATACTCAATTCCTCTGTGTTGCGTAAATGGATAGACAGAGAGGCAGAGAGACGGAGATAGCAGGGGGTTTCCGTAGCTCATCCCTTTTTGACAGTACTCATCTGGGGCCCGTTCTGGTCACCAGTCCAAGCTGTTCATTCATACTCAAGCACACGTTGCCCAGGGAGCCACTAGGAGCCACTCCTTCTAGGAGTCAGAGGGAGAAAGAAGCTCAGCCATTCCCACCGCAAGCTGTGATGCTTGCAGTCCCACAAGACTCCGTACAGGGGATAGAGTAGCTGTTATCTATCCCATTGACAGATAAGAAAGCTGAGACAGAGCAAGTAGATTGTGACTTGCTAAGGCCAAAGAAGTGGTAATTGGTGGCTCTGGAAGGCCTTAGAACCCAGGTCACCTGACCCCTACACTGGAACATTCTCCTACAGCCAGGCTTCACTGCCATGGGACCAGCGCTAGCAGTGAATATGAACTTCGCTTCCTCACTTATCAATCATCCAGGCTCCACTGTCTCTCTCTGATGAGTTGGAGGAGAGCTCCCTCCTGCTTATCGTCCCCAAGTAGGCAAATGACAACCAAATTAGCCAAGCAGACCAGCCCTGAACAAAGTCCCAACCTTGGAGGTCTTTGTTTTTGTGCTTTCAGCCTCTCCCAGAACCCTTTTCCTCCAGCGGGAATGCTCTCTTTATTCCTGAAGAGTCTTTTTAGCAGATATAGTGGGGGCAGAGAGCTTGAGCACAGGCCCTCAGAAGGATGCCACTGATAACCTCAACCATGTTGCCATTGTGTTCCTTCTTAAAGTAGGATTACATCCTAAGAGAAGTCTTATGTGGTGTAAGTGATTTTATTCTCCTCTCCACAGGCCTTTGCAATTTAAAAGGGGAAGACCAAGATTCTGGAATGGTCTTTTTCAATAGCAGTGCTGTTGGCATTACCAGAGAGAGAGAAGAGATACAGAAGGTCAGGGAGCTTTCCAGCTGGTGGTTTTCACCTACTCTTTCTGTAAGGCCAGTCTAGCAGCCAAGAAGAGATTGGGGAAGGAGAACGTGAAAAAGGCCTCCACTTGCAGAAGTACCACACTGGGGACTGTCACCCCAACTTAGTTTCTCTGACATGGATCCTGGTTGGGGGAGGGGGGACAGGTAAAGCGGAGGAAAACCACTTCAAGAGAACTTGGAGGGTCTATCTTGGTTTCGGAAATCAAAAGCCAAGCTGTCAACGTCCAGTCAATTACGAGAGAAAAAAATGAAACGTGGCCATGCCCTGAGTAACTGATTTCTTCAGGATCAGTGACAGGATTCTCTCTTACCCCTCCTCTCCTCCAGCTTTCTGGATGGAGACGGTTTGCTTATGTCATGTCTTCTCTCCACATCTAGAGATGTGGCAGCTTGTCACGACGCTTGGCTCCTGACCAAACTGGATGGAATGCACACTGCTGAGAAAGGTCCTCTCTTGGAGCTGAGGACAATGCCCTGCCACATGGATGCCTGCCCTGGGGGTGGGTTCTTCTCTCCCCCCACCACCCCCGACCCACCCCCAGCCTGAGATGGCAGTGCAAGCACTGTGTGCCAGAGGCTAGCCTGACGGTCCCTTGCGTCTGCTCCGTGGCCCGGTTTTTTTGCTTTTTTCAACTTGCCTCACGAAATTTGTTATTCATTTTTCCATGATTTTAGTACCACCTGCTGCCAGCAAGCATGAGACAGGAATAAATATTTCACTGGCATAAAGTTGGCCAACAGCTCAGTCCGTGTCATTGACTTTCAACCAGGGGTTTTATTAAGCAAGTTTAAGTCCCAAAGCCAGTCAATTTGCCAAGCTGAAGTTGAACCTATGTTCAGAAGATAAGAAGCCGCAGTCCTCAGAGGCACCCCTGAGCGCCCAGTTACGCCCCCAGCCCTTCCTTCAAAAGGAAAACCCAGGAAGGTCTGGCCAATCTGGCTCACAATCTGTGAACCAACTTTAGGGTTTCTTTCCCAATAGCTCTGTATCCAAAACAGTGGCACAGAGCACTGTTTCGTTCATTTTCTTTTTTTAAGTTCTTGGCAAATAAATCCTAGAGGAGTAATGCCTTTTAGGCATTATATGCAATTCCAAGCGCAAAATACAATGTTTGGAGGTGGTCTGTTGTCTACACAATAGTTGGTGGCAGTTGGTTGGTGCAGTAAGGGGTGGCGATTAGGAATTCTATAGTTCAGAACAAAGGGTGAAGAGTTTAGCCACAATTGTGTTAAATGCAAGCATTATGTGGGGCCAGCACATGGTCTCCTTACCCCACTCATTCTTTTTTTTTCAATTTTCTTTTTTTTTTTAATTTTTTTAAACGTTTATTTATTTTTGAGACAGAGAGAGACAGAGCATGAACGGGGGAGGGTCAGAGAGAGGGAGACAGAGAATCTGAAACAGGCTCCAGGCTCTGAGCTGTCAGCACAGAGCCCGACACGGGGCTTGAACTCACTGACCGTGAGATCATGTGACCTGAACCAAAGTCGGCCGCTTAACCGACTGAGCCACCCAGGTGCCCCATCAATTTTCTTAATATAAACTTTATATATAACAAAATTCCCCCATTTTAAGGTGGGGGGGAGGGGCAAGATCATACACACCCCCGTGCAGAGATAAGCTAGAAGGACTCACAGGACTCAGCATATAGTTGGTACTCTAAGCTCACTACTTTAGGCTAAGTCTTAGTCCAGTGACATAGTATAAAGGAATACATATGCAGCCTTTTCTTTTTTCTTTGTTTTTCTCCATACCATCTCCCCACCCCCGCCCCAAACACAAGGAAAGAAGATCCAGGACCCTTGATGCTAAGCAGACGTCTCTGGGTATCCAGCTTGACATCGGAAATGGGCCACGGGGAAGGAATAGGATTATGAACTTTGCTAATCTGGAAATGTAGGCCCTCAAGCGACATGTTCCGAGGATGTAGGTGGAATTATATCACGTGCATACCCAGTGGACAAAGTGGGACATATGGTTCTACATAACTTACTTTAGTCCTCAAAAAACTCTTAGTAGGTGGTACTATTTTTGTTCCCATTTTATACATAAGGAAACTACAGTTTAGTAAAGTAACTTGTCTAACAAGTGGGAACATTTAGATCCGAGCCCGGATTTGCTGACTGTCCCTAACCAGTATGTCTGACTGCTACTTGTGGCTGGCAACAAGGGGTGATCCACCTCATCATGACATACCTTCTCCAGATGTCCAGCCCTGGACCACGCTGAGCCTGAACTCCTCCTGCAGCAAAGGGCAGACCCAGAGCCAGATCTGGCTCCTGAAATGAGCCCCCTGAGACACTCAACGTTCCATTCAGCAAGTGCTGATCAGGTACCTATGATGTATGGTTGGTGTTTAGGAGCTAAGAAGAAGTCTAACAGGATCCATGCTTCCTAAAATACCTTGCCATCTGTTTCAGGAAAGACGATCAGCACATATTACAGCATGTATAATATAAGGCAGTTTACAGTGAACTAAATTGTATGGTACTGACTATAATTTTTATAGCAATTCAGAAAAAAAAGAGGTGAATATGGACTGTTCTGACTCAGGAAAGGCTTTGTAAAGAAGGAACTTGAACCAAACACTCCAGGGTGGGTGGGATTTGGATAAGGAAACAGTCTCAGATGCCCTTACTAATCCTCTCCCCTACAACCAAATACCAGCGTTGGATTCTTTCTTTTCTTTTCTGGGTTTTTAAAAAATTTTTTTTTTGGGGGGGGGGATAATTTCTTTTAAAGCCAGTGTTAGTAAGTTGTATATTTTTCTTCTTTTTTTTTTTTTCAAATTCCATTAGATTCTACATTTAGTACAAAATGATATAAACACAAAATTTCAGAAACATGTTGCTATTAAAAGTATCTAACTTCTGGTCAATGCTCATGGAATGTCTTGTGATTTCCTAAAACTGACTCTTCTGACCTGGTCACAAATAACATCAATGTAGGACAAAGGCATCTGCCACCATCTGAGAGATTTTTAGAACTATAATAAAACATATGGAATTAAGATGTCTACTTCCAAGGGCCTATTCTCTTTCCTAATTGTTAACAAGTTGACCAGAGCCTTTAAAGGAAAGCAGAGTTTTACCCATGAGCTGAGTCTTACTCCAAAGCTCCCCATTTCGCATTTGTAGGAAGGCCTGTCCCCACGCCCATCCCAGGGTAGAGACAAACTCATATGCAACCTGAACTTGTTGGCTTTCTTGGCTCTCACATCCTGAATGATGCTCTTCAAAGGGCTAGAGATGCCACCTCCTTGGCAGTGGTCCTGAGTTCAGTCTCATGTCTGCTGGGGCAGGCTCAATGATCGTGGCCATGCCTCTGGGTTTGTCCCCTAACACAGCGTGCTTTGCATCTTTGGATCTGAAGGAGCATTGACAGTTGGATCTCTTGCTACATTGCAATGGTAACTGAACAGAGACTGGGCTAAATAAAACCACCATCACCCACGTGGAGGACTTTGACAGGGAGGATGGTTTGGATGAGGTTCTACCTGTGCCAGAGATCCCAAACATGGTCAGCTGCCAACCAGCTTTGCTGACTGTTGATTGATGGTAAGCAAGAAGCTCCTCGTGCACCCCAATCTCCAGAACAAAGGAAGGAGAAGGGAGCCCTGGGAGCAGGGATGGGGGTAAACCCACAGGACAGAGGAGAGCCTAGAAAGAAGCTGGATGACACTGTCCTCATTCACTCCCGAATGAACCTGGGTCATATTCTTTAACTCTCCCTTTCAGCATTGTGTTGTTCTGGAATTTATAACCCCAGATCGAAACAGCAATCCCAAGCTAAATTCCTAAAACACTCATTACTTTCCTAGACAATTGCTCCTAACTGGTCCCTGCCTCCTACCTCTGGTGTTTCCCTCAGTCTGACCTTTCCCACACAGTGGAACCAGATTAGTCTTCCCACGTATAACTTTGTCTGCAACTCTGTTTATTCAGGGTTTGTTCATGTTACCCTGTAGCCTAGGGAGGATATACAAGAGAACCGAAGTGGACCCTCGGCCGTGGGATTCACAGGTACACCACAACCTATCCACACAGGCTGCTCTGATCTCATCTCTCATGATGTTCTTTAAGTGGCCCACAGCCCCCCTGGGGCTCGGGCTCAGCTCTTTTGATGGGCCTTTATCTCTTCCCTCCAGTTTTCTAGCTTCCTCGGTATCCTTTGGAGTCCCAGCCCCTACATTAAGCCCCCTGGAGAACCCTTGGCCCCTGCTTCACATGACATAGAATAACAGAATGACAGTGCTTACTTTTGAGCAAAGTTTTCCCTAAAGCAAAGGGCAAACGTCCTGAGTTATGCCTTATTGTGTGAATTTCCCCAAGGAGCACATCCTATTTCTAGCAAACAGAATGCCTCTGCTGTGAGCTCCTTGCATTCAGAGATCGGGCCTCATTCTTTTCAACACTGTTGAGACAGATGATACTTAGAATGAGCTCAATCAATATTGGCGGTGGGGGGGGGGGGGGGGAAGTGGCCATTTTTTCTGAGCTTGTAATTTGTAGACAAATCTATACTTGCAAGGAGCCTTAAAGATAAAACATAAATTGGCTTGAAATCTTAATACATCTTTTTAAGTTTATTTATTCTGAGAGAGAGAGATCATGCACGAGCAGGGGAGGGGCAGAGAGGGAGGGGGAGAGGGAGAGAATCCTAAGCCTGCTTTATGCCCAGCCTGGAGCCCGACTCGGGGCTTGATCTCACAAACCATGAGTCGGACACTTCACTGACTGAGCCACCCAGGTGCCCCATTAGTGCACTTCAAAACATCTATTCCCAGTCTGGAGCCAAACAGAAGGTATGTGTTTGACCTAGCTATTGAATGAATTAAATAATTAAAGGCTAGAACTGCTTGGCTCTTAGGATCTTTAAAATCATGAACATGAATCATGAATTGTAAGAGTAAGCATCTAAAAAAATGAGAGAGAGAGAGAGAGAGAAAGAGAGAGAGAGAGAAGGGGGAGAGAGAACAGTCCCCCTGAGATACCAATTAGTCCATCTCTTTCCGAATCCATACGTTCTAGACTCTTTTTTAAAGCACCATCAAAACAAACCTTTCAGGACCTGCTAAATGAGGCAACCCTTCAAAAGTGTATGTAAAACACGGTTGTAAATCTAGGTTTTATGAGAGGAAATGACAGAAGGATAGTGTCTGTGAAGGCTAGACTTTGCAAAGCTGTTCTGTAAATGCTTTTTATTTTATGGACCAGTTTTATAACCCCCATCAGGCACATGCCTACCCTGGAATTACTCATGTGTGTGTGCATATGTGTGTGTGTGTTCCAGCCAGTGGTTACCTGAGCCAGACTGTATGAACTCATTAAATGATTAAATGTCTACCCGAGGAAAACAAATGCATTACTGATAGATGACTTTTGGGTCCATCTGGCAAATGCAAAAAACATCTTGCTCCTAAGGAAAATATATTTCTTTTATTCAACTTATATATTTAGAAACTACTGGGTTTTTTCTTTAAGTTTTATTTATTTATTTTTGAGAGAGAGAGAGAGAGAGAGAGAGAGAGAGCAAGTGCAGGAGGGGTAGAGAGAGAATCCCCAAGCAGGCTTCACACTGTCAGTGCAGAGCCTAGTGTGAGTCTCAAACCCATGAACCTTGAGATCATGACCTAAGCCAAGGCAGGACGCTTAACTGACTGAGCCACCCAGGCACCCCACTACTCTTTGTTTGTTTTTTAATTCCTTGAAAGTGAGGAAAATGCACATTACAATATTTCTAAGGCCAGCCACACCTTCCCCAGGACCTTGCCATGCAAGTCGTCCTGGGCACATACTAAGATTCTTCCCCATCTTTTTTTTTTTTTAACGTTTTTTTTTTTTAATTTTTTTTTTTTTTTTTGAGACAGTGAGAGACAGAGCATGAATGGGGGAGGGGCAGAGAGAGAGGGAGACACAGAATCGGAAACGGGCTCCAGGCTCTGAGCCATCAGCCCAGAGCCCGACGCGGGGCTCGAACTCACGGACCACGAGATCGTGACCTGAGTTGAAGTCGGACGCTTAACCGACTGAGCCACCCAGGTGCCCCAGTTCCCCATCTTTGATTAATTTTCTTTTAAATCGACAGAGGAAGTGCAGGAGGCTGCGCTCACGCAGACAACAGGCAAGCATCTGGAACCAGGTCACCTATTCTCTCCATCACTGTCCCTCTCCCTGGAGTACTGGGGCTTCTCACTGCTGCTATACATCTGATTTACTTTGGGTTCTCCGGGGATCAGGCCAAAAATGGCTCCTCCCAGCAGCAGCTTCGGCCTATAGCTAAAGGCCCAGCTAAGGCACAATCCGTTAGCTAAAGCTTAGCCTTCAGCTAACTGACCGTGGCTTCCTATTTGCAAGTACGCAGCTGGAGAATAAGAAGGACAAGGCAAGGGCTGGCCAGCCGCTATATTTGGAGGCAAGGGAGCAGGCACTGGGGCCTCTGAGGCAAGCTCTGGGGACCAGGAAGGAAATGATTGGCATCTCCAGCACAGAAGCCAGTGGACACACACTCAGATCCTATCTCCTGTCTCTGGTTATACAAACGGAGAATGACTTTGTTGAGAGAAGGGCTTAATTTTCCTTTCTTCTCTGGCAGGTAACTCCCCTGCCATTTGGGGCATAGAGATGTTTGTGATGTATCACATTGCAATTGACATGTTTGTTTCAACAGTAAATTAAGTCATCAGACTTGATTAATGGGCTTGGGTTGAAGACTTGAGAGTCATGGAGCTCACCTGACATCCAGAAATAGCACAAGGATTTGTCCAGAAATTTCCACAGCTACAGACAGAGCGCCTTCCTAAAGAACTATGATTACAGATGGGTAGGAGGTGGGGCCCAACCCGCCTGGGAGAAAATAGCATTTTTGTGTAATAATGAGCAACCTAACTTGCAAATCTGTGGCATTCTTCTTGCTTTGTATCAGGTTTGGATATGACCTAGTTACTTTTTCACACTGTGGGCTCTAGAAGTTTGTGGGAGTGCCAACAACCACACGTGGGGACTTGCTCAGGTCCTGCACTTACAACCCAGAACTGGATGGAAGGAAACAACTGTAACTCCTCCCCTGGCTTTTCCACACCTTCAGCCACCCTTTCTCAGGTTTTCACAAGCCTTCAGGACAGCCATGCCCTCAGCTCTTACTGGATCCCACTCCATCCCTACATCTGCTTTCATCTCGTGAATTCTCCCCTTCCTCCTGAGTTACTTTGTTCAGCCTGATGTCGCTGAAAGAACAGAGACGTCAGTACCAATTCTAGCACTGTCACAAACCAGCTGTGTGACTGTAGATAAGTTGCTTAATCTCTCTGGGCTCCACTGTTGTCCTAGATAAAGACGAATCCTATCAAAAGCAAAAGTCCTAGTCCTAGGACTCTGCTCCGTCTCCCTTGAGTTGGCCTCAATTTGTACTTTCCAGAATCCTCACTTCTAATGCTTTCTCCTGCCAATTGCTGGAGCAGGTGGGCAGAGGGGCAGGGGTGTGTGCATGTGATATTTTGATATGCATTCATGAAACATCCATGTCTTTCTCACCCTCATCCTAGTCCTAGTTAATGCTGTCTGAGAGGATAAATGATTCGCCAAGGTGTCATGGCTAGGAACTGATGGAGTTAGAGGGCTGGGGTTTGAATGAAGCCCAGAATCCAGTCCTCATTTAGAAACACACAGCTACTTGCTCCATACCAAGTAAAACTGCCACGGCCCTGTTAGGGGGAAGAAGAACAATCCACGTGTCTTTCAGCCATTATTTCAAGTTCACCTGCCACTCTAATGAACTGGATGGGGTTTGAAGGAGCCAAACATCATCACCATGAAGATTCAGAACCACACCATTGCCATTTGGGTAAAGGCTGTTGCTCCCAGAGGACTGAGGTCTACTGTGATCAAACCCAAGCATTTAGTTCAGATTGGAATCCAGAGGCTGAAAAATTCCCCAAGGGCTTCATTCCCACTGATCACCCTGCTGACGTGGGTCCAAACCGCTGCATCTGAAGGACTCCAAGCCTCAGGGATGCCTGCCACCAACAGCTGCCTCACATTCCTTGAGGGTCTAGTCACTATGGTTTCATGACACGTCACACCAAAACTTAATGGCATAGAACAACCACTTGCTGCGTTCATGGATTCTCTGGGCTGGAATATACACAGGGGATGGGAAGGTGGCTTGTCTCTGATGCACCTTGTCTAAAGCTTCAACTGGCGAGACTCAAAGGCTGGGGACTGGAATCACCTGAAGGCTTGCCCACTGAGAACTCCAGCACCAGGACTAGGAAGACTCCAACAGCCAAGCTCTTTGAGCATCTCTCTCTTTCCCTCCAGCATGGTGGATTCAGTGTGGCTGGACTCCCCATAGGACACCTCAGGGCTCCAAAGGCATGTGTCCCATCAGAGCCAGGCCGGGTGGAGGCTTTGGCACCATCTATGAAGCAGCTCCAGAAGTCACACAGCAGCATTTCTACCACATTCTATTCATCGAGCAGTCACAAGGTTGAAGGGGGCAGGCAAGGTGGCAGAGGAGCAGATAGGATCCATTTTTGAAAACTATATTCTGTTAAACTTCAGGATTCTCTGAGCCTGGCCCTGATCTCTGGGAGAGTAAGCCCTGGTCATACGGGTTTTGACCAAAGTCAGTTGGTACCAGTGGGGCCTTGGGAATTAAGTGAAAGCAACCGTTTTTGACTCTGCACCTGGCTGGATGTCTCTAGGCAGTCTCAGTGGTTCCAGCCCTTTGTGCAGGCACAGACACACACACCAGTCCAGATCATCTCAACTGCCACTGATTCTTGTTCCCTGACATCTCTCACACCACCTTTCCTTTCCTTTCCCATTCCTGCCACCCTAATCCCAGTCCTTTGATTTGTTGCCAGTGGCAAAGTCTGCTAATCGTCCCTAATATCCATTTTCTCTTTCTCCTTTTGAACACATCTCTCATTTTTAGCTGGACATAGGACCCCAAATAAAGATTACATTTCCCAGCCTCCCTTGCCAGTAGCAAGGTTTCTGAGGTTAGGCTCTACCTACTGACATCTTTGGTGGTTTTAAATCATGACCCCAGAATTCTTTGGTGGTCCTCTCTTTGGGAGGTGAGGTCTAGGTCCCATCCCCTGAATGTAGGCACTGTGATTACTTGACCAAATGTGATTCTATGCCCATCTCTGGATCTAAGTCTTAAGAAATGGGCAGTTTGGGGGCGACCTGGGTGGCTCAGTCGGTTAAGCATCCAACTTCGGCTCAGGTCATGATCTCGCAGTTTGAGCCATGACCTCACATCAGGCTCTGTGCTGACAGCTCAGAGCCTGGAGCCTGCTTCAGATTCTGTGTCTCCTTCTCTCTGCACCTCCCCACATTCATTCTCTCTCTCTCTCACTCTCTTTCTCAGAAATAAATAAAACATTTTTTTAAATTAAAAACAAAGAAAGAAATGGGCAGCTTCCACTTCTGCTCGTGAGACACTGCCCTCAGAACTCAGATACCAAGCTGGGAGGAAGCCAGGCAGCCTCACCGGACGTCCACACAGACATTTCCAACCATAGCGTCGTGAGGAATCAGGTGACAGCATTTGCCCTCAGGTGTGCAAGTGACCAAGCCTGCTGATGGTTCCAGATCTCACCTGTTGAGTACCCTACAGCCTTCGGGCCACCCACACTGCTGCTGTCACGGGCAGAGACAGGCTGTCCCACAGCATCCTGCCTACATTGCAGATTCATGAGGAAAATAAAGGATTGCTCTGTTTTAGGCCACGAAATTAGGGTGGTTTGTCACGTAGCCATTGATCACTGGAACAGCATTAAACAGATATGTGCCACCCTCCCTGCACGGGACTACTGATCTCTGAGCTACTTCTTGTGTCTTGAGGACGGAATGAAAATCTACTTTGTTTAGGCTGTTATGTTATCTGCCACTCATAGCGAAACTTCCTCCTACAGGATATACCACAGCAGTCTTTTACCTGCTATCCTTGTGTCCACACACTTCCAATCCGGCTACCACACTACTCTAACATTTGGCTAATGCTCTATCTTCTGTACTGTGTCCCATTTCCAAGGGAACTCAGTCCAAATTTCTTTGCCTAGCACTCCACGGCCATTGTTATTCTAGCTCTCCTGACCTCTGTATCTCCTGCTACTTCTTTTATTTGTATTTTTCAAGCCATGGTATTTGTACCTCTGGGGGTATGGGCAGGGTGCCAGGGGCTACTCAAAGCCCCAGGATAATGTACAGTATGGGGACTATAGTTAATAATACTGTACTGAATATATGAAAATTTCTAATAGATCTAAAAAGTTCTTGTCACAACAAAAACTACTTTCCAGAATCAATTTTACAATGTGGAGGAAAAAGGACTTTTAATTCTTTTCTTGATAACAATTTCAATATTTTTATAAATTAATATAACTGTCCATATATTAAGAATATTGTGTGTGTGTGTGCATGTGTGTGCATGTGTGTGTGTGTGTGTGTGTGTGTGTGTGTGTGTTTCAGGTAAAATCTGAAGCCATTTCTTGCTGATGGAAGGCTAATTTGAGCTATACTGCAATGCTCCAGGTCATTCTACCTCTACCAATAGGGGTACTTTGCTATAAAGTTTGAGAAGCATGCTTTTGTCACTTAGAAATGCATTCAACTGTGGGGCGATTAAGACTTAAAGTTAGCTTACGCAGTAGTAACTGAGGAGTTGGCAGTTGACTGTCCCTGATTCAGGCGCTCATTAACCTTGGAGCCGGGGACTGTGGGATTCCCTCACCCCTTCCTTCATACTTGTCCACAGGTCATTTCCTGGGCCTTTCCTTTCTGCTGTCACAAAATGGTTGCTGTAGCTCCAGACAGCAAATCCATGTTCAAGGCAGTTAAAAGACAAGAGGATAGAGGGTTGCTAGTCTCATATTCCATTCCTATTAGGCCAAGCAAAATCCTTCTGCAAGCCCCTATGAGATCTTTACTTAATTCTCACTGGTCAGAACAGTTACAAAGTCACTTCTGGATGAAAAAGAGGCTAGCAACATGAGTCAACCAATCAGCTGGGGCTGGGCAGCTTGTGTCATTCCTGTCACTCCCATCAATTTCCCTCCCTTCAATTAGTGTTCTATCAGCAAAGAGGAAAGGGGACTAGATGTGGGGGAGGCACTTAGCAACTGTCACAGTACCCTTCTCTCCAGCCAAATTGGCTTTCTGGTTGATCCTAGAGCCTGACACATAATAGGGGACAAAGAAACAAGCCACTATCATTTGGGGGAGCAGAAATGGCAAATGTACAGCACACATGGTCTCCCCTCTCCCAAACGCACCCTTAGTCTCAGGTGGAGGGCCCCTTGCCCACTGGAACCCAGTATTATTGTGAGCCGAAGGGAAAGCTATGTCCCTCCAGACACAGAACCCAGCATCTGGGAGCGACCGAAAGAACTCTCTGTCCAGGTCGCAGATCCATTTCCACTCACCCCCAGAGAAAAGGGGAAGTGTCTGTGAGGGCATTTCTCGAGGACACCACCTCTCAAATATTCAGCAAAAGTAGAGATTTCGACCCAGCCCAATGAACACCCTACTCGTGCAGCACAGTTTTCTTTGCATTTGCAGACTGAAATCAGAACTAAGGACTCAGAGCAGTTTGAGCTGTACTTCAATTACCCAGTCTGTTGTGTTCAGAGCGGCTGAAGACTCCTTGGAAATGGCAGAGGTGCTGCCTTAGAAGTAAGACGGGCTTTATTTTTTCTATAGGTGCTTTTTGAGACGACTCCACGGTCTGTGGAAGAAAGAAGTGAGACCGGAAGGGCTTGTAGTTTGTCACCTCCAGAGCTGGCTACTCGGCCTGTTGCTTTGACTTGGCACCACGAGAGAGAGGGAGGGGCCCCGTGGTTCCTTTCCAGGTTTTCCCCATGCCTTCCCTCTGCATACAGGAAGGCGCACATGGGGCCAAGACACAGATCATTGAACTTGAGAAGGAAAACGCAGGAGCCCTCATCCAACCCAGAAGTCATAAAGGAACAGCAGAAAAGGTCTCTAATGTACGGGGTGGGTTTCCGTAGTCGTCTGCCAGGCCTACATTTCTGAATCATCTCTTAACACTTGGCAAAGAGGCTTAGATGTTGAAAACTCCCTTTTTGGCCAGAGAGCTGGAAGGATCATATCTGTAAACAACAATGGGTTTTAACTTTTTTGTATTATAGTAACTTTCACTTTAAATTAGTCGATGTTTTAACAGGAACACTCTCTTAGGTTGAAGTTTTTACCTATTCCTCAAGTCACCTGACCAAGCAGGTTTCCAGAAGTAACGGGACTTTCTTTAAATCCTTAATATTTGGACTCCCTTAATATGATGCTTGTAGGTGATCAGACTCTGTATTTTCTTTTTTTTTTTAATTTTTTTTTTGAGAGAGAGAAAGAGAGAGAGAGAGAGAGAGAGGGAGAGAAACAGAGCACAAGCAGGGTAGGGACAGAGAGAGAGGGCCTCTGAAGCAGGCTCCAGACTCTGAGCTGTCAGCACAGAGCCCGATGCAGGGTTCGAATTTATGAGCTGTGAGATCATGACCTGAGCTGGAGTCAAACACTCAACCGACTGAGCCACCCAGGCACCCCCAGACTCTGTATTTTCTGATGCTCTCTTGGTGGTGGTAGCAAGTTCATTGGTATTTTTTGAATACTAACTTTGTGCTAACGGTGCTGGCCCTGTGGAGAAAAGAAAGGGAGTCTATGAGTCACCCACCTAATTGCATAGAATATAATTTCATGCTAATTATTAGGCTGAATTTCTTAGACCTATTTAAGATTGATTAAATAAATGATGATTAAGCATTCAATGGGTACTTCGTACAACTATGAAATGATACTGCAGATCTATAGAGATATGGATAACTGTGTTTATATCCGGGGACTGCTATAACAAAGTACTTGTCACAAATTTTGGTGGCTTAAAGCAACAGACGTTTATTCTCACAGTTATGGAGGACAGAAGTCCAAAATTGAAGTGTCAGAAAGAAAATGAAAACAGTAATTCAAAAAGATATACGCACCCCTACGTTTATTGCAGTATTGCTTACAATAGTCAAAATATGGAAGTAATCCAAGTGTCCATCGATAGATGAAAAGATAAAGAATATATAGTATATATATCATGGAATATTAGTCAGCCATAAAAAAGAATGACATCTTGCTGTTTGTGACAATATGGATAGACCTAGAGGGTATTATGCTGAGTGAACTAAGTCAGATACAGAAAGACAAATACCATATGATTAAACTCATATGTGGAATCTAGAACACAAAAATCAAAATCAAAAGAAAGCAAAAAGGGACCCCAAAATACAGAGAATAAACTGATGGTTGCTAGAGGGAAGGGGGAAAAGGGGAGGGGCAAAATGGGTGAAGGGGAGTGGGAGATACAGGCTCCCAGTTACAGAATGAATACATTCTCTGACACTCCCCCCAAAACAGTGGGATCTTTGTCCCCTCCCCTTGAATCTCAGTGAGCTTGTGACTTGTTTGACCAATACAGTATGGCAGAAATGATGTTATATGACTTCCATGGCTAGATCACAAAAGGCCACACAACTTCTACCCTGTTTACTCATAGAACCTCAAGGCACCATATAAGAAGTCTGACTACCCTGAGGCCACCATGTTGTAAGGAAGCCCAAGTCATGTGGAAAAGCCACAGGTAGTCAACAATCCCAACTGGGCTCAAAACTCCAATGAACTCAACCCAGGTGCTAGCTCTGTGAATGAAGAAAGAAGCCTGCAGTTGTTTCCAGACCCCAGACATTCCAATTATCCTCAGCCATTTGAGTTTTCCCAGCTGAGGTCCCAGGCTTCATAGAGCTGAGGCAAGCCATCCTGATATCTCCTGTCCAAACTCCTCGCCCAGAGAATTCATGAGCCATAACGAGATGGTTGCTATTTTGCACATTTTATGTCTTGTGTGGCAATAAATCATGAATAAACATTATGTACAGTATAGTCATATTTTTTAAAAAGTATGGATGTATGTGCATGCACAGGAAATACCTAGGACGTTTGACCCCAAACTGTTAACAGAGATTATTTGGGGGGGAGGGGTATACTCTTATTTATACTTTTCTCTATTTTTAAAGATTTTATTTTTAAGTAATCTCTACCCCCAATGTGGAACTCCAACTCACAACTCCCAAGACCAAGGGTCACATGCTCCACAGACTGAGCCAGCCAAGTGCCCCTATACTTTTGTATATTTTTTAAATTCTTTAAAATGAGGTCATATTACTTAATCAGGAAAAAAGAAAATGATTTTCATGTAGAAAAAAAGATACCACTGAAATATGGTGGTTGTGTTTTCAGCCACAAGCAATGAAAGACTCCTGGTGAAGGCTGGGGCATCTCTGTACTGTAACCATAATCGACACACCAATTATTTTGCAATCAAAGCTTGTTTTAGCTAAGTAAACTACTAATCACAGGGCTGAGTCTAGTCTCTTCAGAGCTGTGCCTCATGGAAGTAGCAGTGACTGAAAAGGAGGTTCAGGCACTCCTCTGGCACTCTCCTTCTTCAGGGCCCAGAGCTCAGACAACCACCTTATTCTTTGGTAATGGGGGAAGGCAGTGGTTATGCAGCGGTTTAGGGAGGGGAGCAGGTGGAAAGCACAAGAGAAGTGGGTGTGAACAAAGGGCCTAGAAGATGGAGACGGGATGCTGTGGCTTCCGTCTCCTGTTAGGGAAAGGGACAGTGTACGCATTTCCAATGGCTTGGCATAGGGGGTGCCCCCACACGCCACAGAACTGGGGCTGTGTGCTGCTGACGTTATGTCTGCCACTGCTGACGACGTTTCTAACATAAAGTGTGTCACTGGAGCACATCCTTTTCCTTCAGAGACGTAGTATTCAAAGGTTAACAACACGTCCTGCCAAGAGCACAAACCCCACTCTTGGCATGACAAATGAGGCCTTGGCCCTCTTGAATGGCCACGCTTTAGAAACCGAGGGAAAGCAGAGAGAAGCAAAAGGCCACAATTGAAAAGAACAGTCCTTGTGACTTCCACAAAAAAATGTCAGAATGGAGCCAAGGGTGAGTTAAGTATTATATGCACAGTTTCTACGGAAACTTGGAAAGCAAATAGTGCATCAGGGAGGAAGGCACTCATTACACAGATAAGTTCCCAATCCCAGGGACCAGCCCTCCCTTCCAGCTTCTATAGAACACTCCATGGCAAGGTTCCCAGGCACAAAGACACCCAGGGGCCTCCATCGTGGTAGAGGGAATCTCAAGAGACCAGGAAAGAAGTGGGTGCCAAGGTGCTTTGCGCTCTGCTGGGCCAACATGAGACACTTTCTGTGTAGCCCCCAAGATGCTATCACTCTATTAACTCTATTAACAGCCAATAGCCACTTCTGCTAAATTTGTAACCTTACGTGTGCCCATTTGCCCATCAGCAGGTAGTCTGGTTAACTACTAACTAAAGTTAACTAAAGTTAACTACTTACGTGGCTCTGGTTTCTAGAGAGAAAGACACACAGTGGAAAGCAATGCAAGTACTCCCAGCTCCTTCCTTTTGTTCTTCCCATCGCATTGTCTTGATGAAATGAAACCTCTTCAACTCACAGGCAAGGCAGTGGGTGTAGGGAAAGCCCCAAACCTACCAACTTTATAATTTATATGATATGATACTCTGCCGGTTCTGAGGCCCCTCTGATTGGCCTTCAGTTATTTATACATCTCTGACAGTTTCACACTCCACCCTCACTAAGCTTTCCGGGGCCAGAAAAATCTCACTCTAACTCATTTCCCAGTGACCTTTGTTCTCACTCACAAGTCCTGAGGATCACAGCACACCCTTACCCCACCCCATTTTAGTGCATATGTGGGTGTATTCTCTTTCTTTAATATCCTTATGAAATTTCATAGCTTATTTTATATATATTTAATGTTTATTCCCATGTGTTCATTTTTTGCTATTAGTGTGATGGTTTTTTCCTCTATGTTTTATAACTGATTATTATTTGAATATAAGGAAGCTTGATTGAATTTCCTTGATAAATAAGATTTGTTTTCTATCTACAACTATTACCTTCCAGAACACAGTTGGGGAATGCTACAGGGGGTCAGAATGTTATATGTGGTGACAGTGTAATTCTTTATGAAAATATGAATTCATAGTAGTGAAATCTGCTTTATTCTGCATTTTGATATATTATACTACAAGTTTCTCTCCAATAGAAATAGCTCCTGTTTTCTCATTACAGGACACACTATCTATTTTCATAGTGCAAACACAACGTTCAGCTTTAGTAATGGAGTCACATATGTCTGTTCAAAGATTGAACTTGTTTCAATATGCCTTTGTCCACTGAAACTCTGCATCTATGAAACGTAAAATCCTAATGCATTCATGTTTTTAAGCAGAAGATGAGAAGGCCTCTATGTGGTTCATCACTCACCAAAATAAAATAAATCATAATTAATTGTGGCTATTTTAGCACATATAGAATCTCTAGATCAGAGATAGTATAGTTATTTACTCATACCAACCCTGTTTCAAAAACCTATGAAGAGAACAATGGGCAAGAGAAGTATATCACCATCTGTGTACAAAGGAGTAAGTGACACATCCATACGTATAGAATAGCTCTACAATGATATACAAAAAACTGTCATCAGTGGTAGCCTCTGGGGGGGAGACTGGAAGATATAGGCAAACAGGAGACTGACTTTCCATGGTGAACTCTCTTGCACTCTCTGAATTTTCTATCACACACAGGTATTGTACTACTAATAAGCTTCTGTGTCAAGAAGATACTGAGGAACAGTAATATTTTATGGGTAACAATGGTATGGTGAGAATGAGATGGGAATTTCTTAAATTTGCAAATGGGACATAAGTTGGTATGACTGCATTTGACATGTCAGAAGCCTCAAAAAGTTCCTTTCTCTGCATTTCTGATTCTTTATGTAGGATAGACTCCTAGAAGCAGAATTACTGCCTGTGGTAGGCATAACAATGGTTTCCTCAAATGGTCCCACATGTCCAAATTCCTGGAACCCATGAATATGTTATGTTACACGGCAGGAGGGAATCAGGTTGCAGAGGGAACAGAGGCTGCTAATCAGACTGTTTTGAGATGGAGAGGCTATCCTGGACTATCCAGGTAGTTTCAATGTAATCACCAGGATCTTTATTAAGTGAAGGAGGGGGACAGAAGAGTCAAAGTAATGCAGTATAAGAAGTCAATCAGCCATTGCTGGCTTTAAAGATGGAAGGGGCCATGAGTTAAAGAATGTGGGCAGTTTCAAGGAGCTGGAAAAGGCAAGGAAATGAATCTTTCCCTGGAGCCTCCAGAATGCATGCAGCCCTGGAAATACCTTGATTTTAGCCCAGTGAGACTCATTTTGGACTTCTGCAGTCCAGAACTATGCTGTTTGTGGTTTAAGCCATCAAGTCTATGCTAATCGGTGACAGCAGCAATGGAAAACTAATACACTGTGTCAAAGAAATACTCATTTATAAGAATAAAAATCTGGAGAGAATCTAAATGTCCACTAACAAAGAAATAGAAAGTAAATGGTGCCATATTTATACAAAAGAGATTTTGAAAATTTTCAAATGTTTATGAGAGCATATTAAGTTGAAAAAGCAGTTTATAAACCTGTATCTGATTCCAGTTATAGAAATTATATACTCATATATACATCACTTCAGTCAGGGTTCAGCTGCAGAAAAGAGAAATTACTCAAGGCATTTTGAAGAGAAAGAGACATAAAAAAAATCAGATCCATACAAAATCATGGGGGAAACCGTAGAAGAGGGGCTCATGAGGCCTCTTGAGAGGTCGGCCAAGCTACGGGGGTCCACCCAGATCACCAAGGGGAGTGCCAGATGGAGCCCTAGCCTGGGGTCACACATTCAAAGGCAGTGGAGAGATGGCCCCTTTTCTTCCCTTCCTTTTCTCATAACCACTGCATTCTACTCATATGGTACAAAGAATATTTAAGTGTAATCCCACATTTTTCTGCCTCCATATTTATAAACGAGAAACAAATACCAAAGAATCTATTGTTGTTAAGAATGCATGCTCTGACTGATGAATGGATAAAGATGATGCGGTTTATATATATGATGGAATACTACTCAGCAATGAGAAAGAATGAAATCTGGCCATTTGCAGCAATGTGGATGGAACTGGAGGGTATTATGGTAAAGTGAAATAAGTCAGGCAGAGAAAGACAGATACCATCTCTTTTCACTCATATGTGGATCTGGAGAAACTTAACAGAAGACCTTGGGGGGAGGGGAAGGGGGAAAAAAGTTACAAACAGAGAGACAGGGAGGCAAACCACAAGAGACTCTTAAATACTGAGAACAAACTGAGGGTTGATGGGAGGGGGGGAGAGGGGAAAATGGGTGATGGCCATTGAAGAGGGCACTTGTTGGGATGAGCACTAGGTACTGTATGGATGCCAATTTGACAATAAATTATATTAAAAAATAAAAGAAAAAAAAAAAGAATGCATGCTCTGGAGTTAGATGACCCAGATTTAAATCCAGCTTGATCTCTGCCTACATGACCCTCACTCTTGGTGCCTGAGCACCATTGTCAGTAAGAGGAAAGATTTCAGTGCCTTCCCCACAGGGTTTCCTGAGGGTCCAACCATACTGGGGAGCCAAGCACTCAGCAGAGAGTAAGGTGGAACTGCTCAATAAATGGTAGCCATCATTTTTATAATACTTTCCTATACTTATCAGGTATTATTTATCATGTATTAATTTTATCATCATAGAAACAAAAACCCCATTTTGGGAAAATCCGAGCTGGATGTTAAACTTCCAAAAATAATCATGGTCTGAAGAAAAAAATAGAAATTTTATTTTATTTTTTAAAATAGAAATTTTAAAACTTGTTGCCTTGCATCAGTTTCTGTCCACTGTATATCTGCTTCCTGTTGATAAGGGAAATAATAAAGACACAGGTTCTATTTAAAAGTAGAGAGTCCATAGACTATTTTCATTCTCAAGGCTATTCATTCTGGATGGCAAATGTCACTCTCAATCTTTTGCATAAAAAGAACCCTATTTTGTCATTTGACAATGAGTGAATACGTTTTGGGGGACAAAGGGAAGAATTTGTGATAATAAAAAGGGATAAAGAAGATAAATGGTTTTCGGTTAAGATTGATTTGCTACTTTGACCATTGGTTATACAGCCATCTAAATATGGACATTTATAACTGATTAAATGTAAACTCAGAGGCCACCCAGTCTGGTCCCCAGATTCAGGCACCACTATCTCTCCTTATGGGACAGGGATCCTGAAGGAATATGTTTGACAGTTTACATTTTCACATACATCCTTTGTCACTTGGTGCCATGGTCTGTCTCCCTTGGGTTAATCAGCTCCACATTCTCCTGCCAAAATGAGAATATAAATCCGGTGCTCTTAGCATTGTCCTCTGCTGCAGAGGATATCATCAAAGAGCCACAGGAGATGATTTAGTCTATAACAGCCATGCCTTTTAATTAATGTTAAAACTTCCATGCTCGTATGAGTCAGGTTTTACTCCTTCCAAATCCTCAGCACGTTTGTGAGTTGGAAATACATTCAGCAGAACATAGACAGTAGGTAAACCATGACTCTCACTGAATTTCAGCATGGCATATTTTATGGCTTGTCCTTTTCCTACCTCAAACAACCTCATGGTCTCCAGAGACGAAGAAGCATCCAAGTACATGAACTTTAAAGGACTTAAGTATAAACCCCAATAGGAAGTGATTTTTACTTTTATTTCCAAATTCCATTACACACAAGTAAAGGAAGTAAAGCTATTAATTTGGTCAGCATTACAGATAAGGACCAAGCAGGAAATGACTTCTCATATGACATCATCCAGGGCCCGTGTCAGAGCAGTGATGGGCGGGGCCTATCCTTTGGCCCTTACAGATCTTTCCCAGCCTTTTCTGAATGAAATGGTACAGGCAGAGCCAAATTTAATTAAGTTACCTCAACATGGATTGTACTGCTCTGTGGGACTGTAATGTAGACATTGATAATGAAAGAAACCAAGAATGAGAAAAGAGGAAAGGTGGGGGGAAGAAGTTAAAGCCCTGATTGTTTAGTAAGATAAACCTTAGCTGGAGAAGCCAGTGAATGTTCCTAGAAATTTTATATTCTAGTTAAGTAACTGTGTCCTTGTGTCATTTTTAATAAGAGCATTTCAACCTTAGAGAATACTTGAGATGGTGCTCGATGGAAATCACATTCATCTCACACCTGCACCATTAATTATCAGGCATGAGGACGCAGGAGAAAGACAAGCGGACTCAAATCCCAGTTTACATGACTCTGGGCAAGTTACTTAGTTTCTCCACCTGCAACATAGGTCAATTAACACCTACCCCCCCCCCCCCCCCGCCAGGGTTGTTGGGAGAATTAAATGAGACGATGCTGGGAAATGCCCAGCACACCTGGACCTCTATAATGTTTGCAGTTTCTCCCATGACTGCTTAGTAGATAACCAATTGGTTTTTGTGAGGGTTTTTTAGATTTTTTCTTTAAATTGTGGTAAAAAAATATACATGACATAAAATCTGCCATCTCGCTCCTTTCTAAGTGTGCAGTTTAGTAGTATTAAGTACGTTCCCACTCTTGCGCAACTGACCTCCAGAACTCTTTTCATCTTGCAAAACCCAAACGTTATACCCATTAAACATCTCCCATTTCCCCCTCTCCCCAGCCCCTGGCAACCGCCATTCTATTTCCTTTGTGAATTTGACTACTCTAGGTACCACATATGAGTGGAATTTGCCTTTTTGTGACCAGCTTATTTCAGATAATCAGTTTTTTGGATCACTTGTTTTGACCTGACAAATACTGACGCTCAGACAAAAGTTTTGGCAGCTGCATGTTATATTGCAATATTGCACGATTATCCAACTATTTAGGCAACACGTGACTTTTCAAAAATAAAGGTGATCCATTATGAGTTAGACCGTGTAAGTTGCATGGATGGATTTTACACTAGTGTGGTCAATTCCCAAATCACCTGCTACCACTTGTGCCTTATCCCTTTAACTGCTTTGTAAATTTCTGGAGGTCATGTGGTGCCTGGCATGTATTAAGAGTATGGTAGGGGCTCCGGGGAGGCTCAGTTGGTTGAGCGACCGGCTCTTGATTTCAGCTCAGGTCATGAACTCACGGTTTGTGAGTTTGAGCCCCGCATTAGGACTCTTTGCTGACAGTGTGGAGCCTGAGATTCTCTCTCTCTCTCCCTCTCTCTCTGCCCCTCCCCCAAGTGCATGAGCATGTACTCTGTCTCTCAAAATAAATAAATATTTTAAAAAAGAGTAATAATGGACTAATAAATTAATAAATCAATGGATTCAGGTCCAGTTTTATGAACTGTTAGCAAGAAAATGTCTGTCATAGGGTATTTCCTTTACTACTGATTCTGTACCACATCTTTACTCAACAACTGATGTTACTTACAGAATCCAAAAGAGATCAACTTTTGGATCATGGGCACTTCTGTGTCCCATCAGCTTCTTAATGTCAACACATGTCAGATTTGTTTAGTTTTCAAATTCTGTAGTACTAATTGATTTTTAACAGCAGGACTCGCAAAGATTTAAAACATTAAACTATTCAGAACTGGCCAGGGTGAAAAGAAATAGGGGCTCAAATACAGTGCTAGTAGAAATGTAAGCCTTTAAGAGGGCAATTCAAAACTTTTTGTAACTCCCTCCCCTCCCCTTAACTCTGCAAGTTAATTTCTAGTTAGTTTATTCCACAGAGATGGTCGTACAAATGTTCACAGATATATGACTGCGGTAAACTGAATAATGGTCCCCGAGAAAGGGCTACATCCTAATCCCCAGAACCTGAGAAATTGTGAATATGTCATGTTCATGACAGGGGGTAATAAACACTGCAGACAGAATTAAGGTTGCTAATCAGCCGACCTTAATATAAGGCCCTGCTGGACTATACCAGGCGGTCCTAGTACTTAAATGTGTATTTAAATGTGGATGAAGAAGGCAGAAGAGTCCACGTAGGAGTGATTCAATGTTCGTGTGAAAAGACTCAGCCAACATTTGCTGGTCTTTAAGACGGAAGGGAGCCAGAGGCCAGAGGGGATGTAGCAGCTTTTAGAAGCTAAAAAAGGCAAGAGAAAGGATTATCCCCAAGAGCCTCCAAAGACAAAGGCAGCCCAGCTAACACCTTGATCTTAGCTCAGTGAGATCAGTTTTGGATTTCTGACCTCCAGAACTGGAAGGCTATAAATTTGTGTCGCTTTAAGTCACCAGGTTTGCGATAATTTGTTACAGCAACAATGACCAACACAATGACTATAGATCTTCCGAGTAACATCATTGTGACAAAATTTGTAAGCAACCCAAAGCCCATCAATAAAATCCAAATAAAATATTGTGTCATTACTGTGGATGCCTTTTAGCAAAGAGACAACTACTTGAGGTAACCTCTCTCCCTGGTTTTGGCAAGTGCTTGCTAATCAGTTTAAAATAAAAGAGAGGGGAAATAGAGCAAAGAATTCAGTTAATAAATGGCCCTGCTTGTAAATGCACAGCAAATATAACACAACACTGAGATGATAGTACCTTTGGGTCACCCAGTCTTATCTCATCCTTACAATAAATCTATAAATATGCCAAGCACTGTGCTAACCATGGGAAAGTACGGAGAAAAGAAGCTGACTGAGTAGAGAAGGGGGAGAAGCAGGCAAGAGAATTCTATTAGATGCAAGAAATGCCAAGGCAGAGGAAAGTATGGGCACCTCGGGAGCACAGGGAGGCGTACCTAACTAAGTCAGGGTCGTAGGTGGGACAGGGAGAGCTGCCAGGAGGAGGAAATGCCTGAACCCAGTCCCACTGGGGGAGCGGGAGTCAGCCAGACAAAGAAGACTTGGAAGGCCTTGCTGGCAGAGGAAACAGCTTACAAAAGGCTAGCTGGCATGATGTCCCGTGTGGTGTGTGGGTGGGGTGGCACATGAGAAAACCAGTAAACTCGAAAACGCTACACAAAGACGTTTACAGAATTAGCTGTTTTGCATTCTCTGAACCTCAGTTTCCACGACTTCATAATGGAATCATAAAACCTTCCTTGCAGGAAAGGATTCAGGGATCTGCCCAGAGTCTCGGGGCCAGAATAGGAAGAGCTGGCTCGTGGGGGTCCCTGCCCCACACTCTTTCCTCCAGGCCACGGCTGCTCCCAGGACAAGTCCCTCTGCCCAGGCAGGCTGGAACCATTTCCGGTTCTCTAAAGCCTCAATGGATAAAAAAATGAAAGACATTTTGTGGTATACTTTAATCATTTATATTTAACAGATCACTGCTCTTAACACATACAAAATACAATGAAATAAAATTGTGTTATTCAAATGGATGACAGACTAAAATTATACTAATTCATAGTTCATTGCAGGCCATGTGTTCTGGTAATGGAACATTTAAATTTATATAATGAATGTTTTCTTCTTTCAATCCTTTCACTGATTGTCTCTGACTCTCCATAAAACCTCATTTAGAGAGAATCTTTGAGCGCCTTGGAGAATGAGAAGCCTAAGCAGCCTGCCAGTGCTAGGCCCTGTTTATACTGCCTTTAAGAAAGAAAGCAAAATTGTGCATCAGAATTAATGGGGGGGGGGGGGGGGGAGTGCAAGATAGGGGGTGGCAGAGTGGAGGGCTTTTAAAATATACTAAAGCCTGTGCCCCACTCTCTAGATTCTGATTCAGTTGGTTTAGAGTGTGGCCCAGACACCTTTAATAGTTTTGGAAGTTCCCCAGGTGATGCTCATGTGAAGCCAGGGTGGAAAAATACCATAGCTGAATGTAGGAATGACTGACAAAGAGACTGACAAAGGAATCCTTTAAAGTTTTATCAACTCATTTGCAGGTATTTGTTAAGACATAAACAATGGGAAAAAAATAGATGAGCAAAAGGAAGTTTCAATAAAAAGTCTCATGGAGGACAGACAATGGTACAGGCAGAGGAACCCTGGCCAGCAGGCAGAACACAAGGCACAATGGAGGCCCAACCACAAAGAGCAATAGACCAGATGTTTGCACATTAAGAGAGTGAGAAGGAATCCAGAAGAACTGGGAAGTCTGTTAAAGTTTGCCCATTCAGTCTGCAGATGTCATGTGGCAGCATCGTGACCAGGCTGTGATGAGGTCCCCAGGGTGGATAGAGAGGCAACCACTGGGCCCTCAACCCGTGTTGGAGGTACCAGCGCTGGGCAGAAGGAGCCACTATGGCAACCAGGCAGACATAACTGCACTGAGAGAAGAAAAGATCCTCAGACCCTGACCAGGATGGCCAATCTACAGCTGAAATATGGGTAATGTGGCCCTAGAACCGTAGAAGTCAATTTTCTGTGTCAGACTTCTCTAGTCAGGCTACCATACCTCGGAGGCAGTGATGAGGTGGCCCCTAAGAACTTAAGAGTATTCTTAGAGCCGAGTTATAAAATTAATATTTAATAATCGAAAGAATCACTCTAAGGAGAACAAATGGCTCTTAAATCAGAGCAAGATAGATCATTAAACTATTAAGTAGGAAGTTTTCCACCAAAAGGGCAGTCATCAGCCATGGAGGCGCAGAAAACAAAAGAAGACACTGTTCTTAGGCTTGCTAAGCTCTACACTGGGCACATGGTTCCCTGGTCAAGGCACTCAATTTGACTGTCCTCAGTCTCCACTGCTTCCACTTTAGTATGGGCCCCCATCATGTCTGGATTATCATGAAGTCTCCTAACTGGTCTTCCTGTTTCTGCCTTAGCTGCCTCCATAGATCATCCAAAGTGACCCTGTCACACATGAGTAAATCATGGTTTTTTTCTGCTAAAACCCCCCAGGAGCTCGCCATCTCAGAAAAGAAGCCAAAGTCCTCACAACAGCCTCCATATATAACCTTCTATGACCTGGATCCTCCCCACCTCTGGGATTCATCTCTTCCTGCTCAGCCCTGTACCCACCACCTCCTCTCCCCTCTACCCCCATTCCACAGTACCTCCCTGATGGGCTTCTAACATGCCAGGTATGCTCTCCTGCCTCAAGTCCTTTGCACTTGCTGCTGGTGTTCCAGAATGTTCTTCCCCTAGGTATCCATATGGCTCAACTCTTGAGTCCTTCTGGTCTTTACCTCAGGTTAGAAGCCTATCCTGGCCACTTAAAATAATAAATTCTCCCACTGCTCACTACCCATACCTCCCCTCCCCACTTTATTTTTTCCCATGTCACTTATCACTACCTATATATTACATATTTCATTACTTTGATTATTGGATCTCCTTTCCTTGAATGTATATACATGAAGGCAGGGATCTGGGTTGGTTTTGTTCACTGCTGTATTCCTAGTGTCTAGACCAATGCCTGGAAATTAGGAATTCAATCGATATTTGTTGACAAATGAACAAGTTAATCGAGCCAAGTGTCTGGGGTATCTCTGCTGTGCCGGTGGCTTCATCAAGCTTTTGAAGCAAAATGACTCAAATGTGAGTTGATGTTGGGCAACTACCTTTTCCACAGCAACCACTCGATGATGATACTTTCCCATGAGGTAAAGCAGGAGAAAATATGCTGGTCAGAAGACATGGGGTCTGGTCCCACTCAAAGGTTCTGCACTGAAGGAGTAAGAGAACCAGCATGACAATTTATTAGTTTTTTGTCTTACTCAGGGCTTCAGGCTCCACAAACAGCTTTGATGGTGGTGAATCCCCGGTCTTGACCTGTGAGACGCCCCAGCCGTCTGCTCAGAGGCCAGCCTTCCTCATGATTCGTGGAGCTCAGCTTGCACTTTTCTTTCAACTCGCCCAGTTGTGTTGAGGGAGAGCAATCAGCAGTAACCTGGCATACAGGGATTTGACACTCAAAACGACAGTCCTTCACAACTGGCTGGGCAGGGCGTGATGTGCGGTCATGTGCCACGTCGCCGAGGCACAGATTTGAGTCCGGCAGGCTGGGGCACCGAAGCAGGCCCACAGCTGAACAAAGCCTGCACTGTGGCCCGGCTGTTGTCTCCTCCTGTGGCCGACTCCTCTGGCCGCTGGAAGTGTAACAGAGGTCTGTCTGTGGAAAACTGCCCTCATGAGCAGCCCACTGCCGGTGCTGATGGTGCAAACGTGGAGGGCTAGCATTTTGGCATTTCGTTTCCTTCTTAAGATGTGGTCCGTGTTGTTCAAAAACCTGGTGAGTCACGAAGATCGTCTGTTCTCCAGACCACAGTTTTTCGGTCTTCGCGGCCTGTGCCTAGCCCCTCCCAGGAAGGAGGAAGTCAGAAACAGGGCTTGTCCTCAAGGGGACTACCACACCGCCTCCTTGGTGCTCCAGCACGTCACCCTGTATTCTCAAGTAGGTTGTAGAGTGGTTAATAACACATGTCGCGGAGTCAGGTGCCCCTGGAGTCCGGAGGCCTGGGTCCAAATCCCAGCTGTGCCCCTCTCTGGCTGTGTGACCACTCTGTAATGTCTATAAGCCTGTCTCCTTGTGGGTAAAGTGGTTTTGCAAGAGAGTTCCCTAGATCAAATAATGCAGGTAATGGCAGGTAACAGAACCAAACCTGGCACATGATGAACACTTAATGTCTAAGCGGTAGGAAGAAGAAGTAGATCTCAGCCCAGGACCTGTGGGTACTTAGCTGCTACATGCCAGCACCAAAGTGACAGGGGTGTAGACAGGGGATCAGACACTGGGGTTGGAGCATGGTGGAAGGCTTCGCAGGACAGGGGGTGAGATGAGGGGCTCTGATCTAGAAAAGAACAGCCCGCGCCACAGACAACAACAGACTATGGTTTCCCAGACTATCTCTCCCTGTACAGTCTACACGTTCTCCTGAACAGCACACATCCTAACGCTGCGGCATTTCAACAGGGAATAACACAATGAAGACTGACTTGGCCGTAACTGTGGGTCCACTGCCCGTACGAGACTGATCCTTCTATGCTTGTACAACTTGCTTCCAGGTCTGGAGGTGTTTACAACTTTTTTTTTTTTTTGCTAATGCCTCTGTCAATTTTAAAATTTATCTTTAGTTATTTTTAATCCAATTTTTATTTTTTAAATGGAAAATACATTCATTCAAATTCAAAAGATACGAAGGTATACAAGAAAAATCTTCTGCCTACCCTTGTCCCCCAAGCCATGTAGTTCCCAGATCCCAAAGCAAACAACATTACCTTGTTACCAACTGTTTCCATCTACTGACAGAAACAATCTATGAGTACATAAACAAATATATTTATTTTCTCTTTAAGTTTATTTATTTGAGAGAGAAAGAGTGCATGCAGGGGAGGGGCAGAGAGAGAGGGAACGAGGGAATCCCAAGCAGGCTCCATACCATCAGCACAGAGCCGGGCTCAAACTCACAAACTGTGAGATCATGACCTGAGCCCAAATCAAGAGTCGGACACAACCAACTGAGCCATCCAGGAGCCCCTATTTTCTCTTTTACTCAAGGTATAGCCTATAAAATATTGTTCTGCTCTTTTTTTTCTTGAAAAAATTCCATATTGGTATATAAAGAGCCTTCTTGTCTTTTTTTTTAAACAACTGACACCTACAGCTTTTAATCCTTCAGATAACTATGCAATTTATCATGAAATCACCTGTCAGCATGAGTACCTAAAAGGCCAAATTTTCTTTTTCGTGGATCTCAGAATAGGAGCCATTAAAAAGCAACATTTTTCAAGAAAGCCCTATTTCTGGGATTACAGATTTCACTCTCCCTGTAAATACTTTGGTTCAGATGAAGAACATAAGCCCGTGGACTTGACAGCGTCCCCCAGGTGCAGCCGGGGGAAGATGTGGCTGGCCCCTGCTAACTCCAGTTGGCTCACAAAGCAGTTCACAAAGGGACCAGGTGATAAAGAATGATCAAAACTAGACTCGAGATGCCAACACATTACACTGAAACACCATCGGTTTTAGGCTGAATCTAATTTGCTACATCCTAACCTGTTCTTTTTTTTCAAGATTTTTCTCCCCAAGGGAACCATTCTGAATCAAAAACAAAAATTGTATTTTCTAAAACTGCTAGGTTGAACAAAAGCAGAACCAAGTGGCCTGATCAAACTTGGTCTAGGCCAGTATTTTAATTGATTCAGGGCATGGTTACTTCAACAGCCACCCAGAGGCATTAAATTCAACTTCCCAGACTGAATGCATTGACCATCAGTTAGAAATGTCTGTCAGGGGGGGCGCCTGGGTGGCGCAGTCGGTTAAGCGTCCGACTTCAACCAGGTCACGATCTCACGGTCCGTGAGTTCGAGCCCCGCGTCGGGCTCTGGGCTGATGGCTCAGAGCCTGGAGCCTGTTTCCGATTCTGTGTCTCCCTCTCTCTCTGCCCCTCGCCAGTTCATGCTCTGTCTCTCTCTGTCCCAAAAATAAATAAACGTTGAAAAAAAAAAATTGAAAAAAAAAAAAAAAAAAAAGAAATGTCTGTCAGGGGCATGAGGTCAGGGCTGAGATACTAAACACTGAGCATGCTGCCCTCAGAGTCCTAGGCGTATTTTTAAGGTGTGAAAGCAGCAGGGGTCAGTATAATCGTGATTCATCTGGTGAACAAAAACAGAATTCTGAGCTGTCCCCGGCAGATATTTCTGGTAAGAGCTCCAGGACAACTTTCTAAACCTACTGGTAGTTAGCTCTTTGGGACCAAGTGGAGAGCGGTATTGAAAAGAGGTTCCCTCTGGAGAGCTGAGCTCCTCACCACCCTAACAGGAGGAATTTGAGGAGTCTGGAAAGTGGTGAAGTAGGCTTCTAGGCGGAATACGCCAGGACGCTGTACGAGGGTTCTGGGAGCAGGATCCCGGAGAGGGGTCTGGACCTGGGGCTGGGCTGCATGGGGGCAGAGCGAGCCAAAGCAGGTAGAAGGTGGAAGAGCTGTGCCGAAGGCAGGATCTCCTACCTGAGAGCCATGTGTGGATTCCTCAGTTCTCCACAGCAGAGCTGATATGGCTGATGGCTAAAATTCTAATGGCCAAAATCCACCTTACCCCTTCTCACATCCTCACGGAGGATCTTTATTGTTCTTACACTTGGCACGCCTTGGGCTCAGGGATTTCTGTCACTCAATTCTCACAAGATTTCTGTGAAGGGGATACTATATCCCACTGCAGATAGAAAACGGTCACAGAGAGATTGACTAGCTCAAGGTCACACAGTGTCTGGGAACGTAGCTATCATCATTAAGTACCTACTTGCAGAATTTTTGTCACTTCCCATGTTTGTTATTTAAAAAAGGGAGTACTGAGAAGTGGTTGAGGACTTTACATACTTATTAATCTAATACTCTCAATAATTTGATAAAGTCTAAGTAGGCCTATCCTACCCTTGAGGAAACGGAGGCTCAGAGGCGAGTTGGGTAAGCTGAGGTCTTTCGGAGTGGAGAAGCTAGGCTGTGACCCCTGGCATTGCCTCTCTTGCTGTAATGCTGGGTCAACTTCCCCACTGTGCTTGCAGATAAGTCCACTGACTCAGCAGTTATGAAGCCCTAAGAGACATTTCCTGGAGCAACTGAAAAGTTAAACCTCTATTCAAATAAGGTCTGATGCATCTGGGCCCTCAAAGTTAGAGAGCATTTCCAGATAGGCTTATGGGGCTCACAGAAACAGAACACCATGTTTTCTAAGTCCTTTTGAAGGTAGCTTCACAATTGGAGCTCGGGACAATTGGCCTTGTCCTAGGCAGACTTCTGGTACAAATTCACCCGAGGCAGTTAAACTGTTCTCAACCCATGTAGGCCCCTATAGCAGTTTTGGAAGCTCCATCTCTGCCACAGGCATGATGGGATTGAGACATTCTGGGAATAGAGCCAAGCGGGGAACTTGTGATCCCCAGAAAGGCTGTAGACATGACCCAATCCCAGATTCACTGCCCCCCCAAGCTCAGATGCCTGGGACAGAGGTAGACATTTGGCTGGTTTCTCCAGGTTTCCTGCTCCTAGGTCCCTAGCATAGCATCCTTCTGTACTCTGCCCAGAAGTCTATTCCATTACTTCCCAGGCCTTCCTGCATGCAGCATTCTGTTGCTGCTACTTGTGACCAAGCGGAACTTGCCACAGCTAACTGTGACCCTGGCCAACTGGAATTAAACATTTGACATTAGTTCCTATGGTTCTGCCAAGGCCATTTTTATGGCAACTGAAACCTGTTTATGTTTGCACAGAGGTGGAGTTAGAGAGAGGGGAAACCATTGGGTTTTGGCTCCTTTTCTTCTCTCCCTTAATATCACTAGGGAAACATTAATACCTTGCCTGCTTCCCCCATTGAGACAGAGCAGAGCGGCGCATCGACAGCCAGGGACGCGGTGACAGGACCACAGACTCTCATCTTTCCCAACAGAAATGACTCCAAAAAGGAGACTTTCTAAGCCTCCCTTTGCGCCTTCGAGCCCAGGGCACAAAGAGCAGAATCCCTGTCAGTCCAGCAGTGGGTGGGGACCTGGGAAAGTGTTGGGGTTCCTGAAAAGCATCCAATGTAATGGCATCCAATGTAATCCAGTTTAAATTAGCATTGGCTTAAACCAGATCCCCATCTGACTCTTGGCTCCATCACTCAGTTGATGTAATCTTGGGCAAAAGATACGAGGTATCTCTGATCCTTTTCATTAATCTATGAACAGGAGATGGAATCTCCAGGTTTATTGTGAGGACTACCAGATGAAGTCCATATTGAGAGGTCCCAACCATTTCCTTTCTTCCCTCACACACACTTGCAGAGAACCCATCCCATCACCAATCCCACAGGTGATTTGTCCAGCTTGGGTCAGGTGTCCCCCACTAGCCTAAGGAACCCAAATAGATGTCTGGGCCATTTTAGACATACTGGAAGATACTGAGAAAGCCAAGCCACGGGAAGGGAAAAAAAAGAATAAAACAGATTCATAAAGAAAAGAAGTTGACAGATTACAAACCCCGCATAGAATGCAAGCTTAGTTCCAGAGGGGACTTTGGCCTCATGTGGGATTCACCAGGTCCCTGTACTCATCCATCCATGATCCTTTATATCTTGAATTAGGATGGTTTGAGCTGGCCTCTTTCTGGAAACCAACACAACAGACCCCAAGAGAGACTGTGTGAATTACTTTACTCACGCACTTATTAGGTATGTGTCAGACTCATAGTCGCTATTATTTCAAAATGATTCACTCACCGTTTACTGCTATGTGCTTAATAGTTACATAAGATACTAACAGAAGCAGACCCAGTGGGACGACAGGGATGGCTTATGGTTTTAAACTAGTCAAACTAGCTAGTTTCACAAACATTTTCTATGACGGGCACAGATGGAAGCTTAAGACCATGAACACACTCTTCTATTTTTCTGTATAAGTCTTTCACATTAAGTAAATGCCTCCTTAACTACTGGAGAAAAGATAATTATAATATTCCACTGAAGCTGAGAAATAAAGCAAACTTTGTTTATTTCTTTAAAAGATAAGGACTGATCTGTACTAATCATAACATTTTGAAGGAAAAAAATGTTCGACACTTTTAGTCTATAAATAACTAATACCCTAATTTTTACTTCTTCTGTTAGCCAAAGAGAAGGCTGCAAACGAGAAAACTGGATAATGCTTATTGATTTAAAAGTACCAGACATGGTTATTTGTTTCTGAGGAACTGAAAACCTAAGTGGGGAAAAAAAAAATACCTATAGCAACGAGCTTGGTAAAAATGACATTTAAAGGTTGACACATAAATTTTACATGCTTGACTTGACAGACTATATTTTTCAAGTCCTTAATTATGAGAACAGCAGCAAAACTTAAGACAATTAAAAACCAGCACTGAAGAATCTGCTGTGTTGTTACAAATACACATAGGACATCTGTGTCAGTGAAGCCCAAAAAACGAATCTATTCTCAATGACAGGAAAACTTCAGATTACGAGTAATTCATTTTGCGAGTGTTTCACAAGACAAGCAAACATTCCTAATAAACTTTAACTTGATAAACGAGTGATGTCTTGCAATATTAGTCCGTGATGCTGAACGACACATGCTCACCACTGAGTCAATGGTTCTTGAAATTTGCTTTGATATACAAGTGCTCTGGATTACAAGCATATTTCTGGAATGAATCCTGCTCGTAAACCAAGGTTTAACTGTACTGCTCTATTTAAGCCAAAGTGCACGGACTCTTGTTTCACTTTCAAACGTGTTCCCTCGTTCTGGGTTTACACTGTGCCTTTAGGTACAACAGACTGGGCGAATAATGGGGGTTGTATATAATGCACGGCTGCAAAACCAGTCTCACTGCATGACAATTACAGCACATCAACAAGTCCGTCTGTAATTAGAATAGCAAAACCAGCTCAGGCGGACACCCTCATGTCATAAATACATCACGTATCGAAATTATAAATTATAGAAATAAAGACAAATAATGGCATGAAGGGCATGATAGTTTATTTTTTAAAAAATTGTACCACACTGATCATAATGACCAGCATACACATTATGATGGCTTTTCTCTTGGGTATTAACATTGCAGTATTTTTGTATACTGAAATGTTTCAATAGGACCAAGAACGTTAGAGAAATAAAGATCTTAGATGAAAATGAACACTAATAATTCTGGTGTCCTACCCCACAGAATTCATTTAAACCCCTTATGAATCAGTGGCATTATAATGTTATGTAGTTATGAAGAACAAAAGTTCTCTTCTAAGTAGGCAGCATGAACTTATACCTCCTTGTACTTTAATTTTTAGTTTTTATAATTTAAGCTATGTCCACCCTGGCTAAAGCACAATCATAACAAGACACCTCAGATAATTTCCATGCTACCACTGCACATCTTTAGTGATTTTACTTAAAAAAAAAAAAAAAAAAAAAAAAAAAGAATCAAACCACCATCAAAATAAAGAGGCAAATAAAACTGATTTTCAAATCATTTGAAAAGCATAGTGCTTATCTGTCCAATACAGACTCAGATTTAAATTAAATGCTATAATTATAATCTCCAAACTTCTGCAATAAAATTAACATAGATATATGGGTTTTTTTTTTTATAGAACTATATTTTGCAATCAACAAGATAAAGTTACTTTTTAGAGAACAATATATTTGGTTACAATTCCACATATCTGTAATAGAAACAAAGCCACATGATGTTAAATCTGGCTCTAAGTTACCTAAGGTATAAAAATTTCATCAAAATTACAACACTCTGATCTTAAAAATTCAACCCATATGAGATTATTTTTTTAGAATAAATGTGCTGTTGAGTAATTATTTCAATAACCGTTTCTTTTTTGAGTGTCTGAAAACTGACCCTGTCTTTTTTAATCAGTGTGACTCACCAATATTTCAAATTGACCTCTTTACTTCTGTGTTAGCATTTCAATATCCAGGGATTTGTGAGGCAGCATAAGTTTGACTTCATAAAAACAGTAGATACTTTGACCTTTCAGTGACACTTTTTCAATCTGTAAACTCAAGAATCACATTATTTATAGCTCAGCAACTATAAAAACATGGAGATTTTGGCATTTGAAACCAGAATCTCTTTGTGCTTTTTAAATTAAGCTGCTTTTGAATCTTTTTGGTATTTATCAGCCATTCATATTTCCCTTATAATAATAGAATATATTTAAAATAATTTTTAAGGTTAAATGTCCTGGGGGCTTACAATATGAAAAAAAAAACAATTTTTTTTTTCCTTCAGCATTTGGAATAGTAATTATTTCTGGTCCCTCCTTAGATCAACCAACGCTACTTTCAATCACGTATAACACTGAATTTTACAGACATCCCTGAAAGTTTTTGATTAAGTAAACGAGTGAATCACAGTGGAGTCTCAATCAGTTAACAGTGTAGATCATTAAAAAAAAATAATAACACACACACACACACACACACTGAATATTAAAATCTTCAAGATAAAAAAAAAAAGAAAGAAAAAGAAAAGAAAACCCTCTTAAGAATTAAACCAGGTATGTGTCATCACTGATTCTGTGCTTGTGTCCCCAACTGATTAGACTCCTCCTTCTCTGTGTTATAAGACATGTTGGTTTCGATCTCCACGCCAAGTTTCTAGGACACTTGCGTGAAGAGGCTATGCTACTACAGCATCTAAGGAACAGAGTGGCACCATTTTATTCCCTAATAGACTTCATATTCCAAGATGAGCATCAGGTCTCCCTCGGTTGCCCTCACCAGAGTGTGTCGGGAGACAAAACTTGCCAGGCAAACTGATGACAGCTGACCGCCCACCCCGCCCCCAGCGCCAATATGAGGTTACCAACAGGTTTGTCATTGTATGCACTGCTGGCCTTTCACTCTTTCAATCAAGAAAAGTTGTGGTTACTTACAAAAAAAAAAAAAAAAAAAAAAAAGGGAGGGGGTGGAGAAATGAAAAACCAAGAGTTTAAAGGCACAAAGTCGCATAGCTGCTCTAGTTGGAGTTTGTAAACAGAGAATAGGTTGAATTTAGGTAATCCCAATCTATGAGAGTAAAAAGGCATCCGCAGCAGGCTTTTATCCAGCCAGCTTCTTTGAGACCCTTCATGGGTTTTGAGGTCTACAAAGTATGCACTAAAATACCCATACTTCAAAAAGCAATAAGGCAAATAGTATAATCATTATTCCAAAAGTTACAATGGTAGTGTAGGCATACATAGTATAATTTAGTTACAATGTGTGGTACTGTTTCTATTATATAACCATATTAACTGTTTCTTTCCTACGTAATTATATATTCAGCAGAGCTTCAGTTGAACACAAAACCATCCTTGTACCACCACTGATAGTTGGCAATAGCTCTTTGATAGCAGTTTTTATTCTGCTGTAGAAATATCCTTGAACTGAAAAAAGTCCACAACCCAATGTCCAGTCATTAAACACTATCATATTTGTGAAGAGCTTCTTCCAACTTCTGTGTCACTTTTTGGAAAAATATTATTTGCTGTTGTAAGAAATGCTGCATCTGTGATTTAAAGTCTCTTACTCGAATTTGATGGAAGTGGTGAATTTCAGCCAAAGTGGCAAAAGAAATAGTGTTACAGCGATCTTGAATGCCATCAGCCTTTTGGACCTCCATCTTCCCTTCTTCCACGTGTCGCCTACTCTCCTTTACTTTGGTAAGAGCTCCTGTAGTTAAAAAAAAAAAAAAAAAAATTAAATACACACACACACACACACACACACACACACACACACACGTATCCTAACAACATAGCTACATAGCAAACAGACTCCTGCATTATAAATACTTGCCTACACTATTTCAAGCCTTTTGGAAATTAAAGGGATGAGTGTTATTACTTATTAAAAACAAAGGAACCTGATAGGGTTACTGAAAACACCACCGTTGCTGCAATTTCACTTCTCAAAACTAGCACCTGCCATTGACCAAGTACCTATAACAGGTTTCATCTCTTCCAGGGAGAGATACTATACGGAACAGATAATAAACTGCAAGTAATGGTCTCTAAAAATACAAACCAAGAAACTGCGATTTTCATTTAAGAGAAAGGGTGTGACACCATTGCACACAAATATATTAAGAAAGCTATCTATAAACACAATGCCCCACAGAAGATGCAAATCTACTTCCTCAGAAAGTCTCACTGAAGAGATACCGTATAAGACCCTAGAACCACACTCTGAAACTTGTTAGTGCCAACTTGGGTTGTATTTTAGAAATTATTCATGTCATGAAGGGGACTTGGAAATGCAGACAGTGTACAACTGGAGGCCACCCTCACTGGGGCTGGCCAAACCTGTGTCTTATTGGCAATGAGGGGGCCATTCCGTGTTCTATCAGGAGACCCACACCTGGAGCATGAGGCCTGTGAAGTAAGAATTTGCCACCTTTTCTTCAGGGCTGTAAGGACCAATGAGTTTTGAGTCTGCCCTAATGATGATCTGGGAATGAAGCCAGAGGTGTCATAGCCTCTTGTCAAGAAATGTCACCAGAGGAGCACCTGGGTGGCTCAGTCAGTTGAGCATCTGACTTTGGCTCAGGTCATGATCTCACCGTTAGTGAGTTCAAGCCCCGTACTGGGCTCTGTGCTGACAGCTCAGAGCCTGGAGCCTGCTTCGGATTCTATGTCTCCCTCTCTCTCTGTCCCTCTGCCACTTGTGCTCTCTCTCTCAAAAATAAACAAACATTAAAAAAATTAAAATTAAAAAAAAAAAAAAGGAAATGTCACCAGAGTATGTACAAGGGAGAAGGAAGGGGACGATCACTCTGGCAGGTGCCACGTGAAGACACAAAAAGCCAAGGATATTTAGGGGTAGGAAACAAAGGACCTTCATAGGTTCTTGGAAAAGAATGATGATTAAGTTCAGATCATTTGCTCATGGCCACCTCAGGAATTCGGCCTTCCTGGCTCCATCTAGCACTTATTCTGCTAAACCATGACGAAGGATGAGAGAGAAACCTCTACCACACCTGGCTGGGCAGTCTTCACCATGATGACACCAAGGGGGACAAAAGAAGGGAGCCTGTTTAGGAGGAGGTGGGAAAGCTGAGGAATTCTGTTTCAGAAATATTCAGTTTTAGCTAATGATGAAATACACAAGGGGAAAAGCCCTGTTTCTAAACTTCTTCAAATCTCCTAAATAATACAGAGTTAAACCTAGCATTACATAAAACCCTTGGAGGGTAAACAGTATGTTTGTTTTGGGGGGAATTTTTTGACACAGCTCAAAGACCTGAGAAATTAAAACCCAACGACAAGCGTCACACATACATATGCAGGTATGTGTATACATTTTCATTTATTTATTCTACACGAGGTCTTTAAGTGAAAAGCAGTAGAGACCCCACTTAACCCCATGGCAGAGACGAGGGGTCTCCTCTGTAGAGAGAAGTCATGGGCATTAACACGGCTTCAATTCCACCTGACCAATTCCACCAGGAAGCCGTCCCTTTAAAGTGTGGCACTTTTCACTCTTCTGCTGTTGCCCCCTGGCAGGGGAGCAAAGCCATAAAATCCGCCTGCTTGCCATTTATATCAAAGAGAAAGAACTCCTCCCCATAAAAGAGAAAGAAATCATTTTTCATAGCAAATTTATCTTTCTTGTATGTGTCCATCTCTCACAAGTTACATACAAAAACTGAAGTGGAAAAGACCAGGAAAGCATAATGAGACAGAATTAAAGGAAACATTTTTTAACAAGACGACTGAGAATATGAAATTATGAAATGCATGTTTAAAATGGCAAAGAGAGAGAGAGAGAGAAAACAGGAAGTTAAGAGAAAAGTCTCAGGTAATTTGACTATTTTATGATGATTCCACTTGCAGGTGCCCAAGCCCACGGGGCACACACCAAGGACATGCAGCATCCTACCCTGTGCCTCCATGACATGTCTGTGCACACGCTGCCACACTGGTAATATGCTCCAAGGATCACTCGTTCTAGTCATCAGAGCCTGCAGAGTAGAGCCCTGCATACGGGGGCTCCGAAGCCTGGCCCAGAGCTGGGTGAATGTCCAACTCTAAGTGACAACCATATTCTTAGAAACTACCCCCATGATACGGCATTGCACATCGCGCATCTCTAAAAACCAACTTAAAAGAGAATGAGTCTCAGGTGTTTGCAATTTATCACATGGGCATACATTTTCAAAACTCCTGGACCCAACAGCAAGTATTAAATCTTGCTGAGGCCTAAGGACCTTTTGCCATTTAACACCTTTAAGTGTTTTAAGTGTACATCCCGAAAGAGCCAACGGGAATTTAAGACTCGTTTTTCTCCCAATTATCAATTTAGTAAGTCACACAAATGTTCCTACCTTCAAGTTCCAAAAGGCTCAGCTCTGGGGCAAGGATTTGATTTAACAAATGTTTATGAAGGACCTGATGTCTACAGAGCACATTGCTAAAACAGAGAGATTCAAACATTTCAGCATCAAGTCCCTGCCCTCCCTCCCTTCCTTCTCAAGGAAGCCACCTGGCAAAGCCCACGGAGGACAGGCACACAACCAGGACATGAAGTGAAACAGGACCACAAAGTATGTAATTCCGCATGGGAATTAAATATGTCTTTCTCAAGATAACATGTGAAATCGTGTCATGAGGGAAAATGCTCAGAGGGCCTACTACGTGCCAGGCACTGTGCTGAGGACAAGGTTGGGCGTGGGAAGTTGGCAGGAAAACAGATTTATAAAAACAATAAATAGTAGCTTCCCAAACCAGCAAATAATATATGCTAAGCATTATTCTAAAATTTGTATGGAACCACAAAAGACCCCAAATAGCCAAAGCAATCTTGAAAAAGAAGAACAAAGCTGGATATATCACAATCCCAGATTTCAAGACATACTAAAGCTGTAGTAATCAAGAGAGTCTGGTACTGGCATAAAAATATTCACATAGGTCAAAAGAACAGAATAGAGTCCAGAAATAAACTCACATTTTTATGGTCAATTAATCTATCACAAAGGAGGCAAGAATTTACAATGGGAAAAAGACAATAGTGTTGGGAAAACTAGACACCAAAACAATGAGACTGGACCACTTTCTTACAGCATAAACAAAAATAAACTCAAAATGGACTAAAGACCTAAATGTGAGACATGAAACCATAAAATTCCTAGGGAAAAAAAAAAAAAAAAAAAAACACAGGCAGTAATTTCTTTGACATCTGTCAAAAAATTTTCTAGATATGTCTTCTCTAGCAAGGGAAACAAAAGCAAAATTAAACTGTGACTATACCAAAATAAAAAGTTTTTGCACAGCAAAGGAAACCATCAACACAAAAAAACAACCTCCTGAATGAGATAAAATACTTGCAAATGATATATCTGATAAGGGGTTAATATCCAAAATATATAAAGAACTTCTACAACTTAACACCAAAAAATTAAATAATCCAATTAAAAATGGGCAGAGGACCTAAACATTTTCCCAAAGAAGACATGTAGATGTCCAACAGACACATGAAAAGATGCTCAACATCACTAATCATCAGGGGAAATGCAAATTAAAATCACAATGAAATATCACTTCATCTGTCAGAATGGCTAAAACCAAAAACACAAGAAATAACAAGTATTGGTAAGGATGTGATGAAAAGGGAACCCTTTTCTTGGAAGGAATGCAAGGTAGGAACCTTGGTGGAATGCAAATTGGTGTAGCTACTGTTGAAAATAGTATGGAGGTCCCTCAAAAAATTAAAAATAGAATTACCATATGAGCCAGTAATTCTACTACTGGGTATTTGCCCAAAGCAAATGAATACACTAATTTGAAAAGACATATGCACCCTTATGTTTATTGCAGTATTATTTACAATGGCCAAGATATGGAAGCAACCCAAGTGCCCTCGAGAGAATGGATTAAAAAGATGTGTCTCACACACACACACACACACACACACACACACACACACACACACAGGAATATTACTCAGCCATAAAAAAAAATAATGAAATCTTGCCATCTGCAATAATATGGATGAAGAAGGTATAATGCTAAGTGAAATAAGTCAGAGAGACACAAATACCGTACGCCTTCACTCATACATGGAATTTAAGAAACAAAACAAAGGGAAAAAAGAGACAAACAAAACAGCCTCTCAACTACAAAGAACAAACTGGTGGTTACCAGAGGGGAGGTGGGTGGTGAGGATGGTGGAACAGGTGAAGGGGATCAAGAGTACACTTATCTTGATGAGCACTCAGTAACGTACGGAATTCTGAATCTCTACGTTGTACACCTGACACTGTATATTAATTATATTTGTATAAAAAATATACATAGGGCATCTGAGTGGCTCAACTGGTTGAGCAACTATTAATTTCGGCTCAGGTCATAATCTCAGGTCATGGGATCGAGCTCCGTGTAGGGCTCTGCACTGAGCATGAAGCCTGCTTGGGATTCTCTCTCCCTCTGCCCCTCTTCCCCTAGGCACTTTTCATATACTATCACTAACCCTACTGCAATTTTACAACAGACATTACTCTTATTTTCACAAGGAAACTGAAGAAGCTATTCCACCTCTTTGAGCATCAAATTTGCCAGGTAACCAGGTAAGATATGGAGATGGGATGTGAATGCACGATTGACTTCAAAGTAAACACTATTTAGAAATATTTAGAAAAGAAATTAAAGCCTGAATGGGCAAAAAAGCCAGGTGGACCTAGGTGAGCAGGGTGCTGGGGGATAAAAGCTGGGCAGGTGAGGATCAGGTATTTCTCCTTCTTCTCTCCACCCACTCCCCATCCCCCCACCCGTGGCTGAGGTTCCTGCACCATAAGCCACCTCCCTTATGAAGTCCCTGGCTTCTGTTTTGATATACAATTCAGAAGGCCTTGTGAATATGTAAAAGAACTATATAGGTTCTGAAAATTTCCTTCTGGAATCTTATTTAACCACATTCAATTCACTAATTGTGCCTGTAAAGCAATTTAATATTTATAAGATGTCTGATCTTCTTGTCTTGGTAACAACACTTAGGTGCCACAAAACATTGAAAAAGCAGCACATATTTCATGATTTTGAAAAATCTAAGCCCAAATATACACGGGCGGGGGTGGGGGGGAAGGCATCTCTTTCTCTCTCTTGTTCTCACTATCTGCCTAGATCGTATAGAAAGATTACATAAATTAAGAACTACAACCAAAAATAGTAACATACAATCCCTTTAAGGATATATAGGCTTTGCTTCTTTGCTCTGATGTAGTTAGTCATCCCAGAAAAAAATATTTATTTGGCAAACTAGGAAAGACAGAACAAATCACTGAGGAGAGTAAGTACCCAAAGGCCAATTCCACTTGGAATTCTGGTTTAACCCACTTAATGCAATTCAAATCCATTAGCATAATGTATCAGGATTACAGCAGCAAGATGACAGGAGATATAAGTGACTTTTTTAAAAAAAGAGACCTAGTTCCTGTTTTAGGGAGCTCAAATTATTTTTTAAGGTGACTTATGTGCCTAAAACAATGAAGGACCTATACAAAGTGGCATATATTAACTTCACAGAAGTACAAACAGGAACTGGTTTGTACACTCACTATACATAGTGAGTGCCATGTTTAAGCAAGGAAGATTAGTCTCCACAAAACTGTACCATAAATTTACAGCAAATTTATTTTAAAAAATATTTTTAATGTTTATTTATTTTTGAGAGAGAGTGAGCACAAGCTGGGGAGGGGCAGAGAGGGAGGGAGGGAGACACAGAATCCAAAGCAGCTTCAAGTTCTGAGCCTTCAGCATAGAGCCCAACAGACGCGGGCTTGCGGGGCTTGAACTCACTGAGCAGCGAGATCATGACCTGAGCCCAAGTCAGCCACTTAACTCACTGACCAGGCACCTCTAGAACATACTCCCAGATCTGCCTTCAGAAGAAAGAAGATTAACAGTAAAACAGGTTGACAGCAATATACTTTTTAAAAAATCATTAAGAGTTCCTGAATATATCCTGAGTTGAAGTGACAGCAGCCTAGTTCCTCCTCTGAGTATACAGCAGCTGACTGTTAAAGTTCAGGATGAAAACAACATCCTAAACCAATTTTAAAAATAATAATAAAGTTACCTTTTGTAAAATATTTTGCAAAGTTTAAAAAAATATTATTTCGTTTAAGAAGAAAACCATTTTGGTCTTAAATATTCATCTCACAACCCTCCAGCTACAGCTAGTTTTTCCATAGACATTTAACACACAGGAAGGGTTTAGTGTGATTTCTTTCTTACAAGAAAGATAAAGTCAAATTACTCAGTAAACTAATTGTATAAGTTAACTGACCAGTTTACTGCCTGAGAATAAGCGGGAGAAAAAAAAAAAGTGACATCTTTTAAACAGTTCAAGCTGTCGATGTGAACAAATTGCAAGGGTGTTTAAATTCTTGGGGACTGACAAACAGAACTGCTTTCTGAAGACCCCAGAAGCTTCCCTCTACCCTATCTCTACCCACTGTGCTTGTAAACCCTGGGTCCTGTCAAGATGAACACAGGAACATATTTTTCCAATAGAACTGATATTACAAATACTGGTTGGAGGTGAATGAAATAGTATTATTAGAACTAGAATTTGGGTTTTGTCATAAGTAGCTATGTTCCCACAGCTGATTTGACAATTCTCAAACTGGGAATTATCTGTACGTATTTCTACACTTCACATATTTTCATATTGAGAATTTTAAATATCACAAGAAAGGCAGAAATAGACAAATTTTGAATCAGGTGTAGCCCCTAAGGAGTGAAAGTTTGGAGAAAAAAAATATTGGGACAGAGTTAGATCAGTATACACTTGCTACTTTTAGGATCACTTTAAAAATTGGTTTGTAGCTGCTTAAGAAGCAACAGCAGAGGTTCGCTGTAACCAGCTGCGAGCTGTAACGAGGCATTACTGCATCATGTAAGCATTCTCTCAGCTGTACTGGTTTTTACCAAACCCAAGAGGAGCATAAATAAAAGCCAAAAGCGTTGCCCAGAATCTAAAGAACAAAGCGAACACACATTTTTATCATAGAATAAATATAAAAACAGGCAAAGGTTTTCAAAATCTCTACCTTTTAAGTGGCTGATTTAGGAGGAATCTGCCTCCTGCCAGCCCCCTCCCTCATAAACATCACACCGCCACACGGCTTTCAAAACAGAAAAAGGAAATGAAAGAATACAGCAGAGACATTACACAATCAAGTCTAAGGTACAAAGTGGTCACTGCTGGATTAAACAAGAGCCCTGGTAATATTCATGGTCAGGACAACAGTTTTAAAACAAAAGAAAATTTAAATAGGAGTGATCAGAGGGAAAAACATTTTAAACTGGGGAATAGAAGTACATCATTATGAAATTGTTTCTTGGGCTAACAGACATAGGTAGTTGCATCTGGAATACGCTATGAACTGAGTAAGATTTTATTGTGAAAAGAGAACATAGGCAAGTATTAAATTCTGAGATTAAATAAGAAGGGGCTGACCATACGGAGCAATGTGAGTACATTCTTCCCAGAAAATAAATAGCCAGTAGAATGGTATCATAGAAGGAAATAAACTTGTGAGAAGGTAACACATGAAACAGTGTATGTTCTTCAAACGTATTTTTAGGATAGGAAAAAGTTATTATTGAAAGCAAGGCAACATATTTCAACCATTCCTCATTACTATGCTCCCAAACAGGCAAGGGTAAGCCAGCTGCGCTCCAGGACAGGGGCTGAGTCTAACACAGTTGTTTCTCTCCCTCAGGGAGTGCTATGGAAGGAGGCAGGAAGGAACACAGAGAAGCCTCCTCCCCAAAAGGCTTACAGGTTAAGAATGAACTTTCAATTGAGCACTCAATTATTAAATTAGCTGGGTGAAGTATTAGAATTTCTCCACAAAACAGAAAGTTCACTGAGGAACCAATAACCCTAAGACTTGATTGCAAAAGGGGGAGCAGGAACCCTGAGGACTTCCTTCTCCTCACTCCACCCCTGACAAGATACCCAATGGAGAAGTCAGTAGGGCTGAGTCTGAGGTGACAAGGGCAGAGGCGGTCCCCAGAGTTTGTGAGTGTGTGTTGGGGGGGGGGGGAGCTGGCTTTGTTTTTATCGTTGTTGTTGAAGAGCTGAAAGGACCTTAGAAGAGTCTTTGGTACAATTTCTCTCAATCTTACCAGTAAGTGGCTAAGTGGTTTGTCCAAAGTACCACAGCTAGCTCATGACAAAGAATCCCCAACCCCTACCTGCCAGCCAGTCCTGCCACTTTGCATTTAACATTCCCTGCAGGGCCTCTGCTGCACTCCAGTGAAGAGGGTCCGTCCCTTTCCACACTGGGAGTGATAAAAGGAAAACTAAACCAGTATTTTTTCACTTTGCTTCGGGACCTGTTATTAACAAAATCTCCTGGACTTCTTTGGCATTGTTATCTGCCTCTGCACGTGCAAAATTCCCAACAGATTCATGCTTATACTTACTGCAATTGCCCAGGCTCAAAGAGAGGCACTCTGTCCCCTTCCCCATCGCCAAAGTTCTGCAGAACTCAGGTCCTAAATTCAATCCCACCCCTCTCTGACCATTTTCTTTGAATCTTACCAGTGTGAGCCATCTTGCACAGTTTTAAAGCACGCTCAGGCTGGAAAGAGCGAAGCATGAAATAACTACATCCTGGTTCATAATCCATATGTACTCAATTTCCAAGGGATTACATTATGCATGTTTCTAAAGAATACAAAATAATTACAACTAAAGAACTTAATCATATGACAGAGCTCATTAATATTATAACTCTAAAGGACTCCAACTCAAACAAATTTCATTTTATAGATTAATTATGATCCAGGAAGTCAGCACTATTTTCAAAAGCATCATACTATTTACATAGCATTAAATTATTTCCATCAGCAAAAACTGCTTAAGGAGCATTTCTGTGTCATTTTGGTGTTTGTAAAAGAGCAGTGAAGGTCTGGTGTCATCCAGCCAATGAGCACGAATCAAGGGCCCACTGCAGGCTGAACTAAGCCACCAGCAAATGTAGTCAGTCATAGTACACTACACTGTATTATCTCCTTCTGATTTCCAGAGAGACATCACTTTCCTGGCAACTTCTGACCCAGCAAAGTGAGATGGGCATGTGGGGTGGGGAGCCTCTAAAACACTTCCCTGCTTCAGGCATTTTAACCTGGGAGAGCCCTCAACTCAGTGGTAGAAGTTGTGTGGCCTCCTTTCAGCTTCCCTCTCTGTGTCCCTCTCTTCCACCTCCTGGGCCCTTAGGAGCTTGCTGGCTGCCCCAGCTGCCCCCCACCTCCAGCTGGGGCCAGTGTCAGCACCTGAACTTTGCCTTCCTTTCCTCAACCAAATCTCTTACACTCAGGATGTTTTGTCCCTCCTAAGACCAATTATACAAAAGGCCTAGTCACTAAGCAACAGGGATCCAAAGGCTACATTTTCTCCCTTTTAAAAAAAACAAGAGGAGGAGGAAAAAAGAAGCCAGCACTTTATTTAATTTTGAAATCATGAATGTGGCAAAAACATTAACTAGATTTTCTGTCTTCCCAGGGCCTTGCCCCAGAAAACCAAAGCCACGGTATGGGGGACAGAACAGGAGGCGGGCTGAAAGGCAACACAGCAAAGTAGAAGTTGCCCAAGACTGGACTAGGCCTGTTTTTCTTCATTCCCTCCAACACATAAAACTTTGAAAGAAAATGCTAATTTGGTCAACGTGGCCAATTTGCTCTTATTCTCTCATCACTGGTCCCCACACCCTCTCATCCCTGCTAACTCCCCATTAGCTTCTGCCCCACCCCCTTCCTTCCTCCCTTTAGGTCTCCACCCACCCGCTGGTTGATTACTCTCACCCCTTTCTGCTCCAATATTTACTTTTTGGTATTTTTTTTAATAAAACATCTCAAAAAATAAAGGCCAATATGCACTTAACAGAGAGAGGCAGAATGGCTGTCCATCCAGGCAAAATAGTCTGTGAATCATACCACTGTGCAAATCTGTGCTCTGCACTTTGCATATCTCTTTTCCTTCTATTTAACCCCGAAAGAAAAGCAATTATCACTCCCATTTTCAGAGGTGGAAAGTGAAATTCAGGAAAAGTAAATAACTTTACTGAAAGTATTGGGCTGCATGTGACCTGGGTCTGCCCAGCTTCTCAACTCAAGTAGTTAGTTCCCAACTGAGACTGCCCCACCCATGACCTCAAAGACCCTCAGAGGAGCCCCAACACAATGCACAAGGGTAGCTCAGCGACAGGCCCCTCAGAAGCCACATCTCAGGGATAAGCAACCCACGAACCGTCTCCGGGTTCTCAAAACTCGATTCCTGAGTCAAATCATCCCCAGTGGGCTCCTGGTTTAGAGGACAATAATTACCTCCAGGGGGTGCCAATAGTAACACTGAACTTAATTCAGTGAAAGCAATTTTCTGAAGGGACTAAAGGTCCCTACAGCTGAGAACTATCAAAATCCAAAGGTAAAATTAATATAAAATTCACTTTCAATTCATAAATATAATAAATGGCAAAAAGAACTTTTGAGTAATTTTTAAAATGAGGCTTCGAAGAGAGACACAAGGGTAATGAACTGCAAAAAAAAAAAAAACTGGCTGCCAGATGATGTAAGAATCAATCATTTAAAGAATCTAGGCCTCTGAGTTTGGTCTGTTCCTGATAGTTTGTTCGAGGGAAAAGCCTTGTGTCATGCCGACGAAGAGGCCCTTTCAGCTCAGCTCCATGCAGCAGTCAGCAAACGTGGGAGGGAAGGAATATGGCAGGAGCAATGGGAGCACTCACTTGAGTGTACCTTACATCCGAGGACTGCTACTAAGCACATACCCCTGCCGTGCACCCTGCTCCAAAACTGAAGGGGGAACCACACGATTATACCTCTTGTGGCTTACTTGGCAGGACAGATGGCTCTTTGCGAGAAAATTTTATATAAAGCTTCTTGTGTTTCAGCTTATATAGAATATCAAATATATGACAAAGTTACCAGGGTTGTAGATTCAAGAGAACTCTGTAAACATGGTATGTTTTTACTTCAGAAGAATCTGCATACAACAGTGAAAATGCTGACTTGCCTCTAGCCATGCAAATATACACTTTAAAATGTGAGAATAGGAAAAGAAAAGCATGTATCGTTTCTTTTTTTTTAAAGATTTTATACCCATAGAATCCTCACAGATAGAAAGGGCAGGCTTGATAATTATGAGCATACAATAAAACTTTTTAAAACAACCAATTTTGTAAAACAAAATCCATATGATGGTTTAAATTCAGAGAACACAATCGATGCCTACGGGCTGCAGCTCATAATCCCTAATTTCCTAATTCTTTTGTTACCTGATACACACACATGGATGTACAAATAGGGCAGCATTAGGTATGTTTGCAAGCTGCCAGCACTTTGGGTTTAGATGGCCTTTGACCTATGATAAAACATACCTGAACCAGGGAGAGTGAACTCTGGAAGCTACCTTTAATAGTTGTGTTTTTTTTCTAGGAAGATAAAGGGAGACATAAGCTAAAATATCTAAGAGAAGCTGCTAAACAGACAAGCTGCTCCGCACAGGGCAGAACGGCGGTGAAATGGCATCAGCTCTTTACAGACACTGAGGAAGCGTGAGCCCCAAACCCAAAGCCAGGTCCTCGACCGGATGAGTGCCTCTGAGAGTGCCACAGTTAACACTGTACTTGGAAGAGTAATTTTAAAGAACTGATTTCTTGCTTTCAAGTATTCTTCCCAAATAACGTCTCGTTTTTAACTTTAGAATTCTAATTGTAAGCCACAGTGTTACAAACTGCCACTTAGCTATGGTGGCACTAACTGGTGAGCAAGCAGCACAGCATTCATCACCGTCCTTAGTGCCATCCACTGTGGCCACTATGTGTGAAATGGGGTCACTTATGTCAAGGGGTTTTAAGGTGGAGCCAGGAAGCCATTAAGGAGAAGGGCCTTCTGCACGTCCTCCCGCCCTCACTGGGTGGAGCCATGAACTTGCGAACTGGGCCAAAGGGCCTGCGTTCCAAGGACTCAGCCCAAACACCTGTGGCATGCTCCAGTGAGGCTCTGCTGGGTGACAGCCTTAGCAACCAATTATATTCAACCCAGATTTAGTTTTCTGCCACCAACACCAATAGAAATTATTTGTAAGCCACATTTATAAGCATTCCTTTTTGATTTAAAAACCCTTGATTTTGTTCTCTGGGAGGCATTGTTTGGGTTGCTGCCCAAATCTGTGTTCATGGAACTGTAATTCTGGGACCCCAAACAAATACTTTTGTTTTTATTTTCAGCTCAGCTGACATCTAGCAGTTCACATCGCTTTACGATCACTGAGCTTTGGGGACAATTCCTAAATCAGCTGTTTCAAACTTAAAAACACCTCTGACCCTGGAGTTTTCCTGCTTCCTCATGCTGGCAGGGATCAGGTTTCCAGGGGTGACAAGTCTTCACTTGGTCTGTATCTGGGCTCCCTTGAACTAGACCATAAATAACCATCTGAAGACAAAACAAAGCACTCAGAAATACATCATTTTTAAAAAGACCTGAAACACAAGTCATAAAACATGAAAACTTACAGAGGACCCATGCTGACACCCATGTATTTATTTTTTTTTTATTTTTTTTTTTTTCAACGTTTATTTATTTTTGGGACAGAGAGAGACAGAGCATGAACGGGGGAGGGGCAGAGAGAGAGGGAGACACAGAATCCGAAACAGGCTCCAGGCTCTGAGCCATCAGCCCAGAGCCCGACGCGGGGCTCGAACTCACGGACCGCGAGATCGTGACCTGGCTGAAGTCGGACGCTTAACCGACTGCGCCACCCAGGCGCCCCTGACACCCATGTATTTAAAGATATCTCACTGCAGACAACAGGTAGCTTTTGTGATTTTCACAAATGTCAATATACCTAAATACAATAAAGGCCCAGAAAATAGGATTTAAGACTCCCTTCAGCCCTGTTCCTTCTCTTTCCTTGTAATCCTGCTCATCTTCTTCACCTGCCTATTTCTCTTCCTGGCATCACTCCTTTCTGTCACCAAACTTAAAACGTGGAAGGTAAGAGTACATTCCTCAGGAAAGCCACTCCTCACCAAGTCTGGCCACTCTACTTGGCAGGTATCTCAAGCTCACCTGCTACTTTCCAAAACCACCCGCATGCCTGGTCTGCCTCGACTACTCCAACAGCCCTCTCATCTACGCACTCAGCCAACAGGAGGATCTTCCGGACGGCCTGCCCTGGGGCCAGGCTGCACAGCGGTGAGGGACACTTCTAAGAGCTCACAGTTAAATTTTGTGCCTCATCTCCTGTCTGCAAAATGGGGATAATGAGGGTATTTACCTCAAGATCTCCTATGAGGTTTATATGGATACAATGAACGTAAACATGAAGCATAATGCCTGGCACATGATAAGCCCTCAAAATATGTTTTCTTTTTTTTTTTTTTTTAATTTTTTATCATGATTCAGACTTCACTTTTTAGTTTCAAACCTTTAGTGGCCGTTGCCTGTCTACAGAATACAAAATGTTCTAGCAGGCATGCTAGTTACTGCAGCATAAAGAACACTAGTTTTCAATCAAGGCAAAAAATGAACTCAAATTCTGGCCCTGCTATTAGCTGTGCAATCCTGAAATTCACTTAACTTCCCGGAGCCTTAGTTTTCAAAGGTCTCACATGGGGATAACACCCCTTTGGGGAAGATAATAGCTGTACTGGGTTGAACAGTATCCCATCACCACCACCCAAATGCACATCCACCTACTGCCTGTGACCTTACCTGGAAATCGCCTTTGCACATATAATTAGTTTAGGTGAGGTCATCCTGGATTAGGGTAGGCCCTAAATCCAATGTGCCTAGTGTCCTTAAAAGGAGAGGAGACAAAGAGACAGGCACACAGGGAGAACATCAGGTAAAGATGGAGGTGGAAAGTGGAGTGGTGGGTACAAAGGCCAAAGAACAGCAACGATGGTGTAGGATTTCCCCCAGAGCCTTTACAGGGCACGTGGCCATGCCAACACCTTCGTTTGGAAGGTTGTCTTTTTAGCCATGTTACAGCAGCCCTAGGAATCTAATACAATAGCCAGGAATTCACGCATAGAAGTATTTGGCATGCAAAATGATGACTCCATGTTATACACGAGGAAACTGCAACCAGTTACACAGTGAAGCTGGTGGGAACTCCACTCCACCTGTTTGCAGGATGCATGCAGTCAGACCCGCTCCTACATGGAATTAGACACAGTGTATGTAACTGCCCAGAATACTGCTACTCACACAGTAAGTACTCAAAAGATGGTAGCAACTACTATTACTACTCATACCCCAGCTCCCTACCCTGCCTGACCTCCCAGTTAAGGGTAAATAAACATTTTCCTTAAGGGTCAGATAGTAAATATTTGAAGTTTTGTATGTCAAGGCAAAACCGAGGCTTTTATACCCATTAAAAATGGAATCATTTAGAAATGTAAACACCACCCTTAGCTGAAGTGCTGTAAACAGGGTACATGGGTAGGTTTGCCCACAGGCTGTAGTGCAGACCCCTGCTCCAAGTATCTCTGTTGGTAGCTCCCCAGTCCCTTGTCTGCAGGTCATTTTATACCCCTCCCTGTCCCTTACCCTCACTCCTGCAGGCACACAGCCCCTTCTCTCTCCTCCTCCCCAACCCCACACACACGGCCCCAGTTGAGGATTTCATCATGTTTTGCCTAAATCACTAAGAGCCTCCCATCTCACCTCACCCACATGCCACCCTTTACACCTGTCACTAGGACCTGTCCATCTAAAGTGCAGGCCTGAGCGTGTCAATACCCTATTTGATCTTTCCATGACTCTCCCCTCTATCCCCTCCAGCACGAGCTGTAAACCGAGTGGCACATTAAAATCCCACGGGGAGCTCTTTAAAGAACACCACCACTGTCTAGGCCACAGGTCCCTAACATTCTGATTCATTAGATCCAGGGTGGGGCAGCTGTAATCACTCAGGGCAGAATCTGAGAGGCAGCCAGGATCTAGTCCCTGATTTTTGTACATGATTGATTCCCTCTGCCCAGAATGCCTTCCTGCCTCTGACTGCTAGGCAAACTTCCAATTTATTTTCAAAAAACTTCTTACAGTGAGACTGGAAAAAGCCACCCGTGAACTCTATCCTCTCCCCATAGTGGATTACTCCATCCTCTGTCCTATTTCACACCATGGCACATGCCCACGACTGCACATGCGTCATACTGTATGGTGACAGCTACTCAACCTGTCAGCTGGCCTCACTGACCTGAGCACTGGGCATGCAGCGTATCAGCTATTATATGCTTATCCTAAAGCATGTCCAAGATCAAGAATGCACTTTCTGACTATTTTCCTCTGAAAGTCAAAATATGACCATCTACTGAAGCGTATGGCTGGCTCAGTCAGTTAACTTTCTGACTCTTTTTGATTTCCACTTAGGTCATTATCTCATGGTCATGAGATCAAGCCTCAAGTTGGGCTCTGTGCTGACAGTGTGGAGCCTGCTTGGGATTCTTTCTCTCCGCCCCTCCCCCACTCACATGCGTTCTCTCTCAAAAATAAACAAACGTTAAAAAATATATATCACCTTTATGGGCACTGAGGAGGGCCCTTGTTGGGATGAGCACTGGGTGTTGTATGTAAGCGATGAACCATGGTAATCTACCCCCAAAACCAAGAGCATACTTTACACACTGTATGTTAGCCAATTTGACAATAAATTATATTTTAAAAATACATGTATATTTATTACATACATACATATATATATCCCACCTTCCATCTTTCAGAGGAAGAAACCAAATGCTACCCACCTAAGCTCCTAACACAGTTGACAATGATTCATCCTCGGGACTCCTGTGCACTCTTACGATAGGCACTAAGTTAAGTCGACCTCCTGTCTCCCAGTTCTCTGCACACACATCCTATTTCCGTTATGGAACTGCACCTTCCATGAGGGCAGGCACCTACTGCTCAACATCTAAGCTCAGTGCTTTGTGAATCCAAGTCATTCAACAAGATGAATGTGTGCTCTAGATCTTGTGCTTGGAACTATGCAAAAAAGGGACCCCGACAAATGTGTTAAAATGAAAGCTTACCAAAGAGGAAAAAGTGTATACATACAAGTTTAAACATCAAGAATCAATACAAAGTGAAATCATGAGGTACATAATATTAATTTTTCTGGCACATAAAATAAAGCATTTTAAAACTTCCTCTCTTCTCAATAAGTTTAGGAAAGTTACTTCATAGATACTAAAGTTGAAGACTTTTTGTCTTCTTCATTTATTTATTTTTCAGAGAGAGAGAGAGAGAGAGAGAAAGAGTGAGCATGTGGGAGGGGCTGAGAGAGAGGGAGAGAGAATCCCAAGCAGGCTCTGCGCTGACACAGAGCTCGATCTCAGGACTGTGAGTTCATGACCTGAGCCAAAATCGAGTTGGATGCCCAACCAACTGAGCACCTCAGGCACCCTGGGTGCCTACTTTTTTAATTAAACAAGCATTTAATAAGCACTTATAATTATGCATGTAAAAAATAGTGGAGCTACATACTAGAGGAACATAAAAACATGACCCCAACACACTACCCCACAACTAAGTAATGTATAGTCTTTGGCATACCAGTTAGCATTCTCCCAGCCACGCCTCAGAAAGGACTGGGCTCCAAGTAGGAAACTCCAAGGAGGGAACTAGATTTAAGGCTTGCCTGTCCATGCATGTATTGGAGTGGGGAGATGTCAACAGAATGTAGGAGCCCATCAACCTAAAAGGGTTAAATTCTAGTCCTGATTCCCATCCTCACCCCTGTTCCACTCATAGCCTTCCTCATTTCAGTGGCTGGAAACTCCATTCTATTGTTGGTCAGACCAAAAACTGCAGTTACCATTGATGATTCCTTTCGCTCTCACATGCCCCTTCGGATCCCTTAGGAAAACCTGTTGATTCTAATTTCAAATTATATCCAACATGGGATATATCTCCTCGCCATCTCCGTTGTCTGCACCCTGGTCCCCACGTCCATTGTCTCTCACCTGGATTACTGGAGTGGTTTCCTACTGGCTCTCTGCTCCTACCTTTGACACCCTACCTTCTCTCCATTCTACTGTCAACCAGCAACTGGAATAAGTCTGTTAACAGGTCCAGGTGGATGTCATTCCTTGGCTCAGAGTCCTGCAATGGCTCCTATCTCACTAGGGCTTTTACTCCAAGCCCTGACAGTGACGTACAAAGCCCTACTAATTGAACCTTGCAAGACTTCATTTCCTACTCAGATCCTCTTAACTCCATCACCTGGCCTCCTACTGCCTGATGGCACATACCCACCCCAACACCTCTGCTCTAGCTGTACCCTTTGCTCTAGCTGTACCCTTTGCCTGAAAGGCTCTCCCCCCAGATACCCATTTGGCTAACTCCCCCACCTCCTCCAGGCTTCCATTTAGACCTCACCTTCTCTTGGGATGAGCACTGGGTGTTGTATGGAAACCAATCTGACAATAAATTTCATATTTTAAATAAATAAATAAATAAATAAATAAATAAATAAATAAATGCAAGCAAAAAAATAAAAAATAAAAAAAAATAAACCTCACCTTCTCAGTGAGGCCTACTTTGATCATCCTTCTTCATTCATTCATCCTTTTTCATTTATACTTCCTTCTGCCTCCCCATGCATACTTGCTCTGCTCCACTTTTATGTTTTCCCCTACCACATACATTATAATGTACTTACTGTGCTGGTTTTTCACGGTGTCTCCACCCTGCCAGAATCAGAATGTAAGCTCCACAAGGGTGGTGATCTTTGTTTTGGCCAGTGATGCAATTCTAGCATCTTTAAGAGTGCCTGAACTATGATGGGCACTTGCACATTTGTTGAATACAATCAGGTTTATCTCTGAGAGGATACTCTGAATAAATCTAAGATCTTGGCTCCCCTCCCTAACTGCTGTCTCGCTACCTGGCAAATAACACATAAAATTTCCTTGTCAGGAGAGGAAAGTCCAATCACAGTGACAGATAAAAACTTCTACGGAAAGGAGTAGAAATGACAAATGAACTAACACTCACGCTAAAGTTTAATCACGCTACAAAGACAAGACCAACAATACAAGACTGTTTCCACCTTTGGAGAGGAGATAGTATTTTGAACTCAAAGTGAAGTACACTTTACAGGAGGAAAAACCCACCACAATTTCTCTCTCTGGTGGCCCTACTAATTACATCCCTTGTTCTCCAGCTGTCCACCACACCTCAGCCTCCAAACACCTGGGAGCTCTCACCAGCAGGTAGGAGACCAGGTATTTATCACTTTCACATTCCCAGCACCTGGTAGGCTAAGCCCTCTCAATCTATGCTTGTTGATCTGAACTAGAAGTGCACAAATTTTCTTTCACATCAGCTGATAAAGAATTTTCATGCTCGCAGGTTACAAAGTAACATAAGCAGATAGAATGCTATTGAAACTCGTCTGAAACAATGCCTACATGCTCATCATATATTTTCTAAATATTTTCTTTTCAGTGTACGGATGTTACTTTTTTTTTTTAAGTCAATTAACAAGCAACACCTAGGAGATCATGAATCTCATATTGACAGGTGAGGGAACAGAAGCTCAGAAACGTCAAAGTGATTTGTGCAAGGACACAAGTAATTTAGAAGAAGGGAGTGGCTACTGATAGGAAACGATTTACACAAACTCTTTAACGTGAACCACAAACCACTGACTCCAAGTAACACTGGCCTTTATTTCTGTTACCATTTCTTCTAGTGTGCAATGCAGGACAGCCATGTTAAAATGCAATACTTAACTGCTATACCAATGACTTTTTATAGTTTTTATATTTTTGCCTGCAATTCTGGGGGCAGGAGGCTACCAGAGGGAAGAGAAGATTACTGGAACTATCTTTTAATTTTCTTTTTCAACGTTTATTTATTTTTGGGACATAGAGAGACAGAGCATGAACGGGGGAAGGGCAGAGAGAGAGGGAGACACAGAATCGGAAACAGGCTCCAGGCTCTGAGCCATCAGCCCAGAGCCTGACGCAGGGCTCGAACTCACAGACCGCGAGATCGTGACCTGGCTGAAGTCGGACGCTTAACCGACTGCGCCACCCAGGCGCCCCTGGAACTATCTTTTAAAGAAGAGTGTTTCCCATTTGAAAAGTCCTTTCTATTTTTCAAATTAAGCATTTAGTAATAAGTACTGAGAACCGTAACATTTAATCCTTATGACCTTAGGAGGGAGCGTTCCCAGTTTACCAATGAGAAAACTGAGACATAGAGGTTAAAATCATTGTCCAAAGCTCCCCTCACATCCACACACTAGCCCCCCAGATTCCATACTGGCCCACAGTGAGGAGACTCCGAACATGGGCTCTTGCCTTGACATGGGCACCCTTTGTTTGTGGGGCTAACTAAGCTCCCCTGACAGACTCGGGCCAGCCCCGTCTCTTCTGCATTGCCTTGGAGGGCTCTCAGTAACCTGGCACATTACCTCTCTGCCACCAGTCAAAGAACGCAGTGAGGATCTAAGTCCCATCTGTCCTTCCTGCAGATGTGACTCTAGTCTGTGCTCTATAAATAGTGACAAATGGTACAGGTCCTTGGAGTACAGTCTCTCTAAACAAGAGCTAAGCATTACTGTGCCATTTTATTTGTGACAATCATTTAGTTGGTGGTATCACAAAGTTTCAGAAATAGATGGCAAATTAAATCTAACTTGGTATTAAACTTTGGTTTTAAAATGCTTTGGGACAATATGGCAGGAAATTTTTATTCAGCCTGAAGAAAAAGATCATCATTTAAAAGAAGTGTCATGTTCATAAGGGAATTGACACCTTCTCCCAGAACTTCTTCCTAGTTTGGGTTCTGATCTTCATGTTTGGAAATCCTAAGATGACCAGACAGGAAACTGTGCGGATGACATTTCCTAATTAAGAGGGAAGTCCAACGAACTCCAAGAGTTATCCGAGGAACATGAGTGGGAGTGCAGGTTCCTGCCTCCTTTTGATTCTGCCGTCATCAGCCTAACAGACTGGGATTCCCCAGTGTAATTTCAAGGATTCATGCCTCAAAAAGAAGTCTGAGAAACCAATGACAGGGTGATCTGAGCAGTATCCCTACCTAGCTTCATGACCAAGACCATCTGTGGCCAGTCACATTGTCATTTTAACCAAAGAACTCAGGCATCTATTTCAAAAGCCCCAAAGGTAACCAACCTCATTTTTATTAAGAAAATACAGACAGGGACAAAGGTTATGGCTAGAAGTAAAGTCTCCTTAAAAAATAGCTGGAGGTGTAAGTAGGGGAGAGGAGAAATGGGTTCAATTAAGACGGGGCTAAAACAAAACAAACAAACAAAAAAAATGAATGACCTCAATTTCCAGCCCAGAAGTTTCAAAACAAGGATGCATTTGTAAACAGCCCGCTTATTAGACCTTTTCTCTATATTCCTGGCACCACCCTCTCAGTTCTATTTTTAGCCACAGGAGAATGGGGAGCAGACAGGGAAGGGCTAACTGTGGCCCAGCCTTACCTTGGGTGCCCTGCCAGGACTCTAGCTATCTTTAATTAATGTCTGAGGGACATAAGACGGACCCTACGCGTGGTGAAAGGAAGCACAATGGTGAAACTCTACCCCACAACACTGATAAGGCCCACTACTGGTGTACCATTCCTGAGGTCCTGGGGCTATTTTTTGTTGAAAAGAAGGCGCCATCTGGAATGTTTACAGAGAGCAATGTGGACCCTGCATATTTAATTTGAGAGTACAGAAAACAGGACTGCCTGCCTGTTTGTTACCTAGCTCAGCCACCCTCCTTCGCAGACTCACACGACATTTTACCAACAAGTCACTTTTACGTGACATATCTCTTCTCAGGAATCAAGAAATATCTCTTCAAGTGCTTCCCTCCCAGTACCTAGTCCATATTCATAAATAAAGATGAAGCCCACACTTTTCACCACACTTTCCCTTTCACAGTATTCCCCAGGAGATAAGCCTAAAGCTTTTAAACCACAGCAACTCACTGCCATCCAGAGTAAGCTTTATTAAACATTAGGGATTAATCATATCTTTGGAAACAGAACAGAATAAGCTAAGAAACTGACAGTGAAGAGATTCTCTGTACCACCCAACTCACCAACATCAGCATTATAAAAGCATACTATGGCAGGGAGGATAAAGAGGAGATAAAATGCTACCATTTCAAAAAAAGAAAATCAGACCACAGGGTTACAAAGCTGGGCAGTGACAGACATGTGACTAGACAGGAATCAATGAGCGGCCTATGAACAAAGAATTTAAGGGACTCCTGTTAAGACAGAGCAAAATATGAGCAACATTCAAACATATTCTGAATTCCCATCTACTGTACTTCAGACTATAGCAAACTGCCTTCTTCCTATGCTTGACTCCATTAACCAAAATTGTCTGTTTACCTAAGACTCCGTTAGTTGATGAAAAAACATTAGAATTCTAGAATTCTCTTTTAGCTAAAGAAACCATATGGCTTTCTTCGCTTTTGCAGGAAGTGCTTACACTAAAACCATTATTAAGTTTAAGCAATGGTTTCAGTACTAAGTATAGTCAGAAAAATGCCAGTCCACCACATTTAAGAGTATCTGAGTTTTCCACCCTCGTTCTGGAGCTGGTTCCTCCCTAGTCTCAGACATCCACTCTGATACCAGTTATATTTTCTGAATGGAAGATGAAGGCAGGATGCAGAGCAGATGAACATCCTCACACCACAGAAATATTACTCACTGACTGAGTGCCTGGGAAGTTCTGTAGAGAGGGGTCTAGTAGGGCCTGCTTCCCCTCCCAGTTTTTATTACTTAACATGGAAAGGACGGGATGCCAAGTAAAAAGAAAACTATCTGAAGAGTATGTGCAAAGATCATCAGCTTACTGGAGAAATTTGAAAGGACTCACAGTTAAACCACGGCCCACTGTTTAGCACAACACTGTCTAAAAGAACCTTCAGCAGTGATGAAAATGGCCTGTTCTGTATCTGTTGTCTAATGTGCAGGCCACTAGCTACAAAGCACATGAACCAGAGCTAGTGTGATTAAGGAACTGAATTATACTATTTTATTTTATTTTAATTAAATTTAAATAGCCATATGTGCCTCACAGACCCAGCATCGAATACCACAGGTTTGGAACACTGGAAAAGCTGACCACAGCAGTCTCCTGGATAAGAAAAAAGCCCAGAGGAGACTAATGTTCCTGTCCTTTCCCCCCAGGAATTAAGGGGGAAAAAAACTTAACTCCCCTTCTTAACTGTGTTAGTAATTAAAAAAGCACTTTCTAATCATTTCTGTCTCATCTGAATGTGGACCTAATATGTTTAGAACGTGTAAAACGTAGAAGAACTGAAACTGCTTTTCTCTTCCTGTAAACAATGAGGGCTTAAGTGTTGAAATAATTATTTTGAATTTTTAAGTTTCTCCCTAGGTTGAACTATGAACTTTGAACCACATACTTAAAACAAAAGACTGTTTAAACTGCTTAAAGATTTTTATCATTTTTTTTCTTCTTTTGGTTCTCCTCTCAAAAGTTACAGTAAAATCTTTGATGTGATTATACTCTGAGACCTTAGAGGGGGAAAAAAGAAAACCAACCTGTAAACAAAGTCCCCAAGTGCTCAGACTAAAAAAGACTCATTCCAACAGCAACTGTGTAGTTAGGGGAGGGGGGGGAAGGGGAGGGTTAAGCTGCTTTTTACAGCCACAAGTTCTGAACATCCAGAACATGTTCAAAAAGCTTTAACATGACTTAAGAAATTTGTCTCATCTGTATTCCTAAAAATTGCCAACACTAGCATCCTTGATACACAAGCATCCTTGATAAAAACTGGTCGTAAGCAAATGCTTTTTAGCCTCCTGCATCGCACACTATAGCTTTAAATAGCAGTACATTCTAAAGACCTGCCACCTAGGGACACACATTCCCTGTACGTTACACACGAAGGCTACAGCAGAAACAAACTATACTTACTAATATTAACTGATTTTCTTTCTGAACTTCCTAAGGATTATGTTTAGTGCCCTTGAATCTGTTTAGACAACATAAAATGGTACTGGTTTTAATGAAAAAAGTTTCTCAAATCCCCAGAAGTAGATTACAATTTTAATTCTAGGATTTGAAAAAAGTAAACTATAGTTTGATAAACTACAAAAACTACTGCTGTAAACTCATAACAGACCTCAGAACAAATACCATACCTTTTCTAATAGTTTCAACAGCAGGGCATTTGACAAGGCTGTGTGTGGTCTGAAGGACAGTAAAGCCAGTGAGTAAACCTATGCCACCCTGTAGCAGCCAGTCACCTGCGTCCGCCTGCAGATGACTGTACCTGCCTCCACCCTTTCAACTATTTACTAACAATTTGCATAAACTCACAAAATATGTAAAAAGGCAGCATGGGTCCAAGTTGATATAACACAATGGTATTTAAATATAAGGTCTTGCACAAAAGGCTCAAAGAGTCAGTCCCACCAGCACCAGCCAGAAAGTCAAGGATTCACAGCAATTTACACACAAAAAAAGGCATAAGGAATATAGATGCAGGTTCAATACGGTTGTTCAAATAGCTACCTCAATCTTAGATTGCATTTACAAAATGTAAATTGCCAAGAAAGTTACTATTCTCTACCAAAATCAGTACTACAGATGTTTCAGAATACTGCATTTTAGCAGGACCAAGGACAAATTCAAGGATTTGGAAGGATCCCCTCCTTGGTGGGTGAGAAGACTAGTCACACACTTGGAAGGCGGCGGGGGGAAGAACAGCACAGGGAAGGCAAGGAAGCAAGACTTCTGTCTCCAAAAGTGTAAAAGGCCAATATGTTGAGGAATAGAACAACTTTCTGTGGGTCTAGGGAACACAAAGACAAACAAGAGAGGCAAATTTTAGTTCAATGTAAGGAAGAATATGTCAAAGATCAGGGCTGTTCATAATTGGACTGGTGCACCTGGAAAGGCGGTAAGGACCTCCTTATTGAAGGCCAGACCTCACGACCCAAGGAGGTTTCCAACATCACAGGAAGTCAGATTAGGTAACTCCCTCCCCGCCACAAATGCCACACTGAACAGAAGATATTTACCGGCAAGACCACCTCCCTAACTCCAACACCTCCCCATTCTCTCACTCCAAGCTTGACGGTTCTAATTTATTTTCTAAGAAAATAATCTGCAAAGGTTAGTGCTTTAACAAAAATTAGGGACACTAACAACTAACAATAATGAAACAAGCTCTGAGAGTTGGGCAGCTAACTCACTGGGAAACCAGGAACACCGCCCTCAGACGTGATACTCAGATGCTGTGCATTCTTTGTAGTTTCCCTACATCGTTTTCCTAGATAATACTCTTTTACCTTTAGTCGGTTAATAAACTCCGAATTCAAAATGACTGAGCTTAAAGAGATTTTCGTAAAACTTCCTGAAATTAGGGGCACCTGGGTGGCTCAGTAGGTTAAGTGTCCGACCTTGGCTCAGGTCATGATCTCATGGTTTTGTGGGTTCGAGCCCCACATCGGGCTCTGTGTTGACAGCTCAGAGCCTGGAGCCTGCTTCGGATTCTGTGTCTCTGGCTCTGGGCTCTCTCTGCCCCTCCCCCACTCACACTCTGGCTCTCAAAAATGACTAAATGTTAAAGGGAAAAAACTTCCTGAAATTAGAGTGAGCCTTTTTTTTTAAACCTCATTCTACAAAGGTTGCAAGAAGCCTAGGCAAGACATTCTTAAACTGCCCCAGCTAGAACCCTCAGAGAATTGATTATAATTCCTCTACCCAACTAGAGATTGAGAGGTGTGGAAGGAAGATACAGGGCTTACTTTATTTGCAGATATCCGTTCTTCCCCCATTATCTCCAAGCTTCCTGAAACCCATCACTAAGTAAGTGACCCTGCAGTGTTCAAATGGATGCCTAACATGGTTTGGGTCCTCTTTTAATTCTACCCTAGGTACAAGATTACAGATCCCAGAAGCTCATTACCCAACCATTCAACTCGAAAATGATAGCACTGTCATAAAAAGTACTCTCAGAACTTTCTCTGAAGAGTACCCACTCCCTGTCTGGAATTGCTTTAAGGAGGCAGCTACCTGCCCACAATCCATCATACACTCAGAAAAACAGGCCAGCTGTCCACATCTCTTCTTGATTCCCAACCCATAGAACACCAGTCTGAAACAGAGACTGGTGTTTCTGTCCAAATCAGACGCCCTTTCAGCCTCAACAACACATTCCAGACCATCTGCTCTAACGGCCAGGCTTTACCTTTCTGAACGTGGATGATGTCGGGGAAGTTGGCCAGGTGCCCCTGATACAGCGCTAACAGGTCCATGACGGGGTCCAGGTCCTGCCTGGGCTGCTCGGCAAAGAGCTCGCCGATGGCGTCGTAGGCATCTCCGGTGAAGGCGATGGCCTGGTTCAGGCCGGCGGAGAAGGCCTGCTGGTCCAGCTCAAAGGCCTGGCTGAGGCCGCGGAAGGACTGGCCCACCTTCTGATACTCCTTCTTGAAGCCCGTCACCTGCTTGCGGGCGAACTCGTTGGCCGTGTGGTTGAGCTGCAGCGCGCTGTCGTCCATCTTCTTGGTGAAGCACTTGAAGCCATCAATCTTGCTCTCCACCTCCTGCAGGTCGAGGGCGGCGGCGGGGGGCGTGCTCAGGGTCAGGAAGAAGTTGGCGCCCACCATCTCATCCTTCTCCGCCTTCCTCTTGCCCTGTTTCCAGGCCTTCTCATCCGTGCTGCTGGGGCACGTCAGGAAGTGCTGGAAGACGTCGCACTGCGCCAGCACCGGGTGGCTGGCCATGTGGTTCATCCACCAGATCAGGCCCTTCCTGCGCTTGGAGATGAAGTCCTCCTCGAAGCGGCCCGTGGCCTGCTTCTCAGGCAGGTGGGGCACCGAGATGACAGGGAACTTCTCCGCCAGACGCGCGTACAGCCAGTCGAAGTGCTTGTAGCGCCGGTGCACCGGCACCTGCGTGTGCGTGGGCACCAGCTTGTAGGAGATGTAGCTCTTCATGCCCTTGAACTTGGTCTGTTTGGTGGGGTCGTCGATGGTGCATTGGAAGGGGTAAGGGTTCTCCTGCCACTCTGGGCCGTAGGGCCCCAGCACCACGCACAGCTTGTCCCCGTCCTTCACGAAGCCCGATGCTTCGCCCAGCACGAAGGCCTCACCGCCCGACTTGACGAAGGTGGAAAAGCGGTTGAGGTTGCGGCTTACAGTAGCTGAGCTCTTGGCCCCCGACGGGTGGTGCTGCGGAGGTGCCGGGCCGCCGCGGGAGCCCAGCGACAGGTCGGAACGCGTAGACAGGCGGTAGCGGCCGGCCGCGCCGCCCGCGGACGACGAGCCGTCGAGGTCCGGGTACGCGCCGCTGCTCAGCGCGCCGGGCTCGTCGGCCACCGTGGAGCTGTCGTCCCACTCGTCGTCCCAGTCATCGTCGCTGCCCTGGCTGGCCTGGTAGCCGCCGCCGTAGAGCTGCTGAGGCGACGGCTGCAGGGCGCCCCCGCCGTACGGGAAGCCCGCAGCCGGCGGCTGGAAGGTGCTCGGCGGTGGCGCCTGCTGCGGTTGCAGCAGCGGCTGGAAGGCGTCGGGCGGCGGCTTGAAGGAGGCGGGCGGCGCGGCGGGCAGGGGCTCGAAGCCGCCGGGCGGCACGTTGGCGTAGCGAGCTGGAGCTCCCGGACCCCCGTCGCCCGCCGGGCCGGGCTCAGGGGCGCGGATCACCTGCACGTACGAGGCCGGGAAGAGGCCACGGTCGCCGCGGCTGTTGACCCCCTCGAGCCAGCCCTCGATGTCCTGTTCGCTGCACAGGCTCAGCACCTCGTGTTCCCGCAGCGAGATCTCGCCCGGGTTCTCCGACCTAAAGTCATACAGCGCCCGGGCGCGCAGCGCCATGGTCCCGGCGTCCCGGCGGGCGGCCGCCGACTCCCGGCGCCGCGAGCCCGGGGCCGGCCGAAGGGACCCGCGGTGTCGCCCGCGCCCCGGCGCGCGAAGTGGAGGCCAAAAGATAGCGCGCAGCTCCGCGCCCCGGCCCGCCGGTCGCGCCCTCCGCGTCGCTCGGCTCGCAGCGCCGACTGCCGCGCTGGGCCGCCGCCGCCGCCGCCGCCGGCCGGGGGCGGGGCCCGCGGCCTCCCACGTCCCCAGCTGCGCTAATCCACGGCCGAGAGCCGCGCGCCAGGCGAGAGCAAGCGATGGCCGAGCCGCCGCGCCTGCCGGCGGAGCCCACTCGGCTGCCGCCACTGCCCCCTTCAGGCGGGCCCTGAGCCGTGAGGCGCAGGGCGAAGATTTCCACTCAGAAAGGGAATTGTCTGAGATGTTTAGGCTCTTAGGTTAAAAAAAAAAAAAAAAACGTATCCTAGAAAGTAAATTAATATTTGCGTTCCGGACGAACGTTCCCACTCTGAGCGCTCAGTGAATGCTTCTAGAATAACTGAACCACACATCTAATAAAGGAGTTTCAGTGAATATTAGCGACGGCACTAAGAAGAAGACAAGATGCCTGTGCCGGGGGCTGTCCGCTCCCTTTCGTCTTCCACCCGCTGGAACCTTCTGGCAAGAAGGGGAGAAGAATGACAAGAGCAAAGTAAGGAAGGTGTTGTGCCTGACAAATGAAGAGGCTAAGGGTGGTGTGGGAAGAGAGGCATCAGGGCGGGAGAGTTTCCAGTAAAATACGTCTGCAGGGAGAGCTGGCATTTTGCATATGTCCCTTCTGCTCCCTGAGCCTCGCGTAGTGCGGGGAATGAGAGTTTACACTTCCGAGTCAGGCTACTGGGTTCGAATTCGCTTTCTGACACTACCTAGCTTATGACCTTGAGCAAGTCACTCACTGGACCTCCCTCCCTCCTAGGGTTGCTGTGGGGATTCGATAATCATGTAATCCCTACTTTACAGATGGGGAACATGAAACAGAGGGATTCATATATGGCGAGTACTATACATGGGGAGCACAGTCAGGTGTTTGTTGCTGCTGTCGCTAATGTTACTGCTGTTTGGGAAAGCAAAAACCCCGTTCTCCTTCATAAAGAGAATGGGGTCCTAAAACCACAATCCCAGGGCGTAGCACCAGAAAGGACCCTCATGTTCACACCCCTACTCCTAATCTGAGATCAGTGACCATCTGTGTCCATTCATCTCTGTCTCACTGTATTTATATTATCTTTAAGATACGTAGATTCAAAAAAGAAAACTCACTTCCCGAGATACTAATCAGCTCCCATCTCCGAAGTTGCCTTGTTTCCCATCTTCTTTTCCTTCAGTGTATAATTTGCCCCAAGTTTTTTCTTCTCATAGTCCCCTTTTATTAAGTGTAGCCTAATGATTCCTTTAAAGACACCTCTAGGGGCGCCTGGGTGGCGCAGTCGGTTAAGCGTCCGACTTCAGCCAGGTCACGATCTCGCGGTCCGTGAGTTCGAGTCCCGCGTCAGGCTCTGGGCTGACGGCTCGCAGCCTGGAGCCTGTTTCGGATTCTATGTCTCCCTCTCTCTCTGCCCCTCCCCCGTTCATGCTCTGTCTCTCTCTGTCCCAAAAATAAATAAAAAATGTTGAAAAAAAAAAAAAATAAAGACACCTCTAACTGGGATTCAGCATTCATATGTCATTAATTTCAGCCTGTCCTCTGACCCTTTTCAAGCAAATCTGGGAAACGGGCCAGAAGAGTTTACAAGTATTGTGAGGAAGGGCTGTGGTATTCTAAGCATCTTGCGCAAAACCACCAACCCAGTATACCAGAAGTACTCCCACAGTGTTTATCCCTAATGCAAAAACCTTTATTCAATTCTGTAAGCAAATTCTGAATTACAACATTTTTAGTTGAAAACTCTGAGTTAGGATCCTTCTTACAGTAAGCAAGAGAGGTCATTGAATTTCATCGTCAACAATTTATGTGGTCAGAAACATGAAGTCGACATTCACGGAACACCTACAATACAATTGATTTTGTTTGTTAACTGTGAGAAGCTAACCTACCATATTTAGGATAAGTACGTTTAATTTCACCCTTACCATTCATCTGGTAGTTACTTTTTTAGGTTAAAGCGTTCACTAAAGTAACACGAAACTTGCAATGCTTCAGGTTTTGAGACAGAGAGACTAAAAATCTATTTCAGGTGTGAAAATTCCAGGACTTTGAGGTGATGGCTTTTAAAGACTGGTTGGGCTGCTCCTTAGAAACAGTAGTTGAGGAACTACTGGATGTCAGAGGTTGTTTGCAGTTCCAGAACAAACAAGCATTCAGTTGGCAGGAGTCCGATGGGAGGCCAGGCATCAGGCTTGGTGAAGGAGAGAAACGGGCTATCCATGGTGCCTGGCTCTGTGGCTCCTGGGTGACAGGAAAAGTTCCTTAGGGTCTTGGATATTTAGAAAATGTGCTCAAGTATTAGAAAATTATAACTCTGCACTCAGGGAAGTAGATACAGCAACACATTTTTAAAAGAGTTCTCTGGAAAATGGAGACTATTCATAATTTAGTTTACACAATCATTTTTATAACCATCAACTATTTCTGTTTCCTTGTGCGTTTGTAAAAACACATCATTCCGGGACACTAAATAACTCCACACGACCGTATCTTCACACTTCTTCCTTTGGCCTGTGAGGCCTTATGTGGTGGCCTGGCCCTTGCTTCTCTTTCCATTCCTCTCTTCAACTAGAGTGAAACCACAGCGGTTTCTTTGCTATTTCTGGAACAAGCCAAGCACATTTGTGCCTCAGATTTATTTCTTTAGAGCAGTTTTAGGTTCATAGCAAAATTGAGCAGAAGGCGCAAGAGATTTTCCATATAGCCCCTCCTCACTGTCAACATCTCCAATCAGAGAGGTGCATTGGTTTCCATCGATAAACCCACACTACCACACCTTTATCCCTCAAAGCGCATAGTTTACGTTAGGATTCACTCTCGGTGTTGTATATTTTATGGGCTTGGACAAATGTATAATGACATGTATCTACATCTATGATTGTAGTAGCGTACAGAGTAGTTTCACTGCCCTAAAAATCCTCTGTGCTCTGCCTGTTCGTCTCTGCTTCCCTCCTAACCCCTGGCAAACACTGATCCTTTTAATGTCTCCATAGTTTTGCCTTTTCCAGGGTGTTATATAGTTGGAATCATACAGTATGCAGCCTTTGTAGATGGGCTTCTTTCACTTGGTAATATGCATTTAAGCCTCCTCCATGTATTTTCATAGCTTGATAGCTCATTTATTCTTAGCCCTAATAATATTCCATTGTCTGTATGTATCACAGTTTATTTATTATTTGTCTAACTGAACAATATCTTGGTTGTTCCTAGAATGGGGCAATTATGAATAAGCTGCTATAAACACTCCAGTGCAGGTTTTTGTGTGGATATAAGTTTTAAACTCCTTCGGGTAAATGTCAAGGAATACAATTACTGGATTGCATGGTAAGAGTATGTTTAGTTTTGTAAGAAACTGCCAACTTCCAAAGTGACTGTACCATTTTGCATTACCACCAGCAATGGATCAGAATGCCTTGTCAGCATTTGGTATTGTCAGTGTTCTGGATTTTGGCTATTCTGATAAGCGGGTAGTGGCACCTCATTTTAATTTGCATTTCCCTGATGACATATGATGTAGGACATCTTATTTGCCATCCGTATATCTTTTTTATCATTAATTTTTTTTAATTTTAGAGAGAGTGTGTGTGTGAATGGGGGAGGGGAGCAGAGGGAAAGAAAGAGAGAGAGAGAGAGAGAGGGAGAGAGAGAGAGAGGGAGAATCTTAAACAGGTTCCACGTTCAGCACGGAACCAGATGCGGGGCTTGATCTCCCTACCATGAGATCACGACCTGAGCTGAAATCAAGAGTCAGTCACTAAACTGACTGAGCCACCCAGGTGTCCCTGTATGTCTTCCTCAGTGAGGTAGTCTGTTAAGATTTTTGGCCCATTTTTAAATTGAGTTGTTTGCTTCCTTATTATTGACTTTTAAGAATATTTTGTACATTTTGGAAAAAAAAGAAATTGTGTACATTTTGGAAAATAATCCTTTATCAGATGTCTTTTGTAAATATTGCTGTCAGTCTGTGACTTGTCTTCTCATTCTCTTGATGTTGTCTTTTACAAAGCAGAAGTTTTTAATTTTAATGTAGTCCAGCTTATCAATTATTTATTTCATGGATAGTGCTTTGGAATTATAACTAAAAAGTCATTGCCATACCCAACATCATTTAGGTTTTCTTGTTATCTTCTAGGAGTTTTATAGTTTTGCATTTCATATTGAAGTCTCTGATCCATTTTGAGTTAATTTTTGTGGAAGGTATAAGGTCTGTGTCTAGACTGATTGATTTTTGCATGCAGATGCCCAGCTGCTCCAGCACCATTTGTCAAAAAGACTATCTGTGCCTCTTTGTGTTGCCTTTCCTCCTTTGTCAAAGATCAGTTGACTATATTTGTGTGAATCTATTTCTGGGCTCTATATTCTGTCCCATTGATCCCTCTATTTTTCCACCGGTACCACACTGTCTTGATTACTTCAGCGTTAGAGTTAAGACTTACAGGTGCCTGGGTGGCTCAGTCGGTTAAGCGTCCGACTCTTGGTTTTGGCTCAGATCGTGATCTCACATTTTGGAAGTTCAAGCCCCATATCAGGCTCGAGCTGACAGTGTGGAGCCTGCGTGGGATTCTCTCTCTCCCTCTCTTTCTGTCCCTCCCCTGCTCACTCTCTCTGTCTCAGAATGAATAAATTTTTAAAAAATTATAGAGTAAGACTTAAAATTGAGTAGTGTCAGCCCTCTTTGTTCTTCTACTTCAGTATTGTCTTGGCCATTCTGGGTCTCTTGCCTCTCCAGGTAAGCTTTATAATCAGTTTGTTGATAGCTACAAAATAATGCTGGGATTTTGATTGGGATCACATTGAATCTACAGATCAAGTTGGAAGGAGATGACATCTTGAATCTTCCTATCCAAGAACATGGAATATCTCTCCTTTTACTTAGTGCTTTGATTTCTTTCATCAGAGTTTTGGTTTCTCCTCATATAGATCTTTTACATATTTTGTCAGATTTATACCGAAGTGTTTCATTTTCAGAGGGTGCTAAGGTGAGTGGTATTGTGCTTTTAATTCCACTTGTTCATTGCTAGTATGTGTAGGAAAACAATTGGCTTCTGTATATTAACTGTGCATCCTGCAACCTTGCTGTAATCACTTTTGAGCTCTAGGGGTGGGAGGAGGGTTTAGTTGATTCTCTTGGGGATTTCTACATAGCCAATCATGTCATCTGCACACAAAGAGAGTTTTATTTCTTCCCAATGTGTATGCCTTTTATTTCTTGGTTTTCTTTATTGCATTAGCTAGGACTTCCAATATAATGTCGAAAAGCATTGATTCCATTTTCTCTGCTTTCTTACATATCAGTTAAACTTCTTTTTTAGTAGTTGGCCTAGAGTTTGCAATACGCATTACAAGTAATCCAAGTCTGCTTTCAGTTAACACTATACTGCTTCACAGGTAGTGTGAGTACCCTCTAATAACAAAATAATACAAATTCTTCTGGCCCCTTGTAGCATTGATATCATTTATTTTATGTATAAAATATGTATAAGCACACATAAGTGTGTGTGTGTGTATACATATTTATTTATATCATTTATTTTATGTATGTATAAGCACACATAAGTGTGTGTGTGTATATATATATATACATATATACATAAACACACACACACACATATATACACACTCATAAACATACATAGTTGAATAAAGCACTGCTGTTACTATTTTGAGCAGTTGTTAGATCAATTAAGAAAAATAGGAGATTTTATTTTACCTTTACTTATTCCTTCTCCAGTGTTCTCCCTTTCTTTAAGTAGATCTGAGTTTCTAATCTATTAACCATTTTCCCTCTCCCTGAAGAACTTCTAACATTTCTTGCAAAGCAAACCTACTGGCAACAAATTCTTTCCATTTTTATTTGTCTAAGAAAGTCTTAATTTCTCATGGCACAGAATTCTAAATTGGCAGCTCTTTTTCTCAACACTTTACATATTTGACTCCACTCTCCTCTTGCTTGCATCGTTTCTGAGGAGAAGTGAGATATAGTTCTGATTTTTGCTCCTCTATAGGTAAGATATTTTTTCCTTTGATTTCTTTTACGATTTTTTTTCTTACTCTTTCATTTTCTGTAGTTTAAAATTATGTGCCTAGGCGTAGGTGTTTTTTTTTTGGTATTTGTCTTCTCTGGTGTTCTTTGAATTTCCTGGATCTATAGTTTGGTATCTGACATTAATTTGAAGAAATTCTCACTTGTTGTTTTAAATAATTATTCTGTTTTCTTCTTTCTACTCTCCTGTTATTCCTATTACATGTATGTTACATTTTTTGTAGTTGTCCCAAAGTTCTTGGATATTCTATGCTGGTTATCTTTTTTTAGCCTTTTTTTTTTTTTTTCTGTATACTTTTCAGTTTTGGAGGTTTCTATTGATATATCCTCAAGCTCAGAGATTCTTTCCTCAGTCATGTCCATCTACTACAAGCCCATCAAAACATGCTTCATTTCTGTTACAGTGATCTCTAGCATTTCTTTTTGGGTCTTTCTTAGAATTTCCACCTCTCTGTTTACATTGCATTTATTCTTGCATGTTGTCTACTTTATTCATTAGAGCCCTTAGCATATTAATCACAGTTGCTTTAAATTCCTGATCTGGTAATTCCAACATCCCTGACATACATGAATCTGGTTGTGATACTTGCTCTCTCTTCCACCTGTGTCTTTGGGGTTTGTTTGTTTGTTTTGTTTGTTGTTGTTGTTTGTTTGACTTTATTTTTTGGCCTTTTAGTATGCCTTGTAATATTTTCCTCATAGCCAGGCATATTTTGCTAGGTAAGAGGAACTTTTGTAAATAGGCCTTTTATTATGTGTGGTAAGGTACAGTGGGGAAGGGAAGCATTTTATGGTGATTGTTGGGCCTTTAGTGAGCCTCTGCCTCTGGACTGTGAACTTCACATGTACTTCTTAGGGCTTTTTTTTTTTTTCCTCTTCCGTTAAGTGGGACAGGGTGGTTAGAGTGTGCTGGAGTTGGAGATTTCCTTTCCTCTAGATCAATTAGGCCCTAATAAAATCCCAGCAGGTTAGGCTCAGGTTACATAGTTTCTCCTGAGGTCGCACCTTGTTAGAAGAACACAATGCTCTAGCATGTTTAAAAATGGTGTCTTTACCCCTTCCCCTGCCAGAAGCAGTAGAGGATTTTTCTCCAGTATTCACTGTGAGGATCTGGTAGAGATCCAGGAGGTAAAACTCACAAAAATGTGGGGACTGTCTAATGGCTGGGTCTCCCCGGAGTTTTTAACTCTGAGTTGTCCCCACGGGTCCTCCAGCAATTCATCAATTACAGTTCAGATGTTCCCACCCCAACACTGTTTCCTACAGAGGCTTCTGCTCTGCCAAGGTGTGATTCTCTATATTCATCTGTTGGTCTCTCCAATATGGATGTAGTGGTTTGTGCTGTAACTTCGCTTCTCTTATGAATCTAAGAATATTTGATTTTTTTCAGTTTGTTCGTCTTTTTACTTCTCCTGAGAATGGAGTAACAACTTCTAAGCTTCTTACATGTCAGACCAGACACCAGAACTTGCCTCAGGTTTTGTCCTTGATGTTTTTTGTTTGTTTGCTTGCTTTTTCTGTCTGGAATCCTCTTCCCCCTGAGATCTACCACGCTGCATTTTCACTTTATTCAGAATCATTGTAGCTCCTCTATCCCTCCTTTCTTCTTCTGCCTTGGAGAACCCAGAAGTAAGGTGGAGACGGCCTAGGTCCCTGAGTGACCGACACCAATCAGACTTTCTGAGAAGAGAAACCTTTATTGGTTCAGCCACTGAGATTGCATGATTTGTTTATTGATGCAGCTGGCTTTAATTATCCTAACTAATACTTGCTCTCTCCCTTCCACCCCCCAGCCATCATTCCGTGCTTCTTTTCTGTGTAGCACTTACTACCTACCGTAAACACATCTATATAGTAATTGTCTCCCTTGTTGGGATGCAAACCTTTTCAGAGCAGGAAGTTTGTCCCAGGCACTGACGATATGGCAATGAATAAAACAGACATGGTAGGCAATTAGCAAATACTTCTTCAGTGACTTTCCTCCCTGGAGGTCAGCTCTTCTCAGTAACTCTTCATGTATCTGGGTCTGTTTGCCTCTGCCCCTCTGTGTCCAGCTGTAAGGAAATGCTTCTAAAGCAATTAAATGACACTTCTCGTTACGTTAGCAATCTTAAAGCTAGCTCAACAATCCAGAACAATACTCCAGATTTTCTGAGATTTCTGGGAATTTCACCATTGGTTGATTTGTATTTGCATTTGGCTATTTGTATAGTATTACAAATTACACTGTATTTATATTTACTTGGAAGTTTTTTGTGTAATATACCAAACATTATACAAATATATACATAGGATTTCATAAGAACATTCACCTCTTAAAATCTTATTTCCTGCTGTATTTTCACTGCAACTCTTCCATGAACAGAGCAGGTATTATCATCTCTAGTGTCACAGGGCAGGACCACAGGGCAGGAAATCCAACTGCAGAGGGAGCTCAGCTGAGATCACGTGGCTGGGAAGCAGGCCAGTGACTACTTAGCTGTCCTGAGAACTTTCATTGTCTGAGTCATAGGTCTGCCCCCTGCTGGCTCTGTAAAACTGTTATTATTAAAGAGTATTGGCTGCTTGCTAGAAGCTTTGTAGCTGAGAATTAATAGAAGGCCTGGATTCAAAGAAAGCGCCATGTCTGAAAGGAAGGCTACTTACTGTACTTCTGTGTCTACTTGGTTTCACAAGGATTAAAACTCTTTGAGGACAGGGATTTTGTCTTCTTTGTGCAGTACTGTATGCCCAGCATAGTAAATCAAATAAATGTTAGGGGCACCTGGGTGGCTCAGTTGGTTAAGGGTCTGACTCTTGATTTTCGCTCAGGTCACGATCTAATGGTCCATGAGATCGATCCCGGAGTTGGGTCCTGTGCTGGCAGCACAGAGCCTGGTTGGAATTCTCTCTCTCTCCCTTGCTCTCTACCCCTCCTCCACTCAGGCTTGTGCCCTCTCTCTCTCTCCCTCTCTCTCCCAAAGTAAACATTGAAAAATGTTTTAAATCCAATAAATATTTGTCAACTGAATGAATAAATGAATGAACAAATGAACCTTTCTCAACCTTAGTTTCTTAGTCTGAAAAATGGGAGTAAAAAAAAAATCACTTCATGTGATCTTAACTGGATTTAATGAAATAAGTCCGTATTATGTTCATAAGTTCACACAATGCTCATGGTATAAAATTAATTTTAATATAATTTAAAGTATTGTCTAATGATTCAAATTAATTTTTTAAATGGTGTGATTCATTGTTGAGGTGACTTGGACATATTTTCACATTTGGATTTTATGATGTTCATTATGATGTTCATACATAGTGATATGTATAGCTGAGACTGTACCCCAAGTCTCTAAAAATTTATCTACTACTATTAAAGAAATCCCTCATTTTTCAATACTGGACCTCTTTCACAGAGCTCATTCCTACTCCAAAATCAGACTAAGGACCTGATCCAATATTCATTACTTGACAGCCCCCTTTATAAATTGTCCTCTTTCCTCAAATATGTTTCCTAGATTAACTCAGCTAGTGGCTAATGAGCAGTTCTTGTAGATCTTTTCTATCCCCCCTTTTGAATTGTGGCCTGTTTTTCTTCCCATCATCAATATATATGCAATGTCATCGTTTGTAAGTCTGCTTTTCTTAATGTTTTATACCAGGAGTCACAAATTGCCAAGCCACTGCCTGAATATGGCCCAGTGTTTAGTTTAAAATGTGAGAGACTTCTCACTCATTAAAAAATCGGGATTTCTGGCTCCTTTTGGAGAAAGAAGTCAGAAGATCTGGCTACACTGGGCCAGTACTTCTGCATAGCAGTTATAGCTGATCCCCTTTCGACACGGCTGTTATTGCTAATTCACCACAGTCCCCACTCTCTTTGCTGTCTCATACCCAGGACTGTCTCCCATCTCAGCCCCTATACACCTAGAAGAGTTTGTCCCTCACACATTTTCCAGGGTGAGAATGATCACCCCAGTGGCATCACCATGGATAATTCAGATCTCTGTCTGTCATAGCCCTCTTGTAAGCTCCATACTCATTTCCAAATATGTTCTGGACATTTCCTACAGAATATCTGCCAGTCTGTTCTTCCTTCTTTGCTAGCTTCCTTCCATCAAGCAAATAGGCACCAGGGTATAAAGAAGATACTGCTTTATCCCTCATGGAGCTGGTTGGTGAAATTGGCGCTCATGGAAACTACATGCTGTGTGCTATGGTTAGGGTGTATGCAGGAAATTATGGAACTTAGCAGACCAGGGAGGTGGGGTAGTAGTCAGGGAAGGCTTTCTGAAGCAAATGGAAACTAATTTGATTAACTGAAGCTAAAGTGGGATGGGAGAAAGGTAGAGGATGACATTTTTTCCCAGGAGGGTTGACAGAAACCAGACACGTAAGAGCCCATTCTGCCTCATTCATTTACTGTACCAATATTTGAGTGCTATGTGTGAGCCACTCACTGTGTTAGTGGTAACCAAGACTGAAATGGTCGCATGGAACTTAGACTTGAGAGGAGTCAGAAACCAAGTAGATGGAGGGCCATTGGCTGAGATGAGACATCCATGAGAGCCAGGGAAGATGAGAGCAGTTTTGGATGTTGAGTTTGAAGTGCCTGTGCCCTGATGGAAATGTCCTAGGCAGTGGCACAAAAGTCTGGAACCCAGAGAAAGATTGAGGCAGACATGGAGTTAGAAGTTAGTCCATAGGTGGTAACTGAGGGGCTGTGAAATAGAAAATAGAGTGAAAGAGCATAGACACGAGATAGGAACAGTGAACCGACAACAGATAGCCTCCCTCAGTCATTCCTTTTCCTCTGCAAGCCTGAGAAGGAAGGATCACATAGGTAAAAAGGAATGTAGGAAGGCGATGTATTAGAAAATAAGAGAAAAGCATTTCAAGGAAGAGAGGGAAAAAGTCATATCAGAAAAAAAAAAAAAAAAAAAATGAAGACCATCCACTTGGATTTCACCAAAGAGATCATTCTTCAGACTCCCAGTGTCCCAGCCCTGCTGGCTGACCCCAGATGTGCTGCCTCTTGTGTTTTTCCCTCTGATATTGTTAGTGTGCAGAGACGCTCCCATAGAGGAAACTTCAGTTGCCCCTGACTGCTACCGTTCCTTCATCTTCCACCTGTACCCTGAATTTAGCCCCCCTTCATCCATTCTACTACCACCCAAGTTTTGGCTGCATTTCTTACTGTAATGGATTGTTGCAAACGTCCTCTGAAATGCTCTGGTATTACTATTCACTTTAGCCATACTAGCTTTCCCATCATTTCCTCAACAGGTTACATGTGCATCGAGATTTGGGCCTTTCACATAGGCTCTTTCCTCTGCCTGGAGTATCCACTTTTCTTCCTGTGTGGGCAAAACTAGTCATCCTTCAAACTCCTGTTCCTCTTCTCCCAAGAAGCTTCTCCTGGCAGAATAACTTATCCCTTCCCTTGAGTTCACAGAGCATTCTATTCATACCTGTTTTGTGGCATCTGTACCAGTGTGTTACTTATTCATTACCAATCTGTCCATCTGCCCCATTTACATGAGTTTCAGGGTGAACACTCCAAGAGTTTGAGGTGGTGGTTTTCACAGCCTGGCATTATCCTGGGTTCATAACTATTTCCCTGTGGCTGTCCTAATGGCAGGAATACAGGAGATACTCAAATATTTCATGTTGGAAGTAATAAGATATGTAGTAGCTGTAGGAAATATAAACATGAACAGTAGCCAACTTTAGGAGAAGAATTGAAGGATGTGTTTCCAGATAAACATGGTAATTTTTAGTTCCTAGATGTGGCAGTGGAAAGAATCTGCTGGGTTTTTTTCCTTTAGTTAAAGAGAAAAAAAAAAGTCATTTGTAAAATTAAAATGTAGGAGATTAGGAAGAGGGGTGGGAAGGGAAGCATTCTGTTACTCCAGGGAAAAAAGCTAGTGCTCTGAGAGAACCCTTACTTCCCTTATTGCTGATAAGGCTGGCTCTCTCTGCAGCAACTGCGCCTGTCTTTCTCTGATTAATTCTAATGAGACCTTTATCTCATTAACATATCAGAACTCCATTCATTCACCTTGCCTGGAGGTCAGAGATTACAGCAGAATCTAAAATTCAAAGAAGTGGGGGCACCTGGGTGGCTCGGTCAGTTAAGCCTCCAACGTAGGCTCCGGTCATGATCTCAAGGTTCTCAAGCCCCGCATTGGGCTCTGTGCCGAAAGCTCTCGGAGCCTGGAGCCTGTTTCTGATTCTGTGTTTCCCTCACTCTCTGCCCCTCCCCTTCCCTCTCTCTCAAAAATGAATAAAAATATTTTAAAAATAAGTCATTAAAAAATAAAATAAAATTCAAAGAAGTAAATCAACAAGCAAACCTAAAAGAATTACAAAAAAAAAAACCTAAGTGAAATTTTACTAAATATTGATTTTCACAGTATAGTGACAACTCCTCAAAGACACCTATCAAAACATACTAGTGTCTAAGACAGGGAGTGACTTGGAAGAGAAATAATATGTACATAATAGAACATTTATCACACTAAGAACTTAACATAGCAATTTAGGAGAGTATTGCTAATTACAAATTAGATTTCTGTAAGGATAATTTAGCAATCTAATCTACATGGGCTGGGTAGAAATCAGACCTATTATTTAAACATGAGAGAGGGGTACCTGGGTGACTCAGTGGGTTAGGTGTCCAATTCTTTTTTCTTTATTTTAATTTTTTAATGTTTATTTATTTTTGAGAGAGAGAGAATATGGGAGAGGAGCGGAGAGAGAGGGTGGCACAGAATCTGAAGCAGGCTCCAGGCTCTGAGCTGTCAGCACAGAGCCCGATGCAGGGCTCGAACCCACAAACCGTGAGACCATGACCCAAGCTGAAGTTGGATGCCCAACCGACTAAGCCACCCAGGCACCCCAGATGTCCAACTCTTAATTTCCTATCAGGTCATGATCTAACTGTTAGGTTCGTGAGCTCAAGACCTGTGTGGGGCTCTGAGCTGACAGCATGGAGCCTGCGTGGGATTCTCTCTCTCTCTCTCTCTCTCTCTCTGCCCTCTACCCCCACCCCACTTGCACACACTGTCTCAAAAATAAATAAACATTAAAAAAGTAAACATAAGAGATTGATGCTTTAATATGAGCTATAGATAACATTTTAAGTAAGAAGTCATCAATTCAAATGCCTGAATGGGACAGGCAAGTCATGTAAACAGGCCTAGTGGAGGGGTCCAGAGGGGTGGGGAGTCGGGGGCCTGTGGTGACCTGAGGAGAGTGCACCTCATCTAAAGAGGACAAAGACTCAGCCCCTGCCCCTTGGTGACATGCCAGAATACAGGCCCTATATTGCCATATGGCTTGATTTTTCTAAGAAGCAACTAATCTTCATTTGTATGTAAAAATGTCCTGATTTTTAAAAAATTGTGTGAGTCAAATGACATGTGTCTGAAGGCAACATTTGCACTATTGGCTTCCAGTTTGCAACACTCATTTTGAAAGTCCAAGTTACTTCTTACCTGCCTTAATCCTTGCTGGAGAAAACAACTGAGCCCTGAGAAGTGATGCTGCGTTGCATGAACTGTATTTCTCCTGGAAATGCTTTAAGATCTTCAAGGAGGTCAGACCACAGCACAACAGACATCTGGAGGAGAAATGCCCATTTCCATTCAAGGTAGTATAATTGATTTTCCCCAGAGCAGCTTTGGACCAGCTCCTCCTTTGGAGAAAAACTCTGCTCCCTTAAAATGACAAATGTCATTTAAATGTCCCCTGTCATAATAAGAGAAGGCAGGCTGCTTAGCACTAAACATTTTCCCCATCCCATTCTATGCATATTGACCCAGCTGGGAGAACATGTTTATAAAAATCAGAGTTGGGGGGGGGTGTGTAGCAGAATGGATCAGATGCCTTTTCAGTGGCAGAGACAATACTGACATCAACAAATTTGCTTAAAGATCTACAGAGCCACTAAATGCCATTATGTCGAACCTGACTCAGAACTATACCTAGAGAAGAATTTTAAAAGGAAAAAGCATATATTAGATTCATTTAATCTAGGGTACTACACACGTACACTTACATCGAAGATACTCATTTTATAGCGGATAAATAAAAAAAATAAGATTCAGGTAGATAAAATATTTTAAGTGAACAAGGACAGTTTTCTTTTTAGGAAATCTTGTGAATGAATTCTATAGGAAAGAGTCCTTTTAATATATGAAGTAGGATATGTAGAGGGTCTTTATAAAGTTATATTCACATATAAATTTATACAAATAAATTTATACTCATATATAAATTTATACAAATTCTATAAATTCATGTTTCTATATTAAATATCTGGAGATGAGTCTGGTGGCTAAATCAGGCATGCATAAAAATTACCAACCTGAAATATTTTTTTAAACAGCATTGTTATCCTGGGAAGCACATAAGAGGCTTAAGCTTCATGCCTTGATGCAACGAGGCAGGACGGGTTGGGAGCCGGCAGAAGACATAACACCGTGTCATTTCTGTGTCTAGAAGGAAAGGATATTTGCACTGCCAGGTGGACTGTTAAAGCTGAACTCTCAGGAGCAAGAGACTAGCCCCAGTGAGCAAGTCAGGCTTTCCTGTACCCCAGCGGACTCTCAGGGGACCCAGCTTCAATGGTAAGCCAAACTCCTACTGGGAGGAAAAGGGGGGCACAGACCTGCCTAACTAAACTGCAGTTTTTCTTTTGAGAGGAATCCAAAGAATTCCTGTTTGTGCATTGCCTGTTTGTGCTGTTTATTGGAATCTGGGCTTCTATAAATTTTAAGCCAAGGGGATCAGCAAATTGAAGTGTGGTCTGGATCTGAAGTTTTTTAAGTGCAAGTCCTTGGAGATGCTGCTTGCTGGGGGGAGCACTGAGAAGGGCAACTCAGGCACAGCATTTGTCCTCCATTCAACCCTCAACTGGTTCTAATGAGAACCGATGATAGAAAAGAATCTCCATCTCTGGCTCCGACTGGTCTATAAATACTTTTCTGGTCTTCATGGAGGGGCAAGGTATAGGGAGAGAAGAAAGTTGCAATAATACCAACCTTAGCAGTTAGTATGACTTGACTGAAAAATTTCAGGATATTTCTGTTGATTTTTTTCCCTGTGTTCAGAGAGTCTTAAGAACTGGCCACGCTTAGTTCACCAACAATTTAACAAATATTTTTTGATCACTTAAATGTGCCTGTACCAGAGATAAAAATATTAAGAAATCACAGAATCCTATGGGGATGGGGACAAGGAGAGTTGATGTGGAGAGAAATAGACACAAACAGATCATTTGATCATTTCAGTACAGTGTGTTAGTCAAATGCACATATGTGTAGATATATATGCAAGTGCATATGTTAATATAGACAAATATATATGTGTATACTTATATGTGGGTATGTGTGTGTGTGTGTACATATAAAATACCAGGTGCTAATTTTATGTAAGTCACTGTGTTAATTATATTACAAACATTATCATACTTAATATTCACTCAGAAAGGTTGTTTTGAGAATTGTCATTCCCAAATTATAAAGGAGGAGAATGATTTTCCCAAGATCAAAAAGCTGGTAAGTGCAGGTCGGCCTGGTGCCAAGTCTCGGTTTCTGGCCACCACTCTGAGCTTCCTCTCATCTGAAGGAGACAGAAGAGTAGAGGTGATGGCTGAGGTTTTGTTTTTTCTTTTGTTTTTGGTGTATGTCTTTTGCATAGGTATCAAATTCACAGGACTCAAAACTGAACAACATAGAGTGTAAAGTAAGTCTTGCTCCCATACCGACTCTCCCATACTCTCTACTCCCAACCCTCTTCACTATCCCTATCCAAAAACAAAAACTTTTGTAGTACCTTGCTGTTATTCAAGAGTTCCCTTACACAAACATGTTTATCCCTCCTCCTTCATTACACAGATAGGCACACTATACACATTGCTCTGCCCCTTGTTTTTTAAATTTAATGATGTATCTTAGAACTACTTCCGCGTCGGAGTTTAGTATCCTCATTCTTTCTTACAGCACCATAACATCACATTATATGGATGAACCGTAATTTATTGAAATGTCCCATTCCCCATTTGATAAACGTTCCTGGGTACAATCTTGATCATGCTACCTTATGGAACTGTCTTACTGCTGGTAGAAATTTTTCTGTTGTTTCTTTTGGGTTTTCCTGGATGACAGTATCCTTTCCAATATTATACTTCTGATTTCCTTTTCTTGTATCATGTCCTTGTCTATTACAAGACCTGAGTTTTTAAAGGAAAAGGGCTTAGTCAAAGAGAGGATTAGTATTTGAGGCAGAGAAAGCATCAGAAGCACAAAGATACAAAACACCATGGTGGGTGCTGAGAAATACAGGAAATCAGGAATGTTGTAGTGTAAAATAATACAAGGTGAGGTGTAGAAGGAGTGAAGGGGAACACATGCTATAAGGAAACCGTGCTGTATGAGGATGGGAGGCGTTTGCAATGAGGGACATGAAAGGATCAGTCAATGTAAGACAGATCCATTGAAAGTGGCAAGCCTGAGGGAACTATTGAATGATACCACGTGAAACATGATTAAGGTAAGCAATGTCTGCAGGGAGAGAAAAGGATGAAGAGAATAATACTTAGTAGATAAAACTGGCAAGCCTTGGTGACACCGAGGCATGAAGATGGAGAATCTGGATGGATAGACAGTGTCTATAAGTGAGATAAAGAGAGCAGAGAGATAAGGAGAAATTTGACTTTCAAAATGGCAATCTTGAAGTGTAACTCACTAAACAAATGGGAGGTACTATGGTATCCCAACTTTACTACCTGAGTGGCCTGATGGGTGTGTTGGTCTCTTGACAAGTGGTAAACTTTGGACCTAAACACAGATTTGTTAATGCTAAAATCAGCAATCATTCCACTGTGTGTGCTGCTTTCTAAATAAGCAGAGCGTATGAAAGAACATAATTGAAAACAAGCACAACTGATTAAAATGAGGAGAAAAGCTTCAGGAGAGAATAGTAGAGTAAGTGAGCTAGATAGACAGACTGGGACCACATAGCAGAATCCAAACAGTTGGAGCTTTGATCCAGTCCGGTGACCCAAATTTAGAGAATACAACAGAAAATAATAGTTTTTTTTAGATTATGCACATTTTAGGTAATCCGTCTCCACCAGCTCTGTTGGAAAGGTAATCTACCATGAGCCCTGGACATCCCTGCACATACTTGCTTGGTATGTCAAGAAACCAAGGCCCTAAGGCCCTGGCCACACTTTATCTAGGCCATTTGTCAGGATGTGTTTGCAGAGAGCAACCTTGAGGCATGAGGTAAGGTCTCCCTCTGGGACAAAGGGGAGGCTGTTTACTGCTGGCTATAAAACAATGGGTTACCCAAGCTCAGTGTCCTCTGCTGTAATGCAGTTCGCTGCATGTGCAGGTGGCCATCTGGGCCCTGCTGGATTGCCCCTGTGGGATTTGGTGGAGGTGGGGAACAAGAGGAACCAATGCAAATGTGCTGGTGGTGATGCTGTTTGCTGTGCCCTGAGTATTAAAGTCTTTTCTCTCTGAAGTATAAGTAGATGTCTTCTGCCAGCATTCATGAAACAGTAACAGGCTAATTTATTAGCTTAGAAATAAGATGAAGTCATATCCTAGATCCTGAACATCTATGCCCCTGACACTGTTGAGTCACGGTATTCAGTTTGCCCTTATCAGCTTCTGGGAGCCCCGTTAGCAGCCAAGAGATAGATATATCAAGAAAAACAAGGCCAGGGAGCCCACTGGCCCAGGCCCTTTTGTGCCTAGTGGGGCCCCCCTGAAGCCTTCTCTCTTCATCTTCATTGTTTCTTCATGATATGAGAGGACATCATAGCTTATGGCACTGTCATTATGAATGTTGTTTTTGTAAGCTGAGAGAGTGAGGCTAGACTGTTCAGGGCCTTTCTAAAAGCTCACCACTGAATTTCCACTCAACCATTTTTTTTTTAACATTTATTCATTTTTGAGAGACAGAGACAGAGCATGAGTGGGGGAGGGGCAGAGAGTGAGGGAGACACAGAATCTGAAGCAGGCTCCAGGCTCTGAGCTGTCAGCACAGAGCCCGATGTGGGACTCGAACCCATGGACTACAAGATCATGACCTGAGCTGAAGTCGGACACTTAACCAACTGAGCCACACAGGCGTCCCTTTTTTTAATGTTTGTTTATTTTTGACAGAGACAGAGACAGAGTGCAAGCAGAGGAGGGGCAGAAAGTGTGGGGGGGGGGGGAGACACAGAATCTGAAGCAGGCTCCAGACTCTGAGCTGTCAGCACAGAGCCCAACGCAGGGCTTGAACTCACACACCGAACCATGAGATCATGACTTGAGGCAAAGTCAGACGCTTAACCGACTGAGCCACCCAGGTGCCCCTCCATTCAACCATTTCTATACTCCTGTCTCTCCAGTTTACTGACTGTGCTCCCCACCCTGACCTTTTGCCATGCCACCGGCATCAATCAGTAGCCCAGAATCACCATTACTGATAGGAGCAGAGAGAGATCTGAGAGAGGAAACACAGAATCAACTCAGGAATTCATAGCAATCTGTTAATTGCTCTCTCATTATTTTTATAACACTTTCTCCATGGTAAGTAATCCTTTGCTTTAGCCTGAGACCCAAAAGGCCTCTCACAGCCATAGGAGAAAGTGTAAATCAGAAATAAACCAGCTCATACAAGGCTTGGCTTATCATCATCTGGTGGTTCACAAAACCTCAAGGCTTGAACTTAAGTTACGCTGATCCCAGATAGCCAGCACCACTCAGAAGCAAACATTTCTGAGGATGATTCATAGAAGTCTCAGCTTCAAAATATTTCTATGAACTATTTTCAAGTACAACCCCAACATTCAATGATAGCCAGAAATATGAGGAGACAAGACCATGAATAAGAACCAACAGAAGCACTAAACAACAGTAGACAAGGAATCTATGGGTTGGAATCATTAGACACAGCCTGTATGATGATGGTTTCCATATCCTCGCACAGATTTCCATGCTTGGCTGATGTAATCTGGAATGGCACATAAACTTTCCCCTAATCAGTCACTTGTTCTCTCCCCTCCAGTCATTCCCATCTTCTCCTAAAACTTCCCCCTTTCGTTCTACTCTTTCCAGAAGCTTCTCTGTCTCTTTTCCCTCAGACATCTTCTCTTCTGCTTTCTAAGGTACTCAGATTCCCCTGTATTGGTTAATTATGCAGGCTCTGGAGAAACCCTGTCTGAATTCAAATCCTGGCTCTATAGTTTCTCTAGGGTAAGTTGCTGAACCTTTAAGCCTCCTTTCCACATCTGTCATGTGCACCTACCTCAGAGGGTTGGTATTAGGATTAAAGTAATTAATACAGGCAAAGTGTTTATAATGGTACATGGCATTGGACAGTGCTCAGTAACTACTAGCTATGAAACCCACAAACCACTAAGCTTTAGTGTTAGGGTTATATAGTCAGGGCACATAACCAGCTACTTCCAGAGGGAGCTTCTCTTCTGGATGTCATTTTATTCTTGGGCTTCTGTCATGTCAGTCTTCCCACCAACATTGGCCCCAGGCACCTACTGCCTCTCTAGAGCTATGGCACAAGTTTGGACGGAAATCCACCACCCACCCCACTCATCATGAATTTCCTTAACACCAGCGCCACATGAGGGGGTCCAAGTGTCTTTTTACTTTACCACAATACTGAAAGAAAACACAAGAGAAGGCAAATGAAACAAACCCTTCAGCTTGCGAGGTGCAGTTCCCTGTTCCTACCATAACTCTTAAGCCTCCAGCACCCCAGGTTGGGTGCCATTCTCCTGCCTGTCTCAGAGCAGAGCAACTCCCTCACAGCTTCTGAAGGCAGGGGATGGGAGGTTCTCATGGGCTTTTCTCCATCACCCTTCACTCTAGCTCTAGAGGCCTCTTAACGTGCAGAAGAAACTATGTGCCTACCATGAGAACCACCATTGCACAACTTGACTGTTCTGCAACTGAGGCTGAAGAATGAGTCTAATTGGATTCTGGCAGGGGAAGACGGGTGACAGGACTCTGGTGACTGTCCAGAGGAACAGTGACTTCACCCAGGTGGGCGTTAGCTCCTCTGTATGAGGAGATCATCCCCACGTCAGACCAAACATTACAAGAGCACCATGCAGGTCCGGGACATGTTTGTCCTCATGTGCCCTCTTGCCAGGCTCCCTGCTTTGCTCTCTATCCTGGGGCCTGACCTCTGATGGCTGCATTTTCCTGGCTCCCCAGTCAGCTAATGTCCAATGGGGCTTGGCCACTGGATGTGGCGGAGGGAGACTGTTAAGTGGGAAGAAGAGAAAAACCAGAGTATCTCCCCATCTCTGTTCACCTGCTGCTCCCCCCTACAAGCCCACCATTACCAAGGTCTGTGGGTAAAACTGGCCTCTGACTTCTAGAAACACTGCCTCTTCCTCTTGACCCTCTAGACTTGGAATAGAAATGGCTTCCTAATCTCTGGGTTGCAGCCTTGGTGGTTCAGTGGTAGAATTCTCGCCTGCCTAATCTCTGGGTTGCCTCACTGGCCCCTATTTGTCCTCCTCTCCTCCATCATCTGTATTAAATATTGCACGCATTAAATCACCTATTTCAAGTGGTCATCATGGTTTCTGCTTTCCTGGGGAGGACTGGACTGGTCAAATATCTTCTCAATAATATAACCATGCCCTTCATATAGGAAAGAGTATACACATATGATAACATGGGCTAACATTAACCAGACATCCTTCTCTTTACCTGATGCAACAGTGTTGTAAGGGAAGAAGCCAAGCTTCATTTCCTCTATTCATTGTTTTCAAGCTCACTGTTAAATTTCCTGGCTTTGTACCACCTCTTTGAACCAGCTGACCAGAACTTCTTTAATTGTGTTACCATTCACAGCACTATGTTGCCCACGTTCCCTCTTCCATCAATATTTCTTTTACGTACTTGTCATCTTTTTGTCAGGAAGCTTCACATCTCATGGTTTCAGCTCTTAGGTATATGTATAAAATCTCAGATTCATACCTCCAGCCTTGAATGTTTTCTAGGCAGGCCCTTGGAAAGAAAGGATGAGAACATGTGTTGCCGTGACCTGCCCATCCGTGGCCTAGCCAAGGCATAAAGGATCAAGCTGTTTTTTCATTCTCCCATCTCCTCATATTCACACAGTGTCCATTCCCCCAAACTGAAACCCTTGAAATCTTTGGACTTCATACAATGAGCAATATAGAATTGTCCTCGAGCAGGAGCATGATAGGATTAATCTTTTCTTTAGTCTCCACCTCCAAACCTCTGTGCCTGGCTTTTCAAAACCCCCATTTACCAGCCCCACCTACCTCTAAACTCAACTTACAGCCTCCAAAATCCCAACCTTCACTCTGATCAGGCTGGTCTCTTCTCTGAGCCCCTTCACAAGGAAGGACCACCACAACCCTGTCTCTTGGACTGAGAAATCACAAAGCAGAATGATGTGACAGCATGAAGTCCAGGATCAGACTGCCTGGTTTCAAACCCCTGTTCTAGCTCTTACAGACCTTGGACAAATTGCCCCTCTCTATGCTTTGGTATCCTCAGCTGGGAGAAATAATACTATCTCTATCATAGGGTTGTTGTAAGGAGTAAGCGTCCTAACACGTGTACTTAGAACATTCCTGACAGGTCACATGTGATTGGAAAACTAGGTGGCAAGGAACTTCTTTGCCACCTATTCTTTGCCATAGCTTGGCTGTGTCACCATGTAGTTATCAAGCAGAAATACGACTTTCCGATTTTACCCAATATTTTATGTCTTATTCCAATTGCACAGAAGTACAGACTCCTGTTAAGTCTGAGAAAAGAACTGCTCTGTTTACAGGATTCCTTTTCCTCCCTCCCCTCATCCAAATTCAGTCCCATCCTCTGAGAACCAGCCTGAGTCCCACTTCTGTGAAAGTCTCTCCCATTGCTCCAGCCTACTCCAAACTCTCCTTTCTGAAAACATTTGTATGGTAGGTCCACACCATACAAATTAGCAGTGAATTGTTTTTGTGAGTCAGTGTGTTCTGTTGGGGTTTCCAGGGGTCCCCCCAATAAATAGCTCTCTGCTTTTCAAACTGAGTTCTCAATAAATGAAGAACTATATCAAGAGGTTTGCAGGTAGAGCCCACATTATCACCTTTATTTTTGGCTGAGCTGAATTGTAGGATATACTATTGAGTGATGGTCCAGTGGGCCTCTGACTGCATGGGGAAATGTATCTTTTCCTCATGTAGTTGCCCCCAAAGCTACTCCACTCCAGGGAAATCAGCCCACCTCTACCACAGACGACAAGCATGTGAGTGCCAGTGGTATATTTAAGGAAAAGTCCTCCTCCTACAAACCAAGAAGTGGGATAAAACACCCCCACCACCAATCCCGCAAGGACTTTTGATGCAAACTGTTAAACTCTTTGAGGGCAGGACCTATATCTTAAGCCTCTCATGCAGTCTCTGTACTACTGAGAAAGATGTGCACATAACAGCTATTCACTAATAATAAGTTCAGGCTGTGTTCTAATCACTTTCCATATATGAGCTTAATCAGTCCTTATAACAACCCTACAAAGTAGCTGGTATTAACACTCATGTTTCATAGATGAAGAAACTGAGGCATAGAGTTCACAGTGTCAATAAGTGGTAAATCTGGAATTTAGACAAGTTGGGCTTCAGAATTCATGCTTTTAATCACTATCTGATACTGCTGTGATTGAATTTCAAGGGCAATAGTGTTGGTAGAAATGGGGATTGTGAGAGATCAGAGCTGGTTGGGAACAGCTCTGATAATAGCAAGTTAAGGGAACGATAATAGCAAGTTAAGGGATGGTGACTGACATCTAATACTTAGAATCACTGGAGAAGGGTCTATGGCACATTTACTTTTTTCTAAACTATCAGAAATCCTGTGAAATAACTAAATTATGTACTACTACATGAACTTGGAAGGAACTCTGTGAATTCATTCCACTGAACTACTGACATAATTTCTTTATGTAATACTTAATCAGGAGCACAAAAATGAATCAAAGAGGCTCACACTTGATTGAAAAAGAAATAGTTTCTGGCTCTATGACTTTATTGCTCATATGATTAAACTATAATTTGTATTTTAATAGACAAGGAGGTTTTTCTTTATTGTGGTACAGGATGATGTGAAAGTTAAAATCCTTTCCAGATATTAATTATATTTCACCTTATAGCTTTACATTGTATTTCCATGATCAATTGCAGTCTGAATCGAAAGAAAGAAAGAAAGAAAGAAAGAAAGAAAGAAAGAAAGAAAGAAAGAAAGAAAGAAAGAAAGAAAAGAAAGAATAGAAAGAATAGAAAATAGCCTTCATGTATTTTGCCTGTGTACCACTAGAGGACACTATCTAGTCTTGTATCCCTAAGTGTTTTGCTTTGTTTCCTGTGTGTTTAAGGAGGCGAGGCGTGAAAGGAACTAACATTCTGTTGCAGGTTTATTATCGTGAAGTCATCTAAAGTAGACATAAATTTCAAATCAAACCTGCTGATATGCTTTATTTGATGGTGACCACTGTTCCTTCAGTGCCTACTACAGGCACCATTCTGTGCCAGGTGCTTTAGGTATATTACCTGTGAATTACACAGCATTAGCCTTATTTCACAGGTGAGGTGAGGCAATTGGAGATCAGGAAAGTCATATACCTTCCCCATGGTCACACAGTTGCACAACAAGGACTTAATTTAAGCTGTGAACCCAGACTAGGATTGAATAAAAAAAAGAAAATTTCCATAATGCCAGTAACTGATTTCCTGACCAGAGGCCCAAAGAAGTTATTCCATCTAATAGAGCATTTGGCAGTTCAGTTTGATGATGGGACATTATAAGGAGTGTAGGATAAATACCAGCAACAACTCTGAATGTCATTTACAGCTAAATAGAGTCCAACAAAACAGCTAGCTAGATTGCTTTTTTTAAATTCCACTTAATCTGATTAGTCCCCACCCTGTTTGCTTAAATGTGATGTAATAATTTAAGGGCCAGATATAACAAGATGGTTTAGTTCATAAAGGAACTATATTTATACTTTAGGCCTGTGGGTGACTGTCATCAACTAATTTTTTTGGGTGATCCTGACATAAGTGTTTATGCCTAGGAAAGGGGCCATTTTTACATGTAACATCGATGGATCTTGATAGTATTATTTCTGGTATGAAATTGTGCTATAATTCATTTTCCCACAAACATGGCTATATTTAGCAGTGATTTGCATTAAATTTATCCCATATACTAAATAATGACTCCATAGAAATCGATCAGGCCTGCACTTTATGCTATCAGAGTTAATATCAGTTCCAGTATTGTCCTGAATCTTCACCTGTTAATTAAGATCATAATGAGCTTAGAATTATTCATTATAATACCCGTACATTTCCTGGTCTAGGATCTGTTTAATAAGCAGCTTCTATTATTTTCATATGAGGAAACGGAAAATTTCAGTCCTGATGGTACCAATTATATATAGAAAAAGGAATCCAGATTCATCCTGTATGAAACACATCCCCAAGATGAAACTACTTAAACCTTAATCTTCAAGGATATGAATAAAGAGCACATACTATCTATCTGTGAGATACAGGACTAAGACTTATGTTTGTTCTGTAACCTTAGCCTACCAAGCCATTTCTATATTAAGTTTGTTCAATGGAAAGTCATAGAGCTAAAAAAAATCTAGAAAAAAAAATACAAGGAAACTTGGAAGCTTTATATTAATTTCACATATATTCCAAACACTCATTTCAATTGAGTTAGACATCGGGCAACTTTCAGCAAAGAAATATCTTAGACTTGCATCAGATTTTTAATTCCCCTTCTCCTCTGGAATCTTGGAGCAGCTGTCCTCCCCAAATGAGCCAAATGAGTTAATGTAGGTTTGTTTTTTAAATTACCCCCTATTCCAGTGATAAATAAGCCAGTTAATTCCATTAACTAAAAGCCTCTGAAAGAGAGTGACAGCATCTAAGGATTTTTAAATCTGTCTGTAGAAGCACAGCCTGCCATGCAGAGCAGGTCTATCACAGTATTGGTGGAAGAAGTAGACTCAGGCACGCACAGGAGACAGACCCAACTATAGTCTGTTTTGTTTCCCAACTTTCCAAGGCCTTGGGCCTCTCTCTTGGGCCTGAGATTTATCCTTTCTTATTCAAAGCAACAGTTGTCATGTTTGACAGAAGCAAGATCCAGGTCATAGCAGATCAGGTGACTGGAAGTTCCAGGATCTGTGTCAGGATTTCCCATGAGGTCGTAGGCAAGCTATCCACTAGGGCCATGGTCCTCTGAGGTGCCTGGAGCATCCACTTCGCTGTTGGTAGAAGGCTTCAGTTTCTCACTACCTAAGCTGTTCCATAAGGTTATTCATGCCATGGCAATAACTGCTGTGTCAAAATCCCCTCTTCCATAGAATGTGGACTTCCTTAATGATTTTAGCCCAATGCTATAACTTTTCAGTCACTCTCAGTTTTTTTTTTTTTTTCCCAAGTTTATTTATTTTTGGGACAGAGAGACACAGAGCATGAACAGGGAAGGGGCAGAGAGAGAGGGAGACACAGAATCGGAAACAGGCTCCAGGCTCCGAGCCATCAGCCCAGAGCCCGACGCGGGGCTCGAACTCACGGACCGCGAGATCGTGACCTGGCTGAAGTCGGACGCTTAACCGATTGCGCCACCCAGGCGCCCCAGTCACTCTCAGTTTTTAGAAGAGTTACTGATGGCTGTTAAAACAATGACTTTCTATCTTCAAGATCCAGTGATTTGTTTCAAACCTCTACTTTCATATGCAGTTAATGGCTGTCTTCTGTCCCACCTCCTGTCCTAATCCCTACAGCAAAATGGGGGTGTGGATGTGGTCCAGCTCACACACACCTACCAGTGTTATTCCATCACATACCTTACAGATAATGGCCAGGGAGGAGGGATAAGAAAGGGAGTAGTGCCCTGTGGGACCCAGCTCATTGTCCTTGTGCTCAGTGTGGACAGATGGAGACTGACAATGTCATCTGACAAGTGATTTGCTCCCCAGAAGCAGCTCAAGGTACTAGGGGCCCCTTATGAAAGGGATTCATTCTCAATTTCAGGCCCAGCTCTCGAGCTGGCAGCCCGGTGTCCTATTCCTCTGATATGTACCCCTTTTCACCCAATACTGTGCTTTCCCAGATAAAACCAGAGCTCTAAATATGATCTACTCACCCCAGCCAACTCCTAGGTCTTCAGGATTATGTATGATCCATCTTCCAAATCTCTTGGGCTTTGAGTGGGGTCAGTCTTGCCCCTGCAGTCCCCCCTCTATGCCATCTCTTCCAATATCCTTATCCTCTTATCCTCTACCCTGATAGCACAGGAACTGGACAGTGAGCCTAGCACCCCATAACTATCCAGACAGAGACTGAAACCCCCAAACCTATGAGCAGTCCTGTTGATAGCTCCCTCCCTTGACTTCGAGGAGGAGAAGCAACCCAGACCCACCCCTGCCCTCGTTTGGGGAATAAACAGTTCTACATGAGTGGTGTACTTCTACAAAAGGCAACAGCCTTCTCCCTTTCGACCTCATAGTAGGGTATGAGATGGTGGTGCTGGTTCTGCTTCCTGGTTCCTCTTAGGCCCTGTTGAGGGATAAAAGGCTCAACAGCTCTCTTCTTAGCAATTTAGAATGTGGGGTCTTTAGTCCACTTGATCCTCAGCTGTGAGCTTTAGGTCTGTGTTAGTCACCAATACTCAGCAGCTGTTACCCGTGTTTAACATTAATCATCTTTCCCCCTAGCCGCACTCTGATCCTTCACTGCCTATCTTGGATGGTGATGTTTCCCTGTAGGGTGATCACTTCCCCAGGGATAAGGGACCTGTTTCAGTATAAAACCATGATACTCCTTGGCAAATGGGAAAGTTTGATCACTCGATCTCCTAATTTCCATGACTCCAACCACAACCTGTGAGTAATTCAATTCCTTCTCTATCTTCATTGCTTCTGCTCTGTTAATTAATTATGCTTCCTCTACATCTAACAGCTGTGTATCTATGCGCCCCCGTTTTTCATTCTGCAACTATCTAAACTTCTGCTAGTGATTCTGAACCTTGGTTTCTCATTGGAATCACCAGGACAGTTTAGAAACCTCTGACATCTGGATCCCATCTCCAGAGATTCTGATTCAAATGGTTTAGGGTTGGCCCTGAAAATTTACCAGGTGATTATCATGTCTATTATCCCACGTGAACTACTACCACTGATGATGATCTTCCCAGCTTAAGTCATCCTTTTCTCATCCGTCCTTCACACTGCAGCCAGAGTTCTCTTTCTAAAACACCAGGCTAATTATGTCACAGCCCTGCTTAAGACTCCCCTGTGGGCCCCCACTGCCTTGAGGCTAAAGCTCAAACTCCTCAGCAAGACAGAAGGGGAGCAGCGCATGGGAGACACAGCAGGAGAGGCAGGCAGGAGCCCAATCATGTAGGACCTCGAACCCTTGGGCTAAACTACTTACACTGCTTCACACCCCCCCATGCTCTATGGCAACACCATCTGTTGTTCATTTAAAAACTACTTACTGAGCACCTACTATATGCAAGGCATTAGAGATACACAGGTCATAAAACAATCCTCATCCTTATCCTCCAGAGCTAGTAGACTAGATCATAAAGTGACCACAGCCACAGCCCTCAGCCCATGTAGAACTGACCATGCCCTTCTTTGTACCTACCTTGTAACCTGAATATGCTTCTACACTAATATCTGTAACCCTTATTAAAGCTCTTTGTTCATATGTATGTAACTTTTAAAAAGCCTTTGTGTAAGTGCCTTGAGGTCAATAATTATAGTGCTTCCATTGTTGTATCTGCAACACCGAATATAGTGCCCAGTATGTAGCAAATGTTCAATCAGCAGTTTCCCAAATGAAAGCCAGGAAGGATGGTGTAGTCTGACTTCCCACATAACTGTGTTAGAGTCCTGAATTCCACTTCCTTCATCCGTTAATAATCTCACAGTTCTATGCTTTCCACAAGAATGAATGAATTCTAAAAGAATTAATCATGTATTCAGAATGGTCTAAGTTAATTTGTCAAACAGGCATTGTGTGTGCCTGGAAGCAGGAATCCTCTCTCGCAGGGGAAGTGAAGGGATGACCAACTTATTCTTCATATGGCTCCTAAAAATAAAATAATACCTCAAGTCATCAGTTAAAATCTTAGCAGAGATTAGCTACATTTTAGTATGGCCTTCTACCAGGATACTGGCACAATCGAACACAATCTGAAGATAAAAAAGGAACAGTACTTTTAATAGTAGAAAGATATGGTGAAGCTTGTTTTGGTCAGGAGTTGTAGCCCCTTACTTGTGTAATTAGGAGGACTAGAAGGAGCCACAGAAAATCTTAGGCTCTGCTAAGCCCCTGATGGAACTTGCACTGGGAATTCCCAGACCCTGCAATCCAGACTGGTGGGACTCAGCCTTGACAATGCTTCCCAGGAGCAGGGAGAGCCATGCTGTTGCCCTCTTAGCCTCTCCTCCTGAGTTGTCAGTTACTCTGGAATACACTTCATTATCAGTACCATAGTTTTTATTCAATTCAAACTCCTCAGTGCAAAGAGTGTCCTATTTTCTCCAGGAGTAGGGCATAGATTACTCTGGGCTGTATACAAACCTCACAGCCTGTAGCTCTAAAGACCCAACTGAGTCTCTCACACGATCTCCAAAGTCTCCTTGACTCACATACTTGTCTCTGGTCCTTCGGGTCATCTGAATCTCGCCAATAATTGGTTAACACCTTTATATGTTTTATTCGCATTTGCATTTTCTCCCAACACTTGATAATTTAAAAACTGCAGCCACACAGTTGAGTACTACCTAGTGTAGTTACTCCTCCCCTAAACTTAGTACCAATATATTCTTTCCCCAGGTTACTGGTTAAGTAGAGAGATCAACTATCCTGGTCATCCTGGGCCTGAGTGGGTTTTGTACAGAGAACTGAGACGGTTGGTCATCCTGTACCAGGCGTCTGGCCTGTAAGAGCCAAGGAGTAATTCAGCGACTCTAGGTGAAAAACTGGGAGGGAGTAAATGCTACAGAGAAAATGAAAGAAAGGGAAGCAGATGGGCAGAAAGTAAACACAGGGGGGAAATTAAGGCATTTATGGAAGAGGAGAATACAAGAAGAAAAACAAAGTAAGATAGAACCCAAGGCAAATGAAACCTCACCGATATAGGAACTGGTTAAAAACATCTGGGAACCACCATAGAGAGAGTAGAGATAGAAACTAAGGACAAGCACTGTGCATGCCATGTTGATGAGCAGTGAAGAGAAAGGAAATGAAGAATAAGACTTGTTAAAACATATCTTTCCATACATAGTTATTTCTTTTCTTTTAGCATGTCCATTCTGGAAAGAACAGTGTACGTCTTTCCCTAGTGTTATATTTAAAACATAGTATTGTGTAACGTTTGAAGAAAATAATAGCAGGACTAAATCACTTAAAATAATTACCTGCATGGAAGCAGTTCTCCCTTATCCCCTCAAAGAGGGTGTTATCTGCTGGAAAATGACCAGATCAGCCTATATTCAGTCTAGCTCCTTAGGATATCTATATTGTTAAGTTAACAAACATTAATCAAGTGTCGAAGTGATCTGTAGAGTTCCATTTAAAATTCTAAGCAATGTTATCCTGTTTTCAGTGTTTTACTTCTGTGTGTTGTGTGTGTTGGCTCGAGCACTGCGTGATATTTAGTGTCCTTGGCTCCAGGGCACTAAATGCTGAGAGGCACCCAGGCATAGGTGGAGAGCCATTTCCAATTTGCCCCATCATAAACATCTCTGGGGACAGCAACCAATTACAGATTCAAGGGCACCTCACCCTCCACCTGACTCAGAATCTCTATTGGAGAGACCTGGAAATCCATATAAGAGTGTCGGGTGATTTCTTAAAGTCAGACAAATTTAGAAAACAGTGACTAGGCCCTGCATCCCTTTTCCTTAATTTGTCAATGTGACCCCAACTGCTTTTGGTCAGCCAGAATTTGGTTACAGTCTGGGGACACCTGACAAGCGCCCCCCACTCCCACCTCACCCCACCCCCCAGTCTCTGCAATGCCAGTGAATAAGAACAAAAGAAATTTGTCACTGAATAAGGTTGACAGGTAAGAGAGACAAGAACTAAGCTCAGTCTCCCATCTTAACTAGAAATGTTCCAGATGGGAATATTGTCTCCAAAAACTTATATGCCTTAAATGACTTCTTATTCATTGTACTCAAAAGATTATTCTACAATTCATTTCTTATAATGACAAAGCTTTTTTTTTTTTTAATTTTTTTTTTCAACGTTTATTTATTTTTGGGACAGAGAGAGACAGAGCATGAACGGGGGAGGGCAGAGAGAGAGGGAGACACAGAATCGGAAACAGGCTCCAGGCTCTGAGCCATCAGCCCAGAGCCTGACACGGGGCTCGAACTCACGGACCGCGAGATCGTGACCAGGCTGAAGTCGGACGCTTAACCGACTGCGCCACCCAGGCGCCCCATGACAAAGCTTTTTATCTTGCCATAGGTGTGCCTTTGGAAAAATACACTTTTGCATACTAATTCATAGTGCAATGTGAAGTTTTTTAAGATTTGGCTTCATAAGCAAAAAATAGACTTGTAGAATTTTAGGAATAACCAAGCAGACCTTAGAAATGGGCAGTGATACTGAGCCACTGATGAAGCTTTTTATTGTTTTAATTGTATGTTTTAGTTTCTTTATGAAAGATAAAGTCAGGATGTGTCCAATTAACCTGCGTAGAAAACATGTCCATGGGAATGTTCTCAAAGATACTTACAATACATGAAATAATGGCTCTCATTTACTGATGTCAGGCATTGTGAAAGTACCTTACATTTTATAGGGTGACCAACCATCTCAAGCTGCTCAGAATGTCCCAAACTTAGCACTCAAAATCTTGCATCCCAAGAAACTCCTCAGGCCTGGGCAAACCAGGCCTACTGGTCACCCTTACATCTTCATCTCACTTAATCTTCAGAACAACCCTATGTGGTAGGTACTAGAATTATCCCCATTTCACAGACGAGGAAACTGAGGCATTAGGGTGTTTTGCAAACTAACCCAAATTACCAGCCTAGAAAGCTGCAGAATTGGTACTCAAACCCCTGTTTTTTGCTACATTTATTTGCTTTCAGAGTCTACTTTGCTAATTACTCTGGGTTTTGTTTTGTTTTGGTTTGGTTTGGTTTTTTTTTTTTTTTTTTTTTTGCCAGGAAGCTACAATCCTTAGAGGTTCAGTTATTTCTTCCTTGTCCCGGGGATAAAGTTTATTTATGGACTTAGCACCAAAAGAGCTTATTTAGAATTTCGTGGCAAATTAAAAATCAGTTTTATTCCACAAGAAATTAATTGTATCCCATTCAACAGCAACAGAGAATTAAAGCCACACTGAGTTTTCTAAGACTTTGAATGGTGCTTGGAGATCTGGGCTTGAGGAGACAAAACAAGGGCACAGGGAAATTCCACCCTCTTGAAGGGCAGTGTTTCAGGAGAATGGTATGTGCCTGACAGCTGCTTTGAGGAGCATAGCAACGCCAGTGTAGCATTTCACAGAGGGAAGTGATGGTGGCTGTCTCATCCAGTGGAGTCCACCAGGGTAGGGAAGAAAGGTGATATGCTTTCCTGGCCTGCTGTTCAGCCAAGACAGCACATTTGATTTTCCTCACTAAGAAACTCTGAGCTTAATTGAAGTTCTGGCTGCATCTACAGTTCAAATTGGAAAAATAATTTGCAGTGCACTGAAATTGCAATTTTTCAGAAAATCTTTTGGGCTTATTGCATTTTATAGAATCATAACTTCTTAAGATTGTTGGTCCTGTAAGTTCTGATTTCTTTGGAATAACTCAGTAGAGATGGGATATGTACATCAAATGAGTAAGAACACTTGCTTTCTGCCGATATTGTAACATCCTTTCTAGGTACAGCCAGGACTTTATTTCAAGACACTATGCCGATCATTTACTAAATGCTACATTTGTAGAAAAATGTAAACTGTATTTACTGTTTCTTTCCTAATTATTAAACAATTTGTTTTCTGTATTTCTACAGTGAAATATAAAGACTCTAAAATCCCAACTATATAATCACTTCTGACATTTTTAGATTACCCTTTGATTCTTCTCTGTGTATAATAAATTACGGCATATCTATATGACAGAGTACAACACTGCCATGAAAATCATGTCCTAAAAAAAACATATTGACATGAAAATATGCCCACTGAAATTAAAGGTGGGAATTTTGTGCACCTTTTGTAACTTGCTTCTGTCCTTAATTTTAGTGAGCATTTTTCCACTCCATTCAATATTTTTCTAGATGATTTTTAATGGTAGAATAGAATTTTATAATATGGATAGACTGTAGTTTGCTTAACAAATTACTTATATTTCCAATACTTCAAATTAAAGAATGCCTGACACATTTTTGTGCAAGGTTTTATTGTATTATTAGAATAGATTCTTTAATTCTTGTTCTGTCACTCTAAAATTATATCAAGAACCTTAATACTACCAACAGAAAGAGAAACAAACCAGGAGCTAGTAGGGTTTTTGTTGTTGTTGTTGTTATTGTTTACAATATTCAGCAACATTGAAAGTCATGCTTTTTGGTCTCAAACATAGACAGAATTAAATTCAAAGCGTCGCAAATCTTTTTTAATTCATAAAGTCTCCTTCTATGTTTTCCTGCTTTTTGTTGTTGTCTTCTTGTTTGTTTGTTTAAACAGGGCCTTTCTCATGCCACAAGAAAGATATTATAGGTGAAGACATCATTCAGAGTTCTAGAGGGAAACAAAAGGCATACTCAGCTTGGATTTTTTAAAAAATCTATAATAAAGGGATGATTTACAGAGATGTGAGCAGGGCTGAGAAAACAACAAAAACGCTGAGACACTAAGATGTTATGATTTCTGATAAGAAATACATATTTTGTCTTCATCCCAGTTTCTAGCCCCTAAAACCCTTGGAATTTTCTTAAAGTTGAGTACTTCAGAGGTGTCTTTTGTTATGCTAATGGTGACTGTTGGAAAGCCCTTAAGTAACCTAAGGATGGGGGCTTGTTGCCAGGAGAGCCAACTCTGTGGTTAGTGGGCTGGAACTTCCAATCCCACCCAGGAACCTCTAAGTAGCGTAGAGGGGCCAGAGATTGAATTCAGTTCATCCATGACCGATGAGTTAATCGAGCATGCCTATGTAATGACGCCTCATAAAAACCCAAAAGGATGTGTTCACAGAGTGTCTGGGTTGGTGAACACCTGGAGATTTGGGGAAAGTGGTGCACCTGGCGAGGTCATGGAAGCTCCACACTCTTTCCCTGTATCCAGCCCTGTGCATCCCTTCCATCTGGCTCTTCCTGATTACATTCTTTTATAATAAACTGGTAATCTACTAAACAAAATGTTTCTCTGAGTTCTGTGAGCCACTGTAGCAAATTAACCGAATCCAGGGAGTGGGTCTTTGGACCCTCTAATCTATGGCCAGTCAGTCAAAAGTATAGGTGAGAACTTGGGTTTGTGATTGGTATCTGAAATGGGGGGAGGAGGGCAGTCTTGTGGGACTGAACACTTGGCCTGTGGGATCCGATGCTCTCTCTGGGTAGATAGTATTAGAATTGAGTTGAATTATGGGACACCAAGCTGGTGTCCTAGAATGGCTTGGTGGTATCAGAAAAAAAAAAAAACAAAAACCACACATTAAAATTGGTGTACAATTGTAGGCACCTAGAGAGCAGTAATGGTGGGAAGCCATTACCCTATTGAGCCTGAAGGAATATAGGGAAGGGAGACAGAACTACTTGGTCAATTTGGGCTAGAGCAGGGGAGGGGGGGGGAAGGGGGGGGCTGCTCATCACAGCTGTACATCAGAGGGAGGCAGCCTCTGCCAGAACCTGGCACCAAAGCGGAAAGAGTCAGAGAAAAAAATGCCCCAATCTCTCTGTCATTCTACATGCTGCTGTCTTGCTTGTGCCTTCCATTGGGTGAATCCAACCTGAACTCAGAGGGCAGTCCCCTGGGGCACAGAACAGGGCTGAGGCGAAATAACTGTTCATCCACAATTTTAATACCTCCTAATATTATTCAAGAATGAAGCAGTGTGATACAGACTGAGATTTTTCCATGTACAGACCCTTGCAAAAATAACAAGGTGCCTTGGGAAGAGAAAGAAACCCAGAAGGTAAACTGTGGAAAACAATAAAGAGAAGCACACAAATTCATAAAAAAAATTTTTTAGTACTGAGATTTTAACAATCGATAGTTAAAGGTAAAACTAATATTAACAATGGCAGCAAGATGGGGAAGGGGATTCAGTGGGTTGTAAGGACACAAATATTCTTCAAACACCCAGGAGAAGGATAGAAACATTAAATTATTTTTTAAGTGTTTATTTATTTTGAGAGAGAGAGAGAGAGAGAGAGAGAGAGAGAGAGAGAGAGAGCACAAGCAGGGGAGAGGCAAAGAGAGAGGGAGAGAGGGAATCCCAAGCAAGCTCCACCCTATTATTGCAGAGCCCGACATGGGGCTCTAACCAAAGGAAGTGTGAGATTATGACCTGAGCCAAAACCAAGAGTCAGACTCTTAACCGACTGAGGCACCCAGGCACCCCCAAAAATATTAAATAATTTAAAATGTCTATGTTTTTATGCTTTTATTATTTTCCTTCAAACATGTATACTAACCTATGAATTTTCTAACAACGTTTACATTTTAACACCTTAAAGGTGAAGAGAAAAAAACAAGGATATAAGCTTAGAAAACTTGATAATCCAAAGACAGAAAAGGAAAAAAAACTCAAAGGGAAATCATGATAAATACACACAGTAAGAAATACATCTAAATATTTCATGCAGTAAGAACTGAGCTCAATTCATTTATTAGATTATCAGATTATATTTTAAAAATCAAGCTACATGCTACTGCTTCTAAGAAACAAACTTAAAACAAAGGTACATTGAATATGTAATAAAAAAGATGTCATGCAAAGCATGAAACAAAAAATGATATTATCGGCAAAACAATTTAATGGTAAAAGCATTACATGGAGATAGAGTGGGCCTACATAATAATATAGGATATAATCCAATTGAGAGAAATCACAAATGTATAATCACATGACAACATAACCTGGAAATATACAAAAGAAAAAATGGACCAAAATTTTTTTTAATTTTAAACTGTCCTTTCATACTGAAGGATTTTTAAACGCCAATCTGTGTGTTTCTATTTGCCACAAACAGCCAAAAAAAGGAAGGACAGGTGAACCAACAAAATTGCAAATACATATATATGTGTGTGTGTGTGTGTGTGTGTGTGTATCTACACACTCCAAATAGAGAATTTGTATATAAATATACACACACTCTATAAATTATTTTCACATATATATGGTACATTTTTTAAAATAATTATGCATCAGGTCATGAAAAAAATCTCAACAAATTACAAAGAATGGGATCATAGAGACCATTTTGTCTTACTGCAATAGATTTTCCTTGTATTTGTCCTTGAAGTTAGAAGACATTAATACATAGGATTTTATAAGTATATTGCATATATACATGCATGCTCTTGTGTATTAAACAATGCTGAGGATATGTAGAAGAAAACATTTACTTAGCAGCATATATTACTTAGCAGCATATATTTTTCAAATTTAAAATACTGCCTCATATTTTGGGGAGGACATCTGGCTAACTCAGTTGCTAAGACAGAGTTATTTTCAACATGTAATATGTGAGCTGTAAATTAGCATACCAAACCAACATTTTTATTCTTTTTTCCAACTAATTATTTGAGAATCTCTGAAGAAACAGTAGTAAACTAGTCACAAATATTTTTGTTAAGCTTGAGGAAATGATTTGAGGTGTTTTGATTTTTTTCCACTGATGTTGTATACCATTTGTGGGGTTTTTTTAATGTTTATTTATTTTTGAGAGAGACAGACAGAAAGACAGAGCGTGAGTGGGGAAGGGGCAGAGAGAGAGGGAGACAAAGAATCCGAAGTAAGTTCCAGGCTCTGAGCTGTCAGCACAGAGCCCCACGCAGGGCTTGAGCCCAGGAACCAAGAGGTCATGACCTGAGCCAAAGTCGGACGTTTAACCGACTGAGCCACCCAGGCACCACACCATTTGTGTTTTTTAAAATCACAATGACCACTGACAGCAATTCTCAGATCATCACCAGTAGGTGAGAAGTAAGGCAAGGGCACGTTCAGGATTCCAGTGCGGTTCGGACTCAGGGAGGTCAATGGGAACTAAAGTCTTCAATGACTTCTGGGCTCCCAGGATACAAGATGACAGCTTAAAACAAAAACAAAACTTTGATCCACAATCTACAGGAAAAGAAAAATCCTGGAGAGGTTTAAGAGAACTGATTTTTACACTTAAGCAAGTAAAAAATTAGATAAAAATATAAGATGATATTAGAATCCCTAAATTTTGAAAGCAGTCTGGGGTACATAGGCAATATGCTGTAGGCCTGTGTGATTTGCCTGGCTCCCCCTTCCTGCAGTTCTAGATTTGGGGTCCCGGTGGATACAAACCCTGTGTGCCTTTCCATCTGCCTTCTCTTTTCTGAGGGTGTCACCTGCCTCCCAGACCACGGTGCTGCCACCAGAGCCATTGCCAAGTCTCCCAAGGTGACTGGAAGCCAAGTTGAAACCCCGAGCCTGTGTTTCTCACCCGGAGTGAGCCCCGACCATGCTAGGTCATCCTTCTGCTCCCGGCATGGATGAAATGTCACACCGTGGGGCATGGGGTCTGGTTTTCTGAGCAGCCGCTAAGAGGTTGGGCGATGTACCCCAGAAGTGCAGGAGAGTCTACACCCTGTGAGCTAAAGGGGAAACAGGAAATAGTAGGGGCTGGGGCAAGCAAATTCCCTCTTCTTTCTTTCCTGTAGATTGCTTTAAGATTTTATTTCTTCCCAAAGATCTTCGGGAGAAGTTCCAGGTACTAAACCAACATCCTTGCCAAGAGCCTGCTGAGTCTCTTCATAGCTCATTGTGAAGTGGGGGCCAGCATGGCAACACATCACCTCACGTTGCTTCCCTTTTTTTTTTCTTGCCTCTTTCCCCCCTAACTTCTCACTTTTACCAGTCTGGGTGTGCCCTTCCCAAATAGAATGCCAGCACTTCATTCCTTGTCTCAGGCTGTATTTTGTAGGACAGGTTTTTCTAAGAGAGCTATAACAAGAGTATTCACTTTACAGGAGTGCTGGATAGTTTTCTCCTTGCCCCCAGGAGTCACTCTCCACCTTTTTCCCACCCTGCCCTCTGCCCTGGGAGGCCTGTTGAACTGTATCAACAGGGTGCCCGCACCTTCTGGTTATCACTTAAGTCCCAATAGGGTGCCCTGGTGGGAGATTAGAGGGAGAAAGTATTTATTCTTCTAGCACCTGAGAGAGGTCACCTGGGGCTGGTTGTGTCCCTCATATGAAAGTCACAGCTGGTGGTCTTCTCCGTCTGACTTTCTTGATCTCTGAGACAAGCTTCCTCCTGCCATTTCTTTGGACCCAGGGGATATAACAGCTCCACCCTGCTACCCTCAGATTATACCCTATCCCTTGCAACTCTTCTTCACCCTGCCCACTCCTTTGGAATGTATCTCTTTATAAGTAAGTCACTCCAATTTGAATGATTTCAGTTTTGACATTGTTACCTGTTTCCTGTTGGGACCAGTAGTGAAAAGGAATGGTTAAATTAGAATACTGTTTATCTTTGTTGGAATAGTGCATAGCCATTACAAATCGGTTAATATTTGGTAGTAAAAGCAAGTGATGCACTTAAAAAAAAAAATCACTTAAGAAGTCAAACAGTAATGGGACACCTGGGTGGCTCAGTCAATCCCTCAGTGTAGGTTTGGGATTCTCTGTCTTTCTCCCTCTCTCTCTGCCTTTCCCTAGCTCTCATGCACCTGCTTGCTCATTGTCTCTCTCTCTCTCTCTCTCTCTCTCTCAAAATAAACTTTAAAAAAAAAGGAAGAAGTCAAGCAGTCAGAGTTCTGGCAGGAATCAGAATTCCGTCACCTGAAAGGACTTTAATGAAGAGACCATTTATGGGAAAGTGGACAAGTAAAGAGAAGCAGTAGGGGATGGTGAAGCACCCAGGACAAGAAAGGCAGAAAACATTGCCACCCCAAATGCCGAAGGGACAGAAGGAAGAAACTGTTAAGACGCCTGAGCCCAGCACAAGTGGGAGCCCTGGAGGAGTGGCCACCTCTCCAGAGGTGTAATCATCGAGGGACACAGGCCTGCCAACACCTCATCTGTGGCAGGTTGACAGAAGGATATGCCCTCCCCTTTCTCCCCTCCTACCCACTGATCTTCTGTCACTGGCTCACTGTCAGCACTCCCATTGGCTGAACCTAGTTGAAACAAGAATGATGTGGCCCATCGGGGTCAGCCTGCTTGGGCTCAGAGTGGGGCCGACGAAGGCAAAGGATGGGTTTGGTTGGCACAAAGTGAGGCAGGCAACAGACAGTAAACAGGACTACTGGGATATCAAACTCCATGGAAATATAATCTTGTGAAAAGCAATACATGTATTTATGCGTAGGGGAAGACTGAACTAGAAATTTCACATAGCAACTTCATGATAATAAAAGAGTAAGAAATATTTTTTATTTGTTATAGTGTTTCGTATATTTTCCAAATCAAAAAAATTGGCTGCATAATACTTTAAAATTTATCTTAGAAACAAATAAAGACTAATTGGAGGATGTGATTATTTTAGTATTCATTTTTAAAGGAAAAGTTTCTCTCAGTGGCTCCTCGTGGTAAGAATTTTACTTCCCGAATTTTCCCAGAAGTAGGACCTCATCTAGAGTAAGGTTAAGGCCAAATGAGAGGGGTTTTTTGTTGGTTGGTTGGTTGGTTCTTTTCTCAAAGCACTAGTTGGTTTTCACACCATCCTGCCAAACATTGCGAAAGAATAATCTAGTGTGGGACAAATGGTATCCCAGCTCTAATCATATTAGTAGAGGTAATCCCAATAACTACGATTATCTTTGTAACGTAGCGGAGCTGGTCCGTGATAGTCACTTGGTCAAACAAAATTTCTTAGAGTTAGATGCACAGACCTCAGTGGATAAACATTAACATACAGCTTCATAATTCTTTCAGTTTAATTATATTGTAAACAAATGTCTCGGATCACATTTGTTGTCAAAACTACTTTTAGAACTGTTTGATTTTTCTATTGCTCCGTATCTCTCCTGTTTTCACCAGAACTACACGCCATGCACCATGGAGTAGCACAGGGGTGCTGTCAGTGGCCTGAGTCTGCCCTGGCTCTTTCCACACCCAGCCTCTTCTATTCCCAGAGCCGTGCACAGACTCCCCGGCAGCACATGGTGGGTGCAGGGTAAAGGCGGCTACTTCCTCCCGAGGAGTATTTAGCGTGTGCAGAATGAGATAGCAAATGTTTGGAATGACCCAGAGACCAGCTGTTGATGGCAGTACTCCTACTAAAGCAAATCCTGAACTCCAACGTCTCAGCCCTTCCCTTCAGCTGAAGCAGCACTCGGCAGTGCACTGTAGAAACTTAGCCCCCTGTGGGAGCCCAGGCCTGGGAACCTCCCCGACCTGCCAGGCTATTTAAAGCCGAGGATTATGCAGAGAGAGCAGATGCAGTACATTTTGCCGTCTTCTGAAATCTAAACTTTTAAACAGCATCAAAGAACACAGATTAAAACTCTTTAATTCAGTAATTGTACTTTTAAAAGTGGTTTCTCAATACGAACTTATAAGGGTAGGAGTCAACACATATCTTTGTACAATCGCATAAATATCCACAGAACATATGCTGTTGTCAAAAATACATTCAAATAGGATTCAGTTCATCTTTTTTAAAATGGGGTACATATTTAGAGCTTTTTAAAAATAAAATTCATATCTGAACATTCCAATATTATGTTTAAGGCAGTGACAGCTGTAGTGAATCATAAATATATTTCAGATCCAATTTCGAAGTACTGTATTTTAACCTTCACACTCTATATTTACAAAGTTCCACTTCAATTAAAATTCATGGAGAAGAAGAGCTTGTCCAAGTGAAGGGAATCACAGCTTTTTTTTAGCAATATAAAGAGTCTTCATAAAATGGATAAGATATCAGTATGGTTCTTTTGCCATCAATTATTACAGAAGCAGATTCTGTGGCATTGTTGGAGTAACAAGGAAATAATTCCGAGTCTTCACTAGTCTGAAACCCACCTCCTAAACTGTCACTGTTTCGGGTGTAAGAATAACATCGCTTTGAACGGTAGGAACATTTAACAATTTTCCTCTCTGAGGGAGAACAACAAAAACAACCACAACATACCAGGAACTATGTCTCTACTTTTAATCTTCACAAAACCCATTTCAAATGTGGTTAATACAAACATTCCCTGTGGTACCATTGGCTGAATTCTAATCTTCCTGGAGCTGTGAGAACAGGAATTGATGTCAATTAGTCCCAACTGGATCCTTTACTTCCACCACCAGAATTCCATCGTGACAGAGGATGGCAGACAAATCTTTGGTCTCAATGCCATCTGGCAGCTTATACTGACGGGTGAAGCTTCTTGAGATAAAACCATGCTCATCCATTCTGGTTCCGTGCTGAGCCTTGATCAGCAGCCAGCCTTCGAAGGTCTGAATGATGATATCCTCGGGGAGGAACTGGACCACGTCCAGCAGGATCTGGAAGCGGGACTTGCCTTCTTGGGTCGGCATCTCCACCACTGAGTCCACCCGAGGAGCCTGGGCCGCCCTGGCTTTGCTCACGTCCACCGTGGTTGGCCCCGGCAGCGCGTATAAAGCATGATCCAGCCTGCAGTCTTCCAAACCTCGAGCTTCAAACTCCTCCTCGTAGCGCACCGGAGTCTCTATGAGGTGCCTCAAGATGATTTTTGCCATGGTCGGAGTCAAAGCCAGCATTGAACCGCTTCGCTTCGGTCTATGTGCCGTCAGGAGCAAACCCTCGCAGTTGCCTACTGACTGGATTATCAGTCGCAACGGCTCTTCGCTTGGAACCCTGCGCAGACGCAACTACTTAATTAGGCCTGCATCCTACCGCCGCACACCCACTCTTGTCTTTTCACACGCGCTGACAATGAACGGCTATTTATAGGGTATGGTTCAAAGTTGCATTTAGCACACGGCCGGCTGAAGCTGCCCAGGCAAGGATCGCCCTTACATTCTCAGCTATCCTTGGCAAATGTGTCTGCTTTGCTTACCTCAAGAGAAAAGGAGAATTAGAATCAGAAACAGCATTTACAGAATTTCTGACTGTCTGTCCTTGTGAACTGCAGTGATCTAAGGGACTGTGACTTCTTACCATAGTCCAGAGATGTGTATTCATAATATGAGCTAAGACTTCTGTCTCCCTTGTCTCCAAGTGCAAAGCTGGGAGGGATGAATGTAGCTATAGTTGACTAGGAATTAAGATACACAGACACATATTCAAATTTCAGACATTCACCAAACTCTCAGCCCTCTGTCCTACACATTTTCTTTCCTTTCATCTTTTTCATCACTTGTCCTGAAGGGACATCTGAGCCAAGTCATCTGGGTTTATTATATTTGACTCATCAAAAATGAGATCAGTCGACTAAGTTAGATAATGATGTCAAACCTCAGATGGGGGTTGAGTGGGGCATAGAATGAGGAACTTAGTAATGAAAATAAAGCCACAGGGGAGAGGAAAATGTTAAAGCGTTGAACTACTTGATAGTTAGGCCCAGAAAGCTAAGGATGAGTCTACTTGTAGCTCCGCTATTAAAGTGGCAAAAATAAATGACCCATAATTTCTTAACGATCACACCCTTTATATTCAACTTATATTGAAAAAGAATGAGGCAACTTTTTACCCACTGCTGGAGAAGGATCTCCAAAATGTGCTAAGTAAAAACAGCATATGATATGCTACTATTTATGGGGTTTTGTTTTTGTTTTTGTTTTTTGTATAAGTAGGTATTTGCTTATATAAATAGAATCTCTCTAAAAGATATGTGGCTGAAGCCGGGGCTACCTCATGCAATGGTGACAGTGATTGGGAGGAAGGGGCTGGAGGGAGATTGGCTTTTCACTATGAACACATTTGTGCTTTTTATTCTAACAGTGTGTTTAACGTACAAATGCACAAGAAGGCTTAAAATATAGAAAACTTCCACTCCACGGAGGTTAGTATTTTCTAGATCAGGTAGACTCAGGAATAACTTTCCTTAAAAATCATATCCATTTTCTGGGGGGCCTGGGTGACTCAGTCAGTTAAATGTCCGATTTCGGCTCAGGTCATGATCTCATGGCTCGTGGGTTCGAGCTCCGTGCTGACAGTTCGGAGCCTGGAGCCTGCCTCGGAGTCTATGTCCCCCTGTCTCTCTGCCTCTTCCCTGCTCTCACTCTGTCTCTCTGTCTTTTTGTCTCTGTCTCTTGTCTCTCTCTCTCTCTAAAATAAATAACGTTAAAATAAATCACATCCATTTTCTTAGAATGAAAGAAAGATTTTTAAAAAATGAAACTTCAGAAAACAGGAGGGAATGATCTCCCTTAGCTCCTTTTTATTACTCTGAAAACCTCCACAGACATTTTGGTGGGTACTTAAGAACATGCCCTAATAATGCTGTGCACATTCAGCTTTTTTCACCTGCACTTTACAGGTTGGTGGCCCTGGAGGGAAAAATGTACTCTTTTAGACATGTCAACATCCTCTGACTCATAAAATATTGAGAGGTGTTTTCATCAGCGCTGCTCTGAGAGGTAAGAATTGAGCTCATTGCCCGTGGCAGGAAATAGACAAGATAATAAGGATTTGGCTTTAAAATACTAGACATAGTCATGGCAAAATTGAGAAAAAGATACAGAGATTTTTCATATAACCCCTGCCCGCATACGTGCACAGCCTCCCCCATTGTCAGCATCCCCCACCAGAGAGGTACATTTGTTACAACTGGTGAATCCACATTGACACATCAGGATCACCCAAAGTCCACAGTGGACATTAGGGTTTGCTCTTGGTGTGGTACATTATGTGCATTTAGAAAAATGTGTAATGGCATGTATCCACTCTTATGGTATCATACAGAGGAGCTTCAACTGCCCTAAAAATCTTCTGTGCTCTATCTGTTCATCCCTCCCTCCCCCAACCCTGCTCTAAAAAACTGCTGTAAAAAAGAAAGCCTATTTAAAAAATTAAAACTGAAAATCTTAAAACTAAAACTGCCTAAAAAATAAACTCTTAAAAAAATTCTGTTAGGGTGGTCAGAGGAAAATGTATCCAATTAATCTTACAGTTTCTTGCCTCCAGGGACCTCTAAAATAGGCAAGGAGGACCGGATGTGAGTGGTGTTTCCATGTGGGATTGTGTGAGTTGCCTGGGTTAGGCATGAGCATCTGATGCAACATCCAAGACTTCTCCCAGCATTTTCCAAAAACTGCCCTTTGACCCTGCCCACCCCAGAATTGCCCCCCACTCCTCATCAACTACCTTGGCCCTTTCTCCCTCTGGAGAATCTACCAGGCTTCCAAACTGGTCTTTCTGCCCCAACTCTTGCCCTACTGTCTCTCGGCCATGGGTTTTTTTGTTTTTGTTTTTTCTATAAATACAGTCTAGTACTATTTTCTCTTCCTTGTGATTTTCCTAATAACATTTTCTTTTCTCTAGCTTACTTTATTGTACCAACACAGTATAATAGGTACAACATGCAAAATATGTGTTAATCGGCTGTTTATGTTATGGGTAAGGCTTCCAGTCAACAGAAGGCTATTAGTAGTTAAGTTTTGGGGGAGTCAAAAGTTATACTTGGATTTTCAACTGTGCAGGTTATTGGCACCCCTAACACCCCAGCTATTCAAGGCTCAGCAGTACTTGGTCCCTGCTGACCTCCTCCTCACCTCTCTCCCTTGATCCTATGATTCGCCCACACTGTCTGTCCTTGAATACTACAGTTTGTTTCTTCCTCAGGCTTGTTGTGCTGGAGTCCCTTTTTCTTTGAAAGTTCCACTCTCAGAATGTCTCAAGGTTGCCCTTTTTGTACCATTCAGGCTTCAGGTCAAAGGTCATCTCTTCAGACAGGCCTTTCCTGACCATCCAGTAGGATCTTCCATCTGTCACTCCATTACAGTACTCTATTTTTATCTTCATCACCATTACCAGTATGTAAAGCCATCCTACTTATGAATTTATATTCCAGTTGGGGAAGGCAGACAATAGCAGTTTGAGGTCAGAAACATAGGGTTCATGGAGCACCTGGGTGGCTCAGTCGGTTAAGTGTCTGACTTCGGCTCAGGTCATGATCTCCTGGTTTGTGAGTTGGAGCCCTGCATCACACATCAGACTGTTCTGACAGCTCAGAGACTGGAGCCTGCTTCGGATTCTGTGTCTCCTTCTCTCTCTCTGCCCCTCCCCAACTTGCACTCTGTCTCTCTCTCTCTCACTCTCAAAAATAAACTTAAAAAAAAATAAAAGAAACTTAGGGTTCGCTACTGTATCCCCAGCACCTAAGATAGTGCCTGGAAAACTATAGGGAAAAAAACGTCAAACTGCTACAGACTTTGTACTTATTTCAGTTGGCCCTTGATGCCACTGGGCCATCCTTCTGTGTACTTCGACCAGCTTCTCCTATTTCTCCAAAGTGGATACTGCAAATGTCTTCCACTCCTCAGGCTTTCCCTTGGGTACTGGTCTCACTCTCCCAGATGAAATGACTTCCCCTGAGGCCCTTCTACGTTGATACCCAGACATGTCAGAAAGAGAGGAGCCTCTTTGCCTTGCTTATGATTCCCTTGTCCCCTCCCCCCTCCTCTGGGCTTTCATCCAGCCAGTTACCCCTTCCTGGGTATTCTCCAGTCTCTCAGAATCCATGCTCCATCAGCCTGAAATCAAGTGTGCCCCATCTTTTTAAAACAAGACCTCCTAGACCTTCTGTCACCTTTGAGCTGGTTATTCTCATCCCTTCACAGCCCATGTCCTTGGATTTGTGGTCTGTATTCAGTTGTCACCCTCCACACTGCTGCAGAGTGACTTTTGCCCTACCACCGACTCTGCCCTTGGTTAGGTCGGTCAGCCTCATTGCTAAGTCTGTACTTCACCTTTACCTTCCTTCACCTATTCAGCATTTGACATAAGCTTCTCATCAGGAAAGAGTGCACTGTTGTTTTTTTTTCTTAGCCCTTTCAAGAGGACCAGCAGAGTTTTATTCAATTCCATGCATTCTCTATGGGGGCAATGTCACCCACAAGGGGACAAAAATTGGTCCTTATAGAGAAAAAATTGCATATAATTTAAGATTATGTAAAATTTTAGCCATTAGATAATGGTTCCTGGCCCTCCAAAGGCCCACAGAACACAAACAGACACATGGTGTATCTGTGATATTAAATTTTCATGGGGGAGAAGGATGAGAATTGGATGAAAAAAATGTTTTAAAATACCCTGGGGGGGGGGTGCTGCAATAATAAAACAGGTGGGAAAGAGTGCCGTAGTCGGCTTCATGAATTGCTCATCCAGACCCCCATGCATAGGGGCTCATTTGAGGAGTCCAGTAACAGCTAGGCTTGGAGTCTAAGAAGTTTCCCTAGAAAGAGCGGTCTCTCAACCTGGATGAGAGGGATGATGGAGTGGGGCAGATGAAGCTTTGGGCAGGGAAGGTAAGGGGGGAGTTGGAGTGTTCCCTGCAACAGAGTGGCATGTTGCAGGACCTGGAGCCAGAATTCTGTGATTGCAGGACACAAAGGACTCTGTGTGGCTTCAGTGCAGAATCCAGGGGACAAAGTGGGAACATGAGGCTGGAGAGGTGAGCGTGGAAGGACTTGTGTGTCATTTTTGTTGGGACAAAATAACATTTTCAAAGCTGCTTGAATTTTTACCAGTTGCTCTAGGAGTGAACCAGAATTCTGGGGGTGCTTTCTTCAAGTTTTTTATTTAAAGTCTAGTTAGTTAACAGACAGTGTTATATTGGCTTCAGGCGTAGAACTTAGTGATTCCTCACTTACAGACAACACCCAGTGCTCATCCTGACAAGTGCCCTCCTTAGTGCCCATCACCCATCTAGCCCATCCCCCATCTAGCCCATCCCCCACCCGCCTCCCTACATCACCTCTGTTTGTTCTCAATTATAAGAGTTTCTTATTGTTTGTTTCCCTCTCTTTTTTTTCCCCTTCCCACAAGTTCATCTTTTCTGTTTCTTAAATTCCACATATGAATGAAATCATGTATTTGTCTTTCTCTGCCTGACTTATTTCACTTTGCATAATACACTCTGCTCCATCCATATCATTGCATATGGCAAGATTGCATTCCTTTTGATGACTAAGTAATATTCTAGTGTGTGTGTGTGTGTGTGTGTGTGTGTGTGTGTGTGTACATCTTTATCCATTCATCAGTTGATGGACATTTTTTGTCTCTTTAAAATCAAAAGTCCTGCTGAAGATTTTTGTTTTGTTTTGTTTTACTTCCAAATTAAAGTTTAAGTTCTATTCTAGAATATAGGAGTTACCTTCATTAAGACCAAAATAAGTGCCTTTTTTACTTTTTTTTTTTTTTTTTGCTTTTTTTACTTCCTACTTTTCTGACTGGACCCACAATAAGAAATATAGTTAGCACCTCCACCCAATGAACACACATGTGCACGTACTGGCACAAAACACTTTGCTTTACTACATGTGATACAGTCTGATGGTCTCTATTCAATTCCATTTAGCTTAACACTGAGCCTTGCAACTCACTAAGTTGATTTCAGTACCCCCAGTTGGTCATAAACCACAGTTTGGAAAACAGTTAACTTTTTATGTTATTAAGCAAGGTGGTTTACCATCTTTATGGGATGAATTACTTCTCTGCAGAGACTGTGATGGTCTGAACTGGTTTTTCTCCCACAGCGGTGGTGAGACATTGAGGAGGTAGGGAAGTGAGAAGTAAGGCAAGGTCAAACAGCATGGCTCATGTCAAAGGATAAAGAGGTTAAGGAAGATAAGAATGGAAGCATAGATTTAGGAGCAAGGGTGTCTCTGACGTAACTAAGGGGAGAGTCAGAGGCAAGGTAGGGGCAGAAGTGAAAGTCCAGTGGGTCGGGGGGTGAATATTGCATACAGACTACAATTTCAAGAAGCCAGGTGGGAGGGGTTGGAAATAATTTCCTTGAGGCTGACATAAGCTCTGAAAGGCTTGTTTTGTTTCAATAAGATGCTTTTAAGAAAATTGACCAATAGTCTGCTGGAAAGGAGAGAGCTGGTTGGCAAGGGTTTCTGAGGGGGCATGGCTGATAGAGCTGAGAACTAGATGGCCAATATCATGTCTTAAACATTTCTTTAGAAGAATTCATGAACAAGGTTTTGTTCCACATTGGAGCCTGCTATCAACCAGGCTTTGGGGGAATTAAGAAAAGGGGCTGTATGCATGCTTTGGGTAAACCAGAGCCAAGGACCTCTGCTGCCTGGAGAAGCAGTCATGAGATGACAACAGACTGTAGCAGCAGTCTGGAAGGAGATAAAGGGATGGACACATTGGAACATGCACCCAGGATGTTTGAAGGGATATTTGACTGGACCTCTTTACAATCTTGTAGGCTGGAGTCAGCTCTGCAGTGTTAGCTTTGGAGCCAAACTCCCATTAGGGAGTTTATACTTTATATAGGAGCCATAAGAAGCACTATTACATTTTAACAGGGTTTGAGAGGCCAGAGAAGGCAGTCTTCCTAAGACACAGCTTAGATGGCATCATCCTTCCTCTGATCAAGTACTTGCAGTGGTTTAAAGCTCTCTTATGGGAAAACTGTTGCAGTCATACAATCTGATCTTGACAATTCTATCTAAAGCTACATTATAGGATTTCCTTCATCATATATTCCAAACTCTTTGGTCTGAGATTCAAGGCCCCCACCAATAGGACCAAAAAGATAGGTGGGGAGGGTTGCTCTGGATGGTCCCTATCCTCTAGACTAACTGCTCTGTTGTCCTCCAAGCACTCCTGCTTTTTCCCCCCTCATGCTATTTCTTTCATTTGAGATGCTTTAATAATATAATAATGGGATGCTGAATCATGGCCTTCCAAAAGATGTCCACATCCTAATCCCTGGAATTTGTAAATGCTCCCTTACTTGGTGAAGACATTGCAGATGTGATTAAATTAAAGGTGTTGACATGAGGTGATTATCCTGGGCCCCAAATGCCACCATAGGTGTCTTTATAAGAGAAAGGCAGAGGGAGATTCCATACACATATACACAGAGGAGAAAGCTGAGCACAAAGAACATGGAGCAGAGAGAGATTGCAGATGCTGATCTTATTAAGATTTGAGTGATGTGGCCGCAAGCCAAGGAATTCCAGCAGCCACTAGACACTGGAAGAGGTGAGGAATGGATTCTTCTCAGGAGCATCCAGAGGGAGTCAGCCCTGCTGTTGGACCATTGGTCTCCAGCACTGGGAGAGGGTAAACACCTGTAGGTAAGCTGCACAGTTTTTGGTCATTTGTTACAACAGTCACAGGAAACTATATGGATGTCCTCATCCTCATCTTACTGCTGATGCTCTGATGTCCTTCCTTTAAGGCACAACACTCCCTCTCCCTGTTGACTGCCCACATAATTTCAGCAGAAAATAATCGTCCTGCACTTGCTGGGTTTGAGGTTCAACCTGCACCTTTGTTATAAACTCCTGGGTCTAATTTTACACATTATGAAGCTAGGTACTATGCTAAGAATCATGGGACATAGAGCAGGTGTTCAAGAGCTAGTGAATGAGAAATGCTTTGAAAGATTCTACTCATTCATTTGGTTTCTATGTGCTCATGACCCTTCAGGTCCACAAGTCTGAAGAGACAGCTTATGGTTCCTGATGGGAGTTATCATCCTGGAATCAGGTTTATCTGGCAGTGCTCAGGAATGGGCATACTAGGAGACGAAGTGCAGATTCAGAATGAACCCCAACTATGTTTACCCTGCCTTCCCCGAGTCCTTCTTGCTGGATTCACCAATGTACCCACTGTCAGGCTCATCACTGCTTATGTTCCTGAATCCACTGTAGCCAAGGCAAATGACTTACCAATAGCCTCAGTTCACTGTTGCAGTGAAGCCAACCTTCCCAGACCCTGGGGCATAACTACACAACTAGGTATTGGCCTGCCCTCTTGAGTCTCCAGCCAAATTCCAAATCAGAGTGCTTCTTACTCTGGGAGTTAGCCCAATGTGTAAGGCTGAACATTGGCCAAGATTCTCTCCTCACTTTGATTTCTCCCCTGCCAACTTCCACAGCCCTTCTTAGGGCCTGGACCCTGTCCTGAATCTTAACCCATGGCTAGGGCTAGGGTACCTCTTTGGAGCCCACCTGTTCTTTCTGTAGGCATGGATCCTAGTTTCTGTGCTCTCCACCTGCTAGCCAGGCTCCTGCCAGACTGTCTGTCTTCTGAGTTCAGACACCACCTGGGATCATTGCCTGCCATGGAATGATGGTCTGTAACCATTGCCCAAGTGGCTATGCCCTTGGACATAGTGGAGCCTGCAGTGCAGCCAGTGAGAACAGCCAGGTAGCCTAACCACCCCACCTCATCCTCCTTTTCTGGACATTGATTTTATGAGCACCAGGAGATTCTAAGCACTATTGATTTTCTGAGCACCATTGATCTTGAACCATGTGTCTGTTCACTTGGGCCCATCTAATCTCTAACAAATCTACTACTTCATGGTGGTTAAGAACATGGAATAGGGGGGAATCCTTTGGCGTGTTACTTCACCTGAGTATATTGCAATTTCTTTGTCTCTACAATGGGGGTGTAGTGACAAAACATACCTCCCAAGGATGTTGGGAAGATTGGATTTGATTCTGGCCATAAAACACTTTCTCCATAAGGCATTGTGCTAAGTTATCAATAAATACAAGTGTTTGCAGTTGCCTTTCTAGATCACAAGGCTGGAAACTTGAAAAGTTATTTGTTTTGTATCAAAAACTTCAATCATTTTTCTCTGCTAATCTTTAGAATCCTCATGAAAAAGCATATAAATCTAATTTTTTTGAGCAATACAGTTTACTGAAACCAAATGGTATTTAAGTGAAATAAAGTATAAAATAGTGGACACAGAAGAATGCTTTTGACTGTCATTGAGTGTTTGGTACAAGATTTTTACTTCCAAAATAGGACATCTACAAGCATCTGTCTTTGGCCCGCATTAGCACTCCCATTTGAAGAGATGTTTTCTAAGATATCAGAAGCTCCTTTCAGTTGCTAGGCAAGAAAAAAAAAGCAAAGCATGACATATTAGCTTCAGACTTGAAATAAGCAGAGATCTTCTCAGGATCTGTACTGAGCTGTAAAACTAAATCCAGATGTGATGTGACTTGGTGGTCGGAAAGTGAAGCCAAGAGGGGTTGCATATTTTTATGTGATAACTGCCCTCTGGTGGGAAAGACTAGAATTACACTGATAAGAGAAAACTATCTGAAATTCTAAACGAGCAATTCTTATTCATCTTGCCTTTTGACTTCATATTCCAAATAAAAGTCCTCATACACTAAACCCGTCTTACTCTTTGGTCTAACCTTTGAAGGTTTTAGTTCATTCTTATTGGGAGGGGGGAGCAAGATGAAGATTGGGAAATTTTTAAAGAATAAATGTTTAACCCTTGCTTTCTGATTGAAAACTGCCAAGCGTAAACTGTGCTGATTCTACATAAATATACCTAAAGAGGCATAATAGTAGTGTGATTAAAGGAACTATTTTTAGGAACATAAAAACCTATATTGATTCCTCACTCCATTTGCTCCAGGGCAAGTCAGAACCTTTCTAAGACTTAATTTCTTCTATGCCAGGAAAATGGGAAAAATACATATACCTCCTAAGGTTGTTTTGAGGATTAGAAGGGATATCAAACACTTAGAATAGAACCCAACACATAGGAAGTGCTCAACAAATGTTAGGTATTATTATTTGTAACACACAAGAGGAATGAAGCTCTTTGAGGGGAAAGCCGACCCATTTCGGTCAGTAGTGGCTATTTTTAAAAGAATAGCACGTAACATTGCCCATATTTCTTTAAACATTAATCAAGGTCTTGGCAAATATAAGATGTTACTGGGTAACTCTACAAGCCACTAATTCTGTGCAGATAAGGTTCAGACCAAACCAGACCCTGGGAGGAATGTACTAAAGCTGCACTATCACACCAGGACTGTCTTTATCAGCTAAGATCAAATGATTTTTTTCCCCTTTTCCACAATTTGCTTTTAAGCCCTTTGGTGGTATTAACATTACTTTTTAGTAGCTGAGCAACTAAGCTTGAGAAACTCAAGCCTGCTTTTTTAACCTGAGGGAAATTCCAAGGAAATTGGAATTTCTACAGCTTGCTCACAAATGGTTCCTGGGGGGTTGTGAGATATTTCTGCCACAACATGGTGTAACTGAGAGGTCAGATAAGGATGTCGCATTAAAGAAAATGCAGGATTGGACATAGTAGGGTGGAGAGTAGCATGAAGAACCAGCAGTGAGGTGCAGAGATAGAAGCCAGGATCCTAATTAGCTTTGTAACCCCGGGAAGATCATTGTAAACTCATAAACCTCATTTTCAACTGGAAAAGAGAACGAGGGACTGCACTAAACTTATAAGGTCTCCTTCAAATTAAAAAAAAAAAAATATGAAGGAGAAAAGAAAAAGAAAAACAGAAAAGACTTAGGGAGTATGCTGATTTTATATATGTGTGTGTGTGTGTGTGTGTGTGTGTGTGTGTGTGTGTATACGTATATATATACACACACACACACACATATACATATATATCTCGCCTGCCAGAGTGCTCTCCAAAACGTGATCATTTTCCTCCTTGTGCACCACTTCTGAACCCGGCAACTCCCTTCCTATCCATTTCACAGTACCATCCAGGATTACCTTATCTTCAGCAGTGCCTCAAAAGCACATTTTTTATCTGAGGGCCATCAGATAGGAGGAGTTAATTAATAGGTATTCATCCTCATGATGCTGTAGGAGAGATTCCCATGTTTCTACATTATTCCCCCACACTCTTGGAAGACCTGCTTTGTATGTCCCCTTCTCTGAATGTCTGATCCAATGGCACCCATAGCTGGGCAACTACTATGTGGCCTCATCCACAGTCCAGGTGACTGGACCCAGGGTGGACCCCTGACAAGAGCTGAGCCAAGCATGTTCTCTAGGGGATATGGAATCAAGATTCTGAGACAAGCCCTTATAAACCCTTGGACTGAAGTGTGCATAGGGTTGAAGTGGTCATTTCCTTCCATGAGAGGGCCAAGGCAGAGAAGGTCAGTCTGTATTTCTGCCTCACTCTCTTTCCTCTGTAAGGAATAGCAGAAACAAGGATGCACACAACCTCAGAGAGAATATTTTCCTTGCTGTTAGGAGCTGGGAGAAACCAAAAAATTGCTAAGAACCAATTCCCAAGCTGCTTGGTAATCTTGTGCTCTGGGAAACAATATTTGTGTCATTTGGATACAATTATCTCTATTTCTAGAGCTAGTCTGAATAGGTTTCTGTTAGCCTTTAAAAAGAAAAAACCTACTGGCAAAAGATCTTTGGTTATTTATAGTGGGGCTCAAGACCCCAATGAGTCCATGACTTGAAGCACTAACTCTAAGAAAGAGTATTTCAGACACAATACAGGCTATTAGAGACATATTTTGGGACAGAAGGATCTTCCTGGGGTCCATCAAATTCACAAGCAACTTCCTGGGCCATCTTCCTGGCCTTGGGAATTCTAGAGGGACATGCTTGGCTAAGCTGTGTCATTTGTAAAACAGAGAGTAAGCAAGATCTTATATCTCATAGATGGAAAAAAAAATAAAACTCAAGATGGTATTTCTATAGCCTAGACTCAGAAAATTCTCTTTGAAGGGCCTCTTGGAGGAAGAAGGAAGGCTTAGACAACTACTGTTCTCTGTTCCCATGTTCATGGCCCATCTATTCAAACCCCATGAGAGGAAGTGTTGCATGACAGTCAGGACACAAGCTGCCAAGCGGGTTGTCTAAGTGCAAATCCTGACTCCACTCCTAACCGGAAGAAGTTCCTTAGTATCCGCCCCACTGGATTCTTAGAACACCAAAATGGTTCATATGCAGAGTATCTTGTAGGTACCAGACACAGTTCTGTGTCTTCTACATAAAAATAAAAGCATGTATGCATGTAAAGCATTAGCTTATTGGTCACAGGGGGAACTGGAGAGACCACTAAGAAACTGGATGTGTGGGTTGTATACATGTGTGGAACCCATGCTTAGTACTTTATGTGTAATGTCCAGTGGCGATTAATGAAAATTTGTATTAGAAACTTACCACCTACAACAATTTGTCAGTAATAATCAAAGGACAGAACACAACCCAATGGTTTATTTACCTCTATACGTGTCAGACAAGAGCCCTCACAGTGGACTGACTATTCTGATATCTTTTTCTAAGTCCCACAGCAAAATGCACCATCTCATGGCAAATTCATGGGCTTCATAGATGGAAGGATGCCAAGACAGCAGATGGTCTCCTCAAGTACAGTGTTGTATCAGCACACTAGCTCAGAGTAAACACTCAAGTGTTCATTTCTTCTACAAAACATTAACTTTACTGTGTCACCAAGCAGCATTGCAACAATCTAGCCATCTCTTAAGCACCTCCTTGCGATAACATCTTGGTAGTTATGGCATGTGCTTTTATGAAATGTGTTACATTCACTTCTCACAACACTGTGCATTACTTCTCCCAACCCCTGAAGAGTGCAGACTTTTATATTCCTACCACCTTCAAGAAGACTGTACGCGCAAAACCCATCTTTACACACTCACCACCTGCATCTCCTTCTCCTCCCTACCCTTCCTGCAAACACACACATCCCACTGACCTTTACCCACTGAAATGTTTCCCCAGATTTCAAAGCCCCTTTCCTTATTCAGGTCACTGCATTAGGTGTGTCAGCCGGGTTCCCAGCAGGAAATGTGTCATCTGCAAGCTGAGTGATTTAAGGAGAGTCCAAAAAATGGACTACGATAGAGGTGGGCAGAATTGAGGAGAAGCACAGAGATAATGTGATGCCCTTGGGGCTAGCAAAAGCAGGAAGCTCTTATAAGCTTTAGGCCTGAAGAAGCCAAAGAGAGGAGATAGCTACTAAAACTGAGGGTGAGGGCTGTAGAGAGGCCCAGCTGACAGGAGCGTGGGCCCTTACTAGAAACAGGCAGACTACTGTGACCTGAGGGAGGAGGAGCTGGGAGAAAAACTACTCTAACCTCATCCCCCTCCAACCTCAGTGCCTCTGATTGGCCAAGCCTCTCAGGAAGCCGGAGACAAGGCGCTCATTGATGCAATCCATGTGGTCAGTCTCCCTGAGCACAGAACAGGGAGAGGGGCTCTGGAGGGCAATGAAAGAGACCCAGCAAGTATTCATGGTGATAAGGTTTTGCCCACTACCACGATGCTCAGAAGTAATAAGTCAACAACATACTCAGTTGTGACATGTGTATTCCCAGGCAGCCTGACCCTGAGGTAGGCATTAGCATGCAGGAGATATATTCAGGGTCAACACCTATGGTTCAAGACCTCTGGGCATCAATACCTGTGGGAGAGAAGAGCCTGAAATCTATCTTGCTGTTTCTTTGTCACAGTGGCCCAAGGTCTCTACCAGAGAAGATTTGGCTTTGATTCCCAATAATGGAGTATACTGACCTTGGCCCTTTCTGGGCTTCCATGTCTTACAAATTTAGGAATGCCCATATTCTCCATACTTGCCAGTAAAAATGCACTACAGTATGTAGAGCATGTGTGATATCAACCCCTAGAAGGCAAAAATTGATTCTTGACGGGAAATGTGGGGGAAGGTGGAAAAATCTTAGATATTACTATGGTCTGTGGCCCTTCAAAGGACACACAAACAGATGTACAGTGTATCTGAGAGAGTAAAATTCCATGAAGTGCGGAATGGGAGGAACAGAAGTAGGGACTGGGAGGAACAGAATTGAAAAAAGGCGCACAGCGTCACTAGACAGGTAAAGCATAACTCCACAGCCCCTCACAGCGACCCAGCAGGCACAGGCAACATCTCCAAGCCCAGTCTCCAACATCATCTGCAGGACTTCCTGGGTGCCTAAGTAATAAAGCTTTCCACTGTTTTGCTCCCTCTGATAGGCGCATATGTGGCCAAGCCAAAACACACAACTCTGTAGCCAATGTGAAGGAACTAAAACTAGCCAAACCTGTCGCATGATCCCATGAATTTATAAACTCTTGCTTTGTGACGCAAGACATATCAGACTCATCTGATGCCTTCTGTGACCCAAACCTGGAATAAGCCATTACCAGGGTGCCTGGCTGACTCAGTGGGTTAAGCATCTGACTTTGGCTCAGGTCATGATCTCATGGTTTATGAGTTTGAGCCCCATATCGGGCTCTCTGCTTTCAGTGAAGAGCCCACTTCAGATCCTCTGTCTCTCTCTCTCTGCCCCTCCCCCCTCTCAAAAATAAATCAAGATTAAACAAGATTTTTTAATGTTGAAATAAGCCATTACCCCAAAGAGCCCATCTTTTTTTTTTTTTAATTTTTTTTCATGCTTATTTATTTTTGAGACAGAGAGAGAGAAATAGAGCATGAGTGGGAGAGGGGCAGAGAACTAGAATCAGGCACAGAATCCAAAGCAGGCTCTTAGCTGTCAGCACAGAGCCCGATACAGGACTCAGACCAACAAACCACGACGAGATCATGACCTGAGCCAAAGTTGGACATCGAACCGACTAAGCCACCCAGGTGCCCCACAAAGAGCCCATCTTTAATGGGGTAACAGTATTTAGAGACTTCAGGCTGGAGGCTAAGGGTGCTCATTGTGTCTCGGCCATTTCTACAGTCCATGCTGGAATATACATAAACCAATTTTAGAACGTTTTCATAATCCTCAAAACAAAACCCTGTGCCCATTAACAGTCACTCCCCATTCCTCCACTATCACTCTAGATAAGTTTTTATTTCAATTTTGCATTGTTTAGATTTGCTGAATGTGGCATGCATAAAACATAGCCTAGTTTACGATACATTTCACTTTGGGCAAGTTCTAGAGTGCCACAAAAGAGATCACAAGTACTCTCATTCCTGCCCAGGGGACATTTTCACTCTATACTCTGCCCCACCCTCCAGAAGAAGGTCCTTTTGTGGAATAAAAGACAGCAGGAGGTAAATCTCTTAGGGTTATCTTCCAAGCCCACCACCCCTAGCTTTCCAACCACACTCGTAGGCCCCCGGGGGCCATTGTATACATGAAACCATACCCCTGGCCGCAGTTAATTGAACCAGAGTTGGACATCCAACCCAGCTAGGCCAAAGCCCTTCCTTGATAATTTGGAGAATCTGAAGGGGGTACATTGTGAGAGAAAGAGGTAATGTCGAAGGGAAGGATATTTTGTCAGTTTTCCAGCACTCACATTGAGTCCGTTTGTGGTGGACAGAATTCTAAATGGTCCCTAAGATTGCTGCCCCTGGCATGTACCTATGTAACACCCTCCTTCTTAAGGTGGACCCATGACTATGAGGTATCTCTCCTATGATTTATTATGTTATATGATGAAAGGGATTGTATAGATGTAATTAAGGCCCCTAAATCAGTTTATTTTTAGTTAAAAGGGACATTATCTCTGGTGGGCCCAGCTTAATTGGGCTAAAAAACCTTAAAAACAGCAGAGATGCACCTGCTGGCTCAAGGAAGAAAGCAAACATCACGCTGTGAACTGCCCATGGAGAGGACTGTCCTCCAGGAGCTGCGACCTCAGTGCTACAGCTTTAAGGAACTGAATTCTGCCAATAAACAACAACAGGAGGATGGAGAAGGGTCCTATGCTTTAAGTGAGGGCCCCCGCTGACTCACTGATTGTAGCCCATGAGCTCCAACTCATCTGCACCCAGATTCCTGAGCCACAGGAATGTAAACTTGTGTTGCTTAAGCTATCAAGTTTGTGGCAGTTTGTTACACAGTAGCAGATACTAAATACACCAGTCTACTCGCCTAACTGCATTGTTCCGTTAAAAACAAGCAAACAAACAAAAAAAAACCAGCCTGGCACACTTTTACAAATTACTCACTTTTTACTTGAGATAGTTAACAATGGTTTATTTTCTTTCAACCAGAGAGTCGTTATATAGGTCTAGTTCCTAACTTAGGGTTCTCCAGAGAAACAGAACCAATAGCAGATTATCTATGAAATATGTATAATATCTATATAACACATATACACACACATTTGTGTATGAATACATATATGTGTGTATGTATGCAACGAGATTTATTGTGAGGAATTGGCTGACATGATTATGAAGTCCCCCCATCTACTGTCTGTAAAATGGAGGCCCAGAAAAGCTAGTGATATAATTCAGTCCAAGTCCAAAGGCCTGAGAATCAGGGAAGCTGTTGGTATCAATCCCAAAGGGCAGAAGAAGAGATAAGATGTCCCAACTCACAATGAGTCAGGAAAAAAAGGGAGTGAATTCCTTCTTCCTCTGCCTTTTGTTCTGTTCATGTCTTCCATGGATTGGGTGATGTCCACCCACAATGAGGTGGGTGATCTACCTTACTGAGTCTACCAATTCAAATGCTAATCTCATTCAGAATCACTCTCACAGACACGTCCAGAAATAATGTTTAATCTGGGCACCCCATAGCCAGCCAAGTTGACACATAAAATTAACAATCACAAATTCACCCTTTGTCAATTTGACCTTCATATGCATCTCCTTAAACCATACTTAATCTCCAAATGAAGATAGTAATAATTCCACAATTCCATTAATTCCATAATTCCATAATTAACATGATACAACTATCCTATATATAACCACAAAGGCACTAACCCCTTTCCCAGAAGAGCAGGTAAAGTCCTTGAATGATGTTTATTCTTCTCCTTGATCTCCTATAGCTTAATTACTCTGATGTAAAATTAACAATACTTGGATACTGAATATTTGATATGTAAAATCAAGATATCTTTTGTTATATCAAAAGGGGATGAGAAAAGAAAAAAAGATACACACACATGTACATATGTACATTCATATACACACACAAATGTATCTATAGTAAAATGAGGAGGAAATAATTCATGACAATTACAGGCCTTATTTCTGTAACTGGTATACATAACTATCTTCTTCCACTACCCATTCTGTATTCCTTTTGCCTTCAACAAGCACTTCAGCTGATTGATGTTCTTTACCTGGGAGGGTAACCCAATCTTTACTAAAAGGTCTGGACCATCAGTAGTTTCACCTGGATTGGATTTTGTTTTCCACTGATCTCAATCACAGGGCTTGGTAACATTAAGAGTTTCCATAAGGGATCTTCTGTATTCCAGACATGCTCTCCTACCTCCATTATGGAGCAGGATTCCAGTCAGAATCAGTCACCCCAGTCAGTTACTGCCTTCTTTACTTATTGACTCAGAGGCATGAGGGGCCCAAAGTGGCCAGGTGGCAGTGTTAACTTCCAGGTCAGTGGAATCATTGTGTGTGGCCTGGTGAGAGCCTCTGGATTCTTCCTTCTGGAACTATGACCTCTAGGCCAGCACACAATAAAGTTGTGGGAAAGGAAGCAAAATTGTGCTAGTGAGGCAGTAGTGGTAATAGCAAGTTGTGCCACTCCCAGTTCCCCCCCACCCCCAACCCTGGACTTGTGAATCTTGGCTGTTGGTGAAACAACACCATATATTGGATGCTGATTCAGAGCATAGCTTTATGAAAAACCTTTCCTCAGCCCTCAAGGTATTGTTACCTAGCTGGCACTGTAATGGGGTCTTCAAAAGGCCATTCCCCCATTCTGTTATGCCACATGCTTCAGTATGGTGGAAAACATGGTAAAACCAGTGAATTCCCTGAGAATGGGCCCATTGCTGTGCTTCTTGTGCTGTGAAGTGAGTTCTCTGATGAGAAGTAATGCTGTGTGGAGTACCATAACGGTGGGTAAGGCATTCTATTAATCCATGGATGGTAGTTTGGCAAAAATATTGTATGCAGGGAAGACAAATCTGTCTTCAGAGTAAGCATGTATTCCAGTGAGAACAAAGTGCTGCCATTTTGGAAACGGTCTAATATAATCAACCTGTCTGTGGAACATGGTGCCACATCAGGGTTTTGGTGTTGAGCTCTGCTGCTGGCAGATTGAGCACTCAGTGGTAGCCAGAGCCAGGTCAGCCTTGGTGAGTGGAAGTCCATGTTGCTGAGCCCATGCATAACATCCATATCCACCACTATGGCCCCTTTGCCATAAGCCCCTTGGGTAAAGGAAGCCCATTGGGTGGGAAAGAGTCTGACTGGTATCCACATGATGGGTCATCCCATCCACCTGATTACTAAAATCCTCTTCTGCAGAGGTCACTCTCTGTGAGCATTCACATGGGACACAAATGTTTTCATACTTTTTGCCCATTCAGAAATGTCTTTCACATAACTCTACCCAAGATTTCTTTGCCACTAATTTTCCAGTCACGTTTCCATCCAACCAAGCCATTAGCCCCAGCCCATGAATCAGTCTAGAATTGCATAGCTGGCTATTTTTCCTTCTAGGCAAAGAGAAAAACTAGGCATATTGCCTGAAGTTCTTCCCACTGGGAGGATCTCCCTTAACTACTATCCTTCAGGGATGTGCCAGGGAGGAGCTGTAGTGCTTTCTCTGTTCACTTCTGGGTGGTGTCTGTGTATCATGCAGAACCATCTGTAAACCATTATTCTCTTCCTCTGTCAACTATCAAAGGGAACTTCCCCATGAGAGAAGGAAGTACAGCAGGAGTGGGGACAATGGGCATTTGGGCCACTTCTTCATGTGCCTTCTGGACCTTCTCATACCTGATTATGTACATACCCATTTCCATTTGTCAATGGAGTATTGCTGTGCATGCCCAACTTTATGATGTGGTGGGTCAGATAACACCCGGTTCATGATGGGCAGCTCAGGTCACATGGTAACTTAGTGGCCCATGGTTACACTACTAAGGCCCAGTAGTAGGCCAAGAGTTGTTTCTCCAAAGGAGAGTAGTTACCTGCAGATGATGGCCAGGCTTTGCTCCAAAAATCCTAGAGGTCTGTGCTATGATTCACCTATAGAAGCTTGCCAAAGGCTCCAAAGAATATCTTTATCTAAAACTGATACTCCAAGCATCATATGGTTAAGTTTAAGCTAATCCACTGTCATTCTCCAAGATTCCACTGTCGTCTGCACAGGCCAAACAGGAGAGTTGGATGAGGATGTGGTGGGAATTCCTACTCCTACATCTTTCAAATTCTTGATGGTGACACTAATCTCTGCAGTTCCTCCAGGAATGCAGTATTTCTTTCCCTTTACGTATTTCTGCCAATACTACATTTAATTTACCTCCACTCTCCTTTGCATGATGAATGATATAAATCTGAATAGAATGGGTAAAAAGAATCATGGAAAAATTCTAAGAGGGAGACGTGGGGCCAGGAGCAGAAGGAAGAACAGACTATTTATGATTGAAGCAATTAAACATAAAGTCAAAGATAATTTTCCATAAGATTATTATCTCAGAGTAACACATTTGAACAGAAGTATGCTTTCTTCTAATGAGGTTACAAAAAGGAAAAATAAGGTTTTTTTTCAAAATAGTCTTCATCATGTCTTTTGGCACCAAATGGATAAAGTAGTGAACATGTTCCTCTGTTTGTTGACCTCCAACCTTCAAATTTTATCCAGGTTTACACTGACAGTATCTTGTGGAGAAAATTCCCAGCCCCTCATCTTCTTAACCATAGCAGTGGGCCCCAGAGGCCGTTTTGTAAAAGATGAACCCACCCTTCTAGGCCCAGCTTCTTCCTTGGTGATTTGGGGGGCAGATACACACACTCTCCCACAGGTAAGTTCTCTACAGAGATGCTCACAACAGGGAAACTGATTTCTTGGTGACCACTGCAGCCATAGAAGTGTAGTACTCACTTCTCTGTTCAAGAAAGGCATGGAGTCAAGAAGTGCGCGAGTAGAGTCAGCTGATAGCCTCCAAGCTGTTGACAACTGCAGAATCTGCCTCTGCTTTCCAGCCCAGGCCACCCTTATTTCAGACAACCCCTACCTAAGGACTAAGCACTACAGGGTACTAATGTCTGGACATTTCTGCCAATACAGAGCACCTCTAACAGATAATCTTCATGCTGGAGCTCTTACTGTGTCTACATCATAGTCTGAGGCTTCTCCTGCCTGATCCTGCTTCCTCCCCACTTTCCTGTAACAAGGGTCAGGTCTGCATCATGCTGTGAAGACCTCTTCTGTCCAATCTAGCTTCCTTTTCCTTTTCTCTTCCACAGGCATTACATCCCAACAAACTCCTGATGTTGCTAACTCCATCTCAAGGTCTCCATCACAGAGGACCCAATGAACTCAGTGGCTATACTTGGCCATGGGATGGAAGAGAAGAGGAAACCAATCTGTTTATAGATAAAAAGAGAGGAGAGGAGAAATTTGGGTCCTGTTAGCTTCTCAGTACCTGTTTCCACTTCCTTCCAGAGATTTGACTGCTTTTTCATCCATGAGTTCCATGGGACACTATTACATTTCTTATATTTTCTTGAGTTAGGTTTTTACTCTTTTGTCATGAGAGTACATAATTAATATGTTCTTGATAGGCTCTTCAAAAAAGAGGGGAGAGTTAGGGCCACCAAACCACCACCCTAGGGATACCCCTTATATAGCTCTATCAGTATTCACCTCCAGCCCATCCACCATCCACACCATTACATCTGAAAGGGAAGGAAAATCACCAAGAAAATTTCTCCAAGACAAAGTGGAAGAAGGGACATGGGGAAGGAGATCATTAACACTAATTGAGATAATCATCTTATACTATGGAAGAAAGGGTCATTTTCAGCTAAGTTAATCAACAAAGAAAATATATATGTATAAAGATGTAACTATGAAGCAATTTTTAAAAAGCTATTTTAAGAAATGTGCAGCACTGGCTCTGCAGGCAGCAAAGGGGAGAAGATACAGGATATATTTCTATGTATGTTCAGTGACCTCTAATATGTTCAAATATATTTTAGCAGCATACATTAATTCAGTACTTACTATGTTCCGGGTCTGGAAAAAGTATTGGTTACACAAAGATGAAAGACTCATCTCTTGAAATCTCAGAAACATTCAGGAGCAAGTAATGAAAAAGCAGCTTGGAGATAAACACTCAGGGATGACATTTCCTTCACTTAGGTTGTATTATCGTTAGTAAAGAAAGGCAGTAGCCAGGGACAAGAGAAGTTTTCCAAAGAGTCACTGAAGTGTGGGAGCAATAATAAAACATACTATTTTTAGGGGCGCCTGGGTGGCTCAGTTGGTTAAGCGTCCGACTTCGGCTCAGTCATGATCTCACAGTTCGTGACTTCAGGCCCCATATCGGGCTCTGTGCTGACAGCTCAGAGCCTGGAGCCTGCTTTGGATTCTGTGTCTCCCTGTCTCTCTGCCCCTCCCCCACTCATCCTCTGTGTCTCACTCTGTCTCTCAAAAAATGAATAAATGTTAACAAAATTTTTGTTAATTAAAAAAAAACATACTCTTTAAAAAGAAGAATGGTTAATTCTTTGAAAATTAGGCACATTTTGAAATGAGTGAGAGAAAAGACATACTAAATGTCATTACCAAGATCTATCAAGAGAAGACTAAAAAGATCCCACACTAATGTCAACAGGTAATTACCTTGAGCCATGTCTCCTCAGAGTACCACCAATTCCAAGCCTGGCCTGCCTAAATTCCTTCTGAGAAGTTCATGTGGGCTATGCCACTGGTGAGAAGTCCCCAAAAGCTAGGCCCTCCATGGCCATTTCCATATAAGTTTTCTCTAGCCTCACAGACAGAGCCCACAGTCTAGCCACTATGGTCTACCTCCCTCCACTCTGTTTGAATTCCATCTCAACTTATTTTGATTGGTGGGAGTCAACAACCAAGATAGCTCCCAAAGATCCTTGGTATTGCACCCTTGGTTGTGTTCTGCCACATTAAATAAAGCTGACCTGTGTAACTGATGGGATATTGCAGAAATGACAGTGTGTGATTTCTGAGGCTGTTACAAAAGATATTGAGGCTTTCACCTTACTCTCTCTCTAATTACTCTCTGTGAGGGAATCCAGCCCCCATCATCCCACACTGGGAAAAACTGAGAACTCCCTCCAACAGTCAGAACCATGCGAGGGGACCATTTTGTAAGTGGATCCTCCAGCCCCAGTAAAGTCTTCGGATGACTGAGGCCCTGGCAGCATCTTACCTGCAACCTCATGGGAGAACCCGAGACAGAGCCACCCACCTAAGCCACAGCAGTCCCTTTCTTTCTGGGCAGTGTAACCTGGAAACATGACTCTCTTAAAGAGTGAATCTCACTTTGTCTGAAGATTGGTCTTGACTGAAGTAGTTAGTTTCTGCTCCTCCAGGTGGCTGGGGTGACTCCCACTTGGCTCTGGCTGTCATTCCTCTTTGGTCATTTAAGAGTCCCTCTGTGGAGTTGCTATTTACCTACTGTGGCACTCTAATCTTCTTGAGGCAAACATGAATAGAAAGATACTTGGTGTGAGGGGCGCCTGGGTGGCTCAGTCGGTCAAGCGTCTGACTTCGGCTCAGGTCATGATCTTACGGTTCATGGGTTTGAGCTCTGACAGCTCAGAGCCTGAAGCCTGCTTCAGATTCTGTGTCTCTCTGACCCTCCCCCGCTCACACTCTATCTCTGTGTCTCTCTCAAAAATAGACATTTTAAAAATTTTAGAAAAATACTTGGTGTGATCTCACAACTGATGGAATAGATTTTTCCAGGGTTATATGAAGAATGATTCCTAAGAATAGTTTTATTACAGTATACTTGGTTGGTAGACAGAAAGAAAGGAGGAGTGAGGATGACACAAAGGTCAACAACCCAGACTCCTGTAATTGTCAATTGCTATGAAACAAGTTGCTCAACACTTACTGGTCTAAAACCATAAATACTTATTATCCTAGTTTCTGTGGGTCAGAAATTCAGTAGTGGCTGAGCTGAGTGGCTCAGTTCTTCCCCATGTGGGATGACGGTGGCTGCAGAGTGAATAGGATCCCATTACTACTATTAAAATAAATCCACCACCTCTCCTCTCACATCCTCTGCATCATGGGAGGGACTTCTTTGTTGTGAGAGAGCTGGACAAAGCCTGCATGGTCTGCCCCTGACTGTCTCTCCGGGATCAGCTATTTAAAATGTAACAGGTTCATATACTTTGCCTCGGCAACAATAACATCTAATGGCCTATAGCCCTCAAAATGTCCCTGGCACTGTTCTTAGGAATTTATTAACACCTCATGTAATCCTCACTCAAATCCTATGAAGATCTTTTACTATAATCCCAATTTGGGGGGATGTGATTGGAGATTAGTTTTCAATATATGAATGGGGGAAGGTATAAACATTCAGTCCATTGCATTAAGGTCTTCATTCATAAACTACAGTAATCTCACTTAGTTAAATCTAAGTACTGTCCCAGATTGGGCTTGATAGAAGCAGATGCTGAGATAGAGTCTGGTGTACAAGATGCTTCCTGGGGATCAGGTCCTGTGAAAAGAGATGAAGCAGAGAAAGAAGTCAAGTGAAAGAAGCAGACAACTCAAGATGGTCTGTTTTAACATCCCTGCAGCTGGATAGCAAGTCCTGCCTTGAAAAGGGATCTGGGTGGTGCTGCTCCATTGTCTCTCATATAAGACATTTCGAAATTATGTTCTAGAGCACCAGCCTTCTGCCAGGTATACTGACAGTCTCCCAAAGCTTTTTGTCCGCGGGGTTCCCATTCATAGCCCCCTATCAGGAGAGCCAGGCCACATGCATGAGCATATTAAAGTCTCTGAGGGCCACCTGGGTGGCTCAGTCAGCTAAGCCTCCGACTTCAGCTCAGGTCATGATCTCGCAGTTCTTGAGCTTGAGCCCTGCATCAGGCTCTGTGCTGAAAGCTCAGAGCCTGGAGCCTGCTTTAGATTCTGTGTCTCCCTCTCTCTCTTTGCCCCTCCCCTCTCCCTCTCAAAAATAAACATTCAAAACAAGTCTCTGAGAGGTAATCTTGCAGTAATCAAACCTGTTTGACATTAACTCATTGATTCACTCATTTAACCTTAGAACACTTTGGGAAAACTAATGACATTTCTTAAAACACTAAAAGAAAAATGCTGTTGAGCACCATGGACTCAGCAGGTATGTTTTGGTTAGAAACCTCAATTCTTTCTGATCATGGAAACACGTCCCTGGTTGGGAAGAATGTCAAAACTTTGTTTTATATGTTCTCTAAACCTCTAAAGAGAAATATGGCTTCTATTTTCTTCCATCTCAATTGCTTTAAAGTGGTAGTAAAATAAAACAAGTTGGTTGAAACAACCACTTTCTATAACTAATCATCATAATTATAGCTACTGCCTAAAACCTGGAGCTCACAAAGAAAGGCCCCATGAAAATAAGCCGGATACTCAGTAGAGCTGCTTAAACCCACACGAATGAGCCAATTTCACACAGGATATTCATATTCACTCATGATACCCACTGATTTTAGCTTAAGGATTAGAGGGAAGTTAATCACTAGGAGATCATTTATTCAGCATGCTGGAAGTTGATTTCCTTTGTGCATCTGATCTATATTTGGAGAGTAACTAAAAGCAGCCAAGAACAGGAGTCAACAGAAAAGGAAACAGATTTCGTGACTTTCATTTAGTGAAGTTACTAAAGACATGTTAGTTTTCTGATCGTAACCTGAATGTTCCAGACCTCCTATATTCAAGCCTCATCCCTATGCTGTCCAGCTGACCTTTCTTCCCACTTTGCTGGCCCATTGCCCCCACCTACCCCTATAAGACTCGAGTCTTAAAGCAAACCCAATACCCCTTGGGCTCTCCCAGAAATAATCTTGGAGGTATGGCATGGTGGTGGGCAGGTCTCCTCCTACTGTTATCTTCCACCCTTCTTGTTGGTATTTGTTGCTTCTGGCTACTTCAGGGAGGCTGCCCCCGCTGCCAAAGTACCCCTGGGTTCCCAAAGCTGCAGGAGATGTGCTGAAGGAGCTTTTGTCTTTATTTCTCCCAAACACTGTACAAAGCACAGCACAGAAAGAGAGAAAAGATTTCTCCAGCCAAGTCACACTTGGCCCTCTAGATCTGGCCATCTTCTCTTTTCTTCATGCAAGTCAGTCATAATTTGAAGCTAGAGGACAAGCATTAGCCCAAACAGAAACATAGTTGGGGGGGTTGTACCCCTGCTCAAGTGGTTCACAAAGGGCTTTTCTAGGATCCAGCACCCCCTCTTCTGGGTCTATATCCAAAGGAAATGTAGTTAGTACCTCATCTGCGTCCCCATGTTCATCGCAGCTTTATCCACATTAACCAAAATACGAAAACATAGATCGAAGGATGGATAAAGAAATTGTGGCATAGATTTGTCTATGAGTATTACTCAGTCTTAGAAAAGAAGGAGATCATGCCATTTGCAACGTGGATGAGCCTGGAGGGCATATGCTAAGTTAAATAAACCACATACAAAAAAACAAAACCTTCCTGACCTCACTGACACGTGAAATACAAAAAAGTCAAGTGTGTAGAAGCAGAGAGTGGCACGGTGGGTACCAGAGGCTGGAGAATGGGGGGAAATGGGGAGATGTTGGTCAAAAGGTACGAAGTTGCAATTATGTAAGATGAGTAAGACCACAGATCTGATGTAAAGCATGGTCACTATAGTTAATAATGTGGTATTACACACCGGAAATGTGCTAAAAGAATAGATTTTAGGTCTTCTCACCACACACATGTGACTATGTGAGGGGACATGTTAATTAGCTTGACTGTGTAACCATTTCATTACATGTATGTATATCAAATCATCACACTGTACACCTTAAATATATACAATTTTTACTGTTTACTTATTTTTGAGAGAGAGAGAGAGTGGGGAAAGGGCAGAGAGAGGGGAGGACAGGGGACAAAAAGCAGGCTCTGCACTGACGGCAGAGAGCCTGATGTGGGGCTCGAATTCATGAACTGTGAGATTGTGACCTGAGCCGAAGTCAGATGCTCAACCGACTGAGCCACCCAGGTGCCCCTCTATTTTATTAAAAAAAAAAATTCTTTTCAATGGGAAGAAAAATCCAACTTTTTTTCTTTCCAAAGACTCAAAGGAGTCATTTCCATTGCCCTTGGGAGAAAGAGTGGGTTGATAGTAGAACAAGATAGTAAGGCTTAGAAACTGCCTCGAAGAGAGGGATGAGGTTGAATGCACTTCTATTAGGCATCAGAATCCTGGAGGGGGCTGGCCAGGGCGGGAGACTGGGCCTTCTCCTAGTCCTTATGGACGACTCCAACTGGGCTAACGTCTTAAAGTTCATGGACAATTGCTTCACATCACTGGAAGACATGGGAAAATATGAAGCACACGTGAAAAGGAGAGGGATCAAGGTTTCACAAGCCTGTTGTGGAAGGCAGCACAGGAGGGAGCAATAGAATGGGGTCTGAGAAACCAGGCCATGCGGGAGCAAACTTTAAGGTGCTCCTTCCAGGCACCGTGGGATCTCACTCTGCCTGGGAGATCAGACTGCAAATTGTCACTATGCAGTGGAACCAAGAGAGAAAGGTCCTTCTAGAAGGAGACCTAAGGTTCACTATTCTGCCACCAGAACTGTGAAGATGGGCCTAAGAACGTCAGCTCTAGCCTCTAGGTGAACCACTTTCGGGTGTTCAAGGCACCAGGGTGGAAATGGGGCACATCTGGAAAAGAGCCCAGAGCTCCAGTGGACAGTGTGAACTGCACTTGCAAGGGAGTCAGAAGACACAGCATGGGCCCTGCTCTGGGCCTGGGGGCCTGAGAGTCTAGAAGGGACATATCCAGTCCTAGAAGGGGAAAGCTCCAAGATTCGGTGCAGTACACCCGGCCACAGTTATTTTTTAACATCACGGGGAGAAAGACTATTAAGTGGGAAAATGAATGACCATGCCACCAGCGATTCAGAAGCTAAAGGCTTCTTAGGAGTAAAGAATACCAGGTGGAGCCAATACACAGCCACCAACTAAATGTTAAATAAGTTTCTAAAATAGATACCTGGGTTTTTTTTCTTTCTCATGAGCTGTGAGACCCTTGAATGTGCCAAGTGTCTTCAGCAAGCCCCTCCATCCTGCTCCTGGGGGATGAGCAATAGGGATTATATCACCTGGCTTCCAGAGAGCCCATTTGGGTTCAGCCTGTGGGAGTCCCTGGCAGGAGATCAGAGAGAGAGCAGAGAAGAAGGCTGGGTTGGGGGAGGGGGGAGTCCCTGACTCTCTCTCTGCAAGGTCCCCCCAGGCTGGCTGTGTATCTCACTGGAGATTACTACTCCTCTCAAGGGCACCTGCTCGACAGGACTCCCTCATTCCAAGTTTGAATCACCTCTCCCTTCCTTGTCTTACCAGTCCTTACCTTGTCACGTAATAATTCTATTGCTGCCAGCCCTGCATTTCAGTGTCACCGCTGTGGCTCCTCTATATCCCACCTACTCCTTTATATCTGGTCCTTTTGTAAATAATCCCTGTTTGAATTAGCCCAATTCCGATATACCATCTGTTTCCTGTTGGGGCCCTGGCTGCCGCATGGCAGCAATGGCGGGGAGGGGATGAACAGCAGGAGGAGCAGGGTAGAGAGAAGTGTCACCTTGTCAACACCAGGCTCTTCATAGACCTTAGAAAGAGCAGACAGACAATTCATGTCAGGTCCAAAGCAAGACCCTGGAACAAGGTTCCAAGCAGAAGCTCTCGTATGTCTCTACAGCTGCTCTTGGGAACAAAGAGAGTAACGCCCAAACCTGAGGATGAACAGGGTGAGTCTGGAGATGAGAATAGAAGAAATGAACCCAGCCATGTGGCCAGTAGTCAGCTCCAATATGCTGTGCATTTGAGACAGTAGACTCATCCTTGTCTTGCCACACCTACCTCTTACACACACACACACACACACACAGCCCAGGAGCTTCCCCAGGATCAGGAGCACCTATGAAGGGCTCAGTGCAGGAATGGAAGAGGTGCTACATGGGGGTCAGCTTCTCACTGGGCAAGGTTTGAACTCTCCTCAGAAGCCAAACTCATTTGGGTCAGTTTTAGAATCTTCAAGAGTCTACCAGCTGCTGACCATCTCTCGCCCAGAAGCAGCACCATGCCCTGGTTATGGGCTATTCATCTATTTGTCAGACAAGAGACCCAAAAGGGCTGAAAATATCATAGGGAGAATAAGGACTGACTGGTGACACAACACAGCAGGGGATGGAAGGCTAAGCTGAGTCTGGCCAAGAGGCTGTGGATCACCTCCCCAGGAGGATAGTTTGCATGAATGAGGCAGAGGGGAGGGAGGTGCTGAGAGAGTTGCCATGGGGGAGAGGCAGGACAGTGGCAGGCTCAGTCTGGCAGCAGGTGCCCAACTCAGGTTCACAGAGGAGCTCTGAACACGGACGGAGCAGGGATTGGACCACTTCTGGTCCAACAAAGACTGATGGGCATGGTTTTCCACTCGGCATCTGGAAGCTCTTGCAGCCCAAGACTCAGCACCCCAGGCAGGGCAGCAGGCTCCAGGAGGTGAACCGTGACAAACAGGAAAAACATGACCTACCCAAGGAGGCCCAGCAGGCACAGGCTGATCTGAGTACAAATGAGACACTGCCTAGGGTTCCTTAGAAAGGTTTGTAGAGAAGATCCTCTGTAGGGGGATTGAAGTGTCCCCCTAAATGATCACTAAGAGTAATGAGCCAACAAATATTGAACAAAACCTGTTCCCATTGGCTGACGCTACATAGAAGTGCCATATGAGAAAGGGGTTCTAGCTTCTCCAACACATTGGCGTGGAAGAAAATAACTAGGGAGAAAGGCATGATGGAAAAGAAATACATAGTTAAGAACTCAGTCTTTTCTAATGGTGTCTGAAGTGAGTGGAGGCCTAGGGGAAAGCCCCTTTAACAGGTTTCCCAGAAGGCATCAGACTTCCTCAGTCTGATTCTCATGAAGAGAAGTCCTCAGGAGCCTCAGATATCCTGGCTCCAGCTTCCAGGCACTGGGCCTCTGCTAATACTGAAGAGTAGCAAGTAAGTGATGCAATTACTTGCCATCTGGTAATTGCTGTAAACAAAAGTTAATTTTTCTAAAACGTCACCACCAACTTCTATCAAATACACAGAAAGAATGACCTCCAAATCAGAAGTTTACCCGCCATTTTTTATTGTGTGGTGGTTTTCTGTTGCGGTTATACTTTTGTTGGAGCTCTGTGGGAGAATGATGTCTTCTGAGTGGCTAAAAATAACACTGTGGTAATAATAGTAGCCGCTAACTTCAGAGAGCTTTATATGTGCTAGCCATATATGAAGCTCTTTATATGCAGCTCTGGTCTTTAATCTGCACAACAACCCCATGACCTAAGAACTATGACCAAGCCCATTTTCCAGATTTGAGAAGAGGGAATAGAAATAGCTTGCTTTAGGTAGGGAGATGGGGTGTGAGGATCAGCACCTTAAAGACCAAGTTCTTAACCATTGGGCTACACCCTGGAGGCGGCTGTTTGCTTTCTATACCCTATACACTTCATATGAGATGAGAAAGGTCTTTGATAAAGGGGACAAGGAGTGGGAAGGGATGGCTGGCAACTGGTATGTGCATTTCGTAGAAACTTTCAGAAGTAAAATAAGGAGAATGTATGTTGAAAATGCACTCATCAAACCAATTTTAATCTAGTAAGGGTTGGTTTGAAATCTTCTGAAAGAACCCTCATCATGACCTCTGCACTCACAGTTCCACAATAGCACAGGCAACCCAGGGGAGGAAAAGCCCACTAGAGCCAACGCCATCTAGAATTTCTCAGTTCCGTTCTAAATGTCCTTTTGTTCGTCTTGTCTTGAACACAATGGATTTACACCGTTTAGTGCACAATATGAACTACTAAACGAGTAATTGAAATCACTGGTGATCAATGAAGTATGTGGTGGGGAGCCACACGAAAGCACGAGAAAATACTTCCACCTGTGCTGTGGCCAGAAGCGTGATGTGAGGCATAGTGAGCAAAATCAAAGCTGAGCTGGGGCGCCTGGATGGCGCAGTCGGTTAAGCGTCCGACTTCAGCCAGGTCACGATCTCGCGGTCCATGAGTTCGAGCCCCACGTCAGGCTCTGGGCTGATGGCTCGGAGCCTGGAGCCTGTTTCCGATTCTGTGTCTCCTTCTCTCTCTGCCCCTCCCCCGTTCATGCTCTGTCTCTCTCTGTCCCAAAAATAAATAAACGTTGAAAAAAAAATTAAAAAAAAAAGCTGAGTTTAAGCCAGGTTTTCTCCAATTCTCCTTTGTTGAATTTGAAAGAAAATAGTAAAAAGAGTAAGAAATTAATACCAGGTATTTTGTGTACATAAACATCTGAATGTACCTCAAATCATTATTAGCAATCAAACACACCTTTAGGGCAACAGTACTGTTTTCTCAGAATTAAGGGCAAAGTTGGAAATACTCCTTTCTCCCAATTGTGACAGAAGAGAAAAAGGTGAGCGGCTTTCTGCCAAGAGTCCTGCGTCCTATTTCTGAAACCTAACCCTAACTTCTCTTCATTCTGTAATCTCCTGGACTCCGTCCCCCTAACTATCCTCTCTTTCCTTCTACACCCTTCCCCCCACCAGAAGGGAGCCATGAATTCATGAACATTGAAAGATTGCATTCTTCTTTCCACCCTATTTGTGTTAAATAGTGAACCAAGGAACTGATTTATTAAGAAAGAACCAGACCCAATGTAATAAAGCATCAGTTTATAACCTAAATAAATAACTAGAGCCACATTAATAGCATATTTAACCATAAATCTTTTTTATAGTTTTTTTTTAAGTTCAGTTATTTTGAGATAAAGAATGTTAGCAGGGGAGGGGCAGAGGGAGAAGGAGAGAGAGAATCCCAAGCAGGCTCTGTGCTGTCAGTGCAGAGCCCAATGTGGGGCTCGAACTCATGAACCGTGAGATCATGATGTGAGCTGAAATCAAGAGCCAGTAGTTTAACCCTCTGAGTCACCCAGGCACCCCTAGCCATAAATCTTAATTAGAACATTAACACCCAGCAAATATAGAGGACATCTAGACCAGTAAGAAAAGCCACATAGGTTTGCCTGATTATTTACATAGGAGTAACAAAGATATTAATTTATGATATGGACCTTCTCAGGTTTCGTTGCCTGTTATTGTAAGCAATCTAAGATGGACTTTATTATTTGCTATCCTGAGGTTAACCTCTTAGCCAAACTGAAAAGTTTCTCTCCTCCAGATTTTACTGGCAGTACCTATAAATGTGAACAAATTCTCAGTTTCTCTGTTCTTGAGGTCCCCCAAATACCCCAAGCTTGTTGGCCTGCCCAGAAGTGATCTTCCTTGCTCCCTTGTGCGACTAGACCCTGCAAGCCAGGTACCAGAACAGTTTTTCTGGGAAGCTACCTATTCCCTCAAAAGCGTCTGGTCATATCTGATTAAATGGGCATCTTTCCCAAAGATGACATTCTAGGCAAGGCTATGATTGTTCAATCAATTTTCCCAGTGATAGCTTGGTAAAAGAACAGGTTTTTATTGAACCTTTGCAAATAACCCTATTGTTGTGAAAAGTAAGAATACTCAACAATAGTTTCTGAATTCGAGAGATAGGAAGTGAGGTCAATGAGAAAAACATATCATTTAAAAATGTTTTATTTCAGTTTATAAAGTCAACTAAATTGTTATGGGGTACAGATAAGCATAAGAGGAAGAGTCTTCCTTGTATATGCAGAAAATACAGCATTAAAACAACATCAACAATATTCTGAACATACAACTACAATCATGCCTCATCAGTTGATTCAGTACAATGTGACCAATTCTCGTTCTGTCATATCTTGGGTTCGCAGCTTTCAGAAGCCATCTGCTTCTCAACTATAGAATTCTGAAGGTCCTGATTCAGTCTTTAGGGATAGACTAAAATTTGCATAAGCAAAACCCAGAGGAGCATGGACCCAAGAGTCTATTCTTTGAAGTATCATTAGTTTAAAGTACCTAGAAAGTACTTTAATTTTACTTTCTATGGCGTTCTGGGGCAGGTATTGTTTTTACTATTAAGCAAATATGAGAAATTCCAGAATATTCACGTATTTACTTGTATTGTTCATCGTCCCCTATAGTGACAGGATCATGCTTTTCTTTTTAACCGTAGGTTAAGTCTGTTAAATTTGTATAGGTAAAACGTTATCAATATAATACTTTAGCAATTTCATACTTCATGGGAAGCCCCAGAAGATATGTCAATATGCTAATTTTTCAATAACGTGTGAAGCACGGGGAAAGCACAGAAATAATATGAAATAGCTCTGATGAGATTTCCTATATTTATCAGAAATTGCTGTGGTATATACCAAGAATATAGAATAAGAGAGTCAGTAAGTCTGGAGCAAGCCTTAAAGACTACATTTTAATAAAATTTCAGAGGCAAGTCTAACATACATCACCAACTAAAAACCACTGGCCAAGAAGATGCTAGGTTCAAATTTAAAGTCAGGTTGTGGCCAAGTTTTAAATAATAAATGAAATTATGACTGATAACCCTATTGTGCTGTTGACTTACAACATCAGATAAAGAACCACTATGTGTGTTTTCATTAGTATGTGGGAAAATATATACAAAGTTAACCTATACATGAAAAAGCGGGCCCTGTGTTAGAGAATTGTGCTGAGCCACCACTAGAGGGCACTAAAAACAGAGTATGGAACAAATCCCAAGCACCTGTCGTCCCTTACAGAGCTGACCGCAGCATTTGTTTGCCTTACAGAATCTTACACTGTTAGTAATAAAAGTGAGAAGGTGTATCTCTCTGAGACTTGGTGAATTTGCACTCTCATGTCTCATTGCCATACCAACTTCATGGTTATTATTTAGGGGATTCCTGCCAGGGCAGAGGTGCCTAACGTAATATTGCAAGGTTCCTCTTGTCTAACGTCTAGTTTGACCCTTCCCCTCAGGCTCTATTTACTCCAATAACTTTTCAAATTTTTTATTATACAACATCAAATGAAAGAACATACACAGCTATGTACTCATCCCAAGGTTTAGTAAGGAGATAAAGGTACTTGCCTCAGATATTTTCAAGAAACTAAAAGCAGTACAGATAGAGTGGAAGCCATTTTGAATGCTCTCCCAGCTCCATTTGCTTCCCTCCCTGTGTTTAACAATTCCGGAATGAACCACTATTCTATCATTGATAGGAGCTGTTCCACCATATGTTTAATGCTTATATCACATATAAAGATGCACCGTTTATATTATAATGTATTGTTGTGCTCCAGTGGGAACTATTCCTTCTTTGTTTTCTTTATTCCTGCTACTAGATTGGAAGATATGTTTCTTCTCACTATTTTAGTACTACATTTTCAAGCCCAGGTACACATCACATTTAAAGTCCTTAGACTCCTAAATCTGATCCTCTCAGTTCCCATTCTTCATGTCTTCTATCATATTGTTCCTTTTTACCATCATTGTCCATCACCCATTAATATTTGATCCCACATTTCTGAGCAGTGGAAGGAGCATCTGTCTGCATCAGCTCAGTTTATTATGCTGCTGAAAGTCTGCAAAGAACCTTCTAATGGGTCTTCCTTCAAATCTCTCTAAGCCCCACTATCAGTATTATTTTTGCAAAGCACAGCTTCCTTTCATTACACCTTGCTACCACCTGTGAACACTGTATTACTTTCTAGCTCAAGTGTCCACTGATAATGTTTGAAAACATACAATATGTCCTATCATATTTTTCCAGCCTTCCCTCACTGTTGCCAAAAATTATATGCTCCCCAAATCTAAATCATGACCTTCTCCAATGACCTGCAATATCGTCTGTGTGTGCTTCTGCCTCTGTGCTTTTTATTCTACCTGTAGGCAACTTTCCTCTTCTTTTGCTCTTCAGATCATGTCCCTCCTCCTAAATCCACTTAGAGACCCATTTGTGAGAAGTCTTATGCCAACTACTCCATTTCCATCTTTATCTCTTGCTTCATCCCTTAGACTCTTAAAGCCTGTCGCACAAGTTAACACTGATCATATGTTCTCTTAAGCTCTCTGTATTCCTTAGAGGACCATTCCCTCTTGATTGGAAAATAGCATTGGCTGTTTATTGGCTCTTTCACTTAACTACAGATGCAATAGTATTCATTAATTTCAGTTCAACTTCAACACACTTTAGCAATTAAATACAAAGCATTTGTATACTGTGTGTAAGAGAATTTACTAGGCCGGGTTTATAAAAGATTTCTGATTCAGTGTTGTCTTCCTTGTTATTTCAGATCACTTGTTACAGTCATTCAAATACTTAGAATGTATGTGCAAGCCTCTATTCTACACATCATGGGGAAATGCAGTGACACACCTACCCACTAGAAATCATGCACAAGAGATGCTAGGGTCTGGGCTACCTGGGTTAAAAATCTCAGTTCTACCACTTACGGATTATGTGACCTTTGAAAATCCCTCATGCTTCAGGTAATCATGCAAATAAAGGCAAATGGCCAAAATCTGAAGCAGCATCGCTGGGAAACACTAATGGACATAGGAAAACAACTAGGTGTGCGAGTCTCCAGTTACTCATTCTAGGACAGCACACGGCAATCTGATAGATCTGGACATCAGATTTCAGGAGAGGGGCCCTCTACCCTTGGATTATGGAGCTTTTAAGCTGAATGATTAGGAAAGATCAGGCTTCTCTCTAGTGTCATGAGAGGCTGCAATGCAGTAGCAATGTGGTGGGGTAGGGCTTGCCTCTAGCCCTATTCTTCTAATTCAGCAGTGGTAGTTGAAGGTCACACCAGCCCTTCTGTCTGCAAAATCAGGCAACTGGGGTACAAGCCTGTGGAAGAATCCATCACCTTAACATCGATGGCTGGGAATGTACCAGTCCCTCCCTGATAAGAAGAGGGGTGCACAGAGGTGGACTTTCTCTCACTTTCCTCATCTGTAACATAGGCATAATAATTGTATCTACCCTCGGTGGTGTTGATGTGGGTTCACTTGGGTTACATGCAGTATACATGAAAGAATAGTGCATGCAAAGTGCTCAATAAGTATTAACCCTAACTGTATGTGCATATAATTATGGCACATGTGCCTTTCAAGTGATACCATGCTATGCAAGTTCAGAGTGAGTCACTGACTAGAACTTCCAGAAATAATCATCTACATCAATCCATAGTTTGCCCCCTCTCAAATCTGCCTCTACAGAATTTCAGATCATGTTGTCAGCTTCCCTATCTGGATTTTATACTCTGCTTTTCTGTCTGCTTTTTTGATCCCTGGATCCCAAGGCCTTTCCACATCTGGACCTCACTTCTGCCTATGAGCTAGCTGGTCTGAATGACTAAGCATCACCTGGCTCCTCCTTACTTGTGGTCATCCCAGAACTCCCAACGACCTTCACTTCTCCCAGGCCCCTTACTGCTGTTGGTGTCACCATACCCTAGAACCTCCATTCACCCTGGACTGAGGTCTGCCATTCCATCCTCCTCTAAAGCCCTGTCCTTTACCTTCCCTTCTCCTTTCTGAGGTCATGTATGACCCTTCAACGAGGTTGTCTTAAGTTCAGGCTGCTGTAACAAAATGCCATAGACTTAAACAACAGACGTGTACTTCTCACTGTTCTGGAGGCTGGGAAGTCCAAGATCAAGGTGTTGGCCGATTTCGTATCTTTTTATGTTTTTCAGATGGCTGTCTTCTTGCTGTTTCCTTATATAGCCAAGAGAGAGGTCATTTCTTATGTTTCTCCCCATCAGGGCACTAATCCCATCATGAGGCTCTACCCTCATGGTCTAATCACCTCCAAAAGGCCCCACCTTCACAAAGGATCATACTGGGTACTGGGGCTTTAACATGTGAATTTGGGGAGGACACAATATTGGGTCCATAAAAAAGCGCTACCACCTGATATAACTTTTGTTCCTACTTTTTCTAGTCTCTCAATCTTGTCACCTCTTACAGCATTTCTTTTGGGAGCAATAGAACTGAGTCATGATATATTTATAGGTAGTATGAGGCACACAGTAGTGCTTAAAGATAAATAAGACAAAGCCCTTACTACCAGGGGATTCAAAGTTTGCAAGAGAGACAAACTATAACAACGTCATAAATTCATTTGTAGTGGTTTGTATAGGATAGTCAGCAAATATAATTATCACTGAGAAAGGGATGTATGGGTCAGAATTCAATTTTTGGCATACCTCATGCGACAGATTCTGCGTTTAGGAAAAGGGAAAAAGACTGTTTCTTCAAGAGTGACACAATTGGCGCCTGGGAGCACAAAGCATGTAGCAATAAAGTAGAAAATCCTACAAGCATGTGTTTGCTTCAGGTATCTATCCTTTCTTTCCTTCTATCTATCTATGTGGCTGAACCATTTCAAAATAAATAAGACATTATGGGGGAAAAAAACATGACATTCCATCCCTTAATACTTTAACATGCATTTCAAAAAACAAAAAAGAATCCTGAGGACATTCTCTTATATAACCACAGCACCATTATCATACCTAACAAGTAACAAGAATTCTCTAATCTAATCTACTAGCCAACTGTGCTTGTCCGTTTGCTCCCCACCTGCAGAGGTATGATCCACCTTCTCTGCTGGGCTCTGAGCCCAGAGAGGGACTGTCACAGCAGGCTCCCAGTTGGGTTCAGCCAACAGTAGGCACCCACAGGCCCAAAGGCCAACAGGAAGCACCAGGAAGAGATGAGAAGGGCGGAGGTGGCTGGGACACTTTTACTCTGCTCCTCCCTGCCAGGTTGCTGGTCTGGCATTGGCTGCATCACATCAGGCTTCCCTATTAATCCCGGGTACAGGGGCACCTGGGTGGCTCAATGAATTAAGCTTCCGAGACTCGATTTTGGCTCAGGTCATGATCCCACATCTGGTTGAAGCCCCACATCTGTGCTGTCAGTGCAGAGCCTGTTTGGGATTTTCTCTCCCTGTTTCTCTGCCCCTCCCCTACCCTCTCTCTCAAAATAAATAAATAAACATTTAAAAAAGCATCCCTTGTTGGTTTCTCTGGCCCTGACCACATCTTCCAATAGTATTTAATCACCATTAAATACTTCATGATTAAGTTCTTTGGAGTTTCTCATCTGTTTCCTGTGAAGATCCTGCCTGATATTTGAATGACCCATATTTGAATGTTCACCATTGGCCCAAGGTATTTTTTTAAGTTTCATTTATTTTTTTTTTAACTTTTTTTTTGCATTTATTTATTTTTGAGAGACAGAGTGAGACAAAGTGAAAGTGGGGGAGGGGCAGAGAGAGAGGGAGGCACAGGATCCGAAGCAGGCTCCAGGCTCTGAGCTGTCAGCACAGAGCCCGACGTGGGGCTCAAACCCGCAAACCGTGAGATCATGACCTAAGCCGAAGTCGGATGCTTAACCAACTGAACCCCCCACGTGCCCCAAAAGTTTTGTGTTTTTTTTTTTTTTTTAACTAAAATCCAATCAACGATCCTGAGTTAGACTTGGTTCTGCATCATTAGTCTTTTAATCTATTGACTCCTCTTTTTTCTTGCCACTGACTTTTTTAGGAGACCAGTTGCCATAGAAGTCCCACATTCTGAATGTATCCAATTGTTTCCTCATTGTGTTACTTAATTTGTTCTTCTCTGCCTTGTATGTTCTTTAACTTGAATCTAATCAAGCCTTCAGATCCAACTTCCATTGTAAACACTGTATAATTTATTAGGCATTATCTTAGGAGTTGCATAGCATCATTAGTAGCCAGAAAATTGGATAGTTTGATTACCAAGTGATGATAGCTCTATTTCTCTATTTTAAAACGTTTTCTTTCCCCCACTTACTATTAGCAAGTAAGCTGTGGGGGTGATATTCTAGTAAGTATCTAGGGCTCTGTCCACCATTCTGCCAGCAACTTTAACATTCATTATTGGTCCTTGTCTGGATTAATTATTTCATTATGTCTCATAAACTTATTTTCTTTTTCTATCTCTACTTCTACATTTATTGCTAATGTTCTTCTTTAAAAGCTTTACTTTGATGACAAGGGCTATTTCTTTTTTCTGACTGTGGTTGCTACAATAAAAGCAGAATACACCGTAAGTTCCCCCGCCCTTCAATTCCTTATTCTGAAATCAGGCGATCAGTGTAATACTATTGCTAGTATAAATTCTCTACATTGTGCTTCATTAATGAGGCCTCAGAATTCTGTATAGTTAAGCTTGAATTGGTTATCAGGGAAACTGAGCACTACGCCTTCCGATACACGCTACATTCAGCTCCAGTTATTGCTACAAAGGTATCCTGGCTATCCCTGGTCATCCATATAGTCCTAGCCCTATATGCAGACCTCAGGTAGCACAAGCCATAGGGAAAAAAACATTATCAGTAGCTGGCAATTATACCCCAATTAGATTGTACGTCTCATAGAAGCACTCAAAATGCATTCAAAAGGGCTATTATCTCTTTTCTGTGTTAGCTATTAGTTTCACAAGTCTTCGATCAGAAGATCTTGAAGCTTTGCTCTATTGTTACATTGCTTTCTCTACATGTATACTGAAATAAGCCATTTTTCCCCTTTAAGTGCTTCTGTCTGGGAGAAATAATGGATTTTTAAAAGCTAGGGTGAGACTTCTAGGTTCTGTTTGGATTTTTATGAGCAATCATTTGGGGGCTGGCCTTTGTTATACTTAAACGCATCTCTGGTTGTCTCAGTCTCCCTGTGTGCTGTCACAGATACTTGCTATGGGTAGCAGCAGCTGGTTACCAACCTTCCTGTAGGGAATACTCAGTGCTATTCATCTGCATGGCCCTGGACTTTTCTCTGCATCCCTTACCTCTTAGTAGCTGTTCCTCAATTATAAACATCAAAGCAAATGGAGAGAACCAGTCTGGGGGTAGAAAAAAGGCTTACATGGCCATCGTCAATTAGTTAAGTCCTTCTCCAATAAAACTAACAATAATCAACTGAAATTTCTAACACTCCTATTGTTATCACAAATAAAGCCTCATCCAATAGTTGATGATATCTTTATAGTCATTGAGAAAACAGAATCATCTGTATTTGCCAGCCAAAAGCATCTAAGGTAGAGGAGGTACTCAAGAAAACTGTGATATGGTTCATCTGGTCACTGGCTTCTTTGCTCTCAGATCCATTCTCTCTTTCTCATCTGTTCTGTGTCACACAGGCTGTCCCTTGAGAACAAGAATTCCCAGTGCATTCATTTTGTGTTGCTGGATAACAAAATTACAACAAACAAAGTGGCTTAAAATAACACCCAATTATTATCGCATAGTTCTGTAATTCAGAAGTCTGGGTGAGTTCAGCTGGTTCTCTGCTTAGGATCTCTTAAGGCCCCCTCACGGTGGCAGCCGGGCTCTTAATTTGCAGGCCCTCAGGAAGGATCCACTCTGCAACCCATTCAGGGTGCTGTCAGACTTTGATTCTTTCCAGCTAGGTCCCTTTTCCTTGCTGGCTGCCAGTGGGAGGCTAGACCTTGCTCGGTCATTGACTGGGGGATACCCAAGGATAGCACAGCCTGGGCTCAGGGCTGAGGTGGACTGTGGTGAAGCTAACCACTCAAGGCCATTAAGGAATACTCCCACAGCTGGACAGCGAGTTCTTCCTTACAGGAGGATCTAGCCAGGGGGTGACACAATGTGGCCACAGGCCAAGCCGGGATTATCACCTGTTTTTTGTAGAGTCCTACAAGCTAAAAATGTTTTTTTTTTATAGTTTTAATGGTTACATTTCAAATGATTAGGTAAGTAACTTCATAACATACTGATTACTTTGCTGCTTAGCCTACAAACGCTAAACTATTTGCTATCTTGCCCTACTATCTCGCCAAAAAGAATTAGTGGAGGCATGAATTCTGTGCAGAGTATATTTGATGTCTCTTCAAGTCTGGCAGGTTAGAAGAAAGGGCTTGGTCAGAAGAAGAGGTGTCAGGGAGGACAGAGCTCTGATACTGGGGGAAGGGAGGAGATAGGAGACACCCCAAGTAGAAAAGAACAAAATCTTGGAATCATGATAGCAAAGCAGGCCTATAAAATGAGACTGTCATTTAAATCTCCCTGGAACAGGGGCCCCTGGGTGGCGCAGTCGGTTAAGCGTCCTGACTTCAGTCAGGTCACGATCTCGCGGTCCGTGAGTTCGAGCACCGCGTCGGGCTCTGGGCTGATGGCTCAGAGCCTGGAGCCTGTTTCCGATTCTGTGTCTCCCTCTCTCTCTGCCCCTCCCCCGTTCATGCTCTGTCTCTCTCTGTCCCAAAAATAAATAAACATTGAAAAAAAAATTTTTTTTAAATAAATAAATAAATAAATCTCCCTGGAACAGAATATCATTTTTTAAGTCTTTGTTAATTTGTTGTAACAAAAATGCTTTTGTTTTAATTTGCATCTCATTTGGTTACTAATAAAGTTGGAGTTGGATTTTTTTTTTCATGTGCTAATTTGAAGAATTGCAAATGACTACCACAAATAAAATGAACAGATTTCTCAACCAAGGACAAAAACAAAATATCCATAAAGCTATCATAATCTATAAAACGGAAAATATATTAATGTCCCAACCAAAAAAATGAGCAAAGCGTGTTAAGGCTTATTCTTTTAAATGTGTTAATATTCAATGGGCGCCTGGGTGGCTCAGCTGGTTAAGCATTGGACTGAGGGTCAGGTCATGATCTCACAGTTTGTGGGTTCGAGCCCCGTGTCGGGCTCTGTGCTGACAGCTCAGAGCCTGGAGCCTGCCTCGGATTCTATGTCTCCCTCTCTCACTGCCCCTCCCCCACTTGCACTCCGTCTCTCGAAAATAAGTGAGCATGAAAAAAACTGGGGGGGGGGAGTTTTAATATTCAAAAAGAAAACTAAATTTTGAAGCATAACTTCTGAGTCCAAAACTTCATAATGGGACATTTTGAAATACTTAGGGGTAGTTTCCTAGTACTTGCTACCAGTTCACTTCTTTATCTACTTGGCTAAACTGAATCGTATTCCTAAGACTCATGTTATTAAAGAGCAGAACACAATTTTTTCACCATGCAAACAGAGTCAAACTACGAAGTTTCAATTTGCGAGAAGGATATTTTCCCTTGAAGAAATTGCAATACAAAGTTTCATAAATGCTAGTGCATAACTAGAAAACCTATTATCTGATTGCATCCAGCTCTGTTCAAGAGTAAATTCTCTTTGACGACCAAATTAATATCTTCAAATACTATTTTCTGCTAAAAGTTGCTCCTTTTGAGAAAAAGTTGATTTCAGGTCCACATCAGGACATTTAAAAAATGAGTCAGACACGTTTGTGTGCCAGAAAACAAGGAAACAATCAGACTGTGAGGAGGTCACATCACGAGCACACAACTAAACTGAAAAGACTTCTGGCAAAGTTTGGGCAATTTGAGCTAAAAAGGAATGCTTAAAACATCAATATATAAAAATTCAGTACTTTTTCAGGGAAACACCAGTCACCATCTGAGTGTTCCAGGGTACCACCTCTTTATTCTCAAAATTGATACAAAAAAAAAAAAAAAAAAAAAGAATCAAGGCTCCACCTTCCCTGAACGAGCTGTTTTAGTTTACCAAAGAGCTGATGAGGTCAAATTCTTCACAAAAAGAATTCCAGCTAATTCATACAGAAGGAATAAAGACCTAGAAAATCGTCATTTTTCAATCTTAGTGAAACAGCAGATCTGAGAAATGATCCATGGATGATAAATCATTAAGTTCTAAGTTGCTGGGAACTTTATAATGGAGGGATCCAGCTGCCACCTCCTAATAAACTGGTCTAGCTTAGCATCACTAAGATTAGCCCTCAGCATTGTCCTGCAAGATACAGGGCAATAGGAACTATAAAGCCCCATTTTTGAAATATTTTTACCAATAAAATGGAACCCAAACCTAAATCATGCTTCCAGATCTAACTACCAGTTTATAGGTAATAAAAATGGAAAATAGAGGAATTACCCAAACACCATAAGAAAGCAATCCACCAAATTCAAATAGTAGAATGCTCCATAATACAAAGGAGTGGTTTCTCCAACACGTGAAGTATATTTAAGAGGAGCAGGAGGGTATAGAACAAAAGATAGAGTAGATATAACAATGAAATGCAATAAATGGGCCTTGTCTGGATCCTAATTTGAACAAACCAGCTATAAATAGCACTTGAGACTATCAAAAAATTTTAATGTGGGTGGGACATTAGGTGAAATTAAGAAACCACTGTTAATTTTGTTAGGTCTGATCATGACGTGGTGATTATATAAGAAAAAACAGCCCTTATCAGTTAGAAATGCTCCAGCCAGGGTAAACTTTCCTCAAGTCCAATGAGGCCTTTCTAGAACAGGAGACGGGGGTGGGGGGGGGGGATTGCATGGGCTTTGAAATGGGATTTTCTGATCCCAAACAGCTCTCGTTCCCTTTGATGCAGTGCACCTCATAAGTAACCAGGAATTTGGGGGAATGAAAAACGTGATTCAGTAGTTATGTTTCTGAATACATGATTTTTGTGATGAAGGTAAGCTTTCTTACATTTAGGGAGAAAGTCTTAGAAATATATGAAGACTTTAGGGAAAAACTTGTATGTCTACACAGTGAGACCTTTGGTGAAGTAGTGATTCTTGAAGCCCTAACCCGCCACTAAAATTTTCATCATAGTAAACCTGCCGTGTTGAATGGCAGGTGCAGATGAAAATGTGTCCGAGATGCGCCCCTCTGTATTCAAACCCTGGATCAGATCTCTAATGTTGACTCAGACATCCTCTACTGGTGGCGAATGCCCTGAGGTCGAGCATCGCTAGGAAGAAGTCTGAGCCCCAGGATGTAAGGCTGTAGAAGGACCACTGTGATGCTAGTTGCAAACACTGATGGGCATTCAGGTGTGCTCGTATTTCCGTCTGTCTTGTTATTAGGATTTTAGTTTCTAATGATAAAGTTTTCTAGCACCAACCCCATTTCTTCCATAACCCCTGTTATTTTTGGCTTACTGTTTTATCAACTGCAAGGTTTTTTAGGGATGCATATGAGATTATAGGAAAAATAACTATATACTAGAATTGCCACGTTGACCATTTAGTAGAAACCTGATGTTGAACAAACCACTAAATTTCTCTGGACCGCCTGACTTTTTATGTCACAAATGGGAATACCAGCCGACTCTACAGATTGTTAAGACTGTGTGTATAAAGCGCCTAATGTCGTCTAGCACACGAGGGCCACTGAATAAATAGTGGCGATTATTGTCCAAGGACAGGTTGATTGTCTACCTACCACCACTCAGCCAGGCAGCTTTAGAAGTAACGAGGCCAGTTGCAGAGATCCTGACATGAACACTCAGTGATTATCCCACAGTCTCATCTCCAGCTGAGCCAAACCACAGAAACACAAGCAGTCTTTCATTGTTCCTTCCTCTGGTCTGCAGCTCCAAACCCCAAATGAAGCCACACCCTGTCCCATTGTCTTGACTGTTACAGACAAACCGTGCTAAGTTCAGGAGATTGTAAGTTCCTGCTTCTTGTGATGGTAACTCGGGTTAGTATCTGGTATGTTGAGAAGTAGTCCTGGGGCCCACCAGTGGCCTTTCCAGGCATCCCACTGCCAGTCTGTGATAAGCCAGTGCCTGACATCTCTTCTCAGAGTCCAGTGCCAGGGCCTCAGTCTCCATGCCGTCAACCCCGTGCCCTCCTCATTGCTTCTGGTTGCCAAAGCTTGGTCAAGGGGAACCCCAAAGGGGTTCACACAGCAAATTCTTCTGTCAAAGGAAACAGGTATGGAGAGAACCCGGTCAGAAACTATAGTCAATGCGGCTATTTCATATGCATTTAGTCAGACTTGAGGAGGGTTTTAAAAAGCACAGGGCTGGGGCGCCTGGGTGGCGCAGTCGGTTAAGCGTCCGACTTCAGTCAGGTCACGATCTCGCGGTCCGTGAGTTCGAGCCCCGCGTCAGGCTCTGGGCTGATGGCTCAGAGCCTGGAGCCTGTTTCCGATTCTGTGTCTCCCTCTCTCTCTGCCCCTCCCCCGTTCATGCTCTGTCTCTCTCTGTCCCAAAAATAAATAAATGTTGAAAAAAAAATTTTTTTTTTAAAAATAAAAAGCACAGGGCTGAACTGACAGTAAGGTCCTGGATCTTCCCTCATGGAGCTCACAGAAGCTCCCCTAAGACTCAAGAGCAGGCTGCTGGGAACAAGGCCCTAAGGTTTCCTCTGTGAGACTGCCTCAGATTCACACCCTGTCTGTCCCCACTGGTGCCTGAGAACTAAGCAGCCTCTTTAATGATGCCTCAGCCCCTTTTGACTCCAGGCGTCCCCAGACTGCACCCAGCACCAGATCTCACTGAGGGTCCCTTCCAGGATGGTGGCCTCGTCTGGAAGAGAAAGGAGAAAAAGCAGAGTAGAGTGAAGAAAGTAGGAACAAGAAAGGCAGGAATGATACTCAAATACTAAGAAGTGGAAGAGGACTTATTCATGCCTGGGAGTGTCACATATTGACATTAGCATCATGTATTTCTTATATTTTAATTTTTAAAGAAATCTAAAAATAATAAAGAACTGCAAGGGATTTCTTGCAGTAGGGAATAGGGGCAATGGGTAAAGGAGGTCAAAAGGTACAAACTTCCTGTTACTAAGATAAGTAAGTCCTGGAGATGTTAGGTCCAGCATAGTGACGATAGCTGACAATGTTATATATTTGGAAGTTGCTAAGAGAAAAGAATTTGCAGGATTATATCCTGAAAGGATTAACAGTTTTGTTGTAGAAGTGTAGCCTCTAGGGGCTTGTGTTTCCCATAAAAATGCATGAACTATGAAGGAGGGAAGTTTTTAACCAACTAAGAGATCCTTAGGAGTATTTAGGTTTTAAATCAACCTTCCTCACTCTGTCCTCATTTTTCCAAGTGCAGTGGTCATCGGGCATTTAATGTCAATAAATGAAGTGACATTCAATACCATTCATGTTGCCCATGTAGTAGCAGCTATGCCCTGCACAGAGCTTTTCTTTCCAGACAGTGTAACATTCCCATGGAATGCACTAACAGACAGATCTCCAATTGTTTCTCATAAAACGCTTCCAGACTTGGATCCTCAGAGAGAGTGTCTTCTTGCAAGGAGTCTGAGAACAAGCTTTCACATGTTCCAGAAAGGAGGATTTGAAAACATGGGGGCAGCCTGTTTTCCAAAAAGGGAGAAGAAAAGCAGATGTCCAGTTGATTAGAGAAACTAGTTCTAGGTAGAAGAAGAATGTGAAATGTGTAGGAACTTGAGGGTGACATCAGTCATGCCATGAGGAAGGTGGGTTTTGATCACTGTGTATGGGCTTTGTGGAAAGAGCATGCAAATGTTAGAGCTAGGTCATTTAAAAATTCATTGCCGGGGCGCCTGAGTGGCTCAGTCCAGCATCCAGCTCTTGATTTCAGCTCAGGTCATGATCCCAGGGTCAAGGGATCGAGCCCCGAGTCAGACTTCATGCTGAGCATGGAGTCTACTTAAGATTCTTTCTCTTTCTCCCTCTGCCCCTCTCCCCCACTTGTGTTCTCTCTCTGTCTCTAAAATTAAACACTGCTTTCACCACTACACCCTACAAGAGTAAGGAACAAAATTCAATATCAAAATTCACACAATAACTTAGAAAAATAGACAAAACATAGACAAATAGAAGTTATGAGTGACATTTCCCTATCCTGACTGTCTAGAGCCCATTTGGATATTTTAAAGATACCTCCACAAAAACTAAACCTAATAGAATTTCCAACAACTTACTAGACTCTTCTTTCAAGAAACTAAAAGAAATTGAGTAAGATTATTGGGTAGAGATTTGGATGAATTCCACAATATGTCCATATTCCTAACAATAAAACCAGTCCAATTTAAAAGTTGCATAAGGGGCAACTGGGTGGTTCAGTCGGTTAGGCATCTTCAGCTCAGGTCATGATTTTACGGTCTGTGGGTTCCAGGCCCCGCTTCAGACTCTGTGCTGACAGCTCAGAACCTGGAGCCTGCTTTGGATTCTGTGTCTCCCTCTCTCTCTGCCCCTCCCCTGCTCACACTCTTTTTCTCTCTCTCAAAAAATAAATAAATAAATAATTTTTAAAAATTTTAAAAAGTTGCATGAAAACTTGACTGGAATTGATTCTAAATTAAGTCCAAGAAAATTCTCAGGTTGATTTCATCTATTTAGAGTCGCCTAAAATAAAGAAGTGTGAACGATACCTATTAAGACTTCTGCCAGATTCAAGTTTTTGCTATCAAAAGGATTATACTGAAGGAAACAGAAGAGCCCTCTTTGCTCCTTCATGCTTGAAAGACTTGTTCTCAAAATATAAACCATCTATCCAAACAAATTTAAAAATTGCTCTTCTGTAAGATCTTATTGGATGTGGTATAAGTATAATGAATGCATTGGAGGTACATATTAATTATGTATTGTCGCATTTTTTTAAACGTTTATTTATTTTTGAGACACAGAGAGACAGAGCATGAATGGGTGAGGGTCAGAGAGAGAGGGAGACACAGAATCCGAAACAGGCTCCAGGCTCTGAGCTGTCAGCACAGAGCCCGACGCGGGGCTCGAACTCACGGACCATGAGATCATGACCTGAGCTGAAGTCGGACGCTTAACCTACTGAGCCACCCAGGCGCCCCTATTGTTGTATTTTAAATTGCCCCCAAATGTAAGAACTTCACGTTTATTATCTTACACAGTTTCTAGGGTCAAGAATCCAGGAGTGGCTTAGTTGGATAGTTCTGAGTCATGAGATTATAGGCAAGCTGGCAGCGAGGGCTAAAGACTTCTGAAGGCTTGACTGGGGCTGGAGAATCTGCTTCCAGGCTTATTCATGTGGTTGTTGACAGTCCTCGGTTCCTCATCGCTTGGAATGTTAATCACATGGGCTAATGTTCACTACACAGTGGCTGGCTTCCATCAGAATAATTAGGAGAGAGGGACAAAGAGACGCTGCGGTGTCTTTTATATCCTAATCTTGGAAGTAGAGGTATATTGCAGGTGAATCCGGGCACAGTGCGGAAGGACACTCGGCAAAGATGTGGATACCAGGAGGAGACTGCCTGGGAGACTGGCTATCACAGTCTGCCTTCTGGGCCCCAGTGATTCATGTCCCCCTCCACTTATGAAGTACACTCAACCCATCCCAAGGCTTCTAAAATTCTCATCCCACTACAGCATCAACTCAAAATCCAGAATCATGTCATCTAAGTCAGGTCCAGATTCACACAAGGCTCCTCGGGTACAGTTCCTTGAGTGCGGTTCCTCTCTACTCTAAAAACCTGTGAACTAAAGAGATACCTTTGCTGCCCTCCACACAGCCCTCCACAGAAGTGAAACAGGCACAGTGTAAACAGCCCAGGCATCCCTATTCCAAAAGGGAGGAGATTGGAAGCGCACAGGAGTCCTCATAGCAGCTCTGACAATCCAGCCAGGTGTATGTTGGAAATTCTTGAGGACTCAGCACTCTTCCTACCCAAGAGTTGTTCTCCAGGGCTCTTGGCTACACCTCCTGAGCCATCCTTTATTTTTCATGAAAAGTAATACCTGTAAACAGGTGAAGAATTCTCCAAACTTGCAGAATGTGTGTGGTGGAGATTGGGAGCAGGGAGGTATGAAGGCTTCTTTCATTTTATACTTTTTCTGTCCCTTTCAGTTCTAATAGGTAATGTTTCTGCTGATATAATTCTTTTAAAAAATCTTGTGAGTCTCTTATAAATTTCATCAGATCCATTCTATTAGACAAAAGTCACACCCACAAATCTCTTTAAGGTAACCCCTTCTCTGTCTAGTGATTCTGCTGAGGAGCAGTGCAATGAAGCTTCCCAGAAGCCCTATCGTTTGCTTGAGAGGATCTGTGAGCTACACCCTTAAAATTTTTGGAGGACCTTTTATGTGACTAAATTGGTACTCAGAGGCACCACTTTTGATCTTTCTGAGATCATAGCAAAGGGTTTTATAGTCACACCCTTAGCTTCACCTTTAGACCATGTTCCCCTGATGGTGCCCTAGGTTTAACCTTTGCTCTAAAGACATTTCTTAATTTCAGCATTGTTTTGCCATCGGCAGGGGTTGACATCTTTATAACTAATAAGTCCTGGCTCTTTTAGCTTACCATTTCCTCCTTAAGCATATCACTCTCTTCTTGTGTGTTGTTAGAAAGAGCTAGAAGAAACCAGTGGCACCCTCCACACTCTGGCTGGAAATCTCCTTAGTTAGATCACCCAGTTCTTCAGGTACATTTTCCATCTTCCACGTTACTGAAGATGACAGTGTTGCTAAACTTTCTGCCCCTACATTAAGAAGGGTTCTCTGTCCTCCTTTTTCAATAAGATTTTTCTTACTTTCTTTTAAACCCCAACCAGCAGCCTGCTCAAAGTCCAAAACTCAACTAACAGTCTGTTCAAAGCTGTTTAGGTTTTCACTAAGGCACTATTTAAAATCCTTCCGGCCACCATCCACTGCCCAGTTCCCAAACCACCCTTAAATGTTAGCTATTTGTGGTAGTGCCCCACTTCCAGGTACTACAATCTATACTAGTTATCCATTACCATGTAACAAATTAGTCCCCGAATTTAGCAGCTTAAAGCAACAAATATGCATCATCTCATAATTTCTGAGGACTAGAATCCAGAAGCAGCCTAACTGAGTTATTGTAGCTCAATTCTTTTCTCTCACAATGTTGTGGTCAAAGTGTCAGCCAGGGTGGCAGTCTCCTTGAAGACTTGGTTGGAGCTGAAGTTTCCGCTTACACTCTCTCTCACATGGTTTGTCATGTAGGCTTCTCAATAGGACTGCTTGTTACATGGCAACTGGTGACCCCCAGAGTAAATGATCTATGAGAGAGAAAGAGAGATGAGAAAGAGAGAAAAAAAAGAGAGACGGAAGTCACAGAATCTCTTATAATCTAATCATGGACGCAAAATACCATCACTTCTGCCATATTATATTGGTCACAGAGACCAACTCTGGAACTGTGTGGTAAGGTGAGAATACTTGAAGTTGGGATCACTGAGGAGGATTTTGGAGGCTAACTATCACAGGGTATAATGTGAAAAACACACTCTTTTATTTACCCTTCCCAGAACTAATTGAAAAGTTCTGAATTCTTGCTATGCAAGAATTAAGCAGAGTTCAAAATATGAACTTTATTAGTGATAGAAGCTAAGTCAGAGGAAGTGGCTTAACTATATGGCCACAATGAGGTTTGATACTTGACCTCAGAATTAGACCAACCCGCCCAATCACAGAAAGAACGGGACATCTCACCCTCCCCAGATCAGCTTACCACATAAACAGCAAAACAAAAGTGCAGGGAGAAGCACTCTTAATCCAAGAGAGGTGTGGGAAAAGGACAACCAAGCTTCCTCTAACTGTAGTTCTTCCACACAGACAAGAACAGGAAATGGGGTACCCACCATGGATTTCTCTGGGGGCTCAGGGAATACTCTCAGGTGTCCCTTATGCAACACATCTCCCCAAATCTGTGCTGCCTCTTATTCGTCTGCACAGGAGGGTCTAACACAATTGCTCTCAAACTCGAGCATGCAGATTCTCCCATCCCTGGAGAATTTGCTTTTCTCTTTACAAGTTCCTAGATAGTGCTGATGCAGCTGAGTTGAAAACACACTTTGAGAATCATTGACCTAACACTGGCCAAGTACCTAAGATGTACAGGTGCTTTATATGTATCTCATTAAAAAAAAAAATTTTTTTTTTTAGGTAAAGTCTACCCCCAACTTGGGGCTCAAACTCATGACTCCAAGATTAAGAATCACCTGCTCTTCTGACTGAGCCCACCCCTATGTATCTCATTTTTTTTAATGTTTATTTATTTTTGAGAGAGAAAGAGACAGAATGTGAGTGGGTTAGGGGCAGAGAGACAGGGAGACACAGAATCCAAAGCAGGCTTCAGGCTCCAAGCTGTCAGCACAGAGCCTGATGCAAGGCTCAAACTCATGAGCTGTGGGATCATGAGCTGAGCTGAAGTCGGACGCTGGGCGCCCCTGTATCTCATTTTTCATTCACAGTTTTATTAGTCATCAGGACAGTGTAAGGTCGATTTCATTAATCTTTTCCTTGCATTAGACAAAGAGACGAAGGTTCAGAAGTGACATTGTTTGGCCAACCTCACATCCTGCTAGTCACCCAAAAACCAATGTTTAAACCCAGATCGAGTCCAAAGCCTGCGGCCTTTCCTCTACACAAGACTGCAATCAGTTACTAAGGACTGAATATTGGTAGGACCCAGGGTGTAGCCTGAAACTAAACAGCAATTTCCTGGAATTGCTTTCCACTCACTCCACACTCATCTTCTTGAACTGTGGTCTCAAGCATGATTTTCTCCATTTTTTAATTGCACACTAGGTACCATATTCAACTTGGCCTCATGTCCGTGTACATGCATCTTAGAAACAGATTAATATGTTTACCCTTAAGGAGAAAGAGTAAGACTGTCAAATTGTAATGTACTAGCATTCTAAGCATTCCATTTAAGAAGTTAGAAAATATTCATCTCAACAACTATGTGGCTGTTGGCCCTTCAGGTCCATCCCTCACCCTCTCGCTGTCCAGGAAGTGGACCTTCATGAACTACAAGAGGCTCCCTGGCCCTTGGGCTTCCCACTGGGTTCATCCTCCCCCCACAGCAAGCAGAGGAGGAAGGCAATTTCCCCACCTCCCTTCCAGTAGGGTCACCTGGACTGACTGCATTCTTTCACCAAAAGTGCTGATCCTCCCAAGCAGCTGCTCTGTGGAAATTTTTCCCTCCAGCTTTTAGGAATTCTTCCCTCCTTTGTCCTTTCAAGGCCTAAGGGCAGTAACAGCCCTCAGAGTCCTGCACTATCCATTTGGTTTCCTTCTCCCTGTGCACACATTTGTAAACAATCCCTTAGTCCTACCTCCTTGAATTATCCCAACATGAGCATACCACTTCCTGCTGGGACCACGAGTACACACGTATTCAGGCACAGTTTACAGGTTTGCTTTCCCAGAGCTGGCCCAGGTGACTTTGCCTGAGGCTCCTATCATCCTCCTAAAAACCAGTAACCTTTTGGAATTCTTGCTGCTGTCCAGATGGTCAGGCTCACACCTCTACTTTGGTTTAAAGGTGCAAAACACCACCTTCTGGCCCTCATATGTCCTGCTCTGCGGGCATACCAAATGGCAAGAGGCAACTTGGAAGGATCTGCTGGCAAAATTCCTATCACCAAAACTGCTGCTACATTTCAGAACTCCAGTTTTCTCCCTTAGATGAGGCACTTATTCCAACCAAATGTAAATTATCCCTGGAAGAAAGACAGAGGTAAAGTTGGCAAAGACATTTGTGTTGAGTTTCAGATGTTTTCTATTTTGGCAGGTAGTTGCAAGCCTGCTTTGAGTAAGGGATGGATGAAATTCATCTAGATCATGGATGCTAGAATAATGGTTCCCAAAGTGTGTGGGGAGGAAAGTGTATATTATCTCCTGGAAGGCATTTTGGAAATTGAGGGGAGTCTTTGATTATGGGCCATCGTCCACGGATGCTAGCTTGCCTGTAGTGAAAGGGGTGATCTCACACAACAGAGAATAAATCTGCAGGAACTTTAATGTGCCAAGAACATTCACCTTGCTTAAAAACCTGTTTATAATTATCTAGGCAAAGGACTTAGGTTTTCTTTTACATGAAAGAAAAAGGGAGGGAGGGAGGGAGGGAGGGAAGGAAGGAAGGAAGGAAGGAAGGAAGGAAGGAAGGGAATTTGTGTATGTTTTAATATGGATAAAATTTCCAAGAATGCAACTACCACATAAATCAAGGAACTGGTATGCATTGTTTTGTTTGGATTTCACTAAGTTGGTCATAATTAGAAAAAAATACCATAACTTACCAATCTGCATTCATATCTGTAGCATTCGAGGTGATTCTACAAAAATATTCTTACAGATGATTTCATTATGTCTTCTAGTGCAATTTAGCCCTACTGCAATACTGACATTTATGGAGAAAATCTCCCTACATGCAATTATTAAAAAATCAAAAATCTCCCTACATGCAATTATAAAAATCAATACAGTGTGATATACTAGTGGAAATATAAAAGATAGATACAAAGAAAGTAGTTATATTGCAGATGTTTCTTTTAGGGATAGTCAAAGTATATAGCAAAGTACTTACTATAGAAATAGATGTTGGGTCTGACAGATTTGAGACCCACAGATCTGGACAGAACTAGAGCAAGGTCTTCTGATGACTGAGGGTCCTGCTGTGGAGGATGTACACTGAAGGAAACCCCTCTTGGGAGTAAATTGCCCTCAAAGGAGCTAGGTGGAGTAAACTAGAAGGATCACACTGGGCTTTATGCCTTATTGATAATGCTCTTTTTAACCTCTTTCATCTCCCTCTGTTGCCTAGCATGTAGTCGATACTCAGTGAATGTCAAAAAAAATCACTCAACAAAAATCTCCTTCGATAAATTAAGGATTCTACCATTTATTTCTGAAACACTGATCAAACAAGCAATGATGATTTGTAAGTTCCATGCAAAAAGATCCTGTAATATTTTTTTATCACATTTTCTAATTTTGATGGGTATCACTTTCTGAATAACTTCAAATCTAAATTTGTAGGGTGAGTAGCCTAGTGGCAGGGTTATCTGACCAAACTGGGGGACTCAAGGGCCCAAAAAAATCAGAAGCTGTCTTATTTATTATGCACATTATATTTCAGGGGTGCCTGGGTAGCTCAGTCGGTTAAGGATATGCCTTTGGCTCAGGTCATGATCTCATGGTTCGTGGGTTCAAGCTCCACATTGGGCTCTGTACTAACAGCTCAGAGCCTGGAGCCTGCCTCAGATTCTGTCTGTCTGTCTCTCTCTCTCTCTTTCTCTCTCTCTGTCTGCCCCTCCCCTGCTTGTACTCTCTTTCTCTCTCTTAAAAATAAACATTAAAAAAAGAGAAAATGCTGAATGTACATTATATTTTACTTCTTAACAAGTCAGGAAACATCTTGGGCAGTTTTTTTTTATGTCCTATGTCAGATGGTAGAGATCAATCATCTAGAAGCAGAGCCTCCTTTATTAAGAAAGAAAACTCAATGAACACTGTATCCTAGGCCCCACTCCCTTTGCCTGTCATACTTCTATTCATTCATGCTCTAAGTTTCAACACATTTCCTTACACCCCAAGTCTGGCGTAGGCACCCTTCATCAGCTTCCATAGCATCTACCACACTGTCCCAGGGGTCATAACAAGGGCAACTGCTGATCACTTATTTGCTTTTCCCACTAGACTGCAAGTTCTGTGTGGGCAGTGATCGAAGCTTATCCACTATTGTCCCTCACACCCCACACATAGTAGGTCATCAGTGCTTAGCCAGTCATCCAACAAGGTAATTAAGTACTTAACAAACTGCCAAATGTCAGTGTTGGCTTCTATACCAGGGCACTAGGCAGCCAAGAACAGGATGAATCTTCAAGCCTCATTCCCATTGACCACCGACTGATGCAGCGTCTGTACTTTCTACACCTGCTCCTCCAGGCCCTAAGGCTCTTCTGTGTTGTCTTTCAACTTCACTTCCAATTAAGTTGTAACTAGGAGGTGTGGAAAACTCCATTGTTAGTCATTTGTTTGTTCAGTTCAGCATGCTCCGCCACTTCAGAGTTTCTAATCCAGGAGGTCTAGATGGAGGGCAAGAATTGGCATTGCTAACATGTCCCTAGGTGCTGCTGGTGCTGAGATCTGGAGACCATCCTTTGAGGATCACTGGCTGAACAAAAAGTTTCAGCCACTGTTCTCCCAGCAACAGATCTCAAACATGTCTCCAGTTTTGAATTTTAAAAAAAGTGTCTTTAGTTGTAAAAGAGTTATATAGACATCAGGAAGTAGGTAGAGAGAATATAGGGTACCAACAGGCTCCTGAATATATTCCAGACTCCTTAAGATAAATCTGGTTCTGACCTTTGGGGTAAGCCTGAAAGGAGGAAAAAGAGAATCTGGAGACCACTTCCCTTGAAGCAGCCACGCTGAGACCTGGCGAGGCAGAGGACGGTGTTCCAGTAAAACTTTCTAGGATCTGAGGCCTCCGTCATCTCTCTGTAAGTCTGCCCACACAACCACGCCGACCTCTTAACTGCTTGAACTGAATGAGGACCTCACAATTCTAACAGCCTTAGCTGAATCTGAAAGTATTCTAAAGTATCTGCATCTTAATCTGTTTGAGCTGTTCTAACACAGTACCATAGGCTGGGTGGCTTATAAACAACAGAAATGTATTTCTCCCAGCACTGAGTCCAAGATCAAGGTGTCAGCAGGTTTGGGATCTGGTGAGCCAGCTTCCTGGTTCATAGATGGCCATCTTTTCTCTGTAACTTCACATGACAGAAGGGATAAGGGAGCTCTCTGGAACTTCTTTCATAAAGGCACTAATCCCATTCATGAGGGCAGAGCCCTCCCAAGGATCCCAATTCCTGATACCATCATACTGGGCGTTAGGATTTAATATGTGAAATTGGTGGGGTGGGACACACAGCAGTCTATGGAAATCTATTTTCCAAAACATTTATTTTTATTTATTATTTTTATTATTTATTATTTAGTTTATACTAAGCATGTAATTGTTAGCATTTATTACCTATTACCTAGTATGAACAATGTTTCTGACAAGATGTGGAGTTGAAATGTAGCTCTTTAAAATTACTGATCAGGGGCACCTAGGTGGCTCAGCCAGTGGAGCATCTGACTTCGGCTCAGGTCATGATCTCCCAGCTTGTGGGTTTGAGCCCTGTGTCGGGCTCTGCGTGGACAGCTCAGAGCCTGGAGCCTGCTTAAGATTGATTCTGTCTCCCTCTCTCTCTGCCCCTCCCCCACTCGCACTCTGTCTCTCTTTCTCTCTCTCTCTCTCAAAAAATAAACATCAAAAAAAAAAAAATTCCTGATCAGATAAGTCTTTAACTCTTGCCCTATTTACCTAAGCAGCTGCCTTTTCCCTCCCACCCACCCCCCCACCATGTGTCATTTTCCTTTTGTAGAAAAGGAAAATCTTTTTTCCTCTCCCCTCTTAGGTTCAATAACTGAGGCCCTACAAATGAAAAACAAAGACAGATTGACAGAAGAAAAGTCATATAAGTTTTATTTGATGTCAATACTTTTATGTGGCATGGGGTAGGGGGCTACATAGAAAGGAAGTCAAATCCCAAGAAACAATCAGACCTGAGAACTTATATAACAGAGAGGAATAAATTGTGGAGATGTAACAAGAGAAAGGAAAAGGGGTTTGGATTTCTAGGAGCAGTAAATTTGGGGAAGGTGTATATATGGGAGAAAACAACAGACGATAAGGATTATGTCAGTAAGGTTTGTATATGAAGATTCAAGTTGGCGATGTCTCCAGTAGCAAGAATCACCTTCTCTTCCTGGGACAGGAAAGAGGAAGGGGGCAGCTTCACAAAAGGGAATTTATGCTCTACTTTATACAGAAATGAGAAGGTAGCTTTTCCTGTGTCTGCTGTTTCTCAATTTCTTACAACTCAAAATAATCCTTATGGCGAAGTGGCATATTTTGGGGTGGCATATTCTAATCCCATTCACTTTCTAGACTGCAAGCTCCCTTAAAAAATGTAAGTATATAGTAGAGTATTATTTCTGAAATAGCAAATAATGCTTCCCACTCCATCTCTGCCTATGCAGTCAAGGTCAGGACAGACATTCTCATGGAAGGATTTCTGCTCCCAGAGTTTGTCTGGGGAAGAGCATAGAGAGCGATGGGGGAGGGGCACATTTTGCAACAGTCAGTGACAGAAGGCCAATCAGGGCAGTGAAGCCAGACAAGGACTCCAGAATAGATTATACCCCAAACCAAACATCTTCCTCTTTTTCACAAATGATAAGACCCCAAGATAGTAGCTTGAAATAGAAAAGATGTTGATCTTTATTAAAGTTAAGAGTTATTTCCTGCATTCCTGAGTTTGGAATCCATCTACACACCCATCACACATACAAACTTTATAACCATCAGTTACGTTGTTGGATAGCAGAGAGTTCCTTAAGTTGCAACCTGGTTGTTGTTTTTTCCGTATCACAAAAATCTTATCATTAAGTATTCTTTGGAAGATCATCAACCTACTGCCCTTTATTTCTAGATGAAGAATTTTCGGGATCCTAACTATGTATAATGAACATCTGCAAATCCACCATTCTGCTTGAAAAATAAAAACATTTAAAAAATATATTTAAAACCCTATGTGTTTTTCTCCTGGATCTCCTCCTACTTCCATAAAGTAAATGAAGCCATGTATGTTTTTTATAACTATTTGCATATGTAGGCCAACTAACCACATATATGTAGATATTTTATGTAAAAATAATAAATTATTTTGTTTGTTTTAAGCTTTCTATATTGAATATCCTTCAATATTGGCATATTGAATATCCTTCTGCAAGTAGTTTTTACTCAGTATTATTTGACACATTTCCATATTGACAACCACAATTCTAAGTAAGTCATTTACAGAACTGTACCACAACTTATCATTTTTCTGATTGGTAGCAATTTTGTTTAATTATTTGCTTTTATAAAAACTACTGAATGGATATTTCTTTAATGTCTCCTTTCACACATGTGCAAACATTTCTCTGGGATACACGCTCCAGGGCTAGAGGATGTGTACCCCCTTCTCTTTTCTAGGTGTTGTCAAGTTCCTTTCTAAAGCAGTTAAGCCCATTTGACCCTCATAACAGTGTTTGAGGATTCCCTGTTCCACTTCCTTATCAGCCCCTGATATTGTCAGTCTTTATACATTTTGCCAATTTGATGGGTATGAAATGATATATTACTTTAACATTGGATGTACCTTGCGGTATCTGACTGGCTCAGTCAGTAGAGCATGTGACTCCTGGTCTCGGGGTCATGAGTTCAAGCCCCACATCGGATGTGGAGGCTACTTACAATAAAATTTAGAAATAAAAATAAAAATAAAATAAAATTGGATTTACCTAATTAGTAGAGAGGCACGTTTATTGGAAAATAGGATGCCTTTTTCTGTGAATAGTTTGTTGGGATTATTTGCCCATTTTTCTTTTGGTCTTCTTGCCTTGTAAGAACCTTCAATTTTGTCAACTGTGTGTTGCAAATATATCATCCCAGTCCGGACTTTTTTCTTTCTATTTTGTTTTCTGCTATCTTAATATATAGAAGTTATAAATTTTGTGCAAATTTCAGTGTTTCCATTGGCATTTTTGTCTTATCTTTATGATGGAAGGAGTGGAGACTAATTTACATCTTACAGTTTTCCTAAAAGTTTCACTTTTCACATAGATCTTTAATCTTCTTGGAACCGACTAGTTTATTGGTGTGAGATATGGATCTAGTTTTATTTTATTTTTATGTATACATTGCATTTTCCCAGTGAGATTTATTCAACAGTCTTGTCCTCAGTGTTCTGCAGTTCCATGTCTGTTGCACCAAATGTGTGGAGATACTTGGAGTCTGGTACCAGGCTCTGTTCTGTTCCATTGTCCATTGTCTGTTCTCTTATTTTAAAATGATGGCAAATAAAGCAATCTAGTAAAGTGATCCTCCCTCCCTGCTTTCTGGGTGATCTCTAAAATTTGGCTAGATGTAGTACATTACTCTTTAATGAAAATATAATACCAATTAGTCAAGGCCTTCCAAAAAAAAAAAAAAATCCCAGTTATGAGTCAAACTGTATTTTAAAACTGAAGAGATTTTTAAAAAACTAAATACTCATACCTATTTCACTAACTTTTGAGGCATTTATTAGCTAGAAGAATTGTACGTTTGTTTGAGGCCCTAAAATTCCTGGGAACAAATGTCCTGACACTTTCTGGAACCATGTCTATGGTAGCTTTAGAGAGAATGTCTTGGCCAAAAACCTTGTTTTTCTAATCCCAGGGAAGATACAAACTCAGCAGTTGTTGTATCCTGCTCCAAGTGATTTGCCCAAGGACCTCCCACTGAGATCTCCATGAACTTGCAGCTTGGATAACTCAGTGAGGTCACCCCCTGCAGGTTCACAGGCAGATGGCCAAACCTTGACACAAGGCTGCAGTCAGATCCCCAAACAAGTACATACACATAGCCTCCTATCTATAGCTTGAACTCATGGTCTGTATCAATTAAGAAAAACTCCAAAGAGGAGTACATCAGGTCAGCCTGGCTTAATGTTTTCAAATAATTAAGTTTCAGATAAGTTTTAGGACAAACAGCTTTTGCAAAAAGCTTATATCCATATGTAATTTCCAACCAAAACACTAAAGTAACAAGTACTCTATTTGCCTTATAGAATTCTGGAGTCAGTGTAATTTGCAGCTAAATCTAGAACTGGAAAGGAACTTAAAGAAAATGTACTTCCGTGCTGGTTCCCAATCTTGATTATACTTTAGAATTACCAGAGTGGCTTTTAAAAATCTCAATGTCCAGGCTTCACACTAAGTAGCACTGGGAAGGGAGACCAAACATCAGTATTTTTTAAAGCTGTTTGAGTGATTTCATTCTACAGCCAATGGTGAGAACCACTGGCTTAGTTCAAACCTTTAGCACATTAATAAAATTAAATTTGGAGTGGTTAAATCCATGTTCTAAACTTACATTGTCCAATTGGTAGGCTTGGCCACCTTTAAATTTAAACTTATTAGCATTAAACAAAATTAAAAATTGAGTTCCTTGATTGCACTAGTCACTTTTCAAGGACTCAATACCCACATATGGCTAGTAGCTACCATATTGGGCAGCATGGCAAACAGAAATTCCCACCATCACAGGGAATTCTTTTGGTCATTGCGGTAACAAAAAAAAATCCCACATGTATTTTTAAAAAATTTTTCTTTGAAACATGGCAGAAGACCAACTTGTATCTTGCTATGCGTCGGATTTAATTTTTATCTAGTTGTTTGGTAACTTCAGAAGCATTTTAAATTATTATCACAGAATGATTAATATAATTTAAAAAATTAACCAAGTGGCAACTCAGCATGTATGTCTGTAAACACCTAATACTACAATAAAAGCAGTAGCCTCCTGGGCAAAATATAGTTGTGACTCAAATCCAAGAGACACCCCCACTCTGTATCTACCCCCCACTTCAATGGATAGTGATCCAGGAGGCCAGTTTTTTTCTTGACTGGTGAGGAGACCACATGGAGGAAGAAGGAGAGAAGAACTATACTTGCCCGGTGTCTGGTCCATCAGGCTCAGAGCCAACTCACAAGCATGTTTAGACACAATCTTGGCCCACAGAGAGCAGAAAGGAAGTTGACAAGAGGACACCCTCCTCCTCGTTATGGATTCAAAACAAGACCTAGTATAAGAATTAAGCTAAAGTAGGTTTTCCCAACCTCTAGAATAGTATTTCTTATGATCACAGTCTTTTTTTAAATTATAGGACAGATTTTATCACCTAAAACTTCTTCGCCTCTTATAGTAAACATGCCGTGAAATAGATCTCATCAAGTGGCCTTGGTGCTAAAGGGATTCAAATCAATTTGTGTTGGTTGTCCTTCAGTCACTGCCGGCATCTAGAAAAGTATCAACATTTTATGAAGTTTATTTTTTCAGTTGTGTTATGAAACTGAAACTTAATACCACTGTACCAGAATACATTGTTCCTTGTCTTGGGGCTTAGGCTTTGTGTTCCCAAGTGCATTATATCAAGCAGTGGGATGGTCAAGCCTGGTTCTAAACAAGAGGAAGCCAGAAAAGGAATAGTACACCCATAAGACGACTTGGGTGATTATGGGGTGCTAGTGCTGCTCTGAGTGTTTTACATGGATGATGTCACCTATTTCTCACAACCACTCACAGTGAGGTGAGTGCTATTATTATCCTCATTCTACGGATGAAGAACCTGAGAGACGAGATGGTAAGGAATTTGCCCAGGGCCACATAGCTATAAGTGATAGAATTGAACTTCTACCCCTTGGCAGTCTGACTCCAAAGCCCAGTCTCTTAATTGCTCTTCTGTTTTCAACAATGTAAATACTTCATACCAATGTCATATTTTAGGCCTGTCAAGGTCAAGATCACAGACATTGGATTGGATGGGTCCACTTGAGTGGGGAAAGGACCCCAGGGTGGCAAGGTGTGGGTTGAGCACATGGCACCTTGACCCCAAGTTTCCCCAGATTGTTTTCTTTGGGGGGGGGAACCCCTCACCCTCCCTTTGACACTCAATCTCCTCTACTCCCTGGCACTACACACCCCACTCGCTTTGCAAAGGGCAACCGCAGTGGCTGCAACAAAAACTATTACCAGAGACTAGGAAAGAGAAGGGAGGGGCCCAGAACAACAGCAGTAGCTGCAGACACACCTCACCTTGAGAGGTTACACAATAGTCCCTAGTGTCTAGGCCCTGGATAGACACGGGGGAGTAAGGTTTCCTGGCTCAAGGCAGGGGGCCGAGATGGATAGATAGCAGCATTAATTAGACCATTATATAAAACACCACCTTTCTTAAGGCCACACTCTCTCCTTTGTAACCTTTACAAATCCCAGCATGTTTGCACATTGCGTCCATGAATATAAACAAGAAACACAAGTCAATCCCAGGGGGACTAGTCTCCCAGCCTGAGTGAACCAAATTGTTTTCTCACCCAGAGAGCAGCATGGTGTTCTTACAGGCAGCAGAGTGTTCCTTGGGTCTTTCATACCCACTAGGCTTCTGTGCTCATTGTACCCCAGCTAGTGCAGCTTTCCTGCACAGCCTTGCTTTGAGCCCTTCCGAGTTGTCCCACCCACACCTCAAATGATTCCACTTACTGATTTGTTTGTTTGTTTGCTTATGTATAATGTTATTATGTAGAATAGTTTTAGGTTCAGAACACAACTGAGCAGAAAATACAGAGTTGGCATATACCCCTCGCTCTGCCCCGACAGCACACACAGCCTGCCTCATTACCCATGTCCCCCACCAGAGAGGTGCATTTGTTACAACGAATGAACCTGAGCTGATACATCATAATGACCCAAAGGCCCTAGATTACATTAGGGTTCACTCTTGGGTTTGGTACATTCCTGGATGAGTTTTGACAAATGTACCATGACATGTATCTGCCGCAATAGTCTCATTCTATTATTTATTTTTAAAGTATATTATGTATCTTCCTTGTTCCTGAGGGGCCCAACCTGCTTTTTTTTGATAATTCAGAGATGGTCGTATTGTTTCTGGAAGGCTGGTAGAGTGATTCTCGATCCTCACTGTGAATTCACTACCAAGGCTTTTTGCATTTGGTCTGACAGTGAGTGACAGCAGAGAAGGCTGGGGCTCTGAGGTACTCCTCAGGCAGCCAGTCCACGAGCCAGAATCCTGCAGTTGTCTTGGCAACAGCTGAAGATTCCTGTCCTGGGCTGAAAAGCGGGATGCCTCTTCATTTGTGAAAAGTCTATTTTACACTCTCAATCTGCCTGGGGCATAAATATGCCAGGAATGGAACCCTCAGGATTGGATTTCCTTTTTCTGATTTCAAAACAGAGGGGGAAATATCCACAGTAGGAAGTGAACAGGAGGCCTGCACGCATCTCATACTGGGTATCAGGTTCAAATAGTCCAACATAGCCAGAATATAAGCTGGGCAAAGTCAGGCTTGCACATAACTTTATTTTAGATGCAGCAACTTTTGTAGACCATTACGGATAGAAAGCAGTGGCAATCACTTTGCAGTGACTCTGACATCACTTGTATTTTTAGACCCTAACACAGAGAATTTTGAAAGAGAAAAAAAGTTTAATAACTGTAAGTGACTACATATTTGATTATGTCTAATATATCTGAACTACTATTTAAAGAGCTCAGAGCACTTTCCAAATGTGGGCTTGTTCTAGTCTAAAACACTTAGGAAGTCCATCAGCCTTGAATTAGGCAATAGACATTCTCTCCGTTTCTGGTTTCTTCTCTAATTGATGCTTCCGTTTGAGCTCAAAGAGTTGCAATTTCCTTAATTGTCTTTCCTTCAAAATTCCCCAGACCATTGCTTATTCCAAAGCCCAAATGTCTGCCTATCCCAGTTGTAGGTATGTAAATAATACTTAATCTTTCTTCCTTCCTTTGAAGAACGAATTATGTAGTCTTTAACAAACATCCGCCAGATTTTATTTTAGAACTGGAAGGATAACTGGATTTCCTGAAACAACAAGATTCATGTATTTCTACTCTCCTGTAACTTAAAAATCACTAGAGGTGGCCACCCACCCAAGTGGTTATATGCACCTGGGCAAGAACAGTTTGGGCAACAGCCAGTCAAAAAAGAGTGTTTGGTACTAAGTAGATCCAAGAGGCTCCCCCAAGTCTAACATCCATATCGGGAGGTCAGACCTGCTCCTGCCAATCCTTTGGTATAAAGGGAAGCAAAGCATAAAGACTACAGAGCAGATTTATGCTTTTCCTCCCTTCCCCTAGCAGAGGATGTCAGGGGCCCTGGCACTGTGAGGAATATCATCAGAAGTGCCCCCTTGGCAGCGACAAAGGGCTGTGTTGGAACAGGTTAAGTGCCCAGAGAGATCTGCTTACTGGCCTCACATCCCCCATCCTGGTCTGAGATAAGGAATCTTGTTATCTGTTATCTTTTGAGATTCCATACACAATAGATGCTCGAGAAAGGATTCAGGGCCATGAAGGATCCTCCATCGGGGAAAGAACAGAGAAAACCTGGTTTTTGCCTTTAAGAAGCTTCCAAAATGGTTGTGGCATATTTGTCTTCCAACCAACACACCATGCTTGGAGTACAGACAACTAGCTCTTTTTTTTTTTTTTTTTTTTATTTTTTTAAAAAAAATTTTTTTTTCAACGTTTATTTATTTTGGGGACAGAGAGAGACAGAGCATGAACGGGGGAGGGGCAGAGAGAGAGGGAGACACAGAATCGGAAACAGGCTCCAGGCTCTGAACCATCAGCCCAGAGCCCGACGCGGGGCTCGAACTCACAGAGCGCGAGATCGTGACCTGGCTGAAGTCGGACGCTTAACCGACTGCGCCACCCAGGCGCCCCAAGACAACTAGCTCTTAGGAGGGAGGTTTGACTAACTCTGGGGAAGGGGCAGGGGAAAGCCTCACAGAGACAATATTCAAGCTGAGATCTGAAGGAACAGTAGAGATTGGCCAGGTTGAAAATAAGGGCATTCTACCCAAAAGGAACAGACCTGGCAGAGTCACGGAGCCTTTGGGATATCCTTAGGGAATATCAGCTATCAAGCTATTACTAGGGTAGGAATTTTGTTATTGATTGGGCTAGAGAGGTAAGATTCAGCTAAACTGGAAAGGCTTTGAATGCTCTACAATTAGGAGGAACAACTCAAATGCCTTCAAATCAGGCAGAAAATAAAGTGGTGATATTGTATAACACATAGCAAACATGAGTACTGCTTAAGAGCAATGAATTTAGATCTAAGCACACCAATCCACTCAATCAAAGTACCTTGGTAGACAGTAAAGTTTGCTTCCTTGGCTGTTCACATGAGGGTACAGGCCTCAGGAGAAATGGAAACCCCATTTTTAGGATACAGATCAGTCAGTAAGAGATACCATCTCTAAGCTAACAAGAACACACGTGAATAGTGGATGTCATTTAGACAGCAAACATGGCTGATGCTGAAACTGGGAGGCAGCTAGATGACCAAAAGCTCAACTACTTTAAGATTTTATAAAGTGCAGCACCTGGCGGGCTCAGTTGGGGGAGCAGGTGGTTCTTGATCTTGGAGTTGTGAGTTCGAGCCGCACATTGGGTGTAGAGATTACTAAAATAAGTAAATAAAAACTTAAGAAAAAAAAATAGAATCCCAGAAAGGAAAACCTCTTGTTTGTAATCATGAAACACCCCTTATGCATCATATGCAGGGGGCCAGTGTTCCCACCCCAAGCACCCCAAGGATGAGATCCCCCATCATTTTTATCAATAAACTTATTTCCCACCATGATAGCTTCTTCATCATCATTTATTAAGACCAAAAGTACAAATTAAGAAGCTTCTATTTGAGTTTTATTCTTTTTTCCTGAAACTAGATGCTGTATGTTCACACTTACACATGAATAAATAAGACCTTGCACATATATGCGAGAGATTTTTCCAGCTACCTACAATGCCTGCACAGGGTCCCTGAAAGGGCATTCACATGTCAGATGGCCAGAGGCCCAGGATTCACACTTTGGTGAGACTTCAGTCCCCCCGAACACAGATTCTGTGAGTTTATGCATATGCACATGCGTCTGCAGAAGGCAGGAATGATGCTGGGCCATCGTGTGTCCTCCTCTGTGCTTAGCACGGTACAAGCCCCCCACATCTGCTGAGCTGGCCAGGCCACAGCGTCCCAGGCCTAGCCGGACCTGACACCATGCCGGCTTGTCAAGTGCATTCCTGTGAGAGTGGGTGCCCTGGGTATTTTTGACTTGATTATAAACTCCTTTTATTTTTGTTGAAGTTTATTTTTATTTATTTTCAGAGAGAGAGAGATAGAGAGCCAGGCAAGGGAGGGGCAGAGAGAGAGGGAGACAATCCCAAGCAGGCTCCCCACTGCCAGTACAGAGCCTGATGTGGGGCTCAAATTCATGAACTGTGAGATCATGACCTGAGCTGAAGAGTCGACGCTTAACTGACTGAGCCACCCAGGTGCCCCTTGATTATAAACTTCTTAATGCCACCTAGGAGGAGGAAAAAGGAAGAAGAGCTTACTGTGAGCATCACTAGTAACGGTGCAAGGTGTTTTATGTACTTACACCTATTCCTCACAATCTTACAATATAGTTATTTTTTTCCATTTCATGAGGGTGGAAATTGAGGTTCAGGTAGCTTCCCCAACATCACAAACTATTGTGCTTTTGGTGGTCTGACCCCAAAAACCCAAAATCTGAACTCAAGAGGGAAAAAAAATTCCCTATTGAGAAGGAAAAGTATTGACCTGACCTACCTGATAAGTGCTGCTCAGTGGAAATTCTCAGGCTGACCACTTTTTTTTTTCCTTTCCTTTATTCTTTTTTTTCCCTTTCTTTTTTCTTTCTTTCTCTTCTTTCCTCCCCCCCACCCCCCACAAATAAGGCTCTTACAACAAATAAGGCTCTTGTTGGTAACTGAGCAAATCATGTTACAAACCTCTGATAAAATCAGATTTCTGAACCTGCAAAATGAGGTGTGAAGGAAAGAATGATTACCTTGCCCTGTGATGACCCTGCCAGGACACATCCTTCCTGTGTGGCACAGCCCCAAACACATGGTCACCCGTACCTGTGTAAGCACATTCACAAACCCCAAAAGGCAACTTCAGAAAGATCTCTTTGAAACCTCTTCTCTATTCATAGGAGCAGCTTTCGAAGGGCCGTCCCGAACTTATTCCTATCCTGCTTCTCAGCAGAGTTCACTGAGGGTCATCCTGCCAGGGCACATCTGTCATCCAGGTAACAACTGGAACGGAGAGCAGGTTTCTCAGGACTCCATTAGCATTTCTTCCTTCTAACCCATAATTGCATGTCAGCACGGTAAGAATGTGCTCAGAGTGAGCCTACAAGTGTGCTAAGATTCTGAGCAGCACCAAGTGGCACTTTATTGGCAAGAAAATCCCAAGCTAATTGGAGAGAAATAAACGAAAGCTTCTCAATTAGCCAGAGAAGGAGATAGAATAGTCAATAAGGGAAATTGCAAATATGGATAAATTTAGGCAACAGACTTGTAATAAAAGGAAGACTAATGAAACAACCAGATAACAGATAGATTTATTTAATGCCTTTTCATTGTTTATGGACTTCTGTCCCACAATACTTGATGGACTAGGGATGCAGGAAGCAAGGCAAGAAAGAACAAATCTGTCAGAAAGAGGGTTTTAAATGAGTCCTCCCATCCCCCACTTTGTTTGTTTGTTTGTTTGTTTGTTTAGTAACACCTGACCTTTTAGAGAGGGAGACTCAAATTCTGCAGCAAAACAAAAGACAAAACAACAACAACAACAACAAAAACATGAGAGACAGAGACAGAGAAAGAAACAGGGACACGCAACCATACTAAGAGACCTGGTTGGAGACGTCAGCAGGTCTATAACTCCAAGTTCTATGTCTTCCTCAAACCCACGTCAGAAGAGGTCTATCAAATACATTACTACCCAGGCGTTAAGAATAACGTACATTCTATTTGACATGGAAGGATGTTCATGATATTGAGTAAAAAGGGTGGTTATACATTTTTTAAGTTTTTATTTTAATTCCAGTTAACATACAGCGTTATATTAGTTTCAGGTGTACGATATGGTAATTCAACACTTTCATACAACACCCGGTGTTCATCACAAGTGCCCTCCTTCATCCCCATCACCTATTTAACCCATCCCCCAGCCACCTCCCTTCTGGTAACCATCAGTTTGTTCTCTGTAATTAAGAGTTTGTTTCTTGGTTTCTCTCTCTCTCTCTCTCTCTCTCTCTCTCCCTTTGCTCATTTGCTGTGTTTCTTAAATTCCACATATGACTGAAATCAGGTAGTATTTGTCTTTCCCTGACTGACTTATTTCATTTAGCATAATAGTCTCTAGCTCCATCTATGTCATTGCAAATGGAAAGATTTCATTCCTTTCTATGGCTAATATCACTTCTTCTTTATCCATTCATCAGTCCACATACACTTTGGCCACTTCCATAATTTGGTTATTGCAGATAATGCTTTTATACACATTGGGGTGCATGTATCCTTTTGAATTAGTTTTTTAAAATTTATTTATTTTGAGAGAGAGAGAGAAAACAGGAGAAGGGCATAGACAGAAGGAGAGAGAGAGAGAATCCCAATGTGGGGCTCAGACACACGCACCATGAGATCATGACCTGAACTGAAATCAAGAGTCTGACGCCTAACTGACTGATCCACCCAGGTGCCCCAAATTAGCATTTTTAAAGATTTTATTTTATTATTTAAAAAAAATTGTGTTTATTTTTGAAAGAGAGAGGGGAGATAGAGCATGAGAGGGGGAGGGGCAGAGACAGAGAGGGAGACACAGAATCTGAAGCAGGCTCCAGGCTCTGAGCTGTGAGCACAGAGCCCAATGCAGGGCTTGAACTCATGTGCTGTGAGATCATGACCTGAACTGAAGTTGGATGCTTAACCGACTGAGCCACCCAGGCGCCATAAGATTTTATTTTTATGTAATCTCTACTTGGAATGTGGGGCTCGAACTCACAACCCCAAGGTCAACAGTTGCACACTGTACCAGCTGAGCCTGTCAGGCACCCCTGAATTAGTATTTTTGTATTCTTTGGATAAATACCTACTAGCACAAGTGCTGGGTCATCAGGTAGTTCTATTTTTAGCTTTTTGAGGAAACTCCATAAAGGTAGGTTATAAATTGGTATCATTCTATATTAATATATTTTATTGTGGTAAAATATCCATAGCATAAAATTTAACATTTGAGCCATTTTTATTTTTATTTTTTTTATTTAAAAAAAAATTTTTTTTTCAACGTTTATTTATTTTTGGGACAGAGAGAGACAGAGCATGAACGGGGGAGGGTCATTTGAGCCATTTTTAAGTGTGCAAGTCAGTGACATTAAATAAATTCATATTTTTGTGCAACCATCACCATTATCCATCTCCAGAAATTTTTCGTCATTCCAAATTCTATACCCATTTAAACAATGACACCCCTTCCCCAGTCTCTGGTTACCATTATTCCACTTTCTGTCCCTATGAATTTGACTATTATAGGTACCTTGTATGAGTGGAATCATACAATATTTGTTTTTTTGCATTTGGATTATTTCACTTAGTGTAATGTCTTCAAGTTTCATCTGTGTTATTGCATTATCAGAATCTCAATTCCTTTTTAAGTCCGAGTAATTTTCCATTGTATGTATAGTCCACATTTTGCTCATCCATTCATACATCAGTGGACACTTGGGTTGTTTCCACTTTTTAGCTATTGTAAATAATGCAGCTTTGAACTTGGTTATACAAATCCATTTGAGTCCCTGCCTTTAATTCCTATGGTTATAACCCTAGAAGAGGAATTGTTGGATCATAGGGTAATTCTATTTAATTTTTTGAGGAAATGCCATACTGTTTTCCATAGCCACTTCTATATTCACGTTGTATAACTATTTGTAAATCACAGAAAAAGAGAGACAAAGATTACATACCAAAATGTTAGCAGTGATTTCTGGGTTGTGAAATTATGGATTAATTTCCCCTAAGTATTACTTATGTATTGATAAATAACAAATTTTCCTAAAACTTAGCTCTAGAAACTATAAACATTGATTATCTTTTTCAATTTATGAAGGCCAGGAATCAGGAGGGGCTGAGCTGGTTGGATCTCACTCAGGATCTCCAGGGATGTCATGGTGAAGGTGGCAGCGAGGGCTGCAGTCTCTGAAAACTGGACTGGGGCTTGGGGATTCTCTTCCAAGTCTCACTCCTACCTATGGCTGTTGGCAAGAGGCTCTGGCTCTTCGCTACACAAGCTTCTCCATAAAACTGATTGTGACATGGCTTCCCCCAGAACCAGTGATGAGAGAGGTGCCTGGTTAGCTCAGCAGGTTGAGCATCCAACTTTGGCTCAGGTCATGATCTCGTGGTTTGTGAGTTCAAGTCCTGCGTTGGACTCAGTGCTGACAGTGTGGAGCCTGCTTGGGATTCTCTCTCCCTCTCTCTGCCTCTCCCCTGCTTGTGCACGTGAACGCGCACACACATGCACGTGCTCTCTCTTTCTCTTAAAATAAATAAATTAAAAAAAGAAGAGTGTGAATATCTGGAGGTGCGGCCTTCTTGCTGGCCACCATATCCCAATGATCTGTATTTTCTTCCTCTACCCCAACTTTATTGAGATTATAGTTGACATATAATGTTGTATGGGCTTACGGTATACAACATGTTGATTTGATACATTTACGTATTGCAAAAATGCCATACAAAGCAGGAACTAACACGTCCATCTTGTCCCATAATTACTATTTTTTATTGTGGTGAGGACATTTAAGATCCTCTCTTAGCAACATTTAAGTATATGAAACAGTATTATAGTTAAAATTACCATGTTGGACATTAGATCCCCAGAATTTATTTAATCTTTTAACTAGAAATTATTACCCTTTGACCAATATCTCCCCCTGTCCTTTACCTGCCTGGTCCCTGATAACAACCATTTACTTTCTTTCTCTGAGTTCTGCCTTTTTAGTTTCCACGTGTGAGTGATATCATACAGTTTTTGTCTTTCTCTTACTTCACTTAACCTAATGCCCTCAAGGTTCATCCAAGTTGCTGTCAATGGCAGAATTTCCTTCTTTCTCATGGCTGAATAATATTCCACTGTGTGCTTAAATATAAATAAACCGTCTTTATCCATTTATCTGTTACAGACACTTAGGTTGTGTCCATTATCTTAGCTATCGTGAATAATGCGGCAACGAACATGGGAGTGCAAATATCTCTTCAACAATAGTGATCTTCATCACCCAGAAATGAGATTGCTAGATCATATAATAGTTTAGTTTTAATATTTTGAGGAACCTCCATAGTGGCTCCAACAATGTGCATTTCCAGTGTTCCCTTTTCTCCACATCCTCGCCAACACTTGTCACTTTTTGTCTTTTTTTGATGATAGCCATTCTGACAGGTATGAGGTGATATCTCATTGTGGTTTTGATTTGCATTTCCTGGCTGATTAGTAATGTCAAGAACCTTTTCATGTATTTTCAACCTTAATTAAAATTCATATCTTTGTGACATAAAAGACATACAGGAAAATGCCTATAGCCTATAAAACATGCCCAAGCAATAAAAGACAAAAGGACCGGTAAAAATATCAGGATTTATTCAACTACTGTCTGACTTCAGAAAGGGCAGACTGGTTAGAAAATGTTTTCGTTGAGGGACGTTTTACTACCGTCACTTAGCTGGGTTTTGCTCTGTCTTCAGTGTTCAGCTTGAAGCAGAAGCCCCAGATATCTGATGATCCTGGAGGTCCCACAACAATTCCACAGCAGTGGTGAGCACACAGAATCCAGGAGGCTCCAGTGGGCGCTGGAGATAAACCTTCAAAGCATTTCTGGAGTAGCCTGCTGCCATGGTTTCCATCTTCAGTTGATCCTTTGTTGAGGACTGAAATTGGACAGTATTACTAAAGGAATAGGACTAATGTTTTGTCTATAAAATGTACCTATCTCTGGAAGAGGTAACATATCACCATTTTATTGCTCACAATTTAAAGATATTTAAAGACTTCTTTCAAAGTTTTAAATTACAAAACATGCATTGTAGAATGTATACAAACAAAAGTATGAAGCGAAAAATTAATCACCTGATTCTGGTAACTAGCAATAAATAGAGTGGTTGGGCTTTGGAGTTGGGTAAGCTTGGAAGCGAACTCTGGCTCTGACACTGATTGGCTATGCAATGTCGGGGGCGTTCAGAGCATCTAGGAGTCAGTTTCTTCATCTGAAAAACGCGTATACATTCATAATATCCCCAAACTGGAAACAAACTAAATGTCCGTTATCTGGTGAACGGATAGACGAGAGGTGCTGTATCCATACAATGGAAGATTTATTCAGCAAAAACTATCGACGTGTTATGGCATCGATGGAACTCCAAAATGTTATGCTAAGTGAAAGAAGTCAGATACAAAAGGCCAAAGGACTACATGTTATATGATTCCATTCATATGAAATGTCCAGAAAAGGCACATTTATAGAGACAGAAAGGGGATTAGTAGTTGCCTGGGACCAGAAATGTAAATGGGGACTAACTATAAATGGGCATGAGGAATCTTACTGTGGGAATAAATATGTTCTAAAACTGGATTATGGTGATGATTGCACCACTCAGTAAAGTTACTAGAAATCACTGAATTGTGCACTTGAAATGGATAAATTCTATGATGTGTAAAATGTACTTCAATAAGCCTTTTTTTTTAAGGATGGGAGCTAGTCATCCCACTTGTAATAGTCTGCACTAAAAAGTAAAAGCGTGAGTGGTAAGGGTTAGGGAAAGAAAGATAAAATCTCATCTTATGTTTACTGTTTAAAAGAAGATATCTGTAGAGCGCTCAGTGCCGGGTCTGGCACATGTAGACACTTGAGCAGTTGCCTGGTATTATAACAGCTAAATATCAGTAACTGTAAACAGTTAAAGGAAATATGATAAAATGTATTTTTCTTTTTTTTTAATTTATTTTTTGAGAGAGAGAGTATGCACGCACATAGGCAGGAGAGGGACAGAGGGGGAGAGAGGGAGAGAATCTTAAGCAGGCTCCACACCCAGAACAGAGCCCGAGGCAGGGCCGGATCTCACAACCAACCCTGAGATCAAGACCTGAGCCGAAATCAAGAGTTGGACAGATGCTTAGCTGACTGAGCCACCCAGGTGCCCCAAAGTGTATTTTTCATGTAAGTCAGGCAGTCTTGTATGAGTCCTATTTCTTGTCTTGACACCATTTATTAGCTTTTCTTAGGCATCCCATGATGACTTGGAGTATACCATATGGCTAAACATAATTTAAACATTTACTGATGAATATTAGTTTTTTAAAGCCTGCTTTGTAAATAACTTTGTTGAACATCTTTTTCTTTTCTTTCCATTTTATTTATTTATTTATTTATTTATTTATTTATTTATTTATTTTTAAATTCATATCCAAGTTAGTTAGCATATAGTGCAATGATGATTTCAGGAGTAGATTCCAGTGACTCATCCCCTATGTATAACACCCAAGGCCCATCACAAATATCTTCCTTAATGCCCCTCACCCATTTAGCCCATCTCCCCACCCACAACCCCTCCAGTGACCCTTAGTTCTCTGTATTTAAGATTCTCTTATGTTTTGTCCCCCTCCTTGTTTTTATATTATTTTTGCTTCCCTTCCCTTATGTTCATGTTTTGTATCTTAAATTCCACATATGAGTGAAGTCATATGATATTTGTCTTTCTCTGACTAATTTTGCTTAGCATAATACCCTCCAGTTCCATCCACGTAGTTGCAAATGGCAAGATTTCATTCTTTTTGATCGCCAAGTAATACTCCATTGTATATATAAACCATATCTTTTTTTATCCATTCATTTGTTGATGGACATTTGGGCTCTTTCCATACTTTGGCTATTGTTGATAGTGCTGCTATAAACATGGGGGTGCATGTGTCCCTTCGAAACAGCATATCTGTATCCCTTGGATAAATACCTAGTAGTGCAATTACTGGGTGATAGAGTAGTTCTATTTTTAATTTTTGAGGAAACTCCATACTGTTTTCCAGAGTGGCTATACCAGTTTGCATTTCTTTTTCTTTAATTCTTTCTTTTAATGTTTATTTATTTTTGAAAGAGAGAGAGAGAGAAAGAGAGAGAGAAACAGAGTGCGAGCAGGGGAGGGGCAGCAAGAGAAGGAGACACAGAATTCAAAACAGGCTCCAGGCTCTGAGCTGTCAGCACAGAGCCCGATGTCGGGCCGAACCCACAAATCACGAGATCATGACCTGAGCCAAAGTCAGACACTTAACCGACTGACCCACCCAGGCACCCCATCTTTTTATTTATTTCTAAACATACTCACAGAAGTAATAAATTCAGTAAAGTCACAGGATACAAATGCAATATTGCATTTCTATACACCAATAATGAAGCAGCAGAAAGAGAAATTAAGAAATCAATCCCATTTATAATTGTACCAAAAGCAACAAGATACCTAGGAATAAACCTACCCAAAGAGGTAAAAGACCTGTACTCTGAAAACTATAAAACGCTGATGAAAGAAATTGAAGATGTCACAAAGAAATGGAAAGATATTCCATGCTCATGGATTACAAGAACAAATATTGTTAAAATGTCGATACTACCCAAAGCAATCTACACATTTAATGCAATCCCTACCAAAATACTAACAGCATTTTTCACAGAGCTAGAACAGACAATCCTAAAATTTGTATAGAACCACAAACCCCCACTAGCCAAAGCAACCATGAAAAAGAAAAAAAGCTGGAGGCATCACATTTTGGACTTCAAGTTATATTACAAAGCTGAAGTGACAAAAACAGTATGGTACTGGCACAAAAATAGACATATAGATCAATGGAACAGAATAGAAAACCCAGAAATGAACCCACAATTATATGGTCAATCACACAGCAGGAAAGAAGATTCAATGGGAAAAAGTCTCTTCAACAAATGGTGCTGGGAAAACTGGACAACAACATGCAAAAGAATGAAACTGGACCACTTTCTCATACCATACACAAAAATAAATTCAAAATAGATTAAAGACCTAAATGGAGACCTGAAGCCATAAAAATCCTAGAGGAGAACACAGGCAATAACCTCTTTGACATCAGCCTAGCAACTTCTTTCTAAATAATGTTGCCTGAGGCAAGAGAAACAAAAGCAGAAATAAACTATTGGGACTTCATCAAAAAAAGGCTTTTCCATAGGGAAGGAGACAACAAAACTAAAAGGGAACCTACAGAATGGGAGAAGATATTTGCAAATGACACATCTGATAAAGAAAATATCCAAAATCTAGAAATAATTTATAAAACTCAACACCCCAAAGTGATAATCCAATTAAAAATGGGCAGAAGATATGAGCAGACATTTTTCCAACGAAGGCATACAGATGACCACCAGACACGTGAAAACATGCTCAACATCACTTATCATCAGGGAAATGCAAATCAAAACTACAATGAGAGATCACCTCATACTTGTCAGAATGGCTAAAATCAACAGCAGGAAACAACAGGTGTTGGTGAGGATGTGGAGAAAGAAGAACTCTCTTGCACGGTTGGTGGGAATGCAAACCGGTACAGCCACTGTCGAAGATAGTATGGAGGACCCTCAAAAAGTTAAAAATAGGACTATTAGGTATTTACCCAGAGAATACAAAAATACAAATTCAAAGGGATACATGCACCCTGGCATTTATAGCGGCATTATCTACAATAGCCAAACTGTGGAAACAGCCTAAGTGTCCATTGACGGATGAATGAGTGAAGAAGATGTGGTATGTATTCACACACACACATACACACACACACACACACACACACACACACACACACACACACACACAATGGAATATTACTCAGCCATAAAAAGAATGAAATCTTGCCATTTGCAATGATATGAAGCTAGAGAATATAATACTAAGTGAAATAAGTCAGAGAAAGACAAATACCATATGATTTCACTTATAGGTGGAATTTAAGAAACAAAAGAGCAAAGGTGGAAAAGAGAGAGAGAGAGAGAGAGAGAGAGAGAGAGAGAGAAAGAGGCAAACCAAGAAAGAAACAGACTCTTAGCTATAGAGAACAAACTTATGGTAGCCAGAGGGGAGATGGGTGGGGGGATGTGTTAAATAGGTGACGGGGATTAAAGAGGGCACTTTGTGATGAGCACAGAGAGTTGTATGAAGTGTTGAATCACTACCTTGTACACCTGAAACTAACATTACACTGTATGTTAACTAACAGAATTTGAATAAAACTTATAAGAAACCCCACAAATAAATAGAATCACAGGATCTGAGCACAGATACATGGTTAGTGCTACTGTAGCTTGTTGCCAAATCACTTCTCAGAAAGTTTTTGCCATTTATACTGTGACTGACACCGTAAGGAATCCTGATTTCATCCCACAGGGACATGGAACACTATTTTTAAACCTTGGCTAATTTGATAGGTGAAAAGTGATATTGTTTCTTCAGTTGAAGTCTCTGGGGTTGGTTACTAGTGAGTCACCTCCTGAGGCTTGCATTATTTCTGTGAATTGTTGGCTCATGTCCTTTGTGCCTGTTCATCTTTTGGGATTTCGTTGTTCCTGGTAGGCATGGATGAATAGCCCACTGAGGACGTTAACTCTCCTTTGTTAAAGTCTTCCAGATTCCTTAGTTCTGTTTGATTTTACTAATAATGGATTGGAGTTTTAAACATTCACAGAGTAAAGGTCACTCTGTAAAGCAGATTTGTGGAAGATTCAGAGATGGACACAGGGGCAGGGGTGGAGGGAAAGAGAGAACACCATATTCTGTGCCTGCTTTGTAATTCAGCCCAAGTGAATAGATCCACGTATGGACCCAATCACAACTGTCATCTTCATTGTCACAATTTAGCCCTCATGGCTCAACAACCACTTCCTAATCCAGGTAACGACTGTCAGCTCCAAGAGTCCTCTGGACCTCAGGACTGACTCAGGATTAAACTGAAATCCAAACATTGTGGTAACACTGTCCTTCCATTAAATTTATCCTAGGGCTGGGATCCTGACACCAAAAGATTAAATCACAGTTTGGTATATTTTTTTGGTCAACAAGCAACTTGCTAAAAACTGTATTACTCTCACTATAGATCCACTGAAGATTGGAAATGTCACATAATCACTAAAGAATTTTTCAGGTAGATATGTATTCAGTAGGTGTAGACCCAGGGGGTTACCATCATTCATTATAAAACATCCATACTTGCTACAAAGGTTGCTAGCATAGGTAAAAATTTCTCCCTCTAGACCTGTGTTCTCTAAAAACATCTTGAGAACATCTTCCCCAAAATGATTTGTTAAACATGGAGGGGAAATGTTCACTTTTTAGAATCAGTGTTAGTAAATAGAAATCATCCTGCAGTAAGCCAGATGCTTCCCTATGACTCATTCCTGGTGTTTCTTCCATTTGATTAATGCCTAATTTGTTGTACTTGTTATCCAACTGCCTACATGACATATCCATCTTGATGACTAATTTTTGGCATCTCAGACAGGATGAAAAGCAAGTTTCTGACATTGCTCTCAAAGCACACCCTTCCCACACTCTTCCCCACTTAGTAAATGACAACTCCACCATCCCAGGTGCTGAAACCCCAAACCTCAGTTGTCCTCAACTCCCTCAACCCCCAATGTGATCTTTAACAAGTACTGCCAACTCCGTGTTCAAAATATATGCAGAATCTGGACTGCCTCTTACATTTCCACACTACCACTCTGGCTGGAGTAGTTAATTAAATATCCCCCTGAGTAGTTCATGTCTGCCCTTGTACCTCTTCAGCCTATTTGCACAAAGTTGCCAGAATGACCCTGCTAAAATGAAGGTCTGATCAAGCCATCTCTCTGTTCAAAACCTTCCAGTGGACTCCAGTGTGACTCAGAGTAAGAAACAAAGACCCACACTGGCTTCAAGGCTCCACATGACTTGCGGTCGATACCACTGACCACACTTTCTATCCCTCCCCATGTTGCTTGCTCCACTCTAGCCACACAAGCCACCTTGCTGTGCCCTCTGATAGGTTACTCTAATGGCAGATTCCACCATGGCTTACTCCCTCACTTCCTTCAGGCTTTTCTTCTCCATGAAGACATCCTTCCCATCCTGCCTAAACCTTCAGCCCCCAATCACTCATGTTCCTATTCATGCCTTCATCTCTTTCTTCCACACTTCTCCCCAATATCCTACATATTGTGCTTATTTATCTTGTTTGTCTCCCCATCACTAGAATGTAATCTCCATGGGGCCAGGGATTTGGGTCTGCTTGCTCTCTGCTGTATTCCCAGTGCCTCACATATGGTGAGCACACCATAAGTATTTGTCAAAAAAGTGAACAAGCTTGTCACTGATACCTGCTTTTTTCCACCCATGATGTTCACCATCACACATAAGAGCATCCTTTCCAGACACTTAAACTTTTCTTCATGTTACCACTTGTGCCTTTTTTAAAAGAAGTTTTTATTTATTTATTTTGAGAGAGAGTGGGGGGAGGGGCAGAGAGAAAGAATTCTGAACAGGCTCTGTCAGCACAAAGCCTGACACAGGGCTTGAATTCATAAACCATGAGATCATGACCTGAGCCAAAACCAAGAGCCAGATTCTCAACCGACTGAGTCACCCAGGTGTCCCACCATTTGTGCCTTTTACCAGGTAGAACAGAACTTCCTTCAAGTTTTCCACACCCCTCTCCAGGCTTTCCTCTCTATCTTCTTGACTAGTTCTGGGTCACATGACAATCTGTAGTCCAGTCACTGGAAAGGAGATGGGACCACCATTGGCTGCCATGGTTTAAGCATGATTTATTCTCTGGGACATATGGCTGCTGGGGTAAAATCAGGTTAATGAGGAAGAAGGGAATGGGTTTCATACAGAAAAATAAGTGTCTGCCATGTCCGCTGAATCACAATTTCATGTCTGTGTTCGCAGCTGAGCTTCACCATCTTGATGAGGAGGGGTAAGTAGGTGTTCTGACCATTTTACGGAGGAGAAAACAGAGCCACAGAGAGATCCTCCAATATATCAACATCATGCAGTAGGTCAGTGGCGGGACCAGTGTGGTCTACCTAAGTTCTCAGTTCTGGAGAAGCAGGATGCTTTGGAGAAGAGTACAGCAGAAATCAGAGCCCCAGGGATTCATTTTCACTATGCACAAAAGAACTATATGACCTCGAATAAGCGTTTTGATACCTCAGGGCCTCAGTTTGTTCATCTTTAAAATGAAAATAAAGTCCCTTTCTTGTTTTAGAGCTGCACTTGAGCTGATTAATCATTAAGACTCTCTTCTTATCTGTTGAATTCCAGCTCAGGGAGAGAAATAGGAGTGAGTTGTTGGACTTTAAACTCTGCCCAGCCAGAAGAGAAGAATTAGATTTCTTTGTAATGATCTTTAAAACAAAACAAAACAAAACAAAACAAAGCAAAAACCCTTTTGTTCTGAAAACAAATACATAAGGATGATCCTTTTAACCCTCAGTCTGTTCCTGAAGATTTCCCCTTCAGTGTATCTCTAAATCCTTCTAGTTCCAGCTTTGACATTTGAGGAACACAGGTATTCCTCGGCAGGTTGTCTGTTCCTCATTTGGAAATCAATCCCCTGTGAATGCATAGTTGGAAGCTTCCATTGCAGAGCAACTTCATGGAGCCAACTACAGACGCATTTGTAGCTTGAGAGCTGTGATACCCCCGTATCTTCCTGGCCAGGGTCCTAGTCCGCACAGTTGCCGGGCAGCAGTCACTCCAAATTCTACTGTTGGCTTCTCATTCCCATGCATCGTTCCTAGCATGTCACCTGCCTGAGAGATTCAAGTTTTTTTTTGCTGGAAGAGTGGCTTTATGAGGGCCACTGGGAGGGAGATGGTTATTCAATAATTTACTGAACATCGCATGTTCAGCTCTGTGCCCATATGAAGCATTTTCCAACCTTCTGACTTCATAGATCTAGATTTTCCTTTTCTGCAGTGTCAACTTGCTATTTAATAACTCTTGACTTTCGGATAGAAATTTAAGGTGTTCCATGTATTATCTCATGGGATTTTAGAATTAAGAAAAATTAGGTAACTCTCATTAGATTGTTAAGCTTGTAAAGAATGTAATTGGGATCAGATCCTAGGATTACCAGGCTGCCTCTCAAGTGTCATACCAAGTGTTAAAATTTAGGTGCTTTCAAAATAGACATTTATTTGTACCTTTAATCACCCACTATTAGGGTCTCGGGTACGTCACTTCTAAAAAACCCAGGTGGGGAATTTTGCTTAAAGAGAGCTGCTTACATATTTTAAGACAGGGATTGGCAAACTTTTTCTGCAAAGGGCCAGATAATAACCATTTTAAGATTTATGGGCTGATATAATTTCTGTTACAACAGTTCAATTCTGCATGGTAGTGAGAAAGCAGCCATAGACCATACATAAACAACTCAGCATGGCTTGTGTTTCAATAAAACTTTACAAAAACAGGTGGCATGTTTCCTTTGGCTCATGGGCCATTATTTGTTGACCTCTGATCCAAGCTTGGTGCTCTTAGTACCATGCATTCTTTTATGTCCTGCTTTCAAGGGCATTGGTAAAAATAATTCTCTCTGATTTTCTTGGTCAAGTGGGAAAGTGAAATTGTTTCACAAAATAGTCATCCCAATACTCCAGAGACGTCTGCACATTCACCTCACCAATATATCCCACAACTTTTTCTTTGGTTGTCAAATGATCCTTTATTGAAATGTTTTCCTTTGTAGTTCTTAACTAGCTGGGTATTATACTGCACCACTGTTGATGTCATCTATGATGTCATAAGGGTGGCAGCCATCAACATTGCAGCCCACTGATTGAGCAGTTCCCAGAATCTCTTTCATGGTTCTAGAGAGTTCTCTGGCTAAAGATCGGTGCTGCATCTGTCGGGCAATGTTGACAAGCTCATCAAAAGAGGTATTTTCACTGTGCTTAATGTTTTTGTGCTGCTTTCTGTCTCTTGGCGGTTCCTTGAGGGCTTTGATAATCAGGGCAGAGGCAGAAAGGACCACTTCAATCTGGGCCTGTACGTTCTGAACGGTCATTTTCATTGTAATCCTCAGACCCTTTCAATCATTGGTGCCTTGGCAAAGTCATCACCAACGTTTGTTGGAGACAGATCCTGGGAGCGAGTCTACTGGGCCAGGGCAAATGATATGGCACCAACTTCCCCACTGGTGCACTTCCGGTATACAACTTTGATCTCGTTGGGGTCAAACTTAGGCATGGTAGAGGTGGCTGGTGTTGGGTGAGCCCAGATGCAGGACAACTGAAAACAGTTGCACCTTCACCTCACCTGAGCCAAACAACTCTTTCACAAATTTGACAGAAATATCATAGACTTATAGAATGTTAGTGCACAGGGATATTTAAGATCATCTAGTCTTAAACTCCTCATTGTACAGGTGGGGAAACAAAGTAAATTTTTCAACCTCCCATCTAAAATAAGTTCAAGTAGGGGTGCCTGGGTGGATTAGTCAATTAAGCATCTGACTTCGGCTCAGGTCATGATCCCGTGGTTTGTGAGTTGGAGCCCTGCATCGGCCTCTGTGCCGACAGCTCAGAGCCTGGATCCTGCTTCAGATTCTGTGTCTCCCCGCCTCGCACTCTGTCTCTCTCTCTCTCTGTCAAAAATAAATAAACATTAAAAAAATTTTTTTTAAGAAGTACAGGATATACTTGGAAGACCAAGAACTGATGAGTATAGAACTTAATGTGTGGTTCAAATATTGACATTTCTTTGCCAAAGAAAAAAACTACAACATATAAAAATGCATCCTGATAACTTTCTTTCTTACCTTAGTCATATTAGAGTTTGTTGTTCCAACAAGACATTGTAAAGGCTTTTAAAAATATCAGCCAGAAATATATGAAAAGCTATCTTATGTTCCTAGACTTGAGCAAATATCTTCAAAATGGTGCCCCTCTGGGTCCTGACACTCAACGACCTCTTGTTTGGATGTAGCCCTCCCACAGGATGCCCGAGCACCTGGTGTTGCGGTTGCTGTAGAATGCAGATGGCATGCTCACTTCAAGGGCACTCAGGGGACTATTAGGGAGTCACAAGGGATAGGGCAGTCACCTGAGAGTAGGAACAGCAAAGCTGTCACCACTCCTAGACCCACAAGGCTGAGCAGAGTGAGCAGTAGAACCTGCAGTCATGAAAGGGAGCAGTGGCACTCAGTCAGTACTCTAATTTCTGTATTAAACTCTTCTATTTAGAGTGATGCCCTTTGCCTGACTCAACCCTAAATATACAGCCAGAGGCTACCTCGCAGGTGAGTAAATACCCTGACCCTGCTCCACTCCCTTCTAGTCTCTACCAGAACTCTCCCTTGCAGACCACTTAGTGTAGACCAGCAGGTCAGCCTCCGGGGCAGAGAGCTGGGTCTAGGGGAAGGGAGGGGACCGAAGGGACAGAGGGGGCATCTCTGGCACAGGTTGTAGAATAGTTACTGTGTGACCATATTTCCAAGAAAATTTGAGAACTAACAACTTCAGCTCTCGATATGTAGGAAAAGGTAAAGGTAACAACTTTCTCTGTACTCTCTTTCCAAATAAAAAAGTAGACAAAGTCTTCAAAATGAGTTTCCATGAAAAAGTAAGAAACTAAAAAAGCAGCACATTTGCTGAATGGCTCCTTTGTTTTAATGAAACTGAGTGACATTTAAATATGTTTTATAAAAAAGACTCTACATGGAATAATAGTCTCTATGAACCACCTGTGCTTTGCCTTTATGGAGGAGAGAAAAAAAAACTGATCCTGAATTTTTATAAAGAAATTTAAATTAGACATTAAAATAAAAGAAGAAAACCTTATCACTTGGGTAGCTACTTAGCTACAGGAGTAATTAAAGCAATGATTCATCCTATGGAGAATTCTAGCAGAAGCTGGTAATTCTTTCTCTCTATTAGAAACCCTCCTGGGAACCAAGAGAACTCTCTAGAACAGCACAGTTCAATAGCAAAATAATGCAAACCACAAACAGAAGCTGCATACAAAGTTATCTAGAAACCACATTTTAGAAAATAAAAATAGATGGGGCACCTCTGTGGCTCAGTCGGTTAAGTGTCCAACTTTTGATTTTTGGCTCTGGTCGTGATCTCAGTTTTGTGAGTTTGAAACCCATGTGGGGCTCTGTGCTGGCAGTGGGGAGCCTGCTTGGGATTCTCTGTCTCTCCCTCTCCCTCTTCCCCACCCCACCACTCACACTTTCTTTCTTGAAATAAATAAACTTAAAAAAATTTTTTTTAAAGTAAAAATAGATAAAATTAATAAAGAATAATGTATTTTTATTTAACCCAGTATTTCAAAAGTATTATCCTTCCACCTATAATAAATATTAGAAGTCATTAATAAGCTATCTTACATTCTTCTTTTGGTGCTGCATCTTTGAAATCTGAGGTATATTTTACAAGTACAGCACATCTCAAGTCACATTCACGTGCTCAGTCACTGGCATGTGACTAGTGGCTACCGTGAGACCGCACAGCTTAGAGTATGTCCCAAGGTTGGGTAAGAGCCTGTCTCTCATACAAAGGAATGAAGCATAATATAAAAGAGCAGGGACTACTCTCTGTGTGTTTCACCAATGTTTCTAGTTCTCCTTGCCTTTTAGGTGCATATGAGGATTCTTCCCCAGCCCCTCGTAGCTGGGCAAGGCCACATGACTTGCTTTGGCCAACGAGATGCGAGCAGACATGACCCATCACCTCCAGTGAGCTGCACTGAAGAGCTGGCGTGGGCTTTTCTGCGCTCTCTCTTATCCTGGCCTGGGGACTGTGGACACTTGTGCTGGTATGGAGGTGCCCAGAGGTTGAAGCTGCCTGAAATGCTGAGCCAACACTTGGAGGGGGCACAGCTGTCCTACATGAGAGGTATGGTGACTTTTGTTCCACTCTGTCCCTGCGTCTCTCAACCGACCTTCTCAAGGTTCCGATAACAGCTCCTCCTCCCTACTCTTTCAACCCCTCTCTGATATTGCTAGCCCTGAGCCTTGCCTACTTCTTTGTAAACTGCCCCTTTTGAACCTCCCTTCAGTTACCCCATTTGTGCCATCTGTTTTCTGTTGTGATTCTGATTGATACAGTTTGCTATATTGACCAAATGTGAAATGAGCCTAAAGACAGAATAAAATGAAGGGCAGCTGGGTGACTCAGTCTGTTAAGCATCCAGCTTTGGCTCAGGTCATGATCTCACAGCTCGTGAGTTTAAGTCTCGAGTCGGGCTCTGTGCTGACAGCCTGCTTCCGATTCTGTGTCTCCCTCTTTCTCTGCTCCACCTCCACTCATGTTCTGTGTCTCTGTCTCTTTCAAAAATAAACATTAAAAATTTAAAAAAAAGAAAGACAGGATAAAATGAGTATCCTGAAGAAGTAATCCCTTGAATGAGTGTAAATCAAGTTTTAAAGCAATAGTCTACGATAGTTTTCTCACCAATCACACTTACACAACAGATTCTCTTTGGGGGCACCTGGGTGGCTCAGTTGGTTGAGCGTCTGGCTCTTGGTTTTGGTTCAGGTCATGATCTCACAGTTCATGGGTTCAAGCCCTATATCGGGCTCCATGTCTGCTTGGAATTATCTTTCTCCCTCTCTCTCTGCTCCTCTCCTCTCTCTCTCTCTAAAAATAAATAAATAAACTTAAAAAAAAAAAGATTCTCTTTCTCTTCTTTGGGTAAAGATGTGCATTCATTGTTCCTAGTGATTTGTGTCTATATGTTTAACAAATCTGTTTGCTTGAAACTGATGGTCTTGATTCTTTCTTGAAATATGTTCCAAGAACTTGCTTACAAATTTATGCTTGGCATAAATAGCAAGAAATCAAAAATAACTAGAAATTGTGGTTAATGGCCATCCTCAAATAAGTTTTGTACCTACAGGCTTGTACCTCAGGCTTGAGTTCCTAAGGAGAAAACTGAGACTTATGAGTTATTGTTGTGTTACTTGTTCACTGTAGAAAGATCAGAGCAATACAAATGAGCACAAAGAAGATAAAAATACCTCCTCTCACAAAAATAATCACCACTAGTGTATATAATTCCAAATGTTTTTAAAAATTATATCATCTTGTCTGAAAACAGTTTTTTAATTTGTGTTTTTGACTAAAGTTTGGACTTAATTTCCTTTCAGTAAGTATATTTTTATACCATTATTCATTATAGTAACTGCTTTGTCATTATTATCCCTTTCTGTTTTATTAGCTCATGCCAATTTTCCAATACCAAAATAATATTATATACCTTTGTATTTTCAAGTATTTGGCCAAATTTTCTGCAGATAAATTCTTGGAAATGAGAATGCCCATTATGGAAGGTATACATGATTTAAAAGCTTCAGATAGATTTCCCATATGCCCCCCAGAACACAATCAGTCATTTTATACTCTTAATAGGAATGCAAGAGTTTCCTCTATTCCCACACAGACACCTTGCCAATACTGAGTATTATCTTTGATTTTGGCTCTTTGATAAGAAATAAACAGTAATTTGCTTTAAGCTCATACTTCTATAGTTACAGTGAGAGAGAAAATATTTCCATGTTTTGGACAATTCTATTTCTTCACTTATTCATTGTACTTGCATTTTGCAGACAAAATTACAGTCTTTGTAATTTTCCTATTTTGCAATTAGTGAATGTTTAGAGTTGTAAAACTCTCTGAATGCTAATGTTTGAGTGTTTTTGTTAGACTATTTCCTGACATATACTATTCCTTACCATATCTCTACAGTCCCTATGGCATCAAAGATATGTTTTCATTATAAATGAGTTTCTAATGAGAGAGTTAAGTAACTTAACCAGAATGACTTAGTTATTTTACAAGATGCTACTCATGCTATCCCTCAATCCCCTGCCCACCTAGTGCGTTCATTTTTTGGCTGCCATGATCTTTGGTGGCTAACAATTCAGAGTTGCACCCTTCTCTGGAAAATTGTCCTCAGCCTGTCCCAAATGCCTGGATGGCCTGCAAACAATGACCAACTGATGCAGTGGAGATACAAAGGCCCGGACTGCTTGCTTTAAGGCCAGAAGATTCCGTGGTATGTTTGCTCCAGATCTTCGCATAAAGTCAAGTTGAGGTGAGGCTTCACCTGAAACCTTGTCTTTGCCTAGATTCTCCCCCTTGTCTTAGCCTGCTTCCTTCATTCCTCCAGATTCCACCGAAGAGAACATCTTTGATAAGTCACTTTTATAAAACTCTTCCTCTGAGCCACAGCTTCCAGGGAACCCAACCTAAGACAGCTTGTAAGTGGGCCATTTCATATTCAGACTCCAAGATCTGCACATGCAATCAATACAGCACACCTCGTTCCTATCAAAGACACTGCCTGGGAATGAAGATAGCAGATAACACTCTTTCCTAACCTGTCATTTGTCTGTCACTTATGGTGGTCACCATAGAAAAGTATTAAATGTATATGGACACATCTATTAATTTTTTACTATGATTTCAATTTTTAATGGAATGCTTACAAATCCTAAATATTTTTAAATGTTTATTTATTTTTGAGAGAGGAGAGAGAGAGAGAGAGAGAGTAAACAGGGGTGGGGCAGAGAGAGAGGGAGACAGAGGATCTGAAGTGGGCTCTGTACTGACAACAGTGAGCCCAATGAGGGGCTCAAACTCAGGAACCATGAGATCATGACCTGAGCCCAAGTCGGACACCCCACCGTCAGAGCCACCCAGGCAACCCACAAATCCTAAATTTTAAGCTATATATTATTCTAGATCTTTTCTGATTTTATTCATATTTATTTTTTAAATCCAATGTTTAGTTAGACACTGATATCACAATCATTCTAGCGCCATTAAAGGTTCTATCATTAAATAAATAAATTTTTTTTTTAAAAAAAAGGGGGGTCGGCACCTGGGTGGTTCGGTCAATTGAGCGTCCGACTCTTGGTTTCAGCTCAGTCGTGATCTCATGGTTCCTGAGACTGAACCCCATTTAGGGCTCTGCACTGGCAGTGCAGAGCCTGTTTGGGACTCTCTCTCTCTTGATCTCTCTCTCTCTGTCCCTGCCCTGCTCATGCTCTTTCTCTCTCTCAAAATAAATAAACATTTTTTAAAAAGATGCTATCATTAACTCACTAATCTGAAATGCTACATTTACCACATTTATTTGTACATGTTCTCACAAGCTTGTTTTTTGGCTTTCTATTCTTTTCTGCTAATTTCTATGTTAGAGTGCCAGCTCCAAAATTAAAAATTTTTTTAAACTGAAATTTTATGGGATATTTTCCTCCATTTTTACTTCAGTTAAACTTTGAACTTATACCCATTTAAAAATAATTAAAATTTTGTTGAGATGTAGAGTTACATGTACTTTTTGTATGTATGTTATTATCCAACAAAAATTTTGCCAAAAAAAATCTTTGGTACTTTATTTGAAATGTCACTGTTTATAAAACAATTTGAGGAGAATTAGCATCTTATACTACTGAAGAATCTTTAAAAGCACATGCTATTTTTCCATTTATTCAAGTATTTTTATGATCCTCAGTAAAGTTCCATAGTTTTTAGTTATGCTTCATATACCTTAAATGTATTCTTAGTTTTTATTGTGGTTTATATGTTTGGAAATGTTGTTTTTAATGATTACTGCTTATATATAAAGGGGTTATTGATTATTTATATTATAAGCAAGATCTTATCAGTACAAATAGTTCAATGTAACTACTTGGATTGTAGTTAAGAATATCCCTGGTAAATAATTTTCTATCTTGGAATATTCGATTTAATTTTAATTCTTCATAGATACAGTCACCATATGTTTAGGTTATTAATAAGTGAATTTATGCTCTGTTATGGGGGCAAGCAAGATTGATCATCTCTCCCACATAGAAGGCCAGGCTCTTCTGTTCTAATGGATTAGGCACCTGCTAGAACGGTTGGCCAAATGGTTACATGTTAGCATGATCCCTAGTTCCACCTATGCAGCTGTTCCCACGGAAGTGCAATGCAGTATGCCCTGCTGAACTCAGGTTCTAGGGTTATTTTATGAATCACAAAAGAAAACTAACAAGAAACAATGTGTTGATGGCTCATGTGCCAGATACTGTACATATATTATCTCAGTATTCATTATAACCATTCATTCATACAAGAGTCATTATTAAACACCTGCTATGTGTCCAGCTCTCAACTTAGAGTTTAGCAGTACAGAAAGACTAAAAAGCAGTTATAATGCTATATGCTATGTGATAGGAGAAACACAGTGTTTCACGAGTACTTAGCAGAAGTACCTAATCTAGATCTGAATTCACAGGGAAGTTTCAGGATGTGAGCTCAAACTTGAGAGGTGGGGGAGAACCAGAATTATGATAATGTTAGTAGAAGCAAGGGAACTTTTCTTCCTAGTAGAAGAGAATGTGCCAGGCAGTGGTACTAAATTTGCAAAAGTTAAGGATGGGGTGGAACAAGGGAAGGAGAGTGATAAGATTTCAGGTTACCCCAAATTGACAAATTAGTGCCCTGATTTTAGAGTGTTAAGAATTTGGTTGGTGCAATTTAGCAAGACAATTATCCAAGCACTAGTGGTCATAGATCACTGCTTATAAGCAAAAAAGTATTTTCTTAAAGCAGACTCTGTTGTTCTCTATATACTTGGAAGTAAGCCAGCTTTAACTGGAAATTAGTTTTCTTAAAGAGAGAACAAAATAAAAGGTGGAAACTGAGTTCCACTGAAATCTTTTTTTGTTGTTGTTAAGATTTTATTCTTAAGTAATCTCTATACTTAACGTGGCGTTTAAACTCACAACCCCAAGATCAAGAGTTTCATGCTCCACGGACTGAGCCAGCCAGGCACCCCACTACTGAAATCTTTATAGTCTCATGGTCCTCAAGAGACAATAGATAATCAATCCACTGCTTTTCTACTATATAACCAGAAACATTGACATTCAGCTCTGGATCCCTGAATCATTACTGGTCCCCACCTCAGCTTTACTCTGCTAATCCTATATTTTAAGATTTGTTATTTTACCATCTCACTCTTGATTCCAATTACTGACATCTCCCCTTCTCCCTAAAAGGGTCCCTGAAATAAACCAGGGTATAGAAATGGAATCACCAAACTGAGAAAGGGAAAGATAGGGCTGGGCTTTAGGAACCTACAAGAACCTGGGACTTGAATTCCATCAGGCTTGTCTTTCCCTTCTTCCTTCTCTCAGGATGGAAAACCATGTTCTTTCCCATATGATCAAGATATGACTACATCTTTCAAGCTTTAAATCTTACATCTTTTACCACTTGCAAGACACTAACTTGATCTCCTGCCCCCAATTCCAAAGTCCCCAGGAAAAAGGCCTTTTTAGATTAGGTACCCATCCCTGTCCAGTAAACTATAGGCGGGGAGATGAGTCCTTTTATAATATCTAGCTGCTTCTGTGGTAACCACATGGGAGAGGAGTATGGTTCTCTGAAAAGGAGGAGCCTAGGCACTGAAGGATGGTACTTATAAAGGAAATGGGCAGGTGTTGCTACCACACTGAATATGTACGCTAAGCAGCTGGTTACAAAATGAGATTTTGCCATTTGATATCTTTCAAATGTCCCCTCCACCCAGCTTCCCAGAACCAAAATTACAGCATTGTGTCAAGGCATTCGCAAAAAAGCAAAATGCCTTGTAACATCTCTGGCTTCACGTTGTACTCCCTCCCCTTCCTTACTGTACTTCAGCCAAGGGACTTGTTTCTGTTCTTCAGATTCCCTCTAATAATTGCCACTTGGGACTTTTAGAGCTACTGTTTGCTCTGGCTAAAGCACCTTGCCTCTCAGACCTTCATATGGCTGGCTCCATGAGGCTCAACTGTCACTTTAGAGAGTCCTTCTAGCATTATCAATTTGAAGTAGTCCTCCATCATATTTATTGTCCTAATAACATCTGTCAAGATCTGAAAATTTGGGGTTTACTTGTTTTTTTCATTATCTGTAGGAAGCTGCAAGCAATAAAAGACCCAACTAAAAGTTGCATCAATTAGAGTTTATTATCTCACTTAGTAAAGATGTTCAGAGGTAGGTAGTTTCAGGGCTGGTTATGTAGTTCAGCAATGCCATCAAGAACCTGAAATTGGATCTTTCTGCTCTGCCACCTTCCAAGTGTGGTCCATGTGGCCTCTCATGGAATCAAGAGAGCTGCAGAAGCCTACACACATCCCAAAGTAGGACAGAAGGAGTCGGAACTTCTTGCACATCGAAGTGGGGAGGAAACCCGGAAGCATCCTTCCACTGAAGTTGCAGTGGCTAGAGTTTGGTCAGGTACCTAAACCATAGCCTCCAGGGAGGCTGAGAAAGCTTGTCTGGCACTTTCAGCTCCTTCCATCATGGAGGTGAGCTCTGATTGTAAGGTAGGCAGGGAGGGCAATGGCCAATGGACAAGCAAAAAACGAGGTCTATGACATGGTCTCTGACTTTTTCTGAACAATGGAAGTTTCACAGGGGAAGGGGCCTAACTCCAAGCCACATCAGACTGAACTTAACAGCTCTGTTAGCCTATAAATTCCCCTTATTGTTTAAGCTCCCATTTGAGTTTTATCCAATTATTTACAACCAATAGTATCCTAAGTGATAACCCAACACAATCTGATATACTGATGTAACCCAGGCAATCTTTGGGCAGCACCAACAGGCAGGGCCGGCTATGCATAAGGCACCACAGGTGCAATGCCCAGGGCCGACAATATTTGCAGGAGCCCATGCAAATGTTTCATTCTTATTTTTCTTAAAATTCTTGGGGGAAAAATAATAATCCAGGCTGGATTATATTTGTTTTTTCTTCCAATGCAGTTGTACAATATCATCTTTTATATTTTTGTATGGAGGAAGGGGGCCACCAAAGTAAAAGTGCCTAGGGCCCTCTAAAGTCATAATGTGGTCCTTCTTTCATAAACCATGATTAGATTATAAATTTATCTTGGGAAGTCAATATAGGACACTTTGGAATTGAGAAGGATATTAAGGGATTCTGGTAATAGAAAATCAAGAAAATAGTCCTATGAGTCAGAGGCTTTTTTAGACACACAGTCCTAGCCAAGATGTTCTAATGGGAAGTTCTGAAAACCCAAGGGCTAGCGAGATGCTCCTGGGAACTAGAGAGAAGGAAATATTAGAAATGTGGGGACATGGGCCACGGAAGGAAAGGAGGAGAAGGGAAGAAGCCGGAAATGGACAAAGGGCATAAATATAAATAATTTCTGAGTATTAGCAATGGCCTTGGTTATAAACTATATAGATAGGGACATTTTACCTGAGGACCATGGCTGCTATTCTAGGGTCCCAGCATCTCCCCACTTTTGGAACAAGCTCTCAGACTGTGCTTGTGAATCCGTCTGCAATCAACATCTGGGGTAGATTGTGTTACATTGTGAGTTACTGTGTTCTGTCCTTTTCCTTATTATTATAATTTCAGGGTCCACATGTGGTAAAATTAAAGGGGAAAAAAAAACACCCCGCCAGATTAGAGATTTGTAACTGTGCTTTTATTACTCCTGGGAGGTTCTGGCTACTCAAAATAAAGCACAGGAAAAATGTTTTAAGAACTTAGTCACTTTAATTTTAAAATGAGTGCAGCGGCTGCGGGATTTTGCAGTGCTGAGCTCCTTCCACAGTGCCATCTCTCACAGGCTTCTTGATTCTTGCAATTGGACAGTGAGAGGGTTTGAATAGGTCATCTCTAGGGCTCCTTCCAGCTCCAAAATTATGCCAACTTTGCAGATCATATAGCAAGAGAGTAGTTTTGTGGAATCAAACCCAAACCCAAAGAGTTGCAGGTCTGGGAAGGCTCAAACCACCACCAGGCACAGCAGTTCCTTCACACGGCCCCGCTGCAGGGCAGCCTCTTTTTAGTACCAGTGCGTCAAGTCCAGTGGCCCGGCGCGCACCAGCAGCGCTGCGGAAGGACTGCGCGAGGTGATCGCGTGGTGTCCTTGCCTGGCTATTCGAGGTGCACACCAGCATGCAGCCGGGGACGCTTGCTGTGGCTGTCCTCTTAGGACCCGCCGCCCCACTGCTGTCTCCCTCCCGATGCACACAAACCACTAAAACTTCCCTGGTTCTTTGTCCAAAAAGGATAGCAGATTTGAGATCCTGTGCCCACATTTTGCTGTTCAAAAATCGATGCGTCCTCTGCAAATGGATAGTGGTGATCATTGCACAACATTATGAATGTACTTAATGCCACTGAATAGTACACTTGAAAATGAGACAATGGAAAAAGAAATCGATTCAAAAATCAATGATTCATTCTTTTTTTTTTTTTTTTAACTTTCTCAGCCCATTTATTATCAAAATCCTTATTGTGTGTTTTTCCTAGAAGTTCCGTGGGCCATATCTCCAGGGAGTGTTAGAAATGTAGGGCTGTTAAGGAAGAATGCTGTGACAGCCACCACTCTGTGTGGGAGTGAGAGGCTGCCAAGGGCTATTCTCCACACAGGGTTGCTGATAGCTAATCTCCACATTTTAATTGTGACGCCATTTGAGCATCTTTGTTCCCAAGCTCCTTTGTTCCATCTTCAAGCAGCTGCTCATTGAACCTGATGATCTGCCCACATTACTTTCCCAGCCTTCAAAAAAGAAACCAAACTTCGGTCTGCTTTAGCTTTCATTTTTTGTTTTTTATTTTTTTGTTTCTTTGTGTGTGCCAAATATAGCATATGGAAAAGTGCATACACCAGATGTGTACTCTAGTGACTAGTTATTAAATGAACGCTCGCGGAGTTACCAGTGTTAAACAAATAGAAAACTGGCGTGTCCCAGAAACCCCCTGTGAGTCTCTACACTTTTCCAACCTCCTCCCCTCTTCCTGAGTAAAGACTTAGTACCATAAAAGCCAAAAACAAACAAACAAACAAAAAAACCCAAACCAAAACCAAACCTGCTTTGTCCTTATTAATTTCACCAGCTGTGTATACTTCACCTAACATCGTTCTTGAACTTTATAAATGGAATCGTGGTGTTGGATGTAGCTTGTTCTTTACCCTTTTAATATATGGATCACTTTTGTACATTCATTCTCTATTTGTGATACCTTTAGAGAAAACTGTGATTGCTATGTCACGCGTGATTGCAGTGCTAAGAGATTAATTGCTTCCTAGTATTTCATTATTAAAAACTCTCTCTACTTCTTCTGTTACACTGATATAGCTGAGCAGGAAATGAGATGTGCCTTTGCCCAGGGGTGACATTCAGAATAGTTAATGAGTCAGCAGGGGCACCCATCAATCAGAACAGACACTAGGGGAAGGCAAGGTGCTATTATAATGGGCTAGTCTCTACTAACTGCACATCAACCCTCCCTGGGCCCTTACTGTTCCCTCTACTGGAATTTGCTTATCCTTCAGGGTCTATAACAGGGTCTGAATCCCAGCTTAGTCTCAAACTTAACAGCATAAGTTGGACAAGTGACAAACTCAGTTTTCTTACCTATAAAAGGAGGTTGGGTTAGGATATTTCTGAGGATTCTTCCAGATCTAAAGTTCTGTGACTGAAAGGGTCTCATTTATTGTATCTGTTATATGACACTCCTCAGTCTGTACATTCCTGCTGTGTTCAACTATTCACCGGATAAAACTAAGCATCAAGATATCAGAATCAGGCCCTGATATAAGTTCTTTATACCTCTGAGTCCTTGGAAAGTATAATTCATGGAATCTGTTAAATGAGTGTTTGATGGGGGCGCCTGGGTGGCGCAGTCGGTTAGGCGTCCGACTTCAGCCAGGTCACGATCTCGCGGTCCGTGAGTTCGAGCCCCGCGTCAGGCTCTGGGCTGATGGCTCGGAGCCTGGAGCCTGTTTCCGATTCTGTGTCTCCCTCTCTCTCTGCCCCTCCCCCATTCATGCTGTGTCTCTCTCTGTCCCCAAAATAAAATAAAAACGTTGAAAAAAAAAATTTTAAATGAGTGTTTGATGGATTAAGTCCCACTTCTGTGATGCTACCCCCAACTACTCTGATCTTTTCTATTTTTTTCTGAAATTCTCTATCAGTCACTTGACTTCCAATCGTAGGCTTCCTCTTAATTTTTCATTCTATGAAGTTAAATTTATTTAATTTTTTTTTTAATTTTAGAGAGAGGGTGTACAAGCAGGAGGGGAGGCAGAGGGAGAGAGAGAGAATCTTAAGCAGGCTCCATATTCAGTGCAGAGCCCAACGCGAGGCTCGATCCCACAACCTGCACTGAAATCAAGAGTCAAACGCTCAACCAACTGAGCCACCCAGGTGCCCCTGAAGTTAAACTGTTAAATGCATAATCTCATTTCTAAAAAGCAAGACAACAAATTCTCTGGGAAGCCTGCACCCTCTTTGCAACAATACCAGAACCTAGACTTCAGTAATGTCCTATGTTTATTGAATAAATGGTTGGCCCTATGCCATAGAAACATGACCCCTTCACCTAGAAGGGTATCAAGCACTGGCTTAATCCTTTTGGGCTGCTATAACAAAGTACCATAAGACCGGGGAGGGGCTTAAACAACAAACATTTTATTTCTCACATTCTGGGGGCTGTGTCTTCATATGGCACAAGGGCAAGGGACCTCTTTTATAAGGGCACTAATCCCATTCATGAGGATTCCACCCTCAGGACCTAATCACCTCTCAAAGGCCTCACCTCCTAACACCATCACATTGGCCTTAGAATTTCAACATATATATTTGGGAGGAACACAAACATTCAATCTTTAGCATGCACTGCCACCACTCTGTATGATTTACGATAGGAACCTGCTTTGGTTTTTCCACCTTGGAACTAGGCAGCATAGACCTTTCTGTCAGTCTGGGCAGTGTAAGTATCATGACACAATGTTCTTGAGGTGGGACTTGGAGTTTCTTCTTCATTAGCCGAACTCAAAAGAATGTCAGCTCCAAGTGGAGAAAACATTGTCAGAAGTTCTGGGTTTTCCTTGTGGGAGTGTAGAAGGACTCTCACTTTTCAGCCTCATCATGACTCTTAGACCTGCCATGACCCATATCTCAGCACCTCTGGGTGTCTGCGGGGTGACTGAAAAGTCAGTCAGCCTGGTGAGGCAGCTGCGTGCCTGCTCTGGCCAAGCACTAGACTATTTATGCAAATTAAAAACAGAAGTCTATAAACTGACCCCAGCTGTACTACCTCTAATGATTGCAAGCTGGACTCTTAAGTATGTTGTTATTTTTAAAGTCAGTCATTTTCCAGGCCTGCGTTTTGTTTTACCATAACACATAGGCAATGAGAATTTTCCATCAACTTTAAAAGACAGATGTAATAGACCCTTAGGGCAGCCTCTTCTGTAAAATTGTTGTGATAACTTCAGTGTATGGGAGTTTCGTCTAGCCCCTTTATTACATCTCAAGGATTTTCATTCTTTGTGCTAAAGATGCTGGAGAGAGATTGTGGTCAAGATATTTAATCACAGTGAGTGGAATGAAGGAGTCAACCATCCCTGTGTTTCCTGTGTTGTATTATTTAGGCTTAGTTTGGTTTGCTTTTAAAGTCGCCTTTGGTGCTAAAACATACAGGATGACAGGGACAAGGACTTAATATGGAAACATCTGTTCAATGGCAGAACACCCTAAAAATAATATAGCAACCAAGAGTCCTGGGGAGAAATCAGAACTTAGAGGGTGTAGGTGCAATGATTATGGAGCACTTTTTTTTTTTTTTTTTTTTTTTTTTTTTAATGTGAATAAGCCACCTTTCTGGTGCCAAGCATCTGATCGTGGCCTAAACTATAGCCCTGGCTGAAATGATATCTTCCTGGAGAAGTTATAAAAGTAACTGCAGACCATTTAGAAGATACCAGAAAGGTATTTTTAAAATTTACTTTAATGAGAAATCACTCCCAGAGACAGCCATCATGCCTATGCCCTCTGTTCACGCTACTAGTCCATTTTAAAGATTTTTTCCCCCCAGATAATTGTGTAGTGTAGAATGGAGACTAACTTAGCAGGTCCAAGGAGAATGGAGATTGGATGGGAAGACCCTGGGTCCAAGAAATGTGTAGAGTGGCTCTCCCTCGGTCCATGGACTCTTTGGGGCAGGCCCTGATGGTGACCTAACAGCAAGGCCATTCCAATGTGGACCTGCCTCACCTCACACTCCAGTCCCACACCTTGCAAACCCAGGACCCTGCATTTTGGCACCCTAAGGCAGACAGATGATTCAGTTAGGGAGCTCTTGGAAATCCCAGCCGTCCCTTGTCTTCATCTGCTCTGGACTCATCGATCCTACCAAACTCAATGTGAGCTTTTAAGACACTACTGGTAGTTAACAATACTGTCTTGTGTACTTGAGAGCTGTTATGGGAGTAGAGCTTCAAAGTGTTCACCATTTGTAACTCTCATCTCGCCTTGTGTCAGCACTCAGGAGTTTTGTGTCCTTCAGGACAAACAACTATATTGAGTAGTGTTCCAGTGCCCAAGACATCCTCTTACAATACTCAGAAGTCTTGACCCTCTTTTCTCACTCTCAGTAGCAGTTAGAAAACTTCAGATACGTAAGGAAAGGCCTGCTCCTAAACTCCCTTTGTATGTTATAAGTGTGTCTTCTAACATCTACCTGATATTGCCTTATCTCACCTAGATACAATATTAGACCATGGAGGCATCCCCAAAGTTCTGGAGCCATCTTTGTCTCCCCTGTCCATTGTCCCCACATCTAATCGCTTAACCACCTCTTGGTTTTGCCTTCGTAGTTACCTTCCTCCTCTACTCATGCCTATTACCCTGGTCCCCAACCTCACCTACTTACTCCTAGGTGGGTCTCAATACCTTTACACTGAGCTGTCTGATTCTAGACTCTTCCCCTACATTCTGTCCTGTTTTCTAGAAACAAATACTATTTCTACAACATTCCCTGAGGAAACTATAATAGGTTCCTCTCAGAGCTTGATCTCCTCAGCAATGGAATTTAAACCTTCTATCAACCTGCCACATCTTATCTGGTCAGGGTGCTCTCACAACCTTATTTTGCCACTCCAGTCAGGCTGGTTCTTCCTTAAAGGCCATGCTCAGTCCTGCCTTTTCCAGTCACTTAGAATGTCTCATCCCCTCCTTTAAACCAAGTCCTCTATCTCAAGGCCTTCTTTCTATGTCCCCCCACTCTTTTGCAGCGTTTGAATTTTAGGACTCAATGGTATTTCATTTTTTTTGTACAGTCTAGACCTTAATTGTCCTTCTGCTGGGACCCAAGTAATCCTTGACTGTTATAGATGCAAAAATTGCTTGGAGTGCTCACTCTGTGCCAGATGCCATTCTCAGTACTGTATGGCTTTACATGTATTAGCTAATTTAATCCAAGTAATTCGAAGGAGGTAGGTTCTATTATCAGCAGTTTACAGATGAGGAGATTAAGGAGATTACTACGGAGAAGTTAAATAACTTGTCCAAAATCATTCAGCCAATTAAAGGTGGAATGTGAGTTTGAACTTACATGAAATTTGTCTCCAGAATCCGAGACATTCTGCATCCCCTTAGGAGCGGAGGACTTTTTGTGAGACCACAGCAAGTCAGAGCACCCATCACACAGCACATCTTAATATTGAATTGTTTTCCCCTAGGAATCGGATGCAAATTTATGCATCAAGTATTAAGCTACCCTATTTTATGAGGTATGGGATTGATGCTGTCACAATTGCATGTACAATCTTATACCCGAGGTTCTTCCGATTGAAATCTTTTCTGAGCAAAAGTATATTCAAGTAGTATAAGCATTTGCCCCCTGAAGAGACTACTCTAGGTTTTGATCATTTGATGGATTGCCCGTACAGCATTTTTCTTTCCTTGGGACTGATTTGACTTGCTTAATTTCGTGCTTGTCAAACACAATGAGCATGATGAATCCTTCTGAGTTACAGATTTATCAAAAACATCTGTTAATTTACTAAAAATGCACCATGGCCTGGATTGTCCCTTACAAAAGCAGGATCTTGTTCATCTGTGAACAGATTTCTGTTTCTTTCTCAAGCGTTACATCTGTGATTTGTGAAGGTTGGGACATCACTTAGTATCAACTTGCACGTTTAAACAAGTCATTCTTACCCTTCTTTGTTTTTTCAATGCAAGGGATGTTTTAGTCTTTTGTAAAATTTAGCGTATCGCTTTTGATGTGATACAAAACAGCATTTCCTCCCTCGGGGTCCCCTGACCCAGCAGTGTCCATTTCTGTTTTAGAATTTCAGACAAAGTTTTGTTTACCGGCAGCCTATGGTGCATTCTACACAAAAATAACAGGAAATTTTAGTAACTCAAATAGAACTACCAAAGGAAAAGTAAGACTTGAGGAGATTACTACCACTCTCCTATCCCTGTAAAATAGAAATAAACACACCTTAAAGTGACCAACTATCTCATCCCAGACTCAAGACAAAGGCCTTTGTCTGTAATAAGAATAATCCTCAACAGAGGCTTTCCTGTGTAAAAACAGGCTTGTGTTGTCACATGTGTTTCATTGGTTCATATAATTCTTAAACATCTTGAGAGTAACTTATCAAGTTTAGGATTCTGGTATGTCAAAACTTTTTCATAAAATTACCTTTGAAATTTGAGAAACTTTACAGAAGACCATGGGGGAAGGGAAGGGGAAAAACTGGTTTCAGAGAGGGAGGCAAACCAAAGGAGACCCTTAAATACAGAGAATAAACTGAGGGCCCATGGGGGTGGAGGGGAGAGGGGGAAAATGGGTAATGGGCACTGGGGAGGGCGCTTGTTGGGATGAATCGTGGGAATCTACTCCCGAAGCCAAGAGCACACTCTATGTTAGGTAACTTGACAGAAAACTATATTAAAAAAAAAAAAAAAAAAAAAAAAAAAAAAACTAAAAAGTAAGTAAATAAAAAAATAAAAGTACCATTGATATCCTGAGAATGGAATACTTTGTTATTGCTTTGTACCATAAAATACCCTGTGAACATTATCACTCATACCTGTGAATGATATTCCTCTATACACTCAGTGATTGCAGCCTTTTCTTGAGAGATTTCAGGAAAGAAACAAAGGCCCACTTTTTCTCCCACCAGTCATAATAACCAAACATTTAATAACTGTTAATTACTTCTCAAAAAAGAATGTTAGGGCTGACAGAAACAATGCAATATTCAATTTCTTAATTTTTTTAAGGTTTTTATTTATTTTTGAGAAAGAGAGAGAGTCCAAGTGGGCGAGGGGCAGAGAGAAAGGGGACAGAGGGTCCAAAGCAGGCTCCATGCTGACAGCAGACAGCCCAGTGTGGGGTTCGAACTCACAAACCATGAGATCATGACCTGAGCCGAAGTCAGAGGCTTGACTGATTGAGCTACCCAGGCACCCCTCAGTTTCTTAATTTTGAATAAGAGTTGCATATGGCTTCAGTATTATTATAATTTCCTTTTTTACCATAAATAAATGGTTGACTTACTGAAGTATATGCTTGTAGAAAAATAAAATTGTTAATCATGCTATGACATGACTGAGTTATCTGAGCCTCCAGCCTTCTTGTCCAAGAGTTATCACATCAGGGATCTAATACTTCTTAAAAGGGTATAAACTGAGTTTTCACTTAATATTAGTGAGTAAGAGTCTGTACTGTTATGGAACCGGCAACATTTGCTACTTTTCTTCCTTTTCAAATTTGTCCGGAAAATATGAGACAAAATAGCTATTTTTCCTTGATAAGCGGGGTCAATCATCTTGATGGTTTGTATGTGTTCTGGAACATTTTATCTAGAGGTCTAGACATTATCAAAGTCATATTCTGTTACATGGAGAACATTTATAAAAACAAGTGGCTAAGAGTTTGAAATTAAAAGCAGTTCTTCCACACAGCCTTTTCCTACGAGAACTTATCAGTTATTCCACTTTGACACAATGAGAACTCTACCTCTCAACAGCCGTGTGCTCAGGGTGGCTATTTCTGCTACAAAGTGACGTGACCCTATGCTTCTGTTGCCTGGGCCTCTGTCACACGGAGACGTGGTCTTGTGTCCACTATGTAACACACAAGCTTTTGCTCACCTGACGGAGTGCAGGGGTGGTTTTCACCAATGCAAGTGGGCGCCGGAGTCACACAGCCAAATGAAACGTGTCCAGGAAATGTAATAGTTAATCACTCACTTTAGCTGTTTCCTGATACCCTCGCCTGCTTTCACGTAGATGGCACAAAATACAGAGCTTAGTGGCACACAAAGCCAGGCTGCTTTCACTGGACTGCCCACACATTCTTTTGATTCTATTTTGGGTCACACGTGAAAGCCACAGAACAATCGACAAAAGCCATTTCGTCTTTTCACTCTCTTCAGTTTACCCTTTTGCTTAGTTTATTTCATTTCACCAACACTTTTAAAAGGGCATTGTTGTCATTACAAAGTTGAGTATTTTTCTGAGATCCTAGGTAGTGTTGGTGGTGGAAGAAGAATTCTTCCACTTTTCCAGACTAAGTCAAAGGCATGGTCTTTGAAATACTCAAAGTCCCTGACGAAGCTTTCAGCACAGAGATGAAGAACAGCCAGTACCTGAGAGTTCCCTGCATTGTCATTAAATCCTCACAACTTTTAGGCAGTTACCTATATTTTATCTCCATTTTAAGAGTGGAGAAATTGAGTCTCAGAGGTTAAGTATCTTTCTCAAGGTCACGTAGGTCATAAAGTGCCCGGGATTGAAACTTAGATCTGTTGCCAAAGCTTTATTTTACGCGTTTAGCTCACTGGATCAGAATTCTATAAAACAGCTATCCCACAGCATGTGATTATGGTGTTGTAAGTTAGCCATTGCTCTTTGGACCCCTTGACTTTAAAGCAAAGGCTTTAAAAATATTGAACTTTAATTGACATACCAATATTTTTTAAAAATTTGTTTAATGTTTATTCAGTATTGAGTGAGAGAGTAGGGGAGGGGCAGAGAGAGAAGGAGTCAGAGGATCCAAAGCAGGCTCCACACTGTTACCGCAGAGCTCAACGGGGGCTCAAACCCACGAACTCCGAGATCATGACCTGAGCTGAAGTCAGACGCTTAACTGACTGAGCCACCCAGGTGTCTCTAGTTGACATACAGTATTATATTAGTTTCAGGTGTACAAGATGGTGACTCAAATTTTTTATATATCACGAAATGATACTATGATAGGTCTAGTTACCCTCTATCACCATACAAAATTATTACGATATTATTGACTGTATTCCCTATGTTATACTTTACATCCTTGTGACTTATTTATTTTATAACTGAAGTGCGTATCATTTAATCTCCTCCTATTTGTCCCATCCCTCCACCTCCCTTCCCTCTGTCAACCACCAGTTTATTCTCTTGACCAAAGGTTTTTTCATGTTTCAACACTGAATATGTTCGCTGTACATTTTCATCAATCTGAATAAATTTCTTTTTGTTCTTAGGTTGTACTCCACGAATGTTATTATGGGGTGGCTTTGTCTTCCCATCCCCAAGGTTATGTGTTCAAGCACTAACTCCCAGTACCTCTGAAAGCTTCTATGGAGACTGGGCCTTTAAAGAGGTAATTAAATTAAAATGAAGCTGGTGGGATGGGCCTTAAACCCAGCTGACTGGAGCCTTTATAAGGAGAGGCTAGAGAGACAGCAGGGGTGTGCATGGAGACTACCTGAGGACTGCAGCGGGAGGTAGCCATCTGCAAGCTAAGGAGAAAAGAAACCAACTCTGGAATGGTCTTAAGGTTGGAGTTTTTTTGTTCCTGAGGTGTTTGATGAAATATGATAGCAAATCTGTCTGGAGTGGTGCTTCTGTAGGAAGGTTTTTAAATGATTACCTCTTTGATGGTAATGTGTTATTCTGGACCTCTGTGGTTTTTTTGGTCTGGAAACACATAGTTTTGGGTTGTGGAATGTTTGCTAAAATTATCTGGTAACTCCTTTTCACTATTGCTGTTGTTTCTCTTTGTCTTAAAACATCTAATTGGGTATTAGACTTCCAGGCTAATGTTCTTTTTTTTTTTTAATTCAAGTTAGTTAACATACAGTGTAGTATTGGTTTCAGGAGTAGAATTTAGTGATTCATCACTTATATATAACACCCAGTGCTCATCCAAACAAGTGCCCTCCTCAATGCCCATCACCCATTTAGCCCATCCCCCACCCCTCCAGCAACCCTCTATTCTCTGTATTTTAGAGTCTTTTATGGTTTGCCTCCCTCTGTGTTTTAATCTCACTTTTCCTTTCCTTACCCTATGTTCATCTGTTGTTTCTTAAATTACACATGTGAGTGAAATCATATGGTGTTTGTCTTTCTCTGCGTGACTTATTTTGCTTAGCATAATATACTCTAGTTCCATCCACATTGTTGCAAATGGCAAGATTTCATTCCTTTTGATCGTCCAGGCTGATCTTCTAATGGTCTTTGCTCAAACTGCTTCTTTATCATTTTTGGGTGGTTTCCTCAGCTTTATTCCATCTCTACTGAATTTACTCTTGGCCTTTATGTCTTATCTGGTGTCCCTGAGGTCAAGCCCTCTTCAGTTTTATCTTGGGGGTAAATTTTCACTCTGGTTTTCTTTCAGGCTGCCAGCGGGGTGGGGTAGTCACCAGGCCTCGTTTAGTGAGGCATATAAGGGTGCTCAGATGTGCATTTTAAAGATTCACAGCTATTTTATGTTTTCAGTCTCTCCCGGCTCTGAGGACCAGGTGCCTCTTATTCCTGAGCTGATGGGAGTCTGTGGCAGGAATTGGCTTGCTTCTTGCTGGCTTTCCTGATTCCAGGACTTAGGCTTCAGCTTTGTTCTGCTGTATTGATTCCCAATTCTTTACTCATTTTGCTTTTGAGATGGTTGATCTCTTCTATACAAGTGTCTTCAGTTTTCTTTGTGGGTCTTTTCATTCCTTTATTGGCTAGTGGGGGAGGTGAAACTAAGTATAGTTAATGTCATGGTTAAATGGAAGACCTCCATATTGTGACTTCGTGCCTCCATCGTCCAATGATAGCCACTACCCACATGTGGCTATTTAGATTTACACTAAAATAAAAATTCAGTGCCTCAGCCACATTTCAAGTGCTCAGTAGCCATATGTAGCTAATGCTACGGTATAGGGCAATGTAGATATAGAACACTTTCATCATTACAGAAAGTTTTATTGGACAGGAGTGCTAAACAAAATCCACAGAGATGCCATCCATAGTCTATAGCATTGTTTCAGTTACTTGCTAGTACACCCCTTTAATTCTGTATAGCACTTATCCCTAGTTGATACTCGTCTCCATCCACTAGAGATTAAGCTCCCTGTGAGCAGAGACCTTATTTTCCTATCATTCCTAACATACAGCAGGTGCTACTTATGTTTGTTAGAATGAATCAAACCCCGTTAATTTGCCCAGAGTGCCTACATGCTTGTCTTACTTAAACTATATAGACTCAGAATCTCACGTTGGGATATGATCATTCTAGATGGCACAACTGCCATACTTTTCACTGGCTTTGTGCTGTAGTTTTGTTTCTCAACTCTTTGCAAGCTGTTTTGAGTCCAGCGCTAATTTTGAATTAAGATATTTACATGTAAGTCTTCAAAGAGACCAAGTTGTAAATTGGAAGCAAAGTAGGTATTGAAATAACATTCCAGTGAGTGGTGATTGCCTAGAAACCATCCAGGAAAGCAAGTGTCCACTTCTTGAGACTTGCTCACATGAGCAGCTGCCTTAGTTATGTTAGTCTTGAGTACCAGAACAATTGGGCAGATACACAGAATGGACCTGAAAGTCGACTTGTCACTAACACCATGTGGTGAGTTAAGAGGCAGTAATCTGCAGAGAGGATCCTGGGCAAATCTTAACTCTCAAATTATCCTTGCCGCACATTTAGCTATCTTGTTCACATCCTATACTTTGGACCCAAACTCTCCTTTCCTTTCAACTAGAGAATCTCTCCTACTTCTACCCATCCATCCTTCACATGCTGTTTTCCCACTTGGACACCTCCCCTCACAAAACCTCCAAGACCTAGCTCTCCTTTCTTTGAGAGTTCTCCTCAAAACTCCAAGAAGTCTGACAAGACCTCACTGAGTTCCCATCACTTAGACACTGAAGCAACTCTTCATCCTGTTTCTCTATTAATCGGAAATTCCTCTATGGCAGGCTTGAGGCCTGCTTTTTCATCTGTCTCCACAGATTCTGGGATCTTGTTGTACAGCAATACAAGGGGAAAATAGATCAGCTGGAATTAGAGAAGGAAACTACCTCACCTCAACTACCTAATACATAGTATTGGAAACTTATTTCACTTGTGATTTTTTTTTTGCTGTGAGATTTCAGCATATTGATCACTGAGACTGGGGGATTGAATTATTTTCCCCACATTCATAGCTGACCACATCAGAAGGAAATCACAGGTATGTTCAGGCAGTAGCACGTTGACACAACAGGGTTGGTTGTAGTTAATAGTGAAGTCTATATACACTTAATAACCAACCTGTCTTTGATGGTGCAAGGGCTGTAGGTGAGACAGGCTGTTGATGTGCTGACACACGTGACTGGCATGGAAATGCAGCATTGGAGGCGACTCCACTCACTTGCAGTATGATTAGCGGACGGTCTCCAGCTTCTTCAGGCTCTACTTGAGCCTTCAAACCCGGGTCATGCTTGTCCTGGGCTCTTCTTGGGGCTGTTCCCAGACAGTGACTGTGAGAGAGGTGGCCATACAAGGGCCTAGTCCTTTCTCCCCAGCATGGACTCCCTAATGGGCACCTTTTGCTCTGGAGTTTCCCCTAAAACTGGTAGGGGCTTTGTCAGGTGTGCATAATGTTCTGTGCCCTCCCCTGCCCCTTCAAGTCCTGCAGCTCTCCTTCCACAGGTGCTAATTCTTAATCAACCTTTTCTCATAACGCCATCTGCGCATTTGTCTCCTGGAGAACCCAACCTAAAACAACATCAAATATGTAGTTTCTACAGCTGAGAAAAGGATTCAGGAAAAAAAATGAAGCCATGAAAACGGTATATATCCTATACAAAGAGTGACGTGGGTTCTCAATTGTGAACCTGTGAAAGTTGTCACTGAGCGCTTAAAGCCACAGGTATTAGGGAAATCGTGTCAGTTTTGTTTGCAGAGAATTGCTAAAATAAGTTCTAGCTTTTAAGAGAAATGGCTAGATATCTGTAAATTAGAGTCCTGGGAAATTAATACATTACCTTTCATTGCCTAGGGCTCCTAGCTTCTAATGTGTGTTTTGTTGATTTGGGTGCACTAAGGACATGTCGTAAACTGTTTTTGTTAAAACAGATTTCTAATGCAATGTGAATTGGTTTTTAAGGTTTGATTATTAAATTCAAAACTGATCTTCCAATATGAATAAGCAAATGACCCTATATAGTTCCTCTCAGTCTCCAAAGCACCTTTATTTTCCAAAGAGAATTTTTTTTTTCATTTCTTGAAATCTCCATTGAGAAACAGTAAGTACTTCACAATTAAAGGTAGGTAGCAGATTCTTCTAGTTTACCATACTGGTCTTTTTTTTATAATACGGTTATCAAGTAGGGCTTAGACTATTGGTTATTCAAAGACTTGCAAGGAACTTAATGCACTATTTCCTGTTGTGCAGGATAAAGAAATTCAGATGTTTCATCCCACGGAAAGTTCAAAACCACGATGAACATTGTAGAGTTAAAGTATGGTCAAAGATTTATCCTTCTATATCCTAGAATAGAAAAAAGAATATAATAGGAAGAAGCTAATGTTCAAGAATTTTATGGAGAGTGAAGGACTAATCAGACTATGAGGAACAAAATTTTAACTCGTTAAATGTTGGAAGAAATACCGTTCATATTTGAACCCACTGCTCTAGAACAATATTACCATGAAGAAAGTTTTTAGGCATGGTCAGTAAAGAAGGGAAAGCAGAAGAGATTTTGAAGAAAAAGTTAATATTGTCTTGAGCAAAAGTAGAGGGATAACATTATTCAAAATTGCTTACAGGTAGAAACCATCCAAATGTCTATCAATGGATGAATGAATGCGCAAAACTCCACACAGCCATACAAGGGAATATTATCTGGCCATAGGAGAGAATGTACGTGCCACAACATGGAGGAAACTTCAATATTATGCAAAGTGGAAGAGGCCAATCCCAAAAGACCACATACTATAGGATTCCATTCATATGAAAGTCCAGAACAGAAGTCTGTAGAGACAGAAAGTGGACTAGTGATTTCCTAGGGCTGGGGAGTGAAGGTAGGGGGTGAAGGGTGATAGCTCAAAGGTTCAGGGTATTTTTTTAGAGGTGATAAAAATGTCCTAAAAGTGGTGATAGTTGCACAAATCTGTAAATACACAAAAAGCCACTTAACTATATACTTTAAATGGGTGAATTGTATGGTAGGTGAATTCTCAAGGTTATTAAAAAAAAATGGAAGAAAAACTCAAATGCCAGAGGACATGTAAATAGAATTACAAACTGTCTAAACAGAATTAGAGTATCCTGGGGCCGCACCACCAAGTTTTAATTAAACTCTTTCTGAAATTGAGAGTTTACTTCATTCCGTAGGCATTAGTAAATTGTGCTTGTCACTTTGGATTTCCATGGGAGTATTTGCTTTTCCTGTATATCTTAAGATCAGGGTGTTAGGTTAGATATGGCTCCAAAGTTACCTGTGAATGTTACCTTATGTGGCAAAAATAACTTTGTAGATGTGATAAATTAAGGATTTTGAGACTAGGGGTTGTCCTGGATTATCTGGGTAGGCCCTACATGCAATCGCCCTTATAAGCGGGAGGCACAAGAGGTTAGACTACAGAGAAGGCAGTGTGACCACAGATGCAGAGACTGGAGTGATCTGGTTGAAAGCCAAGCAATGTAAACAGCCAGAAGCTGGAAGAGATCAGGAATCCTCCCCTGAGATCTCTAGAAGGAGCCAACCCTGCCAGCACCTTGATTTTTAGCCCCATAAGACCAGGACTTCTAGTGTACAGAACGATGAGAGAATAAATTTGCGTCTTATGTCATTAACTATGTGGTAATTTGTCACAGTGCCATTAGGAAACTATTCAACAATGCAGTACTAATTTTAAATGATCCTGGGGAGGTATCGAAGGATTGCCATAGCTTGATATTTAGTGCTTAGGTAGTGTTTGCTTGTGTGATCTAGTTTTTTTTTTTTTTTTTTTCCTCATATAATTATTTACCATTTTAGGCGGTGACTCTTCATTTTAAATGGCTTGTCTTGGTTTCATACTCCAAGACACAGCAAATTCTTTTTGGAAGAGGGGAGTTATCTGTTTAGAACAAATCCTTGCCCCCCAACCAGGAGTATAGACTTCTAGATCCCAAAGGGTCCTTAATCATCGGTGATTAGTGCAACTCTATTTTACATTTGAGTAAACAGAAACCTGGAAGGAACGAGTGACCTACCCAAGCTCCTTTAGTTAAGTAGCAAATGTTCATGATTGCCAGGCCACTAATCTTTAAAAACTAGACATGTGAGACTTGAACATCAGCTTGCTGGAGACAAAACTAGTTTAAGCTGACATGGAGATGTTTTAGACTTAACACTTCCTAGCTGCAAGAATCCATTACAAGTAGGGTTCCCTGTACTTTGTAGGCCACCATGACCATGCCAGGAGCAGAAAATCCTTTTTTTTGGTTTGTTTATTTTTGAGCACATGTGGGGGAGGGGCAGAGAACGAGGGGGACAGAGGATCCAAAGTAGGCTCCATCAGCAGTGAGCCTGATGCAGGGCTCGAACTCACAAACCGTGAGATCCCCTCCTGTGCTGAAGTTGTACGCTCAACTGACTGAGCCACCCAGGTGCCCCTGGAAAACCCTACTCTTAATTCAAGCCTCTACCCTCCTTCTGACCTCTTCCACTTATGAATCAAGTTGTGTTAGCTTCATAGGAGGTTTATCCTCTAGGACATAATGGTACTCCTTTCAAGTATAGGAAGCAGAGAAGAGGTTTGGGGTAAATCAGAGGTGGCTGGAGGTGGGTGAATGGTTGACCACCTAGAACAAGAAAAGCAGGGCTGAGAAGAAAATATTAAGGTCCTAGAAGTTATTGGAAGCAGTAAGTGGGCAAAGTGCCCAGTGACCTCTGCAGAATTTAGTGTCTGGATACCACCACTTCTGAAAAAGAAGGTCCATGGTTTAAGAGTCTTTCTAATGAAATACACCATCTCTCAGCTATTAAAGGATATACTCAAAGCAAGAATGAGGCAAGAGAAGCATTGCCTGCTTTGGAGTTGGGGCCAGGGGAAGGAAGGCTATAAGCTAGTAAAGTTTTAAAAGTGCTCATACCCTCTGTACCAATAACTCATTTCTAGAATATTCTTAGGATAATTCTTATAAGGAGATGTGGACAATCCTATAAGCAAACGTTCACTGTAATATTAACAATAGTACCTAATAAGGAATTTATCATAGTACATCTCTATAGTAGAGCTGTATATAGCCATGAAACATTTATGAAGTTCCAGAATATAGTGAAGTTTATGTAAAGTGAGTGCATGATACAAAACTAGCAAAGATTATATTTTTCCATAAATCACGTCGAACAACAAAAAAAGTAGATGGTAATTGCCATGGATGTACTGTTTTTTTCCTGGATGGTAGAAATTGGGAGACCAAGTTGGAAACATGCATTTGTTTCCTACAAACGACGCTTCAACAAACTTTTCTCTAAATCTGGCTAGTCAGCAGTCTTTATAGACTTGTAGACTATGGACTGTCAAAAGAATTTCTCCTTGCTTTTAACAAGCAACAGTGACCGGCTCTTTCCTCACAATCTGTGTGGTAATGCAACTGCCTCATAAGTTTATAGGTTTTCTTAGGTGTCTGGAAGAGGGTCGTTCTTGTTACAGCAAAGGCAGCTATGTTACTGGACCACGTCTTATTCAAGACTGCAGCTTGTTAATTGGCACATAGTGAGGTGAGCACATTCTAACCTCTACACACTTTTCTAAAGCACATATTGGGGTGGCTATGCAATAGCAACAGCTATCAGCTAAGACTGCAGCTGCACAGAGTGGGAAGTGTGGGATCTGTTCATACCAAATAATCAAGGTAGCCTCTCTCCTCTGCACAAAGTTTTATATACATCCCAGAAGAGTAGCACCTAATCGGAAAAATGTGCTCCATATGGAGTTCTGAAGCTTTAGGTTGAGATGCTTTTCCAAAAGGCAATATAGGATTTTTTAATACATCAAACACAAGATTTTCCTTGGTGTGAGTCATAATGTACAAATGGTATGGAATATGGTAAATACTATGGTGCAGCCTTTGGAACTTGGAACAAATTCTTTCATCCCTTTGGAACTTGGAACAAATTCTTTCATCTCCCTGCTTTGAGCCCATTTACGCGTTCTGAGAAGTAGGTTAAACTATGTTTAGCCTAAAAATCTGTTCAGGGGGCGCCTGGGTGGCGCAGTCGGTTAAGCGTCCGACTTCAGCCAGGTCATGATCTTGCAGTCCGTGAGTTCGAGCCCCGCGTCGGGCTCTGGGCTGATGGCTCAGAGCCTGGAGCCTGTTTCTGATTCTGTGTCTCCCTCTCTCTCTGCCCCTCCCCCGTTCATGCTCTGTCTCTCTCTGTCCCAAAAATAAATAAACGTTGAAAAAAAAATTAAAAAAAAAATCTTCTGTTCAGGATTTTTTAAGGTTAATTTTTATTTTATTTTATTTTCAAGTTTATTTTAAGAGACAGAGTGAGCGGGGAGGGGCAGGCAGGGAGAGAGAATCTCAAGCAGGCTCCGCACTGTCCGCATGGAGCCGCATGCGGGGCTCGAGCCCACAAACCGCGAGTTCATGACCCGAGCTGTAACCAAGAGTTGGTTCACTTAACCGACTGAACCACGCAGGCGCCCCACTAAGGTTAGTTTTTAAAGGAAAGGCAGAAGGCAGCTGCTCCTGAGTGGTTCTCTTCCCCTGCATAGAAACTGACAGGCTGTTTCAGAGTCTGACTTGGCCAGTCGTCAAGACCTCAAATATCACCGAGACCATGGACCATAAGGTGTCTCTTTGCTAACTCAAGCTCTTTATCTTATTTTCAATATGCTTACTCAAGGAAAGGGAAAAATCAAACCCAAAAGGTTTCTGATCGGTTTGAATTATTTTTGCTAGCAAATTGAAAAGGACTTCCACGTCTGCAATTTCAACCAATTGTGCTGTACATTTAGGGAAGTCCATCACCTTAGAATCCAGGTCACAATTTCTTCTAAATCCACATGTTCTTGCCCTTATGATAAATCAATCAAAATTGATTTAATGGTTTAAGGCAACTGAGTTAAGTTAGCTCCTACATAGGCAAAAGTCACTGAAATTTCTGCAGAAGTTCAATTTACTCAATCTTGTGTATAAGTTGGATCAACAAAGTCACGTTCTGTACTAAGTGTATATTTGGCCTTTAGTTACTTCAAAAAATCCTCTGGCCACAGGAATTCTGTTTGGTAGAAGAAACAGGTTGAGAGAGAGGAGATCGAATACCCCCACATCACATGGCTTACTAACCTGAAGCTCCCTCTGAGGGTCTGCACTCCCTTCTTGCATATTTGGGGTGAATTCCATTGTTACCTAATTAACTGTTTTAGCAGGTGCAGGTAAGCTTTCAGTATGGAAATCCATGTTTGAAGTTGCAAAAAGGGAAGGTGCCAAGTTGAGGGGAAAATAAAAATTCATCCCCTAATAGATTTATACAGTCAGGCAGTCTGTTCAGAAAGTTGAAGTTTGACATTTTATACATTATTGTATGGAAGCCCTAATTATTAATATAGGTGAGAGCAATCCCTTCATTCTCAAGCTATGCAGGGGTGGGGAGCAGGCTGTTGCGGTACTTCACCGGTCATGTGAGCCTAAGTTGCTGTGTCTGGCATTGTGTGGTTGTTCCTAGGCTAAATCTTACAAAAACAAAACAAAAAACAAAAACAAACAAAAAAAAAACCCGTGTGTTTTTGTGTTCTTCTCTAACTTCTCGACTGACACAGCACCCCCGCCCCCTTAATAGAATGGCAAAATTCCAATGCCAATTTCCAAGTTACTTACCAGGAAATGCACCTGCTTATGCTCTTACTTCTTACCCAGGGCAGCAATACCGTATTACATGGGTCTTGTTAGAGAGCTGCTTGTTCGATTGCTCATTTTCTTTAGGGGTGATGGATTTGTGTTCGGTGTAACTGGACTCAGAGCATGCAAAGACCTTACCGTTTCTTTCTGGTGTTTGAGGTCTACTACCCTCAACTTTTTTCTTGTCCCATGGTGGAGAGTGAATTCTGAGGACAACCTGGTGTTCTAAAGGGAGCTTCTTGGGTTACCTCTGGCTGTGTGCGCTAAGCTGCTGTGTACCCTGAGAGACTTCAGGCAGGAGCTGTCCGCTTCCAAGATTCACGTCACCGAGTTCGGGAGGGGCTGCCCCTGTGACAGGCCTGCTTGTGCCGAGTACATTCCTTAAGCTCCCCTTCGGTGCTCTCTTGAGGCCGCAGAGGCCGCAGGAAATCACTCCGGAGAGTGGCGTTAGGTGTCGGTGGCTACCACGCCTCCCGATTCAGGACTGGCTTCCTACCGGGGGTGGGAGGGGACACCACGGTTCTTGTGCACTGGAGCGCAGTTCGGCTCCGCTCTACCCCGAATAGGCGGCTACGGAAGCACGCAGAACTCGGGCAGTTGCAGCACCGGCAGATTTTCCGCTCTTCCCGGCTCGCTCTTCCGCCTGCGCAGCCCTAGCCCCCGCCCTCCTCCACCCGGCTCACAGGAACCAGCGCCCTGGCCGCTCCCGCGCTTCTCTCCTGCCACCCGCAGTGGCCCGCTTTTTATAGGCACTGCAGCCAATGAGCGCTCTCCTTTCCTTCTGCCCGCCCGCCCGGCCAATCGCCGCGCCCCTTGTGTAATCTTCGGCTGCTCGGCCGCTCTCGGCTATTTTCGTTGTTGCTGGCTTTTTCAGGGGCTGCTCGCTCGCAGCCAGAGAAGCTGCTTTTTTTTCCGGGTTCGGAGCCGTTCCGGATGCTTTAGGCTGCCGGATGTCTGATCTCCGAATAACTGAGGCGTTTCTGTACATGGATTATCTGGTAGGTGCGGGGCAGGGGTGGCGTGTCGCCTCTTGGGTCCGACGTGCCCGATGTCCCTCCGCCTGGAGGAACAGCCTTTTTGCTTTCTTTCTTTGGGATGGGATGCCTTTGGGGTTTTTTCTCCTGCAGCCTGCTCTAGAGCTTTGCTGGGACTCGGAGGGTCGGCTGGCGGGGCAGAGATGGGTGGCGGAGTTGACAGGTAAAGGTGCGGCCCCAGCCACCGCGCTGCGGGGAGAGGGGCGTGCTGGGGCTGCCGGGGAGATGGGGCCGCGGAGGTGGGGGCGTCCCCTGCCCGAAATCGGGTTCTTTGCTTCCCTCTGCGCTCCCTGCAGAGGACTTTCTTTCCCGGGAGGTAGGAGTTTTCTGCTCTCTCTTTTAGCAGAACTCTAGGTACTATTAAAGAGCCATAACCAGAATGGCTTACTAAGTGCCCGGCAGCCCCAGTCATTTGGTTGTTATTAGATCTCTAAAGCTATGACCTCGGCCACGGTGAGGTTTTAAAAGCACATTACCGTAAAGTAGACGGGACTAAACTACATCGCAGTCCTGTCGGGACTGGGTAAGGGCAGGCATTGTCCCACCGTTGTTGTGGTGGGTGCATGTGGCTTATGCCCTGGATCCCAGCTGTGCTTTTTAGGCCAGGCTTGTGCTGAGAAGTTTAGGTGGGAAGTGTCAGCACAATGCTGGGGCTGGACATTATTTTGATAATGAACTCGAGTTTTTGTGGAATTATGCAAGCATCATGTATTCCAGAAATTCTATTTCCCTAGAGCTGCATGTTTGTGTTAGGGGGATCCTCACTGACATTGGCTGTGTTCAGTCCTATACAATTACCAGGTTTACCTTGTTACCGCTGTTACGCAGAGTTGAAGTAGCTGGCTAAAAACATTGACCCTTCTGTGATCTTGTTGGACACATGCAGACGGTTGATTGTAGATTGGCCTGGCAGAGATTTGCTAGTGCCTTCTAGGAATTAAACTTAATGCTGTTCTAAGAAAGACTGTGAATGCTTTCGTGATCAAGAAACGCTGGATACGGGCTGGTTTTGTAATGTTTTCTCGTATTTGGACTCATTCTAGTTTATGTGAAAGAGAGGTTTCCCCTAAAGCTTAGTGGTTTGATGTTGTTTGTTTGTTTTTGTGTTTTTTGTGGGGGAGGATGCTGGTTGAAGTTTATGCATGACCTTGTGTGTGGAGCAGAGACAAAAAATTCTGAGTTGGAATTCTGATCATTCGTTGATGTCAGTTATCTTTGTGATAAAGGGACATTATCCACCCACAACTGGAGCCAGTTTAAGGAGGTTATCTGATTGTGAGTGTTCTTTAAAATTCGAAGTGTCATGTAGGTTAAGAGTTGCCAAGTGTTCCTTAGGTTTTCTGAATTAAATAACCGATTGTTTTGTAGCCTGTCTTGTAAAATACAATGCTATGGTTTTGTTTTGTAGTTTTCAAAGCCAGAGTTTGTTGGGATAATTATCAAATAGGAAAGGTAATTACCTGTGGTACTGAAAGCTAATATTGGATACTTAAGTAGTGCCTAAAAAGGAAGTCAGGTGGTTCTGACCATTGTATTTATTTCTTTTACTGGGTGAATTTTAAATTTCAAATAGCATCACAAAGCTGAGGTGCCAAAACCACCTCACCACTTGGGGGTTGGGGGTTGAAAATTGGTTTATTACTTAGGTGGATTGTCTGAAGTTGGTGAATGAATGTTTGTGGGGCTTTAGGGTAGCTTAAAAGTAGATTCATTTCTTTGTCAATTTAACAGGTTTGTTGTACAATCACTGGGCCCCAAATTTGACACAGCTTTTTGGTTTTTACCTGCCACGCCCCCACACGTCCTATTGCATTGGTACTAAAAATATCATTTTGTCCCTTTAAGCTTTAAAAAAAAAAAAAAAATCACAGCTGTAGTGAAACTGTTACATAAAAATCATTGGCTACTCATTGGAGATGAGAAAAGTCTTAAAGGAAGTAAGTCAGTTTTTATGAGTGTGCCAAGTATCCCCTGTGAAAACACTTAAGAAAAGCCTTAAGGATGAAGTCCAATTTTCCCATCTAATTTTTCAGTTAAAAAGACGCACCTCTCCTGAGGTGGTCTTTTGTGCTTACTTCTTATCAACTCTGAAGAAATGAGGTGCCACACATCATTCTTTTCTTCTTGCCTTTCAAATGGACTTATTTGCCTGTATATAATCTTTATGTGGTGTGTATTAAAAACCAGTTTCTAGGGGGAAAAAACCCAATTCTGTTGACTGCATTTGGGATCTCATTTTTAAAACCAACTCCCAAGTTCTTTGGCTTCCAGGAAAAAAAAAATACCCCTTTCATTAAGAGTTTGGCTCTTCGGATTTTGCTGAGCTTGTGGGCTAGAGCGAGCTCCCTGTCCGTGCACTTGACAGGAATACTGGTGTGTGCTGTCTTTTCTTTTTTAATCAGGTACTTGACTTTTCTTGCTGCTGTTGGAAACTGGAAGAGGGAGCTGTATGTATTGTCCATTATTCTTTGGATGGGATGTCGTCACTTAACCTTTTAGATTTGGAGGAGAGTAGAACAGAGAAAGGTACAGGTGCTATTTTTAACAGCTTTTAATAGGACTGTGGATATTAAAACAAATGAAGCTCTCTGCTCTTTGAGGTTGCTTTTGATTGTCTTAAATATTCTCAGTTAGAGGTGACCAATAGGGCGAGGAACAGGGATGATGCCTTAATATTTAAGACAGGGTTTTTAAATTCAGTTCAGAGATACAGTAGCTAACTTGCTAATTCTAAATAATTAAAGATCAGCCAGTGTTCAGTATTTGAAGTGAATGAGACAGGGACAATTCTGCTTTTCTCACTGGCTTCTAAGCTGAGACCAGATAAAATCTGTTTGGATTAGGTGTTTTGTTCTAGGGAATGCAGAATGTATCCTTTACACTTCAAGATTATCAAGATTATTTGTGTAGCCTGGTGGCAATTCAAATATAAAAATCTCATGTTTTCCAGTTAAGGAAATTGTTGTAGGAGGCCGCATACCTTTTCTCCATTTTCATGATGGACCTTAAAGGCCATGTTCACGTGTGTCAGGTCTGTGGGTAAAGATTTTGTTCCTGTTCCAATAGGCAGGACCAGCATCTTGCCCTTTTTCTGTAGTTGTTAACTTATTTAAACTCTAGTGTAGTGTTGGTTTCAGGAGTAGAACCCAGTAATTCATCACTGACATACCACACCCAGGCTTCTCCCAGCAAGTATCCTCCTTAATGCCCATCACCCATTTAGTCCATCCCCCTACCCACCTCCCCTCCAGCAACCCTCAGTTCTATTGTGTTTCTTAAATTCCACATATGAATGAAATCCCAGGATGTTTGTCTTTCTCTGCCTTATTTCACCCCCAAACCAAATAATTCATTGAAGAAATGGGCAGAAGACATGGATGGACACGTTTCCAAAGAAGACCTCCGGATGGCCAGCCGGCATGTGAAAAGATGCTCAACAGCACTCATCATCAGAGAAATACAAATCTTACTCTCTTTTGACAGGTAGACCTAGCAAGACCATGTGCAGAGGTTTTTGAATAAGGCAGGAGAAAATCAAGTTGTAGTGAAAGAGAGACACATCTACCAGGTTTTCCTGGGAGGTTGCACAAGATCAACTTCTAGATTCCTTTCAGTTTCAAATTTTCTTTGTCTTCACTCCCATTGATTGGTGAGGATTTTACCTTTTTCCTCGTCCTGGCATCAAAACCATAAAACTTTCTGCTTTGTATCCTGCCCGTGATGATTAAATGAGATCATGGAGGGAAAGGGCTTTATATAAACGGCACATTGTTTTTCAGATATGAAATGTTAATGTATCGTGATTACATTACTTATTGTTAAACCTTAAGACCTTAACGACCTCTCACTGGTAAATATCAGGCTAACTTTTAAACTAGTGCCAGGATGTGGAAAGGTTTGGAGCAGTAATCGGCAAGTAGGCTGTCACAAGACCGTTGCTTGTTTAATACTTACGAAAATAAACCACCTTTAGATATTTTCATTAATCCATTCGACAAATATTTATGGAACCCCTGCTTTGTGCATGGCCCTGAAAGTCATGGGGGACGAGCTCCCTGCTGAGATCCCCTTGGCTGTGGGACTGCCAGGGGAGTCTGTGGCAGGACAGGACAGGTTGCATAAGGTGCATAGGAGAGGAGACAGCTTCTAATGTGCTCCTTGGCTTTCTCCTAGGTTTCTCATCTTACGTGTCTTTGTTTTCTTGTGAACTAAAATGCAGAGTTAGACTCGAAAATGTGACTTTTAGCAGCCATGACTAATCCAGCATTTTTAATGGTCAACCAGTGATCACTGCATTTATATATTGTGTTTGGAATTTAAGGCCAGGGTTCTAGATTTCTTGTAGAGATTGGTGAACCCAGCCTAGTTTTTTGGTCCTAGGCTGTACCTGCCATTAGAAAGATTTATGTGTCAGTGGGGAAGATTGAGAAGGTAGATTGGTTTTTATTCTGTGAATGGTGATGGAACTTGGCCTGACTAACCAACCAAGAACAGGAACTCCTGATGTACTTCAAAGAATGGAGCCTATAGGTTCTAGTAAGTTGTAAATGTGCCCATTTGAAAAAAAGGTGTGAAGGCACATTAGGATTTTATCTGGTGTTTCATTATGTTTAAAGTGTGCTGCTTTTTAACTCTGAAGGACTCTGAACATAAGCTATGTGTTCGGACTGTGGTCAAATTGACTATAACACACAGGCCAAACATTGTTTAGTCGTAACTGTAATTGGATTAGTCATGTAAATATTCTTTTATTAATCATAAGATTAAAATAATGCAAGTGCAGATTAACCATCTGGAGTTGTCTTTGCAAAAATGGTTGAACATCTGTACCATTAAGCAGTAACTCTAATGTAGAGGCATTAGCTCTGGTTCTGGAGATTCTGTTGCTGCAGTCCTTTGTTGTTTTTTTTTGTTTGTTTTTTTGTTTTTAAGGTTTATTTTGAGAGAGACCTTGTGAGTGGGGGGGAGGGGCAGAGAAAGAGGAGAGAGCGCCAGTAGGAGACTATGAATCCCAAGCAGGCTCTGCCCTGACATCACAGAGCCTGATGCAGTGCTCGAACCCACGAAGACAAGAGATCATGACCTGAGCCAAAACCAGGAGACAGATGCTTTAATAGTCTGAGCCACCCAAGCACCCCCATTGCTGTGGTGTTAAGTCTTGAAATAGGACTCCTAGGAAAAGACCCACAGGAGAAATGAGTGATGCCCTCTGGAAGCCTAAGCCATATGCTTGTTGGCATGGTGGGGGTGTGTGTGGGGAGTTAAGTATGAGTTACGAGGATATATCAGTTAACATTTACTGAGCACTTACTGTGCGCCAGACAGCGTTGTAAGCACTTTCCTGAGAAATGGTATTAAAATGAGTCTCAATAGAGAGGTGGTTTCCCCAGGTTGACACAGGTAGCAAGTAATAGAGCTGGGCTTGCGGACTTCCTCCCAGCTTGGTGTTAAAGCTATTGGGAGATGGTTGAGATTCTTACAATGTTTTTCACGTAAATACTGTGCTGCTGCTTAAGTAAAGGGTAAAACACCAGGAGACTTGAAGAGACTGATTGACATTCTCTTGTTCTCAAGGACTTGGCCCTGCTAAATGGAGTGTTAAGGAGAAGGCTGGATAGAAAGCACTGTGATGTTGGGGGAGTCGGGGGAGCTCAGTCGAGCATCTGGCTCTTGATTTCAGCTCAGGTCATGATCTCACAGTTTGTGGGATCGAGCCCCTGCAGCATCCCATTCCATGCTGACAGCTCGGAGCCTGTTTCAGATTCTCTCTCTCTCTCTCTCTCTCTCTCTCTCTCTCTCTGCCCCTCCCCTGTTTGCATGCGTGTTCTGTTTCTCAAAATAAATACTAAAAATGTGTCCAGAGCTTCCTGCCCCATAGTGTCCTGACTCTGGTCACTGAGGTGACCTTCAGCATCTAATGTTTCATCAAGTGACCACAAATGGATTTCTGGGCAACCCTGTTAGCCCCCTACTGTCACTTCAGGAGCACCTTCTTCCCTGTCACAAGCCCCAGTTCTTTTCTGAAGAGGTCACTGAGATGGAGGAGGTATTTGCCAGTTTATCTGAGGTCCTCTAGGCTCCTTTACCAAGTGCTGCCTGGGGAGGGAGGCTGTCCCCAGCAGACCCTAGGCCCCACGTAGCCTCTTGCTTACAGATTTCAGTTGGGCACAGACCCCTGATATTAAGTATAAAGAATGTATTTGTTTTGTTTGGCTTTGTTTTGAAGAATTTGTGGACTGGAAAGACTTTTAGCGAGTTCTGCTAACTGTCACGGAGAACAAACAGTATTTTTTCTGATAACTTCTCACAAATTGAATTAACGATGGGCTTCTATTTTCAAGCCTCAGCCCCCTTTCGTTATGCTGTGGCTCTCCCCCTGGCAGCTCCCCAAATGCTTCAAGCGTTTGGATGAGTTTAGGAAGCTCCGTGCTTGTCGACCTTCATTTTCAAGTGTCTGCAAAGTGTTTGAGCACATGGACTTCTAGTGGGGCTGTCTTCAAGGGCGTGTGGCCATGGGGGCTCCATTTAGAAGGGCCCCACGCTTCCTTTAATGCTCTGGGGTTACCATCTTCTTAATTTGTGACGCTTTGCAAACATTTTCATTTTGCACTTGGGCCTCACACATGAGGTAGCCACTTCTGACTTCTAGTGCTAACGATGTGTGACTCTCCCTTGAGTGGCCTAGGGTGATGGCTATTCTGTCACCTGCATCAGGGCAGGGTCCCTGACCCTCTTGCCCACCACCAGAATCAAAGAGGAGACTGTGTACCAAGTGTGGTGCGGAGTGTTTCACTCTTGTCACCTGACTTAATCTCCCCATCAGTCCTGTTGATCAGATGCTACCATCTTACAAAAACACTGCTTTAGGAAAGAGGGAACTTGAAGTTCAGGACGGTGGCATCTTGGCCCGTGGAGTGTTAGTTAGCCAGTGAGTCTGGCTTGGCTGATTCCAAGCCCATGCTTAGAAGCCCTTAGGACCGCCCACCTAATAATAGTTGTCGAGAGGATGAGAGGGGCAGCATGAATCATAGACACAGTGCTGGCGATCGAGGGCTCACTTGATTGTGGTCACTTGGTTTCTCGGGAGAAGCCCTCCCAGGAGTTCAGGGATAGCCCACTTCCTGCTGGGGCAACTGCCTGAGTTTGTGCCTTGGGGTGACAAGGCCTTCATTTGTTTATCCATTTTCCTCTACTCTTTTGCATAAAGGTTGGCGTTCTGCTTTTTGGCTCACAGCCACGTTACAACTACATGGTTTTGAGAGGAACTAGTTGAAAACTTGGATTTGCAGAATGGTCTATTTATCAGGTTCCTTTGTACCTAGATTTGCTGAGCACTGCTCTGACCTCTGGACTGCTCCTCTCAGGGTTGAGGACTTATCTCCTAGTAATTGTGTCCGTGTCTCCCCAAGAGGGATTCCTGGGGGTTTTTCAACAGCGTTAGCTGCCTCTCTAGCCTCACTCTTGGGGAAAGTGGATGACCGCCCAGAGTCTTCCCTGGACCATCGATGGAGGCACAGAAGGACTATACCTGTTCCTAATCAGTCCCCTGATCATGGAGTCAGGAACTAAAACAAAATACAACCCTTTCAGAGTTTTACTTTGAATACAAATATTCTGAGTACAAGGATTCAGGAAAATAAAGCAATACAACCTACTTCTGTGTACCTACTTCTCTGATTAACAGTTGTTACTGTCTTGTGATTTTTGACTTCAAAACTCTGCTTTAAAAAACAAAAAAACTCTAAGGCTAGAGCTAAAGCTTGCTGCTCCCATTTCTCTGTGCCGGTTAGTGGGTTTCATTCTCAAGCATTCTGTTTTTTTCCTTTTCTATACTTGCATGTACGCATAACGAATATACTATGTGGTGAATGTAATTTTACAGCAATGGTAACATACCACCCTTTTTGAAACATGTTTTCTGTTTTCGAGATCAATAAATGTGGCTTGTATGTATCAGTAGATACTTGGTTTTTCATATTTCTGGTTTGGATATGACATTCATGCTTCTATATGTAGAGATCTTATTTAGATTTTGTGAGAAGCTCAGGAGAATAGGTGTTGGTTTGGAGGCGTGGTTTGTATATGTTTACTTGTTAGTATTACACAATTAATCCTATAAAGCTTGCACTTCAGTATTGGGGTTCCTATCTTAGAGTTGATAATCATTTTGTATTCCTACTAATATATGTATATCTACATACACATATTCTTGCCTATGTAAGGATGTGGATTGTTTTGGTAACATATTTATTATTAAAGTAAATGGAAATCCGGAAAGCACGATGGGGACAAAGTTGTAATCCAGTAACCCACGAAGAGCCAGTTAACATTTTCAACCCTGCATCGTAATGAAGGGAGTTTTATATAACCTGCTTTTTACATCTATGAATATTTAAAATTTAAGTTTCTCTCCTCATCTTCTGCATTATAATACTGACCATAATTTTCTTAACTAATCACCTTTCCATTGAATATTTTATATTCCAATTTGGGCTGTTATAAATAACACTGAATTGAACATTCTGCATAAATTCCTGGATATTCTATGCCAGTATATTGTCAGGAGTTGTAGTTCTGTGGTATTTAAATACATCTTAGTATGAAAAGGGGTTCCAGTGCCAAGGAAGTTTAAAAACTGGGTCAAAGTTAAACAAGTTTCTTTATTGCACAGCCTTTAATATGTGGATGTACATGGTGAATCTCTAAAAGGGATTGATACATCCAGTGTTTCTATTCTGGGGTATTTTTGTTTTATGATCAAGTTCTAGAAGTAGATTTGTAGGGTCAAAAGGTACCTGCGTTTTAAAGCTCTTGACACTGATTAAATAAGTTAATATTTGTAATGTACTTAGAACAGCGCCTCGTTATAATCAGCCAGTGTTTAAGTCAAAGCTGTGTAATAAAGTTAGTGATAATGATGATGATTATTGGTAATTTACTCTCAGATTCTGCAGGAAGTGCTTACTATGGGATTCTACTGTTCCTTTAGACTTTTCTCCAACCCTGAGAGGTGTAGGAATGTTTGTTCCTGTCTTGTGGTTGGGGAAACTGAGGGTCAGGAGGAGTGGAGTAATCACAGTTGCCTCGGTTGTTAGAAGGGTTGGTGACATGTCCGTGATCTTAAACCTATCCTTGCAGCAGAGAAGAAAAGAACCTTGAAGTTGTGTATTTGATTCCTAGGTATTCCTCCTATTACCTGTGTGATCTAAGGTGTTTTCCAAATCTCAGTCCATAGCAAAATAGAAAAATCAGGAAAGTGTTGCAAAATAATTACAAATTTACAGACTTAAATTTGCAATATTGTTCCAACTTTTTGTAGGTATTAGAATCTGTCTATTCTGAAATGATAGTGAATGATAGTGTCTCTCTCAATGTTATTACCTAGCAGAATAAAAAGATGATATTCTTACATTCTCCAGGTTTTCTTTTTTTTTTTTTTTTTTTTTTTTTGTATGGATGTAAGTATATATTTAGAATGTACTTATTTTTAAAACCCCAAATACCGGGAACCTAATCTAAGACAAATCACTCCAAACTACAATTTTCTCCTTTGCAAGATTCAGACAGCATGAGAGCTTGCCTCTGTGATAACAACATAATGAAACTGTAAAGTTCTTAAAAAAAAAAAAAATCACCTTAGATTTTTTTGAACTGATTGGTATGAGTCCATGGGACTCAATGTAATGGCATCGATAGAAGGAGGGGTAGGCAAGTGTAGATAAAGTGAGCCTCTATGTACGTCCTTGATTTCTCCCACCTCCTGCCCCTCATCAGTGACATCTTGGAGAGTTTTCTTCAAAACTGGCAGTGTACAATTTTTGTGGCGTTAACTAAACATTGTGTAGGAGCACGTTGTGTACTCTTTAAGAGCTAGACATCAAAAAGTTGTCCTTGACCTTGGATAAAACTTTTTTTTGTTTTTGGTTTCTTTTGCAAAAAGAAAAATCCCAAAAAGAGTGTTGATTTTTTTTTTTTAAACTATCATTTTTTTTTTTTTTTTTTTTTTACTCCCTCCTTCCCTCCTATTCTGATTCAGAGTTTTTAAGACCGCATTTGTGACTAGTAAACAATCTTATTTACAAAACTTAGGGCTTTTTTGAGGGCTGAAAGAGATAATGAATACGTTGTACTACTTGAACACAGGTGCATGCTAGCTTTATAGAATACCTTATTTCTAATTTTCATTCACTCAATTTAATTGTGCACTTTACTGTAAGTGATGCCTCAAGTCTAGATAAATGTATATGTACCTGAATCTTGGTATCATCCCCAAATAGAGATGTAAAACATTTCCAGTACTCCAGAAGGCTCTCTTGTGTCCCTTGCCAGGCAGCACTGACATACATTAGTTTTGCCTGATTTTGAACTTGACATAAATGGAGTCAAAATATACTTACGACTTCTTTCAGCATGCCTACAATTCATCCTTCTTGCATTAATCAGCAATTTATTTTTCATTGCAATGTAATTATGAGTCTATCTGTTGTATTGTTGGGCATTTAGACCCTTCTCAGTTGGTATTGGAATCTGGTCCAAACATTCTAGCACATACTTTTGGTGGCAATATTAATTTCTTTTGGGTACGGTGGAATTTCAGGTTCGTTGGGTATATCTATGTTTAGGTTTACTAAAAACTGCAAAACACTTTTCCAAAGTGGTTGTACCAATTAGATTTCTACCAGTATAAGAGTTCCAGTTATTTTATGTCTTCACCTATACTTCTTGTATTGTCCGTCCTTCTGTCTACCTGTTCCGATGGCTATGTACTCCAGAGAAATTTAAAGTTGTCCGAAGCTGCCTTTTTTTTTTTTTTTTTTTAACTTGAAGAAGTTCCTGGCCGTATTCTGAAGTTCCTGCACTATTCAGCTGTGTGGTTCACTTAAATTCTGACATGCTGAAGTGGTACCATGGGAGTTAATTGACCTGATTTTGTTCCTGGCTTTGCCACCAACCAGATGTGGAAGTTTGGGCAAACCAGTCAGTCTCATTAACTTGTTTCTTCATCTATAAAAAGATGGGATTAATTAGGTGACCTCAAATGTTTATTTCATTTCAAAAGTTTTTAGTCCTTCGATATCCTTCCTGGAATAGTGATCTCTCCCCTTCTTCTAATTTTACTTAAGGGATAAATTGCATCAGGGCAACTCTGTCAGTCATTCACTCAAACAACTCCAATTTTTATGAGCCTTTGATGTTCCGATGTGGCCCTGGCACTAGGGATATACATGTGAGTGAGACATTGGCCTGTTGTCAGGGAACTTCCACTCTTGAAGGCGAAAAATAAGCAATTACATCTTGGAGTGGCCTATTCCACTTAGAAGAAAACAAAGGTAACTGAGGGAGCCTATGAAAGGAAACTTGAGGGCCTAAAAGAGCTTCCCAAAGGAGTCATTCTTAATCTGCAGTGTTGAAGTCAAGTTGGCCCAGTGACAGGCAGGGCTGGGCAGAAGGAACAGCCTGTGCACTGACTCGGGGGTAAGTAACCCCATCACTTCAGGGAGCTCCCAGGGCTCAGTGTGACTAGGGCAGAGGTGAGAGCAGTGGCTCCACATGAAGTTGCAGAGCCCAGCTGGGGTCACCTCAGGGGAACCTTCAAAGTTTGCTTGGAGTGACCTGGTCAGATCTTCCTGCACTGTGAAGGATCGGAAAGGGAGGCCAGACCGGAGCAAGAAGGCCAGTTAGGAAGATGCCATCCTAATCCTGGAATGAAATGATGGTGTTCACAACCAGGTAGGAGCAGGAGGGAATGCCCAAAAGTAGATGCTTCTAAGGATTGTCGGAATTTCGTAATTGGACGTAGAAGATGAGAGCAAAGATTTCAGCGCTTTTGGTTTGAGCACTGTTCTGGTTATCCGTTAGTGAGCTAACGAACCATCTTAAGAGTGGCTTCAGACAGTAACAACTTATTTTACTCCTGAATCGGGAGGTAACTTGGGTTCAGCTAGGCTGTTGTTGCTAAGGAGCCCTTTTGAAGTCACAGTCACATGGTGGCTGGGGTCACCTCAAGTCTTCATATACTTGTCTGGCATTTGTGCTTGGGAATCCCCAAATAGCTGGGTGCCGGGGGACTGTGGCCTCCTGGGGCATCTCTCTTCACGTGGTCTTCCTATAGGCTGCATCGGGGTGACTGGACTTCTCCCATCCAGGCTAAAGACTCACAGAGCATGTACCAAGAGAAACTGGCAGAACTTGAACTCTGGTCTGGCTAACATCTGACCTCCCAGTCTTCACTACTTAAATGATACCTGAAGCCACAGCCATGAACAAGCTCACCCAGGGAGGATTGTGTAGAGTGGGAAGAGAAGAATCCCGAGGAAGCCCAGTGCCTCAGTTAATGCTGGCACATAGCGGGCATTCCCTTTTTTATGTGGGATCAGAAAAAAGGAAAGGAGCCAGAAAAAGAGGCTAAGAGAGGACTGGAAGATTGAAAGGAAGCCTGGGGAGTGGAGTCAGGCTGAGAAGGGAGACTTTCCAGAAGGAAGAAGTGGCCAGTGGTGTTCAGTATTGCCCAGAGATCATGGAAATAAGGATTGAAGAGTGGCCGCTGGATTTGCATCAGGGTTGACCTGGGCCAGGGCACACTCGGGCCTAGCGGAAGGTCAGAAGAGGACACTGCTGCAGTTAAGTCTGTCAAAGAATGGTACCGTGAAAGGACAGACACCAGAGCCGGAACTGGAGGAGTGGCTTTCCTCTTTACATGGGACCCAACTTGAGACGGCTAAATGCTGGTGAAGTAAAAGAGAAGGTCACTTTGCTGATGGTGACTGAAATATGGTGGGGTAGGGGTTTGAGCTGAGTGGGGTTGAAACTTCAGTGAAGTATGAGGCGGAGTGATGACCAGGGATCCCAAAGTGTTGGTTGCTGCAGACTGTTGACGTCGAAAGCCATGACTGAATGACCCAAATATGTAGGGTGGTGGAGTTTTTTTTCTTCAATTCTCTATAGCTGTTTGGGTGTAGGTTTCAAGAGGTAGGCACTTAGATTAAGGTTTAGGATTTTTCCAGCATGAGTCAATGGGTGGATAACGGGATAGAGGAATTTAGGACCATGGCAAGACAATGGTTGACGCCATAGACCGTGAGCTGAGTTACTGAAAGGAGGGCAAACAGGAAGTAAAGGATGTGCAAGGAACTGGTATCTTGAGGCTGAATAATGTGTGTCATTGGGAGTTCAATGTGGTCTGACAAAAGGGCCTACGAACTTAAGATCACAGAGGTAGAGCTGTTCCCGGAGGGGAAGCTCTCGTGGGGCTGTGGTTGGTCAGCAGCAGAAAAGATGGAAGGGTTGGGGAAGAAGAAAGACAGCCGTGGTGTCGGATGGAGCATGCTCACGGATGGCCAGGTCATCAGGAACATGGCGGGGCTCCGAGTGAGAGGCTGATCAAGATTCCGAAATGCTCAGTGAATGAAGTGAAGGTCCCTCAATGTCCTTGACAAGGAGTAGTAGAGCTAGATGCTAGAACTCCTCACCCTGAGTCTTGAGGAGTAGGACTGGTCTGGAGATCCTCGAGGATCTCCCAGGAATCGAGTTGGGCTACACAGTGGACGGGACATTTCACAAAGCTCTTGCAGGTGGAGGGGAGTTTCATGGTTTAGTGCTGCTCATTCTACCATTTTAACTGCCGGGTAAGCTGCCTGACTCCACCTTCACTGGATCTTTGGCAAGTTCCTTCTCAGTGCTTCGCTTTATTCCATTTGCAAAGTGGAGGATAGTAAGAATAACTCCTTGGGTTTGGTGAGGATCAACCGAAATAATGTACTCTAGAACAGTGCCAGACACCCCTCCTCCGTGGCTTCCTCTTACTCCCCGTCCTAGCAGAAAATACCTGCCAATATCAACAGGTGTTTTTTTTTTTTTAATTGAAGTATAATTGGCATATAACCTTATGTTCGTAACAGGTGTACAGCACAATGATATTCGTATAAACTGCAAAATGAAACCACAATAAGTCTAGTTAATATTCTTCACCATATAGTTACATTTTTTTCTTGTGATAACATCTTAGATCTACAATCTTTCAAATATGCAATACAGTGTCCTCAACTAAAGTCACCATGCTGTACATTCATCCCTAGGACTTTTTTTTTTAATGTTTATTGTTCAGAGAGAATGAGAGAGATACAGATACACAGAATCTGAAACAGGCTCCAGGCTCTGAGCTGTCAGCTCAAACTCATGAACCGTGAGATCATGACCTGAGCCAAAGTCGGACACTTAACCGACTGAGCCACCCAGGCACCCTAGGACTTTTTATAACAAAGTTTTTATCTTTTGACTCCTTTGACCCATTTTGCCACCTTCCAAATCCTGCCTCTGGCAACCACCATTCTCTTCTATGTATCCATGAGCTTGTTTTTGCCTTTTTTGCATCCGCATAAGTGAACTCATGACATAGTTACCTTTCTCTGACTTATTTCACTAAGTGCCTGCCAACTGTGAAGGTGATGCTTTCTAAGGGCCCTGTGAGGTACTTACATCAGCTTTGTTTTTCAGATGTTAAAACTGAGACCTAGAAAGGTTAATCAACTTAAGGAAATGTACCACGGGAGAAGGCTCTCTGGAAAGACTGGGGAGGAGGGACTGGCGTGAGCCTGGCTTGTTGGAGAGAAGGCACGGAGCAGTGTGGGGTAAGGGTAACTGTAGTGTGAAAGATGATGGAATCAGATAGGCGCTTTCCTCCCCGAAACTAGCTCTGGCAGTTCTCTGGTTAGGGAGTTCGGGGAAGGTGAAATCCAAGCTAGTTGTGCTGTGGAGGGGCTCCTAGTTTAGATGAAGAAACCCATAGCTCAATTGCTTGATTCTTAAGACTCTCTGCCTGCTCTTCTCTAAGAGGTGTTGAGCTTCCAAGGGAGGAGACTGGACTCTCGAGACTTGGTTATTGTATCTGTCACACAAGCCACATCTCCCTGGAGGACTCCCAGGGTTGGGGTCCCTGCCGGCACCAGACTCCCAGGGCGGAGAACTGGTGGTTTGAGCATGGAGTTCAGAAGTTGTCGAAGATGGCCCAGGCCGGGGCCTTTGAACTGGACTGAAAGTTAGTCTCAGGCGGCTTGTGGGGCCGGGAGTTTTTCTTAAGGCAGCCCGAGAGGTTAGTGTGCCTGTGCTGTGTCTGGGACTGCTGCTTAGTAATCTGGATGTTTTGTTAATAAAGCTGATATGGCCTGTGTGATCCTGACTTGTACCTATTGAAAACGGTCAGAACTATTTGCAGAAATAGTTTTTGGTTGGAGAATGGCCCCTTTCTCTCCTGTCTCCTTTCAGTCTTTCCTTCTTCCAGCCCTTCACTATGAAAACTGAACTGAGTCTCCTTCCAGGGCTGCTCTTGGCGCCGCCTTAGACAGTTCCACATAGTGGGCACTGCAGAAGTGCTTGGCCAAGGGAGCAGGCGTGGCTAGGATCCGGCTCCTGCTCAGCCGGCTGAGGTACCCATTGTGCACTGGCACAGAGGTGCTGGTGGGCTGGCCGTGGCCCTGCCTCAGGCCTCTGTTCCCGTATGTGTCACAGGGCAAAGCACGGTGTGGCACAGTGCAGGGCCGGGTTGTGGGCCTGCTTGTATTTCCAGAGCCTGGCACAGGTACACCAGACAGCTGCGAAGTCTGTGGTTGGGCCGAGAGGCTGAGCAGAGGATGCTTAAGGGCACGGACCTTGGAGCCACACTGCCTGCATTCACGTTATGGTTGCCACTTACCTGCTGTGCAGTCTCTGTGCCTCAGGTTCTTCATCTACAGAATGGGCACAATCGCAGTACCTACATCGGAGTTGAGTTAGAATATAGGAAGCACTGAAAAGAGGGCCTAGTCTCTCTAGCACTGTTAAAGTACTGTCAAAGAATTGCTCTGCTGTTATTGGGCTGGGACTTTGTATACGAAGCAAGGACTTTGCGTGGTCCACCGCTGAAAAACTTCTAGTCTGGTTCCGTTCGTTTTTCTCCAATGCCAGCTTCTCAAAACTCTTCTTGCCTCCGCCGAATGAACGTAGTACAGAGTAACTGGGTTAAAGAGATTGCAGCCACTTGGTACTTCTGTAAGTGGCAGCTATTTATGATTTGCAGAGGTGAAAGGTCCTGGCGTGACCCACGGTGGCCCGCACCTCTCTGCAGCTCTGCTCCGAGCTGCTACCAGAACTTGTCTAAAGGAGACCACTCCCTTTCAACTTAGCAGGCATATTTTCTGAGGTCCTTCTCTACAATTCTGGCTTGATTCCAACAAAAGGGGAGAATTCCAAACAGTTTGACTTTCTGCTTGGCAACACTGTTCCCCCTAGCTTGTGCTTGCTTGGCCATCTCTTCTATCCCTCCCTCGCTTAGAAATGTTTCCGGAGAGGCAGTGTGTCGTAGAGGACAGAGGACTGGGCTGATTTTTTGGATGCTATTGCTGTTTTGTTTCATCTTGAATTTTTTCTTCCTTTTCCTCTCCTTCTCCTCTCCTTCTCCTCTCCTTCTCCTCTCCTTCTCCTCTCCTCCCCCCTTTCTTCTCCTCCCCCCTTTCTTCTCCTCCCCCCTTTCTTCTCCTCCCCCCTTTCTTCTCCTCCCCCCTTTCTTCTCCTCCCCCTTTTCTTCTCCCTTCTCCTCCCCCTTTTCTTTTGCTGCTGGTTCTTTTTTCAAGTCCCTGTGCTGAGTGTAGAAAACCTCATAGGATTGTTGAATTTCTGTTCTGTTTTGTATAAAAACATTGTACATCTACATAGTTCATCAATAGAATTTCTTAGTGTAACAAATTTCCCTGTGATTTGTTGGGTTTTCAAGATGTGTGTTTTAAAGACTTGGTCATTTACATTGGATTGTTTAATCATTCCTGGGTTTCCTTTGCATTTCCCGAGTTTTTCAGGGCTCCTACTGACCTGACCATGGCCTGTCGGCAGGATCGCTTCTTGAGCCTGAGGTGGAACTTTTCTCTATTTCTGTGGACTCAGGCTGACATTTTTCTGTAGCCTCAATGTGGAGCCAATAGATTCTTGTGCTAGTGATATTTTAGTTTTCCCCAAATATGTCTTGATTTGGGGAGAACGCCTAACTCTTTTGGTTATCTTTGGAAGCACTCAGGTGAATATTTTCCATTCCTTAGTGCTTATAGTTTTATCATAATTATGTGAGGTTAATATTCTTCTTAAATTGTTGAAAAAAAAAACCTGACTTGGAGTCAAAAGAAAAATTTTACTATGTCAAGAATAGATCTTCAGTTGCTAATTTTAAAACTCTTCAAATTAGATTCTTTGTTCCATAGGAGGACACAAGTGTAATGAAACAAGTTGCTAAAAAAGTCAAAATTAGAGTTGTGTAGGAAGTGATGCATATTTTAATTCTTTATTCAAAGATCTTGAAAACAACAAAAATGGATGATTATGAAGAAATGATGGAGATGAAGCATCAAGATCTCACAGGCTCATTGATGGTTTGATTCTCTCTGTTTTATGCTACTTTTCTTGGTTTCAAATTTTTACTTCTAGTTAGTTAACAGACAGTATAATAGTGGTTTCAGGAGTAGAATTTAGTGATGCATCACTTACATGGAACACTCTGTGCTCATCTCGTCTGTTTTAAAGCAATTCTCTTCCATTTCCTGAATCCAGAGTGCTGAGTTTTTCTTAATTGCTTAATAAAGGTTATTTATCCCAATTGCTTTTTATATTGCGGTGAGTGATATTAAAACAGCAGCAACAAATGAATATTCTAAGGGTGGGTGTGGGTAGCTTTTTCCTAGGTATTCAAAATCAACATGGTCTTTTACAAAACAACATTTTATTCAGTGTCCATTTGCTTGAAATGGAGCAGTGACTTCACATCCTGGTTTTGAATGCAGGTGCACAGCCCTGTATTCAGATACTGAGCTACAATAAGAAAAGGTTCTGTTATGTTTTAAAATATTCCATGAAGGGAACACCTGGGGGGCTCAGTCAGTTGAATGTCCCACTTTGGCTTGGGTCATGATCGTGTGGTTAGTGAGTTTGAGCCCCGCATCCGGCTTGCTTGCCTCTGTCAGGAGACTGCTTTAGATCCTCTGCCCACCCACACCTCCCCCCCTCCCCCCCCCCCCCCGGCTCCCTGCCGGGCCTCAAAAATGAACATTTAAAAAAGATTCCTTCAAGGATACATGTCACATTAGTTTTGGGAGAAGAAAAACCCTATGCTTCTTTCCTACCAACCTCTCCCCTCCTATCTAACATTCCTCACTCAAAGGCTTATTGAGACTTATTGTTTGGTAGGTACTTGGGCATCATAGGTACCACAGGGATAACTGTATCTATTGAACTATCTATAGCCTATAACATCAGCTATATACTACAGTTCTTCGCTTGTGGGGAAAGCTCTGGTTGGTGGGGTAGAACAGTGTGGACAACCTTTTTCTGGTAAGGGCCAGCTAATAAATATTTTAGGCTTTGCAAGCTATACAGTCTGTGTCTTCACTATTCAACTCTGCTATGGTAGCACTAAAACAGCCAGAGATAACACATAAATAGTTGGATGTGGCTGTGATCCAATAAAGTTTTATTTATTTATCTACTTATTTATTTTTAATATGAAATTTATTGTCAAATTGGTTTCCATACAACACCCAGTGCTCATCCCAGCAGGTGCCCTCCTCAGTGCCCATCACCCACTAAACTTTTATTTTTAAAAACAGGCAGTGGGCCAGATTCAGCCCATAGATAATAGTTTGCCTGTGTCTGGGCTTGTAGAGTAAGATTTATTTACCTCCTTGAAGAGAGGTAGTATTTCATGATAGTTTTTCATTGGCATCAGAATTTTGGTTTTTGTACTTGCGGGATACCTTTGGATGGAGACCATATGATCAGTGGCTTCCTTTACTTGAAGGATGTAAACTGTTTCCTGTGCATCTTCAGAGGCAGACTATAATAGGGTCAGAGTTTATAGGAAGTCCGGTATTGGTTCAGGGTGAGGAACTTTCTTGAAAGGTTTACTCTTGCCATGAATAGGCAAAGCCAAAGCAGAAGCTGCTTCCTACCTGTTCAGGACATTATAGAAGGGGTTCTTGCATTGAGTGAGAAAGTAGACTCAAGATTTCTTTCACCTTTTCCCCTACTTACCGGTTGGTCCTAATGTGAGACCATCTCTCTGCTTTACCATGAGTTATTTAAAAATCATTGTGGTGTTGAGGATTTCAGAGGTTTCTTTTCACTTAAACGATGGAATTCTTTCTTTCCAGTTTTATACAGAACTCAGATATATAAAAGAAATGATGTTTCATTATACGTGATTTTTATAAACATCCTTGTTTATATTTACTTAGAGTAGATCAGGACAATGAAGCTGTTTTTGATAAACACAAAACTGAATTTAGATTTAGATGATTTTAACTTAGATCCATTTAGATAGATGAGAACTGAAGGGTCATCTTCCAAGTTCATTTGGTATTGCATTTATTTTTTGTGATATTAAGGGAAAATAGGATTTAATGGAGTCCTATTTATAGATATTAAAGTAATTTCATCTTAAATCTTCCGCGAGAAGGAAGAATATAGGTTTTGTTCTGAGACTTGACCCACCCCTCCAAAACCCCATTACTCTGGCAGCACGGGGATGGGTGATGGGGTGTGAACTGTAAAAGTTCATGTACAGTACATTTGAGTAGGTTTTTCTTCATTTCAGTCTCTAATAAAAATTCAGTTCTCTTCACAAAATACTTCTTGAATATCCAGCTGCCTCTTTGGAACCTTGTTGGGGGTATAGTTTGAAAACCACTGGTTTACAATCAGACCGAGGTGGAAATCTAAGTTCCGTCCCTTAGCAGCCATGAGCTTGTAACTAATTCTGTGTTTCATCTGATGGGCCTAGAAATATTCCCATTGCTCTAGTTGTGAAGACTGAGATGACAGTGCAAAACACCCAGAACATAGTAGTGTCTTAATGTCCTTTGCAGTCATGGTTTTAAATTGTGTGGCTCCATATGATTTCAGTAGTAGGTTTTCATTTGCCTTTACTAGACATTATTAACCGTCTTAAAGGAACCCTTGCCTAGGAACTCTGCCCTCAGAAATGACAGTTACTGCCCTGAAAGGAGTAGCTTGCAGGGGTCTGTAGCCCACCCTATTTGTGGTGGTGATTCTGTCTTCTGGCCTAAGAGCAAACAGTGGAGTTAGAGGGAGATCAGCCCTCCCAGGGGCAGAAGATAGGGGCCTAAGAGGCTTGCTTATCCACACACTCAGAAACCAGGGGAGGGAGTAGGCAAACTTGTCTTATGAGATTTTTGTTTTTGTTTTTAACACGTCAGTTGCCCTGTAAGGATGTGTAAGGATGCGAACAGTAAGGAGAGAGGGCTTGTGCCACCAGCAGCCAGACTTTCGGGAACAATGAAGCTGGAGCAGGGTTAAAACCTACAAGACAGAAAAAGTTAGTGTCCTTGTGTGTGTGGGCGGGGGGGGGGTGGGTGGCAAATAGGTTGAGTGTCTGGGGACCAAAAGTAGGTAGCTTCTGGCCACCTGAGCTGGGCACAGGAAGTAGCCCTGAGACTTCACAGAAAATCCCAGGTGATTCCCCAAGCACCTTAATTGGGATCATTGTTTTTCAGCAAATGTAAGAAAGTGGTATGTCCATAGAAGTCATGAATTTGGGGGTATCCGATGCCGGAGAGTGGCCCAAAGAAACTGGTCTTGAAGCCAGATCCCAGAGGGAAGCTGGACAGGATCCTGTGGGGCCAGGAGGTTATACTAGGGAGTTGAGTTTCATTTAAGATTACTCTTAAAACGAATAAGTGGTTTTAAGCCAGAAGCATAGAACCTGATTTGCATGTTGAAATCTTGTGTTGGCTGCAGCATGGGGACTGGATTAAAGAGGCAAGAGGGGTCTGGGGGACCTGTTAGGGACACTGTCCAGCTGCAGATGTGGACCACTTGGCCTGGGCTTTGGTGAGTTTGAAGATATGTCTGGTCTTTGCCAAGCACCTGATGCTTGTTAACTTGATCCAATAAGGTTAGTAGTATTAGTATTCCTTTCTCGTGTCTGAGGGCCAGTTATTAAAGTTGAGAGCATGCGAGTTTTCTAAGGTCATGCCCTGAATTATTTAAACACAGGTCTGTCTAAACTCAAAGCTCACAGCTCACTTTCTTCCCTTTCCACAATCAGAAAAACAAAGTCTAGGTGGTCTAATTCATAAACTAATAAGCATTTTGACTCCTTGAGTGGTTGGACCACATTCTCCTGTTTCTGGGCAGTACAGTCATGTTTATAAGTTACTATGAGGTATTGACTGGGTAAAAGGGCTTGACCACTTGCGTATTTTGACAGTTTGACATATACATTTGACAAGATAAGCATCATGTTCAAGGTAGAGGCTTAAAATAAGTTCAAAGACCGAATCTCTGGCTGCAGCAGGACAGTGCTGAAAGATGATACTCGGTTATGTCCAAAAAAGAAGGGGAAAGTAGGAATGGAGGATAAATCCACGTATTTGAAATGTATTTTTCCTTATGACTTTAATGTTCCCAAGTGTCTAGTTGTGCAACGCATTGTCGCCTGTCATTACAAAATACCATAACATGTTAATACTGAATTCCAAAATGCGATAATCGACGACTAAAATTTAACCTAATGTACACCAAAACGTCTTCTGTTTTCGCATAGATGGAAATTGCCTCGTGGAACAACAGTATGGGGGCTGGCCGAAATGAATGGTGTTTTTGTTTTTGTTTTTTGCCTCTGGTGCCGGGTCTGTGGGGGCCGTGCTGGGAGCTAAGCCCTCTGGCCTTGGAACGTTTCTTCCTTTGGAAAATCTTGAGTTGGCGTCCTGGGTGGCCACGTTGGCAATAAGAATTCCGAGTCCTAGAATGTGAAGACAAGCAGGAAGAGACACCAGGAGACTGAAACCAGGCCTGGATCCAGGGTGTCCTTAGAAGCTGATGGCCAAGTGCATCTCCTGGGCTTCCATGTCTGGGGCCCCATAGTGCAGATGCATAGAGGAACTTGTGTGTCTGGAGCACAGTAGATCCTCCATTTAAAAATCAAACACAGGGGCGCCTGGGTGGCTCAGTCGGTTGAGTGTCTGGGTTTGGCTCGGGTCATGATCTCACGGTTTGTGAGTTCGAGCCCCGCATCGGGCTCTGTGCTGACAGCTCAGAGCCTGGAGCCTGCTTCGGATTCTCTGTCCCCCTCTCTCTTTCTCTGCCCCTCCCTTGCTCACACTGTCTGTCTGTCTGTCTCTCTCTCTCTCAAAAATAAACATTAAAAAATTAAGCAAACACAGATTTGGGGCTTACAAAGTTTCCTTTTATAACTCCTTTTATCCTCCTGGTATCCTCTGAAGTAAGAGCAGTTAAGTAACTTGTCCAGGGTCCCACAAACAGTAAGCTGTATGGCTGGGATTTGATTGCAAGAAGCCTATCCCCAAATCTGTACTCCTAATGGCTCCCTGAACTGCTGCTTAATAAGCCTCTGGGGACTATTGAGTGTCTGATGCTGTGACTTTTCATGGTAGGGTATTGTCTGTCTACACCAGGGATTTTCAAAGCGAAGTTGTTGAAAGCTTTTGTCATCCCTTATTTCGCCCAGAATATTGTTAGAACTACCACATCTGCTCTCAAAAATAGTGATGCCCCGAAGTCCACTCTCCCTTGCACATTCTACTCTTCCCTTCATAACACTTCCCCTCTAGCTTGATATATTTGCTTTTGGAGGCACGGCCACTGGAGTGTAGATCCCACGAGAGCGCGTGTTCTGTGGACTGCTTTAGCCTCCAGCACAGAGGACACTGCTGAGCACAGAGTTGGTGCTCTGTACAAATATGTATTTATGCAATGAGTATTAATGCCACATACACTGCCTTCAACTTGGTCTTCTAAAAACCTGAGCTTTTCTAAAGGATCATTATTACTGTGCTGTAGCAGTGAAACATCCCGGGGGGATCAGTAGCCTGGGGAGTTGAAATATTAAGGCTCAGCTCTTCCAGTTGCCATTGTATGTGGACAATACCTTTGAATAAAATTGATAAGAAGGACTTCTTACCACCTTAAAAAAATACGCTGCAGTTCTCCCCAGAATCCTGTATGTTCTTAGAAATCTATTCCCACTCCTTACAAATCAGAATTTGGCAGGTTTCTGCCGTGCACAAGGGACTGGTGCCCATGTTGGGTTTCCAGTGGCCATGGACCTTTTCCCTGGGTATTGAGAGTAGAGATCTTGTGCTGGGAAAAGCCTTTATGTCTAGGTAGGCTAGAGGGTCATGGAGATCTGTCACAAGTGTTATCTGTGGTCGGTAAGTGGTACTGCATTCAGCTTTTTAGAATTGGCTCTGATAGAATACTTAAACCATAAAATACTTGTGAACCTGCTTTTCTCAGTTTGACTTCATTTGCATTCATATGTTCTTTCTTTTTTTTAATCTTTTTTTTTTAATGTTTATTTTTGAGAGATGGAGACAGAGCTCGAGTGGGGGAGGGGCAGAGAGAGAGGGAGGCACAGAATCCAAAACAGGCTCCAGGCTCTGAGCTGTCAGCACAGAGCCTGATACGGGGCTGGAGCTCATGAACCGTGAGATCATGACCTGAGCTGAAGTCGGACGCTTAACTGACTGAGCCACCTAGGCGCCCCTGCATTCGTTTGTTCTTAACGATTAAGAGTGTGGGCTCTCAAGTCCAAAAGGTTTGGGTTCAAATCCTACTTCTGTCACCTATGAACTGCTGTTGCCCTGTCTACATCGAGGAAAATACTAGTGTAAACTGGAATGCATCACACTTCCATTTAACTGTCATAAGGGGCTACTCTTCCTTGTTGCGAATACAGTCTCAACAACTTACCAGTTAAGATTGGAGTTGTTTCAAAAGTAGGGGCTTCAACAGGTGGATGTTTCTTTTTTCTCAGGCAAGTCCGCAAGTCATTAGGGCCCTACGATGCTGCTGCTCACTGTGTATGGACTTCAAGTTCCTAGTTCATGGTGCTGCCAGAGCTCCTGCCATCACTTCTGCATTCCAGGCTGCAGGATGGAGAAAGTGTGGAAGAGTGTACCTCCCTCTGGAGCCTTAAGACTTTCTGATTGTATCTCATTGACCAGAACTTGGTCACGTTGCCATACGGAGCTGCAAAAGAAGCTGGAGAATAGAATTTTTTTTTTTTTTCACTCCAAAACCAACTTCTCTGTAGCTGTCTTCAAATATTCTTTACATACCTGTATCTCTCCAGGTCTACTGCTTGAGATTACTAATAGGGTTGTTCTCTGCTTTGTATATCTCTTGTCTGTGTAGCTTCTTTGTATTCATACTTTTGGCTTCCTTATAAATTTAGGTCTCTCTGGTTCTTCATGGTCCTGAAGTTACTTAATGGCTCTGCTTTTTGGATTCTCTCAGCTTCACTTCCCTCTGCTAACTGCTTCATCTTGGTATTTTTTCACTCAGGTTTTGGAGAGCACGAACGATTGGTCTAGTCTAGTTCTCCCTGCTGGGCCATACCATGGTTGGCCAGCTTAAGGATGGACTGCTGTCTAGTTTAATCGGCTGGGGTAACCTTGGTTTTGAGCCTTTTCATCTGTAGGGGTGTAGAGGCAGAGCAGGCTTTATAATGTGACAGACTGCTTTATCCTTGACAAATGGAACTTCTTCTGGCAGGGAGTTAGAGATAAATCTTAAAAGGAGGATGTTTTTGCATATTATGAATTTTTGGTAGTATGTAGACAGTCAAGAAGTATCAATAACAGATTGGAGAGTGATTATTTAGAAATAGGATGTTTAAAGCATATACCTCAAATGATTGCCCATCCTGTGATATTTCATGATTTTGCTCATGTCACTTTCATCTGGAATGGTCTCCTGTGCCTCCCTTTCACCGAGCTAATTCGGAATCTTTTATAACTCTGTTAAGGAGGTTTCCCCCTCTAGAGAGTCTTTAAGGGGTTCAGTGATCCTACTGTGTCTCCTCCCTAAAGCCCTTCGTAAATACCTCTTATGATGATGAACACACTTGTATTGCTATTGTCCGTCTCAGGTCTGTTAAATTACTCTCTCCTGCATTAGAAGACCATTGATGCCAGTGTTTGGTCTCATTAATCTTTGTGGATCTAATATTTACCTAGCAATGCCTGTCACATTATTGATGCTGAGCAACTGTTTGTGTTCCTGTTCATTTTTTGTGTTTTGGATTGAATTTCTCCCCACGGCCTCCTAAAAAGTGAAGGAATAAACTCTCCAAGGTTAAGTGGTATTAATTTTAATTTGGTAAATTAGAAGGGCATCTGTTCCCTCTTTTCATACTCGTTAGAATTTTCAGAATTGTTCTTACCTTCACCGTTGAGCCAAAATTTGCTTTTATGTGGTTGTTACCCGTGACTTTTAGTGCTATTTACAGAAGTTTGGCTAAAACGTTGTGGTGATGAAATCTATAAACTTTGATAGGACGATTTTCTGCTTGGGCTAGATGATTTCTGCTAGATGACTATGTCCACCTGGGGTTATTTCTGCTATAGCTTTTCAAATCTTTGTGACTGAATTTCACAGAAAAATCATGCGTGATTATTTTTATTTATTTTTAGTGGGTGAGGGCCATGATTCCTTTTCGTTTATTAAAATGAAAAAAAAATGTTTTATTTATCTTTGAGAGAGGGTGAGTGGGGGAGGGGCAGAGAGATTGGGAGACACAGAATCTGAAGCAGGTTCCAGACTCTGAGCTGTTAGCACAGAGCCTAATGAGGGGCTGGAACCCATTAACAGTGAGATCAAGACCTTGAGCCAGAGTCAGATGCTTAAGTGACTGAGGCCCACAGGTGCGCCCCCTCCCCGTTTTTTAAAAATATTTTTTGAGAGAGAGAGAGAGAGAGAGTGTGTGTGGGTGGGTGGGTGGGCACGCATGCGTGCAAGCAGGGTGGGGTGGGGCAGAGAGAGGGAGACAGAGGATCCGAAGCAGAATCTGCCTTTGACAACAGCAAGCCCACTGCGGGGCTCAAACTCTCAAACTGTGAGATCATGACCTGGGCCAAAGGATGATGGTGGCACTTTTATACCTGAAAACCTTGTAGAAATGTGGAGAGGTCAATTTTGCTAGCTTTGCTTTAGAGGCAAATGCTTCTTGCCAGGCATTATCACCCTCTCTTTCACTAGACTGAAGAAGTTATAAAATAGATGCTGAGGAACAAAATCCTCCACGTTTTGTAAGCAAAACTTCATTTTATTTTGTAAATACACCTCTATGCCTTTCTAAAAGATAGTCCCCATTTGCTGAAAGCAACCTTCAACGCGTACTAAGGGAGTTGTTAAAAAAAATTCACTGTTAATGTTATCAGTGACCACACTCGCAGAAGGAAATAGGGAGTTCTGAAGTAAGTGCATTCCCAGGGGATTGTCTCTGTCAGTCTGGAGTCTGTCAGTCTGAAGCATATGGACTGACCTGGCCTTTGCTGAGGCAGGATTGCGCCCACTCAGCACCTTGGCGCTCCCATGCATCTTGGAATGCACTAGAACGGGTCTTCTCTGTCCACATCTCCCCGACTCTTGCGTCTTTGCCTCCAGCGCATTTGTTTTGGGAGGCTGTCAAGAGAACGTGCTGATCTTCGCTTTCTTTGGCAAGAGATGAGCCAGGTGTGGGCCTCATCTGAAGGGGTATTAACTGCTCTCCTTCCTCCTTTCTTTCTGTCCCAGTTCCAGTATATTACTCCTAGTACTCTGTGGCATTGGCTCAGCTAGATTAACCTTCCTTATTCTGCTCACACACAGAATTACGGAGGAGAAAATAAGGCAACACGACCATCATCTTTCATCAGGATGAAGGATTATGTAACACAGCAAACTGTTAAAATAGCTTTTAGTAAAAGAGGAATAGTGTGTTTTTACACCCTTTGGAACTGGAATTTGTTAGACCTTGAAATCCTTTTCGGACTGTTGCAGTAAATAACTTACTTTCTGCCGTCTTGTTGAAGATTTTTTTTTTCTTCTTTATTTTCATGCTCACCTTTGAAATATCTTAGGGAAAACAACAGTAAACTGTAAGTAATCCTATTTCAAATTGAGTGTTCTTTTTCTTCTGGACTACCCATGTTTTTCTATAGACCTATCTTAACAGATTTGAACCAATCTGTGACTTGGGTTTTGACAGCATCTCTTTTGCACTTTTGTCTGATGAGACAGCAAAGATGAGAAGGTTATGGTTCGTGAAATAACATTCTTTAGTTCTTAGGCAAGTCTGCCTGTGGATTTATGAATGCTGATTTGGAGGCTACTGGGTCAGAGTTGATCTAGGGTAGAGCTTCATTCTTTAATTGGAAATAATTATTTCTGTTTTCACTCCTAACTACGTATGATGTCCCATGGGTTTACCATTAAAATAAAATGAGTTCTTACAAATAGAGTATCTGTACAGGGAGAGAATATGAACTAATCATTTTACGTATATTCCTGGTTCTTGTACCACGGCCAAAGGAAGTTGGGTTATGCTTTTAAACCTTTGTTTTCTGACTTCCTGTAATTGGAAGAGAGACGCCATTCACAAGAAAAATACTGTAGAGTGCATCTAGATTGAGTGGGATGGTGGTCCTGCTCCTTGGTCTGAGGCAGTATGGGTAAGGGTTGGAGAGAATGAGATAATAAGGCTAGTCAGAAGAAAACACACGTTCAGGAGTTTCAGGGTAATAATTTTGGCAATCCCAATAATAGTAGTTGTATGTTTTGGGAATGTGAAGGAGTATAAATAAAGTAGATTTTAAGTAACAACAAATGTCTTCACTTTTCAAAGATAAAGCTTTTAAAGAGTTACTCAAATGACAAATGCTAGGACTCCTTTATGGCACTGGGGACATCTACTTCTTAAAAATATTGTTGTGTAGCAGTTAGGATTAGGAGGCTGAGAGATACACCACGGTCTTGAAGCAAGTTCAAGGTTGATTTCTATGTCCTGTACAGAGTCTAGAGGAGGGTGGTGTGGAAATCCACTGTCACCCCTGTCCCCAGGCTCACTCGTCACATGCCTGTCATTCTCTGGGTGCCCTCATAATCTAAGGTAGTCGCCGGAGCTACAGTGAATCTCGTGTTTCTACAGGGTGGAAAAAGAGCTCAGAAAGGCAGAAGAGCCAGAAGCGTCCCTCTTAGAGTCTGTTCCCTTTTTGCATCCTTTACTCAAGCCTTGCTATGGAGAACTTAGTTACGTAGCTATCCCTAGCTCGAGGGACGGCTGGAAAATAGATTTTTTTATTCCAAATGACATAAGATATTTGTCACTTGGGGGAAAATAACCTTTCCAGCTTACTGAGAGGATTGTTAAGTCCATTTGTACAAAGTACAAATTGGTGTAATTTACAAAGGTGGAAGGGAAGTGTGAATATTGGACAAGGTAATGAACGTTCCTGTGTCTTGGCTCCAAGGGGGGCCTGTAGGTGGCATTGCTCTGGGGTACTTTCAGTAACGCATTTCATTCAAAATAAATCCAGTAGTGTTGATAATGATGATGATACCTTAATGAAAATTCCCTAAGACTAAATCATCAGTCATTTGTTTTGAACATAGCACCAGTGAATGGAACTTTCTGAAAGTTTAGATTGAGTTTAAGAACTTCACCCAACAAATCATCTTCTAAGTTTGCTTTTTCTATCGTTGTAATTTTTATTTGGATGTCCATGTGTATAGCCTTTGGCTTTTGATCTTTTCCTAATTTAATCATAGAGTTTAGTTTCTTCCAGATATCTGAAGACTTCTCTGAAGACTATTAGACTTATGCAGAATCAGTCTGATAGGACTTCTTGGCCTTCAGAAGGAATACATCTTTAAAAGCATTTTTGCTGCCAAGGGAGTTGGGATCCTGTATCTCTGCTTCCTTGACATAGCAGATACAGCTGTGGCTTAGATTGTGGCATTATAAATGTTTATGGAGAAGCCCTTACTTGACAGTAAACCATAAAAATAATGTTGGACTGTATAGAGTTAGGGTTATTTTGATGATCAACTTAATGTGCAAAAACGATTTCCCCAGTTAAATTCATACTCATGTTTGGTATGCGTAGTTTTGTGAGTGGGCATGAGTTTTAGGAATCTGAATTTGATTTGGGAGAAGTCATGAATTCTGAAGAGTGCTCCATTGATACTCAGAGACTAAGGACCTCCATCTTCTCTAAATGTAGCCCCTTTGTGAAATGTTCCATATTTAACTATGAGGCTTTCCTTTCTACAAAGATTACTTTTTTCTAGAAGGATTGTAGACCTTTATGATCTGCTAAGAACTGAACTAAATAAGTGCTTATAAAACTACTAGCAGTCAAAGACTTAAAAATTGGATATTTGAGCAGGATTTAAAAGAAATGAAATTAAGCCGTAACAACTAATCCCGTTTCTCAGATGGTACTGAATTGAATTGTTACCACTACTGCCGGATCTGCTTTATAGTCCCATGATCAAGCACTGTGCCACACTATTGCTCCGGTCTTACTTGAGCTGGCCTAGAAAAAGCAGGCAGAGGGGAAAAAAAAAAAAAAAATTGAGCCACTTGCTCTTAAAGCAGACGTCAGAACACAGCAGATATTCTCTACAGAGGGAAGCAAGTCAAGGGGGGCAGAAGTCAGTTCTGTGGGACAAACATTTAGTTGTAATTTCTTATTCTTAATCTCGTGGAGAATGTCTGAATGTATCCAGATCTCATTTGCCATTTGTAGAGTTGGCATTTACACGGTAAGCAATGTATGTTTTTGCAGTTCCAAATGTCATGAAAATATAAATGAAGTGTTGGCAAGCACATGGAGCAATGGGAATGTTCTCCACTGCTGGTGGGAGTGTAGGTTTGTACAACCACTTTGGAAGGAAATAAAGTTGAGTGCCAGCATATTGAACGATGCGGGCAAATCTACTCCCAGGTATATATATCTCAGAGAAATTGTGTAATTATAAGATGACCTATGCGCGGAATGTCCGTAGGAGAAATATTCACAAAAACACAATATTAGAAATGTCCGTCAGTAACAGACTAGATTAATTATGGAATTCTAATTTCCTAGTATGCTATACCGCAGCAAAAACCGATCCAAAAACATGTGCATGAACCACAGCTATACAATTCACAATACATTTTACAAACATAATTTGAATGCAAAAGCAAGTCACAGGAAAACACATGCAGTTTGATTTCATTTCTACAAGGTTCAGAAACTGCAAAGCTAAGCAACACGTTCTTGTAGGATGCCCTACATTCGTAGATAAACTATAAAGAAAAGCAAAATCAGGGCACCTGGGTGGCTCAGTCGGTTGAGCATCCGACTTCGGCCCAGGTCTTGATCCCACATGCCTTTGAGCCCCACTTTGGGCTCGCTGCCGTCAGCGCAGGATCTGCTTCAGATCCTCTCTCCCCCACTTTCTGCACCTCCCCCGCTCACGCATGCTCTCAATAGTAAATGTTTCAGAAAAATAAAAGCAAAATTGCAGATGTGGTTACATATTAGGGCAGCGGTTCTCAGCGGTGAGTGATTTCTGCCCTCCAGGGGATCCATGGCAATGGCTGGAGACCTTTTTGGTGGCCACGACGGAGGGTGATGGTACTGGTATCTAGTGGGTTGAGGCCAGGGGTTTCACTCATACACTGGCTAAGCACATTATATGGCTCAACGTGTTGATGGTGCTGAGGTTGAGAAACTCTGCTCTGGGAGAGTGGAGGGAAGGAGGAAAAGGCTTTAAAAGTTTCAGTGATACTCTACTTCATAACTTGAATGGCATGCACATGGTGTTTGCCTTATAGTTGTTCTTTTTTTTTTTTTTTTTCAACGTTTATTTATTTTTGGGACAGAGAGAGACAGAGCATGAACGGGGGAGGGGCAGAGAGAGAGGGAGACACAGAATCGGAAACAGGCTCCAGGCTCTGAGCCATCAGCCCAGAGCCTGACGCGGGGCTCGAACTCACGGACCGCGAGATCGTGACCTGGCTGAAGTCGGACGCTTAACCGACTGCGCCACCCAGGCGCCCCTATAGTTATTCTTTAAGGTACATATTTCCTTTACATGCTTTGTTTTGTACGTTTTGCAGCACACACACAAAATTCTAACACAGTTTAATGTTTTCTTTTTTCACCTCAGTCTCTGTCAGTTGACTCAAATGCCCTAAGCCCATTTCTTAATTCAGAAATATGGGGTGGTATTGGGACACCTGGATGGCTCAGTCGGTTGGGCAGCTGACTTCGTTTCAGGTCATGATCTCACCGTTCATGAGTTCGAGCCCCATGTTGGGCCCTGTGCTGACAGCTCAGAGTCTGGAGCCTGCCTCGGATTCTGTGTCCCCCTTGCTCTTGGCCCCTCCCCTGCTCTCTGTCTCTCTCGCTCTCAAAAATAAACATTAAAAAAAAAAATTAAAGGGGCGCCTGGGTGGCGCAGTCGGTTGAGTGTCCGACTTCAACCAGGTCACGATCTCACAGTCCGTGAGTTCGAGCCCCGCATCGGGCTCTGGGCTGATGGCTCAGAGCCTGGAGGCTGTTTCCGATTCTGTGTCTCCCTCTCTCTCTGCCCCTCCCCTGTTCATGCTCTGTCTCTCTCTGTCCCAAAAATAAATAAACGTTGAAAAAAAAATTAAAAAAAAAAAATTAAAAAAAAGGGTGGTATCTGTGTAGAAGACCATGAAAGGACGTAAGATTCAGTGATAAAATGTCTTGACTTTTTCCTTTGAAGGCCTAAGGGGAGGGGTGTCTGAGACTATGGATGGGAGATACAACGGTGTTTACTTCTGAAGACCAAATTATTTCCTCAGAAAGGCCTTAAAAAGACTCGAAGTCTTTTTCCCCACCTCGCAGAGAAAAATCCTTCACGTGTGTGCACAAAAAGTATAAGGAGATTGTAAAATGGATAAAGCAAGAATTCTGAGTAAATGAAAGGACTACAGGCCATATGGTTGAGGGCAGGGAGCCTAGCCCGTGTCTGTCCTTGTATCTTCCGTGGTACCTTGTACAGCACCTGGTGCAGGATGAATGCTCAGTAGCTGTATGTTCCATTTATTCCATTAAAGCGAGCAGTTCTCAGTTTTGCCTTAGTTTGGATTTAAGAAGAATCAGGTTTTTATTCGTTCTATCACTTCTTGTTTTAGCTGCTTGTCTCCACTGAATATCTTTTTATGTATTTTATATATTCACTCGAGATGCTGGGTTTTGCATATAACATTTAGTCTCGAAACAAAATCGGATGGTGTTCGTCTGCAGTTAGATGAATAGGTTACTTGGGAGCTACACAGGCTTTGTTTTCTTTTTTGTTTTGTTTTGTTTTTTGTTTTTTAAAGTTCCTCCGTGGGCATGATTTTTGTTTTTTGGTTGTTTGGGTGTTTTTTTGTTTTTTTGTTTTTTTTTGAGTCCTCTGAGAAGCAGATGCCAAATTGGGATTAGGCACACAAAAGAGTTAGGGAAGTGTCTGTGAAGGCTAAGGGGGAGGGAAGAGAAGAAAGAGAACCTTCAGAGCGTGCTGCCGGTTTGACTCCCTTGAACGGAGCGTGGCCGTGGTGGAGCTCGAGACGGCAGTGAGGTCCTGAGAAGGTCTTGCCAGGGTCCTTTGGAGGCCTCCCTGTGCAGAGCTGCCTGTTGGAGGAGCCCCGAGATGGGCAGGAAAAGGCCTGACTTTGGGCCCTCTGCGTGCTCGGGCCCCGGCTGTCAGCAGCCCAGCAGAAGCACAGCCTCCCGTGGTGGACCTTGTGGCAGCTGGAGGCTGTCAGTTCTCTGTGCTTCTCTAGATGGGAGGTCTGAGCGTGGCCGCTGCCCCAGGGAGTCAACGCAACAGGGTATTTACAACTGGAACCTGTGAGTACTGGCACGGTTGATGCCAGGAATTGTTTAGTTACTCTTGAGCACCTCGCGTGTAGTCTGGGCCAGGGACCAAGCAGGTGTTCGGTCTCTGCTTATTTAATGAAGAAGCTGTAGCTGTGAACTACTTCTAAGGCGGATAAAAATTGTCCCTAAAAGGACAACGCTGCAGGCTGGAATGCTCCCCCTTTCCCACTTCCCATGTTGAAACTCTAACCCCCAACTTGATGGTATTTAGACACGGGGGCCTTTGGGGGCTGATCAGTAGGTTTTGATACAGTCATGAGGGTGGGGGCCTCATGACGGGATTAGCCCTTAGAAGAGACGTCAGAGTTTGTGCTCTACTCTGGGCCGCAAGCACACATGGAGAAGGTGGCCTTGTGTGAGCCAGGGAAAGAGGGACCAGAACTGGGTCACATTGGTACCGTGATCTCTTACTTCTTGCTGCAGGAAGACATAAACTTTAAGGCACCCATCCTATGGTATTTTGTTATGGCAGGCCACCCAGACTAAAACACAGAGGGAGGAAAAAAACCTGCGAATCGTAAATAATACAAACCTGAAATCTTGTTGTCACCTGTTGAAACTGAATGCTAAATTCTTAAATAGAAGAAATTTAAGATCATGGGTGAGACATGGTGTTCGGTGACTTTTATTTCTACGTGTTTTGAACTTTGCCAAATAGCAGCTGATTCAGCTCTTAAAAAATGAGAGAAAAGCTGTAGTTCCTACATGTTAGGAATCCATAATGTGAAACGAGCAAGACCGAAATGGAAGTTCTCAGCATGTCTGTCCTGTGTATATTCCAGGAAATGAATGTGTTGTATACAGGCGAATGCATACTGAACCTTAAGTGTTAAAAACTTTAATAAAAATCATTACTGAGACAACAGGCTATTCTGTATGCTGTCCACTCTTCTCCCAACATTTGGAATAGATAGAGCATTCTCTAGGAGTTGAAATGCTTATTTAGAGTGCCCTAACTCAGAAGGCTGAAGAAAAATTTACATCTGGTCTTCTAGGCAGAAGATTTAAGCCACGGGTGGGGAAAACTTTCTCAATGGAGTTATAAAGGCTACCAGGTTGAAACAGTGAAGCAGAAAAGTCTTTAGAACCAAGCCTCTGCTTGGAGGAGATAGCTCTTCTGTCCTGTGCAGTGTAGCACAGGAGGCAATGTGTGTTCTCTTGAATGTGATATCCTGTTGTATTACAAAGGAGTAATTTAGTTTTTGAAACAAAAGGAGTCCTGTTACGTGGATCTTAACTATTTTGGATATTAAACAACATTCATTGGGTTCTGGTCAGGAGGAAGGAGGGGAAGTAAATTCGGGCCAGGAGTTTACATTACAATTGTGGGTCTATGATTTTATGAAGTCCTGGCAGCGGAAGCAGGCCATACTTGAGAATGTGTTCTTGAAATGAGCCTTCTGCAGTCACCTGTAGATTAACCGTGGGCTAAAGGGTGCGCTGGGGCATAGCTGAGGACTTGCCTTTGGAATGGGTAAGTGCTCTCACAGGAAACTCCGGCTCTGGAGACTTCAGAGCTGCGGTCTCTAACCATCACAGCAGTTGGTGGTGGCCAGAAGCAGGACGCAGTGGTAATCTGACCATCTAGCCACCTTTGTATCAGACTGTGAACCCCGTTGATCAAAACTAAGTGAAGAGGCCTTGGGTAAATCAAACCGGGTCAGTTAATCACTCCTCCTGGGTAAAGCACACAACCCCACTAGACGATTGTTGCCTTTCTGTATCCAACACCTGCATGAACTCAAATTCTATCTAGTGATGGAGATTTGACTGAAAGAACACCAGTGAAATCACGTGCGTGGTTAGCGCTTTTGCGTAGTAATAATTCTTCTGACTTTGCAGAATGCGCCAAATGCTATTTTACTAGCAAACTTTCGTCCTTTAGGACAATAACAGTTGGTAAAAATGGGATCCAGATTCATCCTGAGGTCGATTCATTCAGTAGTGAGTAGTGCTAATCCTCTGATCTAGCTATGACATTTGCTCATACCTGCTACCCTGCTCATATTTCAACTTCTGTGACTGTCCCCCCAGGAGGGGACAAGGAGAGCTACCTTTTGCTAGTACAGTAAAATGGGAAAACCATTGTATATTAATACTGTTAATACTGTGTGTTATTTAAACCACTTATTCCAGTCTAGCTTTTCAGGTCTGAACAAATGCTACCCTAAACTTCGACTGAGTTCTTCTAATACCTAGTGGCACATGTAAGGACCCTGCACTTCTTTCTTCTTGCTACTGAAGCAAATCACTACAGATTTTGTGGCTTGAAAGAACATAAGTTTATTCTTGCTCTGGAGGTCAGAAGTCTGAAGTAGGTCTCACTGGACTAAAGTCAAGATGTTGGCAGGGGCTGCGTTCTTTCTGGAGGCTCTAGAAGAGTATCCAGTCCTTGGCTTTTTGGGCTACTGGGGGGCTGCCTATATTCCTTGGCTCGTGGCCCCCTTCCAGCAACGGCAGCACTCCAGCTGCCGCTTCAGTTGTTACGTCTATTTTTTGCTGTCATGAATCCTTCTTGGTTACAGCTGACCCTCCAGTCTCGCTCTTCGTGAGAATCCTTAGTGATGAAATTGGGTTTACCTGGGCGACCCAGGCTCACCTTCCCATCTCAAGATCCTTAACTTAATCTCCTCTGCAAAGGGCTCTTTGGCCATGTAAGGTAACGTATGCATGGGTTTCGGATATTGGGATATAGACCCCTGTGGGGGGTGGGGATGGAAGCATCTGCCTACCACCGGCACCAAAGAGAAAAGTATAGAGCACTCAGTACAGCTGGTCATCATTCCTGGAGGGAAAGAAGATCAAGGTAGGCAAGTCCTGATGCTCAGTTTAAGATGTCATCATCGTGTAGAGCACCAAGGTTATGTCAGATAGACTGAAAGTCCTATAAATGGGCTCTTTAAATACTCTAGCAACAAATTCAAGAGCAGGTTTAATATGTGACCACGTGGAGAGGGCTGCTGTTGACCATACCTCTTGTGCTGCTTGAAGATTCCAGCCTAAGTATTGGTTGTAAGCTGTGTGGGGTGTGGAGATGTGGGCAGTCATGCTAAAGAAGTGAAAATGCTCCAAGACTCCTCAGCTGAAGAAACTCAGCATAATTGTAGACTTTAATGGAACAGAGGTGAATTAAGATACTGGTTTGGCTGTTTTTAATAAAGATCAAAATAATAGTGGCTTAAACAGTAAGGTTCTCGTGAATCCATTAGAGACACAGGCTCCTTCTAGCTTGTTCTTCCATTGCGCAGGTTATTCTGCTTGTGTGCCGGCTGAAGACTGCTCACCACTCCTGCATCTTTGTTAGTCTGTGGGAAAGAGGAAGTGGAGGACCAGCAGTTCCCTTTATGGGCATGACCTTGGGGTTGCACACATCACTTCCCCTCACCGCCCAAGTCCTGGACCTTGAGTCGTAGGCCTACTTTACTACCAAGGAGGTTTGGAAATAGAGACTGTAGTAACGATGTAAGTAACTCTGAGGCTTTTGCCCCTAAAGGGGAGGAGAGAATGGACAGTGGGGGAAATCTGCAGTCTTTTTTCATGAGGAAATGAGCTAAGGCAGGTTGTCTGATGGCTGACGCACAGACCACCGCAGTATACCTTCAGGAAAGTGTGTAGAACACTCACTATTACTTACAGCTATTGTCCACATAGACATTAATTGTGTGCATAGTGTGATTTTGTGTTTACGAGAAGTCCAGCTTTTGGTTGGATGGATAATTGAGACTTCATAAGCCAAGATTGAATCTAATGATTTATAAATATCAATATATGTATTTTTGTCCAGACACATGCACATACATGGTTAGTGTTGGTGCTGGCAATTTTATTTTGGAGGGTGTAAGTGGGGGGTTATATGCTTTATAACCCAGGAAGTGAGAGTTCAGGATTGCTTTCTTCAGTAAAGTAACATTTTGAGGTTAAGTAAGAATATCTGGCTAACATTGCTAACTTTCCAGGCAGGGGAATTTAAAGTTTTACATTTAGTGGACCTGTTGGGAGCTGCAAATATCCCTCCTAAAAAATCTGTTTATACAGAATGAGTTATACCATGGAATGTGTGAGATGGACAGGAATGCCTCCTTTTTTTTTTTTTTTTTTTTTTTTTTTTTAACAGCTTTTGCAATTGGAGCCTAGATAAGAGCAAGATTAAATCTGTTTGGTTTAGGTGTTCTATTTTGGGGAATGAAGAATGCATTTGTTTTCTCTCTCTCAAGAACGAGCCTGGTCTTCTGCCAACCTGGAAGAGTCGAGCACGCTCCATTGAAATCCTTCCCATTGACTCTGACCCAGACTGAATCCACTCTTTCCACCCCTAAAACTGCCCATGGGCTATGCTTCCTTCCTCGGTGACTGGCACAACAGGCCATCCAGCTGCCCCTCCAGGGACTAGGCTCAGTCCCCACCCCTGCCCTTCTTCCTCATGGTCTCCACCCCAAGATCCTGACCTCCCTTCTCTGCTGCCCTTACCTGGGTCTAGCACCACCATTTCTTGTCTGGAAAACCCTAACAGCCATCCACCGCCTAGCTGGTCTTGCCTTTCCAGTCTTGCCCCCTCTCAACCCGTTTCTCCACTTTGCAACATGGCACAGTCTGCGAAATGCAGATGTGCCTATGCTAAAAACTGCTCGGTAGTCTCCGTTGTTCCTTCTCTGCCGCCTCTTCGACCTCCAGCATTCTGTATCCTGGGCACAGTCCTCTACTCTCAGCTCCTGGTCCGTTCTTTTTAACTTCTGGCACTTTGTACATGCTGTCCTCTCATCCTGGAGTGACTAGCTGTCACCTCTTCTGGGAAGCCCTCCATGACCCTAAACACCTGGGTTGAATGCTTTTCCTAGGTGTTCCCTTTCTTTGCACTCGGGAGCCTTTCACCAGCCAAAGTGCTTGTATCACGCTGTCTTTGAATCGCGGGTTACTTTTTCTTGAGCTGTAAGTCAGTAAGGGTGTCCCTGTTTCTCTGTTCCCTGCCTCCCAGCATCTGATGGCTCTTTGCCACATCACTATCACCATTGACCTTTACTGAGTGCTTACTAAGTGTGCCCAGGCCTTTATAGATTAACCCATTTAACTCCACAATCTTGTGAAGAAGGCACTCTTATCCTTTATAGAGTGGAAACTGAGTTATAGCATGGTTAAATGTCTTTTCCATTTGGTGAAGATAGAATTTGGAGCTAGAATTTAAGTTGATTTATGCTGAAGTCTAAACCCTTAGTCCTCACACTTTACTGCTTTCCAGATAGTAGATACTCGATATCAATTGGTAGAATTTAATCTAGGAAAGTTTGTCAACACTTTTTTTTTTTTTTTATTCAATGACATTTTTTAAAAGACCAGGCTAGTTATTTTGCATGACGTCTTTTAGCTTAGATTTATGTTATTATTTCTTCATGGTCAGATTCATGTTAAGCATTTTTGGAAGGACTACTATGTATGTGACCTTGTGTCCTCAGTTCATCTCCTCGAGGTACTTGATGCCAATTTCCCATTTTTGATGACTGATGCTAAATTCATAATTAACCTAAATCTGAGACTGATATTTTCTAGCTTTACCCAAAATTCAGACTGTCTCCTACCTATTTAGAATCTATAGTATCCTTTATACACTTACTGCACAATCTATATCTTTATTATGAAACTTTTTTTTTAATGTTTGAGAGCGTGCAAGCAAGGGAGGGGCAGAGGAAGAGGGAGACAGAGAATCTGAAGCAGGCTCTGCCCTGTTGGCACAAAGCGCAATGTGGGGCTCGAACCCACAAACCGTGCGAGTATGACCTGAGCTGAAGTTGGATGCTCAACCGACTGAGCCCCCTAGGCACCCCTGCACAATCTATATCTTTTGATGATAACTTTGTAGCATATTTTGAGGTCAGATAAAGGACTATCTAAGTTAAGCAGGGCTTGCTAAAGTTTTGGAAAGTTTTTAGGTGTAGAATATTTTGATCTAGATGGAATCTTAGTATTTTTCCTCATTTGGATTTTAATAATACCTTATTATGGTGTTAATACACAATGCATTGTATCCCTAGTGGTTCTTTTGGTTCAGCTGTTGTGCGGTTGAAAGTAAAGAGTTCAGCTTTCATGTTTGTTCCATTTTGTCACAGATGGTCCTTTTCAAAGCTGCCTTCACGGCTTGATGGTGTGAAATAGTGGCTGTAACTGCAAATACATCATCGATAGTAGAGAAGAAATTCTAATTATATATTCTCTATTAACTAAATTTACATGTAAAATATATTTCTCATCTTGTGTAGGTATCTTAATTTTTAAAAACAACAAAAAGGCAATAAAAATGGACTAGTTACACGAGGATCATTCTTTACAAAGGGCCTTTGTGAAATTTCTTTTGGTAATTATCAACTGTAGCTGTGTGGTTGGGTGGAGAGGTTCTTTTCTTGATAAGAAACATTTGGTCATTGAACTTGGGAACTGAAAATGTTTTTAATTTTCCAAATTAAATGGCATAGTGGCCCCTAACAAAATATCTAGTTGATGGAAATTTCCACCCTAGGAAAGGTGCATTTTTATGTTGTCTCTTTTCACGGGTGGTTGACTTTGTTTTCTTGAGAAGTGTGAGTGGTTAGTCCTCGGGACTAGTACTTTTCTCTTGATAGAGGAGAGTAACTCCATTTTTGTCAATGATTAAAAATTACTTAAGAATGCAGTCACTATTCAGGATATGGTTTACCCGCATTCATAGCTTAGAAACAAAATTGTGCTCTAGACTTTAAGCAGTGCCAATAGATGATGAATGTTGGGGTTAGAAAGGAGAATATAATGGACTCTGGTGATTGGTCTTTGCTTGGTAGAACTCAAATGTATGTAAATACTGAATACAGAAAGTGAATCTGGAAGAAAGGCTTTTTTTATGCTTATAGCATTCGGGAGAATCCATCTGCGTCCTCTGTTGTTCCTTTGGGTTTAGCTCGGGCTCTGGCATGCAGTTAGGTGCACGGTCGCTATTCGTTACCTGGTCAGTATGCAGTTGTTTGGGTTGGGGGGAAACATAGTGCCTTACCAGACTCCAGAAGGTGCTGGCAGCTGTATGTTGCGGGTGCCCAGTGAATATTTGTGGAATGAATGAGTAGAGCTCCCATCAGTGTCTTGAAATTGGTATATACCTGCCCCTAGGATACAGAAGACTTTCTAAGAGTTCTGTGGGCCCTGATATGACTAAGGAAATCCGCATCCATCTGTGTGGATTCTCATTTCACCCGCGCTTTCACAACTCCCCAGCTTCCAGTTAGGAGAGAAAGTTGCTGCTCTTGCTTTTCAGTTTTCTTGTGGTGCACTGGCCTCAGGTAGAAAAACCTCCAGGGTACAGAACAAAGGAAAAAGTCAGAATGTGGTGCTAGCGTTGAGAAAGTGAATGACTCTAATGTGGCCAGATAAATTATTTTCAGTTCTTTGCTTTCAACAAAATTGAAGGCAAATGTACTCAAGTTGTCAGCTCATCATGAAAAATAACTTTGATAAGTCATGACTTATTGTATAATTAGAAGGAAGCTGAAAGAACTGAGTGTGATACCATTCTAGCAAAAACTTCTATTCCCATCTATTTATAAGAACAAATTTCTCAGGGTTTATGTCTACATAAAAAAGCATGAAAAGATAGAAATAGAATTGATATGGAACCATATCTCATTCTAGGGATAAGTAATAATCACCTATGCTTCATAAAAAAAATGTGGATGGGGCGCCTGGGTGGCGCAGTCGGTTAAGTGTCCGACTTCAGCCAGGTCACGATCTCGCGGTCCGTGAGTTCGAGCCCCGCGTCAGGCTCTGGGCTGATGGCCCAGAGCCTGGAGCCTGTTTCCGATTCTGTGTCTCCCTCTCTCTCTGCCCCTCCCCCGTTCATGCTCTGTCTCTCTCTGTCTCAAAAATAAATAAACTTAAAAAAAAAAATTTAAAAATGTGGATGGGCTATACTTTTCATTTTAAGAGATATATTTCCAAAAAGTTCATTTTTTATTAAAATGGACTTACCAGGGATGCCTGGGTGGCTCAGTCAGTTAAGTGTCTGACTTCGGCTCAGGTCATGATCTCACAGTTTGTGAGTTCAAGCCCCACGTGGAACAGCACAGAGCCTCTGTCAGCACAGAAGCTGGAGCCTGCTTTGGATACTGTCACCCCCTCTGTCTCTGCCCCTCCTCTGTTAACCCTCTCTCTCAAAAGTAAACATTAAAAAGAATTAAAAAATAAATAAAATGGACTTAGCAGCCTTTATTACATATTTGTTTTGGCCAATTGTAGACCAGCAATAATTTTATAACTCAATCCAGAAGACCCTTTTTTTTTTTTTTTTTAAACATTCAAAACTTGCAGGCACAGGAAATTAACACGTGAAATGTATACACAATTCATTTGCAGGGAAGCATGGTTGAGTAGTAAGAGGTTTTCAAGCATAAAAATACAAAAAAAATTCTTTTGGGAATATGGAAAAGATGGATTTAAGAAAAGAATAAAAATTATGGAAGGCTGAAGAGGAGCTTGTTCTTTAAGTTTTTCAAATCTCTATGGTATTGAGAGCTTTTTATTCATGTAAGAGATTCATGTATTCATAAATGTAGGTATTTACAAGTTGGAGTTTGAACATGACTTGAAAGTTAGTGGCCATGAGAAACGAGTGGATAGTGTGCCTTTTCTGTGATTGGGAACATGCAGAAGGAATAGTTTGAGAAGCAAAGAACAGCATGGCATTAGGTGTTTTTGGAGGTGCCATGTTGGAAATACATTGTTAGAGTCTAAAAGCAGTGTTAGAATTAGACGTTTGTAAGGTAAGGGGGCTCTGTCTCTGGTTCATTGCACTACCCCTGTTGCTCAGAACACTGCCTGACCCAAAGTAAGCATTCACTAATGTGTCAGATGGATGGATATAATTTTGGAAGTCTTCCAAATAGGATTGCTGTTTTACTCTTTGGCCCCATTGGTTCATTAGGTGCCTTCCTTCAGTTTCCTGTTTCCTTTCTCCATGGGGCTGTAGGGTTCTGGACAATGGGCTAGGAAGCATATGTACATGCATTTTCCTTATTATACTCCATGACTAAAATGCCGCCTTTTCCCTTTTAGTGCTTATCTCTTACAATTGTGATTCCTTTTTGCTATCTGCTGTGGGGGTAGAAAAATCTTCAAAAAAATTTTTTGCGTTATTATATGTTACTATTGTTTTTTGTTAACAGTGACAGTGATGGGTTAACTGGGACATTTGAACTGCCATTCTTTACCTTTATCTGGTACAGGTTCAAAATACAAACGATTATAGATGGGTTATCACAAAACTGTTAAAACAATTAACTTTTTCTAATTGTATTTTTAAAAATGCAAAATTCACTGCAGCCTATGATTTTTTTTTTTTTTAAGTGCTGTGCCATTGACCCTGTAATCTCTGCCTTAACATTTCCCCAACAATAGTAAGCAGCAACTGGAAAACTTGCTATATTGTTATCCTGCCTTCCCATTCCATCCACATGATCTCAACCTGGATGAGAAGATAAGCCAGAAGTTTTACTGCCCAGTGGCCCCCTTAATGCCCAAATGTTACTTAATGTGCCAGTGGCTAGCAAAAGGAATTTAAGTGCCTGTTCATTTCACTGAATTTCGTCATCCAGTTTTCTGTCTCAACTTTTAATTTGAAGAGAACACAAACTAGTGTGCATGGGGGTGGGAAGGTAAGCTAACGTAGGAATTAGATAAAGCTTTTAACAGATTTAGAAGTGGGAACAACGTTCATTTTAATGATAACGTGAAGATACAAGAAGAGGCTCTCAGCTCTGCTTGGCAGGAAAGAAAGATCAGTATACTTTACCATTATTTTGTTAGAGACTGGGAAAAAGTTGTCCGTTGGGTTTTGTTTCTTCCCATGACTGCAAACTCTAGATATATGATATGAAATAGGAATATTAGTTAATGAAGGAAGGAAAATAGATAACTGGAGTTTGATTTTTTTTTTTTTTTTTTTTGGAAGAGGAGTTTTTCAACAGTTCTGTTTGTCTAAAAATCCCATAAAGGTAGGCAGATTTGTGGATCACCAAGGCAGGTTCTGATTGAGGCCCTACCATTTAGTGGATTGATAGTGGGCAAGATAATATAATCTGGGCCTTGTTCTCTTCTGAAAATGAGTTTGAATGAAATTCTCGCTGGAATTGCCCGCGGTTCTGCTGTTCCCGTCTAAGTCTTGGTTGGAAAGCAGCATTGAAACTAGAAGCTTACGTGTGGCTTGAATCTTCGGAAAAAAGGTTGTTGAAGAGAGGCAGGAATATCCATTTGAATTTGGGATTTTCTGTGGGAGATGGACGTTTTATGTACAGAAAGGTTTGTTGGGAAAATAGATTTCTTAAGTGACAGATGGAAATATCAGATCCTGAGGAGAAAGGGCCCTTAACATGCATAGACGTGTTCATCTCAAAGTACCTATTCTATTAACTTAATGATTTGGGGGAAAGGCCTTGTGTTGAAAATCTGTATTATCCTAGATTAACATAAAGCATTAAATATGATTAAACTATCAATTTAAACGTAGATTATCCTCTGAGACCCACGAATGTAAAACTCTAGTTTACTAGAGTCTTCCTGGAATTTTTACTTGTTCATTCCTAGAGGGTAAGAGCAAATGAGACCCGCCCCAGCTCCCTTCAGAAGAAGTGGTGAGTGTTGTGTGGGTGTGGGTGAGGTGTGTCTGTGAGAGAGCTTGATTCAGCTGTGTAACCTGTGTGACCAAGAAGTATGGACTAATCTACCTGCCTGTCCTGAAACTCCGCTTTCTGCTCTATAAAAGAGAATTAGACTAGATATCCTCCAAGGGTGTTTACAGTACATGTGCTGTATGATTAAAAATATAATAAAACTCAGGCTTCTGAAGTTCTCTGGGTTTATTTCCTATTTCACTGCCAACATATTTATACTTCGTGTATGTCCAGTTCAGTTTGGAAAATGCCTGTCATGAAGGGATCTATAGATGATTCTAGAAGGCCTTTCTGAGTTAGCTTGATAAGATGTCTCACCATGCTCAAACTTATCAGAGATCTACCTTGTTAATTCATATGGTTCAACTGAATTGTGAACCATAAACATCAAAGGTTAAAAATGAGGTCTATTAATGGGTGTGGTTGGCAAGGAAGAAAGTGTTCTCTCCCGTAGGATATGTGGCCCAGGCAGTCTCCCACAGGATGGATGTGGCTGGCAGTGCTGTGATGTTAATGACCCAGTTAGACTGTGGCTCGCTCCTGTCAGGTCTGTAAGGAGTCATGTTGGAGTTACCTTCTGACCTGGGAAACGCTGTTCCCCACCTGCAGCCCCTCTCTCTTGCGATTGAGAGCAGGGATTGCTTCTTGTGGACTCTTCTCTAGGAGATAAGATCAGAAGCAGAGGAAACTTGTTTGGCTCATACTGCTAAGGCCTATCCAGAGAAGCAGGGGACTTACTCATTAACCAGGCTGCATTCTAAGTTCTGAGCTTGAGTGGTTTGGGGGCATTGGTGGTGTCATTAATTGACTCAGGTTCGGACTACGGTGAAAAGTCATGATTGTGTGACTTTGGGCACATTTCCTTATCTCTCTTAACCTTGGTGTCCTCTTCTATAAGAGGGTTTGGACGATGGCATTTGAAAGTTTCTTCTAGCTCTGATTCTGTCAAGAAGGATGACGCGGTCTTTGTCGGGATCTCAGTTGGCAACAACCTGAGTTTCATCCTGTTGAGATGATCTTGCCCCTGTAAGATAGGAAAAAATATGCTGTGCCTTTTGTAAAGAATGTTCTCAAATAAGGGTTTGAAATCAGGAGGATTTTGATTAAGTAGTAAATCAGCTTAACCAGAGCCCTGTGTTTTCTTGGTGTTAGGTCCGCTTGGAGCATTGTGGTCTTTGAGTTGGGTTAATAGGAGTGGGACCTCTAGTGCTTGTACTTAATTAGTTCTTAGGGTATTAAAGGTGAGAGACCAGACTCAGAAGCAGCAGACAGCAGATAGTAGCTCTAGGCATTTCTGAGGAAAACCATTTGGAGTTGTGGAATTCATGTAATGAATCTGCAAGGTCAACAAACTAGGGAGTGGTGGCTTGGTAGCTGGGTAGTTCTGACAATGAAGCACTAGATAAAGATGGTACCATGGGAATTGGGGAATTCCCATGGGGAATTTCTGCTTGTACAGAGAAATGTCGTTTGTATTTTTTTTTTTTAATTATTTTGAGAGAGGTGGGGAGAGAGAGAGTGTGTGTGTGTGTGTGTGTGAGCAGGGGAGGGGCAGAGAGAGAGGGAGACAGAGGATCTGCAGTAGGCTCTGTGCTAACAGCAGAGAGCCTGAAGCCAGGCTACGACTCATGAATGGTGAGATCATTACCTGAGCCAAAACCAAGCGTTGGATGCTTAACCAACTAAGCCACCCAGGTGCCCTGAAATGTGGTTGGTATTTTCACTTGAGACAGCTCTGGGTAGGAGTTAGAAGAATGCAGGAAAAAGTGTGCAGAAGGCGGGTTTCACATTCCGAAGTGGCAGTACTAAAGATGGCCACCGTAGGGATCTCCCAGCAGGATGGCTGAGGGAACACGCTCACCCTTTCCTCCACTCTTGGTCTTGAACAGGCGTGTGGGCCCTACCTGAAAGCTAACAAATTTAGGTTCCTTTGGGGAAATGCTTTCCAATCGTAGAATGAATTCTAGCACTTCTTATGTTTTTGTGTGTCTGTATTAACCGAGTCGAGCTGTACCGGTAAAAGGGGTGGAAATTCTAAGGGGTTTCTGGGTAAATATCCTTTTCTTTGGTTAATGTTTGATATCTGCATTACAAGCAGGTTGCTGGTCAGGAGTAAGAAAGCATTTTGCTAACCCTTAAGTGTTACAATTATGTTGTGGTTAATGTTAAAAGAGCATATTGTGTTGTATACTACTGATTGTCCAGTCTGTCTAAAGCAGATTACTTCATCATCCTATTATGTTTGTCTTTTCTCTGGGTTACAGAAAGGTTATTGTAGTCCTTTACCTTCACTGCAGTGTAACAACCTGTGAGCTAATAGTTGACTTTTTTAAAAGTTTATTTATCTTGAGAGAATGTGTTTTTGCACAGGGGAGGGGCAGAGGGAGAGAGGGAGAATCCCAAGCAGGCTCCACGCTGTCAGCACAGAGCCTGACGTGGGGCTCGACCCCACGAACTGTGAGATCATGACCTGAGCTGAAATCAAAAGTCAGACTCTTAACCGACTGAGCCATCGGGCGCCCTTGATGCAGTTGATTTTTGACTGCCTTGTCTGTAGATGATGATGTCCTGGGGGCATAAAAGCCTGTTCAGATCCTGGGGTCTTTTCTTTTTCCTGGTCACCTCTAACCTGTTTCTTTTTCAATCCATTTTTAGAGAATTTCAATTAGTTTCAGTATTGGGAGGGAGATGTGTGGGGATAAGTAAGTTAACAGAAACAGTTGCTGCAGAATCCTTCTTAACCCCAAATCATTTCTTTGCAGGACTATCTGTTGTTTTTCAGTTTACTCATGTCTGTGCCTCTGGCATGAATACTCACAAATTCATGCTAGAACTGTTTGACCGCAACCAGCCCCTTGGGTGTGCGGGGGGTTGGGGGGTTGTGGTGAGGGCAGCGAGGGGGGTGGTGAGTGCCCCATGGTCACGCCAGACGAGTGCCGGGTCGGCTCTGAGCGATCCCAGTGTGCTGTTAGGCGCTCTCTGTGATCATCACACACTCACAGACCACTGTGCCCCGAACTCCGAGCTGAGAGCAGAGCTTGCTGGGAGTGGAGATGTGTGTCTCTGCTGGACAATGAGAGATGAAGTTGCTACCTGGACTGAATACAGTCTTGCTGCTCTCCTTTGGACTGGTCTCTGGTTGTTCATGTCTCAAAGGTGTATTTGCCTTATGGAGTCCATGACAACTCTTGGCTTTCCTGTTCTGCTGGGGTGCCTCCCTCTCCCGAGACCTTTCCTTGGTTCCCGGGGCTCAAGGTGGTACTGTGGGCCTGCAGTCCTGATGTTTCTTAGCTCCGGCTTCACACGGACTCTTGGGGGAGAACCTGAGCTTTGCATCCCGGGCCCCTCTCCCTCCGTTCCACTTCTGATCTGGGTGCCTTTCCCTTCGCTCCACATCATCTTAAGCTACCTTGGGGACTTGGGCTCAAGATCGAGTTCAGGTGCCTTGGGGAGTTTGTGTGTTCTGGAGCTGTTTTAGGGACAGTGTGGGAATTATATTTGATTTAGGATCAGCTTAGGATCCAGAACTTGCCAAAGAAGGCAGATAGATACTCCGAGAGTAGCCCTTCAAGGATTGGTAACTGTTTCTTTCTCAACACCACAATTTTCTCTCCAGTTGTCACCTCCTTCAGATCCTTTTTTTTTTTTTTTTTTTAAGGGAGCTAGCTAGAAATAATACATGAATAAAATAAAAAGCTGATGTCCTCTGTGAGTATCCATCTATGTAGGAGGATGGGTTGATTTCTGAAGGGCTTTAAGCACCAGCAGCCTGTGGTTCTGATGGTCTGGCTGACTTAGCTGGTGTCTACAGACAGTTCCCCTACCTCCACTTAAGTGTGTTTTGCAAATACAAGGTGTTATTGTTATGGCAGCAAATAATGTAAGTCAATACTCCCGTGTTTATATATGGCTCTGAAAAGAAACCAACAAGAGAGAAGAAACCAACAATTGTGGTTAGAAAACAAGTACCTATCTGGGTTTTACTGGGGGTGCTTTCTTTGTGTGGGCTTAGAAAGGAGGCAGGTTTTTCCCAACAGGAAACCAGTAGCCTCGTCTCTGACAGGCAACCAGATACGTGGGTTATATCTTACCAAAAATATTGTTTTAATTTTGGAAATGATACACGATGATAGAAATGAATCCAACAACTTAAGTGCTTATTTATGTTGAACTTGGTTCCATGTGGCCCTGACTCTTGGCCCCTTAGACCCAAAGGCCGCAAGCATGATTTATTATCCAAAAAGGAATTCCTGACAAAGGGATTTGGCCTAGTTGATCTTTCCAGTACAAGTCACAAGTTGGGTGTCCCTCTTGGGTGAAGTGTTGCCTCAGGATCAGTCTGCTGCCCTGGGTTTTGGGGTGGGATTGCCCTAGTGGGGGTGTGGGCAGGATAGGTATTAATTCATTTCTAATATAAACATGTATGATTATTTCTTTAAAATCAGTTCCCAGGTGTGAAATTGAGTCAAAAGTATGGACCTTTTTAAGTTTCTTTTTTTCTTCCCTAATATGTATTACTAGTGTCCTGCCAGAAGCATACTTTGCACTTACACCAGCTAAGTGTGAGTGTGACCACTACCCTCTTGTACACCTCCTCTCAAATCTGGATATAAAGCAAAATGAAACCTTTACCACTTAAAATAGGGTCGTGTTAATTTTGTATAGCTTCAAAGTATCGATTTTTACTTTGCATTTTTTACCAGTGAATTGAATTTTTTCCATGTTTATAGGGCGATTTGTGTGTTCTAAACTCTTTCTCCTCTGTCACATTCTTTTTTTTTTTTTTCAATGTTTATTTATTTTTGGGACAGAGAGAGAGCATGAATGGGGGAGGGGCAGAGAAAGAGGGAGACACAGAATCGGAAACAGGCTCCAGGCTCTGAGCCATCAGCCCAGAGCCTGACGCGGGGCTCGAACTCCCAGACCGCGAGATCGTGACCTGGCTGAAGTCGGACGCTTAACCGACTGCGCCACCCAGGCGCCCCAGTCACATTCTTTTTTTAATGTCTATTAAAAGATAAGCTGATGGGGCACCTGGGTGGCTCAGTTGATTAAGCGTCTGACTTCAGCTCAGGTCATGATCTCACAGTTTGAGTTCGAGCCCCAGGTCAGGTTCTGTGCTGTGACAGCTCAGAGCTTGGAGCCTGCTTCAGATTCTGTCTCCCTCTCTCTCAGCCCCTCCCTAGCTTATTCTCATTCTCTCTCTCTCTCTCAAAAATAAACATTAAAAAAAATAAAACATCTCTGTTTAAAAAAAAAAAAGCTGAGGCAGATTAAAATTTGAGAGTTTATCTGAGCAAAAATCAATTTGAATCAGGCAGCTCCAAAGATTTTTAAAGAGAAGAGGAGGAAACAAAGCAAGAAATGGTCTGGCTGCAGCTTAAGTAGGTGCATTATTTGGGAAAGCCTGGTTGGCAGTTTATGATTGGTTGACCTTAGCGTTTTGATTTCTTAACCTTGAAGCATTTCAGGCTCAGGTTTTGGTTTGCTTTATGTAGGCTGCTAAGGCATTACAGCCACCTTAGTCCAATGGCCTCGTTTAATTAACACTTTCCCTTCCAGCCATGATAACAAAGAGTAAGTGCAAGAATAAGATACGATTTGGATTAGTTTGGGGAATTACCTAATTATATATGTGTCCACATCCCTAACTAGCCTTTCCTGGGAACGTAAATTCCTAGAATTGAAGAATTCAAGTCATGAAAACCAGGTTACAAGGTCATGGCCTTTACTTGCTCAAGGTCACAGTTCGCTTTTTCTCTCCAGACCTTGACTCTAAACAGATGAGGTAGAAATACACGCAGATCACAACAGGGCTGGGGTGAGGATTTTGAAAAGCCAGCAAAGAGCTAGGAAGACCGAAAAGGGACTGAGAGTTGCTGGTGTCCAAAATAGGAGAAAGAACACAATGTGCTCAAATGCAAAAGGCAACCTGTGCTAACGTGATTTGCAAATAACTTCCTATTACATTTTGTATCAACAGCCTTGTTAAGCTGGGTCAGTCCCCCACCAGCCCTGTTGCTCTTTTCCAGATAAGGAAAGCAAGGCCAAGCAAGCCAGTAACTGAAGGGCACACAGGTTCACGTGTCTCTGTCTTCAGGACAAACCATTTTGTACTGTACTGTAAGGGAGGGGGACATTTCCTTCTTTTCCCCAGGGTTCTTCTAGCTGGTTTAGGAATTAAACCGACAGACACATCAACAGTAGAAAAAAACTGAAGTTTTATTTGTGTGTGGAGGCCGAGGAATGAAACAGACCCAAAGAAATGACCAAGGCAGACAGTTTTATAAATTTTAGACAAAGAGACAAATTTGTGAGGAATTGACAGAATGAAGAAAACAGGTGTCTGGGAGCTTTAATTAGTAAGGAATTCGGAGCAGGATTTAGGCTGAGGTAATTAGGAAAAAAGATTTGTTTCTAGAGCTTTCTATCTCTGTGATAAGGGTATCTTTTTACTTCTTGATACAGGGAGGGTGTTTTTCATATGGGAGATTGGTTTCCTGCTTTTAGGGGAATGGGGGTGGGGGGGGTGGTCTGAGTGTCCTTGTATTCGTTTCCCAAGTAACTTCAATTCAAAATAAACATGCCATTGTGGTACATCTTGGGGTGGCCTGTCCTGGGCCCCTACACTACTCTGTGCCAAGCACCAGGCTAGGAACTGGGGATCAGAAATATTTTGTAAGGATCCTTTATGCAAAACCATCATGAGGGTGGGATTTAGAACCACTGAACTAAAAGAAGCTGTTCCTTTACTCCAAGTCCTTTATGACTTATGTGTTCAGATTAGCTGTAAAAGAAAAGAGACCTCCAACTACTGCTGTAATTGGACTTCAAACTCTAGTGGTGATGGGTCCCCAGAAGTTAGGACATTCTTTCTGGGACACCCCAAAGTGTTGAAAAACCTAAGCTTCAAATAATTGTTAAATCAGATTCCTTATATAATAGAAGCTTATGTAGACGAACTATATAGAAAGTACCCAAGCTTAAAACCTGAGCACATCTTGAAATGGAGACCAATCTAGTTAACTTCCCCCCCTCTGTTAGTTGGCAAAGGATCTTCATTATCTGGTTTTGGGTAGTGGAACAACATCTATTCAAGACATAGAACATCAGTGCTCCATGGGAACAGAGTTTGACCATCGTTAGTTTAATCCACAGGAGACTTTTTTTTTAATAGAAATTTTGCCATAATCCCAGTTTTTCTGACTGTGTTCCATCACTCCAGCCTCCGTCTCCTCACTTGTTACGGATCTTGAAAGATTGCCAAAATTTGGGAAGTTCTTTTATCTTAGAAAAATACTGATAATCTTTCTGGTTGCTTAACCTTATGCAAGTACTTATGTCATTTTCAACAAACGGAACTGTTACCTTAATTATTCAATTAACCGTAACTTTAAAATCAACCTACTTTGGTTTTCTCGCTGGCTTGGCAAAGCACCTGCTTGTATTGAGCTGAATGAGCTTGGATTTTCATTTGGTGAGATACTTTAATCAGCCCCTCGGTTCCCCCGCTCCCCAGCTGGTGTTGATTACATGCTGATTATTTGGGCACCACTCTTCGTGTCCTATAGGAGTGGTGTAGACCAGCTTCATGATCCGGCATGTCATTTTGACCAATCCTGATTGACCCTTTTCCCATGACACAGAGCCTCTCAGTGGCTAAGCTGCTGAAGGCTTGTCCTTGGTTATATGGATTTGTCTTTACTGAAAACTTACTGAAATGTAAGCAAGTTCAGGTAGCAAAAACATAGGTGGGCTTCTAGGCAGCAAATGTATTCCTTCTAAGGAACAGCATAAGCATCTAAAAACCTGGACTTTAGAACTTTTCCTGATACTCTTTTGCAACTGAAAGGGTTTGAATAAATGAACTGTCTTTTGGGGGCAGCGGGTTGTTTTTGTTTTGTTTTTGTTTTTGCAAAAACTGACCTACTGAGGCAGTCTCTTCCGTAAAGATTTCCATTAACTACTACATTAGTGCATCTTTTGCTTAGAGTGTTGAGGCCCTTTTATTGACTGTTGAGAGCATTCCAGAGTTGAACACTCTGTCACCTGCTGAGTTTGGTTTCTGAGCTCTGCCTGATGACTCAGACAGTGGCACCACCAAGGCCATAGCTTCTCAGCACTAGCCTGCGTTTTGGTGATAGTGTTGAGTAGCGTTTGTTTTGTCCCAGTATGGAGAAATTCAGAGAATTATAAGTTACCGTTTTTCATTTATTCATCAAGTAGTTGCATGGGCCAGCTTTTTGCATACGTCAAATTACAAGCCGTTAGAGTACACTTAAATAAAACCTACCTGTGGAGCACCTGGGTGGCTGTTGATCAAATGTCCGACTTCAACTCAGGTCATGATCTTGAGGTTTGTGAGTTTGACCCGTGTCGAGCTATGCTCTCACAGAGCAGAGACTGCTGCTTCGTATCCTCCTTCTCTCTCTCTCTCTCTCTGGGTCTCCCGCTCCCCAAAATAAACAAAAAAACCTATGTAGAAGTTACCCTCTGCTTCGGTGGTTGTCAACATTGGTTCTTGGGATAGCATGGGTAGTTTTAAAAAAGGCTAGTGGTTAGGGACGCCTGGGTGACTCACTTGGTTAAGCTTCCAACTTTGGCTCAGGTCACAATCTCATTTGAGCCCTGCATCAGGCTCTGTGCTGACAGCTCAGAGCCTGGAGCCTGCTTCAGATTCTGTGTCTCCCTCTCTCTGTTTCTTTTCCTCCTCTGCTTGTGTTCGCGTGCTCTCTCTTTCTCTGAAATAAATAAACATTAAAAAAAAAAAAAAAGGCTGCTTGTTAGATTTATCCCCAGAGATTCTGATGTAATAGATTTGTGGTATGGGCGTGGCATTGTTTTGTTTTTTTTTCTTTTTGAAGTTTGTTGACTCATTTTGAGAAAGAGAGAGAAACAGAGGGAGGGAGAGAGAATCCCAAACAGGCTCTGTGGTGTTAGCACAGAGCCCAATGTGGGGCTTGAACCCATGAAACCGTGAGATCGTGACCTGAGCCGACATCGGACCCTTAACTGACTGAGCCACCAGGTGCCCTGGCATTGGGGTTTTTAAATGTTCTCCTCTGTGATTACAATGTGCAGACAAGATAGAAGACCATTGCTTTACAGTTAATTACACTCTTAATTGGGACACTCTGGGTTTACCTTATGCTACAGATGTTCTTAAATAGGAAAGCATGGTGGACCCTGAGGAACTTAAGATAAACATCTACTTGTTGGAGTCCTGTCCCTGAAGATTCTGAATCCGTAGGTCTGAAGTATTTAGGAAAAGCTCCTAAATAAGCATGCAGATAAGAGGTCACAGGAACTCGGGCAGCACAGGTTAACAGAGGTCTGAGGTATTGAGGAACGGCTCCTAAGTAAGGGTGCAGAGAGGATGCCATAGGAATTCTGACCGTTTAGCAGAGGTCTCGGTTTTGTTTTGCCACCCCTGAGCGCTACAGGGAAAACATCACATCAGACTTCTCGGTGTTGACCAGCATTAATATTCATTTTTAAAAAGTCTGGCTTTCCTTAGTTTATGCATGTGGGAAAGCATCCTTAGCAAAGAATGAGATAATTAAATCAAAATACTTAGATGTCTGCCAGAAATGTATAGATGTTTATCTTCTTTGCTTCAGTTCAGAACATGCTGGAGTTTTTTTGGCCACCTTGGAACTTCTCAAGTATGCGTTTTATCATAAAAAGTGTGAGGCCGTAATTAAATCCTACATCATTGTTTGCTTTTCTTCTCTTCTTGCCTGAATTGGGAAGGGGTTTTAAGTGAATCACTTCCTAGGCCTCTGTGAAAATTGGCAGTGTTAGGTTTATTTTAACTTTTACAAGCCATGCTTAATTTGGGAAAAAAGTGATTTAATTTAATAAAGCATTTGATTGAAAGTCTGTCTGAAGTTAGATGACTAAGCGTATAAAACTAACTTTGTCGGGGCGCCTGGGTGGCGCAGTCGGTTAAGCGTCCGACTTCAGCCAGGTCACGATCTCGCAGTCCAGGAGTTCGAGCCCCGCGTCAGGCTCTGGGCTGATGGCTCAGAGCCTGGAGCCTGTTTCCGATTCTGTGTCTCCCTCTCTCTCTGCCCCTCCCCGGTTCATGCTCTGTCTCTCTCTGTCCCAAAAATAAATAAACGTTTGAAAAAAAAAAATTAAAAAAAAAAAAAATAAAACTAACTTTGTCACTGTTGAGAGGTAGATCGTGGGTTGTATAATTTCAGAGTGAACTGTTTCAGCTGGACTAAAGTGGTGGCCCCAATGACCTTTTCTGTGTCCATTTGTAATTCTAGAGCTCTCCACAGCCAACATGGCACTCTCTCCAGTACCTCTGGACTCTACTTTGTCTCCAGTGGTCCTTCCATCACAGTAGCCAGCAGTTTGAGATCTCTTGGGGTCCTTCCCTACTACCCATGTCCTTACACTTGCCCTCTTTACACTGTAGTTCTCTCCTCAAGACCCCCAGGGTTGTAGTCCCTCTTCCAAGTGACCTTCGTGTCTCCTCCTCAGAAGTTCTTGGACTTTGATCTTTTCAATTCAGAGGCAGCAAAATCAAGATTCACTTCTCTCCATCAAATTGTTCCTCCTCCTTTTGATGATTTGGAATATCTGGTCTCTTCCCTGTTGTCCAATTTTATCAGCCCCATCCACATACCTTTTTCTACCCTGATCAGCTTGTACCCGGTCTATGGCCATCGAATGTGTCCCCCAGAGATCCAGTCCTTAGTCCCTGCCACTGCAACCCCGTTTCTCCTGGCATACTGCCAGAAACCTCTACAGTGCCTTTGGCGGGCCTTCGTACACATTCATTTGCAAGCTCTCCAGGGGCCTCTGTTGCTCCTTAGCAATTCTCTTTACTCCTTAGACTAGGGCTCTCTTGCTTGTCCCCAACAACAGTTAAAGATCTTTTCTTATCTGTGAGCTCCAACCACATGCCTTCCTCCTTTACGCTCAGGAAGTCGCCTCACTAACTCCTTCACTGAGAAACTAGAGATAGGAACTCCGCCATGTTTCCTCTCTTCCAAAAGTGTCTCTGTACTTCTGATCTGTCTTTTCACTGTTCCCTTCCAAGGCTGATTGGCCAGCTGTGCTCTTCTGGTTCTCCCTTGAACTTTTTACCATTACCTTTTACTTGTACATCTTCTTGGGTCTTTCTTCTTCCGTGGACTCTAGTCTCTCCTATTCTAACCGCCCCCCCCACCCCCCGCCAATTTGGTTTTCCTGCCATTGCTTATCCAAGTCACTGTCTCTTTTACTGACAAGATTTCCTAAATGAACAGTCCCTTGGGAGTTCTCCTGTTTCTCCTTTCGCCAAGTGCAACCAAATCATGGCTTTACCACCCCAATTCAACTAATCTTGCATATATTCACTGTTTTCAGCCCCCACCTCCTCTGCCAACTTTTCACACAATTGATTGCTTTTTTGGGGGGAGTGGCTTCTTTTCTAGTACTTTAAATATAACTAATTCCTCAGTGTTCCATGCTTGGTCTTTTTTCCTTATGTCTTGAGATATGAATTCATCCATTCCCATGACTTGTTTCCTTTCAGTGCTCGTTAAATTTAACATGTACCTAATGAGTACCAGGCACTAAGGATTTAGAGATGATGAGCATGATAAACTAATTGCCTTCGAGGAGTTCAACAAACATTTATAGAGTACCTAGTATGTGCCAGACCCTTTCCTAATGAGTTACCCGAAGTCCCTGGCTTCACAGAGGTTACAGAGGTTACGTTGTGTTGGGAGAAACCCACAGTCAGTAAATAACTAAATGCAAGAGTATCAGTTTGCAATAAGTCTTGGATACTTATGAAGCAGTGAGGAAAGGAATGCATGAGGTGTGGGAGTCATAGGAGACCTTCTCTACTAATAAAAAACCTGCAAAGCCAGGTAGCAATAGAGGAGACAAATTATTTAATCTGTTTCCTCATCTATAAAATGGAGAAAATAGAACACCTACCTCCACAGGGCTGTTTTGAAGATTTGAAGAGGTAATACTGTCCATGTAAAATACTTCATACAGTGTCTGCCCTGTCTCCCTTCCTCCCCACCCCTACTTTATCAGTAGATCTTTCACTTGGCAAACTCAACAGGGCCAATGAGCATCTGGTAAACAATTAATAGAAAAGATGTACTAAGAATTTGACTTCAAGAAGCTATAAGAAATGGGAGTAATTATAGGAGTTGATTTATAGGTAGAATTGGTAGCCTTTTTTTTTTTTTTTGATGTTTTCTAACAGTTTCAATGTTTTTGAAATGACATATTTAACTCTTTCTTGAAGCAGAGTCAATAATCTTAATGTCTTCGAAATCCAAAACATGAATGTGAGATTAAGCTAGAAATTGTCATTTTTTTTTCTTAAAAAGGGAGGATTGGAAGTGTTCTGGCAATTAGACCCAGTGCTTAAGGTTTCTTGAGTAGCTCCTTTTTCCTCCTACTCCAGGTTTCCACCAGCTATTTCCTGGAATTAGGGTGCATATTTTGTCTCAGGATGGAAACACTTCAAAATCAAAAATTTTTAATTTTTAAAATTTATGTTTTCACATTGCCTGTGAGATCTAAGAAAAGAAAAACTAGTTGTAGCTTGGCCATTTTTTCTTGACCTGGGAGAGCTCTCGTTAGAGTATGATAGTTTTAATAGTTCAGAATGTCCTGAGAGTTAATCCTCCAAGTAGAATCTGGACTGAGTGTCAAGGAGGGAAGATTTTGACCTGGACTTTGGGTCTAGCAAGTTATGTGGATCCAGGACCACTTCGTTGGGCTGCAGTTTGGTACCTGTGGAGTAAAGAGACCATGACCTGGGTGATCTCTGTGGGCTCCATCAGTGCTGAGAGTCTGTGATGTTTATACTAGAGCGCTGTAAGTTTTCATGACTTGTGTGTTCCTGGCAAGCATGTCGGTGATGTGGATTGTCCCAAGGCAGGTGGGCATGCCCTCTTACATTTGTTACCAATGGACATTGCTTGAACACTGGTAATGGGAAGCTGTTGGTTACCGGTAGGACATCATCTGTAGGATTTTCAAATGAGCAAGTAAAACTTTTGAGAAATGAGGTGTGCATGTTTGTCAGGAAATGTTGGAATAGTAGACTGGCAAAATGTGAAGTGCTGAAATCAGAGGCAACCGGGTATTTACTTTCAAGACAAATCTTATTCCTGTTCATCTCTCTAGTTTCATTGCATTGTGGTTGTTAGAGTTCTAACAGGTTTTTAGTACACCTGCATGTCAGGAACTATGCTGGATTCTGGGTTTGGATGAGGTGATTACTGTGAGCAAAGATACATAATTTCAAGATAATGTAATACATGCTAAGATAGAGACAGATACTATTTGCCCTGGTGGGGGTGCCGGTAGAGAAGGAGCCGGGCACTGAGGCCTGAGGTCCAGGACAGGCTTCCTGGAGAGGCTGCTATTGGAACAGAAGTATGAAAATGTATTCACAGTTAGCCTGCTGAAGACCACTAGAAAGCTCACTTCCCAGAGGAACATCATCAGCAAAGGCGCACACAGTCTGTTGTGTGGAGGCAACTACAAGCAATTTGCTGTTACTCAGGATGAAGTACATGCAGGAAGTAGCCCAAGAAGGCCTCAGGGAGAAGCCAGGCCTGGAAGACTGTACACAACATGTAGACGAGGACAGATGCTGTGGCCAAGAACACCGATTCCGAAATTAAACCTTCTAGCGTCAATTCTCAGCTTCTTTCCAAGTTCCTTTCTTTCAAAGTGCCTTTTCTGTGCCATGGTTCTTTCGTTGATGCAATGGGGACGATGACTTCTACCTCACAGTTAGTCCTAGTATTTCGATCCGTCCCTGACAATAGGCCCTATGTCTGTGGAGCTAATGTTATTACTTGGGAGCTACTGAAGGGTCTTGAGGGATGTGAAACCATTCAGTCACTTGGCATTTACTCAGATCAGTAGGTTACTGTTTGGGGGTTGGATTTTAGGGTAGGGCTAAGCTTCGAGTCAGGGAAACCTCTAGGGGGTACTTTCTGCAGTGTGGGTATGAGGCAGGGAGGACACTGGTAGTAGGGATTGGATGGATGGAGTCCAGAAATAATTTAAGAGGTAAAAATGATGTCAAGTGTGCTGAGATGAGAATGTTAAGCAGGATTCCCTGATTCTGGCTCGGTGACAGATGGTGGTTGTGTGCCATGAACCTACATGTGGAATGCACAAGGAGCAACGTGTTTGGGGAAGGTTGGTTCTGGCCATGTTGGGTTTGGAGTATCTGTGGGATGTCAACATAGATGTGTGTACAGGAAACAGTTTGCAGTGAGAGTCTGAGGCTTGGAGGGAGAGGTCAGGGCTAGAGCAAGAGATGAGGGGAGTGACCACTCATAAGGTCATGGTTAAGCATAGGAAGCGGGTGAGTTCACTGGAGGGAGTTTGTAGGTGAGCAGAGACTAAGTGGAGCCTTTAAGACCAGTAACAATTGAGGATCGTGAAGATGGGAAAGGACTGACCAGTGAAATAAGAGATTGCACATAATAATGGTTTGAAATGGTTTGAATGGAAGAAATGGAGATTTGTTTTCAGAAACAAGGAGTCGCTTCAGTGTGGAAACGGGGAAGATAGATAAAGGGTGAAAATTTCAGGCTGCTGGGGTTGGCAATATAGAGATGGGTCATAAATGATCCTTAACGGGAGGGTTACCGGCGACTCTCCATTTTTGATGGCACAGCCATGGGGTAAAAATTTGTTCCTCACCATCAACGCTCTGTCCCCATCTTATTTGACCAGTGTACCTCAGTGCTTCACAGGTCCACTTGCAAAACCAGGAATCTTGGCCCCACCTTGTAAGCCCCATCATCTTTATCTTTTCTCCGCCACATCTATCAACCAGTGTGCTCCATTTACAGCAGTTCTTCTGCTATTGTTAGGTTTTTCTTTTATTTTACTTGATTTATGTTTGCCTCTGATTTGAGCTCTTAATTTGCATAACTGCCCAACCTGACAAACACGAGCCCACTGAATAGTATATTGATACTGGGCGAAGATGTTCTCTCTACATCAAAAAGGTTACAGACGTGGCCTTTCTCTCATAATCTCACATAGTCCACATTTTTCTGATTGTGCAGAGGAATTTATGGCTTAATTTTTTTAAAAAGAAGGAAGGGACTAATGTTTCTCATAACCTGCTTGTGTTTCTAAACATTCAGCATTGGCTTTTTTTTTTTTTTTTTCTTTCCTCCCCTTCTTTGTGTTTGGGAGTTTCAAAATAGGATTTGGCAGAGGAAATGGGACAGTGACGTTTTGTTTTCTGGTTTGAAGTTGTTGAGTTTAGCAGACTATGTTCATAGGGTGTGAATTGCAGGATGTAGTTCTGGGGTCCTCCCTACCAGCAGACCCCACATCAAGGTTATTCTGGGAAATCTTATCCAGAGCTGACTATAAAATACAGGACTGAACTTTGTCAAAAGGCTAAACAGGAAACAGATATAAATAACTACTCAGTCTTAAATCAGTGCTACCTACTTTCTCACACATATTTTATAATATATTTTAAAAAGTCATTTCCTCTTTTAAAACAAAACCTTTTAATTTTTAGATTTCTAGGTCACTTTGGATGGGAAACACTTCACTTTAATGTCTGTCCAATGGTACCCTCCCTTTTAGCAGGGGAAAAAAATAATCATTTATTTTCCAAAATGTAAAATCCAAAATAAAGTTTTTGAGAACATGAGAACACAATTTTCATTTTAATGGTCTTTGAATGCAGATAAGGAGCCATAGAACTTTAACAAACTTAGGAGAGCAGACCATTTGGTTTAAAACAGCATTTCTCAAACTTCATTATGCATCCCCTTTCTCAAAAGCCTTTTGAAACTTATTTTTCATTACCCTTCCCTCCCAATGGCATTTTAATAACACACATATACTGTGTTTTTGCATTGTATGTATATCTGCTCTATACACAACAAGGCCTTTTTTTCTTTGCAAGGAAACAATTTTCCCATTGAAAATGCATGGTTTAAACAACAGAGAAAACATGTCTAAGTGCTTCCGTCTTTTGGTTCTATCTAAACCACGTGTAAGTTGCTTGAGTACATTTATAAGACTAATACTCTTTCATGACTCTCCTCTCCTTTTTCAGACAGATTTTTCCTAACTTCCATCCAGAAGGGCCAGAGTTTGACTAATAGATGATAGGACTAATTTAACGCAGATGGTTTTTTTAGGATGATCTGGGTAATCTGAGAATATTGGTGATTGTTTTAGTGTTTATCTGAACACTATTGGTTTTCAGCTATTGACTAGCTCGTATCAGACATATTCTGTCTCCAAGGCACTAAGCTAGGCTTGGTAGTAAAGAGGCCCGAAGGTACTTAAGACCTCCCTGATTCCAAAAACCTTGTAACCTTGTTGGACAAAATGAACATAGCCAAGGGAAGTTATCCGAGTTTAAATAGAAAAGGTGGTTGCCAAGTGAGAATTAGGGGTAAGTGCTGTGGTTATTTAGAGAAGGATGAGATGTTCCAGCTAGAGTGGTCCACAAAGATATTACCCAAGAAGAGAGCTGGGCTGGAAGGCTCTTGGGTGGAATCGTGATTGGGAGGATGCACAGGGTGAGCTGAAAAAGCAGGAATGCCCAAAATATGCCCACCAATTTGTATGATTATCTCCAATACCTGCAAAACTCAATTTTTTCCATGTCTTCTAAATATCTTTCGTGAAGATGGTTGCCAGTTATTCAAATGGTGCCTGATATCTCTTTTTAGGTCCTCAGCTGGCTGTCATACACAAAGGACTTTGTAGTCTCTCTGAATCCAAGGATTGAGGCGAGAGAATTTGAACGTTAGGCTATATTCCATGGGGAGCCTGATATTTTAGGATGCTTCTTAAGGCCAGAGTATACAAGAGTATATAGAATGACAGGAATGGGAAGGGCCTGGGAGCCAGGAGTCCAGTGAGAAAACAGTTGCCAAGTGAGAGATGGTGCATATCTAAATTAGATAACTCTATGGATGAAGGAAAACTCAGCTGAGTTTAGCAATGGGAGCAAGGATGGAGACAAGGGGGGCGGATTCAGAAAACATCAAAGAGGTTAAAATGGCCAGCTTTGTTTACTTTGTGTAAGGGAGATGGAGTGGAAAGGAGGAGTCCCACATTGTGGCTTGGTGATGCTGATGGGGATTTGGTGCTGTGAATGGAGATGTAGAATATAAGAAGAGGAATGGAACTGAGGGAGGCTGGTTTTGCACACGCGGAGTTGTGTGCAGATGTGTGCAGCAGACAGTATGCAATGGGAGCCCGAAGCTTGGAGAGGTTGAGGCTAGAACAAGAGATTAGAGAGTGACAGCTTGAAGTTAAATGTGGAAGTGGATGAACTCACTGGAGAGTGTGTGCTTGTGAGGAGAACATTCTCCAGAGGAGATTCTGGAACCAGTAATCTAGTGGAAGGGGAGGCCGGGTTGAAAGGACAGGCTGGATCCTGTCTAGATATGAGAGGCAATGATATGAGAGGCAATGGCTGAAGTTCTAGAAATAGGTAGCTGGAGGAATGATAGGGTTATTAACCGTTACTTACAACTCTTAAATCAGAAATGGGCTGGGTCACTTGGTTCAACATCTGTTCAGCACCTGGGATCAATATCCTATTGGTTAGCCCAGTGATTCCTAGAATTTCAGGAAGGAGGTGGTCTCTTCATCTCCCTAGGGATTTTTGGATAATTACCTGTTTATATCTGTCTCTGGGTTGTAAGGTCATGTCGTATTCAACACGTATAAGCAGTGTCTACCTAGCAAGGTATCTGCCTTGCACTAGAGAAAAATTTGTTGAATGGATGAGTGATCAGGACCGTATGTGATGAAGTTTTGGGGTGATGATGGGGGGTGGTCCCAAGCCGACGGCCAAGAAAGAATTCTTGAAGACGTCTGTGGGGAAAAAAAGGTGATTTTATTGAAACACAGGGACAGGACCTGTGGGCAGGAAGAGCTGCACTGGGGTCATGACAGGTAACTCATTACATACCCTCAGGTGGGGATGGGGTCAGGGATAGAGTAAGGATCTAAGGAATTTTGGAAGCAAGGTTTCCAGGACCTTGACTGGCTAGCTGTTGCTAGGGAAATGCCATTTATTACCATTTAATAAAACTTCAGTCAGAGACCCTTCAGATGTGTATGGGGGCGGGGGCCATAAGTTTGGAATATGATTGCCAGCATGTATCTCTAGGCAGTTGAGATAAAGGAAGTAGACTTCCAGGATCCTTGAGGTTGGGATAATGTTAAGCCAAGGTTCTCTTTTGCCCCTAGCAAAATGTCGTCATCTGAGGCAGCTGAGCTCCTAGAGGGAGGTCACTCTGTCTCAAGGACTTGTCAGTGGGCTGTAGGCAGTAAGATAATTTAATTTTTCATTTACTTTAGTTTCCCACATCACCATGGCAAGCACTTCAACCCCTTTTCCTTTGTTCTTGGGCAGCCAGGAGTGTCCATGGAACATCACACAGATCCCACCTGGGGGTGGGTGGAGGGTGCTAGCTTGTGCTTTGTCCTCAGCTTGCCCCACCCTCCCTCGTCATGTATCCAAAAAATCCAAGAAAATGAAGACTGAGAAAAAAGGCTTTTGAATTTGAGGATTTGCAGATCATTAATGACCTTCAAGGAGGCCAGGTTCAGATTATAGAAAAGAACAGAACCCGGAACAAGGGGAAGAAGTTTATCTTCGTTTGTCTGGAGAAAACCCGATGGGGTGGTGGGGGTGGAGTTGGAGCTGATGGCGAAGAAAGAATTCTTGAGATGTCTTTGGTGCAAAAAAAGTGATTTTATTAAATCACAGCTTTTTCTTGTAATTTACTAAGATATTTGTAAACTGATGGAGACTCATGTCCTGGAGGACCGTGATCTCTCTCCGTCAACCATTTGTTTTCTTTCCTTTGTTTTTGGGCAGTCAGGGCTACCTGAGGAATATCACACACATCCTACCTGGGGTGGGGGGTATGCTAGCTTGGGCTTGGCCCTCAGCTTACCTTATGGTTCCTCATCGAAACTATTTTAACTTGGCAGTGAAAAAGAACAGGAAGACTGAGCAGAGACAATTTTGTTAGTTTCAAAACAGTGGGGATCTTCACAGATCTTGTACCCCTGTTAAATTTGAGGGTAAATAACACTTGGCTCAGGAAATGTTCCCTTAAAGAATCGTAAACTTTCTAGGACATGCCTAATGTTTCTGGGACAATGTTATGATTTAAGAGATTAAGACCCCGAAACCTATCAATTATGCTTCCCCTGGGTGGATGTAGAAACAAAGAACTGACAAAGGAGTGCTGTGTTGATAATCCATTTGACCTATTTTGAATACCACATGAGTTGCATACAATGTTATGAAGAAGGGCCTCATCATAGAATTAACAGAATAGTCATTAACAGATTTTAGAAACCCAGACCCTCTTTTCTTTTGTGGTCGGGACCCAGGAGGCTTTTAGAACTTGGCGGAGGCTGCGAAATAGCCATCCATATAGCAGCATCAGTATTAAAGCCCAGACCACAGTGCTTTGTTCTTTTGTCAAGAGACAAAGGTGACAAATACACCCTGCATCCTTGAACTGACTTTAAAATGTAGGATTTGGTTTACTCAAAGTTTCTTGGCTCATTTAGTCTCAAGAAGTGCGGAGATTTTTTTTTTTTTTTTTCATTTAGTCGGACTTCTGCTCAATTCAAAAAGCAAGAAAGATATCTGTTTCCTTGACCACAATCTATTCTGGAGACTTCTTGTAAGATTCAGTGGCTCCTAGTTACGTGTCTTAAGTTACTGGTTTCCTCTGAATATCATCAAACATGTTTAAAGATTTCTTCGAGACCTTATTTGAGGGAAGCTGAGTAATGGGATGGAACACTGTCTTCAAGTGATATTTATAAAGATAGTGGGAGGAAAGATAGAAGTTAATGAAACAACCTCAGACATAATTATAGCTAGGCAGAAGGAAATTCCTCTACTCCTGAATTCAACCTGGTTTCATATGGAAAATTGATTTGGGCTCATTATTAGTGTGTGTTCTTGATTCATTTTAGAAATAGAGTGCTTTGAAAAGTTAATCCTGAGATTAAATACATGTACTGAAATTTCATTTTTTTGTTTTAAAATTTAAAATTTATAAAATACTGAAACTGCCATAGTGCTATCATTTTTAATACTGATGATTAACCTTGTGATTTTTTATTGGCTGCCTTTTTCTTTGTTTAATTGTGTGGAATTAAGGAAATCATTAATGGGGGGAAATGATGTGGAGGATGGTGCTGGACAGGGGCAGATAGTGCCCACCTTGAACTCCCATGTCCAGAGCCTGGCAGGAGGGTTTTTGGATCAAATTGCGTTTCTGATTTAAAAGCCCATTACTCTGTAACAGGAAGTGATGGTATTGCTGCCAGTGTAGATTATTTCTTAGCCTGACCTTTATTGTGTTTGATTTTTGTGATTATATCTCTTTTGGGTGTAGGCTAGAGAGAATTCCTTCCCATGTTGTAGGGAGTGGTATTAAAACACGTGGATTTTGTTCAGTACTTCTGTTTCACACTTCCTTACAGATAAAGACCCATTCGGTGTGGATGTGACGGTGTTGAGTTTGGGTATGCCTTGCTGTAATGATATTTGACGGAAAAAACTTCGTACAAATTCACAAAACTACTCATGACACAGGTCCATGAAGGACATTGGTGTCCCTTTTTAAGCAGACTAGTTTTGTTTCCCAGTGTGAACAGTACAGGCAGGTGGGTAAGTGTTTTCCTTTTGTAAATTGGATATGAATGACATCTGGAGTTGTTTCCTTTTAAGGATCATATTTTAGGGAGTTATTATGGAAGGATAAACTTGTATTGCTGAAAGGAACTTTTAGACAATTTAGTCGTGTTGTCATTTGGGGGGAACTGAGGCCTGGAGAGGGAGGGTGACCTGTCCAAGATCTAAGAGGGAGAGAATTGCACCTAACTTCTTGGATATCTGCTTTTTCGGCCATTACTTACATTCCACACCACACTTGTCTGTCCTCATTTTGGGGTCTGTTTAGTTCTTGGCTTTTATGCCAAAACAAGTGGCCCAAAGTCCTCTAAGATATTTTGCTTGACCCAAGTACTGTTCACAACTTCTTAGAATTTGTCACCAGCATGTAAGAGGTTTTCACACAAAACTTCAGCTTTCCAGATTCTTTGGAAAAATGAGAGTACTGGGAGGTTGGGTAAGGTTAGGTCCCCATGCATGAGTGACTGCTGCCCCCTTTGGCTGGGACTGGTATCTTTAGGTTCCTCACTTGGTCATCAGTCACCACTTTGTGCCCCTCATTGTCTTGTACGAATGACTCTGCAGGCATTTGAATTTGAAACCTCCCCTGGTCTGATGAGATGTAGTTCCAGGTTATTTCTTCCCTTCCATGGTTTCTAAGGTGAATTGTGTCCCCTTAGACATTTTATGGCTGTATATAGAGGGATTCTTCTTTTGTAGATCTCTCTGTTGCCCTAATGGCCCACCCACTCGACTTCCAGAGCCTGGAGCATAGTACATGATCAATAAATACTTAAAACCGTAGAACAAAGGACCTCAATTGTTTCTGTAATAAGTCAGGTAGTAAATACTTTAGTTTTTGCAGGCTACCTGGTCTCTGCTGAAATCAGTCAACCGTGCTGTTGTGTTATGACAGCAGCCTGAGACAAAAACCAAAAAAATGGACATGACTTCTAGTCCAATAACACTTTATAAAAACAGCAGACCAGATCTGACCTGTAGGCTGTAGTTTAGTGACATATGCCGTGGAATTTTAGTGTTCTAAGAAAACTTTAAGTTACCACGTATTTTTGTATCTGTACTGCATGCTTCTTGTTAAGCCTTTACAATATCCCTCGTTTTTATGAATCTCCATTGCTGCCTACACTAGCAAGAATCTATTTACAACACAGTCCCTCTGCTAGTGAGGAGAATAAAGAAGGATGGATAATTTCAGCTTCTCAGCTTAAATACATATTTGTATTTATATAAATAGCAAGCTTTTGTATTTGCCTAAATTAGACTGTTAAATTCCCAACAGTGTAAATCTAGATTTAACAGCATATTTTCGGACACTACCAGGACAATTTAATGACACTAATGGTTTTAATACACTTTTTAAATGTTTATTTTTGAGAGAGAGAGCGCGCACACACGTGCCACAGCATGAGTCGGGGAGGGGAAGAGAGAGAGGAGGGAGACACAGAATCTGAAGCTGGCTCCAGGCTCTGAGCTGTCAGCCCGGAGCCCGACACGGGGCTCGAACCCATGAACTGTGAGATGATGACCTAAGCCAAAGTGGGATGCTTAACCGACTGAGCCACCCAGGGCCCTCATGATCCTAGTGACTTTAAAGAAGGGAGTTGTCCTGTCATGTCCAGTGGCCTGCCACCTGCTTTTTGAAACCTTGCTGAACCTATCCCTGAGCAGGTAATATTCCACCATTGTTAATGCTTGACCTGTTCTTTAAAATGATTAAATGATTAAAGCTACCTGCGCAGCTATGTTTGCAAGAGGCTAGTTTTGATACTGTGAGGAGTACTCCAATTTTTAACTTCATAAGGCTGTGTACACCTAGAGATATGGACCCAGAGCTTCATTGATGTAAACATTGTATTGAAAAGATACGGGTGACTTTTCCCCTATTGGGAGGATCACAATCTTAACTTTATTGGAGAGCCCTGAGGAGAATGTCTCAGTTCCAATTCTTGGTTTCAAACTGGTTTAAGAAACAAGTAATTGTAGCTTCAGGCATTGCTGGGTTCAGAGGCACAGGCAGAGTCATTAGAGGTGACGTGCTTACCTCCCTTTTCAGCTCTGCTTTCCCGTGTGTTGGCCCCATCGTTGGTCAGGACATCCCCTCCTGGTGGCAAGAGGCTACCAGAAGCTCTGTATCTGCATTCTGGCCTTTACACACTTCCTTCCAAGATAAGACTTGTTCCTGATAGGACAAAAGTCCTGTGCTAAAGTCTCTTTTCCTCTGATTGATCTGGCTTAGGTTGCATTCGTCCATGAACCAGATTCTATGCCCACAAGGTATGAAGCTGTGATTGGCCAGGTTGGCTTTTGTGCCCATCTCTAGAACTGAAGATGGTCTCACCTTTGCCCAGACCATATGGACTTAGTGGGGAAGTGGTGTTGTGCATGATGAATCAAGGTGTAATTGCTGGGAGTTTAGAAGGCCTTTCTCGATGCAGGATTGCAAAAAATTTCCCTTACGTATTCCTGAAATACTTATTACTACTATTGTTAATATTGTTTTACCATTTAGCCCTTTATCTGGATTTACCATGTAGTTTAGCACTCGATAATGTTATTTCCCCAGTTAAATTGGGTGTTCCTTCAGATCAACTGGAAAAAAGAACCAACCTGTGATTTAAGTATAATTATCTTCATTCTATACATGAAGAAATAAAGCCAAAGCTCTTACCTTTAGAAAGAGTATCTAGATATCTCGAGTGGTTCATTTCTTTATGATTCTGAATAATGTAGGATCAACTTTTTAAAATCCTCCTCCGCCTGCCATTCTAATATATAGTAGGGGTTCAGCAAATACTTAAACTCAGAGAATTTGAGAATTGGAAGGAATCTGTTGTTCCCCTGACCAATACTATTTCAAATCTAACAGCCTTATTTTACAGAGAAGGAAGCCAAATCTTCGAAAGACCACTTGACTTGCTCAGGGACTCGTACTCAATATTTCAGGGGTTGGGACTCAAACCCAGTTTTGAGTTTTTGTGACAAAACTAAAGCCTGGTTCATGAATGGATTGATGAAAGGACCAAATAATGCATTTCTTTTCTAAGGTCAAAGATGCCTTTGGTAACAAACCAATAAAAATAAAAATTCCTATTATTGTTTGCTAAGTTTGGATTTCTAGAGGCCAATTTTTTATCATGGACTGAAACTCCACAAATCAGTCGGTCAAAGGATGCGTATGGTTTCTAAGACGCAAAAGCCAGATGAGTTGAGTACAGTTGTCTAAGCATGACCCAAGGAGGACGTGTGCAGATGGAGAAGCAAGGGAGGATTCGAGAAATGCCCAAAAGTAGAAAGGGGTGGGAATTGGAGGCTGTGTTCTTAGGAAGGTTTAGGGGATGTTTTCTCTGACTGATGGCTGATGGAGCACTCTGTCCTCATGTGGTAGTGGAGTCATGAGGAGAAAGGCACACACCTTTCTCTGGCCCTGCTGCTGTACTGTGAAACCTTGGGGGGCTTGAAGTGGGGGCATGGTGACATGGCCCACCCCTCCACACATCTGCAGGGACAGCAGCTCAGTTAGTTGGGTGTCTTGAACACATCTGTTTGGCAGTGTCCTTGAGGACAAGGCACATGCCATAGGTGGCGGCACAGATAGAGGGAAGGGGGCCCAGTTGTCATGAAAAAGAAGTCCTCCTGATGTGGACCCGGAGCCTGAACTTTTTCTTGGGAGATCTTATTTCCTTTGTTGATGGATAGCAGGACTGATGGAACAACAGACATGAGAGGGGAATGGAAATTTATCTTTGGGGAACATCTACTGGCTCCGGGCCTATGGGTTTCAGGAAATGGTGAACATCCAGCAACAAATAGGAAATAGTTCAAGATCATAGTTGAGATAATTTGGTTTCCACTTTCAGAGTACATGTGCTGTATAAAAAGTTATAGGAAAGAACACAAGGTCCAGACTAATGGAAGAGTCTATCTAGTGCTAGGAGGGGTGTCCAAGGCTCAAAGACACAGGCAGGAAACAGATCGTTCTGTTCTAAGCCCTGGGTTGCAAAAAGTTGTGTGTGTATGTGTCTACGTGTACATGCATGCTTTTACATTGGGATGAGGTCAAGTTGAATGGTTAATGTAGTCTACTGAAGAAGACAGCAAATTATATGGTATAATTATCTTACCATTTATTGAGAGATTATTATTTGAGAAGCATACTAAAAATGATGTGTCTGTTGACATTCTGTATGCCATCTTTACCAAAAAAAAGGTCTATTCAGGTTCTCTGCCCATTTTTAATTGAATTTTTTTTTTTTTTTGGTGTTGAGTTGAAGCTCCTTACATATTTTAAATATTAACTCCTTAACAAAAATATCATTTGCAAATACTTCTCTCATTCAGTAGGTTACCTTTTTGTTGATTTCCTTCATTGTGCAAAGCTTTTTATTTGGGAGTAGTCTCAATAGTTTTTGTTTCCCTCAACAATGGAGACCTATGTAGAAAAATGTTTCTGTAGCCAATGTCAAAGAAACTACTGCCTGTATTCTTCTAGCTTTACGGTGTCAGGTCTCACTTTTAGGTCTTTAATCCACTTTGATTATGGATTTTATTTTGGAGTTTATTTTTGATTATGGTATAACAAAGTGGCCCAGTGTCATTCTTTTTTGCATATAGCTGTCCAGCTTTCCCAGCACCATTTATTAAATATACTGTCTTTTCCCATTACACATTCTTGCCTCTTTTCTTGTAGATTAATTGACCATATAAGTGTGGGTTCATTTCTGGGTGCTCTGTTCTGTTCCATTGATCTATGTGTCTGTTTTTGTTTTTGTTTTTTTACTAGTAACATCCTGATTTGATTACTGCAATTTTGTAGTATATCTCAAAATCTGGGATTGTGCTACCTACCGCTTTGTTCTGTTTTCTCAAGATTGCTTTGGCTATTCCTGGTCTTTTGTGGTTCCTTAAAATGTTAGTGTTGTAGTTCTATGCAAAATGTTAATATTTTGATGGGGGTTCCATTAAATCTGTAGATTGCTTTGAGTAGTATGGACATTTTTAGTGATGTTCAGCATTACTAATCATCAGGGAAATCAAAATCAAAACCCTAGTGAAATATCACCTCATACCAGTCAGAATGGCTAAAATCAAAATAATAGGAAATGAGGGTGTGAAGAAAAAAGAACCCTGTGCCCTGTTGGTGGGAATGCAGATTGGTACAGGCACTGTGGGAAAACGGTACAGAGGTGCCTCAAAAAATTAGAAGAATTACCGTATGATGCAGTAATTCCACTACTGGGTATTTACCTGAAGAAAATGAACATACTAATTTGAAACTATCTGTATACCCCATGTTTATCACAGCATTATGTACAATAGCTGAGATCTGGAAGCAACCCAAGTAACCATCAGTACGTGAATAAAGATGTTGCGCACACACACGCGCGCACACACACACACACAGGAATATTACTTTACAATAAAAAATAATGCCATCGGGGCGCCTGGGTGGCACAGTCGGTTAAGTGTCCGATTTCAGCCAGGTCACCATCTCGCGGTCCGTGAGTTCGAGCCCCGCGTCGGGCTCTGGGCTGATGGCTCAGAGCCTGGAGCCTGTTTCCGATTCTGTGTCTCCCTCTCTCTCTGCCCCTCCCCCGTTCATGCTCTGTCTCTCTCTGTCCCAAAAAAAATAAATAAACGTTGAAAAAAAAAATTAAAAAAAATAATGCCATCTTGTCATTTGTAACATGGATGGATACTCAGAGGTATAATGCTAGCTGAAATAAGTTAGGACAAATAACATAGATTTTAGTATGTGGAACTTAACAAATGAACAAACAAAAAGACAAAACAGACTCTTGAAAAGAGAAGAAACTAGTTGCTGGGGATGGGCAAGTGGGAGTGGGGGGAGGGGTGAAACTGATAAAGGAAATCAAGAATACCCTTGATAAGCACTGAGTAATGTATAGAATTGTTGAATCTTTATATTGTACACCTGAAACACTGCTAATGATATGTAAAAATCAAAAAAAAAAAAAAACAAAAACAAAAACTGAAACACATAGAGCTGATTAGAAGGTGAGGAATTAAAAAATAAACAATGTGATCTTGGGAAAAAAGAACCAACCTGTGATTTAAGTATAATTATCTTCATTCTATACATGAAGAAATAGAGCCAAAGCTCTTAGCTTTAGAAAGAATATCTAAATATCTAGAGTGGTTCATTTCTTTATGATTCTGAATAATGTAGGGTCTTTTTATAAGCAGGGTCTTATTAATACAACCGTTGAATGAATTATATTTAGATTGCCAGACATGGTTGCACTTTTGCAGATTTACTTAAAACAATTTTTTTATTGAAATGTAATCAACATGCAGTGTTACATTAGTTTCACATGTACAACATAGTGATTCGATAGTTGTCTACTCAGTGCTCACCATGATAAGTGTAGTTACCATACAACATTATTATATTATTGATTATATTCCCTATGCAATAGTCTTTATCTCCATGACTTATTTTATGACTGGAATTTTGTACCTTTTAATCTCTTTTATCAACTTCACCCATCCCCCCACTGCCTCTCTGGCAAGCACAAGTTTGTTCTCTGTATTTAAGAGTGTGTTTTTGTTTGTTCATTGTATTTTTTAGACTCCACATAGAAGTGAAATCATGGTATTGGTCTTTCTCTGACTTATTTCACTTAGCATAATACCCTCTAGGTCTGTCCATGTTGTTGCACATGGCAAGATCACATTATTTCTTATGGCTGAATAATGCTTGATTATACATTCGATCACTTTTTTTTTTATTCATCTGTGGGTGGACACTTGGGTCCCTTCCATATCTTGGCTATTGCAAATGCTGCAGTAAACATAGGAGAGCATATATCTCTCTGAATTAGTGTGTCTGGTTTTGGGGGGCAAATACCCAGTGGTGAAATTGCTGGATCATAATGGTATTTGTATGTTTAATTTTTTTGTGGAACCTCCAAACTGTTTTCCACAGTGGCTGCACCAATTTACATTCTCCCCAACAGTGCACCAGGATTCCTTTTCCTCTACGTCCTTGCCAACACGTGTTACTTCTTGTCTTTTTGGTTCTAGCCATTCTGATTAGTGTGAGGTGATCTCATCGTGGTTTTGATTTGTATTTCTTACAGGCTTATTTTTAATAGAATAATTAAAGATTGGGACTTTTGAGTATCATTGACAGTATTAAGTATCACTAGTAATTTAGAAGTTTGAAGACTCTGTTCATATGGCTGTATATTTATTATCAGATTACTGATGGGACTGGGTGGTTTCTAATTAGTACTGCTGACCCAAAAGGAAGGCTTGTTCCAAAAGACCAGCATCTAGCTGTTTACCTTGGTAATTCTTAATTGTGCTGTTAAAAGCATTCAGTTTTCCACCAGAGAAGAATACTTCAGGAGAAACATTCTAACTTCCTAGGAGATCTTTAAAATGCTACCCCAGATAGCCTACAGTGGAGGAAGAAGACCATAAAAGCTTTCTGAATCTGTAAGAAGTCAATAAAATATTAGATGACTACAGACAACATTGCAGAAATGGATTTCAGATATGTGGGTAAAATAAGGAATGTGCCTTAAAAAAAAAAGGGTACCTAAAAGCTGGCATTTATAAATGTGGGGTTTTAAGAATGGTAACTAATGATTGATGAAATTTTAAATATTAAAAGAATGAGAGAATGAATTTCAGTAATGTTGCTTTGAACTACAGGGTGAAGTCCTCAGTGAAAAATCTTAAAATTCTAACAATTCTAGGGGAACCAAATGTTCCTTATTAACATTCTTTTTTTAGAAATACATATTGCAAGAGAAGGGTAGGGATTTTAAAAACATTTTGAAGAAACACAGAATGGTTGAGTAATGGGAAAAAAAAAAAAGAAAAATCAAGGGGAGAGACTAGGAAAGGTAGGAGCTGGGCTATATTCAAAGGAATACACAGAATGGCCACAGTATAGAAGCCGGAAAGCCAACCCTAAGGGAAGCAGAGCTCACTGTGATAAAAGGCACTGGGCAGTTTTTCACTCTGACTCCAAAGAGCACGGCATTTCCCTGTCTCCTATGCTAACATCAAAACACATCGGATTTTTAAGTTCCTCTTCCGTTCTCCTTCCCTTCTTTCCTTGAAAACGTCAGATGTTACATAAGCTATGAAGGTCTTACTTGTGTATACTACACATGCCTAGATTCCAACCCAGGTGGATCTGAGTCAGTGATTTGGGGGCAGGCAGGATCCAGAGATTTGCCATTCTTAAACATTGCCCATGGTCGGGAACCATGGAGTTCACTGGAATGATCTCACAACTCAGTACCATATCTAACTAGAACTTGGAGAGGATTTCTCTTCTCTTCTCTTCTCTTCTCTTCTCTTCTCTTCTCTTCTCTTCTCTTCTCTTCTCTTCTCTTCTCTTCTCTTCTCTTCTCTTCTCTCTTCTCTTCTCTTCTCCCTTCTCTTCTCTTCTCCCTTCTCTTCTCTTCTCCCTTCTCTTCTCTTCTCCCTTCTCTTCTCTTCTCCCTTCTCTTCTCTTCTCCCTTCTCTTCTCTTCTCCCTTCTCTTCTCTTCTCCCTTCTCTTCTCTTCTCCCTTCTCTTCTCCCTTCTCTTCTCTTCTCCCTTCTCTTCTCTTCTCCCTTCTCTTCTCCCTTCTCTTCTCCCTTCTCTTCTCCCTTCTCTTCTCTTCTCCCTTCTCTTCTCTTCTCCCTTCTCTTCTCTTCTCCCTTCTCTTCTCTTCTCCCTTCTCTTCTCTTCTCCCTTCTCTTCTCTTCTCCCTTCTCTTCTCTTCTCCCTTCTCTTCTCTTCTCCCTTCTCTTCTCTTCTCCCTTCTCTTCTCTTCTCTTCTCCCTTCTCTTCTCTTCTCCCTTCTCTTCTCTTCTCCCTTCTCTTCTCTTCTCCCTTCTCTTCTCTTCTCCCTTCTCTTCTCTTCTCCCTTCTCTTCTCTTCCCTCTCCTCCCCTTTCCCCTCTCACCACATTTTCCCCAGAGGGCTGTATACCCCGTTCTCTTACTAAGGAAGAAGAAGGAAATATATGCAGCAGAACCCCTCCCTGACAGTCTCAGCTAGAGGGACACACTCCCTGTGCCCCAGAGAAACCAAGGACTGTGAGAACTTTTTTTCTTAAGTGACTATTTACCATGGAAGTCGTATAACCACATGTATCCCCTTAGCTGTACTCACCTTTGGGGTAGAAGAGCGAATTTTTCACCTGATACATACCAGTATTTAACTGTAGAAGGAATATTTGAACTACAGTTTGTACATGCCTTTTTCAAATCATAAAGATCAAGGTCTTAGATGATAGGGTGAGTTAATTCTGGATTATAGGAAATTCTACAAAGACCTGGAGTTGAGTTCTGATTCAGCCATGTACTAATGTCATCTTGGAAGAATCACTGATGGCCTATTCTCCTGTCTATAAAAGCACCCCCGTATTTTAGGCAGGATTGTTGCTATGGATTGGAGTAACTGTTGCATTTTTAAGTGAAACTTTATCGTTTGCCAGACATAAACATCAGGGCCAAAACCTTTGGACAGTTACAGTCAATCTTGAGTCAAGTGTTCTTATCTCTAAGAATGCTTTTCTGGCTCACGAAATGTGTTGATTGCAGTATTCCTTATTACAGTAACAGGATCTGTTTCAGTTGAGGGTGATTTGGAAAACACTTGCCATGTAACCTTTACTCAAGGTTTTTCTTGTTTTTTGAAGTGACGGTCTATGAAGTTGGCTTAATGTCAAGGTCATCTTCTTGAGTCAGAACTGCTGAAGAATAGGAATTTTAAGATTACTGTAGAGATAACTACTTATTCTAGTGGCCCATGTTCCTGAAAGATATTCTTTGGTGGAGTAACAGGGAAGAATTGGGGCATCCTTTGTGTCTCAAGTTCATAGTTTTCTGTCTTGTGTTGTAGGCTGCTTTCATAAGTCAGGAAGGGGACACTTAATGTCCATTTCCTTAATGTTCTAACAGTCTCAGGATTCTTTGTTTTTGTTCTTGTTGTTTGTTTTAAGGCCAGGTTTAGGGTAATATTTCAGGCTTGGAATTGGGAGCTGGCTGTGCTGGGCCCTGGGAAAATGGACATGGGTGGTGCTTTCAGGGCAGAAAGGCTCCCCCGAATCTGAGCTTTATTCTTAGCCAAAAAATTGAGTGACCATGATGCTCCCTCTTCTTGGATTCCTATTTTGGTTTTCCACTTGGTTAAACTTAGGGGTGAGGTGGCCATATCGACAGAAGGGGTGCCAGGGAGTGAGTAAGGTAGAAAGAATGCCTAGATGCTTTCCTTTCATCCTTCAAATGTTCTCCCACACCTTTAGGAATCTGAAGATGCTATTACTATCTTTATGTCCTCTGGTGCTCTTGTGTGTGTGTGTGTGTGTGTGTGTGTGTGTGTGTGTGTGTGTGTGTGCGCGCGCGCGCGCATGCGTTTCCACATTTAAAATTTAGACCACATTGGGCTTCCATTTTGGAGTAAGTTGTGAAGCAGGGATACAACTTTGTTTTCCTCTTTGGTTAGTCATTGCTCAGCCCCATTTGCTGAATAATCCACCTGTTCCCACTGTTAAGATTAACCACAGATAGAACAGGGTTTTTGGTTAAAAATGTCTTTTTGAAGACTCGACATCTTGAAGACCTTTTGCAGAATATCACCTCCATTTCTCTTAATTAGCTACGGTGGTATCCTCCAATGGCAACAATCTTGAAGAGCTGATGTTTGGTGTGCCAGGTCACAAATTGTGGTATCCTTGGGTTTTTATTTTTGAGAGTTGTACTTAGTTTTGTGTATATAGAAACTTTATTGATAATCCTGTCCTGCTGTTCCAAATTGACCTAATGCTAATTTAGATTAAATGCGCTTACTTCCTAGTCAATTTGCATATATCCTCAGAAGATGTATCTTCTCCCCTTGATTTTCTGTTTATATTGATCTAATATGCCATCAGCAGACTGCTTTAATTTTGATAATTGTATGTTTTAATATTGTAGGATACTTCTCTGCTGCTAGAGAAAGTAAAGAGTGGAAAAGGAGGCAGACAATACATTTCCTTACAGGCAAGTGACACGGAAGTTGTACACCTGACTTCCCACTCACACAACTGGCATCGTGTGGCTGCATTTGATGGAAAGAGAGGCTGGAAACTGCATCCTCCAGTTGAGGAGCCATGAGTCTGGCTAAATTCTATTAGTAAGGAAAGTGCTAGGGTTTAGCATGCTCTGGTGGGGCACTTTCTAATTCGAGGAATCCCTGAAAGTCTGGTGAGGTCAAGTGTGACTTGCCTTCCTCTGCTCTCAAGACAGCTCGCTTCTGTTTACAGGATATAGGGTCTCACTTCCCCAGGGTAAGGGTGTGTCCTGTGCGTAGCAGAGAGGTCTGTGTGTTAAGCCTTCAGGTTAGCAATGGCCCTGCCCTTTTCACTCCAGTCTTAGTATTTCAACTTCTGAATGCTGTCATTCTGTGCCTTAGGAAGAAAGTGCTTCAAATGGAGGAGACCTTGCACAATTTTGTTGCCTTTGTGTTGAGGGTGACAAAATTTCCTGTACTTCCCATAAATCTCACTCTAGGCAAAGGTAATTTGTTTGTATCATAGTGAATCCCAGAGCAGTGGTAAGGAAGCATTATAAACTAGCAGTTTCCCATATAACATGAACACATTTAGGGCAGGATTAAAAATTAAATCATGCTTCATATACTGACCACTCTTATCCTTTTGAGATATAACTGACCTATATTAGTTTCATGTGTACAACATAATGATTCAATATTTATATACATTTCAGTTTTTTAAACTTGCTCTGTTCAAAGAAGCAACATTTAAATGTGAGGCAATTCTAGTTGGCTGATAGGGGAGTTGTAATTCTTTAAGTACAGGCAAAGGATTTTAGAAAAACATGACAGAGGTCTAAAAAAATCATTGCAGTAGGTTTTTTAAAAATGGGATAAGTGATTAGAGTTTTAATTACTTGAAGAAGAAGACGGGTTTTCCCATAGCCAATGTCCTACTCAGTGGTGAAAAACTGAGCTTTTCTCCTAAGGTCAGGAACAAGACAAGAATGTACACTCTCACCACTTACATTCAACATACCACTGGAAATCCTAGCCACAGCAATCAGACAACATAAAAGGCATCTACATTGATAAGGAAGAAGTATAACTTTCACTATTGACAGATGACATACTATATATAAACTCTAAAGGACTCCACCAAAAAACTACTAGAACTGATAAATTGAGTAATGTCATAGGATACAAAATCAATCTACAGAAATTTGTTGCATTCCTATACACTATTAATGAAGCAGAAGAAAGTGAAATTAAGAAAATCCCACTTATGATTGTAATGAAAACAAAATATCTAGGAAAAAATGGAACCAGAGGTGAAAGACCTGTACTCAGAAAACTGGAAAACACAGATGAAGGAAATTCAAGATGACCTATAGAGATGGAAAGACATTCCATGTTCATGGACTGGAAGAACAAATATTATTAAAATATCTACACTACCCAAGGAATCCTACACATTTAATGCAATCCCTATCAAGATACCAACAGCATTTTTCACAGCACTAGAACAAACAATCCTAAAACTTGTATGGAACCATAAAAGACTTTGTCCAAAGCAATCTTGAAAAAGAGAAAACTGGAGGCACCCCAATTCAGATTTCAAGTTACATTACAAAGTGGTAGTGATTAAAACAATAACACAATATGTGCTGGCATAAAAAGACATATCAATGAATGGAATAGAACAGAAAAGCCAGAAACAAACCCACAATTACATGGTCAATTAATCTTTGACAAAGGAGGAATTAATATCCAATGGGAAAGACTGTCTTTTCAACAAATGGTGTTGGGAAAACAGCAACATGCAAAAGAATGAAACTGGACCACTTTCTTACATCATACACAAAAAATAAACTCAATGGATCGAAGAGTTAAGTGTGAGATGTGAAACCATAAAACTCCTTGAGGAGCACATGGGCGGTAACACCTGACATTGGCTGTGGCAACAACAATACCTATTGTTCCTGATAGGCCTCCTGAGGCAGGGAAAATAAGAGCAAAAATAAACAATTGGGACTACAGCAAAATAAAGTTTCTACACAGAAAACAGTAAAGGAAACAACAAAACTGAAAGGCAACCTACTAAATGGGAGAAGATGACCGTGAAGTACATATCTGACAGAGGGTTACTATCTAGAACATATAAAGAACTGACCCAACACAATACCCCCAAAATAATTGAATTAAAAAATGGGCAGAAGACACGAACAAACATATCTCTAATGAAGACTTACAGATGGCTAACAGACACATGAAAAGATGTTCAACATCACTCATCAGGGAAATAAAAATCAGAACTACAATGAGATAACACCTTACATTTGTCACAATAGCTAAAATCAGTACAAACAAGTGTTGAAGATGTGGAGAAAAAGGAACTGTCTTGCACTATTAGTGGAAATATAAACTGGCATAGCCACTGTGGAAAACAGTATGGAGGTTCCTCAAAAAAAATAAAAATAGAACTACCCTATGATCCAGGAATTGCACTATTTGGTTTTTACCCAGAGAATACAAAAACCACTAATTCAGAGGGATACATTTACTCCTATGTTTGTCGGAGCATTACTTACAATAGTGAAACTTTGGAAGTAGCCCAAGTGTCCATCAGTAGATGAATGGATAAAGATGTGGCATAGATGTACAATGGGGTAGTATTCAGCCATAAAAAAGAATGAAATCTTCCTAACTTGCAGTGACATGGATAGAGCTAGAGAGTATAATGCTAAGCCAAAATAAGTCAAAGAAAAACACCATATAACCTTACTCACATGTGGAATTTAAGAAACAAATGAGCAAAGCGGGGGGGGGGGGGGGGGGGGGGAAAGACCAATCAAGAAACAGATTCTTAACTATAGAGAACAAACTGATGGTTGCTGGAGGAGAGGTGGGGAAAATTGGGGATGGGGATTAAAGAGAATACTTATGACAAAAAAAATGAAATGACCCTCCCTCCCCAAAGAGGTTTTGTTTAGATGGATATATCGGTGGGCAATATATGAGAGAGTGAAACACTGGCACATTATGAAGGATCAGAATTTCATGTAAGTGTTGACAACAGATTTATTCTTGGCTGGTCTGTTTCATTCGTGTAAGTTACTAACTTGGAAGTACTGTGTGTTCAGATAAGAATGACTACTGTAGCAAACATACCCTTTTTTTTTTTTCCCTCCACTTAATGCTCAAATTATAATTGGAGATGTGTGCTCCTTAGTGACTGTTGTTTGGTAACACCACTGAAATTCTAGTTTTCAGTCAACCCTACTGCTATGAATTGAGATACTGATGCCAACATTTACCTAAGGACTTTAGGTAAATGTGGCTGAGGCTAGCTGTATAAAAACTCAAAGCTGGGAAATGATGCTATGACCATGATGGTATTTCAGCACTTCACAGGTCATAGGATTCAAGAGTTAAAAAAAGGGACATCCTGTCCATCTAGTCTGATAATAATCAATTGGAAAGGAGTTACTGTCTCTGCCAGAGTTTGAGAAGGTAGCCAAGAGAAGATTGTATATATATCACTAAAGCTTGTGTCGTCATTGAAGGAATCAGACCTTATGTGTTCTATTGATGAATGCATTAAAAAACTCCTTTTCCAAGTAAGTCTTATGATTTAAAATCCAAATAGGTCAAGTGTGTTATTACTTAAACCTTCTAATACCCTATTTGATGAAATAACTCCTTTCCATTTCATGAGATGCTTTGAGTCAATTATTATCCCTCTAACTTAATAAAAATTCCCCTCGGATTATTTTGAATTAAAAATTCTGATAACATTTAAACAGTATAGAAGCATAGTGAAAAGGTCTCTTACTACTTTTTCCATTAATGCATATTCTTAAAAATAACATGTTAGTTTACCACATATTAACACATATCTGTGCTCATAAACATAGGTGTGCACGTATACATTTTTAGAACCTAAATTAGACCATACCTCCCATTATTCTGTAACTTCATTTTTATTTTTAATTTGTTATTTAATGTTTATTTTGAGAGAGAGAGAGAGGGGGAGAGAAAGAATCTCAAGTAGGCTCCACGCCCAGCACAAGCTAGACATGACTGCAAGATCGTGGTCTGAGCCAAAATCAAGAGTGGGACACTTAACCAACTAATCCACTCAGGTGTCCCATGTAACTTCATTTTTAAAACTTAACTATTTCAGGCATCTTTCCATGTCGTTACCATATTAACTATAAAGGTGTACATATTTTCAGTTCTGTTCTAAGTCATTCTAGAGGAGGATGCAGAGAATTCTTTTAACATGAACATAAGGTATACCCCAAGTATCAGTTCTTAGTTTTCAGCGGGCCCTTTTCAGAAATTAGCAAATCACTGGAATGTTGGATTGGTGAGTTGAGGGCAGTTTTAATATCTGGAGACTGAATTGGTAATCCCAGCTTTAAATTACTTAAAGCTATAATTAATCAAAAATATTTAAACCTAGTATTTTGGGTATCTGATGTATAACTGACTCATAAGAACCTAAAAGATGATTTTCACTAAGTGTAGAAATGTGACTTCAGGTCCGCATTTACATTTAGTTTTCGACTAAGTTCAAGCCAGATTTGGTTCCACATTGTCTTTTTAAAATATTCCATCAGAAATTTAAAGCTGAGAATTTCCTATGCTCATAGATTACTATTTTATTATCTGAATTGTCTGGGATTAGGCCAGACAGAACTCTTCTGGTAATCCAAATAAATTTCTTTTGTGTTCTGAGCTTATATGTCCACTAGAGGGTGCATTTTACTCTTTTTTGACACAAGATAGAAGTTTAAATCTATAATTGTTTTCTGTTGCATGGATCTGCCTGTATTTAATGATCAGAAAGCAAATTACCTAAAATTCTTAAACATGGGCACTAGGAGTCTATCATTTAAAAATACAACTCATTAATATAAAACAACCATATTGCTATTAAAGTAATGGCTTGGCAATGAATGCTATAGGGAGGCACCAGCAGGGGTCAGCGAAGGGTGGTTAGGGAAGCTTCATGGGTAAGCTAGGACTTTATGTAGCATTAAAAGACCAGTGAAGGTCAAATAGGGTAGCACAGTGCTTCTCAAACCTTTATGTCTCAGGACCTCTTTACTAAAAGGCCTCAAGGAGCTTTTGTTTATGTGGGTTGTAGCAACAATATTTAATAGATGAGCAAACAAAATACTTTGAAAATATTTACTAATTCATTTAAAAACAAGCTATTGCTTACTTATCTGAGTTACATTTTTTCAATGAAAAATAAGTCTGTTTTCCAAAACAAAAAAATTAGTGAGAAGAATGGTTTTACATTTTTGCAAGTCTCTTTACCATCTGGCTTAATAGAAGACTGCTAGATTCTCCTGTCTGCTTCTGCATTTATGTTCTGCAATATGTTGCTTTGGGTGAAGTATGTAAAGAAAATTCAACCTCCTGGAGTTACGAAGTTGGAAAAGGGAGGGATATTTTAATAGCCTTTTCCAATAATTGTATTATTCTATGGCTCTTCACTGAACTTTCAAGTGGCTCCTTTTTCTTTTAAGTATTATTTTTGAGAGAGAGAGAGAAGGGGAGGGACAGAGAGAGAGGGTGAGAGAATCCCAAGCAGGGTGTCTGCTTGATCTCATGAACTGTGAGACTGTGACCTGAGCTGAAATCAAGAGTCAGATGCTTAATCGACTGAGCCATCCAGGTTCCCCTCAAGTGGCCCTTTCTTAAAGGTTAGTTGGAATGTGGATTCTGAAGCCATATCAGGATATGTACAGTCAGTTTTGTTAAAAAAATCCATTTGTCTTGGGTTTTGAAAGGATCTTTACCTGTGCATGGTTTTGTAATATTAAGTATTGATCTTGGAAAATATTGGTTAAATGAACCAATAGTTAACATATAGTTAAGTATATCCTCTAAATGTTAACACAGTATAAGAAAAGTCAGATTTGTTAATATCACTTGATTCAGCAGAAAAGGCTTTCAGTATTGGGAATTCATCAAATTCACCATGGCAAATAAAGATTTTCCAAAAAATCAATTTTCATTTGAAAGTTAAATTTTATCACTGGCAACAATGCTGTGTGTTTACTTGAATTCACTGGCTCATGTCATTTATTTTTTGAGAAAGTGTTTATAAGATACCCAGGTTTGAATAATTGTAGTTTGCCTCTTAGTCATTCTTTAAAGTCAAAATAGTGTTGTGTGGAAAAAAAAAAATGCTAAGTCAGTTGATACATACTTTTTCTTGAGATCATCCTCATACTTTAGTAAATAACAGAAATGCTATATGTGCATTTCCCATTTTATCACCCAGAATAATAAAGTAATAAAAATAAGTAACAAATAAGTAATAAAAACATGTCATGGTAATAATAAGAAATAATAATAAGTTGTCCATGGCTAAAAGATACTTCCAGAGTCTAAGATAGACTAATGAATTTAATAAAATCAGTGTTTACTGATTCATCAAGGTCATTCTCAAGTGCAACTGACCTTTTCTTTTTTACCAGTGCATGGCGGTGAAAATTACAGTGGCTTTTAGTTTGATGCTGTTGCCATGATTTGTGCTAAGGGGCCAGTGGTTCTCTTCACTTGTGCTTTTACGTCATTAGTGCAAATGTCAACACAGTGTAAGAGGTACATACTGTCCTGGTATTGACATGAGAATAGTTTTGACCCTGTAGGTCCTTTGGAAGGGTCTTGGGGTACCCTCCGGAGTCCATGGCCTGCGTGTTGAAAATGGCTGGGCTTGGGGCGCCTGGGTGGCGCAGTCGGTTGAGCGTCCGACTTCAGCCAGGTCATGATCTCGCGGTCCGTGAGTTCGAGCCCCGCGTCAGGCTCTGGGCTGATGGCTCAGAGCCTGGAGCCTGTTTCCGATTCTGTGTCTCCCTCTCTCTCTGCCCCTCCCCCGTTCATGCTCTGTCTCTCTCTGTCCCAAAAATAAATAAACGTTGAAAAAAAAAAAAAATTAAAAAAAAATAAAAAAAAAAAAAGAAAATGGCTGGGCTGTTAAGAGTAGAACTGGGTGTTGTGGAAGCCACAGTGAACAAGGACGGTGTCTACGGAAAGGAGAGCAGGAGCCAGCTGAGCAGGGACTATAGGTGTGGGGTCTCGTGGGGAATAGAGGGAAGTCAGAGTACAAGAGCATGTGTCTTGAAGCTGGAACAGACGTTTGAGGTACTGAGACCGTGGTTTTCCTGGTAGGAGGGCACACATCTGTAACACCTCCCCTCTTCCCATTCCACCCTGCTTCTCTTCTGCCCATCCGTCTTCTGTTTTTGAACCCCAAAGGCAACACTGAGCCCCGCATTCTTCTTGGTAGGCCTTAAAATACAAACATTAGGGGCTTGAACATTAGGATAGCTTCAAATGCCAAGCTAAGGATTGGACTTCCTGCTGTAGACAGTGATGAGGAACCCTTGCTTAATCTGGTCCTCCCCTTCCTGAGAATGGCGGTTGACAATGATATTTATTGAAGGTGTGCTGTATGGTAAATGTTAAGGGTACAACATTGACAAGATGGCCCCAGGACCTGTCTGGTAAGGGATATAATCGAATGTCAGCAGTGTTCTGGGGACCCACAGTGGGGACCTCTAATCCCAGAATGGGACAGACAGGGTTATAGGTCAGGGCAGACTTTCTGGAGGAACTCAAGTTATGTAGGCTAAGGCTTTTGAACTTTGAGGAGGAGTTATTCCAGCAAAAGGAAAGGGGGCTGTAAGGATCAGGAGGAGGAAGAGGAGAGGGTTTCCAGAGAGGGAATAAACTGTGCAAAGGCATGGTGGGAAGAGCCATAGTGGGTTGTTGATGTGGCTAGAGTGCAGAGTGTGAAGGATCTAGGGTATTGTGTTTTAGCAGCCTGTGCTGGCTTACACAGGGAGGCCCTGGCCAGAGAACTGGAAGGCCCTGTCAGTCCTGTAGACAGAAATTGCTGACTGGCTGACTGGGTGAAGGAAGGTAAGGAGTCCAGGACTTGAGGTTTGTGGCATGGGCAACAGGTTGGATGGTGGCTGACATGTCACTGGAGACCTCAAGGGACTAGCAAGTTCAGAAGAGAGAAGGATACCTTCGGTTCAGGAGATGCTGAGTTTAACGTAACCGTGGGGTATCCAGGTAAAAAATATTCCCCAAGCAGTTGCCTTACACAGTTCTGGAAACGAGGAGGTGGGGAGGTTGAGGGGGGAGAGTGAGAGAGGGTAGGTTGCTGTTGATAGGTAAAACTGTGGGCAAGGTTATTCTGGCGGCTGTGGCCAAATCACTTAAACCTTCTGAAGGTGTCATCTCTTGTAAAGTAGAAACGGTATTTTCTTTCATCTCTTGTAAAGTAGAAACGGTGTTTTACTTGCCTGCATCACCAAGCTGCTGTCACTCGAAACTAAAGAAAATGGAGCAAAAGCACATTATAAGAACAAAGGACAGTATGCACTTGAGTAATTATTGCACTGGATTAAAAGGGGAAACGCTGGACACGTGAGAGCATGGAGAAGGCGCCAGGGAGTGATGGTCAGGACTATGGGAGGACAAAGGGAGGGGACGGGGGCACAGGGAGGCCGTGGCGATACCTGTACACAGGGGAGGGAGGCTGTCCTGACCCCTGCACCGGTTCAGCTGGCAGGGGAGGTGATCATCTCGAGAGAGAGGTAGGAACATCAAGAGAAGGAGCTTGTACGTCGGGAAGGTAACATCTTAAGCAAAGCTTACGTTGCATAGACCTCTCGGTGCGTGTTGTCCATCGGATGGTCAGGAAGTGCCATTCAGGGCGTCCTTTCCTTTGTGCCCTTGTGGTTCACCTTTACTTTGACTGCCACGTGTACACATAGCTGCCTCAAAGTTCTACTGGCCAGCACAGTGTTAATTTGAGAAAGTGGAGTCTGCGTGCCTTTAGGACGGTCACGCGTGCTTCTGTACATCACGGGCCTCTTGGGTCCCTCTCACCCTCTACTCCCTCTAGCTGCTTCACAGATGGAGCCTTTCCGGCCTGCCCTCCAGGTATTTGCGTTTGTGAACCCAGGTGGACAGCTGCCCTGGACTGCTTGGCCTACGAGGGGAGAACGGTGAGGTGGGCGTGAGGATGGGGGTCAGAGCGGAAGCCAGTTAAGGGTGTCCCAGAGGGGAGCCCCTGATGTGTGGGCGAGTGGTCCCTGGGGTCAGATGGGAATGGGTTTTTTTAAAGTGTTTTTATGTTTATTTTATTTTTGAGAGAGAGACAAAGCACAAACAGGGGGAGGGGCAGAGAGAGAGGGAGACACAGGATCCCAAGCAGGCTCCGGGCTCCAAGCTGTCAGCACAGAGCCCGACGCGGGGCTCGAACCCACGAACCGTGAGATCAGGACCTGAGCCAAAGTCGGCGCTCAACTGATTGAGCCACCCAGGTGCCCCGTGGGAATGGATTTAATTAAGCTTTCCTCTCTCCCACTGAGAGCTGCAGGATTTGGGGCAAGTTGCCTAACGTACATGAAACTTAGCTCCTCGCCAGTAAAATACACCTCGTTTCACGTTTGCTGTAGGAGCGAACAGCATTGGGAAATGGGTGGCACCGTGTGCGGCAGGTATGTGAGCAGCAGGTGTTAACACATCTCTGGTCAATTTGGGTCGGAATGTGAGGTTGAGATTTTGAAATAATCCAGTAATTCACGCGAGAATGTCAGGAGTTAGGAAGGCTCCTTGGTTTTGAGGTTTTGTCTCTAACGCAAACTATTTATATTTGTTCAGCCCTCCTAGGGGAGGTTCCATTTACAAGATGGGTGGCACATACTTAATAATGGTACTTATCCAAGCCTTGGCTTTTCTAAATTTGGACCAAATATCATTAGGATACTTCAAAAGGGCAGAACGTTCTAGAACCCTTGTCAGTGCAAGTGACTTATGAGCACCACCCCGCTTGGGTCCTTTTGTTAAGCGACTCAACCCATTTGGCCTTAGAAGTTCTGCACTCCAGCCCAACCCTCCTCAGTCTATCCTAGGGGTTCTTTTCCAAAGCTGTACCAAGAAGGAGGGCCTGGATGCCTGTTTTGCTTTGTGTATGTGTTTGAGGGGATGGGGATCAGACCATTTTGGGTAACGCCAGGCACCTCAAGGAGTGTTTTCTCCAAATAATTATTTCCCAAGAATAAGTCAATGAAAAAGACACTGCTAGGTGCTGCTTTACAGTTCCTGGTTCTATTGAGGGGCTAGGGTATGGAAGGTGAAGGAGGAGTGTAGATTAGAGAAAACTTCCCACTAAGAAAAAAGGTCTTCTAAACAGCCGTGTAGGCATGGGCAGGACGTTTCCCTGCCAGGCCTGTCTGGCAGTCCTAAGTCTATCTGGATTGTCCTGAAGCCTATTCCTTCTATTGGACCTTTGTTAATATAGAAAGGCCCCCTGGAACCCACTCAGGGGAAGCCTCCATTTCAAGGTCACTTTGTCTTGAGGCAACTTTCACCTTCACCACTAGGAGTTACCCACCCCCAATCCTTTCTGTATAACAGTAATTTCTGCAGCGTAATTGCTTGAGAACTCCTTAGGAAGATTGAGAAAACCCCAGGTATAAGGCCCACCTGTAGAGATCTTTATTTTTTAGGCCTAGTTCAGAGTTTGGTTCTGATCCATGTGGTTTCAGAACACATCCTTAGAAACATTGCCCTAGATCAGTGATTCTATATCCAGGCTGCACATGGGAATCACTTGGGAGCTTAAGAAAAAAAAAAAAAAAGTACCAGTGCCTGAGTTCTAGCCTTAAGATTGTGTGATTTAATTATTGAAGATAACAGTAGGTACACAGACACCTAACACATAGCTCATAACTCAGCATAAGGGACCCAAGTCAGTGTATCTCAGGACAAAATAAAATCTTGGTGCTTAGTCTCTAAAACTGTCTTAGTAATTTTATTATGTTTCCTTCCATTTTGTAGTAGGTGTTCACATTTCAGCATTAGGATTTTTGGTCTATGAACTTTCTCCCATCACTTCTTACTTAATTCACTGTCTCAGTGTGTCGTATATACCCAGAGGATCTCCTACAGAGTGTGCTTCACCCTGCCACCCACCAGGGGGCAGGCACACTCAGTCAAATACTTGGGCTCTTCCTGTCCGCGCACATTGTAGCTGGCAGGGGAAAAAAATTACCAAAAGAGAATGGAAAGGCAAACCTATTTAAGGAGGTCCTAAGCTAATGACCGGTTGTTGTTGTTGTTGTTGTTGTTGTTGTTGTTGTTGTTGTTTGCTGTTGCTCAAAGACTTTTTCTAGGAAGAACATAGTTGGGTGGGTGAGTCTAAAGGATGTGCTACCATGGTTCAAGTCTTGCCCATAGCCCAAGGAATATTTAAGGAATTTGGACGACTGAGTACACCAATGAAGAGTAAGAGAATGTATGTGTGATCACTGACAGGCACGGTGACAGGAGGGGCCTTTGCTTTCCAAGAGTATCCACCCACCCCCACCCCCAAAAAAGTGGTGAGAGTAAGCCTCTCACAAATACCTTGAAATGCTTTCCCAACAGTGAGGTTATTTGTAAGGGCGCTGTATTTGGCGCTTTTAAACTAATACCATTGCATCCTTTTTCTAAGATGTGGTTTGTTTCAAGGAGAGGAGGGAATAAGGAAAACCGATCTCTAGTTGAAGAGGTCTCAGAATCTTTAAAAAGGAATCTGTGACATGAGGTTTTTTCCTGATTCCAGAAATGCATTAAGTGGAAATATTTTTCTCACCACTAAAGTGAAGATCACATTGGTATTTAGGTGGGCTTCCGAGGAAGCGGATGAACAAACGAACAACTTCTGGAAGAAGTTAGAACTATTTCTGATGCCTGTAAGTGTTCGCTGTAACACCGGATAAAAACTTCAAGATACAGTAGTGGGGGAGGTGAGAACGACACTTTATATTTCATTCACTCACTTTCTCTTAGGTTGTTGTCTTGGGGTAGAGTCCCTGTGGTGTTCAGTGACCGTGACCCTGAGGAGCTTGCCCTGGGTGTCAGTAGCGTATCTGCTGTGCCAGTCACTGAGCTGTTGAGCTAATCAAGCTCTTGTCTCTTAGTCCCAAATCTGCCCTTCTGAATGGAACAGCACCGTTCCCTGCCAGGTGCTCCCTGGTTAGATGCTGCCATATGGCTTGCTCCAGGGAGACTGCAAGGCCAGAGGAGGGACTTGTTCCTGCTTCTTGTTTTCTTGCTGTTCCACTTCATCGCCTCAGCAGTGGCCCTCTCCCTTAGCAGCAGTAGTTGGTTTAAGTCTAGCTTCTACACATTTCCAGAACTAGCCTTATTATGTGCCCGTTAGAGGTCTTGGCCCCAGTTAGCAGGGCAGGGCCCTTTCTTCAGAGGTGTGCACCCCAGTTCCACAGGACTGCTTCTCCAGGCCCCTGGGGCACCAGTACCAGCCGGGCAGTGCCCCACCCTCAGAATGCTGCCCAGCTCCCTGCAGCTAACTCAGCTGAGGCCCAAATGTCCTGGTTGTGCATTCAGTTCTGCAGTCCCTGTGTAACTCACTTGTGACGGGACATTCTCTATTAAAAGGAGTGTGGTTTCTGGGCGCCTAGGGGGCTCAGTCGCTTGCATCTGCCTCATGATATCAGCTCAGGTCATGATTTCACAGTGAGTTCGTTTGTTCATGAGTTCGAGCCCCTCATGGGGGCTCCACGTTGACAGTGTGGGTCCTACTTGGGATTCTCTCTCTCTCTCTCTCTCTCTCTCTCTCTCTCTCTCTCTCTCTCTCTCTCTCCCCCCCCCTCCCCCCCTCCCCCCTCCCCCCCTCCCTCCCTCCCCTCCCTCTCTCCCTCTCCCTCTCTCCATCCACCCCCCTCAAAATCAATACATGTAAAAAAAAAAATAATGAGTGTAGCTTCTGTTTTTCTGATAGAACTTTCTCAACAGGGTTAAAGTTTTAACTGGTCCTAATCTGTATCTATTTTGGTCTCAAGTTCCTCTCAAAATACCTGTGTGATAACTTTCTAATTACACATATTCTCTCCTAGTCCCTTTAATTGATTGAAGCAAAGTTGGAATTCTCCCCAGAAAGCAGAAAGGATCTACCTGTTAGGACCAGTTACAGGTTAGCAAGAGTTTGCTGGACATAAGCTGATACTCAGTTTTTGATAACTCACGGTCTGAATATTGGAAAAGGAAGTTCAGTGGATTACTTTCCTCAAACTCTGTTTGTAAAAATGTAAGTAATACTCATAGGAGCGGGTACATAAAGGAGACAGGTTTTCCAGATGTATATGAGAGCATGCGAAATTGAGAGACCAGGTCAGGATGTTAGCGAGCAGAGGAAACCCAACTGTTCCAGGCAGTCAACAAAAAAGGAAAGAGGAATCCTAAAGGTAGAACAGAGGAAGGAATTGGAAAGTGGCATTTTCTAGAAAATTAAAATGAAAATCCTACTAAAAAACTACTTGATAGATGAACTGCAGTCTCTGGGGATATACCCCCCCCCACATATACCATACAATTTACTCATGTAAAGTGTGCAACTTACGTCTTTTTAGTATACTCGAGATGCATAATCATCCTCTGGAAAGACACGTTTGCATTCACAGTGCCTTAACCTGTCTGTCCATCATCTTTATACTATTCACAAAAGAGGAGATTTGCTTGCCCACTTGTCTGAGTAAATTAACCTATTTGAGCTAACTCCGAATATTGAATGTATTGTTGTGTGTTTGGTACAGAATTTAGTTACGGTTTTGGATGAACATTTCCATAGATGAGCACAGTGTCTCAGGTAACTTTGCTGGATTGTGTGTTCTGTGATAGAATTTGTCCTGTCACAAAATGGTTTGCCAACACTGGGCTGGCTTTCCATGGCTTTTTTTTTTTTTTTTTTTAATTGAATAGGGTTCAAAGATTATATGAAGCGGAGACTGGGAACAGAATGTATTTGGTACCAGATGCCCTTTAGAAATGAGCTCTGTGATAATTTTCTCTTTGTGCGAATTCTTACATAAGGTGCCCAGGTCTTTGCCTCTAGAGACCTGTGGGTCCCAAGCTTCCCTCTCTACGTCTGCCTTCTCTCTGTCTTGGTTTGAGAAGATACTATGATTTGCTGTGTGTGGCCCATCCTCTTTTCTCCAGCTTCTGTCCAGATCCCTGCTCAGAAAATGTTACTCCAAGGAAAAATTTACCTCCTTCCACACACCCAGGGAGCACTTTCACGGTTTTGTACCTACAGCTTTGAAGTGGTGATGCTGTTCTAGATTTCTGTTTTGACTCCGGGTTTTCTGGTCTCCTCACTGATGTGAGCATATGGACAGTTGTTCATGTACTCTGTGTAGGTGTCTGAAGTGATATATCCCTGAAGGATACTTGATGGCGTTTCTGTGGCCTGTAGCCGCCTTGTATGACCTCGAGAGTGACCCCATAGCATTCAGGCTTCTGTTGCCTCCCTGCTGGAACAGAGGGTGACACCTGGCGCCCAAGATTTATAGGGCACAGCAGAGCTCTGCCCAGCCCCTATTTATGTGGGCATGAAAGGTGGAGGCCGTCGTGCCGAGGGGACTGCTCTTCTGGGTGTTCCCCTGAGCTCTCCTCCATCTGGGCCCTTGAAGTAACTTCAGGCAGTGTGATTTAGTGGAAAGTGCTGGACTCGGGAAGACTCCGTACCTTTGAACAAGTCTTCCAGCCCCAGAAGGCTCTATTGGGTCACTTAGAAAAAATGCCCAGTGTCATACCAGCCTCCCAGAGCACCCGTGAGGATTAAGAGTGGTGGTAGATACGGAAGAGCTGCGTGAACGCAACGGAGATGAGGTGTGTTAGTCACGCCGCTTTGCTGGTTGTGGGATGGCACGTGAAGACACTTTGGTTTTGGAGGCTGCCGACCGTCGTGTTACCATCCTCTCTCTTCCCCAGAGTGTGAAGGGAGAGGCCGAGCTCAGAGGACTTGGCCTCAGGGCTGACAGTCAGCGTGCTGTCACTCAGACGTTGTGAGCAGTTGTGCGGTGTTGTCTGACATAGGTTGTGGGGCTGAAGAAAAAACCCTCAGATCCCTCAATGTCTCCCTTGAAGGCGTACGAATGGTGGAACGGCCTCGCAGATGTGGCTTTAAGTTAGATTTCACTCAACGTCTATTTTTAAAAAGCCTTTCAAACAGACCAGGTGTTATCTAGAAGAACATTTTAAACCGTTTAAAAATTCTACTCAGAAAATTTTACGTCTGTTTCTCCTATTGTCTCCTCCTTTGGGTTTGTTTCAAGGTCCCTTCTCGTGGCCCCAGTTGATCATCTGGCATTATTGTAGGTAACCTCCCCTCCTAGTTTGATGACTGGAGAAATGGCCTCTCCATCCTGAGAGCCTCTCCATTCCTCTTAATCAGCCAGCTTCTGCCTTCGTGTGGGCTGGACTTGCCTCATTCCCAAGGGTTCAAACTCTGAGCTCTCCTCCTGTTCACAGCCTCCTGTCCTTTTACCAGCTCAGTCCTTTACTCACCCTCAACCCACCTGGGCTTCCTAGTCCATTCAGTGAATGGCCATTTGCCTGTCCCTTTCTTCCATCCGTCCCATCCTTCTCTCGCTAGTCCCTCAGGTCTGCGCTCTAGAGCCCACCATCTCGCCTGTTTGTTCACTGGCATGCCTGGAATCCCTTGACTCCCTTCCCTTTTTTTTGTCTTTATCCCCCCTTGGCCCCCCTCCCCCCGCAGAGCTAGAATTGACATAGCCCCTTGCCCTTGTAACTTTTTCTCTACCACTGTGCTGTCCTCCATCAGCCTCCTCCTCACCCCCATTTCTACCTGCTAAGCCTTTGAGAATCACTGGAGGAAATCCTGTTCCTGGGCCAAATGTTTCTAATGGAAATGTTGATCAAAGGGCATTTTCCCAGCCCTTCCTTACAAGTCACCATTTATCTACATTTTCCACTATTTCTCCCCTTTTTCTGACCAAGTGCTGTGTCCTCCTTTCTGGGGTCAGCCTCTCTACTTGGGCACCCAGTTTGTCTCCCTCAGGGCCTCACAGTTAACTCTGCCCGCTCTTCCCTGTCTTGACTCTCTCTCTATCCATACGCTGTCCTCCCTTCATCCATGAACCCCTTAACTTTTCCTGAAGCTTTATTTTTCCAAGAGCCTCCCATCCCCTCAGTCACAAATTTCTCAGGAGACCTCCTCTTAGGGCTTCTTCGTTCTTCACCACCTTAGCCCTCTGGCCAAGTGGCATCCTCTCCTGTTCCACTGGCACTGTTCTCTCGAGTCAGCAAGGACTGTCCTAATTGCCAGAGAACACTTGTCAACCTGTTTACCGCCTTCGACATAGTTGTCCATTCCAGCACGTCTCAGATGGTTGATTTCTCCTGAGGGGATGAATGAAGGAAATTTTTCTCCCTTGGTTTCTATGACATGGTACCTTCTTCTTTCACCTGCGGTCTGACCACTCCTTTTCAGGTTTTTTTTTTGTTTTTTGTTTTTTGGTTTTTTTTTTTTGCTTGACTCTTACATTTTGGGTTTCCCCACCTTGGCAGGATGATGGACATCGAGGGAATCTTAATTGTGTACTATTGTGTGCCAAGTGCTGCCCTTCAGGTACTGGAACTACAGTTCTTTACAACAATCACATGAGGTATTTTTTTTTTTTCCAGTCTCCTTTTTAGAAGAGAAAAGCCGCACTTGAGAGAGAATTTAAGAAACTCATGTCAACATTAGTTTGTGGAAGAGCAGAGGTTTGAATCCTGTTCGATTCCAAGGCCTGTGCTTTTCCTGTGGGACTCTCACAGGACGCTGTTGGGGATCACCTTCCTGGTTTACACAGTGCCTAGCCTCGTCCTCCTATATATTGAATATCCATTAAATATTTGAGGAATAAATCTGTGGTATCATCTGTTCCTGTGGCTTCAGTTGTCTTGCATTAAAAAAAAAAAAATATTTAGAGAGAGAATGAGTGGGGAAGGGGCAGAGAGAGAGAGAGAGAGAGAGAGAGAGAGAATAGCCCAAGCAGGCTCTGCACTGTCAGCACAGATCCCCACACGGGACTCAAACCGATGAACTATGAGCTCATGACCTGAGCCAAAACCAAGAGTCAGACGCTTAACCAACTGAGCCACCCAGGAGTCCCCTGCATTTTTTTTTTCTTTAAAAAAATATTGACTCAAAAAATTAGTATGTCTTTGATAAAAATACAAAGAATAAAAAGCAGGTTACAAAGTTAAAAAAAAAAAAAAAAGACAAAAGAATTCCTTCCCACCCTTCCTCACCCCTCCCACTCTCAAGGGGCGGTGACAACTATCCTTTTTTACACTGATGTCCAAGTTTTCAATTTCAGTCCCTAGATTCTTCTTGAGTTTCACAATCTAATCTCTAACTGCTGAGTCCAGATGCCGATTTATAGCTATTTATGTTTTTTTCCATATAGTGGTGTTTGAACCATTTGGAATTATTTTGGATAGTGGCACATGTGAAATCAGCCCACTAACCAGTTAACCTCTCGTTTTCCCCACTGGGTCTGTTTACATGTCTGACCTGCTGGCCCCTCAAATTCATATTCTTCAAAATTAAACTCCTTTTTGTTTTCTCCTCGTACAACTGTTTCCTGTGGCTTAGTTGCAATACCACATTCCTGTCCTCCTGGTCCCTCCTCCTACCATTATCCAGTGTGATGGCGAGGCATTCTGTTGTGGGGGATCACCATGGTGCGTTCTGTCGTCGTGGTTGGAGTTCCAGCTTGGACACTCAACTTGCACACCCCCTCGTGACTGCCTTCCTCTCCTTCTAACTCTACTCTGCGGAGACACAGCTTCCTCAAATATAACGGTCCTTGACGTCCCTTCGTTGCATGGCCACAGGCACACTTTATCCTTGTAGAATTTAAACTCCAGCCACATCTGTTTCTGGACTCGGCCCTGAATTGTTTTCGTCTACTCGTATTTATGCTTTACTCCTTGCTCAGGATGCGTCTAACATTCAAGCTCTGCTCAAATGCAACCACCTTTCTCTAACTTTCTCCTGAGATGCCTCCAATTCTCCAGTGCAGGGAGGCCCTTGCCATCCCCTGTGCTCTCATGGTTGCTATTTATTCTCAATCTTAGCACTTGATCCAATTTGCCTGGTGTTAAGTGTATAATGTAGATCTGTTGCTCATTAGACAGTAAATTTTTGAAAGGACTGTGTTGCAGATAAATGCTATTTTGTTTGTACGTAGTTAATTTCTCAGGTCAATGCTATTTGGATTTATTTTCTTGAAACTTTGATTTGAGACCTTAAAATGGATCAAGTCTTTTGTTTTCACATTTAGATAATGCAGTTCAGCAAGTTCATCTCTGAAAGCCCCAATAATCTATAAAATGGAGGCCTATGCTGAGTGTTTTAAATAAGTTCTAATCAATTATCAGGCAGCCAATAGACCTTTCTGGATCTTTGCAGTTACCTGCGTAAGAGGTTTTAGAATGGCAGTAAGATTCAGCCTACTGCGGCCTACTGCATGTGAACTCTCAAATGCCTCAAGAAAGGTACTGTTAATATTGGAAATATTAAAGATTTTAATTCTTTAGTCTTAATATAAATACTTCCAACAGGGTCTTTTTACTCAACCCATTTTGAATATAAAATTTTTAAATAGCCTTTAATTAAAAAATTTGACTGTTTTTGGGGAGCCTGGGTGGCTCAGTCAGTTAAGCGTCCGACTCTTGATTTTGGCTCGGGTCACGATCTCACAGTCAGTGAGTTCGAGCCCTGCACCTGGCTCTGTGCTGCCAGCACAAAGCCTTCTTGGGATTCTCTCACCTCTCTGTCTCTGCCTCTCCACAGTTCTTGCATGTGTGTTCTCTCTCTTCTCTCTCAAAAAATAAATAAAATAAACATGTGATGTTTTTTTGTTTTTAAAAAGGGTGGGTGCATGGTCCACTGTTGTCCTGAAAAGAGGGTGGGAGACCTTTACCCTCACACTCAGCTGTCTTTAGATAACATGACACATGATGGTTTCAAGGCCTAGCCTCACTCCCAGAGGCCAGGTCTCCTTTCATGAATTACACTTAGGCCAGGCTTTGAGGTACAAGAGTGGGAAGCATTTTCCCGTTTTTCACTAGTACCCTCCAATTTAATCCCAGTGGGCAGATGGAAAGCTTCCTACTGATCCCCCTCTTTGGGGAGAGTGCTGGGTGGAAGGTGAAAGAAGGAATATATATCTCTGCTCCCCCCACCTCCCATTCCCTACCTTCGAACAGTACAAAAACTTCAATGCCTTTTAAGGCGATGATCGTCTGTGCTTGTAAGACCAACATAACTTTGATGTATCACTGCCCTGCAGTGTCAGTGCTAATTTAGATGCGAAACTCCTAGAACACCGTGATGACTCTTGTAGAACAAGCACCACAGTGTCCAAATAGGAGGCTTCAACATTTTGTAGTTTTTGATTTTTTTTTTTTTTTAATGGGGTGAGCCCTAGCCACATCCGTTATCAACTGGACATGAGATTTGAGGGTTTGGGGAACTTTTGGAAGCACGGTGCCACCTCACTGCCATACTCTCTATCCTAAATCTTGTAGGTGAAAACAGTCAGTCTCCCTTTTTTCAATAAAATGCCAAGGAGCTGACGGAATTATGCTGTCTCTTCAAGTTTTTGTCCACAGGACACCTCAAGTAATGGAATGGTGCCTCAGAAATGTGAGAATCATTTGGGTTCAAGAGAAACTTGCTTACTTGCCCTGTCGGGATTGAGCTTTTGGTTCAGCTGGGTTCATGTGTACTTCTCCTCCTCGGATATATAAAATTGGCTTTTAGAATTTGTTTATGCTTCTATTGCGTAGAGGGAGTGTTTTCCAAGTCACTTGGATTCCTCCGGCCTTTTCGTTGTTCAGCATTGTTCCAAACTTCTTTTTTTTTTTTTTTTCTCCAACGTTTATTTTATTTTTGGGACAGAGAGAGACAGAGCATGAACGGGGGAGGGGCAGAGAGAGAGGGAGACACAGAATCGGAAACAGGCTCCAGGCTCTGAGCCATCAGCCCAGAGCCTGACACGGGGCTCGAACTCACGGACCGCGAGATCGTGACCTGGCTGAAGTCGGACGCTTAACCGAGTGCGCCACCCAGGCGCCCCGGCATTGTTCCAAACTTCTAAACAAAAACCATTGCTGAGGAGGTGCAAATGTGCGCGCACACACGTGCTTCTGGCCAAATAAGAGAAAAATTATTTCTTTGGGCCCCCATAACTTTTTGGGGGGGGTGGGTGGGTGGGAGGGGCAGGGATCCTGTTGTAAGCTTGAAAGAGACTTCTTATCAGATGTGGGTTGTTTATATCTAGTTCTTTGTGTGAAATTCATGCTTAAGAAGAGTGGGATCGTTTTGGATAGATTTTTCTCTTAAACCAGCCAGGCTCTTCTTAACCCTTGTTTGAAGATGAGTGTGTGTGTGTATATTTGTGTGTGTGTGTGGGGGGGGGGGTGGTGTGTATATACACGCCAGCTTTCTTGAGTGGTTTTTCAATACTAAGATTCAAAAGAAAAGAAAAGAGAGATTCCTGAAGTAGGAGGACAAAGGAACGCTCTCCTAACTGAGCTGGAATTGAAGTTTGTATTTCATTTAAAATGACACATCAGCAAATCTCTCTTCAACTATGTTGTGCATCAAGGTGCATTTTCCCTTCACTCTGGGCTTTGGACACGATTTGCCTGGATATCTTCCCAGGAACCCCCCTGTGTAAAACCCCTATTAAAGCAAAGTCGTTATAAAATCATTTTCATATCTTCTGACTTACATGAAATGTACTACAACTCTGGAGGTGCATATTTTGGGTCTTAACCTTACAAAACAAGGAAATGAAAAGGGAACACACAGTTGTCCTGAATGCCCAAACTGATACAAAATGCAGATAAAGGTAGCGATTCTTTCCTTCCATATGGTGAGGTAATTTGGGGAAGGAAATTAGACTTTGAGCAGCAAGAAAATGTTAGATTTGGGGGCAGGGGGTGGGCAGGGGCTAGTGGAGAATTCTTTTCGCTGCCCTAAATTCTGGAATTTGATTCAGAATGTAAAAAAAAAAAAAAAAAAAGTGCCTACCATTTCACTCCTAGGACTTCTCCATCTTAGTGCTGAGGCTGGAGTCGGTGCCCTGGGTCTCACCAAAGCAGACAGCACAGCATACTGGCCATAGTTCCCCAAACTAAACAAAGAATAATAAATTACGTGGTCATTGTTTCTTATCTCTTGCTAGAGTCCATTGCTGATTTCAGAAGGAAATTGAATGGGGTTTAGTGTAATTACAGAATAAGCCCCATTTAATCACACTAGTAAACATGTAGCAAAGTGGAAGCAGTCCAGTTGCCAAATCTCTGTTTTTTAAGGTCCCCTGTACCTAGAGTGCCTTGAAATGTGGGATGGGGGGTTAAAGTGGCTGATTATTGTATTAAAAATTAAGAAAGAGGAAATGTTTCTAAGCTAAGGCCACTGGTGTCTGAATTCCATGCCAGAATATTTCAAGGTAACGAAACCTGTCAAACAGAAACTTAAAGGGAGAACATACTCTGGGGGAGGAAACCAGCTAAAAACAGTTTAATGGCAGATTCCGCTTAGACCAGCCACGGACTCTGAAAAAGCTATAGATCTCCTGTAGAAGCTTCTAGGTTTCCTCCTTTCATCTATAACGCACACAAATGGAGGAGAGGGGAAGATAAAGCAATCTTATTCGTAGGTTAGATCAATTTCAAAGCCGATTTTGACCCTTATAGCAAACTTTTCCACACCTGCTAACCACAAATGTCTATGTATGGTAACAGGTAACTGGCTTTCGTATCCTGTGATCTGTGAGACATAAATCATGAGACATCATAATTATATGGCAGTTACCATACAGTTGAAGTAGTTACATGGTTATTAGTACCCCGTAAAATACCACGATAGTGTTGTGTTTTTATAATCTATTGTAGGAATTTCTTCCCATACTTTTAAAGGTGATAAATAATTTTGGTATGCTCTGGCATTCAGTGAGGGCACTACAAAGAAAGGTGGGTGGTTATTCCGAGAGATCTGCTAAGTTATCCCCCTCCTGAAGAAATTCATGTGAAATCTGGAAAGGCTAACTTTGTGTGAGGTGCTTAATTTTTGGTAGGTAGTCACCTATAGCTTTGAAAGAATAGTCAGTATGGGGAATAATTTTTTGGTCATACTATTTCTAGGGCAGTTTTTAGAAATTCCTAAAAATCACATTATGAAATATTAGTAGTTTCTGTTCTTTGTCCCCACCTTCTTCTTCTCCTCCTCTTGGTCCTCCCACTCTTTTTGTGACTATTGCCTTTTTTTCCCCCCAGAGAAACCAATGCAGTCTGTATCATATTAGTTAAAAACAAAAACCAGGCTTATAAAAGGTCCTTCAAATAACTTGTATTCATTTAACATGTAATTTAAAAATGAGTTCCCCGTCTCTTTCTTTTGCAGATTGTCTTGGTTCCTGGTCCCTGTTTTTTAAAACAGGGCAAGTTTTAGACCTTCTTGATTCAGCTCCTGTTGTTTGCAGTACACCTCACTGTCCCTCCCTCCCAAAGAGGAGCATTGAATTTGAGATTTGATGCTTTTACTCTTTTTGTTTTGTTTTGTTTTCCTTCCACTCTGATCCTCTATATGTGGCTTCTTTGCAAAACAGTTTTGTGCAAGCAGACATGACTTAACTCCATTCCCTACATAGAGAACTATTCAACTTTACTTTTATGTGTTTTGAATACTGCCCCATCTGAGACTGTGACGGCAATAAAGTATGCATGGCCAACCTTATTTTAATAGCGCAAGAGAGCTGCTTTTAATTAATAAGTGGATCTCTTTATGTCTGGGATTTTCGGTTTATTTTGTGGTTCTTTGGAGTTCTGCAATTATGTGGCCTAAAACGGCTATGTTAGTGGAGACTAAGTCCTTTTTAAAATCTGTCATTTACATGTTTTGTGTCTGTAATCTGTGTTTTTAGATTATTGTCTTTAAGGGAAAAAAAAATAGCAGTAGCAGTTTTTCTCTAAAATGTTAAAATCCATAGCCCATAAGTGTATATATATTTTAGCAGTCTAATGCAGCGTCCATCTACAAGAGTTGAGTTGTTCCATTATGCAGGTACAAGTTACTTGAAAGAATCCTCATATTGTGTATTTCCCCACTTGACATAAACTTTTAAACCACTAAAAAATTGGTAGAACTTGTATAAAGCCTCTAGTATCTATCTTTGAGGATTAAAAAGGTGTGCAAAGGTTCTTCTGTTCTGGTGATACCATTGTAGGCTTGTCTGATACGCATGGATTTTGCTTTAGGTCACTCAAGTCTGGGATTTCGGTGTGTACCGTGCTCCCTCCCAGAGGGGCTTTACTGGTACAACGGGAATCCAGAGCCAGACTTGAATCCACAGGGACCCCAAATAAAGTGATTGTCTTGGTAGTAATATGGAATGCTTTTAGGATTAACATACGAATGCTGACATGTAGGCTTGCTTATGCCGGCTTGTGATCTGCTTTCTTCAGAAAATGTATCTCTCATGCAGAATTAGAACAATATTTTGTGGCATTGAAGAGAATGATCTGCAGGAGCACGAGCGTTCCATAGTAGAGGCGTGATTCTCTTCTTGGTTGGCTATTCATTACTAGGCTAGTATAGTCTGTAGGTCACTACGTTTTAAATTTTCAAAAGTAAAAAAAAAAAAAAAAAGGTTTACAGTTGAAAGGTAAAGGTATCTTTCTTTCTTTTTTTTTTTTTTTTAAAGTCAGGGAAAAACTGTGAGCCATCTAACTCTTCTGTTTTTCTTTTTGGTTCCCAGTGCAAAGTGAACTGAAGGGCTCCCCTTTGGTCAGCTCTAATAGGCTGTTCTTGAAGACACTCCTCAGGCACTGCTAAACAGTTGCCAGTAGATGGCAGTACTGTTCCACTACAACATTTTTAAATTCCTTCATATGCTGCCTAACATTAAATTCCCAGCCTAATTTTGAAAAAGCCTGATTAGCTACATTAAGCAATGTTTGGGTGATTTTTTTTCTCTCCCTTTTTAAACTTACCGAATTATAGCCACAGCCTGAAAGAAAGCCATTACTGCTAGACAACATGATTATCAGTTGTAATGTAGTCAGTCCAGCATGGGAATGGCATAAAAGTTTTAAACTATATTTGTAAAAAGTCTATATAAATGTATAAAATGGTTAACAAGCATGATTATGATTTCTCACTTATATTGTCTCAACTGTTTTTTCTTAATTCTATCTAGGGTAGCATCTGATCATTATGGTGGATCATCTGAGATGTGCATTTGTGTGTAAATGTTACTTCTTTTTATTCCTGTGAGTCTGCACATATGCTTTGCAAATGAAATATTTTTAATCCTGTTAAGATGTATGTCTTCGTGTATATTAACTAGCTTGTATACCAAAATAGCGAATATCTTTACAGTTTGTTTATTTGGAAGTTCAGGGACTAAGGCTATCTTTGGGGATGGGTAAATTACCTTTTTGAAGGTTCTTTTTTTTTTTTTTTTTTTTTTTTTGCAGTTGCTTTACGGAAACCTGCAGTAGAAAAAAATCGGCTGTTCTGTTTTTCTTTGTGATCCGGATTATGTTGTAGTAGTAATGTATTACGTAATAATCAATAATCTATTTTAGGTTGAATATGAAATACCTATAAATGATAATCGTTTAAATGGAAATTTGCACAGACGATTAGCAGAATATATTTCCTGAACTTCTAAAATTTTTAAATATTTCTAGGGAAGGTTTCATACTATGGGAGGGTGAAATTGATGATTTTTCCTTTTTAAGAAACAAAAACATTGTTAAGAATATTCCACTTGAGAAGAAGATAAATATATTTTGTGAAATATTTGGTGAGAAGTCTTTCAAATTGAACTGAATTTTAGGAAAACTATGGCTAAACTGTTTACCTTTCATTTTCTCTCTACTGAATTTGTATCTAGAATGGTAAAATGACTAATTACAGAATTGAGCTTTTTTTTTTTTTCCTTGAGACATTATAAAATCTGGAATGTAATGTTTTATTCTTGGTTACCTTTAAAGGCTTTAGCAGGTAGAGTAGAAAGAGATCAAACATCTGTGTGCTGCTAAGTATTATAAAAGCCCTGTTTCAGTTACCATTTTTTTTTTTTTTTTTTTTTTTTTTTTTGCTTACCCTGTGAGGATATTCCAGTAGTCTTAACCACTATATAGCCTTGAAATTTGCAACATAAGCCATAGCCTGTGGAAGCTCCTGGTGATATGGCTTGTAATTCTTAACAGGTTTTGTTCCTATTTTTTTTAACCCCGTGACATGATTAGTAAATTTAAAAAATGTATTCGTGGTGTGTGCGTGTGTACGTGCACGTATACATACACATGTGATGTAGAAACAACTGTTGCAAAGTAAAACACGTTGGTGGGAATTTGGGAAGCTTATGCTAGGATGTATGAGACCTGGGGCCATGTTTGGGGTCTCCCAGCAAACAGATGAATATACTAATAACACATTCCCAAGAGTTTTAGTTGTGTTCTTCTATCAGACTTGAGCCAGCCAAGAAGCAAAGAAATCGAAGTTTCTTCTAGTGGCTCACAGTGGAGTGAAACACTGGGCGTAGGGAGCATTTCCTATCTCCCCGGGAAGTTTGGTTCGCGGAGTGATGAGGCATAAGCAGGGCTGGGAGGGCGTGCAATTGAAGCGGTGCTGTTGAGTGATACATTTTGAAAGAGTAGCTTAAAGTTTTGATAGGAGTAACATATTGACCGAAAATTTCCTGTCAGCGAATTTGTACAGGGCTGGATTCATTTCTGCCTTATTCAGTACCTTGGGAGAAGTCCGGATTCTCCCCATTTGACTAGAAATCGATTTCTCAAGCAGTGTTTCTCTCCAGCCAGCTATAGGATGAGGGTGGACCAAAAAAAAAAAAAAAAAAAAAAAAAAAAAATTGGCTTTGTTTCTATTTTATGCACAGCCAGACTTGCTCTTATGTTTGTAATATTTAAAGGAGTTCAATAGGAGGCCCTTGATTCTTTGATCTAATGCCACAGTGCTGTTTAATGAGAAAGGTTTTTAATATCGTGTGCAATATTGAAAATTTCTGCCAGCTCAGACCAATATAATATAATGTTAGATTTACACCTTGGATCCCTTCTTTTATTTCTTGTCATGAATCCGCCGTGCTCCCCCTCCCCCGCCCCTCCCCGGCTGAAACAGGTAATTACAAAGGTCCTCAGATCAATTTTTGTAAAGGGGCACCCTGACGGGTACCATGACTGAAGTGTGACATGAGCCTTTTCCAATACAATGGGTGGCCTAACATTCCTCTGGAAGCCCAAGCTCATTAAATATTCGGTTCCTTTTTTCCCCCCTCTCCCCCCTTCATGCACTTAGCTTGAGTCACACTAAGTCTGGGGTTTCTTCACTGAAGACTTAGGAAAATTGCTTCGAGTTCTCAGATTGAATTTTTTATGTGTATGACTTCATGATAGCATTAGCATGTGCTTTGATCCATGTGTGAATGGCGCTGGGTCGGCGCTTATTGCCATATCCAGATGGTGTTACAGGGAACAAACAGTTGTGTTTTAGGATTTCTCAATAGACTGTCTAGACTGGCCGTGCAGCAGACAGATACAGCCACCCATCAAATTAGCGTTTGTCAGATTTATGGTAATGGTTCACCAAAGCCTTCCTGTCATTGACATTAAGATTTACGCCTCCAAAGTTATTTTGTCTTCCACAGAATATAGCTTGTGATTGCTCGGATTTAAAAAAAAAAAAAAAAGTTTAAGACAGAAAAGTCTTACTGAATGTGAGCTGTTTCTGAATGAAAAGAAAAATATAAAAGGAATTAAACAGTGGCTGTGGCTCAGGGCTGTATTGATTAGGGAAAGGCACCCTTTCTGCCCCCACCCACCCGCAAGTGATAAGAAGGATGTTCTGTTCAGGTCAGTGTCTCCCATTTGCCCTTGTTGGAAAGAAAAACATGTATGTGGGTGACTCTGGCCAGATTCTGCCCTTTCATGTTGTTACTCTGGGGTAACGTGATCTCCTGCCCCAACGCGGTGGGAATAACCTTTTGACAGGCAGTATGTCCATTCTCAGTGGAAATGTTTTCCCAAGTCTGGCCAGGCTGCCTTTGATCATACCTCCTTCCAACGTGGGGTCACAGCTACTAAGCTATGCACGAGTCACTGGTTCCTGCGTGGAAAGTGAGAGACATGAGGGTTTAGAATAAATAAATAAATATGACCCAAACCCTCTTAAATTCTCAATCACTGATGTGATAAAGCTGGAAGTAGGGAAATGCCTACGTGGAGCATTCAGGACACTTCAGGTTAAACTTCGCATGTGCGTCTTTTTGCATAAATGGATCCCGCCACGTATTATTTAGCACGTTTTGTCCAAAGCGGTTTGAGTAGCGAGGGTCCATCCCATCCCTGGCATGCTGAGGCATGTCTGAAAATGTGTTTTCCTATTGTATGTTGGTGCAGATGACAAATGGTGAAGAGGCTGGGGGTTGATTAAAACTCCCAGACGGCCATGGCAGACAATATATAGGGAAACAGGCTTTGCAGAGGTGAAAAGCTCCAGCATTTTTCAAAGGAAGCTCTTTCATCTGTCTGAGAACGGGCATTTGGGGAAACCCCTGCTAACCCCTTTGGTATGTCAGGATTGAGAACTACTGCCTGCTCTGTTACAGGGCAGAATCCTCACTCGCAGGGTATCTCTCATCTAGCCCGGTGGCTGGTGCAAAGTGATCTCCATTACTGAATAAAGAGAGGTATTAAATGTGCACCGCACTGGGGACTTCCTGCTAACCTCCAGTAGCCCCTGCGTCTCTGAGGTGGTTTTACCCCCCTCCTTCCGCCCTTCCTTCCTTTCTTCTTCCAGCCTCCCCTTCCTTTCGCTCTTGTGCCATACAGCAATCATTTGATAGACTCTATTTGGGCTCTCTGTAAAGGCTTCTCACTCACATGTGTTCAAATTTAGTGATAAGTGCGCTTTAACGCGGTAACAACAACAACAAAACGATGTTGGTGTTTTATTTCAGCACTAATTACAGGTCACATTCTCTCCAACATAATGCTATGGATTTTCAGTTCCGCCCATTTTCCAACTCTTTAAATATTGAATTAAGCGCACTAAATTAAAATAATTTTCTGTATTAATTCAAGCAATCAAGCATTCACTTAGTTTGCGGTGTATTTTTTGACGGAGTTATGACTAAGTTACTGAGAATTTATCTATGTTATGTTGATATAAAACTAGATTTCTCAGAAAAAACACGGGAACATTTTTGCTAAACAGATTTTTCCTCCAAAACTTCCTTGCCCCGTCCCTCCTGGTCTTTTCCTTTCTTGCCGGTTTTGCTCAGGGAGCTAAGAGTTATCCTTTTGGATTCCTCTTGCAAAGCATATTTCTTAAGGACGCAATGATTTTTACTTTGTTTTGATTAATTTATTGTTAAAAGGGTTATCATTTGAGCAGTGCCTCAAAATAAGTCTGATTACTGGGTGCCTGGGTAACTGGCTCTGTCGGTGAAGCATTAGACTCTTGGTTTTGGCTCAGGCCAGGATCTCACAGTTTGTGGGCTCCAGCACGGAGCCTGCTTGGGATCCCTTCTCCCTCTCTGCCCGCCCCTCCCCCCACTCACTTGCTCTCAAAAATAAACTTAAGGCAGTAATCAGATTTATGTTTTTTATCTTTTACAGTGCTTAATCAGAATTATGGCAGCAGGGGATGGGGTTATGGGGGGTGCTTCTTACATTAGTAGTCTGTCTAGAACAGTTACCATCTTGGACTTGAACTATTTTAAGTTTGTTGTAAGAAACAGTATAATTTTTACAAGACACATTTATAGTGTTTTTAAAAAGTTAACTGCCCTTCTTACACGTGTGTTTTCTTAGAAATTGGAAGGGATGAACGGAATGCCAATCTTTTTGCAATGCGTGCGAAGCATTATTTGAATAAAATCCTTTTTCTTCAGTTGAAGACTACCTTCTCTGAGAATTTTCCACATTTATGATTTGGGGTTTGCTATTTTCGAATGAAATTTTGACTGTATATGCTATATTTTCTTGATCAAATAACCTATTTAAAGAACTCCTAGGATGTTAGACCTTAGAGAGCATCTCATCGAACAATCTCGCTTTTCCAGTTGCAGATGGAGGGAGGCATGGCTAGGTTAAGTGTTTTTGCCCCAAAGCTGGGCTGCAGCGCTGTCATTCAGGTGTGTCGGTCCCTGCTTCCCCATTAAAACACTACTTTTAGGGAGCCAGAGATAGACTGACTTTGATTCCCGCCCCCCATCTTACCTGCTTAACCTTAATCTCCATTTGACTAATTAGATCAAAGCTAAGAAAGCGTACTTCATTTTTTGAGATTATACCAGTAGAGAAAATATAAAAAATAAAGTCCAGTGTGACAGATACTGTTAAGTGCACACCCAATAGCCATTCACCCATTTTTGGTGTAAGAACCGTAGTTTTATTTGAGGTAGCAATATGTCCAGACCTAGGCAGTGAATCACGATTTGTCTAAGATGCTTAGGACTCCTAGGTTGTGTCCATCTGAGTTGCTTTGTCCTGACCAATGATGGGAGTGGTGGTGTCCTCTGCTAGAGGTGCTTTTGGGAAAACTTCTGCTTTCTTTTTTTTTTAAATTTTTTTTTTTTTTTTTTAACGTTTATTTATTTTTTGGGGACAGAGAGAGACAGAGCATGAATGGGGGAGGGGCAGAGAGAGAGGGAGACACAGAATCAGAAACAGGCTCCAGGCTCTGAGCCATCAGCCCAGAGCCCGACGCGGGGCTCGAACTCACGGACCGCGAGATCGTGACCTGGCTGAAGTCGGACGCTTAACCGACTGCGCCACCCAGGCGCCCCTTCTGCTTTCGTATGAAAGGGACGGATGTGATTGCCTCAGTTCCCCCACCCCTTACCCCGCCCCCTTGCTGTTCCTCTTACCTTGAACATCGCTATGACATCTGGAGCTACTGTAGCCTTCTTGCTACCTTGGAGGGTTTTTTAAATTATTTATTTTTTAAGTACTATCTCTCTCTCTCTCTCTCTGTCTATATATATATATATTTTTTTTTTGAAGTTTACTTATTTATTTGGGGGGAGGGGCAGAGAGAGAAAGAGAATATCCCAAGCAGGCTCCATGCTGTCAGCACAGAGCCCGATGCACAGCTCAATTCCATGAACTGTGAGATTATGACCTGAGCCGAAATCAAGAGCTGGATGCTTAACCGACTGAGACACCCATGCACTCCAGTCCTATCTCTTTACACCAGGGGTTGACATTTTGATTAAACTGGTGGTTGGCAAATTATCCTGTGGGCTGACTGCCATTTTTTGTAAATGACGTGTTATTGGGACACCATCACACCCATTTGTGCTTTTGTGCTACGAGGACAGAGTTGAGTAGTTGCCACAGAGACTATTTGGCCCACAAGCCTAAAATGTTTACTCTCTGGCCCTTTTAAGCTTGTTGACCCTTGGTGTAAAGCACCATAAAGTGAGTTTTCTGTTACTTGCAGCCAAACACGTTCCTAGTAGAATCAACCAGTAACCGAAGATCTCTGAACAAATTTGTGACTTAGCATTTCCACCTGTTCAGATTACTTGTCTGGTTAAACAGATCTGCTCTGGACAAGCACATTCATTATTTTGGGTTTTGTCCACTAATCTCTACATCTTTCCTTAACTTTTGACTATTTTTACATTTTCTTTTTAAAAGATGAGAACATCAACACGTTTCACTTAAGTGCAGCCTAAAACTTACATCAGCTGTTTGCTGTTCCAATGTTATAACTGTCTAAGGAATTGCTCTCTGGAGCATCGGTAAGGAAGATTTCCCAGTTTTTGTTCAGTGAATAGGGTCTATTGATGGATTTTAGTCTTAACTGATCTGACAGCTTCCTGCCAGCCCAGCGTAACTTGTTGTCCTCTGTGATCTAGTAGGACTAGAGAAAAACCAGCAATAATACCCACTCTATGATCATATGCCCTACTTGGTGCAAATCAAATCAAGTCACTAACCTGATATAGGAAGATAACTTGGAAATACATTTCTGGTTTCAGTAACAGCTATAATTGGACTGTCTGTCTTTTGGGCAATAAACAGAATCCTAGTTTGATTTTGCATGAAGATAGAACATCCCTTTATGTGTGAATACAAAGATAAAAGTTACCTAATAAAAAATACTTTCCTGCTGGTTCCTGAAACATATCAGGTAGTACTTGTATTAGGAGACTCTGGATTAACCAGGAGTCTCGCTAACTGAGTTAACTTCTCTATGCCACAGTTTTATATCGACAAGAAGAGATTGGACTGTAGGTCCAATTAATATATTTGGGGTCTCTTCTAATTCTAACATGGTTATACTTTGGAAAATCTTCAGAGTGGTTGAAACCCATTTGAGGATTAGTCGATTCAAACAACACAAAATAACAAAACTCTTAGGGAAAATTGAGATGCTTCATCAGAATGACCTGTTAATTTTGAAGCCCGTGCCTCAAATTTTGCCGTTGCACAAGTATCCTTCAGTGTCAGAGGAATTTTCTTGGAATGAAAACTTCTGGGTGAGCCTGGGTTCTGTAGTGGAGATTTGCAGTGCTGTATTTTGACAATCAAATACGATGTATTTCACAATATATTTTAAAAAATAAGACCTTGAGTTCCTTCAAACCACTGTCTTGAAAATATGTATTTTCAAGGAAATAATGGAAGCAAATTAGTTGGAAAGTCAGTGGAATCCAGTACACTGATAATACATGATTATTTCAATCAAAATACCAATACATGATTATTCCAGTCAAAATTCTCTTACCTTGCTTAAGAAATGACATTTCATGAAAGCCAAAATTTAAATGGGGAATTTTATGATTACAATACCTGTGTCATGGAATCTTAATACTATTTTGAAGTAGGTACATTTGGACTTGTATTGCTTTTTGGTAAGAACGACTTCATAACAAAGAAAAACCTTGTTTTGTGAATTAATGCTTGTTGTGTCTTGCTTTTCAGATTACACAGAAGGAATAAAGGAATAAACATTTTGGTAGGGTTCAAGCTAAATGTTAAGAGAAAACAAATTCCCTTATTTCTACTACTTCTTTGAAAAAGGAAAAAAGGACTAAAGTATGTTCTAATTAACACTCTATAATGCCCCAACTCACTTGTATCTTTATACATTTAAGAGAAATTTGTGATGTAAGAAAAAGATAACTATTTGACTCCTTTGAGGAAAAAGGTGGGTTGTAAAATAAATGAAAGTTAAAAAGTAAGAAAGGCTGCTAGTTTAAAAGACTGGAGGAATGTTGACTTAGCAAATAACTCTTCATAAATTAGCCTTTATGTATGCAGTGTATCTGGCCAGTGTCTAGGTACTAACAAACCATCGGAGGTGAATTTTTTTCATTAAATGTGCTTTCAAAGAGAGAAGACCTCAAAATTGTCATTTAAAAAGAATAGCATTGGGGCACCTGGGTGGCTTCGTCGATTAAGGGTCCAACTCTTAAATCCGGCTCAGGTCATGATCTCAAGGTTCGTGAGGTCGAGCCCTGCATCGGGCTTTGTGCTGAGAGCACAGAGCCTGCTTGGGATTCTCTCTCTCCTTCTCTCCCTCTCTGCCCCTCCCCACTGCATGCGCGGTCTCTCTCTCTCAAAATAAACATTAAAAAAAAATGGCATTGTGCTATAAAATCCAGGCACACATATTTTTCTAATATTGTAAGGGATATGGTAGTGAATAATGAATTCTATACCACTTTAGTTTCTGTCCATATATAGCCCTGATAAATTATTTGACCCTTTTAAGATTTTTTTTTTCCAACGTTTATTTATTTTTTGGGACAGAGAGAGACAGAGCATGAACGGGGGAGGGGCATAGAGAGAGGGAGACACAGAATCGGAAACAGGCTCCAGGCTCTGAGCCATCAGCCCAGAGCCCGACGCGGGGCTCGAACTCACAGACCGTGAGATCGTGACCTGGCTGAAGTCGGACGCTTAACCGACTGCGCCTCCCAGGCTCCCCAAAGATTTTTTTTTAAACCCTATGTTTCTCCCCTTCCAATTCCCTCTAACCCTTCTCTAGTTTTCTTCACTTTCAACTACTTAGCTTTTTATTGTGGGTGTGTTTCCGTCATTCTAAATACTGTGCTAATATGGCTACTCCTTGATTTTTCACATTCTGGTATTATCTCTTGGCTTTTCACTTTGGAAGTGAGAATTTAGCTCTTTATCCTTCCTTTCCTATGTCCCTATGTCCCCCCCCCATCCACCCCCTTGCCCTCCCCACCCGCCCTTAGCCTGCCAATACAGTTTCATTTGGGGCAGACCCATGGGTTCACAGTATAATGCCTTTGTAAATGCTATTCGTAGCTGTCCTGGAGTATATTAGGATAACCTTGTCCTCTTCCTCTGCTCTTCTCCCTGGAGTTACTGTCCTATTTGATCACTTAGTTGTATCCCTGTCAGTTCACTCCCCAGTATCTACCCCCACCCCCGGTTGTGCAAATCTCCTCTTAATAATTTCAAACAGGTATGCTCTGCATTTGCATATTGGTCCTCTGCTCAGTGGGGTTTCTTCCAGAGCTTCCGGTCAGTCTGCTCCCATTTGGACTGGTTGATGTCCAAACTGCTGCATGGCTCTACCACCCCCCCCCCCCCACCACTGACTGACCCCACTCCCTGCCCTAGGCCCCCTGAATTCTCAGGCCAGGGAGTCCCCTGTCATCTTGTGCAGGATTCTTGCTGGCTTCCAAGTCTTGGCCTTTCTTGGCTTTCTCCAGGGTGCATTGGGGGTCAGTTTTCTGACATTTTGCTTATCAAACTCATGATTGATGGTCTAATTGGTGTAGAATTCTAGGTTGGGAATAATTTTCCCTCGTGGTTTTGGAAGTACTGCTCCATTTAAATGCTTCTAAGCTTCCAGTTTTGCTCCCTAGGGGATCAGTGTCATTTTAATCTTGAACTCTTTGTATCTGATCTGCTTTTTGTAGCGGTGGTGATGGTGATTTTAGTTGTTGTTGTTGTTTTTTGTTTGTTTTAGAATCCTGTTTGGAAACTCCAGGCTTAAATTTCATGGTCCCGTCAGAGTGTGACTGTTTTCATAGCCAGATGTGTTAGGCCCTTTAAACTTAAAAACTCAAATCCTTTAGTTCTGTGGAACTTTTTGATTTTTTTTTTTCTTGTTGGCTCTCCTGTAGTGATCTTCTAATTCTCGTAACTTGTATTTTTCATTTCTTTGTCCTTTTGCTCTGTTTCCTGGGGGATTTTTTTCACATTTATCTTTTTTTTTAAAAAAAATTTTTTTTTCAACGTTTATTTATTTTTGGGACAGAGAGAGACAGAGCATGAACGGGGGGAGGGGCAGAGAGAGAGGGAGACACAGAATCGGAAACAGGCTCCAGGCTCTGAGCCATCAGCCCAGAGCCTGACGCGGGGCTCGAACTCACAGACCGCGAGATCGTGACCTGGCTGAAGTCGGACGCTTAACCGACTGCGCCACCCAGGCGCCCCTTTCACATTTATCTTAAGTCACTTATTGAGTTCTAAATTTTTGCTCACCCATTTTTTGTTTTTTTCCCTACTTCAACAACTCTGTTCTCTTTTTTGTGTTGTAGCATCCTGTTCTTTCATGAACATGTTATATGTTAACTTTGTTTTTTTTGACATTAATAATATAGATCAGTTTTCATCTCCCTGTATAGCTCTGTTTATCTCAAGTTGCCTTTTGTTTCTGTTAGGTTTCTGTCTTTCCTATTCATGGCTTTTCTTAGATGCGCAGTAATTCTCGTGTGTTTATATCTTTATTTATTTTTTTTAACGTTTATTTATTTTTGGGACAGAGAGAGACAGAGCATGAACGGGGGAGGGGCAGAGAGAGAGGGAGACACAGAATCGGAAACAGGCTCCAGGCTCTGAGCCATCAGCCCAGAGCCTGACGCGGGGCTCGAACTCACGGACCGCGAGATCGTGACCTGGCTGAAGTCGGACGCTTAACCGACTGCGCCACCCAGGCGCCCCGTGTTTATATCTTTAAAAGTGGGGCATGTAAAGCTAATTCAGTTCTCTGTCCCTGTGTGGGACTTGTCTGTTCTTAGTCTCTCACCCCAGGGGTACTTGGTGGTTTTATTGGGGAGGCTTTAGTAATCATACCTTTAGGTTTTTTTCTCTTGGACTGGTCAGATACTCCCAACAAGAATCTTTCAAGGGGGCACCTGGGTGGCTCAGTCGGTTAAGCATCCGGCTTCAGCTCATGTCATGATCTCACAGTTCATGGGTTGGAGCCTTGCCTTGGGCTCTGTGCTGACAGCTCAGAGCCTGGAGCCTTCTTCAGATTCTGTATCTCCCTCTCTCTCTCTCTCTCTCTCTCTCTGCCCCTTCCCCACTCATTCTCTGTCTCTGTCTCTCTCAAAAATAAACATTGGGATAAAGAAACAAAAAACTTTCAAGCTCTCACTTGGAGAAGATAAGATAAACTTAGTTGTCAGTGCTCAGGGAAGCAAGTAGGCCAAAGGGCCCAGGGAGCTGAGGCTTCACTGTGTAAAAGTTTCCCCTGATTCTCCTTTTTCTGCCCCTACCCCTGCTGTAAGCACTACCTGGTTCTCCTCCTCCAGATACTGTGTTTGATCCTTTCCAGGGAATAAGCCCATAGTCTTCTACCGGGTAGACAGGAACTGGTGCCCAGCTAGTGAGATGGGGACACCCATCTAGAGCTGGAAGTCCTTGTGTAAAGGACTTGAAACCACTCCTTCTGTTTTCAGTCTCGCCTTTACTCCCCAGTGTAAGGGATCTCGGATTCCACGAATTCCTGACCTGCTCAGGAGCCCTGTAGGCCGGCTCCCCTGTCCCCTGCCGCTTGTTGAGATTGAATTCTTCTGGTCTGCTGGATCCCAGTCACCACTCGTTCTTCTGCTCTCTAGTCTCCCAGATGTTGTTGTGACTTTCATTGTCCGAGTGTGTTTACGTCTTTTAATTTTTTTTTTAATCTTGTCATGACTTTAGTAAGGTTGCGGGAGAACGTGGATCTGCAGGATTTTTCCCGTCTGCCACTCGAATCAGAAGTCTTGGCTCATTCTTCTCACATAGATTGCCTTCTCCACAAACAGTCTGGTCTGAAAGTATATGTGCAGTGTGAGCAACCCTATAGAATAGAAGGGAGACCACATAGAAGCCTGCTTGGCCTGTGTTTAGATGCTTGTGCCTTTCGCTTTTGTTTAAAAAGAGCTCACGTCTGGGTACAGTGAAATGCGTCTTGCAGAAGGGTTTTCAGTACACCTGGGCTGTTTTCTTACTTTCCCCATGCAGAAGATACCCCCGGCTCTGGCACATGGAAAGAAACCCTGGGCATAGGAGCGTGCCCTATCCCGCGCACCTACTGAGCAGTGGCTCTGAGTCCCTCTACCTTCTGACCACGTGGTAGAGGACACCAAAGAGCCCTGGTGGAGGGACACGGTTTCTCTGAAAAAGCTCAAGAAAACATAACAGCATTTCATGCATGGACCGCCTCTCAGCTCATTTGAAGGGTTTGGGGCTTAGCTGGATTAGGTGAAGCTTTCTAGTTCCAGATGGCTGTCACTTGAGAATTTTGAAAGTTGATTGTATCATTTCATATGGCTGACTTTTTCAAATGTGAAATTTGGATATTTACTCTTTATCTGAGATATTGACTATAGACCCTTCTAGCCTATCTTCATGGGTCATTGGAGGACTTTGGGCTCAGGTATATTCATAGTTGGGCTATCCTTACCTTCTCTTGGGTCTTCTCTCCTCCTTTCCCAATGGTTATTTCATTACCACATGGGCCTTTTCAATTTCTATAACAGATCAACTCCTTTCTTCCTCAGGGCTTCCACAACTACAGCTCCTTCTCCCTTCTTTTCCTCATTCTCTGTCCGGCTAACTCCTATCCATCTTTTCGGGACTATGTCCCCTCCACTCCTACCCCCCAGGTATGTCTTCCTAACTCCATCTATCTGTCAAACTTTTAAAAAGCACCTTATTCTTTTCCTTCACAGTATTTCTCTACCGTCAGTATTCAAATGCTTGTGTTTCTCTTTGTTTAATATTCAACTTCCTCTCTGGACTACAGCTTTCGTGAAGGCAGACGCTCTCTAGAAATGGCCTGGACTTCTTGCTCAGCTTTTGGCACCGGTGAGCTATCGGTTGAATGAGTGAAGAGTATCAACCTAGAAAGTTGATCCTACTGGCACCCTTTATAAGGTGCGTACTTTGGGCAGTCCTGACGATTGTGTTTGAGATGGCAGAATGGTCTGTTTTGCAACTGTAGGTCTTAGAGCTGTACGTACGTAAATGATGGAACTGCTAGGATGAAATGGGCTTAGACTTTGGGCCAGTTCATTTAAAAACTCATTGTCTATTACTCCCACTACTTGGTTTCCTCTCTTTTTCCTACTTAGGTCTATTTGGTGCTATTAATCTCAAGTCTCCAAGAACAACATGCAAATGGGGGAGCAATTCCTTCTGTTCCACTAGATGTTTTTTTTTTTTTTTTTTTTTTTTTCCCAGCGTTCACCAGTGCTCCTGATTTTCATTCTCCAGGAAGTTATGATTTTGAGGAAAGAAACAAAGTTAACAGTGATCATCAGGTATCTCTGGAGGCCATTTCTGGAGACCGTCTTCTTCATGCCTTTGTCCAGAAGTTCCTAGAGGACAAGGACATGCCTTTCACAAATTTAGTTCTCTGTTGCAAAATTTCTGTTACTTAACAGTTACCTAAATATAGTGGTGCTCAGATAGGGTTGTTGAGCGATTAATCATACATAAGATACCAGGCTTCAGTCCCTCACTGGGTCCCAGGTCTAATAGTTTCAGTAGCCAGTCCCTCACCTCCTAGAAGGATACACGTTGTAGTCAGAGAACAGTTTTTCAGTATGTTAGATGGGCCAGCTGGTGAAGATAAACAGTAATTCTGGGGCGTCTGGTATTTTGGGATCTAGGGCCAATGCCTAACCTTCTGTTTAGAAGAAACAACGAATAACTCTGTCAACCACTGTTTTTCCCTTAAGAGGTAGTACAGTGCAGTGTTTAATTTGCTTGAAAGCAGATCAGACCTGTGTTCAAATTCCAGATTGTGTTAGCTGTGTGTGATCTTGGGCAAGTGACTGCTCTACCCCGCACGGTGCTTCCGAGTCATGGGAACTGATTAAACCGCATACCTCCCAGGGGAGTTGTGAGGCTCAAATGTGCTAATTCTCCCAAAGTTCTTGGAAAGTACTTCACCCTGAGCCAGGACCCTCCCTCCACCCCATTGCAGTTGCTAGATTTTTCAGGGATGTGCAGTCAGGGGAGCGGAAAAGTGCAAGGGAATTGATAGCAAAGATCATTATTAGTAAATGACTGAACATTTCTCTGATACTTCATGAAAAATATTTCATAAGCTACAATAATGTGTGGATTCTGAGTGTTAGCTACTAAATGAGTTTTGCTGGCTCTAAAATTAGGCGAAATGTTCAGAATCACTACTTTAATCATGACTCGATCCACAGTGCTGAAATTTTAAGTGTTAAGTCTTTATAAATCTTCCTATATCTGCAATGCCATATAAAAAGGTAACAAAAAGTACAAAACTTGAAACGCCTTTACTATTATCAAAAAATTAGGGCATGTGCACTATCGTTAGTTTCTAGAAAGAAGACTGGATATTGGGTGATATGTCAGGGATTTGAAGGCCACGGTCTGGGATTAGTTTAACAAGGGGACAGTGGAAATTCATGTTTAGGTATTAACAGGTAATGACGAGCAATTCAAAACCACATACATCTGCCAAAAATCTTAGCTCATTCACGACAGTTTAAGACTAAGTTCTTAGGGGCGCCTGGGTGACTCATTCTATTGAGCGTCCAACTTCCGCTCGGGTCATGATCTCCTAGTTCCTGGGTTCGACCCGCATTGGGCTTGCTGCTGTCAGTGCAGAGCCGGCTTCGGATCCTCTGTTTCCCTCTCTCTCCGCCCCTCCCCCACTTGCACACTCTCTCAAAAATAAACATTTTAAAAAATTTTTAAGAAAGACTAAGTTCTTAGAAGAAGTGTTGAGAGAGAAAGAAAAGCGAAAGTCCTGATTCTTGAAAATGTGGGCAGTGTGGAATTTCTGCAAGTCTTGTGTGTTGATGATAGTTGCATGTGATTTGTTTTTTACCGGTGCTCATAACTGTGGGTGGGAAAGTTCAGTTTTCTTTCACACCCTCGCTGTTCCCAGTTAATTCTCACAAAGGACATTCTGTGGTTTGGTTAACATTTGACAGGTACATTAATTTCCTTCTCAAAACGAAAATTGTGTATAACTTAATATATCCTTTACTACTCAACTATCCAAAGTTTTTAGGTAATAGCTTCCAGATTTAGGGATTTTCTGGAACGTAATAGTAAAAGCAAAACACCTAGTGGGTGGGGGCAAATGTTGGGCTTCGCTTTGCCAATAAGGATGTTAGAAAAACAACACTTGGGGCGCCTGGGTGGCGCAGTCGGTTAAGCGTCCGACTTCAGCCAGGTCACGATCTCGCGGTCCGTGAGTTCGAGCCCCGCGTCGGGCTCTGGGCTGATGGCTCAGAGCCTGGAGCCTGTTTCTGATTCTGTGTCTCCCTCTCTCTCTGCCCCTCCCCCGTTCATGCTCTGTCTCTCTCTGTCCCAAAAAAATAAATAAACGTTAAAAAAAAAAATTTAAAAAAAAAAAAGAAAAACAACACTTGTGGGTGGCTGGGTGGCTCAGTCGGTTGAGCGTCTGACTTGGGCTCAGGTCATGATCTCGCAGTCTGTGAGTTTGAGCCCCGCGTCGGGCTCTGTGCTGACAGGTTGAAGCCTGGAGCCTGCTTCAGATTCTGTGTCTACTGCCCCTCCCCTGCTCACATTCTGTCTCTCTCTCTCTCTCAAAAATAAAGATTAAAAAAAAAAAAGAAAGAAAAACAACACTTGTGGGCTATCACTAAGTTCATTTCATGACCCAGAAAATGTTCACCACTCCTCTGCCTCCCACCCACCCCCCAGTAGCAAGTTTGTAAACTTTAAGGCTTTCTAAATTGAATAACGCTAGTTCTGGAGAACGTTCATTTGTGTATTGAATGGTCATAGTTGATGGTTCCACACATCACAATTGCCGTGATGAAAATGGCCTGTAAACCAATGTTACTGTGTCCAGTGTAGACACTTGTATACATGGCCTGTCGATCACCCAAAAACAAAAAAATCCTAGAATGGACAATATAAAAATCACTGGACGATCGCTTGTACTTGTGCAGACTTACCATATTAGCGAACGGGAACAAGACATTTGGCTTGTGCCTTAAGAAGAGAGATCAGACGGCGTCCAGAAATCTATTCTAACGAAGGGGAGTTGTGATACTAGAAAATACTTGAGAAGGTCATCCTCTAAGGCCACTCCCCTACCTCGGATCGTTTATCAAGTACCTGTCTGGTACCTTCCACAGCAACAAAACAGTTAGCTCCACTGGGATTGGCAGGTCTACAACAGGTAGCCAGTTACATGGAAGAATTGAAAAGTTTTTTTTTATCGTATATTTAGTCTTTGTAAGTAGAGTATAGTGAAGGTGGAGGAGCTACTAGTTTCTGTGCTTTGGTGCAATGTTGGTAGAAGAAAAATAATACTTTGTAAGGGTGCCAAAAAGACTTGGATATTCTTTCGTTGCGAGGATACCCTTTCAAACGTGTCTGGGGGGGGGGGGGTTACTCTACACCGGGGCTTGAGTTTTTGTCATTGACTAGACTGTTTTAGAACTCAGGAGAACTAGAAGCTGTAGAAAATTGAAAACCATGAAGCTAATTCTTGTCCATGGAAATGCAAGTTAGTCACGTCCTGGGGAATGCCGCGGACCCGTGTGTTTGTTTCCACATCCCTTTGCTACATGAAATTTGTGCTTCTTTGGCTGTTCTTTTGAACTGGCTGTGACCCCTCTTTCGGTTCCCTCATTAAGTAATTGATGAGCTAAATGGAATCTATGAAACATGTTTATTTTAGATCTGTAGGCGTCATGATTTTACCTTTTTTTTTATATCCTTTTATATAGGGATGCCTTTAAGAGATTTTTAGTACTACATGATGATTGTCTTTTCAGCTTTTATGTGACCCTCTATAATGGTGTTGTTGCTGAAATCTTGGGTTTGTGTTTTTACTCATTTTTCAGATTGTTACCGTCAAGAAGCCATGTTTGCTGTTGGTTTCGAGGTGATGGAGTGTAGTGGGAAAAGGATTCATTTATGAATCAGGTGGGGAAAAGACTAAGTTCCCTTCCTGCCCTTGGCATCTATATCCCCTTTTTCTAATTCTGGGCAAGTTCTGGAAGTGTCAGGCCAGGTGTCCAAAGTGCTAGATATGGGCGTGGCATTTGGTTAGTACTCAATAAATGTACATTAACTTCCCTTCTGTTCTTTGTTTTAAGGTATCTGTCCCTAATCTCTTCTTGGTTTTCATCCTCATGTTTTTAATCTACTGAACCTAGATAATCTGTTAGAATTCTATCTAACACGAATGTCCTTAGATTGTGACTACGAGCCTGAGGAATTTTACTAAGACTGAAGTATATACACCTTACAGTTGATCAGCTTTGGTGTAGGATCCCAGATGCCGTTTGTGCCCCTTTTATATTCTTGGCTGTGTGTTAGACAGTTGAGGTTGATGGTTAAGTGACCAGGAGAAATTAGATGTTACCCTATTTGGTTTTAAAATCTCTTTTCTTTTGGTTGACATCAAAGCTAATTTGTGTCCCTTGAGGTTTATACCAACAAGTGAGAGGTGTGGATATAAAAGAAATAGAAAAGAGAGGAAAGGATAAGTTTGGTGTGAAGGGTGGGGGATTCGGGAAAGTAAGACAAGGCCAGGTGACAGGAAACAACCAACTGTGTGTGTGTGTGTGTGTGTATTATACACAGGTATATGATTTGTTGTAGATGTTGGGGCAAAGTGTTCCCACATGAGGTGAATGCCCATGGAAGAGAGGGAACCACCTGAAGCCATGGCAGAGAATGGGGAATTATCACATTAACTTTCCTACCCTTGTAATGGCAAAGCTGCTGCTTCTCCAGGACTCCCAGTACATTGCCTTTTTTGTTTGTTTGAATGTTTATTTTTGAGAGAGAGAGAGAGAGAGAGAGAGAGAGGGAGAGCAAGCACGCGCGCAGGAGAGAGGGGGAGGGGCAGAGAGAGAGGGAGACACAGAATCCAGAGTAGGCTCCAGGCTCCAAGCTGTCAGCACAGAGCCAGATGCGGGGCTGGAACTAGGGACCATGAGATCATGACCTGAGCCAAAGTTGGATGCTCAACCCACTGAGCTACCCAGGCACCCCCAGTACATGATTTTTTAAATCAGAAATATGTTAAGGCTTCTTTTGATTTCATTCATGATCTGCCAGATATTAATCTGACCTTAGAAAACTTTAAGAGAAAAGAAAATATAACACCCTTTCTTGCAAGTATTTCAAGGATAATTACAAATAAAATGATCTTGTGTATCATTGAAAAGAGCTGGACCATTCTATCTCAGCATCTCACTTGTTTTCCATGGGTGCTGTAACAAATTACCACATGCTCTCAGGGGTTTAAAACAACACACGTTTCTTACTTGGATGGTCTTGAGAATGAGACATCTGAAATGAGTCTCACCAGGATAAAGTCAAAATGTCAGCAAGGCTTCATCCTTTTCTGGAGGCTGTACGGGAGGATCCATTGTCCAGCCTTGTCCAGTGTCTGGAGGCTGATTGCCCTGGCTCCTGGCCCCTTTTCATCCTCACAGCCAATGATGATTAGCCCTTCTTTCTCCCATAGTAGTTCTCGCACTCTCCCTTCTGCCTCCCTCTTCCCTGTTGAAGGAACATCTGTGATTACATTGGGTCCACCTGGATTGATCCGGCATAGTCTCGTTAAGGGCAACTGATGGGCAACCTCAGTTCACCCTCTTCCATGGAACCTAACATATTGACAGGTTCCAGGGATTAGGATGTGGATATATTGGGAGCAAGCCATCATTCTCCTTACCACACACACCATTTTCCTTACCATCATAGTTTTTCTGTCTTGTTTCTTCCATAGTTTGGGGTTGGGGGGGGGGGGCGCTTTGCTGTACTTACCTAAAAACAACAAAAAAAAAAAAAACAAAAAACAAAAACATTCAATCTCTAGGGGGATGGGAGTCATTAAACTCAGGCTAAGGAGAACTTATTCATGTGACTTTAAAAATAAAGTTATGGAGCACCTGGATGGCTCAGTCGATTGGTAATGAAAACTCTTGGTTTCGGCTCAGGTCATGATCTCACAGTTTGCAGGATCAAGCCCCACCATTGGGCTCTGTGCTGACAGCAGGGCCTGCTTGGGATTCTCTTTCCCTCTCTCTCTCTGCCCTTCCCCTCCTCGCGTGTGCGTGCTCTCTCTCTCAAAATACATAAACTAAAAATAAAAAAAACAAATTTATAATCTGTTTTTACCATATACTCTGGTACTGATAGTTTGGGTCGTGAGGGAATCCCTTCTTGCTTTGAGTTTTTCAGCAGGTACATATCTTGTTTGCCTGCTTATAATCCACGTGATTTTAAATTCCTGGCTTGAAGCTTTCTAAGGAGCCCCAGTTCGTAAGAAAAGATCAGAGAGGTGGTCTGTGACTTTGGGTTACCTCACACTCTGGAAGCACAGACGCTTGCTCCTCTCATGATGACGTGGCAAGCAAGGAGATGTTGACGTAGAAGGAGGTGGACCTGGGAAAAGAAACTGCTACTGATTCATTACAAAGTTAACATTAAGGCCCTGGTCTTACTTTCTTACTTACTCTGGTCTTGTTTCTGGAAAGCCGTGGATGTGAATTGAAGACGAAACCAAGGAAATCTGTAGGGGTCATGAGGATCACTTAACACCCCTTGGCCTACTCTGTTTGGAAGCCCTGAGGTGGCAACAAGGGCACGGGGTTGTGTATCCCATAATTCCGCAACTGAGCTGCAAAATGGGCTAGGTAAATCCAATTGGGGAAGGTAGGATTTTTGATGTTCTAACAAGTAATGTTTAAATAACCCTGTGAGAACAATCACTGTGAAAGTATAATGGTGGCTCAAGTTATTGCATTGTCCTTGGGGCCCCTCTGTCAGAGAGTGTGGGGAGGAAGAGAACTTCATAGAAAGTTCGTCAGCTGCAGTTGAAAACGTCCACCGCAAGAGTGAAATTCGTGGCACCTAAGTCGCGGTATTCCTGTATTTTCCCTGCAGTTACACCGTAAGGTGATGTGAAGACAGAACGACACTGACCTCTCCCTAACCCTAGCCCAAGGTTACCCTTTCTAGAGACTTGGTTTATAATTGTATCAACTACTTTGTGAAAGAGGATTTTCTTTTTCTATCCTCTCCATGTAATTTCCAGCACCCTAAACTGGTCTGTAAACATCTGTTGATTCCACAGCCTGTTTCTTAATTCAAGTCATGGCATAAGTTTTTCCTTCTCCAGGGTTTTCGTGTCTTGGCTGTGTCTCAAAGCCTGAGGTAAGCAAATTTGGATGTAGTGCCTCTGACGAGGGCTTGTCGTTTTCGCTCCACCATTATGCTCTGTGTGCTCTAAGCCTTTTAAAATAGCTGAATGTTTTCAATAAGTGAATGAGCTGCCGCTGTTGGGACTTGCATTTTTCTCCCCCCAAATGTTGAAGCACTGACTGAATCTTGTCGGTGCAAAGCATCCAGACCTTTTTTATGGACTGCCCTAGACAGATTGCTTGTAAGAAATGTAGGCAGGTAAAAGGATTAGTTTTAATTATGCTCAGAGCTAGTGTGATCATGAAGCAGGGGCAACCCCTCCTGTTGTGGTGCTTTTTCTGTGACACCGGCCTTAAGACATTACCTGAAAGGCGAGTTAAGAGAGCAGTCCCTTAAAGTTCTTTCCTTGCATTTGTGAGCGGTTTCTCATTACCTGGAGAGTACTCAGGCAAGTTCGCGCTGCCTTTTCACAATGAAAGTCCAGATTAGTATTTCCTCCCCTTTTCCTTCTGCCTGACACGTGCAATTCCTAATTCTTCTGTCAGCACAGGTTCAGAGTGGTCTCCTCACGTGAGACAAAGATGGGATCTACTTGAATTACTCCACATGCGTTAACATCTAGAGAGACCAGGAGGACTTGGTCACCTAAAGAGGGAATCCACTCGGGACCTGGGAATGACCTGCCCTCGTTACTGTTTCTGTTGGTTACTTGTGGGGGAGTGGGGGTGAGGGTGGGGGGCGCAGACCAAGCTGAGTTATTTGAAAGTGGGATGGGGTAAGACCGAGACCTGATCTTTCTCACTTTTGTGCTTGTTTGCCTTATATTTTCTATAATTAAAAAGACTATAATTTAAACATTTTAAAGAGATTATATATTGCATAGCTGGACCAGTATGTGTGGCAGTCAACTATTTCTTTTTGCTGTTGATCTGTATTCCAAGCGAAATTTCCCATGACGTCACAAGAATGTTTAACTGCTTTTTCGTTAGGGTCCAAGCTATATAATTTTAACAGTTGAGGCTTGTTTACCTGATTAGGGTGTACAGACCTGAGAGAAGAATATGGTCTGAGAGAAACTTTAACCTTTGATCTGAGTCCTGATGGCTTTTTTATTGCCGAAGATGCCTTTTGAAAGAGTTATGAAAATATCCCTGTATTCTTAAATATTCAAATTTAAATTTGAAACGGTTAAAGTGACTTTAAATAGAATAGTGATGAGTTCAGTCTAAAATAAGTTTCTTTTAAATACATAGTTGACCTCCTAAATTTTAGTCTTGGACCAGCCAAAATGCTCTATAAATTTTAACTTCAACAAGTAATTTGTGTACCACATGCTGATTCCCTTGGGCCATTCTGGTGAGCTGCAAACTCAAAATCTGCTAAGTTTTGAAATGAACTGTTTTTTTTTTTTTTTTTTTTGTTTTGGAAAACTATTAGATCATATAAAAGTGAAAAGTGTTCTATGACCTAAAATTTCATGATTTTGAACAATAAAGATAGAACATGTAACTGGTGGAGAAGTGGAAGAGAACATCTGAATGAGACCTGAAACTGACGAGGCTTTGCCTCAGAGGTATAGAATGTTTTGTTCTTGCTGTTGAAGAGTGTTCAAACGATTTGGACTGTGCTAATAAACTTCAGTTTAATGTGTTTTAAGTTAAAAAATGAAGAATAAAACAGAAAACCAATAACACCACCAATATTAAAGGAAGTGCTAATCTTACCAGTCACAAAGAGCTAAAAGCAATACATCTGTTTCCTGCAAATATTACCCTACCACCTGGAACAGGTGTCTTTACTGCTCAAGAATCAATATAATATATTTACTGGTGTTTTCTTTGGAGTTTAAAATTTTCACCCTTTATTGTAAAATTCATATGAATGAAAATACAGTAGGGCTGATGATTTGGTTTCCTTTTCTTCCTTCACTCCTCATTCCAAGGAGGCTTATATAAGTAAGCAGTAACTCGAATATAAATAGATGTTTGTTCACATTTGTAAGACTTCTATTTCAATGGATGTACTTAAATCTCTCATAACTTAAAATTCAGCATATCTCACTATGGCTGTTACATAATTCCATGTTTTAATAAAGAATGAGAGCTGGCATGAACATACAAATACCAAAATGTTGAATAACAACCAGAATCTTGTGTTTTCTATTCTACCCATACCAAGAACAGAAATTTTAATAATTGTATAAAATAAGCTTGAAGTAGCATGGTATAACGATAGCAACAATGATTGTCTTATTTTGGGCTCCTCTAACAAAGCAGTGCAGAATGAGGGGCTTAAACAACAAATGTTTCTTTTTCACAGTTCTAGAGACTGGAAGTCCAAGAGGAAAGTGCTAGCAGATTCAGTGTCTGATGAGGGCCTGCTTCCTGGTTCATAGCCCAGTCTTTATGCCATGTTCTCACGTGGTGGGAGGGACAAAATTGTTCTGTGACATCTTTTATATAAGGGCACTAATCCCACTCATGAGAGCTCCATCCTTAAGACCTGATCACCTCCCCAAAGCCCTACTTTCTAATACTGTCCTATCAGAGGTTAGTTACCATTTCGAATTATGAATCCAAAGGGGAGACCTGAACATTTAGCCCATAACATTAGTAATTAGCACTTACTGCTTTATTGCCAAGGTAATATTCTGAGTGCTTCGTATTATAATCAACTTAATCTTACCAATAACCAAATAATTATCATCATAGTCCCAGATCATAGTCCCAAATATCATCAACTGTCCCAGAGAAGTGAAATGATTAGCCAAGGTGGCTCAGCTAGTAAGTAATGGAGCTGGGCAAGAATCAAACCCAGAAGTTTGGTGCTAGAGTTTGAGCTCTCAACACCTAAATGGTAGAAAAAGTGCAGCCCACAACCCCCATCTCCCACCAAGCAAGGCTGCAATCTTTTTGATTAATGTTTTGGTATTTTGAGGGTTAAGTATTTTCATCTAGCTCTAAAGTCTAAATTCTGTATGGTTTAAAATTAACCATGTAACAGCCAGCTGGAGACTGGTTACATCAATTTTAGGATGGTCATACAGTAAAAATCTGTGCTGACATTAAAAAGAATCAACTATTACTACACAGAGGATTGTCTGTGATAAATTAGAGAAACAGTTAACTAGGTGTATATATGCATACAGGGATCACATTTTTGTGTAAAAAGAGAAAAAGGCATATATATACTAGCGTATGCATAAAAAAAAGTTGAAGGACCAAACACCCATAATCTTTAGGAGGTTAGAGTGTGGAGGAACTTTTACTTTTCTTCCTTATTACATTTGATTGATCAAATTATTCTTTACAAGTATTACTTTGAGCATCAGAAAAAAAAAAATAGAAAAAAATCAAATGGACTAGAGAGAACAGAAGTTTTCCTAAAACATGAAGGGTTGGGCCAGTTTTTAGATTAATGGAGACAATGAATTATTTCCTTCTCTGGCCTGTGGAGATTTTTATGGCCTCCATTATAGCCATAAAATTGTAGCTGTTTAAATCCTATTTTGTAAAAAAACAAAAACAAATTCCTATTTTGTATTCCTGTTAAAATTCTCTTTGCAGGATTCCTTATGAATAAAAACAGGGTAAGGGTTGGATTCATTTTATTTCCCACGTTTTTATGGATTATCTGAACACAAAATTTTAATGTCTCTTTCTGTTGAAAATAATCCTCTTGGGGGCGCCTGGGTGGCGCAGTCGGTTAAGCGTCCGACTTCAGCCAGGTCACGATCTCGCGGTGCGTGAGTTCGAGCCCCGCGTCAGGCTCTGGGCTGATGGCTCGGAGCCTGGAGCCTGTTTCCGATTCTGTGTCTCCCTCTCTCTCTGCCCCTCCCCCGTTCATGCTCTGTCTCTCTCTGTCCCAAAAATAAATAAACGTTGAAAAAAAAAAAAAAAAAAGAATGCCTCAAAAAAAAAAAAAAAAAAAAAAAAAGAAAATAATCCTCTTGAGTCTTGCTGCCCAGGTAAATGTTGACTACAGGTTGCTCGATTTTGAGAGGAACAGCCCAATTATGGGGATGGGGGGATGTTATGAGGAATGTATAGCTGTGACTCAAAACTTCTGATTCTAGAAGCTTTCAAGCAGCTTTATCTTTTTTCCTTCTATAAATCAAAATATTCAGACAATGGTTTTCATTCTTACAAAGAGCAGTTAGTATGTAAGTGTTCGTATCTCATTTAAATTTTTAAGGTTTTTTTTGTTTTTAAAGTTTGAGAGCGAGTGGGGAAGGGGCAGAGAGAAAGGGGGAGAAAGAGTCCCAGGCAGGCTCTGCACTCCTCTCAGTGTGCCAGTGTGGGGCTCGATCTCACAATGGAGAGATCATGACCTGAGTCAAAATTAGGAGTCAGACTCTTAACTGACTGAGCCACCCAGTCGGTTTTTAAAATATACTTTAAGATATATACCTTAAAATATATTTAAAAACAAAAATTAAAGTGAGCTGTCCTATATCTGTTATTCTTACAAGATAGTTTTCAAAGTCTGAGAGCAGGAATACCTTCTTTAGATCTTTCTGAAACATGCAAGTAAATTACCAATTAAAATATGGTAGTGAATAGAGAATCTGCTTCAAAAAAAAAAATGAGTGTGAAACCTTCATATTTTCCATTAATCCAATCTAATTTTGATTCTGGGCTATTGCAATGGATCTATTCGATCTGCTTGAGATCAGCCATGATTAATTTTGTTCATTGATACATTTCACGAATGTACTGTCAGACGTGATGATGCAAAGTTGAATAAATGATTTAGAATTAAACCTTATATGTAGTAGGGGAGAAAGACATTCAGTCATTTGGACATGTGTTGGCTTGACTGCAGTGTAGTAAGTAGATCATTAGCAACATGAAATAATGAGAGTGCAGAGTGTAGCATGAGCCCGGAATGGGGAGGTGGAGTTAGGGAAACCTGGGCCATGAGAAGTGAGAACAATATTGCCTCTTGGATAAGAGGAATATGGATTTACTCTCTGAGTAAATAATCATCCTGAGTGTCTCAGGAGGTCTGCATATCATTTCCGACCACTAGTAGAGGTGGGGACACCCTCCTGTGTGGGACACCCCACTCTGGGCCAGCCCTTTGGGAATCAAATCGCATGACGGAAGGTCTCCTCGGGAAGTTCGTGCAGCTGAAAGTAGAACTCTTCTGCGGTAGAAGTTAGATAACGGGTGATTCATTTTTTGTATATGATGTATCAGGTATGCTGAAGTAGATTCTTTCCAGGCTTTAGCCTTCTAGACAGTGTTTAACCTATAAATAACAGTGTTTAAAAGTACAAAACTATGTAAAGTCATGCTGTCTTCTATTATCCAACCCCTCTCCTCACTTTAGCCTAAAGGTAGACAGTGCTTCCCCCAACCCCGCCCCCCCACAGGTCAAAGATTTTTATTAGAGTAAAACTAGAGAAAGATTTTTCATTTTAGGTGGCTGGAAAGTACATCCAGCTGAAAACCATCAACCATTTAGACTACATGCTTCATTTGAGTTGTGTTTCTGGATGCGAGTCAAATATGACAACTGTGAGTTTCATAACTTTTCTAACTTGCTTCAAAAATGCTTTGGGGCCAAAATAGTTTTGAGGTCTTTTCGTCCTCTCCTGGTGAGGCCCTCTGGAGGTTATCAAGGTCAAGACTATGTTGCTGGGTTTCGGCACCTTCCAGGAGAGATGAGGAAGCCATGTGTCTTAGGCTTGCTTCATCTCCTGTCCTTGCCTGTGTTCTCCCAATCATGATTGTCACTTCTTGTTCAAGGTGAACATCTCATTGGGTCCATGTCTCTGACAAAGAGAAACCAATAATGTGTTATGTATTTTGTCTGCTTTAGCAAAGCTCAGGTCCTTTCATTAGAGTTGCAGTTTGTAGACTATGGAGAGTAAGTTAAGGGGAATACATTCTTGAAGGTTGAGTGGATAAGGAGGAGCTATGGAAAGTAATAGTGGGAATAATTCCAGTGAGTGACTGTCACTGTCAGGATTCTACAGTGTTCACAACCATAATCTCCCAGTGAACACTCAAATCCAGGTGGTATTGTCTGTTTGGGGAATTATTTGTGGTGTTGTCATCAATGCTATCTCAGCTGCAGGTTATTAATTTTTTATTCAATCTTGGTTAAGGATAAAAACTGTAGGGCGCCTGGGTGGCGCAGTCGGTTAAGCGTCTGACTTCAGCCAGGTCACGATCTCGCGGTCCATGAGTTCGAGCCCCGCGTCAGGCTCTGGGCTGATGGCTCAGAGCCTGGAGCCTGTTTCCGATTCTGTGTCTCCCTCTCTCTCTGCCCCTCCCCCGTTCATGCTCTGTCTCTCTCCCAAAAAAAAAAAAAAAAAAAAAAAAAAAAGTTAAAAAAGAACTGTATAACCATAAATCTGAACAACTTATATAGAGCCATATGAGCTATTTCAGTGAATCAAATAGTTGATTCAAAACCTGTGTTGTGCTAGACATAGTACTTAAGTTGAAGCAGTTATAGTTCTATCAAGAAATAATGAAAGTGTTGGATGAGCACTGGGTATTGTATGTAAGCCAATTTGACAATAAATTATGTTAGAAATTAAAAGAAATAAAGCTTGGGGTGCCTGGGTGGCTCAGTCACTTAAGCATCTGACTCTTGGTTTCAGCTCAGGTCATGATCTCGTGATTCGTGAGTACAAGCCCTGCGCCAGGCCCCACCCTGACAGCATAGAGCCTGCTTGGGATTCTCTCTCCCTGCCCCTTCCCTGCTCGTGTGTACGCACTCGCACACGCTCTCTCTCTCAAAATAAATAAACTTTAAAAACATAGTGAAGGCTCTATTGTAAAACAATAGGGATAGAGGATGTATACTGAAGAAATATGTAAGAGGTAGAACCAGTGGGAATGGGGAGCCTTCATGAATTGTGGGCAGCGTGAATGAGAACGGAGTGAGGATGTTTAAGAGGTTTCGAGCTTTGGATGATGGGTTGGATGGTGCTATTTACTAAAGTAGGACAGAGAGGAGTGACAAACAGATGAAGGAATTAATGATCAATTTGGGTGTTTGAATACCTAAGGGATATCTAGATAAAGATGTCTCATAGGAAGCTTAAAAACACTAGTTTGGTTCTCCAGAAAGATTGAAGCCCGAACGTAGAATTTGGAAGTCATCAATATAGTTGAAGGAATGAGAATAGAAGGAATGGCCCAGGTCAAACACCTCGAGGGGGAAATAGTATTTGGACATGAAGATAGGCCCTGCATTTCCATCTCTACTATTCCATTGAGATTATCAAGATCACCAACATCCCAGCTATTCCCAAATATAATGGTTATCTGTGTGTTCTGATCTTAAGTTACTACTTAGAAGCATTTATCTTAGTTGGTCACTGTCTCTTCCCTCTTGAAGCACTTAATTGTTCTTGACGTTTATATCACTGTTTTCTAGTTGGTTCCCCCACCCCACCCCACCCCACCAGTCCCCTTGGTTTCTCCTCTTGTGCCCAACTGTAAAGGCTTGACAGCTCCAGAAGTCTGCGTAGGCCTCCCTCTTCTTTGTCATTGGCATGACATTAGTGCTGTAATTCTAGAGGAAGACAAAACTTAGCAAGTCGGATAAAGGTTTAAGATACACCAAAACCAATAGGATAGGATTTAAGAGGATGTGTTTCTTCTTCACGAAAAATATGGATAGAATATAAACTCCATTGACCTCAAACTAATAGGCTAGGAAAAAATCCAAATGTGCTTGTAGAGGATCTATGGAAACTATTCAACAAATCAGTTTAAAAATGAACCAGACCATGTTCTAGTTGCTAGGGATACATCAGTTAAAAACATGCAAAAGCTCCTGCCCTCACAGGACTACCATTCTAGTGAGGGGAGACCGACAAACCAATGAATAACCAAATTGGTGAATATGTAAGAAGATAAGTGTGGAAAAACATCACAGGAAGGGGGGGATAAGGAACGTTGTAAGGAGGGAAGAATATACTTTTTAACAAAGAGTAATTAGAGCAGGTCTCACTGAAAAGTGATGTGTGAGCAGAAACCCAAACCAGACAAAGAAGTGACTGTGAATCATGTATGTATCTTGGGGAAGAACTTTCCAGGGAGAGGCAATGGCAAGTGCAAAGGCCCTTAGGTAGGATTATATCTTGTGTGGTCCAGGAACTGCCAAGAGACCAGTTTGCCTGAGCAGCTGAGGGATGAAATTGTAGGAGGGGGCGGGAATGGGAGGGATGGAGGTGATGGCCAATTTTATAGGACCTTACAGTCTATCAGAAGGGCTATGATTTTTATCTTGAGTTGGATCTGTGGCCTTAGAGGACTTTGAGTAGAAAAGAGCTATGCTACATTTTAACAGGATCGCTCCGGCTGCTGTGTTGTAAATAGATTCTGGAGAGGGTAGAGTGGAAGCAGGAAGCCAATTGCGAGACTGTATAGTCTCCCTGTCCCCCTTAGCTGTTGGGGATACAATCCAAGGCCCCCAGTGAATGCTGGATACCTCAGATAGTATTGAACCCTATATATAGGTTTTTTTCCGGTACACAGATACCTATGATAAAGGTTAATGTGTAAATCAAGTGTAGTAAGAGATTAATAGGACAATTATAACAATATACTGTAATACAAGTTATGTGGATGTAGTCTCTCAAAATCTTATTAGACTGCATTCACCTTCTTGTGCTGTGAGCTAAGATGCCTGTGTAATGGGACGAAGCCGGGTAAATGATGGCTGCTACTGACCTGCTTGGGATACTCTAGAAGGAGGATCATCTGCTCCTGGAGTACAGTCCATAGTGCATAACAGTGCAAGGTGAAGCCATAGGGGAGGGGAGAATAATCCAGGCAAACAATGATTGTGTCTTAGGCCAGAGTAATAAGGGTAAAACATAAGCAGTAGTTAGATTCTGGGTATATTTTGAAGCTATTGCTGGCAGAATTTCCTGATGGATTAGAGTGTGGTTTGAGAGAAAGAGAAATACCAAGGATTATCCCAGGGTTTTTGACCTGAGCATGAATGGGAGTTACTGCAAAGGGAGGAGGAAACGGTTGGGAACAGGTTAGAAGTGCTACTCTGGGTGTGTTCAGTTTGAGATGCCAGTTAGATATCCAAGTTGGAGACAGGTGGACTGGACATTTGCATATGAACTTCGAGTCTGTGCTGCAGGTATAAATTTAAAGTTAAAAGCTTCTCAGCGTACTTGGGTGCCACATTTGGTCAAGCGTTGGACTCTTGATATCAGCTCGGGTCATGATGTCACAGTTTGAGATCCAGCCCTACCTCAGGCTCCATGCTGACAGCTCAGAGCCTGCTTGGAATTCTCTCTCTCCCTCTTTCCCTCCTTCTCCCCAGCTTGCACGTGCGTGCATGAGCTCTCTCCCTGCCCCAACACCCCCCCCCCCCAAAAAAAAAATAACTTTAAAAGCTTCTAGAGACATGGAAAGAATGTGACTAGATGAGATCAACAAAGACGTGAATGTAGATAGGAAAGAAGTTTTAGGTCAGCCTCAGATATTCCAGTGGTAAGAGATTGGTGAGATTAAGCAACTAGAAAGGAGCTCCTTTCTCAGAGAAAATCCAGAAGAGGAGGAGTTAAGTGAGAAAGCTGTGAGGAGGAAGCAGTGAGAATTGTGTTAATTGAAAAGGACCTGTAAGAGCATGGCTGAGATTTGACCATGGGATCTAGTAATGTGGACATCACTGGTGACCTTGAGAAGAAGAGAGCACCTGGTAAAACCCTGATAAGAGTGGGTTCAGGAGAGGAAGGAAAGAGAGGAAATAGGATTCTTGTAAGTTGTCGAGCTCTAACAGAAAGCAGAAAAACAGAGAAAGTGTGTCCTAGAGAGAGTCTTTCTTGCTTTCCTCCACCTTCTTCCCCCCTCTTTTCCTCTAATCCTCCTTTCCTGGTTTGAGAAATAGCAGCATGCTGTGTATGGGTGGGAATTACCCAGGAGTAAGGGGAATTTTGATGAAGGGGAGAGGGGAGGGGATAGCTGGAGCATTACTCTGAGTAGGCTGAAGGGAATAGAATCTGGTGGGAAGACTGGTTTTTGAGAAGAGCAATATAGTTCATCCTTAGAGCTAGATAGGAATCCATTAAAATGCAAAGAAATGCAAATCTAATGAATTAATGAAATAATTTAGGTACAACCTAGAAGGGGTATTGCTGATCCAAATCTCAGGGAACAATTAAGTAATAGCAGCTTGACTCTGGGGTAGATGCCCCTTAACAAAACCATTTTTAAGGCCTGGCATTTCTATTAGAGGGCCTTGAAAAGGAATTCTATAAATGACTGATAAATATTTCAGTGAAGAATCCAAATCATGATTTGCTGTCAGAAGTCTTTGGTTGAAATTTAGAATTATGTATAGACATGAAGTAAATCAAACTCTCATTATTGGTAATTTCATGGTAAATTTGAAATAACATTTTAATTTTTTTTAAGTTTATTTTTTTGAGACAGTGTAAGCAGGAGAGGGGCAGAGAGAGGAGGAGGAGAGAGAATCCCAAGCAGGCACCACACCATCAGCATGGAGCCTGATGCCTGGCTCCATGAACTATGGCTCATGAACTATGAGATCGTGACCCGAGCCGAGATCAAGAGTCAGTCATTTAACCAACTGAGCCACCCAGGAGCCCCTTTAGTTTTTGCAATTAAAATATTTTTCCTGTCATGACAGTTTAACTGTAATTCCAATTAAAATGATCAAATTGAATAATTGATTTAAACTTGTGATTTTAGTATAAATGTTTTTGTAATCAGAATTGAAATGTTTGAGAACTTAAGATCTACCAAGTTTTATGTTTAATTTATTGGCGTTATAAAAATTTAGTGCTTGGAAACATTTGCATTAAGCAATCAAAGTGCTTTAAAAAGAAAATTGACTATATTAAATTTATAAATACAAGTTTAAAATTTAAAGGGAATTTAATGAATTAAGTTTGTTAATGGGACCAAATGTTAAAGTCCCCAATAAAAGTGATTGCTGTAATAGGCTAAGTTTAGAAGTACAATGATGGGATTTGTAAGAAGCATAAGGAACAGTGAAGTTTTTACATTTTGGCTTTAATAATTTGAACGTTAGTTTGCAAAAGGGGTCATTTCTTACAAGAATACCAGGAAAACTCCTGTTCTCCTCAGTGTATATAGCCTCCCCAGGTGACATCATCCCTGGCTTAAAAACTATCCAATGATACTAGTATTTAATATATCAATGCTGATCTCTTCAGAACCCCAGACTAATAGGCATCTCAAAAGTAACCAAAACCAAACTTGTAGGGCATCTGGGTGGGTCAGTCGGTTAAGTGTCTGACTCTTGATTTTGGCTCAGGTCATGATCTCATGGTTCGTGGGATCAAGCCCCATGTCGGGCTCTGTGCTGACAGCTCAGATCTGCTTGGGAGTCTTTCTCTCTCCTTCTCTCTGCCCCTCCCCCATGTGCATGCTTCTCAAAATAAATTAAAAAATAAATACAATAAAAGACTAAACCTCACCAAACTCTTTAATTTCTTTAACACTCGATACCCCCCAAACCTTAATTCCTTAGCTGTTAAAGCCAAAACCCTGGGTATCCTTCTAGACTCCTCCTCATTTTAGTTATAAGAAGACTCCATCAGAATCCTGGCCAAAAAAAAAAAAAAAAAGGTCTATTCAAAGTGGGTAACTTGAAGAGAGTTAACTAATGGGACTATACAAAGATGTGGATACTGTATGAGGAAACCACCCTTAGTCCCAAAAGGGCAAAGTGAGGGAACCCTTTTGGGAACCCAGAGACAGGGCTGAGTGGAGGGGACAGCCTGATTGGAGCTGTGGATGTCACTCTCCGGATGCAGCAGGACCTCACTGGCCCTGCAAGGAAGGAGCTGAGGGAAAAAAAAAAAAAAAAAAAAAAAAAAAACACCCAATTTGATTCTTTTTCCCATCTCTTTCTGGTGCCTCCACCCTGTGCAATCTGACTAGAAGCCAAGGCTCGGGTACCCATCTGTGCAGTCCGTAGAGGTGAGCCTCCAGGCCCACGGAGCAGGTTGGAGAAGAGCGGAGGCAGGCCAGCACAGAAGACACCAGCACAAAGGCTCTTAAAGCCTGCAGTACATTATTTCTGGGACAGACCTTAGTTATTTTTCCCCTCACATATTTTCTACATTTGGTGTCCATTTCCTATTAGATCTTTGAATTCCACCTTTCTTCATGGTTTATGACCCTTTTTCTGTGTCTCTAACCTTTTTTTCCCCCCCTTGAGCAATGATGCCCCCATCACACCTTAGGGTACCACGGTCTCCTGAAACACTCTACTAGTCAGGCAGAGGTCTTGGAAGGTTAGCCCAGAAGTCTTGTGAACTAATAACCTTTTTATGACCAGATAATTTGACTGTTAAGTTGTTAGAAATTGTGCTAAAACTGAAGAGATTTAAGGTGTAATTATTAGCAGTTGACATTTTTAGTATTGGGTGGTTGGTTTTCTAAATCTTCAATCTTTGTGAAATCTCATTGTTTAAGTGAAATAAATGTTGGCCCTTTTAATGTAAGTATAGAAAATTCTCAAGCTGACATTCAGGAGAGCTTCAGTATTAGAGGTAGCAGTTGGACCTAAAGCCATGTCCTGTATCAAGTCAAAGATGTACTGATTATTTAGTGCTACCTGATCTCCCCTTTTAACTCCTCTTGCCTTTCCCACCTTGTTCTGTGAAAGTTTGAAATCCCACCTTCACCTGAATTGAATTTAGAGTATATCCTTTGCTCCTATTTGATCAGATTTTATTGGATCTCTTTTTATTACTTCATCCATTCGCTTCTCATTGCTTTCAGAGAAGGACTAGGTATGTCTTATAATAAAAACCCAAGAAAGCATATAACAGATATGTGATTTGAGGGGCGCCTGGATGGTTCAGTCAGTTAAGCATCTGACTTCGGCTTAGGTCATGATCTTGCAGTTCGTGAGTTTGAGCCCCGCATCGGGCTCTGTGCTGACAGCTCGGAGCCTGGAGCCTGCTTCGGATGCTGTGTCTTCCTCTCTCTCTCTCTGCCCCTCCCCCGCTCGTGCGCGTGCTCTCTCTTTCTCTCTCTCTCTCTCTCTCTGTCAAAAATAAACATTAAACAAAATACGTGATTTGACATTGTGTAATGTAGCATTTCAAAATCTCACGGTTTAAGATATTGTATCTTCTGTACTTTTTTGAGGGTGAATAGAAATGTCCAACTTGGAATGGTTATGGAAATTATGGAAAATTAATAGGATTGAAGAGAGCTGTGGTTTTTATTTTATAGATGATTTGAAAGTCTTGCTAATTAAGAAAATCTCAGGACTTTTTTTATTCTCGCCCATACCCCAGTGCCATCAGATAAAGTAACAGTGAGGTCTTACTTCACTAAATCCAAAATTAGTTAAGACTGAAATTCTTTGTTTCAGAATTTTATGTAGCTGAGAATACTTGGATTTTTCTGGTGATGTCTTATTCCCCTTGTGATTCCCAGATGAGTCCTGATCCTCTCAGATACATTTTATGTACTCTTTTGGTGATGAATATTTTATCTCTGCCAACACTGTCTCTAATTTGTCCAAGCACAATTCCCTGGAGGACCTTTGTATCCACTATTATTGTAATTATAAAATCGATTCTAACACTAGATTCAGTCATGAGTATACCCTTTCTTGCTTATGGAGAGCCATGGGGAAGTAGAGTCCATTCAGGTGGAGTCATAATTCCTTGTACAGAATGCAATAAATTATTTCCACAGATTCACCAAATGAGACAAAATGTCCTTACCAAAAAAAAAAAAAAAAAAAACCCAACAACAACAGGCCTTTATCTGTTTTCTTTCCAACCTCCTTCCCCATACTGTTTTTTTAACATGCTAGTTTACTGCAAGCATTCAGATTTTCTTCTTTTTTGGGAAAGCTGAATTTGTGAGCCAAAGACCATGGGTTTCAAGATTTTTTAGTTTTTTGCAAACCATAAATATGATTGTTCTTTTTTTTTTTTCTGTGCATGTTCCAGATGAGTAGTTTTTTTGTTGTAACAGTTGCTTCACAATTATGCTGTGATTTGCAAATCAGAAAAGGGAGACTGGAAGGATTATATATTAGACAAATATGTTGAAAACCAGAATGGTCTGTTTTTAAAAAAAAAAAACAAAAAACAAACAAAAAAAAAACAACAAAAAACAAAAATGCCCAGTCACACATCGTTAAGGAGTTTGTGTCTGTGTTCCTAGTGACCAGCTATGGCACAGATGACTACCTGATTTTTCATTGTTGTTTTTAATTAACGAAAGCTAGGTACCTGCACATCTCCAAGTCTGCCCTATCCCATTTTCCACCAAGATATCAAAGCTGAAAGGAAAGCCAGAATACGCAAGTATGGACATAAGAGGTGTCAGGCATTAGCCTCCTACACATACACAGCCAGCCCTCATCTTCCTAGATGTAATCATTGATCAGTGCGAGTATGGAAGGAAGACAGAGAATGCATGTAGAAGACAGCTGAGTACATAAGTGGGACATTGAGAAGGCAAACATGTTTGCTCAGGAAAATCCAAGCCAGATTTTCCACTAGCCCCCATCCTGCCCACTTCCTTGAGTCAGCTGGACTCGCTCTTCTTGGCCATTCCCAAAGTTCTGGCATATTCTTTCAGAGTAAGTCCGTGGAATTGGAAGATCAACAAATGCTGTTGTATTTTCTGTCTTTAAATTGTAATAATAGAAAAAGTCTGCTGTCTGTTGGGCCAAAGGACAAAATTGCGGTTGGTATTGGTTTTGGCTGCCCTACAAATGAATGCTTTATTTGTAATCCCACAGGAGCTTGGTGTCAGGGCTCCCTCCTTTCATTGCTGAAGGTAGGGGACAGCCATTTTTGTTCTCCGCTCCCTGGCAGCCAGGACCCCAGCATGATGCCAAGGTTCGTTTGGTGGGATGCTCCAGCCTGATGCTCAGGGACACCTGGCTGGGGCAGTCAGAGGTCATTCCCAACAGCAGTGGATGCAGGGTGCCAGGCAGCTGGTACAGGGGCGACTCCTAAAGTAGCAGCTGCTGCCATGTCACTGCCATGGGCTGCCTGGGTTCTTCCTGTTCTTCAGCTTCTTGTCCATTCTGTGAATTATCATTATCCTTCCGTTTACCACCAGAATCCTGTCTGGTACAAAAGAAAAAGGACACTCCTTTCAAAAAACACTTAGGATGTTCAATTATCCTATTTTCCGGGTAGCTTGAGACCTCCTTTGATGGGAGTTGGTGCCTTCCTTGGCCAAAGAAAGTGATTGACCAGACTTCATTTGGTAAGACTCCAGATAAATCTGTGAGGCCCGTGAATCCCTCTGAGATCTTCAGCATTCTGTTTAAATGGGACCTGTATTGTCTATATAATATATATGGGGACATAATTTAAGGCATTCACACCTATATTCCAGGGAATAAAACGGAGCAAATAATAAATCAAAATGTTTCTAGCACAAATTAAGTCCATGTGCTGCTTCTAATATTCTGAGGGAACGGAAGATTACTTTTGTTGGTACTTCATTTTGGATCAGTGATTTGCGGGTGCTGAAGGAAATCTGGTGATATCTTCAATGACCTCAAGTAGAGCTGCCTTAATTTGTGTTGAGCATTTGTGAAGTTTGACAGTAGTCGCAAAGTGCCTCTTTAATAAAACACACCTTTAAATAACTCTCAGATTAATTCCAGCTCCTAAGGTGAGAAGATGGCTTGAACTACCGCTGCTGCCAGCTCAGCTGTAGATCTGAGCTCCCCAGCTGTGCCCTCCCCTCTCCCCACCTGCTCAGACTCTGCAGTCAGAATCTGTCTGACACGTGTGTTGATGTGCGAGGCGAGATCGCATCTCGTTCACTGTATTGGCTCCTCGGCGCTAGACCATAGTAAACATTCGTCTCTGTCAGCAGTTAACAGCAACGTGATTTGAGGACATGCAGGGTTTACAGACCCTCTTCTGCCTATTATGCTTTTGTCTAGGTCTGCATAGACATAGGAGATTGACATTCAGAGAATTGGTCTAGCTCTTAAGATACACCAGTAATGTTTAAAAGCTGTTTTATAGGAGTTTCCTCCTCTCAGGTAACAAAAACAAAAAACAAAACAAAAAAACAGTGATGGTCTCACTCTGCCTTATATCACAGTCCCTTTTAATAGCTGTTACTATAGCAAACCAAAGGACTGTCTACTGGTCCTTAGTCACCATTGGTATTTTGGTATATCATATCAGAACTTTGACCAAATGGGTACTAAAATAAATCCAGACCCTGAATTATCTTTACTCTGTGAAGGATCCTGATTGGTCAGAAAAATCAGTTCCTTTTAGGAAAACCTTCCTCGAAGTGAAAAACCTAATAAGTCATGATGGCAATATCTGTTGACTGAGCACTGTTCTGAGCATGTGGGGTATGGTACCTCATTGACCACTCCCAAGAATCTGTGAGATGATCCTCACTCTCTAGATTAGGAAACAGAGATCAGTGAAGTAACTTCTCCAAATCCCAGTGGAGCTCAGTTTTAGGCTTGTCTGACCTCGCACTTAATAAAGCCATGAGGACTTAATTAAGTGGGGATCTCATCTTACCACATGGTGGATGCGGTCTCAGCCATTCAAGTTCCAAAGTGGAATTAGTATTCAGGTGCTCGATGTCCTAATGGGGGAAGCTGGACTAGAAATCAACTTCAAAGAATGGTAAGTGTTAGGATGGTAGAATAGAAAAGGCACTAAGGTAGTTAAAGAAGGTCATCTGAATCAGACTGAGGGCACAGAGGTCTTTCGGAAGAAATTACTATCGAGCTGAATTTTGAAGGGTGACTAGGAGCCAGCTAGAGGGAGATAGTGGAGAATGATGTGTAGGCAGAGGGTCAACTCCTTGGCCTTGGAGCACGAAACAGACTGGAACGGGACCTGTGCACATAGATCTGTAGGACTGGCATGGAGGTCATGTATATGGTTGAAAAATAGCCCCTATGTATTATAAACTTACAATTTTAAGTTTTGTGCATCGAACCCTGGTTTAGGTGCCTTACAAACATTACAACCGTTATCTCTTGTAATCATTATAACAGCCATTAGAGATCGCAAATGAAGGCAAAGTCCACATCATAAAGACCCTATCTGCTTCAATAAGGAACTTGGACTTTATCCTGACAGCTCTAGGTGGTCTTGGAAAGATTTGAAATCACAGGAACGACTCGATGTGTTTAGGAAAGATCTTTGTTAACATTTTGGAGATTTAATCGGAGTCTGGTAAACCTGAGGTAAGGAGAACAGGCTGTGTTGTCTAGGAGATAGTGGTGATGTTTTGAACAAAGGCTTGAGGGCCAGGGGGCTACAGGGAGGGGGCAGAGACCGAGTGGGGAGTGGGACGGATGAGCAGAGATTGGTGACTGATGGGATACGTAGGCCTGAGGTCCATCTTCATGGAACCTAAAGATTACTAAGTAAAGGAATGCTCTGTTGTTGCCCAAAATACGGGAATAAGATGTCCACTGTCAGGGGCTACTAGAAAACCCACTTGCTTTTGGTTGGTTTTGCTTCTCATCTGTTATAAGGCTCCCCGGCTCCAGTTCTAAAAGCACCAAGAGCAGAGAGAATTTGCTTTGTTGGGATCTTTCCCGGGGATTTTCAGAGGATGGTTAAACCCACTTGAAGGTCTATCTAGGGAGCCTAGCTCTTTCTAAATGTCTTCATTCCCTGACTCTTCCTAAGTGTACAGAGGATAGAAAAATACCCTTGGCAAGGAATATTATATATTTTTATGCCCCACTTTGCATCTAGAAATGTTCTATTCAGATAGTGACCAAAAATGAGGTTTGATACAAAATGTATTAATCTGTTTAATTTTCTGCTGAATTTTGTGTTTCTGCACTCTTAAAAAAAAAAAAGTTTCTGTATTTTTGAGAGAGAGAATGAGCGGGGGAGGGGCAGAGAAGAAGCGGGGACAGAGGATGTGAAGCAGGCTCCACACTGACAACAGCCTGTTGCAGGGCTCGAACTCATGAACCATGAGATCGTGACCTGAACCCGAGTCGGACACTTAACTGACTAAGCCACCCAGGTGCCCCTTTCTTTGCTCTTTAGGAATAAAAAATACATGGTCTGAAACTGACCCAGGTTAAGCCGTAATTAGGGTATGTTTGTGAATATTGCATAGAAAGCTTGGGTCTCCTTACCCAAAGTCATGCCTGGGAAATTTACTTCTGGTTTTATTGTATAATTATGTTATTTTAAAAAATTGATACTTAAAAATGAGATATTTCATGTAGCCATTATAAGAGAAGAATTACATAGTAAACATAAGAGCTTTATCTTCTACTTAGCTATCTTTTTGAGTTTTAAGGAAAAAAAAAATCTTGATCTATTTTCAATATGAGAAGTCCTGAAATTTTAGAGAGCTAGGAATATAGGAGAATCTTGAATTACCGTCTTTCAATCTAATTATCAGATACATGCCCTAACTTGGAAAACCCTACTTCTGGTTCGTCTTGAGATGCTCTTAGCAGGACTTGTGACTCCTGCTGATCTAGGAGGACTGATGCACAGGCGGGGAGCCACGTGGGCCCCTGGTCTGGCTGAGCACAGCAGCAACTCTCTTCCATTCAGGGTCTCCGATGTCTGCTCCTCTGCAAAGCCGCGAAGCCAGTGTCTGTAGCTGCTAAGCATGAAATCCCCTGCTTCTGTTTGTTTCTTTTGTTGCCACGAGTTAATAGGGACAGAGACAGGAGACAGACCAGAACAAAGCAGAAATAATGGAGTATTTCACCCCAAAAAGGAATGTGGATTGAGAAATACAAAGGGGAAGGCAAAGACAGACTTCGTGTCCCGAGGCAGTGTGATGTATTGGCCAGAAGCCTCAGCCCTGGGACAGTTCTGGGCCAAAGCCTTCATCAGTGAGCCCGGAGCAGCCCACATGGCCGAAAGGTTTGACCCATCTTCTGTAAAAACAATTTATTGTTTTTCCCACTAGGGTCTTAAAGGGCCACAGGATTTTTCACCTCGAAAAGTGGATTGCTCTTGTGACGTGGCGAAGAGTCTTCTCCTGGGATCTGCCTGGTGATCAAGGGCCTCTTCACAGCCAGCTCCACCCACCCCCCCACCCCCCCTGGCTTCTTCTATTGCTATAGGTGCTGTGTGAATTTACATTTTTTTCACTTGTTTGCAAGGACCACTAGTTACTCCAAGACATTGCAGCATATTTGAAACTCATTTTTCTTGCAAGTAGAAGGAAAGGATTAGCCAAGAGATTGCATGTTACGGTTTATCTCCTTCTCGTGTATTTCTACGCATTCCAGGTTATTCCTGTATTTTTCTCCATACTCTCCCCCAGTACAGTTGATTTATTTTTAGTATTTGCTTATGTATTTACTTTATTGAGGTATAGTTGACATACACATATATTTTAAGGGGGAAAATTGGGGACTGTTATTTAGAGATTTTCTCCACCCCCCCCCCCCCACTTGCTACCGTGCTTAGAATCAGAAATCTCTGCGGCAGCGTGGGCTTCTCTTAATAGACAAGCTTTGTCCTTGCCAGAGGACAAAAAATGGTTAAGTGAAAGAGGCCGACAGCAGGAGAGAGAAGCCAGCAACTCTTCAGGGTCCCCTCGCCTCCCTCCCAGCCGGTCCCCTCTCCGCCTGCCCTCCTCCCTAAGTCAGCCGTGCAGGAAGCAGGTCCCCCAGCTCCACTGGGAGGAAGATGCAGGCCCTTGAGCAATAAACTTGACAGTGCAAGGAAAGCAGTGTCAAGGCTTGCATCGTCCCCTTCCTCTGCCAGGGATCTGTTCTCTCACAGAGGCAAACTTCTTCAAAGTTCTCATCTCCTTGAAACCACCGAGAAACCCCGTTTCTGGGGCTCTGATCCCTGACTCCAGACGTGGCACCGAGGCTGAGAGGACATGAGTAGGCATTCTGGAACCATGCAGCCCTGGTGGGAGCTCCAGCTCGGTCACTTGCTAGCTGTCGCAAGTTCACATCTCTGTGTTGCCCTCTACACAGGATGCATGTAATGTCTTTTCCCTGTACGTGGCACACACTCAGATGTCAGAGGCTTCCAATCCTGGCCGCTCTGAGGCAAGTTACTTAATATCTTTGGGCCTCGGTTTCCCCCATCTTAAAGGGGGAAGCGCTTTTCTCAACGGGTCGTTCAAGGAGTGAGTTAACACACACATATCACTTCTATCTGGTGCTATTAGTAGCATTTGGATTTGTTTTTAAGTTTTAGGGGCAGCCATCCTTCCTCGTATGTTTTCCAGAAGCTTTAGATAGCTGCTATGCGTGTTATGACAAATTTTGGTTGTATTTTCCACAGACAGACTCACATTTGACTATTATGCACTTGGAAAATATTTTATTTTAACTCTTATATAATTTTAGATATTTAAACACTAAATATCTTGTTATTTGGACATGTTTAGTATTAGAAAACACTTCTATATATGGACTTCCTTTTAAAAACTTCTTTCATTGCAAGAGAGCGAGGGTCAGAATGTACAGGTGTCTCCTTTTGGTTTTAAAACCAAACTAAGAAATAAATCCACTTCAGGTTACGAGTGACTCATCTCTTGCTTTTAGGTACCAACTAATGAGTGTTGTGTTCATATAAGAAGCATTTATGGAGCGCAGTGCCAGGCCCCACCCTAGGACTCCACCGAAAGACTTGGTTATTTGCTGTAGGAACTCTGGTTTTTGTTTGGTGAGACCCATATTTAAATAAGGAGGAGATAGTGTGGGGTTCAGGCAGTGACTGCATGGCCCTGGGGGAAGTCCCCAAGCTGACTGAAGAAAATTTTCCAGCAACTGTACAGAGCTTCAATCAAATTGAAATCATGCTCAGAATAAAATCTTGTATTCATGATGAAAAACAGAGCATCAATTGAAACAAATGCCATGTTCCCAAAGGCTAGGGACTTAAGGACACGGGATGGTAGGAAATACTGGCAATGCAAGGGCCGGTGCCAGAGGGGGAGGATCTTGAGTAAGACTCTGTCCAGAATTGACATGTTGTAGGACAACCCTGCTTCTCTGCTTTCAGGGCTGGCCACCCTTGGTAGCTGTAAAATGCAACTTTTTAAATCAAGGATGAACAGGTCTTGGAGTCGATGTGTCGAATTCTATCATCTGCTTAATTCTTACTGTTAGGAAAACAAAACAAAACAACAACAAGAAAAACACCTGGCCTGATACTTCCATGCTAGAAGTGTGTGTCGTGAACCAAGGAGGGAAAGAAGGAATTAGCTCTCTGGGGTCACTAGAGAAGACTTTTCAGAGGAGTACCATCAGAGCAGTACCTGACTAGTACCAAATTCCTAGGAATTTGCCAAGGAGAGGAGTGGAAAGAGCCTTTCTTCGGGGGGCAGAGAACCGGAGCATGAGGGGGCTCAGACAGCTGGAGGAATGTAGTGAGTGAGTTGGAGGGTAGCTGGAGTCATGAAGGGGGGAGATGGAGAGGGAAAGGAGATACACAGTTAAGTGCTTCATTAGTGCTTTATGGTGCCAATCTGTGGAGTAGTTATCCGCTAAGTACCTATTATGTACGGGGCTCTGCCAGACCTACCAAAACGTCTGACGCTGTCCCCAACAGAAACGGAGACATCTTAAGATCATCTTGCTGCCTTGGTGCTAGGCCACCTATCTGAAATACAAGCCCTTGTTTAATCTTTGCAATTTAATCTTTGGCTTCCCACCTCCCCCCACCCCCCACCCCCCACCCCCGCCCCCCGCAGTACAAGTCATCAGTCTCCTTTAAGCAAATATTGCTAAGGTTTTTGCTTATGCCTTTTAGTTAATCTGCCTTTCTGCTAAAGATTATATGATTATATGATTTGTCCAAAGTCTACGACGTAGATATTACTGGTGATTCCGGACTTTGCCCTCTCTCAAGACCTTGGCACACCGTTTCCTCACGTGCGACATTGGTGGAAGCTTGTGGATTTATGCTAAGGGGAAACATCCTGCGTCCTGGCACAATCAGAGATACACTGGGTCCTTTTGAAAAGGAACGTGTCATAACAGACCCTGTGTGAGAAGACCTGTGAAACTGAAGCAGTCTAGACAAGAGACCGTGACCTTGCTTGCACACGCCCCTCCCCCCCCCCCATGGTTACAACGCAGACTTCTCCCTGCTGCAAGCAAGGGCCAAGGGTTGCGTGTCTTTAGTGTCTTGGGTTGGACTGGAAGGGGATGGAGCCCTCTGGAAGCTGCTGCGGCCTGGCCAAGGGAAGTGCCAGTGTCTGGGCTGCATGGTGGGCTGCCAGGCCCTTGCCCGAGGAAACGACTGTCACCTAGGATGCCTTAGGGAAACGAGCCTCCTGATGAACAGTGATGTATCGCTCTGGTGCCTTTCTTGTAGCAAAATGCATTGAACTGATGCCTCCTAACATCCTCCTGAAGAAAGGAAGTGGCAGATAGTGTTAAAACATTACTGGTTAATCACGAGGAAACTGAAGCATGGATAGGTTTATGGAGGCTGAACAGAGCCACACAATGCCTCACTGTCTGGCCTGGGAATGGGGCCTGAGTTTGCTGCTTGCTGTCAGGACTGCCGACGGCATTGTGTTTAGCATTGTACGGCAGTGAAAGGGGCTTACTCTTAACAATGCAAGAGCTGCTTTAGGAGACAGACACAATGAACTTGGGTACAGTATAGTCTAGAGGCCAAAATGAGTAATTTTAAGTAAATGGACTATGAGATCTGAAGCTTCATTAAGTTTTAAAATGAAAAACAAGTGAAAACTGTAGAGTTTTTAGGAACAGACTCAAAAAAACATGAACATTCTTTTCCCCGTTTGAAATAGCATATTTTTAAGAGCCTTATTTTGTTGGCTCAAAATCTGACACTACTCCTGCCAAGCATAGGATTTATTTATTTCAAATAAATATTCAAAGGTTCTGTGATTTATTTCAAAGATTCTATCTTGTAATGATTGTCAGTCTAACCTTTGTGCCTTTTATGTTCCAAAATACCTGATTTCCATAGACTGTGGTTTTGTGTGTGTGGTGGAGGGAGGCTCCCCCCTCCCCCCCCCCCCCATTTAGTTTGAGTTATTCCAGAACAGTTGAAAATACAGAGCCTGGAATTCAGGAAACAGATTTGGGGGAGAGGAGACATGTCATGTTAGGTGTCTTAACCATCACTGTGGAGAACCTAGAGGAGATGGAAAGATCTGTGTGAGTACAGTGTCACTGCTAAATTGCTTTTCATGCCAAAAGTGCCTTAGTGACCTAGAGACAAATTAACAGGTGATACAGATATTGAGTTTGGCTGCAAACATTTTTACGTTTTGGATTTTAAAAAGAGCATGAAGGTGAGGGTGCCTGGGGGGCTTAGTCCGTTAAGTGTCTGACTCCGGCTCAGGTCATGCTCTCATAGTTTGTGAGTTCAAGCCCTGCGTCGGGCTCTGTGCTGACAGCTCAGAGTCTGGAGCCTGCTTCAGATTCTCCATCTCCCTCTCTCTCTGCCCCTCCCCTGCTCATGCTCCATCTCTGTCTCTCTGTCTCTGTCTCAAGAGTAAAGAAACATTAAAAACAAAAACATAAAGGTGAAATTTTGGAACTTCTGGCCAAAGTACGTTGAGTAATACTAGCATTTGAATAACTTAAACAGAGCCAGATAGCGAGCCGTCACCTATAATTTTATTCTGTATTTAAGATTTGATTGTTTCGACCTGGAAAGTTGGTCCAGTCCCCCTCTAGAAGATGGCCCGAGAGAATTCTAGGAGAGAAGCTGAGCAAGAAAGCGGCAGTCTGGAGCAGGAATCGGGTCTCCTCTCTTTTCCCAGTGAAGATCAAAGCAGCCCAATAAGAGAAACCACAGTGTGACTGGTGGTGTTGTCTGACATAGTAAATAGCGGCTAGCCAGTGGTCCTCTTTGAGGGAATACGTAGATACATGCAAATACGTACCTGCCCCTTAGGAAAGTTCCCCGTGAGTCCAGGGCACTCACAGATAAAATTTGCAAAATGTCAGACGGTATCAGCCAGCCTTCGTACGCATCCAGGATGTGATGTGCTGGCATCTAGGGTGCTGTTTATAGTTGTGGTCATTAATCTTGTAAGAGGAAGACATAATGGAGCTCAAGTAATGCCAAGAACAGAACTAATGTGATGGAGCAGTAGGGATTGCTGTATGCCGGCAGACTGAAACAATTAGGGCTCCTCAGGCTTGAAAAGACAGGAAATATGATTAGAGTTTAATTTGTGAAGAATATGGATTAGATGATCTTAGAATTGTTTACCAGAAGTAGGGAGAACCTCTTAAGAGCCAAGGAAGAGTGTACTGGGGACAAAAAGAAGCTCTCTCATACTGGGAAAGTAGACCCTGTACAGTGCAATCACTCTTAAATTGGACTAACTTATGGCATTGAAGTAAAGTGAAAGGTCAAGGGTTACTCTTAGTTTGATACTTTTTTTCTTGACTTGTGAGGGGCAGGGGCCCCAAGAGAACATAGATCAAGCTTCCCATTAGCCTTTACATTTTCTTTTTTTTTTCTTAGGTGAACTTTCAGTGTCATGGGTTTTTCCTTCAACATTTATTCGTTGAGGGTAGATTATGTGCCATGTCTTCCGCAAAGCCCTGGGGACACTGGGATGAAGATGGAGAGGTCTGGTTCCCACAGTTTGGTGATGAATAGGAAACTGTAATTGTGTGATGAATTGACAAACGTGTGTGAGAGCTTGACAGAAATGGCTCACATTCTCATAGAAACAGGTCGGGTGCCCCTGGAGAAGGGGTGCTGAAGCTGAGACCTAAAAGCTGACAAGTCCACTGAGCTAAGATCTGGGGTAAGAGGGAACAGCATCTGGGAGTGCTTGGAGTTGCCAGAGGGTTGTCATGATTGGGGGGCAAAGTGAGGGAGGAGTGGCTGGAGAGTGACCCGAAAAGAGGCTGGGGGGGGGGCACATTGGTGGAGCGGATTCTGGAAGACTTTGTAGGTCCTAAGTGTTTGGATCCTAGAATAGTTGGAAGTCACGGAAGGGGCTTAAGCAGATAAGATCAGATTTTGTTTTTATAAAAAAATCATCGTGGCTGCCTCATGGAGAATGGAGAGGGCAAGAATGAATATCCCGGGACTGGTGGGAGAAGGTTGATATTGTCTAGGTGATGGTGGCTTGGACTGGAGAGCAGCGGGCATGTTCTAGAGCTCTTTCAGAGGAGTCATGGACAGGATTTGTTGACTAACTGGATATGAGAAGTATGAGAGAGAAATAGTCAAATTGATCTTATGAGAGCCAATTAGGCCTCAGATTTTATCTGAATGAGAATTAGCACAGACTTTTCATAGGTCTTTTCTCTTGGGATCTCCAGATGATCTAGCAATCAATAGGTCTCCCTCCCCCACCTGTCCCTCATTTTCTCTCCTGAATTACTGAGGGTTCTACAAGTTGGCACATAATTGGCCCCTAATAAATGATTGTCAAGTAAGTAGAAAGATCATAAACTGCCTAATTTCCAGTCTCCCAAATCCCCCTGCCTGTAACTCTTGGAGAGCAAACAGGTCTTGCCATGCACAAACTGTACAACTGTTCACAGTACCCTGAGGTCAGTTGACCTGAAACAGAATTAGGCACGGGTCAAGATGGCAGAGGTAGATACAGGGGCTCAATTTAATGATTTGTAAAAGCTTTTTATTTTTGAAATAATACCAGGGTTGTAAGACAAATACAGGGGCACCTGGGTGGCTCAGTCGGTTAAGCGTCCAATTTCAGCTCAGGTCACGGTGTCACAGTTGGTGAGTTCAAGCTCCACATCAGGCTCTGTGCTGACAGCTCAGAGCCTGGAGTCTGCTTCAGATTCTGTGTCTCCCTATCTCTCTGCCCCTCCCCTGCTCACACTCTGTTTGTCTCTTGCTCAAAAATAAAGAAATATTAAAAAAAAAATTAAAAGATGAATACAAGGAATTTTCTTATGACTCTCCGCTTCTCTGGTCATTAACATCTTAACCGTGTTTGCTCTATCACACTCCTCACTGTATAGAGCTGACGATGGACATAGATTTAGAAATTCTTCTAACCAATTAGACATCAAGACCCTTCATCTCTAAAATACTTCAGAATGTGTGTTCTCAGAACAAGGATTTTCCTTTTATCAGCATAGTACAACGATGAAATTCAGGAACCTAGACCCTCTGCAACCCTGTGTACAATTGTGCAGCCTCTAGTCAGCCCTCACCTCTTGTCCCAATGTCATTTCTGCCATTTTTCCTCTGCCTGTCCCAAGGGTCCAGGGTCCAGTCCGGAAGGCATTGCATTTGGTTACCCTGTCTCTAGTCTTCTCTAACCTAGAACAGTTCCTCAGCATTTCTTCAACTTGTAAGACCTTGAGATTTTAGAGAACAGGTCAGCCGTCTTGTGGAGTGCTCCTCAGCGTGGTTTTGTCTGAAGTTGTCTCATGCTTAGATTCAGGCTGTGCGTTTTTGGTAGGAGAGCTGAGCGATGATGTCCTGCCCTTCTCAGGGTGCCAGTGACAGTAGGAGGGGAGCCGTGAATTCCCTGTAGGTCTCATTCCTGGGAATGTTAGCTTTGAACACTTGGTTAAAAAGATGGTTTCTCCACCCTGAAGTTACCTTTGCTTCTTAAAACGAATAGGTTATTTAATTACTTCTTAATACTTAGTCATTGCAAATGTTACTAAGCTTTGTGTCCAGTCTTACTTAAAAGAGCCACATTTCTCCCCCTCTCTTGGCAGTGTTTTAGAGCACTTTGCTGCAAGGGACCACCACCTGCACGACCTGAGTATGACCTGGTTTGCATAGGCCTCACAGGTTCTGGCAAGACCAGTCTGTTGTCAAAGCTCTGCAGTGAAAGTCCCGAGAACGTCGTGTCGACCACAGGTGGGTACTGTGCCCGAGTTCTGTCCCTTTCTCATCCCCCAAATGGTCTTGTGTCTTATACTCTTTGTGGGACCCTTTATTTGTAGTTAAATGCGTCAGTCAGTTTATTTATTTTTGGATGTTCCGTTTTTCAAAATAGAGTTGGGGTGGTGAGTGGCATTAAATGGCTACACCCTGTATCTCTCTCATTAGATATTTCAATGCCACTGAATAAGTCAAGCTCCGGAGAACATTAATACAAACTAATGCAGAAACCTGGAATTCTAGAACTGTAACAAAATGGCTTCATCTCGGCCTCACAGAGTACTAGTCCCCCTTGAAGAGTCACTCTGGCCTACTTGAGTCGGTCATACACTCCCCGAACAGCGCAGCTAATGGAGTCTGAGTCTTCTTTCCTCATAGTTCCCATCTGGGGGATAGTCAGCGCCGGAACCGTTGATCAGCTTATGTTGTTTCCAGACGTGGCCGAGAAGTCTGTCTGGGTAGTGGTTCTCAATCAGGTGGGACTTTGGGTTGTCACACCTAGGGGAGGGGGCCACTGTCTTCTGTCGGGTAGATGCCAGGGATGCCGCCAAATATCCCACAGTGCGTGAGACATGCCCCCACCATGAGGAAGAGGCAGCGAGAGTACACTTAGTGGCTGGTTGGGTTTGGAAGGTGAGAGAAAAAAGCCAAAGACGACTCAGGTCCTGGTTGAGGTGCTGGGCAAGTGATGGAATCATTAACTAGGATTTCCTGACAAGTAGGAAAAATACTGAGACCAAGAAGAGCCTTACATCAGTTTGGGTCACGTATGCCACCAAATAAGTTAGGTTTTTGGAGCTTTTCAGATTTTAGAATTATAGATGAGAAACTGTGGGCCTGTAAAGCAATAGAGACCTAGCTTGGTTAAAGGATGAAGAAAAGAGGAAGGGGTTCGTGATAATCGGTGAGATGACAGAGGGTGATTAGAGCTCAAGCCATGGCCTTATGTGTGAAGCTGTTCCTATTTTCCTTTTCCCCAAGAGAGAACTGAGCACCCCCTTGTCCCCCACTGTGCATCGTCCATGTTTCTGTCACTTACTGCCTGCAACACTGCCATCTACACGTGTGTCTCCCCAGCCTGAGGTGTGAGCCCCTAAAGACAGAGCATCATATTTGGCTTTATACATGCCGAATGTGGTATAAGGTTTGGGCATAGCTCCAAGTGTTTATTGAGTGAATAAGAGACCATAGTAATTTGAATCTGTTTTTGCAGAAAGTATCCTATCTCTGTGAGCCTCATAATGGCCTTACATGGCAGGTAAGACTCTTTTTTTCCAGACTCTGTCTTTAAATCATCTGAGGCTCAAAGGTATGGTGAGATGGCTATGGTCACACAGCTAGTGATAGAGGTAGAGTTCCAGTTCAAGGTTTCAAATGAAGTCGAGTCATCCCTAAGACTTAGGATTTGTGATGAGAGTAGTATTGGCTGATTGTTGGTAAAATTGTGGATATCTTTGGAGAAATGGGTTACGAAATTATGCAAACCTTATTAATTCAGTAATTCTTTTCAAGCAAAATAATTTCCCCTAAAATGTGAAAAAAGAAACACAAAGTGTACACTTATCAGAGGTATAAATCAGAAATACTATTGCTAGAAAAGCAGTTTTGAATTATAATGTAAAAGAAAATACCTGTAAATATTACAATTGTAAATTGCAATAATTTTTCTATTTCTACTAGATTTTTAACATTTTCCTTTTATGGGAACCTTGTGTGCTAGTTGAGTTTTCTGATGTAGGAGATGTTGAGTTGGCTAACATTTTGGATATCAAGCTTCTATGAGTTGTCATTATCTTGAACCAGGCACAGTGACTTTTTGGAGACATTTTTGAAGGTCTCTGATGTCAAGAAGCTTACACCCAGGTTAGGAAGATAAGATTTCTAATGACAAACAGTTGATATTTACAGCATATTTAAGACCATGTGATATGTGCTATGCTTGATGGTAAAAATGAGAAAGCTAAAGGGTCATTTCTAATCTGAGGAGTCAAAGAAGGCATAGGGGATGTTACATTTGAGGACGGCCTCATGATGAGTGATATCTGAGCAGAGAGAAATGGGGTGAGGAGAAGAAGGATAGGAAGCAAAGGATGTATTCAGAGAACAGCGATCTTCCTGGGTTGAGGCCAAGGACACAGGTGTAGGGTGCGTTGTGACCTGATGCTGGAGGAGCCTCTGAGAAAGACCTGTACCATGGAGAGCTGATCCAGTAGGGACCTCGATTGTGGGGATGGAGAGTTAGAGGCAGATGTGATTGATTTCTGTAAGAGCAACTATCAGTTCCGGTAATAGAGAGGGAAAGGAAGGAAGAGAAAAGAATCATGTGTGCCTTAAGTCTCTAGCCTAGTGATTAAGTGAATTGTAAAAAGTGGAGAAAACATGACAGGCAATTTTAAGATAAATGATGAGTTTGGCTTTGGACATGCTAATTTTGAGGCATTGGCAGTACTTTCAACAATGATCCAAATGCCAGAAGATAAGCTGACTAGAGAGAGTTTGGATCTGGATTTGAGAGGCAACTGATCTGTGGGTTTGAAAGAGATTGTCGAGGGATGATGGGTGGTACAAGGCAGGAGGGTGCTAAGCACCAACTATGTATCATTCATTCTTTCCACATTTGTTGAATACCCATTACACGACTGCTACTGATTTAGGCACTGAGTATGCATTAGTCAACAGAACAGATCAACATTTCTACACTTTGAACTTACATTCTAACATCTGCACAAGACAGGGACTCTAAGCCAGGCAGTTCTATATGGCATCATATAGGCAAATAGGAGCAAGAGGCCAAAAGAACTGGAGTTAAATGATCATCAGCCTCAAGTCCGAGAAAGGACTATTGGGTGTGGCGATATTATGATCATTAGTGAACACTTTCAGCAGAGTCAGAGTAGAAACCAGCCTGAGCTATGAGGGGGTGGTGAGCAGAGGAAATAACAATGTATAGACCTTGCTTTTCACTCCTTGGCCCCTTGTTAAGACTGCACATTGAGCACGCTTTCAAGAAAGTAAACAGCAACAGAGAAAGCAGTGTCTGGGGAATTTGTTTTTGCAAGGAGAGGTGCTGTGGACAGAGGTGTAATGGTAGAACAGAGAAGGAAAGAAGAAGATGCTCAACAGAAGGCAGTGACAGTAAGAATGAGTGAGGACTTCCAATTCTGTCAAAACAGAATAACTGGAATGGGTTTACCCTCCTGCTTGAAGTACATGGGGGGAGAGGGTTGGAGGACAGACAAAATATGCAACAGATTTCAGGAGAGTGAACATCAAGCAACAAAAGATGGTCCTCCCTGAGAGATGAGAAACCAATGAGAATAGCCCCGCATTTGCCCCAGCTTACTGCCTTGAGAGAGTTCCTAGGCCATGGCACACTTCCAGGAGGAACTGAGGTAGAGCTCAGTGGACTCCCTATGTTGACATAGACCTAAGAGTTGGAGAGACCAAGGCAGCTAGGGTTCATGGGACATGGTAATGGAGAGGAAGAGAGAGAACCCTAGAGATCTACAGACGGTCTGCCTTGAGTAACCAGGAATGTATTCAATGCAGACACATGAGGAAACTACCCAAGGCCAGGGAAAGGAACGCTTGAAAAGAGTAGAGAAAGATGGCTTGGTGTTCACACAGGGCTAAAAGTTATGGCTATTCTCACTAGCTAGACTGAAAGCGTCATAATTCAAAAGGTACTGGGTAGAGTACCAGGAGGCTCTTGCCTCAGGAATCAGCCCAAAACTGAGTGCTGCTCTAGACCCACCTAAGAAATCAAATTAAGACCAAAGGCTCAAGCAAACTGTTTGCTACTAACTTTAATGCATCCTAGAACAAAGCTATATGAGATTTACAGAAACAGAATTACCCAGCACCTAAGATAAGATTTACAACGTTGGACACTCAATCAAATATTACCAGGCATGTAAAGAGGCAGGAAAACATGATTTATAATGAGAAGAAAAATGAATTGAATCTGACTCAGAACTGACACAGATAAAGGAATTAGCAAAGAAAACTTAAAACTGTTACTATAGCTGAATTCCATCTGTTCATAGAGTTAAGTAGAGACATGGAAAATTTTTAAAAGACCCATATAAACCATTATAAAAAACCCATATAAAGTGGTGAATACAACAGTATCTGAGATGAATATGCACCAGATAGGATTCATGGCAGATTAGACATTGCAGAAGAGGAGAGTAATAATTTTGAAGGCCATTAGTATTAGATACCATCCAAAGTGTTGAGAGAGGGAGGAGAAAATGGGAAATGCAAAGTGCAACACGAACTGTGGGACAGGTCCAAGTCCCCAAGCATGGGTCATTGAAGTCTGTGAACATAAAGGGTAGAAAAAGGGACAGAAAAAAATATGTGAAGCGATAACGTCTAAAACATATTTATTTTTTAAAATTTTTTTTTTTTTCAACGTTTATTTATTTTTGGGACAGAGAGAGACAGAGCATGAACGGGGGAGGGGCAGAGAGAGAGGGAGACACAGAATCGGAAACAGGCTCCAGGCTCTGAGCCATCAGCCCAGAGCCCGACGCGGGGCTCGAACTCACGGACCGCGAGATCGTGACCTGGCTGAAGTCGGACGCCAACCGACTGCGCCACCCAGGCGCCCCTAAAACATATTTAAACTTGAAGAAATTTAACAACAAATCCAGGAAGCTTATTAAACCTCAAGAACAAGATATGAGCAAACTTACACAAAGACATATGATAAAGTTGCTTGAAACCAGAGATAAAGTATGATGGTTAATTTTATATTGTCAACCTGCCTGGGCCATGGTGCCCGTGTATGTGGTCATATACAATCCTGGATGTTTGTGTTTTGGGATGAGATGAATATTTAAGTCAGTGGACTTTAAGTTAAGCAGACAGTCCTCTATAATGTGGGTGGGTCTCATCCAACCAGTTGAAGGCCTGAATTGAACAAAAGATGACCACTGCCCCACCCCCCAGCAATGAGGAAGTCTGTATCAAGTAGCCGTTGGACTTGACCTGAAGCATCAGCTGTTACCTGGTTCTCCAGGTTACGCTGCAGATACTGACTTGCCACCCTCCATAATTGAGTCAATTCCTTAGAATATATCCTTCTGTATATACATAAACCTACTATTGGTCTGTTTCTCTAGAGAACTTTGAATTAAACAGAATATCATTTTAAAATTTGTGGGTTTTGCTGTGTGTGTGTGTGTGAGAGAGAGAGAGAGAGAGAGACAGCAAGTGGGAGAGGAGCAGAGATGGGGGGGAGAGAGAAGCCCAAGCAGCCTCCTCATCATTAGTGGTGGAGCCTAACACAGGGCTTGAACTCGAAACGTGAGATCATGACCTGAGCCAAAGCCAAGAGCCAGATGCTTAACCCACTGAGCCACCCAGGTGCCTCTAAAACAGAATACCTTAAAAGTAGATAATGGGTGTTATAGAGGAACAATGGTAAGAGTGACATCAGATTTCTACTGGAAACAAGGCAAGCAAGAAGACAGAGCAACATCATTAAAATACTAAAGGAAAAAAATTATCAACCTATACCCAGCAAAAATATCTTTGAAAAAGATAAAACATAAAAATGTCTTCATTGTACTTTTTGTTATAACTTTTGTTACACTTTTTCCAGTGTTAAAAGAAGTATTAAAGGAAGTCCTTTAGACAGAAGAAAATGAATCCAGATGGAAATCTGGATTTATACAAAGAAAGGGAAAGTACAGAAAATGGTGACCACGTGGGTAGTCATATAAAATTTAGTTCTTATTTAAATCTCTATAACATGGCACGTGGGTGGTTCAGTCGGTTGATCGTCCAACTCTTGATTTCAGCTCAGGTCATGATCCCAGGGTCATGGGATCAAGCCCTGTGTGGGGCTCGATGCTGAGCATGGAAACTGCTTAAGTAAGGTTCATTCTCTCTTTCTATCTCTCTCTCTCTCTCTCTCTCTCTCTCTCTCTCTCTCTCTCTCCCCTTCTCGCTCTCCCTCCACTGCTTGCAGGAGCTCGCTCTCTAAAAAAATACACAGTATATCAAGTTTATAATGTGAAAAGTAAAATGCAGGAGAATAATGGCATAAAATTCATAGTGGAAAAGGGGAAGTAGACTTTCGTAAGGTTCTTTTATGTGAAGTGATTATAACAGCACTTGAAGGTAGACTGTGATAAAACATGTAGTATAAACCCTAACACAACCACTGAAATAACAGAGTGATAACCAAGAAAGCAGCAGATGATATAAGATGGAATTAACAAAAATTAACAAACAAAAACAGAAAGAAAGGAACAAGATAGATGGAATAAATAGAAAACAAGTAGTAGGTGATATACTCAAACCTAACCATCAGTAAGCAAATTAAATAGTTGAGACTCAATTAAGGGAATGAAATCGATATTAGATAAAATAACAAAAAACAGGACCCGACTATATAAGACTTGAAACAAGTCTTAAATAGAAAGACACAAATAGGTTGGGGAAAAAAAGGTATCATGCTAACAGGAGTCAAAGTTGGAGTGGCTGTGTTATCAGAAGAGGTAGATTTTATAGCAAAGAATAATGCTGGGGATAAAGAAGTTTATTTTATAATGGGATCTTTTAATCAACAGAATATAAGAGTACTAAACATTTATAGAACTTTTAAACAGTTTTAAAATATACAAAAACTGATGGAGCCCTAAAAGGGAAATAGCCAAACCCACATGTCAGATGTTAATACTTTTTTTTTTTTTAAAGCTTATTTAAGATCCCAGCATGAGTGGGGGATAGTCAGAGAGAGGAGAGAGAATCCCAAGCAGGCTGTAAACTGCCAGCTCCGAGCCCCAGCACGGAACCTGAGGAGGTGTTCAAACTCATGAACTGCGAGATCATGACCTGACTTGAAATTCAGAAATTGGTCGCTTAACTGACTGAGCCACCCAGGCGTCCCAGCAGTTGTCATTTTTAATGGTGGAAGAATTCTTTCCTCCTCAGATCAAGAATAAGAACACATGTGTTTCTGTTCTCAACACTTCTATTCAATATTGTAGTAGAGATTCTAACCAGGGCATTAGGCAAGAAAAAGAAAAGGCTTCCAGATTGGAAAGAAATAAGTAAAACTATCTTTATTTGCAAATGACATAATCATCTGTGTAGAAAATTCGATAGAATGTATAACTTTATATCAATATATTAGATGGCTGATGCGAATTAGAACTGGTAATTTGGGAGATCTAAAAACTTGGAGGATACTCTTGGAGAGAATGGCGAATTCCATTTGGAACGTTTGGAGAATGTTGTCCATAACAATAGAAGTGGGAAGAGTATGGTGGATAAATGTTAGGCAAGTGTTGAATTCATTCGGATGGATGACCACACTCCCTGAAAATTGATAAATGGAAATGTAGAGGTCCCAGGTATAAGCAGATGCCACAACTTCAGGTGGAAAATTATTAAGCGGTGACTATGGTGAAATGGTCCAAAAGCATTGTAAAGAATGCACACTTGTCCTGAGTAGCACTGTTATGGAAAGGAAAAGTTTTGTTGGCTAGTATAAGGAGGATGAGAAAGCGTGCAAGAAAATGTTGGAGCTGAGAGAAGACTTTTCTTAACAAAGCTGAGGTTCCATATAACTAAGTGAAAGGACTCCATGATGATGAAGGAGGGGCTGTGTTGGGAATGAGAGGCATGAAGTAAGGGATATAAGAGGGAAGGGGTAGATGCTTATGGTTGACTCTGTGTTCATTATAGCTAATGAAGGTGGGTAAGAGGTTAGAGAAACAAATTGGTGATGACAGAGGAAGGGGAGAAGAAAGGCAGCTGAGGAGAGGCAAGCAGGCTGATTTGAAGTTATCCATGGACCCACAAAACCTAGCCCCTTCTGGAGTTCCAGATAGGCAAGACTGGTGTGTACAATTGTACTTCCTGGTTCTTTTTGTTGTTTAGAGCAGGGGTGTGTGTACGTATGTAATTGCAGAAGAACAAAGGAGATGGAAGGAAGGTCCTAAAATAAATGACAAAGCCTAACACCAAGAAAAGATAACTAGGAGAAAAAATAAGGAAGTCAGAAAGCCACACATACTTGTGGAAGATAAGAGAATAGCTGCTGGAAACCTTTGGAATCACTGGGAAACTAAACAAGACAAATGTAAGAAGAAAACAATAGTGTTGAGAAATATTTGTAACAGGTATTACAGAGTTTATGGCTGTCCCATTTAGAGAATTCAATCACATTTACACATACTACCTAGAATCCAATTGATACATTGAACATAGTCCATAAAGAGATGATTCATGAAAAGAATGACAAATAAATGGGAAAGGTTCAACTTTGCCAGAAGTTAAACTTTACTAGAGAATCAGAAACATGTTAACCTTATCCTTAAATTTACCAAAATTGTTTATGCTAAGACCCAATGTTTGATAAGATTATGGTAGCATGCATTACTGGTGGCATGAATGACATTGTTCCTTTTCTTGAAAAGCAGTTATTCACATAAGTCAAAGGTTACCAAAATATTCACATCTTTTGACCTAGTAACTGTACCACAGAGGATTTATTTTAAGCACATAATTCCGAAGAAACTATATGCGTAACATCCTTGTAACGCTTGTATAACTTAAAACGTTTAAAATAATTTAAACATCCTATAGCCATTGAGTTTATTAAATTACAGTTGTGCAATTGAAAAGATGATAAATTGGAAAAATAGTCTTCTGTTGAGGAAAATTAATATTTATTAAAGAAAAAAACAACAACTATAGGGGCGCCTGGGTAGCTCGGTCAGTTAAGTATCTGACTTCAGCTTAGGTCGTGATCTCTCGGTTCATGGGTTTGAGCCCCACGTGGTGCTCTGTGCTGACAGCCCACAGCCTGAAGCCTGCTTCGGATTCTGTGTATGTCTCTCTCTGCCCCTCCTCCACTCACGCTGTCTCGCAAACTAAATATTTAAAAGTAAATAAGAATAAAAAATAAACTGTGCTTTGAATGAAAAATGGGAAAAGAACATGTAAAAATAAGCGTGCTTTGATATGGCTGAATTATATGTGAAATTTTGTTCTTGAAATTGTTTCTTTATAATGTTTTGATATCAAGCCAATTAACAGTAAAACAGTTATTGGAAGAGTGGGGAACAACTGAAAAGAGAATCTACCTTGAGAATTTGTTTCTTAAAAGCATCACAAGAAAGATATGTGTATCCAGTTTTAGCAAGACAAGAATGTCTGCCTTTTCAGAAGGAAAGGGAGTCCAAACTTTATTGGATTGTTAACTTCAGCAATCTTTTACCTTTGACATAATTTTTAGAACAAATTTAAATTGTCAAAACTTAAAGGGCCAAGAAGTCCTCCAGAGAGTGGGTCCTGTGGATAAAGAAAGAAAAATTGGAAGGCTTGTCCCTTGGTAGAGAAACAAAAGTGAAATATGTCCCAAGTGAATTCCTTGACTGGAGAGGCACAAGGAATTTGTTGATAAAAGGATTGTTAACCTATAGATTATACAAATGCTCACTTTTTTTTTTTCTTCTTAAACTAGAAGAATGGAGTCTAAAGGCTTAGGTTAATATATTGATGTAACCTGGAGAAAATTCAACACTTGGAATTGAAAAAGGGGGAAGATCTCTTTTAAGGATATTTATTACTTCACTTGGAAAGTAGTCAAATGGTATGCCATTCAGTTAAAATAGAAAACGATCATGCTAATTTGAAAGAAATACAGAAAACGTTCATGAAGATTTGAATGAGTTATTTTAGAAACTTTAGTATTCACTTGCATATGTGTTAAGTCAACAAGAGAAGTTAAAAAGTCCAATTTTGGTATCTGCCAAAGGATTGTTTTGTAAATGCCCGTGGATTAAATTTGCTTTTAGGATATTGAAATCATATTTAGGAGAATTTCACTAGAGTAAACCAGAATTGTCCAAACATCACAAAATTACGATGGCATAAATCATGCCCTGGGTCTAGGTCAAGGCTACCAGATTTTCCTTCAGCAGTTGTTAAAGTGACCCAGGGAATTCAGAAGTACGCACAGAGTATCTGTGTACATGTGTACGGACTTGAGTGTTAGGGGGGTTGGGGAGAGGTTGGTCTGTAGGTCCAAGTAAGATACTCAAGTGTTCCACACCACGAATAAAAATAGACCAGCCTCACTCCCAAAACTAATTTTGTTACAATTCCAGGAATGCTTTCCCTGCGTAAAAAAAAAAAAAATTCACATCCATCTCCCTTGTATCACGGGTTTTGCTTAATTTAAGGGCTAAAAGACAAAAACTAAAAGCCTATGCAAACAATTATTTCCCCAAAGAGTGACTAAGTCATATATTTATTAAAATTTGTGGGGTTAAATCTTAGGGGAGGTTTCAGTCTTACTAATGGAGCTTAGATCAGCCAGGAAAAAATGACTGTGTAACTTAGGCTTCAGCCATCATCTTGTTTGAGTGGGGTCTGGGGACACCTACCCATGAGGCCTTCAGCCAAATACGAGAGGCCATTGATGATGGACTCCGTTGTTACTGTTATTTCCTCTTTCTTGTTTAATATAAATAATAAAATCCTAGTTCTAGAAGAAACTTTAAGGAGCTAAGCTAATCCACACTCATTTTGCAGATGAGCGATTCAAGGTCAAGAAAAAAGTGGCTGGTGAGTCTAAGAGCTGTGGCTAGTACCTCTAGGACAGTGCTCTTATCCCATCAGCACATTGGCTACCTGTGGAGAGCATCAGGATGCCTACTTTGAGGAGAAATAACGGTGATCCAGCCCCGAATCCTGGCTGAGTCAGTTGGACCTTTTCTCTCCCCTCATAAGTTCTGGTTTTACTAATAATGCCCATAAAAAAACTACTTTTGAACTCATGGCTATTTTTATTCCGCAAGTAAAGCAATGTAGTATGGAACTGAGAACACTTACTTATATATTGCATTATTTATAAATAGGCAAAATAGTGGTTTTATTGGGCAAGTGTATATTTTTACAATTGGCTTCACCTGTATTTAGTTCAAAATTGGACAGAATACTGTGACTTGATCAAGATGTTGGTATACAGAGGAGGTATAGAGCTTTGGTGACAAGGCCTATGTTGAAGTTTTGAATATGGCACATAGTACTCTTGGCCACCTAACCCTTGGCTCACTTTCCTCTTGGGATAGTAGTACTGATACTAGGATTGTTGTGACAGTTAAACTGGGAAATACATATAAACCCTTAGTATAGATCTTTAAAGAAATATTGAGATCCTCTTATGTGCCTATCACTGGCATACAGGGTATATTATGCACTATTTATTTATCATGGATTCTAGCCATCTAACTGGGGAATAGACCTAAAACAAACTGATAAGTAACTATAACTGAAAATTACATAGAAGAACTGCATGCTGGAAGAACATGAATCCCCCAGAATCAATCTATTTCAAGAATGCCATAGAAAGCTTGCCTGATGAAGTAAAAACTGTACCTGAAGGATGAAGAGTTGGCCAGGGGACCAAGGAACACTAATGGAGCGGTATGTGCAATGGTCCTGAGTTGGAAGGGACATAGCTTGTTTTAGGAACCGAAGACTAACATGAGGGGGAAAATGGTACAAACTAAGCCTGGAAAAGGGAAGAGAAACCAGATATTAGATAGAGCCTTGTTAGGTGTTTTGAACTGTATAACTGTATCCTGAGTAGTGAGAAGCTACCCAAAGGGTTTAACCAGGGGAGTAATGTGAACAGATGTGAATTTCAGGATGATCGCTTCTGCTAACGTGTGGAGATGACTGAGCAGGCCAGTAATGGATGCAGACAGTTGAGTTAGGCCCTTGAAGTTGTCCAGGTGGTGGCAGTGGAGGTGGCAACTTGGCCAGTTATGGAAAGGAAGTGGACATATTTTAGAACTATTTTGTGGATGGAAGTCACAGGCTTTGTGGGTTAGGATTAGGAGAGAGGAAAAGGAAGAGCTATGGAAGACTCCAGATACTTAGTCTGTCGAAGTCCTCAAATGTTTTCAATTGCTACTACAACTTTTATTTTACCAATGCTTTCATAATATATCAGACCTTAAGGCTGCACATGATTTTGACTGGGAGGAATTTAAAGCCTCAGTAGTCAGTTGGTGACCATTAATAGTCTCAACTTTTATTTACTAAACACTTTATAGCCCTGGGTGCTATCTGTTCTCATTTACAGACTAAGAAATTGAGGCACGGAGGCATTAAGTAACTTGTTCAGTTAATAATAGTAGAGCCAGAATTGGAACCCATACATTCTGTCTTTGGGGCCCATGCTATCTGGCCATTTTTATTCCTCAAAACAACCTTTAAAAACACTATTCTGATGGTTTGACCTTTATATCCCTACTGAATGTTAACATTCCCCCACCCCCAACCCCAACCTCATCTAACCCAGTGTAAAGGAATAAAATAGAGTTGATCAAATAATCACCCTTCTTTTTTTTTTTTTTTTTCCAATGTTTTACTTATTTTTGAGAGAGACAGAGACAGGATGCTAGTGGGTTAGGGGCAGAGAGAGAGGGAGACACAGAATCCGAAGTAGGTTCCAGGCTTCTAGCTGTCAGCACAGAGCCCGATGCGGGGCTTGAACTCACCAGCTGTGAGATCATGACCTGAGCCGAAGTCGGACACTCAACCAACTGAGCCACCCAGGTGCCCCAAATAGTCACCCTTCTTGATTGCTCTTCTAGTTGAACTGAAAGCGTGGCTTTAAATTTAAATTCTTTTGAATCCTTGCAAATGTGTAGAATGACTAAAATTTTTAAAAATTCTTTTCAATGCATAGTACATTTTTCTTATTTTCTGGACTGATTACATAGGCTTTGTCCTCTGAACATTCATTACTACAGTCATACTGTAAAAATATGAAGGCAGCAAAATGGAAGAGCGCATATACCTTTGCAGGATAAATCTAGCCACATATGTTCTATTTGGAGAGAAAACATTTATGAGTATTCTGCAGAAACATTTATATGCCTATAAATAACATTGCTAGGTTACTTTGCTTAGCGTGAACATTTGAGGACATTTTTGCAGCCGATTTATTATGTCTGTGTGAGGATTAAAGATGGTAACAATGATATAATCTGCCTGTTGGATTCTAAATTTCAAAACTTTTGAATATGAGTGTTTTGTATATGAGTGCAGCAATTTCTGGAAGGATATTCCTTTCCTTGGGTACCTGCTTGTTGTCAGCTTTAAAGAATCAAAGCAGATTAAACATGGCTGGTGTGTTCCATAACTGTGTCTTTTTCAAAGTTGGGGCCTATCTCATTTCTCTGGAAAATCTTCACTTGAGTTGTCCTGAATATAACCACTAATAGACTGTTGAGCGTTTGCAGAGAGCTTTTCATTTTCAGGATTTCACAATCATTGCCTTTTAATCCATATGACACCCCCGTGAGGGGTAGGTAGATACATTCAAACATCCAAGTCTCCTGCAGGCACATTTTCAGTGCCAGCAGGAATATTGTGATTGGCACTGACTTTCCTTAATTTCCCAGAGGCCAGACACCTGGAGAGGCTTTTCTGCAGGCCCAGGTACATTCCAGTGCTGCAGCCTCCTCATTCCTTCTGCTATTTTACTGAGATTCTGTGACTACATGCACTATTAACCATAAGCTGTGGTGACTGTGTCTGCATAAAACCCATACAGGAGGGGTATGTTTCAGAAGATTGTTAGAGGGCCCAATGAACATTTACATCCTATATAACAAACTTCAACTAGTGTTTACTTCTGTCACTCTCACAAGGGTTCTTGTCATTCAGTGGTGATATCTGTAGCTCCAAGTAACTATTTAGATTAATAAATAAGCCCCCAGGATTTCTCTTAAAGTCTATAATGTATTCAGAAGGTATGCACAGCTAGTGACTAAACCGTCAATACAGAATCGATTGATACAGAGCACTAGAAATTATATGTTGTATGCCTATTTGTATCAGGTACTGTGATAAACATAATACATTGTATTATTTTGTAACAACTACATGACGTAGATGCTATTATTCCCATTTTAGGGATGTTGAAAGCAGTAGGTTGCCCACAGTCTGCTTACTTAAACCTAGTTCCATCAGACTCCAAAGTTACTTCTTAGCCATTACCTGATATTCACTGCTTAAGGTGGAAGACAGTATATAGAATTTGGAAGTGCTAGGACAACATATAACAAAACAGTGGTGTTAATAGGGTGAATATAAAAAGGTACATACTGACTTTCATTTTTATAGAGTAAAACAAACCCATGTAAAAGAATTGTTCTTATCTACATCATACTGTATATCTTTTTTTTTTTTTTTTAACGTTTATTTACTTTTGAGACAGGGAGAGACAGAGCATGAACGGGGGAGGGCAGAGAGAGAGGGAGACACAGAATCTGAAACAGGCTCCAGGCTCTGAGCTGTCAGCACAGAGCCCGACGCGGGGCTCGAACTCACGGACCGTGAGATCATGACCTGAGCCGAAGTCGGACGCTTAACCGACTGAGCCACCCAGGCGCCCCCATACTGTATATCTTTTTACCTCTCCAGGCACCTGTCATAACTTTATAACTTCAAATGAAAAGTATTTCTAAATCTTTTGCTCTAATTTCTTAAAAAGGAATGATGATTTATCTTACAGTTGCCCATACTAATGTTTCAAACCTTAGATTAATTGGGTGGTTAGAAATTACTGAAGAGATTAACTCTTATTAGTAGGGCTTTTAATTGAAAAAGTACTCGTAAATAGCAAAACATTCAAATGAAAGAAAAAAATCTTCGGTTTAAGACCTCCTGATCTCCGGTTGTCCCAAGAATCCTCACTAGTTTCTTACGGATCCTTTTAGAAATCGTAAGTATATTTGTTGGCATATGTGCATACATATATGTTCGCGTGTATGTTGCACCTGATAAGCCTCTGTACTAAAACCTGTGAACCAGATATGTTGAATCCATCATGACTTGAATGATAATAGTTCAGTGCTCAATACATGATCAAAAATTTATCCTCTGAATATATTTTAATAGAAATCATTTACTGCATGCATTATAAAATAGTTTCCTATGCATAGACAATTACAATTGCACTTGTAAGAAAAATGTTTACATAATATTAACCATGTCTTAAAACTCTGACATAAATACTGTGTAATTCTAATATAAGATGGTTGTAATTTAGGTACCTTCATCTGTAGAGTCGCTGAGTTCTGTATGAGAGAAAACTAAGAATTAGATGCAAAGGTCCTAGTAGATCTAATATTTTCTTTGGAGTTTCTCTGCACTTCCAAATGTCTTTATTATAATTGACAAAATTTACAAGTGACATAACATATTAAAGAATAGGGTAGTATTGTGAAGAAAAGAGTTATTTCACTATAATACACAGCTATATTTTGAAAATTTGAACAGGATAATGTGTCATCAGTTTATCTCAAATTGTGTTTCTGGCATAAATATGAGCTCTGAAAATTAGCTCTTAATCTGCCTAAAAAAGGATTTGAGCATTTTATGCATTTTTTAAAGTTAAGTTGCTAATTCCTTTTTTTGTTTTTGTTTTCTAATTCTAGGTTTCAGTATAAAAGCAGTGCCCTTCCAGAATGCCATCTTGAATGTAAAGGAACTTGGAGGTAATAACATTTAAAATCCTTTCTGTGTCTGGCTTAAGCTTGTACTAATTTGGTATTGACATGATGTAGAATTAAAACATTATTATTCTAGTAAGTGATTTATTTGTACCTTTTCCCTTGGTAATAGAGATATTTCTTTTTCTTTATATATGTTTTAAAGGTTGTCAAATAGTTCCAAGTAATAAACTTTTTTTTGTAATTTGAGAACCATACCATTCTATTTCATTTGCTCCATACTTTTCAGTTTCACTTGTTCAAAAAATTTCTTCCTGATTGAAAAGTATGAAGAAGTTTTAATATAATAGATAAGCCATACATTATGCAGGACGAAGAACTGTATTTTAGGGTAGTTTGTATTCATACCGCAGGTTTTATTGTATTAGATCTTTTTAGAATGTATTTGTTCTGATAATAAATCTTTGCCAATGGGTTCTTTGCTGGTCAGGCACATTTATTGGATAGGCTGTACCCCAAACTATACATCACTCAGTCTTTCATTACACTCTCTGTCTGAGATTTTTTGGTTGTGTTTTATGTCAGTCAGGGTCTTAACCCATGTAAATAGGTTAACAAAGAAATCAGTCAATTCAGTGAACCTACTAAATTCTCTAATGGCACAGGAAAATGGCGAGTGCTCTGAAGTTCAGTATCATATTGGTGAGTTTAATGACTTAGAAGAAAGTTCTCTTCCATCTCTTTAATCACTTTGTGATATTGACCTTCCTTCCCCCCACCCCTGTCACTTTTTCTGAGTTCATTCTAACTGACCTACTTTTAACTTGATGCAATTGAAACACAAACTTTATGCCATTTTAATAGTGTTAGTGCCTTCTTATTTTTATCTCCTAATGTATTAGTTGATCTTCTCAGGTGTTTTAGAGAGCTGTATCTAGGGCAAGTTTACTGCTGTCAGTCTGTTTTATAGCTACCTTTGATTTTTATAGCATTAATATTTAAATCAACCACGGTTAATAAATTCCGGTTTTCCTTTAAGGCATTTGGTTTTGTTGTTTTGACTACAAAAATTATAAAACACGAATGTTCTTGTAATGGAGACATTTTTCTACGTAAAAATTTTTAAAAGACTGCTCTTTTAGGTTGAATATTTTGATACTACTTCGTGGTTTCTTTTTTTGTTTTTGTTTTTTTTAACATGAAATTTATTGTCAAATTGGTTTCCATACAACACCCAGTGCTCATCCCGACAGGTGCCCTCCTCAATACCCATCACCAACCCACCCCTCCCTCCCACCCCCGATATTACTTTGTGGTTTCTAGTAACCCTGCTTCTCAGTGACCATAGTATTAGAGAACATATTGGAAAAGTCTCATGGAATCAAAATGTATGGTTTGAGAATTCTTTTGGTTTTAAATGTGGTTGATACTTAGTAAGGATTTTATTACTAGGCTAGACACAGAACTTTTATTAAACCCCCTCCAGGTGTAAGAAACTGCTGATTAATTGATAAGGTGTTTCTTATAGATGTTAGTTGGATGGTACAAATAGAGAATGTGTCGAGACAACTGAAGTGAACACTTGAGGGAATTTTTGTAGCCTTGATTCTGTGCCACTGTAACATTGAAATTCAATACGATAAAAGAAGAATTCGAGGACCGGGGTTTGTAAGATGGGAATCTGTCTGTTCCCAAGCATGGTTTACTTTTACTGAAAAAAACTTCACCGACAATTGCAGTAATGGACATGGCAATGGAGAGGGTACCACAGAGTTTGGTGGTAACATTTTAGCTCATGCCTCTTGTGTGATGACGTGAGACCTAGGTAAAAGATAGAGCTTCCGAGACTGGGACGTGAGTTCCAGGCTCATGATAATGTGGTGTTTGGCACGTGATATTCTACCCCCTTAATTTTAATAGTCCTATTTGCAGTTGAGGGGCTGTCTCAAGAAGGTGATTTTTTTCCAAGTAGAATCTAATTGTGTATCCTGCGTTGAATGCTCAGTGGCAAACTATGGAGGGAATTTGGCACGTTCAGTAAGTCCTTTATTTAACAAATATTTTTGGAGGGCCCTTTCTGTCTGGAAGAAGACTGGGCCCTAGGCTGTGTCTCACCCAAGAACGCAGGAGAAGCAGGCTAACCCCTGAGAAGAGTGTAGTTTTCCTAGGATTTACAGTATCTCTTCTGTAGTAAGAAGATCATCCCGGTATAAGGTATATATTGTGGCATTTACGGAGATTTGTGACCAACTGAAATCAGGTTGCTTGCTTGAAAATTTCTGAGTTTAGGAGGAAAGAGTGGAGTGTTTTAGGATCAATTTGTGAAGATACGAGACCTTTATAGAGGGTTTCTTAGAAGTTGGATCAGGTTGTTAATCAGGGAAAAATCTTGACATCAAGGAATAAATCCAAGAAGATAGATGGAAAGGTAGCCATACTGAGTGCCACAACATCGCTGGTGTGTGGAATGCTCAGATAGTTGTGCTCACTGTAGGGTTATTTCAAGAGGTTGGCATGGCCCAGCTCCTCCCTGCCAACTCCTTTTTTTTTTTTTTTTTAACCCCTTTCTGAAGGTTCCAAGGTGCTCCATCACCCGCATTCTCAACCTTCAGTTAAATTTTTTATTTCTTCAAAATAAGAAGAGGCATGAACTTGGGCTCCTTATCTATTGAGAAGAAATGGTGTGAAATGAAATAACAATGACCAGGGGAGTTAAATGAAACTCACTCTTGGGAGATCTTAAGAAGAAACTTTGTTTACATACACACAACTGATAGATGTCTGTGTATATTCGTATATATAATTTATATGTAAAACATATATTAGAACTATACATATAGTCCTATGTTCTCATCAATTTTCTCTTTTCTGAGGGTGTTTCCTAAATCTTTCACCTAACTGAATTCTCCTTCTGAAACCAATATTGCACTGTATATTAACTAACATTTAAATTTAAAAAATCTATGTCCTCAAAAAAATTCTTAAAATTCTCATTCACATATATTTTTCTCACGTGGTCTTTTCCTACCATTCATGCAATCATTCTAGCACAATTGTATATCAAGCCTGATTCTAGGAGCTGAGAATAAGAGATACTTAAAATACATCCCCATCTTCAAGAAATTCCTGATTTGGGCTTATGGAGACATTCGTGAAAACAAATTTGACATCGAAGCTGCTTTTATCGTTCATTTTCTGTCTCTGACTCTCTTCAGTCAAACTCTTGCTCACTCAGGGTTCTGACTTCAGTGCTGTAGTCCTGCTTCCCTTCAGATCTCTTCAGGATTGGCTTCTGAATCAGTCTTCACCTCAACTTTCCAATCTACCTAGAGTCTTCCAGAAACGCATCTTCTTCATATTCTTTTATTCTTTTTAGTTCATTTATTCAACAACTATTTATTAAGTACACATAGAACCAGGCTGGGTTCTAGAGACTGGTGGTTATAGCATCAAGACAAAGCACAGTCCTTGCATAGACCAGCTGATGGACACAAGGGGAGACTCTTGTGTACTTGTCTCCTTGATTAAAGCCCAATATTCCTACTTACGGACCTGGAACTTTCTAGGTTAATCCCTTCAGTACTTGAAAGGATTTTAAATACCATCCAGGAGAGCTCTTCTGATCTCTACAAAGGACATTCTGTAGTATTGCTTAGTGGATTTGTTCTTCTTGCAAATTCTTTCATTTGGGAGGTTTTCATTGAAACTAATCCAAATCCTTTCTTTTTTAGTTTTAATTAATTACCCTGCTTGTCTTGTGATAGATATTATTCTGGATGTTGTGCAAGATACCTAACAGGATCCTCAACAGACAGAAAGCTTCATCTTTGAACAAATATCCCTTGTTCCTAGTAGAGGAAGCCCAGCCATTCTATATGATTCTAGGCAAGTCTGTTTTCCTGTATCTCTACTGCTGTGTCTGTAAAATGTCATAATAATAGTTCCTGCATTACATAATCGTTGTGAGGACTAAATTAGCATAGGTCAAGTACTTAGAGATCACCTGGCCATAGCTGACATTTTTGGAAGATTTACATTATAATTATACCTTTGCCCTCCCAACCCCCCTAAAAAACACCATTCATAAGCCCTTTCCCCAAGGTCTCGAGAAATCGCCCAAATTACATATTGATTGTTTTTTCTCCTTGCAGTCATGCCTCTCTCCCTCGTGGACAAGATGATCTTTTTCTTCATTTTGTCACACCTGTTTAAACTGAAAAGTCACAGGGAAGGGACCTCCTTGGAATCTTTTGGTTAACTGCCTAGCGTATTTTTTTGGCAGTGCACGTGTGTTAATATTAGATGTTTTTGTCCCATCTACCTTATCCCCTTTCTCTCTGTTTTCAGTTTCCACCTGAAAAATCTCTTCTATCTCAGTGCCTCTGAGTTGCTTCCATTCTGTTTGGCTTGTGTATTTAAACCACATTACTAAGGTAAATGAAGCATCCGGCATTTAGCTGAATTGGAAGCACCGGTCCCATTGCGGTGACATTACAGCTCTGGTGAGTTTTCATTTTAGAAATTTCCAGTCCTGAAATCTGCAGGTTTTTGTGCATTCAGAGATGTTTTTCACTTGATTTTGAAATTGCATTTGCAAATTGATAGGACCCAGAGAGGAAAAATTCATTTCTTAACACGTTTGGCTTGTTACCATTTATTGATAAGGATCCAGACATCCTACTATTCCTTTTGCTTTCCCTAACTGAATTCTGGAACCAAGATTGGTCTTGTCAAATGACTTGTTTTCTTCCTCTGATATTCTAATGAGTTCTGTCTGACTTGCTTCCCCACCCAGTAAACCGTTTGGCAGTCTTGTCTTCCCAGTTGACACTGGAAAAGGCGAAAGCTGAAAAGCAGTGAGCTGTCTTACATGCTTCAGTATTGGCTGCTACTTGTCAATCGGAAGGAAAGTTCATGAAGATTTTTGTTTGCACTTTATTTTTCTCCCTTTAAAGACGAGACAACTTTGCTTTTGCAGAAGGTGGTGAGGGGAGTGTGGAACAGTGCAAGTTGTGTTCGTTTACCCATTTACTTCAGCCCATGCAATAGTGATTGAATGATTTTTGAGGATTGTCAGCTAAGCCATTTTTTAAAAGGTTGCTTCTTTCAGCAGCCAAGCTGTTATATGAAACAGATGTTGACTCTGTCCTGTTTCTTTGTTTGCCTGGAGGAATACACCGCCTCCTCATAGTGAAAGGTGCTGTTTCTTTGTATCCTGCTAGTTATCTTGGTGCTGTTAATCTGTCCAGGTTATTTGCATTTCTTAATTTCACCAGACAAACGGTACGGATTTCTTGACAGGCAACCCAGGGGGCACTGCTGCCTGCTTCTTTTAATTTCTGCTTTCTGTGCCCAGGCCATTTGATGCCTTTCACCAAAATACAGACTTCTTCCTTCAGAGTCTCCGATTAAACCTTCTTTCAGAAGGAACAACAGCTCTCTTTTATTCGATGTGTTCTCACAGCCCTTTGTGGATTATGATTATTACCTCCGTATCTTCACTACCACCTCCTTTTTAAGACAAATCATAGCTAAATATCTATGAATTTAATGTCATTGCCTCTACTATCCAGTAGAGGAGGAATCAAGACCATATGAACAGTATAGGTAGACCCGAAGACCTTATTTATGGCCACATTGCTTTAAGGAACGAGTGGGGTTGAAAGATGTCTTGCTGCTATAAAAGAGAACAACTTGCCATTCAAAAACTCTTTTAGACCTCTCCAAACAAGGATTTCTCTGGAAGAGGTGGCAAGAAACCATTACCCTGGCAAAGGAACGTGATAGCACAAAGTGGGGGCCCGTGGAAGGCCAGGTCCACAGCATACCTTGTGATCGTGCTATAAGCTAAATTATAGTCAGCTGCACTCAAGTCTGCATCTTCCATATCTGTTGTAGAATTACAAGGAAGAAATGTGATTCAGCCTTAAGACACTCTGTCCCTCTATGCATTTTAGCTTCTTGTTGTTGTTTTCTTATCTGCAAAATGTAAGTTTTAATAAATCATCACTACTTATTTCCCAAGGGATTGGGCTGGAAAAGAAAAGTTCAGTTGCCTAAAGCCCCTGGAGGGATGCTTTAACATAGACAGTGGTATTTCCACTAATTCTGTTTTTATAGTGGCGGTTCCAGTGTCATATGTAATAGTGAATGATTGAAACTTCTTGATATAGTATTGTTTCCTTATCTAGGAAAAGAACCAGGCCTTTCTGGAATGGGGACAACCGGTTAACTCCTGGCTCTCTGAGCTGTGTACTTTCTCAGTGAGGCTTAGGCTCTACTAGGGGAAATGATATTGGTATAAAGCCAAGTGACTTGGATGCAAGTTGAAAGGCCACAGCTATCTGAATTGGTTGAACAGGATCCCAGGGTGGTGGTGTTCAAGCGTTTTTTACACTTGCTAAGGGAAAACTGAGCCAAACAGTCAGCAGAGCCAAATAAATGAATCTGGGGGCCCAGAAGTCCGTTACTGGCTGATGTAGACCTGACCTTAATTTTTGTTTTCTTCTGGAGAAGTGCCCTAGGAAATTTTTTTTTTTTTTTTTTTAATTTGTCTTCCTGGTCATAGTTTAGGATAGTACTTAACAATCTACTCTTCTAAGACTAGATAGATACACAGATAGATAAACATACATACAGTGTTCAAGAAACTAGTTTCCTGGCCTTTTGACCCCCCCTGAGAGGGATCTCACATGCTGCTAAGGTTGCCTGCCTCACCATTGATTCCTATTCAGGGGCAGTCAGGTCATTTTATATCTTCCAACTCTACCAAACTTCCTCACAGAACATTTGTGTTGGGTTCTTAGCTTCTTAACCCTCACGAGAGAAAAGATATTTCTGTTTCTCCCAGGGGTTGCCATAATAGCAACCAATTTTCATTGTGTATTTGGTTTCAGGGTGATATTGCAGCGACAGCACTGGAAGTCAAGAGACTAGTATTTTTCTCTATCCAAACAAGCCATGGGACACTGGGCAAGGCTCTTGACTTTTCCAAGGCTGCTTTCTTTTCTAGCAGCTGAGGATGCTGATAACCATTCTCCTTTGGATATAACTAGTTTATTTTTTATCCTGAAACCCATAGTTATCTACTTCACTTTGGCCCCTAGGGACCATAGAGCCCACCTTTAACAACTATGCATGATTATCGTACTTTATTTTTTTCTAAGTTCATTTAACCCTAACTTCCTCTATTTTTTCTTTCTTTGTTTTTTTTTGTCGTTGTTTTTTTGTTTTGTTTTGTTTGGTATTGTAGACATTTCAAAAAATCTGTGTGTGTTATGTGAGACAGGTATATATGTTCATGAGATAACAACTCATACTAACTTCAAGTTCCTGTGACTTAAAGTCACTGTGCTGTTTACTTCAAGAAGCATTAAAGTCTAGCGTGGGAAATACTATAACAAGATTGAGTGCAAGATGCAGTTAAGACCTTATAGAAAGGACAAAGGAGACGTCACAGAGGGAAAGACAAGTCATAGAAGTGGCAGTGGGTTTGGTCTAATCTTTCAACCATAAACCAAGTCCACTGTCAACTCCTTGACTTACATCTCATCTGTTTTCTTCCTAGACTTCTACTCTGTGATGCCCTTGTCCTTTCTGCGTGATCAGAATTGTGTCTTGTACTCAATCCTGTTACAGTCTTTAGCATACCAGACTATAACATTATGAAGAATTGAAAAACACACCATAATCTTAATAGTTTATTATATTGTGATATAAAACATATCTGCAGTTCCAAGATGGAGAGAAAATTGCTGGTCATGCCCCAAGATACTAGAGTAAGGCTAGACCCTTAAGAAGCAAACTGTTGCTTTGTTGTTGAATTCATTTCAGTGAATACTTAATAAATACTAATTATATGCAATCACTTAGAGATCTCATCCCTGCACCTGCACACACAGGAGCCCCTGAGCCCGTTTCTTCAGATAGTTTAAGTTTTCTCTTACTTATTTTGAGAGAGAGAGAACACAAGGGAGAGAGAGAGAGTCCCAAGCAGGCTCCACGCTGCCAGCACAGAGCCAGACGCGGGGCCCTATCTCACCACTGGGAGATCATGACCTGAGCTAAAATCAAGAGTCAGACACTTAACCAGCTGAGTTACCCAGGCAGCCCTCTTCAGATATTTTGATGGGAGAGTAATATTGGCCATAATGTTTATGTAATTTCTTAGAAAAGATTAAACAACTTTACTAGATTTCTACAATTATCAAGTTGACAGTTCAAGAGGTAATGTTTGTAGCTATTCATTACTTAGCAGACTAAGTTGGTTCTCTGACGTATCCCTTAGAACTGAACAAAATTGAACTGGTTAGATTTGTTTTGAGGCATTGTAAATGTGTTGCTTTTTAATTCCTTAAGGTCCAAAGCATTGTCAAGAAGCTCTATTGAAGATGCTTGATCATTTTAATCTTGAAATTCACTGATATTTTATGGCATCATTGTGAGAAGCAATGTAAAGAATTTATTGCATAAAGTTAACTTTAATTACAGGTATGTGGAGTACTTATGATTGAACATTGAAGGTTGGTTTTTTTAATATACTCCCTCCTTTGCCATAATTTTATAAAATTTCAAAAAATCAGAAAATGATTACAAGTTAAATCTGTAACAAAGATTTAATCCACAGTGAAGAAAGGAAAGCATGCCAAAGACTGAGGCATGGGCAAGGAAAACATGACATAGAAGGGGAATTCATCAGGATTAATAATCAGAGAGCTTATTGGAGTTATTAATTGGGGCTTTACATTTGGACCTATGCCCTTATTTTTCTTCTCTCCTGTGTTAAGTTGTGGATAGCAGCTGTGTTTACCCACAAACTAAATCTTGGAAGTGGGTGCTAGACTCAGAGAGGCAAGACAGTGCCCTAATAATGTACTAACTGCCAGGTGGGTTGCAAAGCCCACACACACAGGAGAGAAGCCACTTGTCTGTCCCTATTAATCACTGAAAGTAGGCAATGGTAAACAAAACAGCTGGCAAACATAGATTCTTAAAAGATAAGCATATAATCACGGCACACAACAATATGAGGAAAATCGGCACCATCAAAGAAAACTTACCCCATCAAAAGAAGAAAAAGTATCGAGGGACCTAGAGGTAATAGAGTGATCAGAAGAAGACATTCAGAGAGATAAGGTTTTGTATTATGAAAAGGAATCTAACACAGGGACGCCTGGGTGGCTCAGTCGGTAGAGCATCCGACTCATTCTCGATCTCAGGGTCATGAGTTCAAGCCCCACATTGGGTGTGGAGCCTACTTAAAAAAAAAAATCTAACACAGAACTTGGGAAATGAATTTGACTTTAAAATTTAAAATGAAAATGTCAGTTGACACAACTCAGATGTAAATTTAAAAAAACTAAGGATTGAGTTAGGGAATTTCCTCAGAATGCCCTGCAAAAGGATGACTTTGGAAATATGAGAGAAAATTGAGAAGACTGAAGGAACAGTTATAGAGTTCTAACATCCCTCTAAGAGTTCTAAAAAGAGAGTAAAGACAAATTACAGAGAATAAAATAATCAAAGTAGAAAAACCTCAAATGTGAAAAAAGACTTACTCAAATTTAATGAGTCTTCTGAGGCCAAGAAAAGACTTCTATCTAGACATATTATAAAGAAAAAATCATTAATTGTAATCACAGGAACGCACAAGGAAGTGAATTCTGATTTTAACATAGGAGATGTCAGGTAGAATCATATTTTCTTTAGATTACACATTATAATTAAAAGAAAAAAAATGTTCATGTTTGTTTATTCTTGGGAGAGAAAGAGCACAAGCAGGGGCGAGGCAGAGAGAGGGAAACAGAATGTGAAGCAGGCTCCAGGCTGTCAGCACAGAGCCCGCTGGCGGGGCTCAAACCCATGAACTGTGTGATCATGACCTGAGCCGAAGTTGGGTGCTCAACCGACTGAGCCACCTGGGTGCCTCATTAAAAGAAATTTTGAAATTTAAATATATTTCTTTAAAAATTAAGGGTTGGGAATGTAAGCTGGTACAGCCACTCTGGAAAACAGTATGGAAGTTCCTCAAAAAACTAAAAATAGAACTACCCTATGACCCAGCAATTGCACTACTAGGTATTTATCCAAGGGATACAGGGGTTGGGAATGTAAGCTGGTACAGCCACTCTGGAAAACAGCATGGAAGTTCCTCAAAAAACTAAAAATAGAACTACCCTATGACCCAGCAATTGCACTACTAGGTATTTATCCAAGGGATACAGGGGTTGGGAATGTAAGCTGGTACAGCCACTCTGGAAAACAGCATGGAAGTTCCTCAAAAAACTAAAAATAGAACTACCCTATGACCCAGCAATTGCACTACTAGGTATTTATCCAAGGGATACAGGTGTGCTTTTTTGAAGGGACACAGACACCCCCATGTTTATAGCAGCACTATCAACAATAGCCAAAGTATGGAAACAGCCCAAATGTCCATTGGATGGATGAATGGATAAAGAAGATGTGGTATACATATACAATGGAGTATTTACTCGGCAATCAAAAAGAATGAAATCTTGCCATTTGCAACTACATGGATGGAACTGGAGGGTATTATGCTGAGTGAAATTAGTCCATCAGAGAGAGACAAGTATCAGATGGCTTCACTCATATGAGGACTTTACGAGGCAAAACAGATGAACATAAGGGACGGGAAGCAAAAAGAGTACAAAAACAGGGAGGGAGACAAAACAGACTCTTAAATATAGAGAACAAACTGAGGGCTGTGGAGGGGTTGCGGGAGTGGGGATGGGCTAAATGGGTAAGGGGCACTAACGAATCTACTCCTGAAATCATTGTTGCATTATATGGTAACTAATTTGGATGTAATTTTAAAATAAATAAAATGAAAAAATATATATATATATATATCTCAAGTAGAAAAAAAAATTAAGGGTAAACATGAAAACAGTAAAAGTAGGATGATATCTACATAAATACAATTTTTTAAAAATCTGAAAAGTTATTCAGCTAACGTAAACAATTCTAGAATGGAGTGAGTTCACTGGGATCAAGTAGAATTTTTGTTTTTTCTTGTGTGAACTTTGTTCATGAGAATTTAAGAAATACAATTTAAGAAAATACACCATAAAGATAGAAAGCTAAGGATATTTGATAAATTCAGCAACATGCAAAAATGGAAAAAGAACAAAACAGTCATGATAAACAGAAAACATGTATACGTTGATAACTACGAAAATGAATAAATTAAGTTCCCCTTTTATATAGGTGGCATAAAAAACAATGAATGTAACATATTCAGCTATATGTGGTTATGAGACACTTCTGCAACAACGACAAATGCAGCAAGGTAAAAATAAAGGGATAGAAGAGATAGCCTTAAAAAAGACCATTGAAAAGAAAGTACTGGGAGCATTATTAACATCAAATGAAACCAGGTGCGCCTGGGTGGCTCAGTCAGTTAAGCATCCAGCTTTGGCTCAAGTCATGATCTGTGCTGACAACTCAGAGCCTGGAGCCTGCTTCAGATTCTGTGCCCCTGTCTCTCTCTGCTCCCCCCCTCCCACTTTCTCTCCTTCCCTTCCTCCCTCTCTCTTGCTCTCTCTCCCCGCTCCTCTCAAAAATAAATATTAAAAAAAAATTTTTTTTAATCAGGTGAAATGCAATTCACAGCAAAGAACATTAAGTTGATTTATGTTGAGATTTTCATGTTGATCTACTAGGATAACTGAGTACCCCTGATTCTTTACATAATTCTGAATCTTATAAAACGAAAACTAAGAAAAATGTAAGAAAAAGCCAACAGATCCACAATCTGAACTTAATCTAATTGATAATTACTGAATGTCACATTTAAGTAGAAAACACATGTTCTTGGGGTGCCTGGGTGGCTCCGTTAGTTAAGGGTCCCACTCTTGATTAAGGCTCAGGTCGTGATCTCATGGTTTCTGGGATCGAGTCCTGTGTCAGTAAGTGTGGAGCCTGCTGGGGATTCTTTCTCCGCTTTCTTTGCCCCTCCCCCTGCTCAAGCATTCTTTTAAAATAAACACTAAAAAAAAAAACACACGTTCTTTTAAAACATGCATAAAATTTACACACAACTATGTATGTTTTCTGACTAAAATCCAGTAAAATTAGAAATTAGTAGCAAATAGACAAAAATAAGAACACATGAAACGGGATTTAAAAGTGCCCTAACCTAAAGAGCCCAAATGTCCATCGCCTGATGAATGGATAAAGAAGATTTGGTGTGTGTATATACAACAGATTACCACTCAGTAATCAGAAAGAATGAAATTTTACCATTTGCAACAATGTGGATGGAACTAGAGTGTATTATGCTCAGTGAAATTAAGTCAGAGACCAATATCTTAAGATTTCACTCAGGTGGAATTTAAGAAACACAGCAGATGAATGTAGGAGAAGGGAAGGAAAAATAAAACCAGGGAGGCAACCATAAGAGACTCTTAAATACAGAGAATAAACTGAGGTTTGCTAGAGAGGAGGAGAGTGGGGGAGGGGTTAAATGGGTGATGGGCATTAAGGAGGGCACTTCCTGGCATGTGCACCGGGTGTTATATGTAACTGGTGAATCACTGAGTTCTCCTGAAACCAAAACGATAGGTTAACCTAATTTGAATGTAAATAAGTAAATTCTTAAAAGGAAAAAGGTGCCCTAACCTTATACCATCTATAAAAATCAAAATGGATCCTAGACCTAAATATAAAACCTGAAACTATTAAACTTCTAGAAGAAAACTTGAGACAATTTTTGTGACCTTAGGTTAGACAAAGATTTCTTAGATAAGACACCAAAAATCTGCATAGAAAGAAAATTGGTAAGTTGGATTTCATAGTACTTCTGCTTTTTGAAAGACATTGCTAGAGAATAAAAAGGCCATCTATTGACTAGCTAAACCTTATTTGGAGATCTGATAAAAAAAAAAACAGCAACAAGAAAAGAAACATTTCAAAAATGGGCAAAAACTGTGAACATCTCCTTTATCCAAGAAGATACAAAGAAGGTAAATGAGGTCATGTAAAAGGGTCCCCACTTTATTAGCCATTCACTTTATTAGCCATTAGGGAAATTAAAACCACCACACACATATTAAAACGACTAAAATTTAAAGGCCTGAATATATCAAGTGTTCTGGAAAGAGTGGAGAAGAACTAGAATTTTCATCTAATGCTGGTAGAAATGTACAATGGTACAACCACTTTGAAAAACAGTTTGGTTTGCATTTATGTTAAGAGACTGCCAGTCTTAGAATCAAGCCATTCCACTCTAGGAGAAATGAAAACTATGTTTACACAAAATCCCGTGTGTAAGTGCTCATAGCAACTTTATATTAAAAACTGTCACAACCCACATGTCATCAGTTGGTGAATGGATAAACAGATGTGGCGTATCTATATAAGGAAATAGTATCTGGCAGGAAAAAAAGAATGACCTGTGGGTACGTGCCATAACATGGATGAATCTCCAATTCTGCTGAGCGAAAGAAGCTAGACAAAACAATGTGTAAGGTGGTATTCCCATACTGGGATAATTTTTTATTCCATTTATAGAAAGTACTAGAAAATGCAAACTGATACTTTAGCAAAGTAACAGTACTTCAGGGATTCCCTAAGGGAGAGGGACAGGGGGCTGTGGAGGGCGAGGGGGGTGTGGAGGGATATAAGGGTTGTGAGAGGGGTGCCTGGGTGGTTCAGTCGGTTAAGCGTCTGACTCTTGGTTTTGGCTCAGGTCATGAGCTCACGGTTATGAGATCAATCCCCCATCAGGCTTGGAATGGAGAGTGGAGCCCGCTTGGGATTCTCTTTCTCTCTCCTTCTGTCTCTGCCCCTCCCACCCGCACTTGCACGGGTGTGCGTTCTCTCTCTCTCAAAATAAACTTAAAAAAAAAATAAATAAAGGGTCATGAGAAAACTTTGGAGGTGATGGATACAATTATTATCTTGATTAGGGTGATGGTTTCACAGATGCACATGTATCAAAACCACATTGTATATTTTAAAACGTGTAGTTTATTATATGTCAATTATACCACCATAAAACTGTTGATAATATTCTACACATACAGAAATTGAGATTCTTTTCTATCATCTCTGGTTAAAAGCATTGAAAGTATGTATTGTGGAGAATTTATGGCCCTTTTCTTGGGTTGCTTTCCAGTGAAGAGTTATTTTAAACAGGCTAAGTTAATATCCATGGTTTAAAAAAAGAGAACTGTGACTGGGGAAAGACTTCACAAAAATATCAATTTCTGGACGATCATATGTAGCAGAATTGTTAAGGTTAAATATGTAAGCAGTTAAAACTAAGATTAAGATGTTATCAAATCTGTCAATTTAATGTGTAGATTTTAAAAATCTCAGTGCTAATAAAATAAGACAGATTGATCTGTCTGCACAGCGGCATCAATTAATCAAAGAAATTCATATGACAGATTCATTATACAAAGAGTGAGAGATTTCTCGGAGTAAACCAGTTGTGGTTCATTCCACAGGGATACTCAAAACCTTAGTGCTACAGTATTCTTTTTCCAACCTTAGCAGTTATATTTATGAAAAATTTTCCTGTTGGTGATTACACAATGGGCAGGATGCAGGTCTCACACAAAGTTGGAGGTTCAAGGGGAGAAAAAAAAGCAGTAACACTCAAATGAACCAATGTATTAAAAAGCATCTGATTCCAGACCACATTGGAATAATTTGTGTTTTAAGAACACGATTTGTACGTGTGGGTAAAATATCTTCTTTCATTCAGGAATCTACAGCTTTAAATTATCTGCTTGAGCTGATCCTGTGCTATCCAGATTGTATCTCAGGTTAAAGTTTTCCAAGCAGACCTTACTTTGGCATAAAAAGTAAGATATTTTTATTTGCATTTTTCCTTCATTTTTGTGAGTGTCTGCAAGATGGCTGGTTGAGAGTGGTAATGGGTATGTTTGTTGGTTACATTCTATACATAACACGCTAAGAGGGTAGAACATAACCTATTTGCTCTCTGTCCTTTGCCATTAGTGATCCCAACAAGTTCTTTTGGGGTCTGCTGTGTTCTTTAAGGTGATGGTGCATTTTAAATTTGGGGTGTATAAGTAGAAAACCTCTTTCCCCTTTCTAGTTTTTTTCTTCCAAAGTCCTTTAAATAGATTTAGCTGTCAATGAATTTTCCCTCTTACTCATTAGATTAAATCTCAGTAAGTAGGGACGGATTAATATAAGCTGCTAAATTGAAAATGCAGAGGCTTGGTTGTCGAGTGTGGGGATTTATAGTACATAATAGATTAATACATAAGCATGTTGGTATTTTTTCAATGTGGGCTGTCTTTGATGCTGTTACTCTTTTATATATGGTTGTCTAATTTTTTTTTTTTTTTTTTTTTACAAATATTTATCTAGTTGTAGAGCATTAGGTCTCCTTGAGCAGATGAAAACCTGTTTAAATGGTAGTGTGGAAAGATCCAAAATGATCATGCCTTGAAGTTAGAATCTGGAAAATAGCCAAAGGTTTTAGATGTATCCCTGAACAGACTTAAAGTTTTCTAGTTATTCTAGATTCTACGTGTGTGCGTAAAAATTCCTGAGATTCAAGCTGAAAGCATTTAATTCTGTAGTCTTCTTAATTCTGGGTGAGAATGAGGGCAGGCAGCAGTGGCTGAAATTTTAGAATGAAAATGTGGACCGCTCTCCATTCTCCAAAACTGGCAAACATAAAACCATTTTCTTAAGGTTCCATCCAGTTTGTTTTCTCTGAGTTTGTTATGTGTGTTACTGTCATGAATTTTAAACCTTTGCTACAGATTTCGGTGAGGACTCAAAGAAAAATCAATTATGCTGGGGGATTTTTGACAGAGGTGTATAAGGAATTGTACCGTGAAAAAAAGAGCAACACCAAACCCAAGAATGTCTTTATTAGTGGTTGCTTTTTAAAATTTCTTGGAGGTTACTTTATTTCTTCAAATCCTTGAAAGAGTCCATATATGCAAGAGAGCTGAGAGGAAAGGCCCCAAATTCAGTCCCATGCCTCTACCTACAGTGAAGGAGTAACAATTCAGGCCCCCCCCTCCAAAAAAAAAAAAAAATGAGAAGAACAAATACAGATGAAGTCCAGATACCTTGGTGGAAGATCCTTTCTTTCTAAATATTTATTATTAGCCTTTGCCATGGCTCATGTGTTTTTGTTTTTTTCAAACAACCCTGTCTCTCCTCTATTTAAGGTCAAGTGCCTTCTCCTATCCGTGTCCTAGGTGGGCTTGATGTTTTGGTGTTCTGAGTTTTGGAGCTTCTTTATAGTAGTCCTTTCGTTGCAGGCATTAAACATCTTCTTGTCTCCTACATAGGGCCCTAAGTGTTCCTTTGTACTGTTACTGCCTGGACCTAAGACGACAACATACTGCTTTTTTCTTGGATGAACCTTTCCATCCCATGTCTTCCCTTCCTTCAGGTTTCCAAATTGTGTTTCTCTTCTAATCAGTGGAGAAAGAAAAGAAAAGGAAAAGGAAAAAAAAAAAAATCAAGGAACAATGTATGTTAATTTTCCTTGATTTTTTTTCTTCCATTGTAATTTGAAAGAGGCTATAATACCACGGTTTTGGAGTTTTCTGTTCTATCTCATTCTTCCTTTCTCCAAAATGATAATACTTTGAGTGTAAAGGTATTTATTTATTTACTTTATTTGCACTAGGGAATGAGGATGTGAACTTTACAAGTCTTGCAAGGTTTTATCTACCAAGTCTTTGGTCTGAGACTCATGATCAACCTCCTTCCCTACTATTTTAAGACGGAATTTAACAAAACGAGACCATGTGAAAACAGAATCCTATGTTATAGTTTTTCTCTCCTCAGGTAAAAGGAAAACCCTTAGGCATTGCCTTGCACAAAAAGCATTGAGTGCTGCCCAGATTTAAAGGGTCAAAATAGTTGACTTCGCTTTGATTAAAAGAATTCTCGTTTAATATGGTGCTGGGATTTTAGGTTAATGTGATTTTGACACTGACAGGACACCTCACCACCATTATCATCCTCAGACACTGAGATTTTCCCAAAATCGGTAGAATGCTAGTCCTCTGTTATTTACAGTATTACCGAGATTCTTCTGTTTTCAGACACATAGAATTGTACTGTGCTTTAAGAAAACCCTATGTAGAGAAACACGTTAGTAGCTTTTATTAAATAATATGTAGTATTCAAAAATTATTGGTGTCATAAAAGGTTTTGCTCCAAATTTTCTTTAAAGTATTGAAGTCCCAATACATGTTAAGTTATTTGATTAAGTATTATCAAGACCATTTCTAAGGCATAAATTCTGAAATTTTCTTTCTGGTCCATCTTACGGAGTTTCAAAATTACTGCCACCTACCATGTGCAATTAGCAAATACAAATGTACCTTCAGGTTAAGTTGCTTTGGGAAAATTCTCCATCAGCTGTTACGATATTCAAGTCTTGCATACTCCTTCAATCATCATCTGGGACAAAACGTCTCTGTGAAAGAAGAAAAGGAGAAAGAAAGAATGAGTGCAAGATAAGGAAATCTAGTAAGAGCATAGAAACTTTGGAAATAAAGCCCTTGCTCTTTACTCACATATTTTTATACCTCCTGTCTTAATAACTACCCGGGTCTCATCTTGGTTTTTCAGTGGGAGAAGCTGAATTGTTAACCTTGATCGGCAGTATGGCTATGAAAATTTTTATTTGGACTATTGGTTTTCAAAGTTTTGTCTGTTATTTTTCATATGGCTCTTAGATAGGCTAGGGCCTGGTACCATTTTAAAGGGAAGTTGGCTGAGAACTGAGAAAAATTTGAGGCTGACCAGATTATATCCCAAAGTGTAAAGCCCCATAGCAATACAGTGTGAGCCCTGAGGCAGAAAAGAAGGAGTCTCCGAGGAACATGTCCTTCTTGCATACCGTCCCTTTCTGGGAAACGTGTGCAGGGAGTTCACTGGGGGCAGGTCACCAGAGGAGGACACGAGGGGCACGTACAGGACAGCCACGTGTGCATCATTTGGCCCATGTGCTGACCATATGAAACTGTCTTTGGGACCGGAAAATGCCTGACATGGCTAACCTAGAATATATCACTTTGCTGGTTCCTGGCACCGTCCTTGTTTTTAATGTGCAGTGGATGCTGTTGCGCTGTTTGTACAATGCAGCAAGCTTACCGACCTGGGGGAGCTGAAACAAACAAAAAGTTAGCTCTTGCAGTTCTACACCGAGTTTTAAAACAAAACATTTTAATATCTGTAGCTGGAAGGGAAACGTTTGGAGCTTTGTAACTGGCAGGCAGGAGTATAGCGACTGAAGAAGGGATGATTCGGGGGCCAGTTTTGGACACAAAACTGAATAAATGGAAAAGAACCCAGGCAGGAAAGTCTCCTGTCTGGCTTCCCAGTAAAGTCAGAGGGGACAGTCCTGGCAGTACTATGGATTTGTATGCTGGGATAGATATAAACAGCAAAACCCTCAGCCCTGTGGCTATAAAAAGAAATATTTTTTATGATATATTCATTGTTTAAGAGCAGCCAGTGAGTTTTGTGTAACATTTGTGCCTATGCAGTTCAAAAACCAGAATTCTGTCTGCTTGTGTGCTTAAGCTCTTTCAGATGTTTTTATTGTGTAACATCGTCTCCAGATTCTTCTTTTAATGTATGGTTCATTTTTTTTCCCCCCTCACAATCTGTTAAAAGATCAGTTTGTGTGAATCTTGACACTGTGATGCTATTTCATGGTTTTAATTTGAATGTGAGTTGTTGCAGCTGGAAGCATAAGATTAATGCCACAGACTTGTTTGTCGCAAAAACAGATATTTTACACGGAGTCAAGATGTGTTGAAAAATTGCTTATATTTCACTGGACGTAAGTCACGTTTTGATTCACTTTTGAATTCTTATAATTTGAATTATTCTGAAACAAATAGATGTGTATCTGGTAATATAACTGGCCATTGAAGGTATTTGAAAGGTGGCTTGAATAATGGCCTATTAAGTACATAGTCCGTTAATTAGCCAAAGCTTTTTTTTTTTTTTGCTGCAAAAATTGTTTTAAATCAGTCTGAGAGTCTATGTAAAAGGTGGAGAACATGGTTATAGAGTTTAAAAATTTGTTCTTGACTGCCTGTGCATTTTTATATACTTCGATAGTGTACCTACATAACAGAATGAAGCTCCTGGTCTCCCATACCTGCTGGCATGTGGAGAGTTCCGGACACACAAGACATGGCGGTGACTTATAGCTTCTCCACCGTCACTCTGGGTTAATGGGTGTATTTCCTGCAGTGGCCCAAGCCATCCTTCTCCAAAGCAATGTCAGGAAAGTTGGGTATGCTTTTTCCTTCAGAAGTGAGTCTCACAAGTCATGTGAAACCTGTTATGGCATTCTGTCCTTCAACTCTTGCATCATATAAGATAACCTGAAACTATACATGTTAAATCAGATGCTACTTAGTCTGATTATATCAGGTAGGAATTGGCTCTTTTCAGATCTCTGAGGTGTGGCTTCACAGTCTCAAATACTTCCATAGTGAGGAAGTCAACGTTTCAGAAAGTATATGTTTACGTGCCATATTTGAAGGGTTGTAATTATTGCAATTCGTGATAATTTGCCAAAATCTACCTTTCTGCCTCTTTGCTGAAACGATCCTCTTCCGCTTTGTGGAGCACGCTCAACAAATAACAGATCTTCCCTACACAGTCATTCAGAAACATGAAACTTGTTATCATATATTCTGGAAGATCCTCTTCCAAGCTAAATACCTTTCATTTCTTCAACTATTTTCCATGTTATATAATAGTATCCAGGTTCATCACCATCCTGGTGGTCACCTTTGTGGTAATCCCTTATAAAACCTGTATCTGAAAGCATGCTGTTCTAGATGTGGTCTGGCCACGTCTTTTCTTTCAGACACTTAGATTTCTCTTATAGTCAACAGTCCAAGCCATAGCACCTCATTGGTTCATGTTGGATATGCTGTCAGAATACCCAGCTGTTTTAAGTCAGGGCCCCTCTTTTCTTGCACAGTTGATTTTTTTAAGTTCCAAACTCCAGACATTACTTATATCTCTATTAAATTTCATTATGTAAGCACTGGCTCATTGTTCCAGCTTGTCAAGAACTTTTTGACTTTTTTTATTCTGTCCTCCAACATATTAGCAATTTCTTACAGCCTTGTGCCATCTGTAAATCTTGAAATGATACCCTTAAAGTTTTTATTCAATTAAAACGTATAAACATGTATCAAATTGTCTACTTTGAGCCAGTCTCATGCTCTCTCCTAGGGATAACAAGATGACTAGCATGTAATCATTCCTTTAGGGAGCTCACAAGCTGTGGGGAATAATAGACATGTAATTATAGAACTATAATGCCCTGTGTTAATTGCTGTAATAGAGTTATGTGTAAAGTGCTAGGGGAACCAAGGTTGGTTGTAAATCATAGAAGACCCAACCCCTTCCGTGGCACAGCTCCATGAATTTTTGGATATGGCTGTTAAATCACTTCTAATGCTGCCTAACTACTGTCATCTGATTTACTTTTTCTTTCTTGCCCAAGGATACGGCAAGAGACTTGTTAAATATTTTGCTGAAATGATCTCACACAATGCTATTCCCAAAATGTACCAACCTGGTGAGCCAGTCCAGAAGGAACTGAGAATTATTTTTGAAAGACTTCTTAGTGACTCCATGATGGCTCATGATTATCATTTTTTTTTTTTTTTAATCTGGGTTGATATTTGCCTATTCTCAGTCTCCCGGTAACTTTCCCATTCTTCATGGTTGTATCACAGTGCTTAGAGGAGTTTTGTGATGATGTCTGAGTTTTTCTGCTATCTTGGTATGTAATCTGTCTGGATCTGGAGACTTGCATTAACTTAAAGAAGCTTGGTGCACTCCCTCCTCACTCCAAATTTACCTTCTTTTAACTCTTTACAGATTGAAATCATTCTTTTGAGCCTACCCTGTTGTTTATCTATCTGTTCTTCATAACATTTTTACGAGTATAAATTCGTTTTAGCCCTTACTCTTCTTTTCCCTTCTTAAAGTTTCATCCTCCATTAAGGTCATGGGCTGGTTTTTCCTCTCCTTCTCCTCCTCCAATTATGTTGATACCCTGAAGTCTAATATAAATGACCATCATTGATATTATGGTATCTAGAATAACCTATCCACCATTTCTTCTTTGATAGTCCCAATTAAATTCAGAGATTTGACCTCTTTGTTGTTTTCTCATCTTCTTTCCCATGAGATTGCCAACTGAATAATGTAGACATCTATCAGAACTGAGGGCTTTTTAGGAGCCATGTTTAATGACATCTGGCTCTGATGGCAGAACTGTTAGCAAAACTGGACAAGGCAAGTATTTGGCCATGAACAGTGCTCTTATGGTACTGCCAGCATTTCCCATTCTGTCTCCTTGGGGTTCTGTCACTAACTTACCCTCTTTCTCGTTTTCCTCAGTACATCTATCAGTACTCCTAATTCAGTCTCATTTGTAATTTTGACTCTTTAATGTGGCTTGACAATTTCTTGTTTATATTTTTTTATTTAAAAAAAATTTTTAGAGCACAAGTTGGGGAGGGGGCAGAGGAGGGGGGAGAGAGAGAGTGTGTGAATGAATGAATGAATGAATGGATGAGAATCTTAATCAGGCTCCACACACAGCATGGAGCCCAAAGCAGTGCTTGATCCCATGACCCTGGGATCATGACCCAAGCCAAAATCAAGATTTGGATGCTCAACTGACTGAGCCACCCAGGCACACCGGCTTGACAATTTCTAATTATTTCTTTTAATGTTTGTTTTTTTTTTTTTTTGAGAGAGAGAGCACAAGCCAGGAAAGGGACACAGAGAGGGACAGAGGATCTGAAGTGGGCTCTGTGCTGACAGCAGTGATCCCAATGTGGGGCTTGAGCTCATGAACCAATAAGATCATGACCTGAGTTAAAGTTGGATGCTCAACCAACTGAGCCACCCAGTGCCCTGACAATTTCTGATTATTAATGATAAATTATTGATAATTGATAATTATTAATTATAAAGTAATTTAACTCTGTTTCTGTGTAGAACTTCCCAAATCTTTTATATATCTGTTGTCCTGTGTATTTTGGTATAGATCTGACAAATATCCCGATTATTTTATAAAAGCATATATTTTTGAGTTACTGAATGGTTTTTAGATTAGATATTAAAAGCAGAATTGAAAAAAAAAATAAAAGCAGAATGGAAAACATTTTAAGGTCCTTAATAATAAATAGTACAAAGTGGCATTATAGAAAGCTTTCACAGATATATGTCCCTGTATAGGGTTCTATTCTATTATCTTGTTGCATGCATCTTTTCTATTGTTGCAGGACATCATTTAGATACTTTTAGGCAATTTGATACCTGAAAAATGGTGCCATATAATTTCAGTTTGCATGTTTTGGATAACTGAGATTAGGTATATCACCTTTGTTCCTGTCTCTTTGTGTCTATTTATCATTTTGATGTTGAAAATAAGGCTATTTTTATACACCAGTTACTCCAGGTGAATTTTTGGGTTGAAAGATTCCCTTGAGATTTTGATTGGTAATGCATGAAACTCACTAGTAAATCTGGAAAGAATTGAAATACTTACTATTTAGTCTTCCTGTCTAAAGAGATGACCTGGTGCTTTGTTTGTGCGAGCACTGTTTGTTCAAATGTTGGGATTTTTCCATAGTAGCATATTTTACTGTTATTGCATGAGTTTTTAAATTTTTAGTAGTACTAAAAAGATTTTAAAGCATTTAAATTTTGTTTCTAATCACCTTATGGAACCATATTATTGAAGTCTCCTAGTTAATTCTCTTGGCTTTGTAGCTATATGGCCATTATCTGCAAATAATGATCATTTTAATCTCCTTTCCATTGGTTATTCCTCTTACATCAGTCTCTTGCCTTGTTGTATTGGCTAGAACATTAAGAACAATGCTAAATAATTCTGATGATAGAACCACAATTTTTATTCCTCTGCACCTCGTATAAAAGGTTTTCAGCATATAAAAGGTACTCTGAAACTGGGGCAGGTTGACTTGAATTTAACTGTCAGAGCTTTGATTCTAGCTGGCAAACTAGAAACTGTGCATAAATAAAAATAGTACAAGATAGAAAGTTACACATGACATTAAAAACTATGGATAACTACTCTTTAGTGGAGGAAAAAAGATGATATACAAGTGCAGTAAAAGGAATGGTTGTGGCGCAGGTGGCATTTTAATGCAGGACTTGAGAATAGATTGCGCTCAAAGATAGAGAGGAGGTTCCCAGCCAAGGGAAAAGACATATGCAGAGGTGGTGGCACTTGGGCAACATGATGGGCATAAGATAAAATGTGAGCAGTCATTTTGGCCACTGCAAAGATTTCCTAAGTGGTGTAGAAGGATTTGAGGATAGAAGTGACCTCTTGGGTTAGACCATTGGGAGCCTCGAATGGCAGCTAAGCTATTTTGACCTGACCAATGCTTCCCAAGATTTTTCACATCAGATGCATGGGAAATAATATTTTTATGACATTGAGATAAACAGAAACCACTTCCTGCAAGAGGTGATGACAAGAAATGGGGGGATTATGCCCCAGGTCCCACTGGACACCCTAATGGCTGCCAAATTTCAACACATCTGTAATCCTTTCGATGTATGTACATGTTAGGAAGGTGAGATTTTATCAAGGGATAGTTTCTTTCTGATTTCAGTTTAAAGCTGTTTTGAACTTTCTACTGAGCAAACTACCTCTTCTCTCTCTCTCTCTCTCTCTCTTTCTCTTTCTCTTTCTCTTTCTCTTTCTCTTTCTCTTTCTCTTTCTCTTTCTCTTTCTCTTTCTCTTTCTCTTTCTCTTTCTCTTTCTCTTTCTCTCCCCCCGCCCTTCCTTCTCACATGTCCCACATGTTTTCAGTTCCCATTTCAAGTGCTACTAGTCCTATTGATCTTCCTTTCAGAACCTTAGCTTTTAATTGTAAGAAGAGATCCCAGTCTTCTGTGTTCCAAGTTCTTTAACTTCCTATCTAGATTGTGGTTATCAGTGATAAATTTTAGATTTCTCAGGTGTGTATCATTACACTTGTTTCAACCTACTTGCTTTTGAGAATAATTACAGCTCAGTACTAGTGCAGCGGGGTGATGATATGGAATTCTCTCAAGGTTTCCTGTGGTCCCCCAGTAAGTAAACAGACCACCACCTCTGATAATTTCAGGGAACTAGCATATGGCTTTGAAATAATAACCAAATTGTTACACTTCAAATCTGAAAGAACTATTGTAGACTATAGACAAAATTATCTTAATGGATGATTTTTCTGTTAAAGGTCTTCCCTTAAAGAAACAAGTTTAAAATCCTATAGTACCATAATTTGACAACATTAAATTTCCATTAGCTGTTGCATTAGCAAAAAAGGTGTTTCTTAGAACACTTACTGTATCTGTCTTGGCATTTAACCAATTAAACTAATTAAGAGTATAAAAATAGATTTTGATGAAATATTAAGATTTTAATACTGAGAATAGGTTGAAAACCTTATAATTTGACTTTAAGACTTTGAAATTCTTACATGTTATACTTTTCATAGTAGTATCTCAGTTGGACATTTTGGAAACAGCTGAGGTTATGGTTTTAGTACTGAGATATTATTTGAACAACTGGATATTTGATTTTAAGGATTTGTTGTTAATTTCTTTTTGATGTAATTTATATCTTGGTTATATCTTTAAAATCCTTGTCTTTTAGAAACATAGACCAAAATATTTACCCATGAGATCATCTGATACTTGAAATTTGCTTCAAAATAATATGAAGGAGGAATTAGGGTAAGGCTGGATTGGCCAGAACTGATGGTTGTCAAAGCTGAGTGATGGTGTTTGTCATACTTTTTTGTTACTTATATATGTTCTAAATTCTCCATAATAATGAAAATATCGGTATAAATACATCATTTATTTGATGAACACCAAAAACCTTACAATAGTGTCCAGGAGGAAGTAGATAACTCTTTCATGCTGCATTAAATCTGAGAACTCTATGCCTTTTATTTCTAGTCTTTGTCTTTTTTTTTTTAATTTTTATTTCATAGATGTTGATCTTGCCTCTCTTAAAATATTCTGATTTTCTGATTTGCTTTCTTTCATAGCTGTCTCTTCTTGCTACTGTCCACGTGCCTGACTCTGGTGGTTTCTATTTCTCCTGTCTCCCACATAATGATTTACTACTTCTAATATGCTCTGAGCAGGAAGCCAAGAAACTAAGTGTGATCACATTTTTTTTTTTCTAGGCAAGATTTTTGTGTGGGCCTGAGGGACTTTTTAGGGTGGTTAAGCATGTGAGCTTTAGAATGTTAATTTGGGCCTTTCTGTTGGCTACCCCATGGCTCCTGGTTTTTAGCTGTGTTCTGGATAGTTGGGGGATCCCATATACGTTTAGATACATTGTACAGTCATATGTCTTGAGATTGCAAGGGTGGGGAGAGGTTGGGTTTTTTTTTTTTTTTAATTTTTCTTCTTAATGCAGTGATGATGACATTGGAAGTAAAATTATTTACAGCTCTTCTAAAAGAAACTTAACTTTCCAGTTGTTACTTAAGGATCAGAAGAATATATATGCTGTTATGGGAAATACTTTGCAGCACATGTAAATTGAAGCCTAAATGACATCATGTCATAAAGGTATTATCAGTTCAGTGACCTGCTATACTATGAGCTCATGAGTTAGGCAAGGGCCACATCTACCTGGTTGGCCACTGTATGCCTGGTGCCCAGAGCTATGTCTGGGACATAGATGCCACTCAATAAATACTTGTTAGTTGATCAAGTAATGAGTAATATAAATCAGATGACTGTTTTTAATTCACACGTAAATTAATTGAAGACTATATGCTTATTCCTATACTAGGTCCTTGAAATATACAAAAGAATTGGTATAGATTGTCAGTCCAGGATAATCACAAGGAACTGGACGTATAGAAACACTTTCAATGTTACAAGTTTCCTAACATTCAAGGGATACACGGTTTGCTCTAGAATAACAAAGGATGGAGACAGCAATTTTGTGAAAATGAAGGAAGGCTTCAGTAGAGGAGATGTTTAGATGTAGACTTACAATGTGCATAGGGTTTTGTTTTGTTTTGTTTTTAGGTAAGACATGAGTGGAGCAGGGGAAAAACAGAGGAAAAATGCATGGTGAAGTTTCAAAGTGTCCAAGAGCTTGGCATTTACACAGAGAATAAAGTTGGGTGATTGATGATTGACTACTAGGAAAAAGAGATAAGGGGTTAAGCATGACTCTTTTTATCCCACGTTTTTGTTTTTTGTTTTTTTTTTTTTTGTTTTTTTTTTATTTTTGGGACAGAGAGAGACAGAGCATGAACAGGGGAGGGGCAGAGAGAGAGGGAGACACAGAATCGGAAACAGGCTCCAGGCTCCGAGCCATCAGCCCAGAGCCTGACGCGGGGCTCGAACTCCCGGACCGCGAGATCGTGACCTGGCTGAAGTCGGACGCTTAACCGACTGCGCCACCCAGGCGCCCCAAGCATGACTCTTTTTAAACTGTATTTTATTTTGAGGGAGAGGCTGCATGAATGGAGAGGCAGAGAGAGAGGCAGACAGAGATTCCCAAACAGGCCCCTTGCTGCTAGTGCAGAGCCCAATGCAGGGCTTGAATTCATGAAACTGTGAGATCATGACCTGAGCCAAAACCAAGAGTCAGACACTTAACCAACCGAGCCACCCAGCTGCCTCAAGTATGACTCTTCTACTTTGGGTGGCTGTCAATCCCTAGACCAGGGAATCCAGGAGACTGGTTTAGAAAAGAATGTGTGGCAAGAATGAGGTCATAAGGGGACAAGTTGAGTTTAAAATACCTGGGAAACTTTAGAAGGGAATATATGATACACTGTAAGAAATCAGAATGTTGGTGCTTTAGAGAAAATCAGATAAGAGAGATTGAACGGCTGTCTTCAGGATAGTAGAAGTAAGTGAAACAGGAGGAAAGACATTTCTAAGGAGGACGTGTAAAGTGAGAAGAAAGAATTCTGGGGAAAATCTGAGAATTCTTAATTGGAGATCTGTGCACTGTGAAGGCAGAGACCATGTCTCTTTCATTTTCTGACCTGCACTGTTAGAGCACAATACACGGCACTCAGTAAGCCCTCACAACGTTTTTTTAATGTCGCCTCTGAAAGAAGCATGTTGAGAAATCGGTAGATGGTATTTATGTAGAGCAACAATGAGTTGCCAGTAAGACTTAGGGTAAGTTTTTTCCCCATTTGGTTCATGAATTCACATTGTAGAAGTTGCTGTCTAACTGAAAATTGTTTTTTAACTTTGTTAGTTATCTATCACTATGTAACAATTGACCACAAACTTAGAGACTTTATCAAGAAAAGAATGTGTGTTTTTTTGAAGTTAAATATAGAATTACCATGTGACCCATCAACTCTACTCCTAGTTATATACTCAAAAGAATTGAAAACAGGTGTTCAAAACAAACAAACAAACAAAAAACCCCAAAACCTTGTACTCCAGTATTCATCGCAGCTCTGTTCACAGAAGCCAAAATGCGGAAACAACCAGCATGTCTGTCAGCAGATGAATGTACAGGCAGAATGTGACCTATCTATACAATGAAATCTCTGGCCATAAAGGATCCCTTTTTAAGATCATATTTTTCTTGGTGGATTTCAGTTCCTCAGGGTTGGATAACTGAGGGCCACATGTTGGCCAGAGGATGCCTTCAGTTCCTTGTCTCATGTGCCTTTGCAGTATGACAGTTTGCTTCATAAAAGCATCCTGACTGAGAAGGCAATAGAGCTAACCTGTTATTAAAATGCAAGTTACAGTCTTTTGTAACTACTTAGGGAAGCAATATCCCATCACCTTTGCCACATTCTATTGGTTAGAAGTAAGGCGCTAGACCATTCCACACTCAAAGGGAGGAGATTACACAAAGGCCTCAGTACCAAGAAGTGGAGATCATCGGCAGCCATCTTGGAGGCTGCCTCCGTAGCCTTTGCTGTTTAATGTCTCTGCGAGACTTTCGATTATTTGCATTGGGATGATCATGTGCTTTTCCTGACAGAATCTTCCTCATGTAAACTCAGAAATCTTGTATTTGAGTACCTGTGACTCTGATATGGCAGGTATAAAGAGAAGATGTGGTCGCTGGCTTTATGGAAAGGAAAAGTGTGGGTCATTCTCTTAATGTTGCCTACTTCTGTGCAGAAATCGTTTTCAACATTGGTTATTTACAAGGATACATACCCTTAGATTGATTTGTAAATAAGAGACTGTGTTCATGTGTGTATGTACATAAGTGTGCACTGAATGAAATTATCTGATTCTTGAGGTTTATAGCAAGACCATCATTTTTCTAATTAAAGAAAGGATAAATCTTGAAGAATACAAACCAAAGATTGGGGATGGGGTAGGTAGCGTGTTTTTCCTCTCCTAATTGCTGTTTGTGTGCTTTAGCCATTTGTATATAAGAGAAACTTCAAAAGAGCAACAGTATATGATAAATGGGTTGAAAATAGTTTTTTTTTAAAGGATCCTGATCTTATTTATGTCTGATAGCCATACTTTTATACATGTCCACTCTATAAATGTTTCATTTATCTAAAATAAGAAGGACATGAATGGAGAGACATGTCCTCATTAGTCAGTTCTGAAATTAACTCCTAGCCTAATATCACAGCTTTAAGAAAATCAGCATTCTGGAACCCTGTGGGATACCTAATAAATATTTCTTTCATGTAATCTCTTCTCTATTCCCAGGCAAATATATTCTTTAACTATCCCAATCTAAATAAAAATAAGACAGTAGGCTTAGCATCATTTAAATTGCACCGTCTCTTTTCTTTTGAGTGTGTTCTTCATGAGAAACTATTTGGAAGTGAAGTGCTTGACCTCAGACAATGTTTCAAACTCCTTTGTCTCCTCTTTGGCTAGTGTACTGATGCCTAATCGTTTTATGCGGTGACACTATTTTCTGTAACCGCCTGTCCCCAAGTGCTGGATGATACAGACATACTTATATTTTAAAATTAAAATTAATTTCATTTTGAGAGTTCCACTTGCCTCTTGAGATAATTGGAGACATTGCATAGCTTCTAAGAAGGTTGGGGATTATTGATTTAATGATACGGTTACACGTGAAAAAGAGTCTGTTTAATGGTATATGTGATGTAGTAAGCTAATCTCTTTTAAATATATAGTAACTGTGTAAAACAAAAAAGAAGTCTGATTACTTTAAGGACACTTTAATGAGTTGTTCATCGAGCTGTGGTTACAGAGTTTATTCTTTTGGAATTGTCTGAAGTGGAGTGATCTTATCTCCACTTTCCCTTTATAATGGCAACTTCGAAGGACAGAGGAAAAGCTTTGGAGGACAAAAAGGAATTCCCCTGCTTTAGAAAACAGCTCAGAGAGAAGAGCATTTCAGACAAGAATTATGAAAGGAACCGAGGGAGCAGTGAAGGGTGTTTTAGACTATATAAAAATGAGACAACTTCTCAAATCCATGGGCATATAATGCGCGTATTCATCTTTCTTTCACTTACTCACTTCAGCAACAAATACGGAGAGCCTGCTCTGTGCCAGAGTCTGCGTAAACACCTGGAGACATAGCATTGAACCCACCTAGCAAGGAGGATCTTGAATAGACTTAGCAAAGTTGATGGATAAAGAGACCTGGTGAAAGTGGCGTGTTTACCCAAAAGCTATGAAAAAACTGAGTGCGAGAGAGTGGGTTACAGATAGATGCAAAAATTCCTGACTCGGGCATTTAGGTGAGCACTATAGTTCAGTAAGTTATAGGCTTACTGAACATATAGAACATTCCAAGCACTATGCCAAATGAGTTATCTCATCTAATCCCTACAATCCTATTGGGTACCTAAGTATTATTTTTTCCTTTTATTCGAAGGAAAACCAAGGCTTACAACAAGCCAGTTCCCCAAGGTCACTAAGGTGACATGTGACAGAACTAGGTTTTGAACCCAGGAAGTCTGACTTAAGAGTGCATGCTAATCTCTCTGCTGTCCTATCCTCTATCAGAGCTAACATGCCTCTCATGACTAAACCCAACTCCAGTGCATTGGCTTATTTTCAAGGAAAATTTTGTGCCAAATTCTGAAAAAATTGGAGCTTTCCAAAAGTTTTGGAGTGTAAACTGATCCCTACGCTGACAACTGCCCATATTTATTTATAATTTGTAAAGTGCCTTGAGTTGCCCAATTGCATAATTCAGATTATAATGTATACTAGCTTATGTACATTATAAAACACTGGTGTCATTTCTCTGAAGCCTAGGCAGTTGTTTTTTTTCCTCCTCTTTTATGCTTAGGCCTGAACATGGATCCTCACTGAATTTGTATAATCCATAGGGTTGCAACAAATAGAACACAAAGAATCCATGGGAGAAAACTGAAATCTCCATTTAGGAGTTGTGATAAACCTTCCGTCAAGAATGACAGAGTACTAAAGGACAAAAGGGTAGATAGGGATGGGTTCAAATAAATGTTGTGGACCAAGCAGAATTCCCCTTAAGGTTTTATTACATGAGTAGGTTATTAGTAATTTTTTGAGGTCAAATTAATCACAGAATAGAAATTACAGTTAAGAGACTTGGGGCGCCTGGGTGGCGCAGTCGGTTAAGCATCCGACTTCAGCCAGGTCACGATCTCGCGGTCCGGGAGTTCGAGCCCCGCGTCGGGCTCTGGGCTGATGGCTCAGAGCCTGGAGCCTGTTTCCGATTCTGTGTCTCCCTCTCTCTCTGCCCCTCGCCCGTTCATGCTCTCTCTCCCAAAAATAAATAAACGTTGAAAAAAAAATTTAAAAAAAAAAGAGACTAATACTCTACCTTTGAAGGTCAAAGCTTATAGTTTTAAAGTTTTTCTGTGGGCTATGAATTTATGTTCATCTAGAACCTCATGTCATCTGTCCATTTTGTCACATGGTTGGTATAAGTTAAACTTTAGAATAAAAGCTTGTGGCAGGGGGAAATGGAAGCTACACTAGAATGCCATAGCATTTCTGCCGTTTTAAACGATTGTATTTCACCCTGACTATGGAACAAACACCTTCCACTTCAGCCAGAAAATTCTCATTGTGGCTCTTCCCAATTTGTTGCTTTAGTCAATGACAATTTCAACAAAATTGTTCCCAGACTAGCTTTCCTACTCTGGCCACCAGATTTTCCAGAATACTATAAAATGTGCTTTTTTGCTTTTTGTGTTAGGCCGATAGCTCGGGAATTTGCTGCTTAGTAAACATGTGGAGTCATGCAAATTGTGATCACCTTGGGTTTGTGGGTCTTCTAGGCAGTAGGCCCTTGGCTGTTACCGGAGTCCAGAGGGGAACATTTTCCCACAACTCTTCCCACAGCTTTTTCTTTCCACACTTTCAGTTTCTCAAGGCTGCTTGCTTTGCCGAACATCAGGACAGTCAGGCTGATGGATCACAGAGAGCACAGGGCAGTGCTCTTATTTGTGTTTTTAGTACAGTGCTTAGCACATGCAACGTTATGGCTTCACATTTCCAGATACTAAAACAGAACTCTGAGAGAGGCAAAGCCATGAAATAATTTTGTGTATGTGGAATTAAAATTTTTTTTCAATAGAAAATGTCAGGCGAATGATTCTTCGCAGAGTATGTGCCAGAAACATACCTACATGCTAAGCCAACAAACTACTACCATCCACAAAATACACACACGCGCGCACACACACACACACACATTTCGCTTGTTTCTTTATGACGTGTTTTGTTTGGTGAATTGTATATTCTGCATACGAGAAATCTGAGTAAATGTTTTATAAAAGATTAACCAGTTCATTGAAAAAATGATTTTATAAGACTATGTTAGATGCATTCAGAGTGTGGAAATGAGACACAAAAATGCACAAAACTCCCAGATGTCTCTTTCGGTCTAACCAGGAAGATGAAACATATATTCAGATAACTATGCTACAGGGTAGAAACAATTACGAACAGCACCAAGAGAAATAGACTAAAAGCTTCTGAGAAATGATTTCCAGCTGGAAGACTATGGAAGTCTTGGTGGAGTAGGAGATCTGGCCCTTGACAAGCAGGTGGTGGTTTCAGTGTACAAGAACTGACGTGGCAGGAACTCCAGGCAGAGGGGATAACACAACTAAAGGCATGAGGGTGAAAGCCTGGTCTGGTCCAGGAGAGACCAGTTGCATTTGTGGATTGTACAAGGAGCAGAATGGAAACAAGTGGTAGGAATGGTCAGCTGAGGCCAGATCACAGAGAACTGTAAATGCTAAGTCATGTAGCTTGGGAATTCCAAATTATAGGCATTTGATGTTCTTGAGCAGTGTGGTGATACAGCTTGAGCTAGTTTCCTGGACAAACATTAATAATTTAATCAGCACTGGCTTTGTGCTGACCGCTCAGAGCCTGGAGCCTGTTTCAGATTCTGTGTCTCCCTCTCTCTCTGCCCCTCCCCCACTTGCACTCTGTCTCTCTCTGTCTCAAAAATAAACAAACATTTAATCATCACTGGCTTGACAGAAGCATGGAGACCAGTTAGATAAGTCATTCTGGTGATCCAGGTGGAAAGTGGTTGAGGGTATGGACCAGAGTGAGAACATGGAGGAGGGCAGGTATCAGATGGCAGGCATAGTCCTCAGGTACGGTTGTTAGGTCTTAACGCTGAAGGTACTGATGTACAGTTGTGCTTTAACACGGACATCCAGAATATTTGTTAGGAACAGGATAAGGTGAGAACAGGGCAACTAGTGCATCAGTTTTTGTATAGTGTCGCACATTTTGTTTTTTAAAAGGTGGGCTAAGAACTACCTTCAGAATTTTCTGGGGGTGTGCTATTTGAAGTTCAGATTGCACAAGTCCAAGGTTGCACACATTATCATAACATTTCTAGTCCCTAAAGCATGTGACCACTGTTGGAATTCCAACATAATGAGACCAAGGAGATTAGTACGATTCCCATATAGGCCTCTTAATTTTGCAATTGTACTTCCAACTCTGGCTGACCTATCTTTGGACACGAGATAGCGTGAGTGTAAAGATGGTTCAGTGTAACACGCTTATTTCTGCTGGAAAACGACTCCAAATGTGCCTGAGATTTAGTGGACCTCAGTGGTCCCCGTTGTATATTAAAGATAACGAGTATGTACTATTCTAAAACCCTTATGGGGTCTTAGGCCTTCACTCTCAAGAATTATTGAGACCTCAGTGCCTTGGCAAAGCTAGAGATGCTAGGAAAATAATGCCTAGCCCTCCTCAAGCAACCACTAATGGGAGGTAGGTGGATGAGGACCCAAATGCTTCCCCACTGGTGCCTGGCTCCCAGTTTTAGTATGAGTAAGCTCAGGCTACCCACAGTGGTTTGTTGGCTGGGTAGCTCTTCTTGTGGGTTGACTCTTTCCCTCCCCCACTTTTTCACTCTACCACTAGTATTTCCTGCGTTCATGGCTTGAATAAACCCGTTGCACTGGGGGAATCCAAAATAAGGCAGAGACTATTTGTTTACATATTTCCTTTGCTGACTCCCTTACACCGTTTGGGAGAAGGAAGAACTCTTTCTTGCCCACATGTTTTCATAGATTTCCAATAAACACAGGAAGACCTTAATAAGCAAATCTTTTTCAAGATATGCAGTTAGCTGTGTGTCCAAGAGTGTGGAGAGTATTCATTTTTAAGGTTTATGAAATCTTAGGGGCGCTTGGTTGCACATTGAGTGTCGGACTCTTGATTTTGACTCAGGTCGTAATCGCAGGGTCGTGAGATTGAGCACCATGTGGAGCACGCTTTAGATTCCCTCTCTCCCCCTCTCCCTCCTCTTCTGTCCCTCACCCCTGCTTACATGAGTGTTCTCGCTTTCTCTTAAATAAAATATATAAGATTTATGAAATCTAGAGGCTTTAGGACTGGAAGAAGCTCAGATATGAGTAGGTAGTACTGTCTACTCTAAATACAGTTACCATAATCACATTACCATAACAGGTAATGGATGGTCAACAGGACCCTTAAGACCATCCAGCTGCCAGGTAGTATTCCCCAGGGCTCTGTAATAATTCCCCATTTACTGCTGCCTCAAGCCCAGACACTGCCTGGCTTACAAAGCCATCCACATTCTGTCTTCACGCTGGTCATTACTTGTCACCAGCTCAGGCTTCTCTCATGTTCATTCTCTTTACTGTGCCCCACCACCCACCCACTCCTAATTTCCTCTTATCTTATGCTCCCAGCCATGCCGTCCCCACTGGAATGTTTTCTCCTCTTCTCTCCCTTTCATTGGAGCCTCCTATACTCTCTGTGAAGCAGCATCATGTAGTAGAAAAGTACATGGGCTTTGGAATCAGTCCGAAATTTGAATTCTAGATCTGCCATTTATTAGCTGGATATGGAGGAAAGTGCTTAAACTTTGTGTCCCAATTTCTTCATCCATTAAATAAGGATAATAACTCCTAAAAAGTTATGTGTGGTGATGTATATAAACACCTTTACAAGGTTAGATGTGATGTAATATGTCGGTGAGGCGGGGGTGGATGACGACTAGGTGTGAACCCTCTTTTATATTCTATGTGGGTGTTCTCAGCTCATCTCACTGTGAGCCTGAGGACTTTTGTCTCCTCCAGCTCAATAGTTCATCCTGTTCATGGTTCTTCAATCATGCAGACCACATTTCTGTTTATTATCTAGAATGGGTTTTTTTTTTTTAATTCTGAAAGCAAAATAAGACAATACACCTCCCTTCAGAGAACTTGACTTCGAATCTTCACATTTTTATACTTTGTATTGAGCACTTAAGGAGGGCTTAATTTAAGATACTTCCGTGCTTTTTTCAGGGGCTGGGGGGAGTCCATAACAAAAGTTTGAGTTTAGATATGCATGTCTTAGTCCTCCTGGACTCTTGGATATTTCGGTTTTTAAAAACAGATTGAGTGGGTCTGATCTATAGAAGACAAAAAAATGAAGGAGCCACCCATCAGAAAAACCAAGATTCCATATATGGGAGGGGTAAAAAAAAAAAAAGAATTTAAAATTAATACTTTTCTGTCCCTTCTCCTGTCCTGCCCTTGAACATTTTCTCCCTATGCTGGAAATCACTCTTCTTAAAGTAATACTGGCTGATGCCACTTGTGTTCCGAGGATATATCCTCCTTCACTAAAATTTGAAGAATTAATTTACAATTAAAATTCTCCAAAATTGGCTTCATTTATGGGTCTCCAATCTCATTAAGTTTTTCAGAGGGAAAATATTCTCCATTTTCTGAAGACTGTGGTAAGAGGATAGAAAGAGAAGACAATCTTGACTCCTCATCCTGAGTCTATATGCCATAACAGGGTGACCCTAGTGGACACCCTCGTCCTGGTTAGCCTGTTGTGTCACCCTTTGGCACACTTGTCTTTGGATCAGAGTGACCACACCTGCTCCTATACCAGCATGGCTGCATGGCTTTTCCTTTCAGAGATGGGATCAGATCTCTAACTGTTTTCTTCTTAGGGGTTTCTAGCAGTCGCTCAAGGCAGCAGTAAGTTAGAGGAATATCTAGAACACACTATCCAATACAGTAGCCACCAGACACGTGTGGTGTCTAAACTTCAAATTTAAGTAAATTTTAATAAAATTCAGTTCTTGAGTTACAGTGGCCACATTTCAAGTGCTCAGTAGCCACAATGACTAGTGGCTTTTTTTTTTTTTTTTTAAATCACAGAAAGTTCAGTTAGACATCACTGATCTAGAGATCAGATTTTCCATAGTGACAACTTCGAACTGCTGTTTTTATTGTTGACTCCTGTGTATCCCTGTTTATTTAGTTCATTGGTTTCATCTTTCAAAGAAAAATTCTTTTAAGAAACTTACCTCTACAGCCTTTTAACTTAGGGAGCTAAGCATCTTTTTTGGCTGCAAATAATAAAATAGTCTTTGAAATCGGCACGAGTAATTAGGCATTCACTATGTTCACAAAATAAAGAGTTCTTACAATAAGTGGTTGGTACCGCTGCTCAGCGATGTTCTCAAAGACCCAGGCTTTCTGTCTTCCTGTTGTGACCTCCTCATGTGTTGGTATGTCTTCTTCAAGATTGCTGGGAAGGTTATCATCTAATGGAATCTAAAAGCTAGAAGAGAGAAGTGACTCTCTTTGAGCATCTCCCTTTTTTTGAGGGGCACAGTTTTTCCCAAAAGCTCCCGGCAGACCTGTGTTGAATCCCAGTTTGCCAAAACTGAGTCATCTGTCCATGCTGCAAGAGAGAGCTTGAAAAACAAATACTTTGCATTTTTAACCTCTATACTGGTAGGCTGGCCCTGCTGATAAAGAATGTAAGCACTATGAAGACTGCAGCTTTTGTCTGTTTTGTTTGCTAGTGTGTCCCCAGTGCCTGGGATGGTGCCAGGTGTTCAGTAAACATCCATTAGAGGAATTAATAAATAAGAGAATGTTGCCATAGTTGTCCATAGTGTGCCATACAAAAGAACCTTGCATAATGAAGACACATTATGCTCCCATCTTCTGTCTTTTCTCTTGTAGTAGCTTGAACCAGGCTCTCCTGGTTGATTGGCTTTCTGAGTGAACTCTTAGGATACCAAGGGCTCCTTACAACCTTCAGTAAGGCAGTATCAGACTTTGGGTAATTCAGAGACTGGGTAACACCCTCACCTCCCCAACCTCTCTACTGTTAATACACCCTTTTTTTTTTTTTAATCTGAATACAAAATACAGGCCAGGTTTGGATTTGGTGTTTAACCTCTTTATATACCAATTTAAGTGACACAGAGCATGCGCTATTCAGTCATTAAAATGAGTGGCCCCAGACCATTTATGATGTGATGTGATGCCCTGCGTGTGTTACTCCCCTTGGACTTGGTTTATGGGCAAGGCCTGTTGGGATGTGGACATCAAACTCTGTTCCTAGTTTTCCCAGTTAGGCTCACTTCTCAGAGCATCTGGCAGCTGGGTTAATGACCTGTCTATTTCTCATTTTAATCTGGTGGCTCATCTAAGGTCCTCTCAGCTGGGCCAACCAACCTGATACTACCATTCACCCCATTCCTGGTTTCCTGGGGTACTCTGGGTTTCATCCAGAAGCCCTGATGACCAAAGCCATTGTGCAAAAGGCTGACCTGGAATTTCAGATTCCAAGCCCAGTGTTTGTGATGAACATTAGACATGCTAAGATTGGACAGATAGCTGTGTGGCAGGAGACTAAGGAAAAGGGTCTTTTCATTACTAATAAGTTATCATCCACATAGTATATCATAAATGGATGTTTTAAGAAATTCCAGCATTTCTCTTTGGATTTGTTTCATCCGTCAACAGTCATTGGACTTAAGGTCATTTTGTCTTACCATTTTCTGGTGTCTTATTGTGCTCCCAAATGTGGCAGATGGAAATAGTTTCTTGTTGAAAAAGACCCTCATGAGTTAGATTTCGAATATGTCCCGTGTATTTCCAATAGAAAATTTCCACTGAAACATTCAACCAGTATTCTTCTCTTTATACTTAATTCTCTGCACCCCTCTAATGCTATGGCCATATTTATTAAGATGTATTTACAGGCCTTGTTGTAGTAACTATTACTTTAAAGAATTTGTGGGTTTGATCTAAGGTAATCATGGATTTTTAAATATTTCTTATAGGTCCTTGCTTAGTGACTTGTATAGAAGAGTACTTAAAAATATTCATTTAATTAATTGGCTAGAAATGTTAGGTACCTTTTATTTTGATAAGTTGCTTTTTCCCCCCTCTTGGCTTATGTGGTAGTAGAGTTTTTTGTTGAGTTTTATCACCTTTCCAGTCAATGATCCTTCTATTTCAATCACATTAGACCTAGATAAATATTTTAGGTGTGTAACCTTGGCCACATTATGTGATTGTTTCATGTCTTAGTTTTATTGTTGATAAAATGAGAGCCATAACAATACCTACCTCTTAAGATGGTCAAGAGTAAATGAGTTAATACATGTAAAAACACTTAGCACCACCACCATTTATTTTGGAACTGCGCTTGGTCAGTTGCAACTGTTGGTTGGCTATGATTACAGAAGTTGGGCAAAATCAGTGAAAGCATTTTGTGAGAATTAATGAGCTCTATAGAATTTACTGTAAAGCATGTTGTGTATATTATATGAAAATTGTGTGCTACACACCTTTTAGTAAAATTTGTAATAAATTTATGTACAGATATATACACACACATTATTTTTGTCTTAAACATTTACCATCAGGTAACACTGCTGCTACTTTTGCTCCTCAAACTTATGGATGGTTCTCTAGCATATGGATAATGTCTGGATGTAGCTTGTAGCAGATGCTGTTGGTATCCTACCCAGATCTCCTTTACTGGGCCAGTGCATCCATCTCCCAGCTGCTTCGAGTATTGGCTGCTAATGACTCACACCTGTACCCTTCTCCAGAGGCCTGCCCTTGGCTGACAGTAATTGCCTCAACCAAATATGTCTGGGAGAGTATGAGATCACACCCCTACCCCCTCCTGTTCCCTAGGGGTGGCTCATAGCCAATGACTGTACCGGGGTATAGCAGCCCAGCCTCCTTGTCTTTGGACTGGACAACTTCTGTGGTTGAGTCCATGCTCTAGAGCTCCTCATTGGATCAAGCTGAGGGTAGATTTTTGAAACCAGATCTTTGCCAAGCCCCTTCCCCAATTCTAGCTTGCTTCTTTCACTCCAGGTTTCTCCTGACAGCACTGTCTATAATCAGGTGTTCAAGAAATGCGGTCTCAGACTCTGTGCCTGGGGAACCTGGCTTAAAGTGTTGCTGATTTCAGTGGCTCTGTTGTTTTCTTAGTTAGACCGTCACGTATGTAACTAACTACCTATATTAAATCTGTGGCTTAAATTGTTTTGTTTTGTACTGTTTTCTTGGTTGAAAGTTGCCTGATCTGCATTAACCCTGTTCACATCCCATGTTTTTACATATTTAAGGTTGTTCTACGTTAAATATCCTTGATGCTCTTATATAGCTGGGTATTTCAGTATAGGATTATGATGGATACCCTGGATTTTAAAATCTGAAATTTGGGGCGCCTGGGTGGCGCAGTCGGTTGAGTGTCCGACTTCAGCCAGGTCACGATCTCGCGGTCCGTGGGTTCGAGCCCCGCGTTGGGCTCTGGGCTGATGGCTCAGAGCCTGGAGCCTGTTTCCGATTCTGTGTCTCCCTCTCTCTCTGCCCCTCCCCCGTTCATGCTCTGTCTCTCTCTGTCCCAAAAATAAATAAACGTTGAAAAAAAATAAAATCTGAAATTTAAGTTTTAAATCCTGAATCAATTATACCTCCCTCTTGGGGTGGCTGTAAGAATTCTATGAGCTGTTCTTTTGAAAACACCTAGCACCGTGCCTGGAATGTAGGAAGTGCTTAATAAATGGTAGCTGTTTGGTAACTATTATTTTTTAAGAGGATTGCCCAGCCTGGTTGAGATGCCTCATCTCTTGTGCTCATGACGCCTAATGAGTACCTCTCTACAGAGCTTTATTACTTTATTATTTTTTTTTTCTATTTCTCACAGAAAAATATGGGCTTCTTAGTGCCCTCCAGTGGTGTGTTGGCCCTTAGGGGAAGAAAAGACCTGATGATAGCTTTCGTTGATTTCGATGGTGAAAATATTCCCACCCTATCCAGTTTGAAGCTACCAGTATGGCATCATTGAATACAGAGTTGGGAAGAGATGCACATATTTGGCTCTTGTCAGTTAGTGCACACCAACTCCAGTCCTTTATTCCTAACACTTAGTGCAGTATATCCAATATAGGAGCTAAATATTCAATGGAGGGCTAACATGTAGTTACTAACTGGTTAAGACTTGCTCATATACACTAAATTAATGAAATACCTTCATCTAATTTTTGTTGTATAACCAATAGTCCCATACCCCAAACACACACACACCATGGACTGCCCATGCTATTGATGAATAGAATGGAAATAAATGAAACACTTATCCTGATGTAGTAGGGAATGCCCATGCCCTCCCTGGACAGGTTGTCTACTCAGATGCAAATCTCAGTTTTGAGATTTACTAGACACATGAATGGGGATTAGTCACTTCACCTCTCTTGGCCCCAGATTCCTCGGACAGTTGGACTGGATAGTCTTTACAGGTCTTTCTAGTCTGAAAATCCATAAAGCCTAATTAGTGTATAATTTCATTTCCTCCTTCCCTCATTTTCCTCTTTCCTGTACTGAACCTTGAGTTATACATAATGCTGGATGTTGAAAATACAAAGAGGAATAAGACGTGGCCTTGGATGCTGAGAACCTCCATGTCTTTTTATGAACACTCCCATCATATCAAGACCATGAGTATGCCCATTGCCAAGTGGGTTTATGCAAATGTATCAAGTATTTAATTCATCACAGATTTCAGCACTTTGATACATAAAAATATTGTGCTAGTAGTTTTCACTTTCTAGATGAAATTAAATAAGGCTGTCATGCCTTATTGTCATGATCAGCAAGTAGTTCTTTTAGAAACTGTCCTCAGGATCATGTTCATTGTCTGGGATAAAGCTTCAGTGAACAGCTAGCTGGGTTACACTACTCTCTGAGTTAGGCTCAAACTCTGATTATAAAGAGTGGAGTTTTTATTTAGGACTAGTAAGCAAAATCTGAAAAAAATGTTGACTTTCAATCAAAACAACTATCCTAGTTCTTTCTCACATATTTTGATAAGAAAGGTATAAAGAATGACTGATAAACTTGGGTGTTCTCTTTCAAGGCCACATCCACCTGTTGGCTCTCATGCCTTGGTCCTCATCAACCATGTTCTCTGCCCTTAATTTTTAAAAACTACATTGGTTTCCAGTAGGAATTAGTGTTGGGAACACCAACAGGACTGTTGAGTATTTTTCAGTTGCCGAAAGCTATTTTTAAGAAGAGAATTTGTTTTGTTTTTGACAGGGGCTGATAATATCCGGAAATATTGGAGCCGCTACTACCAAGGATCTCAAGGGGTAATATTTGTATTAGACAGTGCCTCTTCAGAAGATGATTTAGAAACTGCTAGGAATGAACTGCACTCAGCTCTCCAGCACCCACAGTTATGCACTTTACCCTTTTTAATATTGGCCAATCATCAAGACAAGCCAGCTGCTCGATCAGTCCAAGAGGTATGTCTCATGAACGTGACAAGCCTTTGTCTTGTGTGCTGTGGTTTTGCTGCCACGTTGGAATCTGAAAACTTGTCTGTAATTAGGAATATGCTGGTTGTGGTGTTTTCCAACACGAAACCCTAGTTTTCTGAGAAAGTAGAAAGACTATATCAATCTATAGAAATTATTGTTTATATACCTTTCTCCACTTGGAAAGCATCATTTTTTTTTTTTTTTTTAACTTTAGCAAAAGTTGAAGGACTTCTCTGAATATTTTTCTCATCTGCTTTAAAAGGCTACAGGCTTGGTGATTTAGCATTTCTTACCCTGCTAGCTTACTTAGTTCATTCTCCTTTTCTCCAGCTTTTCAAGGAATGCCTCATGCGTGTCACCATGCATCACTTGCCCTCAGATGTCATGTTCTTGTCCCTCTGAAATGCTCACTGTTGACTAGAAGCAATGAGTCCTATTCTGTAACCAGCCAGGCTGAAAATTGATGTCTTATCTTGCAAGTTCCATGCCACCAAATACACTTTAATATGGACCTGTTCTTTATCTTCTTCATTGAATTTCATTTCTTAGTGTGTATCTCTCCTATAAAAACATGAGTCTAGTTCTGGACCGAAAAAAAATCAGTGTCTCACCCAGAAGAGCTTCTGATTCATGGATACGGAAGGAATAAGATATGGGAATAATTTTTAAATTTTGAATTGTGAATTTTAACCAAAGTACAGTGAAATAAAGACTTTTTATGTATTCCTTTACACCTGTAACTTTCAAGGTAGGTTTCTCTCCCCTTCTTCAGAAAATTGTGTGCTTCTTTTAGTGACTTCAGGATATTATAATTAGTAGGAATAACACTGCCCTGTAGTCTGAAACACTGGATGAGGAGTCAAACACCTAAGATGTTCTAACTCCAGACTGGTTTCACACTTAATGTGGGACCCAGGCAAAAAGCTCTGTTCCTTTGCTTGTCTTCCCATCAGTAAAATGGGAATAATGCGGGCTTTTTTTTTTTTTCTAAGTAAGTGAGTGGGATGGTTTTAGATAATTTACTTTGAAGTTTAAAGTACTAAGCAGTAGAAGAGATACTATATCAAGACAGTTTTCATTTAAGTCTTAGGAAAATAGTAAAGAAGGCAAGGTTTTCTTACTAAATAGAACTCGTGCCCATTTTTTGTTGCTTCGTTTATCATTAAGTAGTCAGCATGCACCTTTTTCCTTTTTAGATTTTGTGAAATATAAATACTAGTAAGTAATAAAGATAGAAACAAAGCAGTATTCAGAGTCATTAATGTGCAGATCTTCAGCATTGAACTTGTCGCGCCTTCCTGATCTGTTCTTAAGACTTGGGTGGGGTAAATCTTTTACTTTCTCAGCATCAGTTTTCCTGCTTGTAGAGTAGATATAATAGTATCTAATCGTAGACAGTTAGGAGTATTATAAATTATAAGATACTTGCTGAAGATGCATTGTTCTGAGATTCATTGTGGGAAATATATGTATGCAGTACAGAATACAAATAGACAATATAATGTTTTGTACATAAATAATATGTAATACATCTATAATAAAACATACGAAATACATATACAAGTGACGTTATAACATCAAATCACTTTATTCAAGTTATGTACAATAGCTGATTTTTTTCTTTTAATTTTAAGACACTGTTTTCCTTAGACATCATAAAATTGAAACTAATGTTTTCTTGAAACCAGATAGATAACTCAGGGTAATCCTCCATAGAAATTGAAGACTGTCACATTGAAGAAAGGAAGCTTTTAACAATTAATTGCTTCGGAATATGCCTTGTGTGTTTTCGCCAGTATCTTTCCTAAGAGACGGGCAAATATCTTTTTATGATTCATCTTTTAGTGAGACAGAGGCTGTAAATGTAGAATAAACAGAATGATTTGAAAATTATTCAAAATTTGTATATCCTGGATCATGTATGACTGACTTTCCTTTCTATTTATATCAATTTTAAATGACTTTTCCTCAAAACTTTTGCTTGTAATGGAATTTGCAAATACCATTTTGAGGACTGTTTAAGGTATTGTCCCTGTGGTTATATAAACATATACTATACAGGTGGACGTTAACATTTTAGATTTTAATTAAAGACATAGACAAATTCTGTTATAGATCTTGAAGCTTGTCGAAACATAATGAAGTGCCCATACGTTGGATTTGGCAGAAAAAGAAAAGGAAGCTTCTATTTTTCTCGTGGCTTAAATGACAAAGAGGTTTCTCAGAATAGTGTGTTACGATGCCTCTTTGAAATACTCCTAGGAATGTTTTAGGGATCAATATCTTTTTAATAAGTTCGCATGAAAGTGGAATTATAAAAACTGAATCTTAGACTTTTAATAAGCAATCATCTCAAAATGGTTGGAAGTAGGTTTGCGTAGAAGAGGGATAGAAGATTAAAAAGTGAGCGAACTTACATGTCATTTGAAATACGTTCAGAAGTGGCCATCTGTATACTACCCCTCCTTACCTTATTGTGAAGGTATTACATGCCCCTGTGCTCTGTTGCTTATAAACATTTTTATTCGTTTGTACCTGCTAATTCGTGTGCACTTCGTGTAATCTCCAAATGCTAAAAAGGATGGGTTTTTACTTTGCAAAATAGCTGTGAGTTTGAGGTAAAATTCTATTCTTTCAGAATTCAAGGAAAATGCATTCAGTTTACCAAAAGCACTGAACAGTTCTTTGATGCAGCTAAGAAAAGACCACGAGTCATAAAGGCTCATTGATTCTTCCCCTCCTCCCATTGAAATTATTACATTTTGTGCTCAATGCATTATGCAAAAAAAAAAAAAAAAAAAAAAAACAAAAAAAAAAACAAAAAAAAAAACTGTAATTATTTACCCTGTCACTGGAGTAAAACTTTAAAAATTCATTTATCATCTAATGAGGATAACAGAATGTTGTTGCATTTAGAAGCTGGTGAGATCCAAAGGAGAAAGAGGAATTATCCTGGGGATTCCAACCAGAGAATGAAAATCTCTGGAGGTTCTATATATTTAGTCCCCTCCTCTGCTATGAGTGTTGCAATGTTTGTGTAGAGAATGGAGTTAAGAAAGGAAGACAAGGGTTAAAATTACTTTCTAACCCACAGAGGGCAACATGCCCGATTATTTTGTTACCCTTCTAGAACGCAAGTAGAGTCTTGTACATTGCATAGTTCGCCTTCTGTAATAAACCTGGTAATGACCTGTGTTTAACTCAACAGCCTTTTAAGATTTTACATCTTGAGAATTGATAGTAGAAACATGTTTTTTAATAAATAATCTTTTTTTTTTTTTAATAGCAAAACACTGGGAAAAAGAACACCCTTTATGTACTGTCTGAAAGCCAAGCAGTTTTTGCAACAGATGTTTGTTGTATTCACTTTGGGGAGGTGTAGTTGCCACAGTTTTCCAGAATTTATTCATATCAACTACTTTTCCCTATAGAAAATATAATATAAAAATCTATAATTAAGTCAAGTGGCCCACTTGATTCATTAGGGAAAATTCTAGTCCAATTTGAATAATAAGGCTTTAAAACAAGAATCATCTTAAGGGTAAATAGGTTGGCTTTTTATTTGTATTGAATGGTAATTGTATCTAATTTGTTTTACAACTCCCATAGGAGAGCATACTTCAGTTCTGAAGTTATTTAATAGATTAGGAGGATTTTATGAGAAGTTAAATTGATATAGTAACCAATAAATGTAATCCTGTTTTCCCTCTACACGGTTGCCGATTGGGACTCTTTTACTTCCTAGCTTTTTAAAATCTTATTTTTGTTTTATTGGGCACTACTGTGTCTTATAAAATGACACATTTTGTCAACGTGAAAGAAATAGTTTAACCTTTCAGCAGCCTAATATGAATTGATATTTGTCCATATCCTTAATTCAAAAATGTTTACCTTTTTTAGAAATAGCACATCAAAAATACTGAATCAACTCTGTCAAGTATTCTGCATCGAAGCAAATACTAAGAAATGTGAAAACTGTGAAATAAAGATTCTTGAAGTGACATTGTAAGGTCAAATGACTTTAATGGTTCCATGGTTCATTAATTGTAGCACAAGAATATCCAGCTTTTAAATTAGGATGTCAACATTAAGGTTAAAATTTGTGATCAGGCATTTCTCAGTTTTCTTCCAATTGTCACTTAGTTTGTTATTGTGATGCACATTGAATGTGGGGTTCTATTAGGAAAGAATAAAATACAAGTGTGAGTAGAGTATTCCCAAGTATTTCTATAATGATACACTACCTTTTTAGCCCATGTTTTGCTTCGGTTATAAATATTCATATTTTTGAAAAATACTTTTCAATATTGAGTGTATCATGAATACTTTGTCTATAGACCTCTTGTGGAAGAGAGTGCTGGTGTGTGTTTCACGTTATTGAACCATTGCATTTAATTATAGTTCTTCTTTATAGATCATTATTTCTAAATTGTATACATTTTCCCCTTCCTAAAAGGGTCAGAGAGTTTTGAAGGATTGAAATGTTTGGGAACTGTTGATCTGCAAATAGTAAGCCTCTAATTTAAAATTTTTATTCTATACTCATACTTGTTAACGGTGGAGTGGTGTTTTTGTTTTGTTTTGTTTTGGTATCTCTATGAAGTGGTGAATATCCTCTCTGGTTTTACGTGACTAATCTTTTATTAGAAAACACAAAGCAGTGTTTAAATCATGTAACATACTTAGTTTATTATTACTCTCTGTATATGGACAGAAATGTGTGTGTGTTTGTACCATAATGATTGTAAAGTGTCATACACTTTAAATCTTAGGGGCTTCCAAGTGTCCTGACCTGCGTCTTGGCAGCATTTTAGAATACTGATTTGATTTCACTTAGAGCAGCGGACATGCGTATTGTGTGAGCAGTCTGAAGATTCCCTTATGGGACATATACTTACTTTAAAATGATGTAAGAGATACAAATTATTTTTTATTCATTCCTTACAGATGTACTTTACTCTGTTACAGTTTAATCTTGGGGAAACAATGGGAGGGTTTAGAGGAATGACGCCGTGATCTCCTGAAAATGTTTACTAACGTTTACTAACATGCAAGAGAAGCTGAAATCACCACCATTGCGATAGTTACATTTATAATAATGACTCTTCTATATTTTGAAGAGCAGCTTTTAGCTGAATGCCGAAAGAGTCAGGATATGTTCTTGTACATTCATGTACTTCATGTACATGAAAAAACTAATTTTTATATTTGATGTCGTCAATTCTAAATCTAGCCAGTTTGATCTTAGCATTCAAGGGAACTCGTATACCTGTATTTCTTGCACCCACCAAGCAGTATTATGAGAATGTGCCCTGCCCCCTGAAAGCTAATAAATTCCCATTAACAAGTGATATATACGAAAGGTCCATTGTATCAAGAGAATTATTTAGGAGGGATAACAGTGTAATAAAGACATTTAAAAATATAACAAGAATTCATTACGTTCGCTTATAAAACCCCTATTTCTTTACACTTTCTTCCTTGAGTCTGTCAGATGCATATCTTTGTTTAAAGTAAAGCTGGCAAACTTTGGAACCTCTTCCAATTCTTACTCTTACTTTGCACATCCAGATGTTTCCGGGTATAATTCTCCCACCTCTGCAGTACTTTGCAGTTTCCTGATTGTTGACACCCCCAGACCTCCCCTTTTCTCCCTCTTCTTCAACACAGACCATTAAGAACCAATTTCCTATCTATTTTTTCATGGTACCCATATTAAAAACCAGTACTATGTTCTGATTCCTTCTAGAAGCAAGTGAAACACCACCGATCTTATATATCAATGTGCCTGAGTATTGAATTCCCTTCTCTTGTCTCACTCACATTGAGCTACTGCTCACTATATCTGTTGCTCTAGGAAGACCACCTAAAGATTATAGGTCACATCAAGAAGTCTCCCTAAAACATCGAAGGCTGGGCTAGGTGCCCTCCTTTTGACTTCCCATAGCATCCTGGGCATATCAAAGTCATGATACTAGAATTAATTGCATGTAACTTTTCTGTCTACCCCTCAAGATTGTAAGCTCCTTGAAGGACAGGACTTCAGGCTTGTTTATGTCTCTGTGCTCAATTATATGTTATTGGGATAAGTACTTCCCATATATGCTTCCCTCCTGGCTTTGACACCATCAGCTTTATCCAGATTCCCTAACTCTACCTAGTCTAACTCATGTTCCCACCCTTGAACTTTCCTTTTCCTCCACACCAAACCTGACCTTTGAATATTACTCATAAACTGCATCTTGCATGAAATCTCACCACTGTGACCATAGTATTGGTTTTGCAAAGCTTTAATCTGCCATTGACCAGACTTACAAGTGTTTATTTTCATGTACTTAAATTCGTGTTTGTCCACCTGAGGACCTTGCTATAAAGCAGGTTACTATTTTTTCCCCAGAATTCCTTGTAGAAAGTGGCAGGACATCTTGGCTGAATAATATTCCTTTAATATGCTTTTATTAATGCCTACATTTTAAGTATATAGAGCTTATTTCAGTTGTGAGCATAGCAGACTGTCTTTTACTTGTATTTCTCATGTGGAGACTGGTACATGATGCAGCTCAAGGGGAACATAATTGAAATGGTTTTAAAGCAATACATTCAATGTATTAAGACCAAATCTAGCTTTGTTGTAAAATTGTTCTATGTTAATGAAACTTGGAGTTTTTTTCATTTCTTAAATTTTTTAAAAGGCTGTTTACCAATATATTTATTTATTTACTTATTTTGAGAGAAAGTGTTGTGTACCCTGCCATACAAGTGGGGGAGGGGCACAGAGAGAAGGAGAGCAAAAATCCCAAGCAGGCTCTGCGCTGTCAGCCAGAACCAACACAGGGCTCGATCTCAGGACCCACGAGATCACGACCTGGGCAGGAATTCAGAGTTGGACGCTTAACTAACTGAGCCGCCCAGGCACCCCTCATTTCATACATCTAACACTTTTAATTCCTGTACATATTTAAATATTTTACAATAATCATAACTAGTACAGTTAGAGTTTGACTTTCTCTTTCTGGGTCTTTGAAGCAATAGATATTTGAGTGGTTGTAGTGGTGAACTTCACCCTTTATTTCAATTTTGTATTTTGTAAAAATTAGTATTTCATTAAGCCTCATTCAACAAAGCCAAGAAATGATTCTGAGGCTGAAGTTTTCAGACTGATTTCCTCGGCCCTTAGTCCCAATTATTTATTTACTTATTTATTTCATTTGCAAAAGAAAACTCCATTGACTCCACATTCCATAACTTAACAGAGTTAATAAGACATTTGTCGAGTTAAATTAATTTGAAAATAGACACATGGTTAATGTCAGTAAGGTGCTTTGAAGATAAAAAGCACAATAAGCGTTAGTTATTATCATTATGATAATTATTTTCATTATTATTATTACATAGTGTCTGCTTAAAAATACCTTTGGTTACTCTGGGATGGCTGAGGCTAATGAGAGGGGTTACCATGCTGGGTTTTATACAGAACTAAGGAGTTGAGACATAATCCACTGAGGTTTTGTTTTTTCTTAACAAATCAAGAGATGTTTGTCCTTTTTCTTAAAAATATATAAATGTATGTTACATATATATAACATATATATATACTTGTTATATATATATATGTTATATATACTTGTTATATATATGTTTTATATATAAAACATATATTTTATATATAAAACATATATGTACATATACATATATACATATATGTTTTATATATATGCATGTATATATGTTATATATATATATATATAAAAATCTGTGTCTATATATAAAATAAAGCTACCTGTAATGCAGAAGCATTGGAACTCATTTTGAATAGTTTGAATGTTTTCTTATGTAATCTCTAAAATGATATTTGAGGAATAAGGATAGGTCTTCTGAAAGGCTCTAAAAACATAGACATTGATTTCTAAATAGTCAAAACCCTTTATTTCTTAGTTAACTAATTCCTGAAGTTGTATAGAACTCAAATTTATAATTTTTATAAACTAAAAAGAAGAGGGCATAATTATGGGAAGAAAATATGAAAGCTTAAAATGATCACAAAAGTGGAAAATTATATCTTTGGGAAGTTATAAAATAACCATAACTAATTACGTGAATTAATTCCGATGAGAATATTTCAAGGAGGATTGTTCTTTAGATTATTCTTTAGCAAGAAGACTTGAACATAAAGCCAAATTCCTCACAACATCCTGCAAAGATTGTCATCACAAGTCAGAGACAGAGGAAGTATGGAAACATTTTAACAGGCATATATCTGAAAGTTAAATGTACACCCAGCCTCAAAATCAGGAAGACATTAGTGACATGTCTGAAGAAGACATTCCCTAATATTATTGCAAATTAAATAAGAAAAGACCTCAAGAGAATGAAAAGAGAAAAGGTGCCTGGAGCCAATGAATTACAATTGACAACCTAAAGGCAGTTGAAGAACCAATTGCTGGAGTGATTGCAAAGCTATTCATAGTGTGCAGCAGACAGAGCGTACCAGAAAGCTGGAACAATGCCTTCAGTTCAGCAATATTGCTTCAAAAGAATGGAAAGAGGGGAACGGGAAGAGCCACTGACCCTGAGACCGATTTCCAGGCAGCTGCACAAACTATATACTGTAATTAAAGGTTTTGACCAGTAATCACAGCAAAGCCAGACTACAGAAAGTCTAGGGAGTCAGCGAGGTTTATAATGAGGCAGATATCCTTAACTAAAAGTGTGGAAAAAGCAGGTAAGAAAACCAGTCCATTTTTGGCAGTGACTTTGAGAAGCTCTGCTGTGTTAACACAAATATGAAAATCACATATTTTTGGCCTTCTTCCTCTAAGAACAAAAACGTGTAATCAAAGATATCTGCTTTCATCTTTTGAGATGAATAGAATACTCTGCTCCTTAGTACCTGGAATTTTCTCCTTGCCACTTATTTTTCTTTACCTGTGAATTGCCTGTGCCTTTCGGGAAAACAGTAAGCCAGGCACGTGCAGTGGTACAGACAACAGACTCCCACTTAGAAGTAGCTACTCTTCCAGGATACATGGGCTTTGGCAGAAATGAACTAACCCACACCTGAGTTCTTTGTCTGTAGAACCTCTTTTTCCCTTTTGTTTACTGATAACGTAGAATCTCTTTCTTTCTTTAGTAGTATCTCTACACAGATGTCCGTGTTCAGCTACCACTCTTACTTAAATATTCACATAGTACTTTGAATGTTTATATCTTGAGTAAAGGGGAATCTAGTGGTTTTGAATAAAGGCATGATACAAACTTCCAAAACAAACAAGAAGGTGTCAACACGAGTCCAGTGAACACAAACGACATCTCATTTTGCAGACACCACGTAGTTCTCTCCTGACTGGCCTGCTAAGACCTTTGCTGTGTTTGATGTCACAGTATCCATTAGTGGAATGGAAATAGTCTTCTCGGCTAGAAATTCTGAAATTGTAATTTGTACACACGTTAATCGTTGACAAAAAAAATGACGAGTTTTCTACTGACTTATAAAGGAGGAGTCAAGTAAGGTTTCATTTTATTTTATTTACCCTTATCACATAACATTCCAGTGTCTGAATTCCTTGTGTTAAGGGTGGTGTGCCTAGATTGAGTTTACTTTTCTTCTACACCTGAAATAAGAATGCTCCATAAAGAGTGTTCAGGCAGTAAACAGATGAATAAAGTAACCAGAATTGTTTTTGTAAACAAGGGAAACCAACTAAACCTTATGGGAAGACGGTTCTGCATATGAACTGTGAAATAAATTGGAGGTTGCCTAGAACAACAAAATTGTAACGTGTAAGAATTTGTAAAATATTTTTAGAACTATAGTGATGACTAATAATTTGTCAAGCCAAAACAAGTTTTTACTGAAAGGGGCCAGAGTGGAAAATCTGGGTAACTTGTGTGTAGTTTAGACAAGGAGAACAAAGAAATAATGAAATGAAAATAAGACCTTGGCAGAGGAATGCTTAGAGAACAGCTGACTGAAGACTTACAATTGTTAATGGTGCTATAAAAGAAAGATATTTTCTCATCATGCTGTAGCATATCACATTGAAGACAAGACTGAATAATTATAAGATCCTGAAAAATAGGCCAAAAAAAGATGTTGAGATAAAGGTATAATTTATATGCACTGAGTAGAATCGTTATTATGGTTATTGACATTATGCAAAAGCAAATCATTGTGCCCAAATGGCCTAATTTTCTAAAACATGAAAACATAAATTCTTAAGAAAGAATCTTTCTCTGATTATATTTAAAGACTTACATTTTACTCTGTTCTAGAATAGTTTCATTTAAAATGGTACTTGCCAAACTTCTTGAAAAGGTTAAGTCTAAATATTTGAATTATTTAAATGAGTGGGTAGAGATTCATTAAGTGTAAAAATGCATGTGTCTACATGTTTGGGGCAATAAAAAAAGATGTCAATTTCCCATATTTTTATATGGACTTTGATGTTTTTCTTTAATTAAAGCTCAAGTTTGGACATCTTTCTGTTTTTCCTTAATTAATAATGGCTTTTTAATGACTTTTATATTAACAAGCAAATTAAGCTTTTTTTTTTTTTTTTTTTTTTTAGCTGAAAAAGGGAAAACAGCCTTGAAGGTAAAACATAAGATTGCCAGATTGCTTGAGCCTGTTAGAGTTAACAGAAATTTTTTATTAATATAGTTTTCTGCTCAGCACAGTTTTCTGCTCTAGGGAAATAGTCTTTAATGATTCTTATGTGCAGTGCCCCTTTAATTATTTAGAACATTGGTTCTAGCAGTGTAGATGCAGAAAGTATGGAATATTTTGTTGAATTTGTACTAACTTCATATCAGGCCCAAGACATTGCTTTTTTTTTTTTTTTTTTTTTTTGGTAAAACACTTGATACAGATCTGTGTTTTTGTAGTTTTATCTGTTAAAAATGGAATACAAAAATTGTAATTCCTTTAGTACTTGTTCTTTTTTGGATTCTAGTTAGTCAAGATTTTGCCATATGGTTCTGTAGCCATAGTAAAGCTGAACTGAAAAATGTGTGCTATTAAAAATGTCATATTTCTGAGATGTTAAAGCAAGATATGACTGTAATTGCTGGGTTTACTTTCACTGAAATTATTTTCGGAATAACATCTCTTCTCCAGCTCTGCTCACAAATATGTACAAATTTGTAACGAATTATGGTTGACATTACTTGATCCATTCTTTGTCAATTAAGATTATGTAACTACCACCCAATGGATGTCTGTCGTTCTCATTTGGATCTCCATGGAGTATGACATAATCTTTAAAAATCCATTCATTTTTAAGTTTCAAAAATCCATCTCATTTAAATTAACCTGAATGACAAAGCACGTGGTAAATTTTAAACAGGTACAAAACGGTATACATTGAACAATATTCTGTTTTTTTCATGTGCCCTGGTCTGCTGTACTTTATTATTTTTTTGTTTATTTTTGAGAGAGAGAGAGAGAGACCGAGTGTGAGTGGGGGAGGGGCACAGAGAGAGGGAGACACAGAATCCAAAGTAGGCTCCAGGCCCTGAGCTGTCAGCACAGAGCCTGACACGGGGTTTGAATCCATCATCCATGGGATGATGAGCTGTAGTCAGACCATTGACCGAGCCACGCAGGTGCCCCTAGTCTGTTGTACTTTAAAACTCTCATCCTTCAACCTAGCTACTTGCTTAGGAGACTTTGAAGGTGAAAAGATTAGAAACACCAACTTAATGAATTTTGCTTAACAATATGAATGTGGACCGTATATTAATGATGTAATTATCTTAAAGATACTTCTAAGACACGTGCAGTAAGGTGCTGTAATCATTTCAGGAAAGTTAATTTTAACACTTTAGTCTCTAGGTTGTTACCTTGAATTTTAAGCAGTTATGGTGGGGGAGGTAATTTATAGGAACTCCAACTCTCATTTCTGGAGAAGGACTTATTTTGGAATATGAGGATATGCATCTAAAAATCATACTTTATTTTAATTATGAGAAACTTCAAAGATAGAGATAAGTACAAAAAATGACATGACAGTGAAACTCATCCACCCATTACCCAGATTCAGCACATTTTAACATTTTACCATAGTTGTTCAGATCTCTTCCTTAAATCAGTAAAGATGCATTTTCAAAGCCCCTTCCCTCACTTCTTAAGTGAGTGTATCTTGAAGTTGGTATCTTTCCCAACATACATTTTTATACTTCTAATACATATGCATGTATCTCTAAGTAATATACAGTAATGTTTTGTGTGATAAAAATTTACATAAGTGGTGTCTTAGAGTGTATACTTTGTCATGCTTTTTTCATTACGTTTTTTGAGCTTATATATGTAAATCTAACTTATTTATTTTCATTGATATATTATGTTCCAAGGCATGACTGTGCCATAATTTTATTTATTTATTCTTATTGATAAACTTTTAGGTTGTTTCTGGATTTTTGAGATGACAAACAAAGCTGTTGACGAATATCTTTGTACATGTTTCCTTGTGTATATATGCAAGCATTTCTAAAGTGTATATGTGTCAAATTGGAATTGCTGGATCATAGGATACACACACATTTAACTTGATGGGTATTTAACTTGGCACTTTGGGTTTAGAGATGACAGACAATAAGGCTCTGAGGTCAGACCATCTGGATTTAAATCCCTCTTACTGTGGACCAGCAGAATAATATTGAGCAAAAACTTAAATCCATTTCCTCATCTGTAAAATGGGGCTAATCCTAGAACCTACCTCATAGCAAATAGTGAGGATTACCTGAGGATTGAGCACACAGAGTACCCGGATTAACTGCTGGGTCCGTCCTCCTTCTCTGGACAGAAGTATTAAGAGCGTGAAATGGCACGTTTAGCTGTGCCTCGGATACTGTCACGAATGCCTGTTAAATACACAGAAGTGAAACAAAATCCAGTGTAGGGACAGGTATGTTTATATACTTTTGAGAGTGCTTGAAGAATGAGTTCCAAATAGGAAAAAAAAAAAAAATTAAAGCAATGAAGACCGTACACAATGTTACAACTTCCGTTAGATTAAATTATAAGCAAGTTGATTACTACCATTCAGATAGACTGTGTTCTTGTCAAACTGCTTTTCATCACTATGCCAACAAGATGTATTTTCCTCTGCTGTTGTGAGGAAACTGGGAAAATCCAATCTTCTGGAGATTTTGACTTGTGAAACTCGATACTAAAGTGTGTTCTTTACAATGTTCCAGATAGGTCATTCTGCTTGAATTTTCTGATTTGTCAATTTTGCAGTACAGGTAGTAGCTCTGTCTTAAAGAAAGTAAGCAACTGTAGAATGTTGTACTTTGCCAATGCGTGAAAATGAGGGAGATGCTTGAACAAGCTGTGGACCTACCTGCAGGTTTCTAGGTTTCTGTGAGGCCTCACAGAAGCCCCGAAATCTGCTTTTTACAGTGTGCCACTTGGTGTATTCTCATGATGTGATTGACGGGCTCGTTGTTTCCTCTTTGAAGGCCCAAGAGGTTACTCGGATTATTTTAAGAGTGGATTCTTACGTTGAGACTTAAATAGAATGTCCTCACGCCTTAAAGGTGGATTAGTTTGCATTACTTTCATTGCTTTTCAAGTGTTTTGGGAAATATTTAAGAGTCCTCCTAAAAACTGGATTTCCTGGAGTGTGTTTTCTTTGGGGAGCGATTTTAAGGAGAAGTTGTAGACTTTTTCCGAAAGCTCAAAAGTTAACAACCAAAAGGTCCCGGTTAAAACAAATTACTTAATTAAAAAAAAAAAAATGGGCATGAGAGAAAACCCCCATCGTATCTCTGCATCCCTTATAGTAAATCAGACCTGTGTGTGTTTTTAACAAAAACGAGGGTGTGCTTCCCGCCCCCCCCCCCCCTTCATTCTCTGTTTCTTTTGATCATTGATCTGGGTGACCCCACGCTCAGGGTTTTTTTTCTTCATTTGACATGGACAGATTTTTGAAGTATAGCTCTCCTTTGGGAACCCCGGGCAGTTCCACTTGACTAACCTGTGATCTAATGAGCAGTAATGCGGGGTTACAGTGGCCATTTTGTGTGCTTTGAGGAGGAGGATGGCTAGACAGAGTGGGAGAAAGGCGAGGTCTGCGGAGAAAAGGAGAGGCAGGGTGATCGAACAGTGTGAAAAAGACTTGTTAGCCCACATTAGTTTGCCTGATTTACTTCACAACAGGTCAGGAAAGGCCAACAGCATGGTTGTCGTTAAATTTGCAAAGTTGAAAATCCGGGTATTAGAAAGGATCTCTTTGAGATCTCAGAGCTATTAATTCCAAAGTTGGTTTTAACTCACCTTGGAGTTGCAGCACACAGGGTAGCATCACACTTTTCTTCGGTCTTCTGTATATTTATGAAATCATCATGTGACCCTCGATTCTTTTTTTTTTTTTTTTTTTTTTTTTCCAACACTGCAAATTTTAAACATCCCGTCGTGGTTGGGCCATTCTGCCATGAGAGGGAAGCCAAAACACTGAGCAAGTCATTGCACTTTTTTATGCTTGATGTTCGACTCTTAATGAGGCACCCATGCTTTCCATTTAGAAATGTTGCAGAAGTGCATTTGTGAACTTCTATCCTGATAATCGGAGGAAGCTCTTAAATTTGTCTCTGCACATCTACTCTGATGTACCCTGATGTGGGTTTGTTTGTGTGAGTGTGCACATGCTCGTAAGTCGTCCCCATAGAATACAGTCAGAGTAACTGAGATAACCAAATTAGATTTCAGCATCCTTCTTTCTCTGCCTTAAGCTTAAACCAGTATATTTTGCATCCCACTTTTGTTTATGCCTTTTACATGAAAGCAAATAGACGACCTACCAAAAAATGTCCAGGTTTTTGGAACATGTCATTACTGGAGCCTAAAAATTATTTTCTTGAATTTATAATCTTTTTCTCTTCACATTCAGAAGTCTATATATTACACTAAAAACATAATAGTTATTGATCACAACACTGCTTTTGTTTGACCACCAGTTCTGTAAGACTTGCCAATAAAAGCCATCTCGCTGCAGGATTAAAGAATAGTTGATACTATCAGCTTTTTTATTCTACGTGTGTGTGTGTGTGTGTGTGTGTGTGTGTGTGTGTGTGTGTGTGTGTCTGTGTGTAGAGAGAGTATTTAAAGCCTGTGTTTGAGATCTAAATGGAAGTCTTTACAAATGGCGGACAGTGGCTCAAGCCCCATAATTGCATCTTGCCTCAGGGCATAGTATGTATGTAGACTTATTCTTCTTTGTGCCATAAGAGTGCCTAGAAGATGGACTAGCCTATGCTTACCGTCTTGGGTCAGGTGCTTTGGCTGTGCTAAGGAGAATTGCTCAACAGAAAAAAAGGTACGTTAGACCAAATTAAAGCCTCACACAATGACCTTATGTGAAGACTTATCTGGAGAAACTCCTTTCTTTTTAGATATGCTTGCCTATCTGCAAATTGGCAAAAGGAAGTTTCCCAAGGAAGAAAGATACCTTGGTTCAGCATTTTAAGCATATCTTAGTGTTTTTTTGAATTTGATTAGTTATCTAACAAAACAACTGTTCATTGTTGCAACCAGTATTTTTTGCACACTTGCTCTGTGCCCAAATACTGTGTGAGGAGATGCAAAGATAAAATATGGTCCCTTTCTTTCCTCAGGTCACCTACGTATAACAAATAACCACAATATATTACGCTATGAGCCAATAAAAATATGTAAAGAGTACTATGGGAACACAGGAGAGGCTGAAATTAATATGAACTAACACATGTGCAATGTACAGTGTTTCACCTACATTATATCTGGTAATTCTCGATTGTCCTGGGAAACATGGTTTTACTTCCTTATGAAATAGTAAATTACCCAAGATACAACTAGTAACCCGAATCCACTTTCAACTGAATCCAAATTCAACTCATTTGCTCTTTTCACTATACCCCAACAATCTTTTGTCATTGAATTTAAAAAATTGATTTAAAAAAAAAATAGAACTTTTTTCTTATCTTGAAGTCTTAAGTTCTTCTCGTGAATATTTTTTTGCTGCTCTGGACAAGCCCCAGCTGCCAGTTTGCAGATGAGCCCTTTTTACAAGAGACTTCAATCAAAATAAGAGTGATACATTGAAGAAACTAAGCCAAGTATGTTTTTATATATTTGTGAAACAGAATGTTGTATTCCAGTACTGGGGGGAGAAAGTCTGCTGATTTGGGCTTAACTTACTGTCCAGTTCATCTTTGTTTTTAGAAATAACACAAGACTGAATTAGAGAACTGAGGACACCAGAGCAATTTCTGTAAACACACAACCTCCTCCATAAGTTTTCCTGACCATAACCCACCTCTAGCAGCTTTTAGGGCTCCATTCATGTGTTTATATTTGTCAATTTTAGAAATGAGAGACAAGAAGAAAAGCTAGAAAAGAGTCTTTGGAAGCAGAGGGAGCAAGTTAAGATCTAAAACAATGTGTTTTATTTGGGGAGTTGCCCATTCCAAAGAAAACAATACATTTTCTAAATGTAACCTTTTGTGTGCTTGCATGGGAAATACCCATCACAGAGTTAAAAAGGTACCTTTGCAGGGGCACCTGGGTGGCTCAGTTGGTTAAGTGACCAACTCTTGATTTCAACTCAGGTCCTGATCTCAGGGTTCATGAGTTCGAGACCCACTTCAGGCTCTGGGTTGACCATGGGGAGCCTGCTTGGGATTCTGTCTCTGCCCCTTCCCCGCTCGTGTGTGCGTGTGCTTGCATGCACTCTCTCTCAAAATAAACATTAAAGAAAAAAAAAACCTTTCCATTAGATAATAGTTACTTTTTTTGGTACCTCGTATTAAATACTTGTGCCATGCAGGTAACATGTGATGGAGGAAGGTCAGACTGGGATTTTAGATCAACTCCTCTGACCTCAACGTGGCAGTGGATTCCTTAAATGCTCCCTATCTATAAAATGCTGCAGGCCCACTGAAGGATAGAACACATTAGAAAATAACCTCTTAGCTCTCAAAAGAATTCTGAGTCTTGATTTATACCACTGTTGTTTTCTTTGCATAATATAATGGCACCGTAGAACTTCAGAAATAGCTGAATGTTCTTGTCAAGAGGGCTGCTAATCTACCTTTTAGCGACTTAGCAAATATTCACTGGGGAAAGGGATCTGTTTTGAGATCTTTGAGATCTTTGTAGGTGCCTAATACAGCTTCTCAAACATAGTAGGTGCTCAGTAAATACTGTCAGATAAACAGCTCCGTGCCTGTGTGGGGCCAGGCAGTGCACTGTGTAGTGAGTGAGACGGACCAAGTCCCGGCCTTTGCGCACTGATCCAAGTGGGCAGTTTTCAGAACTGTTTTTTCTTCATAGTGAGGTAACAGTAACTTATAAAGATGGATAAATTAGAAGATTTAAATAAAAATTAATGTAGAGCCACCTGGGTGGCTCAGTTGTCTGGGCGTCTGACTTCAGGTCATGACCTCACAGTTTGTGAGCTCTAATCTCAAGTAGAGCTCTGTGCTGACAGCTCGGAGCCTGGAGCCTGCTTCAGATTCTGTGTCTTCCTCTCTCTATCCCTTCCCTGCTCACACTCTGTCTCTCTCTCAAAAATAAATAAACATTAAAAAAATTAAAAAAAAATAATGTAGCATTTCTAAAAATGCTCTAAAGTTTTTATGAGCACCTTAAGAGAAATGTTAACTTATTTAAAATATCTATCTGAATCACGTGCCCCAGTACCTTTTGTGCTACTGTTACGTTTATTTGTTGGGAATTTTCATGTTTTGCTCCGGAACTAAAAATCTTTAATATTGTCCTGTTACAACATAATTCAGGTATTTCTGCCATGATTCTGTAGAATTCTTTTTTTTCTCTAAACTTTAAGGAATGGAAGTACATTTAATGTATTAGAGACGTGGCAATTTCTAAGGAGCTCTAAATAAGTCTTGGAAACTGGTCATGGTAGAACTCAGAAATTTGGTGAACATCAAGATTAACTGGTATGACATTTGCTAAGGCAGGTGGTAAATGTCAAAAATGTATCTACTGGCCCTGTATAGCATATATGCATCAAGTCTTGAGAACCGTTGTGTCTCTGGGGTAATCATCTGAAATGCCTTTCATCTGTTTTACTAATTGTTACATAGACTAAACCCTGTTTAGAAACCTTCACACTGAGACCACACTGAAAACACATCTGCGTTTAAAGATAGATTTTTTTTTTTTAGAAAACATATGTGTGTGTATATATATATATATATATATATATATATATATATATATATATATGTATCCATATACACTGGTACTTAAAACAATTTGTTTTTATAGCAGACCCTTGATATCCATCAGAGTATATTCTAAACTTCCCTTCCAGAGGAGTCCCTTAAATATTGTTGATATTTAAGAAAGGAAAGAGTAAGTTAGAGCCATTTTTGTACATTTTTCTGAAATTATTTCCATAATTAATATTTCAGATGAGGTTTGACAACCCAAATCAGTCCTTTGATGGTTGGTATATGTGTAGGAAGCATTATTGCACTAGAGACCTTTACACATACCTTCTGCCTTTGGATTATGAGAATCTGCATATCCACTAAAGTAAATGCTTGCTCTTGATTAGGGAAAGATAGCAATCAGACTTGCTCAACATGTGCTAAAGTGTGTGGAGAGAGCCAGAAGGCCCCCGCAGCATCCTTACCCTGGGGCCAAATGTTGCCCAAGTCTTTTTAGTTTGTGTTAGACCAGGTTTTGGGGTGCTGGTTTCTCAGAGTGAGCCCATCAGGATCTGGAGAACACCCTGGCCCAGGCATTTGGCCCAATGCCAGGATGTCTTTCATGTTTGAGTTGAGCTATGGAGCATGCACCTTAGAACAGAGCAAACTCCTTAGACAAGACTTCTGTGAGCGCTCCACGTTCAACAATAGGCACTATTCTCAGTGATTACCAAGAATTCAATTACGTGTCCTTTTCAACACTAAAGGGCTGCATCTTTAACATCAAAGCAAGGCTTTGTGTTTGTCCATCACTCATCCTTTATGAATACTTCCTTTATGTCTGCATTTAAATGTGCCTATAAAATGTATGTATGTGTATGGGATATAATTATGAAGCAGTTGGAGTTTTTTAAAAAATGCCTCAATGTGTATGAATACTGTCTCCTAAGCATAGATTTTTAAAATTTATGACCTACTATGTTGCAGGAAAAAGTGATAAAAGCTGAAATGGTATAATTTGGATCTATTTTTCTATTTAAAATATATCTGGATTTTAAGACTTGTGCCATTATAAGATTTAGCAGCATAATTCTTTTATGCTGAAGATCGTCTGGGTCCGGGTTATGACTGAGACCTGGTCAAAGATCTCTCTGGAAGCCAGCCCAGTAAGGGAGAGAAAAGCTTGCTGAGGCCTGATACTTAAGTGACCTTAGGATGAGAGGACAGGAGAAGACAGAAGAGATGTGGAGATGATCCTTTTCAGAAATAGCACAAAGACAAAGAGATTGATATTCCCTACATTTAAGACTACCATGAGAGTCTCTGTTATTATTACTATGTCTTATTTCAGCAGTGCCTTTTTTCCCATTGAATTAGTCTTCTGGCATATGAGCCATACAAGAAAAACTTTGTGTTTTTGTGTTTGTTTTTTAATTTTTTTACATCCCATGCATGATCACCTATTCACTAACGAATTTTTGCAAGTATTATGCATGTTTGTTTCATCCATCCATTTGTTCATTTACAATACATACTTATTGAGCACCTGCTTCCATAGTTCAGGCCAATGAATTTTACTCTTTAAAGCCACACATCTTTGTCACAAGAGGTATTGACAAGAATATGCCAAGGATTCATTCAAAAGCCAAATGCAAAAGAATTCCAAATAGGTTTGGGGTATCACTTGGAATAAGTACATAGTATAGAGCTTCAAAAGGAGATTACTTTTGTATGTGTATTTTAGCCCTAAAAGCTCTGGGGTGAACATGTATTGATTCCATATACTAGTGTTATTTATTTATTTATTTATTTATTTATTTATTTATTTATTTATTTATTTTTTTTTTTAAAGCTTCCTCAGTCTGTCCATTAGCCACATGTAAGTAGCTGGAGGCAGGGGAGGGAGAGGAATGTACGGAAATGTGTCTGACTCGGGATGTCTCGTTTTCCAGAATCCCTGCCAAGGGCTGGCAAGCCCAGAAAGGCAGAGGCTGGCACCATTCCCTGCCGCTCTCCGCCCTCCGTGGCATACCCCATCAGACGCCTGTTCTAGGCGTGACCTAGATTCCCTAGCTGATGCCTGGGTCCAGCCAGGCCCGTTGCTTTTTGTTTGTTTGTTTCCTCATCTCTTCATCTCAAGTCTCGTTTAGCCATTAAGTTAAAGAAATGCTCCAAAGGCCTGTGCCAAAATGTGTCTGCCCTTCTTCTCGGTGGCACATGCCCAACTGTCAGTTGACAGGTGGGCATACCACCTGGGGAACAGTTAACTTCCCACAGCAGATGGAGGTTTACTGGTCCAGGAGAAGGCCCACAACTGGGTTGCTGGAACAGATGCTCTGCAGACAGTCTCTGGATCTCAGTTTTCCTCACCCCCTCTGGCTCTGTCTTCCCTCACTGCATATGTAGATGTGAGTAGAGCTTTGTAGCATTATAGGTTTCCAAACATAAAATTTCTCTACTGACTCTCAGGTTTGAGTGACCATCTACAGGCCTTCCAAACTTTAAGAAATAAAGTCTGTAGCAACAGAGATGAGTAGAACTCTGGAATCTTGAATAGTGACCTTAAAAACATAGGTTATGAAAACATTTACATCAGCATTTGCCAAAAGGTGGTTTGGCTGGTGTGGGGAGTGTTGACACTTTAATTGGCTTTTTCACTGCTCGATAGCACAATTTGGGTTTAAATCTATTTGTGGTAGATGGTCACACATGAAGGTTGTACCTTCCAGATTTCCAAAGTGTGGAAGAAAAATTTCCTCTGTGGTTTGATACATTTCCTTGTTTTATTGCAAATAATTGAAGAAATGTCAGTGGAGTTCACTGCTTTCCAACCTAGTACTTAAAAATTTTAGAGGAAATTTAATCTAGTGAAACTTGTTTTTCAAATAAGAAAATAATAGTGTTTTCGTCCTGCCTTTCAGCCATAAGCCATCTGCATTATGACAAATGACTCATCAATTTTAGTAAAAGGAGTCTACGCTAGCTTATTACAGTCTCTTGCAGATGTGTTACCGATACGGGTACCACGGTAGACTTTTTAGCTCAGCATTTGAAGGATTTTCTCCTTTCCATCTGTCCTCCTCCTTTCCTTCCCTATTGTGCAATACACGAAAAATGAAAAACCGTATAGAACATATATATGTAGTTTGAAAGAACAGTACAGCGAATCCCAGTGTCCTCACAATCCACGTCAAAGACTAGACCACCCCGGGCCTTTTCATTTCCATGCTTTTCATTTGAAGATGATCTCCCTCTCTCTCTACCCGGAAGTAATCACTGCCTTGAATTTTCTGCTGAGTATTTCCTTGCTTTTTTTTTTCACCTGTGTCATCTATACATGGATCTCTAAATAATCCATAGTGGTGCCTATTTTGAACTTTATATAGACTGAGAACCATACTATAAACGTATTCTTTTGCAATTTTCTATTTTTGTTCAAGCTTATCTTCTTGAGGATCATCCATGTTCATCTCTGAGGCTGTAGTTGATCTCTCTTAATTGCTGTGTCCTATTCCATCGTAGATATATCACCGTCTCTATGCTGTTGATGGACCTTTTCCACTGTTACTTCTGTTATTTGGATATTATCAAAACTGCTGTTGTGACCATTTTTGAATGTATCTTATGTATACGTACAACTATTTCCCAGTAGTGTATACCTAAGAACGTAACGAGTTAAAAGTACTATACATTTTGGGCGCGCCTGGGTGGCTCAGTCTATTAAGTGTCCCACTTGGACTCAGGTCATGATCTCACTGTTTGGGAGTTTGAGCCCTGCGTCAGGCTCTGTGCTGACAGCTCAGAGCCTGGAGCCTGCTTCACATTCTGTGCCTCCCTCTTTCTCTACCCCTCCCCTGCTCATGCTCTCTCTCTCTCTCTCAAAATTAAGTAAACATTAAAAAAAATTAAAAAAATTTTTTTTTTTCCTTTAAGTATGATTTTGCTCCAGGCTGCTTATTTATTTATGCATTTATTTAAATAAATGCCTTAAATCCAGTGAAGGATGAAGGGCATTCTTGTAAAAGGTGTCCTTTCCTTTTGTGAAGTAGATTTTGTTGTGAATGGACGTGGAACTTTGTCAAATGGTTTTTTTCATAATTACTGGGAGGATTATGTGTTTTTTCCCTATTAATAGTAGCCTATTAATGTGGTAAATTACCTAAATTTATTATCAACTAGTTAATCACCTTTGCATGGTATTAGATATGATGGCTGCAGAAGAAATGTCAGAAGTTCTCTACTCTTAATTAACTTACAGTGTAATTGAAGAGACAAAACATGATTAAAGAAAAGTTAATAGATGCCACAAGGGTATATTGTAATTATTCGCCACATTAATGGGGCTTTGAGTTCAGTTGGCAAAAACCATTATGGGCTGTAGTAGGCTGAGCCAGCTTCCTGGAGAGGGTCCTGGAGCTAAAACCGGAAGAATGGTTGTTTATCTTTTAGGACACTTTGAATAGCATTGCTTTGGTTTGCCAAATTACCTGCTTTTTGAAGTTTTAACACTGATTTCAAGTAATCATTCATATGGGGTCGTACTGGTCATATTGCATTTTGTCGGAAAAACCACCCTTAGAATCTCCTCTGTTTCCAGCAAATGTTTTGCTGCTGCCCGGTTTTTTTTTTTTTTTTTAATATTTATTTTTGAGAGAGAGAGAGAGAGAGGAAGGAAGGAAGGAAAGAAGGAAAGGAGGAAAGAAGGAAAGGAGGAAAGAAGGAAAGAAGGAAAGGGAGGGGCAGAGAGAGAGAATCCCAAGCAGGCTCTGCACCCTCAACACAGAGCCCGATGAGGGGCTTGAACTCATGAACTGTGAGATTATGACCTAAGCTGAAATCGAGTCAGATGCTTAACCAACTGAGCCAGGCAGGCACCCTGCTGCTGCCCAGTTTTTAAGCCATTAGTCTCATTCTGAGTTTGCTGCTACAAAATAAGCTTCATAGGTATTTGGACTTTTTCCTTAATCAACTATTTGATTCTTAGAGCTAATTGGAAAAGAGGACTAATGAAGAGCAAGTTAATTGTACAAACATTCCTAAGGCATCTACCATAGGAAAAGAACTCTTCTAGACTCCTGTGTAAATAACGATCATCCTTGCCCGCAGAAAATTTCCTGTCTTCTACCAGGAAGCTTAAAATTGTGAGATTGCCCTGTGCACTTTTTGGCTGTGAACATAAAGTAACTAAAACTTTTTTTCTCACTGGGAGTGATTTTTGTGTCCATGGTTTCAAGAGGGTTCCTCTACCTCGGAGCACAGCACACTGAGAAAATTATTTTCATGCTAGGGTAAAGGCAGGGACTGGAGGATGCTTACTTTTCAATGGCCAAAATAGATTATTTTTCATTATTTTTTCTCAAAGTTCTGTTTGTACACCTGTCTTCTGTTTTGTTTAGCTTAGTCTTTCGGGTGTTTTTGTTTGTTTGTTTACAGTTCTTTACTCCACACTTTCTGCCATTTGAGTCATACATACCTACCCCAGTTTTGACAGTCCTGTAAGACCTCCTCAGTCAATTCTGCTTCCTTCACCATCTTTTGCCTTATTTATATCCTTGTCCTGACCACTCTTCAGTTTTAGAGTGAGTTTTTTTTTTCTTTTGATCTTCCTGTGTTTTCCTCCATTATCTATACTCATTATCACTTTTACATATGCTTTCTAGAAATAGCCATGTTGGCTGGCAGTGTATCTTGCCATATTAACGTAAAACTTTTATTTTTTAAAAAAAAATTTTTTAATGTTTATTTTTTGAGAGAGAGAGAGACAGTGCGGGGGATGGGGGGGGGGGAAGGGGCAGAGAGCAAGGGAGACACAGAATCCGAAGCAGGCTCCAGGCTCTGAGCTGTGAGCATGAAGCCCCACGCGGGGCTCGAACTCACAAACCGTGAGATTGTGACTTGAGCCGAAGTCGGACACTTAACCGACTGAGCCACCCATGCGCCCCTAACACGAAAATTTTAGTGGACGGTGCCTGGGATGCATCCTATTTCTCTGGCTAATATCCAAAAAGACAGTGTCTTGATTATGCTTATTAATAATTGGAGTGATTTCATTTTATTTCTGTTGGCTGTAGATGTGCTAGCGTGTTTCTGGCTTCCTCCAGTTGGCTTTGTAAATGTGGTAAGTGCCAACAGGAACAAGTCACATGTTTATGTTTTAGCAGACTGGAATAGTTGTGGCCTGGTAGCCCTGCCATTCCTTGTAGCTGTCCAGACCAGAGGTGCTACTTCCTGAAAGTAGAGAATTCAAAGAATCCAACCCTAACGCGCTTTTGGGTTTTGCTGTTAAGGAGATCTGGGGTTACGGATCGCTAAAAAAAATAGCAAAGTATCCTGGTTTTGTTTAGAAACTATGAGACGGATCCTCACGTTGGCAGCAGTACCATCTAAGGTTATATGATTCGGAGTTCAAACACCTTTTTTCTGCCTACCAGGTCTTAAAATGAAAACAATCTCAGTGTAGCCTTGAACTAAGTTTATAACAAGTTTTAAAACAGTAAAATGTTTATAAAACACTAGCCAAACTATAAAGATATTTGGCCATCAAATGTATTGAGATTGCATGTATACATTTCTCATCCCTCCCATAAATCTTTGTTTTCTCCTGCTTTCAAATCCTTGTCTTCTATGTATAGGAACTCGATTCTAATTTTTGCAAAAAGTAAACCCAAAGCCCACAAAAATGAAGACCCAACTCATTGTACTTATCATTAGGTTAGTTGCCTTATTTTTACTTAAGCCATTCTGATTTCTTGTTCCTAGCTCAGTGGACTAGTGTATATTTTTGTGGCCAATTAGCATACATATTTCAGAGAGTGTTAGGATTAACTGATGATAAGCAATGTGTGTGGGGGTTGGAGGAGGTCTTTGCTTCCCCATTCTGTCTGGGGAGGTCATAAAATGCACTGTAGTCAAGTCATAAAATGCACTTCAACAATCATCACTTCAAGAAACCCCTTCAACTGAAAGCTTGATGAAATTTACATCTGATGAATGTGCATTTGAGCTCCTACTAAATACATATGCATGAATTTCATTTGTTTAATAGCCCCTTCATTGCCTAATTGTCTTTAAGGTTCCTCTCCGGTCATGAAACATTTCCCTGAAGCTCCTATGAGCGGGGAGAGGCTTTTTGCATTGATGGAATTTCAGAACTAAAGAGCCATAGAGGGGATTTTTTTTTTTTTTTAAGTCTGTAACTTCCAAAGCGATCATGTGTCCAAGTATTAATTAGACCTGACCTAGATTACTCTGCCATGTCCAGATGACAAGGTCTATGTGTGATATCCACAGCCTCAAGCCACTCAAGGGTGAGCACCATTGTTTGTAGGCCTGTCTGCCCCCACGATCCATTGGCCTCTTATCTTTTTCTCAAAGCAGTGGTTACCACCACTAGCACTGACCAGTCTCCTACTGAAACCCTTCCAAAGAAAATAGAGGTAACTGGAATGTTTTAAATGACAAGGACATCTTTGTATCCAAGAGTATAAGTTAGAAAGTGTAGATCTAATAAATTCTGCAGCAGTTTGCATGTGAATAGCTAAAGGGAATTTTAAGATATTTTACATACAATTGTTGAATATGTTAAATCAGTACTAATCAAACTGTGGTGAAGGACCGACTCCTGCTCTCACCCCCAATCCAATATGGACCAGTACTTTTCATCTATATGTTCAATGAGGTAAGACCACAGATCACATATTTGGAGGTCATAGCTATGTTAAATTCCTTCAGATAGTTCTCAGTATTCTCAGTTTTGGCACTTAGTTCATTTGTGGACTGTTCTTGCCCCTCAGATCACACTTTAAATAGCATTTTTCCAAACTATAGCAAAGGATAAGGAAATGAGATCAATAGAAGTGAAATAAAAGAATAATAAATATGGTGAATACAATTATGAGACTGGTAAAATGTTAAGTAAAACCAAAGATTGTTCTGGATGTATTTTGATCCCTGATAGTTTGCCAAGCACTCTGAAGATAACAGGGTTAAAACGATCCATTCTTTTTTGCTGTTCCCACATTCTATAAGTGAATAGACAAGGTAGGAGTGCCCTCTCAGTTCACCTGAAGGGAATGAATTCAGCCTTGCTCAGAGTATAGTTTCCAAGATACATTTGTTCTATAGTTTCAATTAAGTGGTTTCTCAAATTTCATGATGGTTTTTTATTAAAATCTGTGTATACATACACTCAGACATTAGCCAAAGCAATAATATCTGAACCATAAAACAGCCTCACTGAGGATTCATAAATACAACCTCTCCCACCCAATCATTTTCAAATCATGTTTGTCCCTTTAGCAACTTTGCAGATGATGTTTTTCAACTCCCATTACACCCTAAAAATTTGCTTGGATGAGTGAAATCAGTTGCAGTCTTCTTTGCCAGAACATGGTGCCACACCCTTGGCAGGTAGGCAATGTTGTCTTCATGTGTTTGCAGAATTACTGAACATTAGCACTTTGTCCTCCAGAGACCACCCAGCCCTACCCCCTCAGCTTACAGTGCAGTAATGCCACAGACAGACCAACTCTAGAGGGGAAATGGCAATGTCAGGGCTCCCCCCGACTTCACGCATGCAGGGCCCCTGCAAAAACAATGGTGGTCTTACAGTCCCTCCCAGGGAGATGGGGGTGTGAGTGGTGTTGATGGAAGGGTGGACAACATGGTGGTTCTTTCTTTTGCACTTTTCTCCTCAAAAAAAAAAAAAAAAAAAGACAAAAAAATCAAAATCAAATAGACCACTTTAAGTTACAGCTCCTGGATCTTTTCCGAAGAAAGTCAACACCACTGTGGTGGCCCCAAAACTATCCTACTCCTCCACCCCTCTGGGAGTCTCCAGATCTCTAAGATTAGATGAGCCCAAGAATAGTCTTACCCCACCCAGTCACTCTATCAGCAGCCATCTGTGGGCTGAGACTCAGCTCCCATTCTCGAGTGTTACGGCGTCCTCAGAGGCCTCATAGACCTCTCGTGGGTTCGGTCACACGAACACAGTGCGCCAGGTCCGCTCACTGAGGCTAATGGTACAAGAGTGTTCCAAGGGCCTGCAGTGCCCTTCACTCCTTGGGTTGGCCAATTTCCAGAGTTCTTCCTGGAAGGCCTCCTGATTCCTTCTGGGATGGGACTCTTCCCAAAGGCTAGGGGACTCAGCCCCTTGGTTCCCGTAGCCCCCTGGTGAAGGGATAAACACTGACAGTGTGGGGATTACTATCCCCACGTAGACCACTCGGTCATCTTGTCATCTGTATGATTAATCTCCACAGCCCCCACTCCACTGCATTAAACTGTAGCACGTGTTTAATAAATCTTTGTTCGACGATGAACGATTGACCAGGGTGATTGACCTTTTCTGAAGTGTTGTTGCCCTTTGAGACAGAAGAAAACTCCCCTGTTAAGTGGTACCCAAAAATCCTTAGATACTTTGCAGAACTCCTAGTTTGACATGATTAGGATCCTATGTTACAACTATAATCCGTGATTAGGAACTTTTTGAGCTAAAATTGTGGCCACTCAGAACCAGTGTTTACCATATACCTATTAGTATTTATGATAGCCTTTGTAAAAGCTTCTGAATATGGAGAAAAGATACCTTCCCCTTGCTTTTAGCTGGAATTAGAGATACTTTCTCATGGAAAAACTTTCGACCTGAAGCAGCAATATGTGTCACATTTAAATACATCCAGATTCATCTCATTGTCAGTGTCCGTCCAGAGTGCATTTAATTCTTGCCCAACCATCCCTACAATAAGTCAAACAAGCCCTCGGTCCCCATAGCATAGAATGTTCAAGAAAATTGTGTAAAGATTAAAGTGTAGCATTGAATGCATTCCAATTGCATTAGGAGTTCTCCCTTGTTCGATGAGCCTCCATTGTTTAAGTAGCCACAGTGGCACTGTGTATTCACTACACAAACACCCGGCAGAAAACATGAGCTTTTCTCTTTCCTTCTTCTCTTTTAATTGGAAGACATTTCTCATGAAATGCAATTCTTTGATTTGTTCTTTTGACAGGAGAAAGACAGCATGGTTATTTCTTCCTCGATAAATTAAGTCTTATTGTCAAACCTAACTACTGAGAAAAAGAAACGCACTGTGTGAAATCCTAACTTTTAGACGCACCACATTTGCTTACATAATCTCCTTTATTTTCTTCAGATACTTGCACATGCAGATAATGAAGGTTTATAGGTCATCGGTAGTCTCTTTGCTTTTCCCATATTTTCAAGAAAGGTAACCGTCCACTCATTCAGAGTCAGAAATAAAACAGCACAATTACTTTGAATCCAGATTTGTTAACATGCCCAATTGTTCAACCGCTCCTATTTTCTTAATTTAATGAAAGGTTTTGATGAGATTTGCATATAATTGAAAGGTGATATTTGCGCATGGCATTTTCCTCCCTCTACATATTGGGCTTAAGAAGGAGGAGCTTCTCAAAGCATTAAATGTACGAGAGCCACAATTGTTCAGAGACAAACGAAGCAGAGGCTAACAGGAGTGCTGTGGGGACTCAGGACTAGGTGGTGTTTCTTTAGTGTATCAGTGGCTCAAATAAGTATACATACCTGTGTTTTCAAAGGTTTGTAGCTTAGCAATATAGTGAATATTGCTCATCACCTCATGGCGGTCAATTTTTAAAGTCCGCGTGTAAGGAGAAAATCCTAGAGGGTCAAAATTTCCTCTGAAAATCTTTTAGGATTTTCATACAGTTGTTTTATATCCAACAGAGGCATTTCCCTGTTTCTTCCGTTATGCACGAGGCGTGGTAGTTCATTTGCATTCTAGGGTCAGGTTGAATAAAAAATATTCAGCTTGTTTTTTAAATGTTTATTTTTGAGAGAGAGAACATGAACAGCTGAGGGACAGAGAGAGAGGGGGAGAAAGAGAACCCCAAGCAGGCTCCGTGCTCAGTGTGGAGCCCAACCCAGGACTCAATCCCGTGACTGTGAGATCATGACCTGAGCCAAAATCAAGAGTCAGACCCTTAACCGACTGAGCCAGCCGTGTGTCCTAGAAATACCCAGCTTTAAATATTAGACTCACACACAGAAATGGAGATGCTCACTCTAAGAACTCCTGGAGAATTGAGACTTATTGAGGGGATTCATATCTTCCTTCTCCAGTGCCATAAATGCGTCACATGAAATGATTGTCAGGCACTATTTTGATCTGTTCTTTCTCAAGTTGAATGTTTGTCATACAGTCCAATCCTGCTAATTGCTCCCTGGCTCATTAGTGGGACACTCCTAGAACTAGATGTCAAACAAATAGACTAAATACTTTTAACTACCTTTTTAGTTTAAAATTTTCGAACCAAGACTAAGTGGAAATCTCAAGAGGATCAGTAACTAAACGTAAGAAAACTTTGTGGTACATACATTTTCATGAATGACATAGGATCTGTATTTTTTGGCATATGCCAGGGACTGAATTGTGTCCCTGTGTCCCCTCAAAGTTCATATGTTGAAGCCCTCACCCCTAATGTGACTCTATTTGGCAACAGGGCTTTTATGAGGTAATTAAAATTAAGTGAGGTAGGAAGGGTGGGGTGCTAATCCAGTAGAATTGGTGGACTTTTAAGAAGAGGAAGTGGGGGGCACCTAGGTGGCTCAGTCGGTTGAGCATCCGACTTTGGCTCAGGTCATGATCTCACAGTCTGTGGGTTTGAGCCCCACGTCAGGCTCTGTGCTGACAGCTCAGAGCCTGGAGCCTGTTTCCAATCCTGTGTCTCCCTCTGTCTCTGCCCCTCCCCCAGTCTTACTTTGTCTCACTCTGTCTCTCAAAAATAAATAAATATATTTTTAAAAAATTAAAAAATAAAGAAGAGGAAGTGGGGCACCTGGGTGGCTCAGTCATTTGAGTGTCCAACTCTCAGTTTCGGTTCGTGCCATGATCTCATGGTTGTGAATTCGAGCCACACATCAGGCTCTGTGCTGGCAGTGCAGAGCCTGCTTGGGATTCTCTCTGTCACTCTCTCTCTGCCCCTGTCTTCCTCATGCTTGCTCGCTTGCTCGCTCTCTCTCAAAATAAATAAACTTTAAAAAATCATTTTAAAAAAATGTAAGAGGAGGAAAAGCAGTCACCTCCCTCCAGTTCCCCTCCCCACAGTCCTGTGTGACACAGCAAGAAGGCAGCCACCTACAAGACCGGAAGAAAGCCTTCACCAGAAACTGACCACGGTAGCACCCTGATTTTGGACTTTCCATCTTCCAGAACTGTGAGAAATAAGTTTGTGTTTAAGCCACTTAGTCTGTGGTAACTTGTGATGATAGCCCAAGCAGACCAAACTGGCTTATAAGCTTGAAATTTATTTTGTTTTTTTTTGTTTTTTTTTATTTTTAGAGAGTGTATGAGCAAGGGAGAGGGGCAGAGGGAGACAGAGAATCTTAAGCAGGCTCCACACCCAATGCGGAGCCCGGTGCGGGGATTGATCCCATAACCCTGGGATCATAACCTGAGCCAAAATTAAGAGTTGGACACTCAACCAAATGAGCCACCCAGGCACCCCTAGACTTGAAATTTTAAAAGCTTTCAGGTCACCATCTTCTTCCAATAAGAGAATTAATCTATCTTCGCTGCTCCAGTGTGACATTTAAAGGACATGTGCTTCTCCAGCGCTCAGCCAGATTTGCTCTAGTGAATACACTCCTCAGGATTTTATTTTTTACTCCCTGTTTGATATTTATATTTTATGAATTTTGAACTATTTTGAACATGAATATTTATTTGAAATTAATATTTAAATACTTGGTTTTAACATGTTTTCATGATTATTTCAAGTTAAGGGGAAAAAATAAAAACTTAAGGCCCCTGGGTTTTTTGGGGTTTTTTTTTTTGCTTTTTTTTTTTGTTTTTCTTGGGGATGGTGAGGACATGATTCAAGCAAAAATAATCTGATAGCCATATCCAAATGCCTACTTAAAATATCATTGGTAGGCTGAAATTTTCCACCTCCAAAGGCATCTTTGAAGAATTATGCATAAAAATGAAAAGCTTGAGGGGCACCTGGGTGGCTCAGTCAGTTGAGCATCTGATTTCAGCTCAGGTCATGATCTCACGGTTCATGGGTTCAAGCCCCACATCGGGCTCTGTGCTGACAGCTTGCTCAGAGCCTGCAGCCTGCTTCAGGCTGTGTCTCCTTCTCTCTCTCTCTGCCCCTCCCCCACTCATGCTCTTTCTCTGTCTCTCAAAAAATGTTAAAAATTTTTTATTTAATAAATAAATAATGAAAAGCTTGTCTTAAGTAACTCACATATTCTGTCATTTGTAACCAGCAGCCCTGAATGAATTATGTTTGGTGCCCATGACCTTGGTTTCCTTCACTGCTTCTCTCAACTTTCCATCTTTTTTGTTTGTTTAAATGTTCATTTATTTATTTTGAGAGAGAGAACGAGCTGGGGAAGGGCAGAGGGAGAGGGAGAGAGAGAATCCCAAGCAGACTCCCATCTACCTGTCAGCACAGAGCCTGATGTGGGACTCTATCTCACAAACCATGAGATCGTGACCTGAGTTGAAATCAAGAGTCAGGGCTCTTAACTGATGAGCCACCCAGGTGCCCCTCCACCTTGTTTTTGTGAAAAATTTAAAAAATGTTTAATCTTCAGGAATATTCCTGTTTTAAAGAGCACCTAAACCTGTCCCAACTGTAGATTTTCTATATCCTATATTTTGTTGAAAATGAAGATAAATTCTGGGAAGTACTTTGTGATTCCAGTGCACCTAATTCAGGGCCTTGCTCATAGAAAGTATTCATAGAAGGTTGTTTCCTAAAGGTTTAAATTAATCTATGTTTTAAAATTGATTCTACTTAGAATTTTTGGTTTTTTAACAGTTTACAACACTGCCTATACCCTTTGCCCAATTTCCGACAGATTGTCTGGTTCATTTAGAATATCTAGAAAGGGAGACTTAAAAAAAATTTTTTCCCTCAGCAACATTTTATAATTTTCCTACACTTCAAAGGAAGGGGATATGCAAAATGAGTTTCAGAAAGTGTCATTATGTAGGTTTGCAAGTGAAAAGAATAATTGTCAGGCAGTAAAATTTTGCATTAGCACTTCATGTTGGCACCTATCTGCTTGTTGTTTGGTTCCCTTTTAAGATCCATGGTTATATTCGATTTTCTTTAGTTCTTTCTTCTGTGGTTATTGGGTTGGATGGTTTTGGTTCTGTTCAACAATGGATGCTTTGAGTAATAAACTTCAATGCATAATTATCCAGTGAAATCATAGCAAAGTGATGAGATGACAAAAAGCCAACTGATTTCCAGGAACTAAAAATAATGCTATAATATAGGCATTAATTCGTACATGAATATTCTAGCATCTGGCTTTATCCTGATCATTATACATGTTTATATAAACTATAATTTAGAGTTAGGAATCTTTGAAATATTCCTTTTTTCATTTACTTAGTGCTTTTAAGCACTAAATTTGAGATTTTAATGAAATCTATAAGCTGCTGATTTCTTTTATATTAAATAAGATACTGATAGCAATTCACTTAAAAATCATTTGATCCTTTGTCACTTTAGCTAAGATACTTTACAGTAGCAGTTAATTACAATAACAGTTTTAAATTATGTTAACCTGATTTTCATGCCATCAAGGCTCACTCTGACAGTGAGTTAACTTCTATAGAATCATTCTTCTTCTGATTTAATATTTTACATTCAGCAAAGAATTTTGGTAGTTGAAAATGATGGTCATTCTAACTGTTCAGGAAACGTGAAGTGAGTGTAGTGAGTGTTCTCTTAGTGAGTGTAGTCATTCTGACAGTCTTAGGGAGATCAGTAATTTTGGAGGAAACTTCTGTTTTATCTCATGTGAGGAAGGGATGGAAGGTGGGTTGAATATTTATAACGGGCCAATGCTTTTAAAACTAACGTATGGGGTACAAGTAACGCCTTCCTATAGACAGTCGACCCTTAAACACCCTGGGGGTTAGGAGTACCAACTCCCATGTAGTCGAGAAACTGCCTATAACTTTTGACCCCACCTACCCCCCCCCCACCCCGGCAAAAGTTAATAACCTACTGTTGACCAGAAGCCTTACCAATAACATGAACAGTTGATTAGCACACACATGTATTATATACTGCTTCTTGCCATGAAGTAAGCTAGAGAAAAAATGTTAAGAAAATCCTAAGAAGAAATACATTTATAGTACTTCGCTGTCTTTATCAAAAATAATCCGTGTGTAAGTGGACCTATGCAGTTAATACCTGTGTTGTTCAAGAGTCAACTGTGTATTGAAGTAGAAATTTAAAATAAAACTCATTCCTAAGGAGAGCCACTGAGCTCTTTGTGTGTGTCATTTGGTGACTTGAAGGATCCGTATGTGTTTGTGTTTTTCTCGTGATGCTGGCAGTGAGTTACGTAGACTGAGTGCAGCTACTGCTGCCTGGTTCTTCCTGTGTTGTAAATGTTCTGTATACTCAAATCAGCCTATGGAATAAGCACTGTGTATGTGTGTGTATATGTATATATGGATATATATGTATATATATATATCTATACATATATGGATACACAGTGTGTATATATGTATACATATCCATACATACACACATATACACATATGTGTGTGTATATATATGTATATATGGATATGGATATGTATACATATATATATCCTAAGCAAAACTATTGTGAGGATTTGGAGTTGAATGTGACACATTCATACTTAGATGCAAATTGGTTTCAGCACCAAGAGAAAGCATCAACAGTCCGGGCATTTGGAATAACTCCCTGTGTCTGCTTTTTTTTTTTTTTTTTTTTCTTATAATATTAACCTTAAGAGGGCATTATAAATAAGAGACAAATAAAATTAAATTCAAAAGAATATTATGTGGGCAGGCCCTTTAAATATTGTAAATTCTATTGTATGAAAGAAGTAATTAGTTTAGAATTTAGATTCATTGTAATTAAATTAACATAATTCAAGAAAGACACATAATTCAAGAAAATCATCATGTGTTTTTCCCATAATGCCTTATTAATTACATATTTTTGAAGGAATGGTTTCTCATATTCCAGAATCTGCCAAAGTGTTCACAAATGCATTGTAAAGTATTCTTTGAAATGCAGTTACAAATCAGAGGTCATGATAGAACCCTCTACACACCCTTCCTCCCCTTTACCATGGGGTAAAAAGCTGACAACTTTGCCAAATAACAGAAGACCATTTACGTGGATTGACGTTTACAGTTTAAAACAGAATGTTGGATAAGTCTGAAGATACTTACACATTATTAGGCCTGTTTTATTGGTTGTTTTTTTTATAGACTCCAGACTTTATTTATACATGTTAAGTAATGAGATCCCCCCCCCCACACCCCCACAGGAACACTTAGCATAAAGGCTTAAACATTTTTTCCCTTGGAACAGTGCATTTTCCCCACAACATATCTAACATTGGACACTAAATTCCTTCAGACCTCTTCAGTATTTTATGCCTTGTTGTTTGGAAGGTACCCACCTTTGCTGTGAGTCTTCAGTCAGTTTCTGAGTACGTTTTTTCTGAGGAATACTTCCACAGAGTCAACAGCTACCACTCTGGTCTCTCGATAGTGATTGACCTTTGAAAAGTTTAATGAACTATCAGGGTGCATTTCTCTTTGGCCCTGGTGAGACACTTTTTAAGTTGCTTCTTTGCAGCCGTGTGTTCTGTGTCATTTGAAGATATTCCTACTACATTCTTTGAGTAGCCGACCTCCTTAAACAGCCCGGTTCTCATTCTGGGCTTTGCACTCCACTGAAAAGTCCAGAGTTTGAAAAACCCTCAGATAAATGAAATGACAATAACTTAAAAGTTTATCAGTGGTCTTAATTCCTCCCTGTTGAGTCTGTATTTTTGATGATGAAGTATAACCAAATATCTTTGGGGTTACTTTTGAAACAACCCTCAGAGCAGAGAGCATGTTCTTGTAAGGGAGGCTAGTAAGGGAAGCAGCTACGAGCAGAAGAGTCTTGTTAAGACAGGTATTACCTGGCACCAAAGTGGTCTGATGGTTGGCCTCTTCGCGAGCAGAGTAACCTTTTTAGGAAATAGGAACATCCGCCTCCATGGATCTTTTGTTCATAGTCTGGAGTATTTACAAATGACCGCTCCTACATTGGACCCAGTTAACACTGAATTGTATTAGTTCATTCAGTTTCATCTCATAAGTGTTGCAATTATATACCTCCAAGATCTATTAGAACTTACTACCTTTCAACAAAGATGTCAACTGAAAATGTAATGTTTTGGCCTCAGGAAGATGATTTCTACAAGATTCGTTCTTTCACTGTGGTTTACTTCGGTGGTGAGGATCACCTTCTCAAAAATAGTTTGTGTATATTGTCATTGTTTCAAGGAATTTATCACAAAACCTTTAATATATTTAATGATATGCATCAATAACTTTTGCCACATCTATACCACCCTGATTTCTTACTTTGCAGTTGAGTGTCTGCCAGGGACTGTGTGAGATGTTCATTTAATCCTCATTCCCACAAAGTGGTCTGTGTGCAAGTGGTATGCACACTTACCAGGATACATGATTCTGGTAGATATCAGAAAGCTAATATATTAAAAGTCAAACCGCACAGTGTAGAAATGCAAATCTGATTCCAGATCTCTTTCTCATACCTAGCATCACACTCTTCGTTTTACCACATTGTATATGGTACTGAAGTTTTTAGCTGGCATTAAGCTTAGTTAAATACAAGGCTAAATAATTATGGCTTTAAAGCCCCACATACAATATATTGTAGTTTATTTAAAAGTAAATATATATATTTAACCCAAACACTGTTCTAACTTCTGGTTTTTTTCTTTTTCATTTTGGCTGTCTTGTGAATAAGATCTTAAATGACCACTAGAGAAGAATCAAGAAAAAAATAGTATTAGATTTGAAGAGATATAAGTATTAGATTTGAAGAGATATATTGACCCCCTATGTTTACTGCAGCATTATTTACACCAGCCAGGTTATGGAAGCAACCCTGGTGTCCCTTGATAGATGAATGGATAAAGCAGATGAGGGGTGTGTGTGTGTGTGTGTGTGTGTGTGTGTGTGTGTGTGTGCGTGCGTGTGTGTGTACACAATGGAATATTAGTCCATTCTAATTGATCTTGCCATTTGTGAACATGGATGGACCTAAAGGGCATTATGAGTGAAATAAGTCAGACAAATAGTGTGATTTCAGTTACATGTGGAATCTGAACAAATAAAAAGCAAAAACAGACTCAAATAAATACAAAGAATAAACTGAGGATTGCCAGAGGGGAGGGATGGTGGGAGGATGGACAAAATGGTTGCAGGAGAGGGGGAGGTACAGGCTTCTAGTTATGGTACAGCATAGGGAATATAGTCAATGCTATTATAATAGCATTATATGGTGATAGATGGTAGCTCTACTTTTGATGAACATATCATAATGTACACATTTGTGGGATCACTTTATTGTACACCTTGAATGTAACATTGTATGCCTACTATACTTAAAAAAAAACAGTATTAAAATTAGCTTCATGTCTGCTTGCAGAAGAACACATTAGTTTCCTCAAGTTCCTTGCCTGGCTAGGGACAATAACAGAATCCTAGGGTTGGAAGTATTCCCTATATTTATTCTCCCTAATTTGGCAAAGACCATGAGCATTGATTTTTACCATCTGAATTAAGAGTTTCTCTAGGCCAGAAGACTTGAACTCATTTAAAGCAAAAAGGTAGTATGGTAAGCCATGGCTTTACTTGTCCTTCCGAATTCAGTGCTGAGAATCATTCTGTGAGGTCTGCAGTGGGTTTTTCTAGGTTTCTCTTCAGCTTGGTAGATCTTGGAGTCTTCTGGTACTTAAAGCTCCACTTATCTGTTGCACTTAATTTATATTTCCAGACCTTTGTGTCCTATGAAGACATAAAACCCCGGGGATGTAAATAATAAGAGACTAAAAACATGGACACCTTATGAGGATTGCTACTATTGAGACATCAGATGGTGAATATATACAGATGGACTCATTAAATTTAAAATTCTTTTTACTTTTATCTGCTTACACATACCTTTTATTTGAGTATTATTGTACTGGGTATAATTTTAAAATAAAACTATATATTCAAATAGAGAAGATCACAAGAAGAAAATGCATATATTTTACTCTGTACCTCTAATGCCATTAAATTAAAATCCCTTTGAATTTGTGCATGGTAGAAATTTGTGCCTTCACGACATAGCAATATGTCCTATCCATCCAGTTGATGAGGGACATTTAAACTCACCTAGAATTCAGCATTCTTTTTTTTTTTAAGTTTGTTTGTTTGTTTGTTTGTTTGTTTGTTTGTTTGTTTTGAAAGAGGGAGAGAGAGAATCCCAAGCAGGCTCTGCGCTCAACCCATGAGACCATGACGCGAGATGAAATCGAGAGTCAGGTGCTCAACCGAATCAATCACCCAGCCCTGATTTCAGTGCTCTTAGGCATCAAACTTTATAAAAGTAAACACAAATTAAAAGTTAGCAGAATGCCATCTCCTATTTTGATCCTTCTTTATTATTCTCCCCTTCTTCTCAGTTGTTTTTAAGCTTTCTCTTGAATTTACGATATTTTACTGGCAATCTGGAGTTGATGAACTGTATTATTCCCCACCCATGCCATTAAGCAGGGGAAAAGGATAATAATGATCTTCCGCAGACATTTCGCAGCCACACAGTGGGGTAGGTGCCATCATCATCCTCATTCTGTAAGTGAGGCTCAGGTTTTAAGGAATTTACCTGGTGTTTGAATACCAGTATGGTATACAGTCTGTATACATTAAAGTATACAGTTAAAGTATACAGTATATAATTAAAGTATACATTAAAGTATACAGTCTGTATACTTTACAGACACAGGATTTTTTTCTCGATGCCATTGAGAATGTTATGATCTAGATCTAGCATATAGTAAAGATCCTAATCAACAGTAAAATTGCCAAATTAGCTGGAAGAGAGGCTGCCACAGCGTGCAAATATTGATTATCACCCCATGCATAAAATGGTTCCACTCTGGTTTTTTCTCTGTTACCAGCACAAATGAGACTGGAAGGCAACACCTGGAATGACGGGGCCCCGCCGGTCTCCATGCTATATCTTGGTGTTGCCACTGAAGCTGTGCAGAGCTGGAATGCTAGAGTAGCCAGCAAGGGGCACGGGAGTCCAGATGAGTTTTGTGCTTGCAGGTGCTGCAGCACGCCCAGCTGGCTGATACTCACACATCCCTTCGTAAGGTTTCTTGTTACTGCCAGTTTGAGCCACTTTCATGTCTCTTGGCTTTTCTTTTAATCAAGGGGGCTAGAAGATGGGAAACATTTCTTTAGGGTTTAAATGATGTCAGTAATTGGCAGGAGGAAAAAGGAAATTTAATCTGAGAGGATCACAAAGTCATTGGTCTTTTCCTTTCATCTACTTACATATACTTATACTGACACCATCAGACTAGTCCCGTTTGCTTTGCCCAGGATGTTACATTGTTGACTCCACGTAGGGGTTGCCCATAGTTTTATATGAAAGCATTTTTCAGCCATCCTCTGAAGTGAAATGTTAATAACACTCTTTCTCGAGCTTTGGATTTAGTACATCACACAACACAGAAGTTGGCTTCAGAGTTGGAGTCGTCTTGTATATGTGGTGAGAAGTTCAAAATTACCCCTTATTTATACAGCCTTTGGCAGTTTAGGCAATGCATTTTGTCACCTGTTTGCTGTCTTATGAAGAGCTGGAAAGTTTATGAAGAAATAGAAAATATGACTTTGAGCCCTTGACATTTTAAAATAAATGTACATATTGTTAGTGACAGATTGCTAAACTTGGCTTTAGACACTTAGCTATGTTTCTTGCCAAAAGTAATCCAGATGTGCATAATTTACCCGGCTGCCATATGTGCACTGACATGTCTTTCTATAATCAACTGTCTGTTCAGTATGGTTACAGTTAAATGTTCTTTTTTATCAACAATCTTTTGAAATAGCACTAGCTTGATAACTTATTTTGAATTTAACAACTTCTCAAAAAGTAATGCGCATCCAGTTTGGCTTTAAACCTAAGTGACCAGTCATGTTGAGTATCTAGAAAAGACATTGACAGTCCAAATTCTCTGGGGCCCTATGTATTTCAAGGGTGAAGAATCTAGGATCCCAGCATCAGTATGATCCCATTTTGCTGAGTTTCTTAGAGTGGAATGGAAGGTATAGGTACCTAATTAAATGTTGTCAAAGCAATGAACAATGAATAACATCTCTAATGAAGTAATTCCTTTGCAAAAAGAAGTGGGAAAAAGAAATCTTGATTTGGGATGAAATAAATATGTCAAAAGAGGACATTTTATTTCTTTCACTAACTCGGTATCTTTTGTGCTATGTGCTGGCGACATTTGGGACTTTCCACCTGAGTTAGGGAGCAGCTGTCTTGATTGCCAAGCCATATTTTTTTTGTTGTTGTTGAAGAAAGAAATTAATTTCTAGAGAAATTTTATAGAGAAAAATTTTCTGGAGAATATATATGGTAGGGAGCATTACTGCTCTTTTGCCATTTTTTAAACCGATCGTTAAGTGTCAGTGTGGAGAATTTAGACTACATGATGATCGCGTTGCCTGAATGATTGCACTATCCCTGAGAGATAGTTACCTTGAAACCCTGTCCTTGTTCTTTGTACTGACACTGAGCCACTAGCCTGTCTAGACAGGGGTTTTGTCAACCATGTGTGTCCTTGTTTGTGTTTGTCCACAGCTGCAATTAGGTTTTTCACACTGTCCCCATCTGTGGAGGCTGGCTGCTCAGTGACCTTGGCCAGTGCAAAATCTGTTGAAGCCCGTGTGTGGAGGGAACTCAGAGCACAGATGGTAGCACTGATGATGGGGAACCGTCGTGACTGGTGCCTGGGCTGATCATAACCAACCCATCCCGCCCGCAGTATGATTTTAAGAGAGGTGTCCTGCAACCTACAAGACTCGGGTGAAAACTGGCTCCGCGTTGGCACAGATGTCCCGACAAAGATGAGAAGCATCGGTGGCATTCTTGGAGGGAGGTCTCTTCTTTATCATTATCGTAGCCAATGTGTAGCTCTTACTTTCTAACCAGCTACCACTTTCCCCCACTTTCCCCCACTTTCCCCTTCCACTTCTCTAGAGTTTAGCAGGAGGTTCTGAACACAAGTGCACCAGAAAAGCACAGAGGCCTATAAGAATTCCAGGTTTCCCAGTCTGAATGCTGCAGCTTGGGTCTGGTTTTGAAAACAGAGTATGCGTTTGAAAAAAAAAAAAAAAAAACAAATCTGATTTGGACTAAACTGTAACTGTTAATGTACCCTGCTTGAGCTCACCTGTCAATTTGGAATCTTTGGGGCATGATTGGCAGTTCTTCTTCGCAATTTTGAAATGTTCAAGTTCTCTTCTACGAGCTGCTGACCATTTTTTATGATTAAAACATTGGTGTGTGTGTGTGTGTGTGTGTGTATGTAAAGATAGTTGTATGTTTTAACTTACATATACATATACATATACAATCATACAACTAATTTTTAGGTGGAGAATTAGCATTGCTATCGCTAGTCCCACCACCATCTATTTTTGACTTTTCCTTATTTTGAATTAATAAATATTTCCCAAATTACTAGATTCATCCAAATTCAAAGAACTTAATTTTTTTTTTACTTGCAGTAATTTTGTGAATGTCATGTTATTTCAGAGGCCCATGATTCTTTTAAAAATTATGTATTACTACTGAGGCACCTGGTGGCTCAGTCAGTTTAGCGTCTGACATGATCTCATGTTTTGTGGGGTTCGAGCCCCATGTCGGAGTCTCTGCTGTCAGCCCAGAGCCCACGTGGGGTACTCTTGTCTCCATTTCCCTCTGCCCCTCCCCCGCTGGCGCATACACCCTCTCTCCAAAAATAAACGTTAAAAAAATTATGTATTAATACAACATTTTGGAAATAACAGTGACAACAGCAGTAGTAATTACAGCAAATATATATCAAGCCTGTACATGGTGCTGTTCTAACAGCCTTACTTGGCTCACGTTTCTAACAACCAGACGAGGTGAGCACCATTACTGGTCTGACTTGACAGATGAGGGTGGTAAGTCGCCTAAAGTCACAGAGCTAGGAAGTGGCAAAGCCTAGCTAGAAACCAGGGTGTGTGGCTCCAGGACCCGTTTCCCTAATTACTGTCTCCAACAGTACCAATATTGACATATCAACCTTAAAAAGAGCCTGTCCAGGATGTCATAACAATGAAATGGCCTGATCCTGATAAGTATTTCTATTTTTTATACTTGGGAAATTGCGATTAAGATCAGTATACCTCAGGATCTCCTGTCTGTTTAGGCTAATGCCCCCGTCTGACAATTTGATGTCTCTTACAGGATTTATCTCACCTGGCCTCCCTGTTGAAGCCACTCTGTAGAACTGGGACCAATGTCATATAGTCAGTCGTTCATTCTTCTAGCAGCTTACAAATTAGACACACAGAACCAGACCAAAGACATAGTCTGTTTCCTCAAGAATTTCCCTTAGAATGGCCCACATGGTCATGGCTGATCTTCCATAATTGTTGGGCAAATTGACTTCTGGAGACTATTTTGGAGGTGTGTGGAATTGTCCATACTGATTTATTGACTTGTAATTTTCTGTTTCTCAGCGTCGGTGTAATCGGACCCACTAGTTGCATCTTCCCTCTAGCTGCCCAACATCTAAAACTTCTTGTTTTGTTTCACTTCATACATTTCCCATACTCTACCTCCACTCTTGTTTCCTCTCCAATTTGGTAAAATGGAAAGAAAATAGTTGGAGATGTCCTTGGTTCAGGCCCTAACTCTACCCCTTTTTTAGCCAGGTGACAGTAGGCGAGTTCTCTGAGCCATCATCTCCTTCTCCACGAGGCCCACATTGAAGATAGAATCAGGAAACAGTGTCAAGACATGGTCTTGGCCCTTGAAATGCTGACATTTTAGTGGAAGATGTAGATACATAAACATTACAAGCAAATGATGAAGTTTTACAGAGGTGGCCTGTGCCACGTGTTCTAAGAGCTTAGAGGTGGGTAATAAGTTTTGGTGAGTGAATGAATGTATGAGTAAAAGTTGAGAAAAGGAGCTGAAGTATGCAAGACTTCTTGTCAGGAGATTTGTCACAACCCTGGCTAGCACAGAGAGTGATTTTATAAATGTTCATTTATTCACGTAGTATTGATTGCCTCCTACCATATGGCAGACAAAGTGCAATTTGCTGCAGATGACAAAGGCCACGTTTCTTGCTCAAGGAAAATAACCGAATTGTCCATTGCTCTGAATATTAAGTAAACACACACACACACACACACACACACAAAACCACCTGCATTTTTTCTGGTCAGATGCTGTAGGATAAACACTTGATACACTGATGAGACCTTCCTGCTGTATCAATAAGTATATTTAAATAGGTAGTCGCTTTGTACCTGTTTATTTTAAAGTCTCCATTTTGATGTAAATGAACTAAGAAGGTGAGTATATAAACAGCTTGCAGACGAACTCTCATGCCTGCGAGCCAAATGTATATACCTAGTTTTGTGAAACCTTTCATCAGATCATCTGTTAGTACAAGTAGTTTAGTTCACAAATAATGCATAGTTTTTAAGCAGGTGCTACACAAGTGTAAGTTTTATGCTTCTATTTTTTTGTCACAATGATGCACATACTGGAGAAAATTGCCGGGAAGACTCTCTCTTCTCCTCTCTTCCTGAAATGCAGTGTAAATAGCATATATTGTCAAGTCTTAGTAATAATAACATTCATGAAACATGACTTCCTCAGAGGAGTGAGAAAAATATTTTGATGTTTAGCAAATGCTATCCCAACAGTGGAAGGGATGCCAATTTCCTGTTAGATGTTAAATCAATCATTCTGACTGCAAGTAGTGATTGAGCAAACATGGCCAAATTTTAATCTATAAGTAATTTACGTCTATTCTTTTTTGTTGTAGTTTTCAGGAAATCTAAATATTTAAAAGGAAGCTGTTCACAGGTACCTGGGTGGCTCAGTTGGTTAAGCATACTACTTTTGGTCTCGGCTGGGGTCATGATCTCCCAGTTTGTGGGTTCAAGCCCCACATCAGGGAACTGCTTGGAATTCTGTTCTCCCTCTCTCTCTGCCCCTCCCCACTTTTGCACATGCTCTTACTCTCTTGCTCTCTCTTTCTCTCTCTCAGAAAAAAATAAACTTTAAAAACAAAAAAGGAAGCTGTTTAATAGACCCTATTCCAATATCCAGTACCCATCCCCCATATTTATCATAATCAGCTGTGTTTGTGATTAGTTTCTGTGATATTTTGTCAGTAATATCTTGCATTTGAAAAAAATTATAAAACAACACAGCATTATAAAAATGTGGAAAATAGAAACAAATTTATAATCCCATTGCCTAATACAGGGTTCCACAATCTCTGCACAATTGATAATTGTGGCTGGAGAATTCTTGCTTCGTGGGGGTTGTCTTGTAGGATGGTTAGAGGCATACCTGTAGCACCCCCTGAGCTTTGACAACAGAAAACCCCTCCCAGGGGTGCCACGTGTCTCCGGTGGCTAAAACTGCCTCTCTACCATTTGAAAACTGTCCTGATACGAAGCTATGATCAATTAGGTTGTTCCTGTCAGTTTTTCATTTACATATAGGTCCTTTCATGGAGGTGTAATAGAGTGTGTTCATAATGCCATATTCTGATTTTTATGTCATATAACAGTTAAGCATTCTCTGCTGTTAACGAGGTATCAAAATTATCACTTTTTAATTAGCCCCCTTTTGAATTTTTTATGGATAACATGGCAAATAACATCTTTGTGCATATGTTCCACTTTAAATTTTGCTCTTAAAGTGTGCGTTCTGTTGCTTGTGAATTCTTTCCCTACTTTTTCTGTTAACATATGGAGGCTTAGGTTTAGGTAAAATGGAACCAGAATGACTCGAGTTATCTATAAATTCTAAGGTCTGTGCCCTTATAAGACTGGAGTGTTTACACATCCTGCAAGGTGTCCTTCTGAGGGAGGGCTGGGGGCCCCCCTTTCCTCTCACATGCCTCTATTTCCACATGTCCCCTGCTACAGGAGAAAGCTCAGGCTTTGGAACCAGACAAATGTGGATTCATTCCTGCTGCAAACACTACTAGCTTTGTGATTTGAGGCAATATACACTGTGAAACCTTCTCATCTATAAAAAGAGAGGAAACCGCCTATTACACAGAGCTATTGGAACACTTAGCAATAATGTTTTAAAACATCTAGCAGAATAAGTACTCAGTAACTGACGGCTAAAAGTAGTATTAATAAGAACAGTGTGGCTTCTTTTCCTTCTTGCTCTAAGCCAGCACAGTCCAAAAATAAATGCAGGCCACAAGTGTGAGTCATAGGAGTAGCTTAACTTTTCTAGTAGCCATGTTAAAATAAATAAAAAGAATAGGTGAAATTGTAATACTGTCATTTTAGTTAGGTCAGTATTTCCAAATACTATAATTTCTGCATGTAATCAGCATTAAAAATCATTAATGAGATGTTTTATATTCTAAGTCTTTGAAAGGTGACATGTGCTGTGATATGAAATGTGTTTTTGCACTTACAGCACAACCCAGTGTGGACCCGCCACATTTCAAGCGCTCAGTAGCCAGGTGTAGCTATAATGGCTATCTTATTGGAAAGCACTGCTGTGAGCAGTACTTGGAAGATGCCAGGTTAATACGTGTGTATTATTGACAAATCAATTGTTATTAAATACAATAGCCACGTCTCCCTTAAAGATCAAATCGTTCCTCAGATTTCCTTTTTTTTCTTTTAATGTTTATCTTCAAGAGAGACAGACAGAGACAGAGCATGAGCAGGAGAGGGACAGAGAGAGACTGAGACCGAATCCGAAGCAGGCTCCAGGCTCTGAGCTATCAGCACAGAGCCCGATGCGGAGCTGGAACTCAGAAGTCATGAGATCATGACCTGAGCCAAAATCCGACGCTCAACCAACTGAGCCGCCCAGAAGTCCCTCTCCCTCCCCCCCCCGTTTTTTTTTAAAGCAGGACACCAAACTATTAAAACTCCTAAATTTCACACTGCCCTTCTCAATTTTGTTTAGTTCTATAGTTGTCAGTAGGAATATCTTACAGGTACTGTCACTTGAATGTGGGTTGTATCTTAACTTGCTATTCAGTTTAACGTTTGACTCAGTTTATCCAAACATTACCATTCAGGTATTTATGAAGCGCAGAATGTGTGCGGGCACCATGCTAAATGTTGGCTTCTGTTAGCTCTTCGGTACTCCAGAAACTTCCATGGGCAGTAGTAATATTATCCCCTTTCCACATGAGGAAATTAAGACACAGGGTGCCCAGATCGCATGCCTGAGATCACACATCTAGGAAGTAGAAGAGTTGGAATAAGAATTCAAGAAAACTGTTGTACAGCTTCATACCCTTACGGAACTGCTGTGGTGCTGGCTTTTTCCTCAAAGCTCCTTTCTTTCAACACAGTCCAATCATTTGTATTTGTCCCATTGGAATACTTGGTCAGGACTTGGTATTCCCAGTAGATGGTCACATCTCCTGCAGAATTTTCCTCTGTTGCCCTAAAATACTAAAAGCGGTGATTTGGTTGGTTAGTTTGTCCTGGAGGTCTGGGAACTGTCAGGGGAGTGAGTCTGTGGGGTCATAGGCCACATTCAGTCTGGATCATGCCCCTTGTATCCTTTTTGCTGAGGAATAACCCCTTCCTCGGTATTTCAGTATCGGATTGGAATACTTCTTTCTTCACTAGCCCACTCTAAGTTCAGGGTGGAGGGAGGGGACACATATGGGGGAGAATAGTGCCTGGTTGTTACACGGCACCCATACACTGTGTTGTGGGAGAAAGCGCGGCCTCCGGATTTCTGAAGCAAGTCAAGAGACAGAAACGTATTATGCGAGTCTGACTCACTGAGCAGAGTGGGCCAGATAAATGGTGGGAAAACCCAAAACCAACTTTCCTATGACCTTCTGTGAAATTCTGCTTTGCGCCCTAAGAAGAATGTTAAAAATGATGTGGTCGGAGTTGGGAGAGCTGCAGCTGAGAGACTGTATTGGAAGGAGAATTTCTAATTTTAAAAGGAAGCTCGCTAACCTCATAGCCACCGCTAATAGCTGTATAAATATTAATAAAGCTTTAAACACCTCCCAAATTAGCTTTATTTTTATATCAAAAGTGCAAGACATGGAAGTGGTAATTTGTGTTAGTCCGGCAGACACAAAATTAATTGAGATAAAAACAAGAAGTAGCAGGCAAACCCTTTGGGTGACAAACTAATGAGTTCTCCTGACTCAGGCGGTTTCTAGTGAAACATCATGACAGGAACCGAGTTCCCGTTATTGAGCTGGGAGGCTGTCCTATGGATCAGTGCTCCTTAACAATCGTCAAAGTCATAAAAGAAACTGAAGTCAGGCTCTGTGGCCTTGTCACTTACCAGTGTCCTGGGAGGAACAACTGCACCTCACCAAGAGCCTTGATTTTCCTGTCCTGTGGGGGTATCAGGTGTGCTGTTCCATGTGGGCCTATAAGCCGCACAGTCAAGACAGCAGAGTGTGGGCACGACGAACCCAGGGAAGCACGGGGTAAAGAAGTTCGTTGGCACCTCCAAGTTTGGTATGTGTTTCCCAGCACAGTTGAGCAACACATTGAGAACTGACTGCAGTCTCTTCACGTTTTCTCGGAAGTATCAACCTGTCACCCGACAGACTCGCTGACTTGTATGCAGCCCATAGTCCTTCGAGGCCTAGGTCAGCTGCACATGCCAGGTGCCACATCCTCATGATGCCCTGACTTGTGCAGGCTTTGTTATCAGCTGTGATTTGTTGTTTAGTTGTTTTTTTCATCCTAACATCCTCTGCTTCGTGTCGGATGGGTTTCTTTTTGAAGTTATAAAATGATTCTACTGTGAAGGGTTAAGAGCTAAGGAAATGAGATTGCACAGCTGGGAATTAGAAAAGAAGATAACAGTCAACCTCCTAGGAACTGTGGCCTTCTAGAAACCATGACTGTATAAGTCCCAGATTTCTCTACCTTTAGCCACTGCTACAATTTGTATCCTTCGGTGACCATTTTATATCCCTCGTGGTGTTTCTTCTCATGGGCTTCCCTTGAATTCATGACCCCAAGATCAAGAGTCACACGTTCTGACTGAGCCAGCCAGGAGCCTCTGTCACCCCCATTTTTTCACCCTGGACCCAACGTGTCTGTTAACCCAGCCTTCTAGCCAGATTTGCTTCCAGTATAACCTGATAAAGGGTATCGATTGCCAAGAAAATACGTGTTCATCATTACCAAAGGTCCAAACTGTGAGCATAGCCAGTGTTCTTTTCATGCATTGAAATATGTTTCTTCACACAGTTTGAGCTTGAAAAAGAACTTTTTAACTACTTCCAATTTTTGGTTAGAAGTAGAATATGAAATACAGGCATCAAGTTTCCATGCACCTTTTTTTCCCACACATTAATAACTACCATCTAATTAGTAATGCTGAAGGTGCCAAATGACTAACACGGATCTTTTAAAAAATCAACCATACAATGAGACAATACTTCTCAGAAGTATTTGAGACATTACTATAAAGCCAAGTCTCCTTTAATTACCCTACTTGCTACTTCCCACCATCACTCCCTAGAGATACCATATTGAGACTACGGTATATATCTTTCTAGAACCTTCTGTGTGGTTTCTCATGTTTTACATTTATCCAGAGAAAATGGAATCTTGTTTTTTGTATCTGTGTTTTTGCATAAATGCTGCAATACCAGTACATTGTGATCTTCTAACCAAGTGATCAAGTAAACGAACAGTTCACAGCAACGTCTAAATATAGTGGGTTAGGTTGTCAATTGGAAATTAAAGTCCATACACTATGTTGAATGCAAAATTTGAAAAATCCCTAAGGACCCACAAGATCCATTTGAACTGATCTTACAGCATATATCCAACGTTGCTTCCCCTCACAGTGAAGACGCTATCAGAAGGGAGCACCTGAACAAACAAGAAAGAGTTCCTCTAAGTTTTGTGGATCTATCAGCCTTTAAAGCTGCCCCACTGTCATTTCTTAGGAAGCAGCCATGTTAGGTCATTTGGCCAATTTAATAATCCCTGTGTTTCCATTAGGCTGAGACAATGGTGATCTTTATTCTGTACAAGTGAAAAAAAAGCAACTTAAGTATAGATTAAGGAAGAGCAGAGGGATTGTATGAGTGGCTAGGAGATGACAGAGTTCTATCAAGACTTTTCTTGAGAACTTCTTGGACTGGATTTAAAAGGAATGCGTTGTGATGATGTAAAGGAGTGTGTTATTAAGATTGTTTTTTCAAATGTATTTAGAACACAGTCACATCTCATCGACACCACTGCTCCCACCAGCATTTCTCACATGCAATGGTAATGGTCTCTGACCTTCTCCCTGATCTCCCCCACTCCCCCCTACCCCTTTGCTCTCCCATACTTTATTTTCTCCAGTAACCTGAGGAAGCTTTCAAAGATGGACGTCAGATGATAACTCCAAAACTGCCCATGGCTCTTCATGGTAAAAACAGAAGCACTGTATAATCTGGATTCTCCCACTTCCTTGGCTTCATCTTCTAGCATTTCCCCTTTAGCTCCATCAACTCCAGCCACACTGCCCTCCTCCTGGTCCTTGAACTGGATAAGTAGAATCTCATCTCAGAGCTTTGATACCTGCCATTCCCTCTGCCCAGATATCCCCATGGCTCACTTCCCCACATCCTTGAGGAATTTTCTCAGCTGTCACTTTATTAAAGAGGCCTTTTCTGATGCCCCTTCCCTCAACCACTCTTCTTTACCAGTTTTTTTTTTTTTCCTACATAGCACTTCTTCACATATCACATATTCATTTGGTTTTTTTCTTAGCTCATCTCATGAGAATATAAGCTCCTCACGAGAAGGGTATCCATTTTTTTTTTTTTTTTTTTTTTTTTTTTTGGTCTGCATCAGCCAGAATGATGCCTAGTGTAAAGTAAGGTTCAATAAATACTTGCTTAATTAACAATCCGTGTAAACCAGCCAAGCTAAAAATTGAGAGGGAAAAATGAGGTATGAGGTTCGGAAATCAGTCTTGGATAGGACTAAGGGAGCCAGTAAATAAGAGGAGAGGGAGGTAAAATGCCACTGCGTATTCTTTACAGTTTCCTGACATCTTCATATATTATCCAATTATAGGGATTTAGAGACTGTGCTTTAGATGATGACCTACAACTTCTGTCTGTCGGGGCGATTGTAATTTAAGTATGCTACTATTTCATTAATGAGGGTTGAGCCCCTGTTTAGTAAATAACCAAACACTCTATAGAGAGAAGAACATGATGGGAATAGAATGTTCTTTTTAAAAATATTTTTAATGTTTATTCATTTTTGAGGGGGGGGGAGGCCGAAAGAGAGGGAGACACATAATCCGATGCAGGCTCCAGACTCTGAGCTGTCAGCACAGAGCCTGATGCGGGGCTCAAACCCACAAACCACGAGATCATGACCTGAGCTGAAGTCGGACACTTAACTGACTGAGCCACCCAGGCACCAGCCCCTAGAATGTTCTTTTTAAATAGTGTTATAGTTCTGTGTTAACACCTGCTTCCTCACCTTGAAGTTTGTTGCCAAACTTAAGGTGTTCATTTTTGAAGGAAAACTGTTTGATAGTCTTCTAGAGGCTTCAGAGAGAACATTTGTTTCTTTAGGATCTGCTCCAGGAATATCAGAAAAAAAAAAATACTAGGAAGTTTAAAGACAAGCCAGTTAGAAGAGAGGGCAAGATGAACAGTAATTAGTTTCATAAACAGAGATCCTGCATTATTTTACTCATTGATATTTACAAGGTACTGTTCCTACTTCAGGCTGACTATAAGTCATTTTTCCTAAAATTTAATCTCCCTTTTAAAATTGTTTCTGTCTTCTTTTCTGTGAAATAACATTTTTTCTTCCAGAACTTTCTATCTGCCAGTCAATTAATTTGTCATTGTATCGTTCAATTGTGTGCTCATCACCACCACAGTCAAGAGCCTAGATAAGCATTTTCTCATTTAATTCACAAAATTCTTTGTAAGCTAGATATTTATTGTCCTCTTATACTCAGAGGAAATTGATGTTTAGAACATTTAGTAATTTTCCCAAGGACACTTAACTAGTAAGGAGCAGAGCCAGGAATCAACATAGGGTGTGTGCTATACTGCACACTGTGGGGTCTCTCCGTCACGCCACACTCCTTCTTCAAGAGGCCAAGTGGCCTCTGGAATCTCCCCTAATCTCCATTTGTCAGTTTCTTCATTTGTAAAACTAGGGATTTGAACCAGATGTTCTTTAGGGTCCGTCTCCCTTCTCTCACCGCTCTGTTCATGGCCATTATTATTGGTAGTGGCTACCACTATTGAGTTAAATTCTTTACAAACAGAACTTATTGAAGTCAATAACCGAATGAGTACGTATCATCATCAAGTTGCAAGTGGGATTTGGAGTGGTTAAGTGACTTGCCCAAGGCTACTAAGCTTTCAAATGTAGAAATCCTACGTCAACCCAGGTTTGGGGTCATAACACTGCGTTAATTTGTACTGTTTCTACACTATTGCCTACTTGTTTTGTGTAATAAGTATAAATTGGACAAATGAGAAGAATCTTCATTGATTAGACAAATATTTGTTGAGTAGTTATTGCTGGTCAAATTCTGCTAGGTCCTGCAAACCCAAAGATGAACAAAGTTCTATCCCTGTGCCTAGGGAGTTCAGTAGTGCATGGGGAAGGGGAGGTACACAGGGATAATTGTAATACAGTGTGAAAAGTACAATAATAGTGCCTAAATGGAGGGCCATGGGAACTGGGGAGATGATCAGAGACATGGGCACTGAGAGGTGCCACATACGCTATGATACCGTTTAAATGAAACGTCCAGAACAGGAAAATCCAGAGAGAAAAATAAATTGGTGGTTGCCTAGGGCTGGGAATGGGCGTGGAAGGAAACGTGCGTGATTTCTTGTGGTGTGATAAAAGGTACTCTAAAACTCATTACGGTGATGGTTGCACATCTCTGTTGAATATACTAAAAGCTATTGAATTGTGTACTTTAAATGGGTGAATTCTGTGGTATGGGCATTATATCTCAAAACAGCTTTTATAAAAAAAAAAAAAGGCAAGTGAGTGTTGGAGAGAGTGGGATGTTTAGGTAACTGAGAAGTTTGGTGCGACTGGAATATAGGTTTCAAGGAAGTGAGATAGGTGTAGATTGCAGCCCTTTGGCAAGGACCTTGTGCATCAGATGAAAGCCTTGACGCATTTTCACCCCACATTGTTGTAACGTTCACCCACGTGGCTGTGTATAGTTCATATGTTTCACTTTTGTGTAATATTTCACGATGTAATTGTGTAAATATACCACGATTTACTTACTCATGATCTGCTCTGGGACATTTGTTTTGTTTCTAGATTTTGCTCTTATAAACAATACTGTAATAAACTTTCTTATAATCCGGTGTGAGTCTCAGAAGACAGTGTCAAATACAGTGCTATTTTTATAAAGCTCAAAAACGAGCAAAGCTTTTAAAGGTACACCAGCACACTTGTATAAGACTCACAAAACCAGGAAAGAAGTAATAATCACAAAGTTTAGCATCATGGCTTTTTTCAAAGGCAAAGGGGCAGCAGGTGGGCAGGGAGAGAGGGGAGGGAAGGAACAATGGATGGATGCAAATTTACAGACGATGTTCTAGTTATTTTTGTTAAGATTTTTTTTAATGTTTTTATTTATTTTTGAGACAGAAAGAGAGCATGAGCAGGGGAGGGGCAGAGAAAGGGGGAGGCACAGAATCTGAAGTGGGCTACAGGCTCTGAGCCATCAGCACAGAGCCTGACGTGGGGCCTGAACCCACGGAGTGTGAGATCGTGACCCGAGCTGAAGTCGGATGCTCAACTGACTGAGCCACCCAGGCGCCCCGTTAAGATTTTATTTTTAATCTCTACACCCAACATGGTACTTGAACTCATGACCCGGAGATGAAGATTCACACGTTCCACCAACTGAGCCAGCCAGGTGCCCTAACAATGTTCTAGTTCTTGATTGGATGGTACATTCATAGGTACTTTCATAGATACATAAGTATTTATCAAAATCAACTTTAAATTTTAGAATGATTTTTAGATTCACAAAATTATTGCATAGATATTACAGAAAGTTCTGTATCTCCCATATCCAGTTTCTCTTGTCTTACCTTAGCATGGTACCCTTGCCACAATGAATAACAGATGTTGATGCATTGTTATTAACTAAAATTCATAGTTTATTCAGACAGATTTCCGTGTGTGTGTGCGTGTGTGTGGTGGGGTTTTTTTTGTTTGTTTTTGTTTTGTTTTTTTGCCTAATAGCTTTTTCTGTTTCTGTAGCCCATTCGGGATACCAAAGTACACTTACTTAACATGTCTCCGTAGGCTTCTTTCAGAATGTTTCTCAGACTTTCCTTGCTGTGTTGTTTTGGGTTTCTTACTTGTTTTTGATGACCTTGACTGCTTGGATGCTGGCCAGGTATTTTATAGAATGTCCTTCAATAGGAATTCATCTGATGTTTTTATCTCATGATTAGACTTAGCAGAAAGGTAACAGTGGTAAAAATGCCACATCACATCATATCAAGGGTATATCCCATCAACATGTCTTATCGCTGTTGGCATTATCTTTGATCCAGTGCCTGAGGTAGTGTCTGTCAGGTTTTTCCACGGTAGTTATTCTTGTTCCCTTTCCTACTGTCTTCTTTGGAACAAGTCACTGTGCAGAGCCACACTGAAAGAGTAAGGATTTATGTTCTACCACTTTAAGAATGGAGTATCTGCATAAACTACATGGAATTCTTCTGCGTGGGAGATTTGTCTCTTCTCCCCCATTTTTTAATCTGCCCAATTATATCAGTATGGACTTGGATATTTATTTCATACTTTGGGTTACAATCTAACACCATTTTGTCACTTGAATCGTTTCTGGTTTTAGTTGGCAGGATGTCCCTTTGACATACCCTTGTCATTGTCAAGTTTGGGAGGTATTGGGGTTTTTGTATTTTAGGGCTTTCTTTGGCAATTCCTAAATGTCTGGCAGTCCAAAGTGCTCCACACTCGCCTTGTACAATTCCTATCCCAGCCCTAGAATCAGCCATTTCCCTAAGGAGCCCTGCCACGTTCCTTTTATTGGAGAGTAGACACCAAGACACCAAGGTATGGATCTGGTGTGCTCATTGCTCTTGGAGCATTGTTGCTTCTAGGCCCTCTCAGTTGATAGATCAAGGAAATATGCACACAAATGTGTATACCTGTAAATATTTTTTATATATAACCTTCTGTATCTCTATTAAGCTAAATATGAGTTCATACTGATTCAGCTCTAATTCATTTCTAGATGAATCATTTTAGCCTTTTATCCTTGCTTGTATATAACCTTCATCTCCAATGGTGAGAGACCTGGCTCTCACCATCCATATGTTTAATCGTTCAACTTCAGTATACATGTAGAGTGGTTTCACAATTATTCATGTATACCCCTACAAGAAACAATGTTATTGACTGGAATGTAGTTCCTATGTACAGTTCCTTTTGATTTTAGTCTTCCAGACTGTTTATTTCCAAAGGTACTTAAGTCAGCACCTTATGCCTTTATACCCTTTAGTGAGGTTGTTTCATACGCTCTAAATACATTCAGATTCTTTTGTCACTTTCTGCACTCCATCCTAGGATCCCTCAACCTGCTGTTGGATTTTTTTTTTTTTTTTTTTTTTTTTTTTTTTTTTTTTGCATGCATTAGAATTTACTCTGTCCTGTAAAGTTCTATGGATTTTGACAACACTTAATGTTTTGGAGCTACCTTTACAGCAACCTGCAGAATAATCTCACCTCCACAAAAAATCTTCCATGTTCTACTTAACTCTACCACTCGGAAAGGGGCAGCCACTAATCTTTACTGCCTCTGTATTTTTGCTTTTTCCAAAATATCACATAGTTGGAATCATACAATATGTAGCTTTTTCAGACTGGCTTTTTTTTTTTTTTTTTTAACTTAGCATTATGCATTTAAGATTGACCCATGTCTTTTCATGGTTTGATAGCTCTTTTCTTTTAATATTCCATTGTATGGCTATACCCATTTATCAGTTTACCTACTGAGGGGCGTCTTCGTTGCTTCCAGTTTTTATAATTATGCATAAAGTTGCTGTAAACATTTGTATACAGGCTGTAGTAGGAACTCAAGTTTTCACATCAGTTGAGTAATTACCTAGAAGCACGATTGCTGGGTCATATGTGAAGACTATATTTAGTTCCGCAAGAAACTTGCCAAACTGTCTTACAAAGTGGTTATACCATTTTTCATTCTCACTATCAATGAATGAGAATTGCTGATGCTTTGCATCCTTACCAGGAATTGGTGGTCTTAGTGGTTTGGACTTGAGCCATTTTAATAACTGTGTGGTGATATCTCCTTGTTTTCTTTTGCATTTCCTAATGTCAATGATACTGAACATCTTTTCTTAAGTTTATTTTCCTATTTGGTTAGGTGTCCATTTGGATATTCTGCCCACTATTGCTTCTATTCCTCCCTCCCTTCCTCTGTAATTCATAGATGTGGCATGTATTCTTTTGTTTATATCAAATAATAAAGTAAAATATTAAAACAAGGGAGCAGAAAAAACTTTGAGCCTAATACTATAGGTGTAAGGGCAGATTAGGTTAAGAATTCAGACTTAAAAAAATCAGACTTCAAGCTCTAGCCTTGCTATTTACTAGTCTTGTGACTTTGGGAAAGTTATGTAATTACTCAGAGTCTCAATTTCTTCATATTTAAAATGATAATGTTAATATCTATCTGACCTGTTTTTGTGAGAATTTAATTAAAACAACAGGGTTAGGTAGAGTTCAAGCTAGAGACTTTACCCACATACCACATTGGATATAAGAAATAGTGATTTCCCCGGGGCGCCTGGGTGGCTCAGTCGGTTAAGTGTCTGACTTCGGCTCAGGTCGTGATCTCGCAGTTCGTGGGTTTGAGCCCTGTGTCGGGCTCTGTGTTGACATCTGCAAGCCTGGAGCCTGCTTCGGATTCTGTGTCTCCCTCTCTCTCTGTCTTTCCCCTGCGTGCCCTCTGTCTCTGTCTCTCTTTCAAAAATAAATAGAGACTAAAAAAATTAAAAAAAAAAAAAAAAAGAAATAGTGATTTCCCATCCTGTCAACAAGGAGAGCGTACTCATTCATTAAACAAACGTTAAGTGCCCATTCTGTGCCAGGAGCCGTTCTCTGTATGTGGAATATATCCATGGGCCTCAATGTGGTGGGATTTACCATAGTCTTTTAAACCGGATTGTAATATTTACACATAATTTAGAAAACGAACTTGAAGGGAGAAAAACGGAAGTCAAGAATTAAATTAGTAGACTTTTCTAAAGATTCAGGCACAAGATTATAAAACCTAAAAGCTAGAACTGGGCATAGAGAGGAGGGACCAGCTGAGAGAGGTATCTCAGAAACAGAATCCAGTTGACATGGAGATTATTAGCTGATTATGGGTAAGACAGAAAGTGGTGTTAAAGATGACTGGCTTTTTCTGAATGGGAGATTATAGAACACTGGTTTATAAAGGAGCAGAGTCACTTAGAATGTTTTGACAGTCAACACAGCTTTACACATATGTACTGTCCCTATCCAAATTTTCTTTTGTAAAAACTCTTTAATTCAGAAGTGCTTATGCCCTAGCAGAAACATCTGAAGAGAAAACTAAACCCTCAAGTCAAGGGGGAAAACTTCAAGATTAATTTCCTGTATTCATAGCCACCAAAAATGTTCTGCGTTGATTCTAATAATTGTGTTGCTGAGCTTTTTCAGAGACGGCACAGTATCCTTGCTTGTCTAATAAAGTTGGAAGGTAAGTTTTTGTGCAATGGCACGATTGGCTCAGCAGCAAAAAGAACTGCACAATTTCATCTCCGATTCTAAGCTAAACAGAGCCGAGAGATAATTCCCCTGTGTGTTTATAAGGAAGAGTTAAATCCCTCCCAGTGTAATGTAGCACCAGATCGAAGTAAACAGACTCTGATTTCAGTGCTAGACACAGCCTTAAGGCAGAAGAAATTACACTGTCATACAGAGGATATGTAGCTGCTGCTATTTTGGTGCCTGAGTTCTTTGTTGTCACATAGTTGAAGGCAATCCAGATGAGGAAGAGTGTTAACCGACAAAAGGAGAAAATTCCCCGCACATGGCTAGAGGGATGTGGGGGAAGAGAAAAGATGGTACAGTGCCATCCGAACTCACCAAAAAGGGGTCCATTCCAGAAGTCGCTGGCTTCACCTTGTCTCTTCATTCTTCTTGGAAGCAAGCGTTCACAAGGACGAAATTCAAGCTACAGTTTAAAAACTGTATTTCATCAGTTTATCTGACATCATAGAATCTAAAAATTACTATTGTTCCTTTAATCGGATTAGGGTCCAGTTGCTTACAAAATAAGCTTAAGAAAAAATGGAACACCCACTTCCTTAGGTTTCTTAAGATCTCTGTTATTTAAGAAACAGCATAGTATTTGCCTCTATATATCTTTATCTTTAGATGTATATGTACACGTAGGCAGTTACCCTTAAAAATCAAAGAGCTATTCTGAGCAGGCTTGGTATAAGTTCTGCCACTCAAAATGAAAGGAAAAAAAAAAAGAATACAAAATAGATTCTGTATCCCCAACAATATGGGGATTCTGCTAGATGTTGAGTATGTCTATTCCAGTTATGTGTTCCAGAAATGGGAGAAGAACTTCAGATTGGGTTTGGAGATACACTATACCCTCTGTAAGACAGACCTAAGCTAAAATTCCATTGATTGCCTCTACTCTGATTATTGGGCCACCAAGATAGTTTTGGCTTCTTAGAATTCATTTTAGTTCAGAGCCACAGTCCAGTAATCTCTGAAAGGCCTCATATTTCCTTTTCCACATTGTACAGTCACCCTGATAAAAGGCCAGTTGTCTCTTTGGGGAAGACTGGCGGGGCGGGGGGGGCGGTGGACAAGAATATAAATGACACAATGTAGAATTTTGACTGCAAGGTGATTATGAAAGTATATTATAAAAACATGGGAAACAAAACAAATCATCTTTTCCAAAGTAATTACTAAAAATAAGACATGAACCGGGAGAGAAAGATGGGGGATAAATTTGGAAATCACCCTAGCATTAGCATGATAAGCAATGCTTCTCTCTGCAAATAAAAATGCAAACTCAGTTATAGAATACTGAATTAACTCGAGATAACAGTAAATGCATGATCCATGCTGTGTCTATAGTCTTCAGTCATGAAGACTTTATCCTGGTGATTTAGTTTGCCTTGAGTGATTACCGGTTGTAGTAAATGTTGTCTTTCCAGCAGCTCGTCCTCAATATTTTCTGAGAACAGCATCCCATATCCTTTTGGGGCACTTCTCCTTCCACAATATTTTAAGATTCTGCTTTACTGTCAGTTTCAGCACTCTACCTCCTGGCCACAAATAAGACCAATCAGAATCCTTTCCTGAGATTTTATTCAAAGATGTTAGGGGTCTCATCCTTCTTTGTGATGGCTAAGCTGCTGGCTCCCTTCTTCCCACCTGCCCACCCCCCTTCCCCCATGTTGAATGGAGGGAAACATTCAACATGCAGTAGGAGAGAATGAGGTCAGCACTCAAGAGAGAAACATGACTAAGATATTGATTAATTTTGCCATGCTGGTATTAGTCTAGCGCCATTGATCTCTTTCACGGTTATGTGAACTAATCAATCTCCCTCAGATTGCTGAATCTTCCAGTGGAACTGCTGACCAGTTGTGCTTAATGCAGTCCCTCAACACCAGCTGGCTACACTATGCTTCCTGGGATGCTAAATTGTTCACATCCCTCCCTTCTTCAAAAAAATCACCAGGGCCCCTGGTGGCAAGAGCACAGACTTTGCTAGTCAAGAGTCTGAGGTGGTCGTGCTTCTACTAATGAGAGGGTCTCATCACCTTTAGATCTCCTGATCTAAATACCCAGTTCTCTGGGTTATTGAGATACTGAAACATGACAATGTAAACGATATAAATGTGAAGCACTGTAGTGGGCCGGACACCGTAGCACTCGCTGAGAATGTCCAGCCTCCTGCATGTGGCTGCCCAGGCCGTCACACATGTAGGTGACCTGCTGTGCCATCCTCACTGTCCACTGCTCTCCTAACTAAACTGTTGTATCCAGGCCAGCTTACTTGTCATTCTTCAGCAAGCCGTACGTTTCCCCTCCATTGGGCTTGCTTCCTGCCCTTTATTCATCTATCGAAATTTAGCCCACTAAATTTAGTGATTTTAAAATCGCTAAAATCAACCCCATCTCTTCTATGACTTTTTTTTTGACTGACTGGTCTAAAGTGATCCCTTCCTTCTCCAAATCCCTGGACCGCTCTACTGCCTGTATCTTTAATCTGGTAATTAGCCCTATAATGTCTAGGTCTTTTCTGTTTTTCACTCAAACTGTTATACATTTCACATTATTTTTTATTATCAAACTCTTTTATCCTATTTTAATCTAATTGTATGTTTCGGGTGAGCAAGCACACTTATTTTTTTGGTCTCTCGGGGGGCTTACTACCTAACGGTTACACAGTAAGAACATTGGAGTTAGTCATTCTTTATAGGTCTGTTTATTCTCAATCTCCATGGAAACCATGAACTATGTGAAAATGTAGATATTTTGAACTGTTCTCTTTATGACACATATAATCTTACTCTAATAGGCAGGCACCCTTGCATGAGGAAAGGAGTCAGTCTTACATTATGCAGGAAATATCAATCAAGTAGGACGAAAAGAACTATAGAAATTGCTTGGACCTACAAAGGTGATTTTTGTTCTGATTTTAACATTTCCTTCAGGTGAGTTGGCCCTTTGTATCCCAGTGAGCAGTTACACAGAGAAATAGTGACTCCGTCTCTTCCTGACTGAGAGGCAGGATGCAGAACTGAACCTGCAATCTTGGCAGATTTCACTCAGCTCCCATACTCCTTCTGTGACAGAAAGACTAGCCAAAATGGAAATAATGACCAAGTTATGGTGGGTTTTTTCTCCTTGGCCCCTAACCTATTTACTCTAAGGTAAATAACCTGTATTTTATGTGTAGCAAAACTGCTATCATATATTGCCTTCAACAATATGTATCTGATAGAAGCTGTGAATCACAATTTAACACCTGTCACAAATGAATACAACACAGAACTGGAAACTTCAGGAGAATTTTGGAGTTTGGTTTGACAAATTTAGATAGAGGTTATGTAGAAAGGATGGTTTCTAGCCACAGCATTCTTCCTAGCTAGCCTTTCAAGCAATTTGCTTTGTTAGGCAACTGTAGTTAATAAAGATCTGCTTCTTGTTCTGTGTCCAGGGAACTACTTTGTAATACCGGTGTTGGGGGTAGAAATACCACAATTGGTGCAAGGAAGCTGTAGTGGACCAGGTTTGACTGTTTCCCAGCAATTACGTTTCCAGGAACATGATGTAACTTGTGGTATAGCCAAATCTTTTAGCTAACAAGTAGTGATATTACGGGGGTTACTGCAGTCATTCTGAATTATTGAGGAAACTTCTAAAATGTGTTCTTAGTCTGAAATTTGGCTTACCAAAATCTTGGCCAGAGAGGTGCATTTTAAAACAAACAAAACCGAAAAGGAAATTTTAAATCCAAAATTGCCTTAAATGTATTAGAAGTAATTTAAAATAAAGTTATGTCAAACTAAAAGGAATAGAAATTTGGAATTGTCAGACGTTTTATTATGTGATATCAGCTAATGTTTGTGGAGATTTTAAGAACTTAATGTTAAAGATTTTGCAAACAATGGATAGACCAACATTTTAAGACATTACAGTAGCATTACTTAAAATAGCCCAAGAAAATGATTTGGGCACATTATATTTTATAAGTACAGTGTACCAGTAAGGATACTGATGTTTTTTTCCAATTGCATCTTTATTGAATTCAAAACGTGGCTTAATCTAAGGTGACTGGTTTCTAAATTTAAAATCAAAACAACTTGGAATTAGAAATTGCAGATTTGCAGTCTATCCAAGTTATGAGCATGCAGGAAGCTTTTGTATATTAAAGGCATATATTATATGCTAAGTAAATTTCATGAACAAATAATACATGAATTAATGAATAAACAAATAAAAGAACCAGTCAAGATGCAACAGGGATGACCATATAAAATTTACTGGCACTCAGAGACTGAATGATTTTAATGTTTCCATGGTTCAGTCATTGTTTATAAGATGGAAATAATAGATTAACCTTATTTGCAGTGTTGTATGAAATGAAACAACACACACAATATGCCTAACAATGCCTTGCCCATGGTAGTGTTCTTTTTCTCTACAATGAAAATGGAGCCTTAATTTAAAAAAATAAATTCAGAATCTCTTTGCTATAAGTGGAAAGAGACATTTAGAGAGGCCAATCTAATCGGCAGCTCCTAATTTCCATGATTTCTATCATCATGTCTATAGAGATCATTTCCTAAAGGAAATTTCCCTCCCCTACCTCTCTCCTTGGTCACAAGCTCATACTTGTAAGGCAAGGATTATGAAAAGTGTGCAAGGATTACGAAAAGTGCTCAAAAAAGTAGGGAGAGTATTATCATAGTTACTTTTACAGCATACTCTTGAATCTTGAATACAATACTGGTATGCGTGGATTACAGCTTGAAAATCAATGGCTTCCATTCACTCAAACTTTTGTTGAGTTTTGACTGTGGTAATAGCAGGAGTGATAAAGATAAAATAAGGCCTACCCCTGGCCTTGGGGAGCTAATTGCATATGGGGCAGGCTTGTCCAATATTAGCTATTTTGCAAGGTATAAAGTGCTAGAAGAGAGGCATGGATTAGAATGGGAGCAGAGAGAGAGCAAATAATTCAGCCTTAGGAATTAAAGAAACCTTCATAGAAAAAGGTTGCAATTGTTTGAGACCCCTGAAAGATGAAGTGGCATCTGGCAGGAGGGGGATGGGGAAGCTGAGGGTGGGTGTCTGAGGCAGGAAAGCATGGGAGTCCTAGAAAGAGTGCTGTTACACATGAGCATGACGGGGTGTTTATCTGTAGCAGTAGTTTTTTAAAGCTATACCATTTTAAACTGAAACCTTATATAGAATTCCACATGGAAAAAAGATAAAAACAAAGATGCCTTTTTGAAACAGGGAGAAAGAGCTGGTATCACAGCTGCAGGCTCTGTGACCTCCCCACGGTAACACAGGAGGGCATTCTCAGGGAAGGAAGAAAAGAGTGGTTAGGAGACCGTGTAGACCAGGGCTGGAGGCCAGAATATGTCACTTTAGACAGACTGGACTTCTTAAGTCCTCCGAGGGCTTAGGAGTCACCAAACATTTTTAAGCAAGCAAATAGCATCGACTCTATCAGAAAGAGAGTCCTAGGCTTTCTGTGAAGTGGATCAGAGTAGAGACCTGTTTGTTAATCAGGTATTCCGAGAGTCTAGATGTTAAAGGAAGTGCAGGAACTAATTTGCCTAGATCTGAGTTCTGATGTAGGCTCCTTCTCTGCCTAATTGCCTGACCTTTAAATGAAAGAATCTTAGATTCAAAAGCAAACTTCCACGTGTAGTGAGGCAACTACCTTCCTACTTTGGGTATCTCCTGAACAACGCAGCTGATAAATGACCAGACCAGTGTATGGCCTGGAACGTTTACATGATATGAGACACATTGTATTAGGAAGAGTCTCTTTCTTTCTTGGTAACCCTAATGGCATTTAAAAACCTAAATAATAAAAAACTTAATTTTCAACTAGAGCAAATCTTCTGTTGGGGATTTTACCGGATGAGCTCTGAATATTTATACACAGCCCTCAAATTTTTCTCTGCCTTTTCTGAGGAAATCCTTCCAGCGTTCAGACTGGTTGCTTTCTTATTTGCCCTCCGTAGATGCTATCTGTGAAAAACTGAAATCCAGAGATGAAATGAAGTCTTCAGAGGAATGGGGCTATCCTTCCTCTTGATTTGGAAGTACTGCTTCCTCAAGAAGCATATGATTGCAATAATATTTTAATAGCCAGGTCATCGTTACAGCCTTTCGTCAACTCAGTAGCCTTCAGCGAGTCTGTTAACCCATCCTGTCCAAGGGCCCTCCAGCTTCACAGTAGGGTCACACCTGCCTCCTGTTTATGGTAATTATGGATAATATGATGTTAAATTAAATTTACAGGCAATGTTGTACTTGAAATTCAAGGTGACCCAGTTGTTGTGCAGATGTAGTTTTAAGAAAGACAAAAGAACCATTGACAAGAAAGTAATCTGTATCAAAAGCATATTAAACAGCTTCTGGAAAAAAAAAAAAAGACATGTTTCCTAGGATTTTGCATTCTGTGACCCTTACTACTTTTGTTTTAGCAATAAAACATTTAGCCTGACTATTCTATAAATAGATTTTCAATTTATATTGCCAGGTAATACACAATTTGATGAGAGTGAAGATGCTTTTCCTGAGAGGCTAGTTAATTGGTTTATATATTATTGTCTTGTATGTGTCTCAGTTTTTCCCTTGGCTTCCAAGCCTTTGAGGCGAACGTTACTTTCTCCAACAGAATATTCTCTTGGCTGACTTCAGCAAAGGAGTGACCAAGTCTGCTCTACATTCATTGGCAGTGATGTTGCAGTAATCGGAATAAAATAAGGTCTTTGGGAGAATCTGGCTCAGACAATAGGAGTTACAAAGTAAAAACACACAGATCCTTACTGTTAGCCCTCTTTCTACATGCTTGGAGCTGAACAACGTTTGACAATCACATGCCAGTGCATTTTATAAAACTGAGCAATTTCCCTGCCTGCTTTAGATAAGACCCTCCCCCCTTTGTATTATATCAGTGACATCCAAAAGCTTTTAGAAGCTACTTGGCATCCTTCACAGGTAGTCTTAAAGCAGTTACTGAACTTCGTAACAACATTGAAGCTCTTGGATGTGGTGGTAAACTGTGTTCGGCTCTGGGGATTTAAAAAAAAAACATTACAGATGCAGTTATCAGCTCTCCTGTGATCAATCTTGTTAAAATTCTGCTTCTTGTGTCCTGTTGATACATTATGCAAACAACAGACATAGAATCCAAGTTGTTGGCTGCACTTTTTCTTTTTATCATAAAACTAAGAAAAATGTGATTCTCTAACAAAAACTGTGGGTACTCTCTGAAAATGATAATTATATTTTCAAGATCCTATTGCTTCTCCGATGTTGATGGACCTGATATTTGATTTTCCCCTCTCAGTGGGACCGTAGGTGTGTTTCGTCTGTTCAAGTATGAACCTTTTTTAAGAGAGGAAGAAAGAATATTACTGTACCCTTGGCCACTTCTAAAACATGATTGGTATCTGCATAACGCCGTTAGCCAAAAAAAAAAATGTGCCATTGGTGCCAGACAAATCTAAATAAGATTTTGATGCAGGATCAATGGAAATATAACACGTATAAGGATGAACAACTTGTCCTGTAAGAGAAGTATAAGCTCGTCTATACTTTTTGTGGTTCTCTTCTGTGGTTTTCATTTTTGTTCCTTTGCTCTTCTCAGTCAAGTTTTATCTAATCTTCCAAGTACTGTATTTCTTCCCTGCTCAAAAGTGTGAACCTCTAGAGACTAGGTCTGTCTTACTATCCCCATCATATACCACGGGATACAGTTGGGTGTATTTGGTAAGGTAGGCAAATGTATGGGTGGGTGAGTAGATGGGTAGGTAAATGTATGGATGGAAGGGTAGACCAGGGCACCTCTTCCCTACCACCATAATTGTTGGAATCCTAGAGACCTAATGGTTGGTCTGTAATCTCTGACAATCTTGAAGTTTCAGGGTGGTCTCAAAGAACTTTATTGCCTCTTGGAGTATGCTTTGAAACTACAAGGCTTGGAGGAAGAATCTGGAGTATCTTAAAAGGAATTATAAAAGACTTAGGCCAGCTCTGTTAATTTTGCATCAATAGAAAGCCTTTGATTTTTCCCAAATGAAGTTATAATTTAGAAATGGGGTGTGATTTTATGACAGCGGTAATGATTTCTGCAGAGACAACAGATGTCCCTGTGGCTATGATTTATATGATTTTCTTTTAATAAATAAGACGAATCTCTTTTGTTTAACAAAGGTGCTAATTATAAATATTGGTTTAGCACTAATTTTGCATGTGAATTCATAGAGTGAGACAAAAAAATAGAAGTCTTGTTTATGTAATTTGAATTTTGCTTTACTCCACAGTTGAATAATTCAGTTGCCTGTGAGTAGTTTGTTTGTTTGTTTGTTTTCAATGACTTTATATTGGTTCTTATGTAAATTTTGAGGGACTCTTGGTGGGCTTGGGGGTACTTCTGTTAGGGATTTTATGTATGCTTTAACAGTTTGTTCCAGCAATCGAGTAAACTTTAGTTCAACTTGGGACATTTGAGTTGTCAATTTGGAAATCCTTTGCCAAGCCATCACAGGAGTATTGGCAAAGATAAACTTTAAAATAAATTTCCTTATATTTTGTCTAGACTTCTAAGTACTAACTACATCTGCTTTGCAGAGAATCAGATTAGGCCAGGAGAGTCTTATGTCTTCATTATGCCATTATTTGTAGTACATAGTGTTTGGATAAAATATAATTTTTCTGATATCTCTAAGCAAGTTATAAATAAGCAAAACTTCTTAAGAATGATGGCAATTTCGTTACCCTCACATGAGAGCCTCCCATGTGCTCTCATCAAAATAGCCATTGCTATAGTCAGCCATAAATTGCTGGGTATTAATTACATATATACTACATATTGAATTGGCTACCAAAGTATGATTGACTTGAATTTCTAGATACTGATTAAACAGTTAAAATAGATTATTGGAAAATGTATTTCTAAGATACAGAATAGTTTAAGGATTATGTTAGATAATTTAATCCCTTGATAAAAGGTGTATAATATTAATAATGTATGAAAAGGCCTCAAATAAAAATGTTTCCATTGCTGCCAGAAAGCGGGGGTAAATGCTAGGTTTATTTTAGTTTGTTAGCACACTAGGATGTCCCCCTGAATTGCAAATATTTTGAAGGCTACAACAACTCTGGTGATACGGAGGTAAACATAAGTGAAGTGTTTTAAGCGACTAATTCGTTTTATTTATTTATTTTTTTTCAACGTTTATTTATTTTTGGGACAGAGAGAGACAGAGCATGAATGGGGGAGGGGCAGAGAGAGAGGGAGACACAGAATCGGAAACAGGCTCCAGGCTCTGAGCCATCAGCCCAGAGCCTGACGCGGGGCTCGAACTCACGGACCGCGAGATCGTGACCTGGCTGAAGTCGGACGCTTAACCGACTGCGCCACCCAGGCGCCCCTCGACTAATTCGTTTTAAAGTATACTTTAGCTTCTCATATTAAATGCCATTATCATCCCTAAGTTCACAATGGCTTCCAAGATTCCCGGGTCAAGTTGTGCTAAAATCTTTTAAACATCTTCTAGAGTGTATTCTGTTTTCTACCTGACAGGTAGAAACCTAATGAAAAGTAGAGTGGAGGCTTTAGACATCACATAGATGATTTCCAGGTATTACCTTTTAGTTCAGAGGTTAGTTTTTGGTGTCCCAAGAGAGAGCAACTTAATCTGTATGGATTTTAAAAATGGATTATTACTCCGTACATTTCATTCACATAAGTATTTATTAAATTTCTCTTATTGGACATCATCATAAAATATTGTATGAACTTTTTCTTTATTTGGGGTGATAGTTCCAAGTTCAGTGTATTTTAAATAGTAAAAAAGGAGACAGGAGAAGGTTAAGGATAAAATATTTCCTTGAAACTTAATAAATGTGTACTTTAAAAATAAATTTATGGGACACTTGGGTGGCTCAGTCAGTTAAGCATCTAACTCGTGGATTTTAGATCCATCAGATCATTCATGATGTCTCGGTACATGAGTTGGAGCCCCACGGGGCTCTTTGCTGGCAGGGTGGAGCCTGTTGGGACTGTCTCTCTCTCTCCCTCTCTGTGCCCCTCCCAGCCCATTCTTTCTCTCTCTCTTTCAAAGTAAATAAACAAACTTTAAAAAAAAATTAAAAAATTATTTTATTACTTTCTTTAAGGTGATTGAGAAATATGCATTTAGTACTTGGAAAGAGTACTTTATTTGTAAAAAAGTTGGATAATATTGTGTTTGTATTTCTCTTTTTCTTGGGTAGTAGGATCAATGTCATTTTAGATATTAGAATTTCAGTAACCTAAAAGTAGACCATTTTCTGGCAAATAAAAAGTTGTTTTAAGACATTTAGGGGCACCTGGGTGGTTCAGTCGATTAAGCTTCGACTCTTAATTTTGACTCCAGTCTTGGTGTCACGGACCATGGTATTGAGCCCATTGTTGGGCTCTGTGCTGGCAGTGGGGGGCCTGCTTGGAATTCTCTTCCTCCCTCTCTCGCTCTGCCCCTCCCCTGCTCTTGTGCTCGTGCAATTTCAATCAATCTCTCTCTCTCTCTCAAAATAAAAAAACAAACTAATTTTTTTGCAAGTGACTTTTAAGGCCTTAAATCAAAAGGCAAAAAAAAAAACCAAAGATATTTACATGCCTCATAGTTTTACTTCCAGTTTTAATTACAAGAAACAAAATATATTCTTTTTTTTTAGTTTTTTTTTTAATGTTTATTCATTTTTGAATGAGAGAGACAGAGCACAAGCAGGGGTGGGGCAGAGAGAGGGGGAGACACAGCATCTGAAACAGGTTCCAGGCTCTGAGCTGTCAGCACAGAGCCTCATGTGAGGCTCGAACTCACAAACCATGAAATCATGACCTGAGCCAAAGTCGGATGCTTCAACCGACTGAACCACCCAGGTGCCCCAAAACAAAATATATTCTTAAATATGATGACTCCCTTGTATAAATTTCCATTTAAAAATAGAATTGTCACTTTGAACATTGTGTCTCTCCATCTATTAGGATGTGCTATAATTACCTATTTTTAAAACCCCACCTAAAATCACTTTTGATATGTAATTTGCTGTATGAAATCAAACACTAAACTCATTTTTAATTTTGGAACTCAAATTTGTCATGGCATAATGCCATTACATTTTTTTGGACTGCTTTAAAAATTAGTAAAACATTTTGATTCCGAAATAATTAGGTTTTTATTAGCCTGAAAATAGAGCTCATCCCAGCCCTTTTACCCATCTGCCACATGAGTCGTATGACAACGTTAACAGGTGCTTCTTACTGAGCTTCCACAAAGTATGGATTTGAAAACAGAATCCTGCTCTTGGGTATAACTTCAGAGTTCTCATGTCTGGCTAAACAGTGGGAAAAAATGAGGTGTCTGTCTTCAGTCAGTATTAGAATAAGTGAAATGTGGCAGTAGAAATTTTCTAATGCCAGGTATAAGTATATAAAGTGATTTATTGGCTTGATTGTATTTGAAATTTTGAAAATGTTGCAAATAATGTGTCATCACTGTAAAACATGTAATTTACACAGTGCATATTTCATTTTGAATAATTTGATGTTTTTCTTTGATTCTCAGAATCTTTCTTGATTAGTATTTTTATTTCTCTCTCTTTGTAGGTAAGTGGAGGAGATTCCAGTTAATTATTCCAAGTAATTATTCTTAACTCCACATTTAATTGACTTGTAATTCCTTTCTTAAAAATTCAAATTATATGACAAAGTATTTTGAATGACTTTATTAGAATAAACAAATTTATTGGGAATAGACATCTTCTCAGATATTTAAAAATGGTTTTTATCATTGCATTGCCTTTGGATATTTCTTAAAGATCTACTAATTTACCAATGACATGCTAGATTCTGGATATTCCTTTATTTACAAAATGAATGCAAATTTCATTGGACTCATCTTGATTAGGAGAAAATCAGGTATATACTCTTCAAAAGAGTCATGTTCCCCCTCCTGTTACATTTCTGATGACCAAGTATATCATAATTAATTTTCCTATTGCCTGAGGAGACCTACGATAAGGATATGTAATTCATTCTAAAATAATCAAGGACTTTAGTAATTAATTTTAAAATAAAATGAATCATCTTTTGGCTTACATGCCATCCATTAATCCTGTATGGGAATTTGATTACTGTGTCTGTACGGTTTTTTTTATCTGATAACTCCAGACAGTTCCTTTATTTGATAGTATAACTACTCATCTGGGATTGAATTCTTAATGTTTTCCCATTGTGAATTTAACAAAACTGTGAACTGATATTATACAGCTATCTAAAGCACTTGCTCATAACTGAGGAGTATATGATTCAATATGTCTCAGAACTTAAATTTGTTTTTTAATATCAGTGTGTGTTTTAACTTAAACTATTTCATTCAGTATATATACCTAGCCTGTGTACTGAGGCTAAAAATTTTCTTTTAAAGAATGCGTATGTTTTGACTTGGTAGAATTTCAGTATTTTGGTTAAATCATTCAAAAAGTACATTTCTTTACAAGTTGATTTTTATAAAGTTATATCTTTTCAGACCCACTACGTTATGTTTTACTTCAGAAATTTGTTATACTTGCCTACAGAGTAGAAGTATTTTCAAAAGCATTTTATGTAGTTGGTAGACCAACCACTTTTTGCTTTAACAAATAGCTTTGGCTTGAATAATATATTTTATTCATGGTGGTAGAGGGGAGTGGCTCTAAATAGTTTAATATTTATTCTCTTGGTCTTTTGTTAATTTGAAGATTCATGTAATGGAGATTTAGAGGTTATGAGTGTTAAGACCTTTAGTTGGGGTATTATTTTTGTAACCCATTAATTTATTGTAGTAGGAGTTAGATATGATACAGGCAGTTCTGATAGCATTGACTTATTCTCATCCTAGGAATCAGGTCAGTCCACAATGAAATGTATCACTCCTCCAATTTAGTGAATACAGGGGCATCTCTATTATTAATAAAATACTGACCCTACTTTCCATCCCTTGTTTGAAATATTCTGGGAGAATAATGGTAAGACAAGCAAAAATAGACTTTCAAAGCTACTACTTCTCTGTAAAAATAGAATAATATCTTCATTAAGATGCTGTTCTAGGGGCGCCTGGGTGGCGCAGTCGGTTAAGCATCCGACTTCAGCCAGGTCACGATCTCGCGGTCCGTGAGTTCGAGCCCCACGTCAGGCTCTGGGCTGATGGCTCAGAGCCTGGAGCCTGTTTCCGATTCTGTGTCTCCCTCTCTCTCTGCCCCTCCCCCGTTCATGCTCTGTCTCTCTCTGTCCCCAAAATAAATAAACGTTGAAAAAAAAAAAAAAAAGATGCTGTTCTAAACTATTATTTTTAAGGTATTTTAATAAATATCCAACAACTCCAATACAACTTTAAGGCAGTTATTTATTTTCAATTGTTAAGCAAGCATTTTCTGAGCTCTACTGGTACAATCTCTTACCTGATAAAGATGTAGATTCCAACTTCCACATAAAAGACACGCCTATGTCCGCACGTAGCGACCTACCTACCTGAATCCAAATAAGGCTATCAAATAAAATGTTAACCAAACTATCTCATGCAATTTAGCCAACCAACCCAGGAAATAGAGTGCAATTTAGAAAAATAATAATAGAATTGAAAATATTGCAACCATCCAGAAAAAGTAAGGAGCCACAACTTTTATTTAAGTTAGGAATAATATGAATGGTTCATTATGTCTGATTAAAATGATAATTACAAACTTCCATATCCCTTAAGTATAATTTTTGTGAAACATTAATTATTCCCCAATTTAAGCAATTTTTTCTTTGATCCTGTGGTCTTATTTGCATTGTTTCAAATTCCCTTCCCACTCCCCCGCCCCTTTTTTTATCCCTCTATCAGTTGTTTTTCCTTTTTCCTTTTTTTTTCTTTTTCTGTACCTGGCACTTAGTGTGCCTTCAATATAGATGTACCAAAAGAAATAAGGCATAAACAATGGTTAATAATCTCTAAGAAAAATCAAAAGCCAGAAAAGTGTTTTTTAACTTTCTCCCATTCTGAGGATAAGCACCTCACATGGTCAATCCCCAGACTTAAGAGGGAAAGACTAACAGACGCTAGAGGGTATTCATTTAATCAGTATGACGTGGAAAATGTCTTTGCTCTTAGCAAGTAGAAAGATTGCTCTACCTCAGTAATGCCAATCATCTGTTCTGTAACTACACATGCTACATGATGAAATTTTGATTCACAGATTTTCTTTAGAAATTGGGTGTTTTCACAACTTTCACATTTTCCAGATTTCTTTTTCCCTTCTAGTAGGACTAGCCCAGAAAAACCTTTGTCATTGGTATTGTTCATCCAGTGTGGGTGTTGCAGATAGTGGTGGGGGAAATATATACGTAATGGGGAAAATGCCTGTTACTTTTGCATTTTTCAAAGTCCGGTGGGAAAAAACTGCTGATTCTTAAAACAACCATGATGACAAGAGCATGTCAATCACTGTTTCCATGAAGGGTGGTATCTTTTGGGTTTGTTTTGTGGAGACATGGGGCATTCATGTGTGCTTTTAAATGTTGTAGCTCTGAATAAGCTTTCCATAAAATAACTGTTTGTCTTGATAAATAATACCACCAAAGCAACAAGTCACATGGCATATTCTCCTCAGAACATTGCCTCTAGAGCTTAGCAAACGTTATCTAGGATAGAAGGACAATCCTCTTTTCTCACAAATGCCATGTATTCTATCTACAATGTTCCTGCACAAGATAAAACTTAAATGTTTTCTTTAAGACCTCTTCCAGAATCTTCCCATCATGAAATAGAATGTCGTCTATTCATCTACTTTGGATGAGTGGCCAAGAGGACATTTGAGCTGGCAGTTACCAGGAACTAGATGGCATTACTTTAATGGTCTCAGCATGGGGTTATCTTTCCCATGTGGTGCATAAGAGTGGTTCACAGACATTAATTTTAGGCTAGATAGTCTTAAATGTCTGTTTCAGTAAGTGACTCATGATTATTGAAAAATTCTTTGCATGGCACAAAACTTGATGATAAAGTTTAAACCCTTGTTATCATAGGGTGAGTCAATTCTTCTTATTACAGTCTCAGACTCTTGGGACTGATTCTGTACCCTTGTTCCGGGGAATTTATCTTACAGCAGGTGATGTGGTAGCTTCCATACCTACAGATTTAAGCTATTTTCTCTGTATCCCCCATTTGCAGTCAGTGTAATTTCCAGGTGGGTGGCTCCCCTTTTGTGCCCTACCCTCTTCTTAAATTTAAAACGTCTCAAATAATCCTCTTAATTGACCAAAACTTCCTACTTTTTTTCATTACCTCTCATGGCACTTTCAACCACTTAATGTGGTTCAAATATTAGAATTGATTTTATGTCTATTTTAGGGTTCTTTACCTTTTCCCAGGTAGATTACCCTTGTAATTCTAATTCTTGTCCTGATATCCTGTCACATCCCTGCTTAAGCCTGTCTCCAGAATTAACATCATCCCTGAAGTCAAATCCAAACTTCCTATCATGTCCTGGAAGGTTTTCTGTAATCTTACTCCCACTCGTATGTCTACTTTCCCTCCCCTCTGCCCCCATCACACTGGTTCCCTCTCTGTTCTTCGCAGAAGTCGAGCTTGTTGCTGCCTCAGGACCTTTGGACTTGCTGATTCTTCTTGGAATTGTCTTTCCTCGGATGTGTATATGTCTGCTTCCATCTCTCAGCTCAGGTAGCCTCTCACATGTACCAATCAGTTCCGATTCCACCACTCTGTTTTTATATTTTCTAGATGAAATAAGCCAAAGACATGCAGTTTGAAAGACTATTTTTTATTCTGTTTATGTCCTCCCAAAGTTTTTGTTGAAGTCTTTTCTCTTAAATAGTGATAATATGTGGTAATCCATTGGGTCTCTGAGTCAGTCTACAACTTTTTATTTTCCTTCACCTCAAAAAAATGGTATTCCTCTCACAGAAAACACTGTGTCGAAGCCCTTATGTATCTCATAGGTACCTATAACATGGGCTTTCCTTTCTGCATAGGTGTGCTTTTCCAGTTACATTTTTCTTCATTTTCCAAAATCTTTTTAATAGGAGTACTCAGTACCCATGTTACTGGATGTGTGATACCAGAATCCTGCGTGTGTATGTGTTTATCACACACATTGTATGTGCTTACTAAGTCACCTGATGGGTGGGGGCTTTCAGTACGTCCAAATTAAGATTGTTCGCTCCTGGAGAACGGGGTTGTGATTCTTCTTCACTGTGTTTATAATAGTTGATAAACTATTTTTATAAATTAACTTTTTTCTAGGCATTGTGCCAGACTCTTAACAAATATGATCTCATTTAATCCTGACAACACAATGAACTAGTTACTTTTATTACCTTCATTTTACATCCAAGAAAATTTCCTTAAGGAAAATTTTCAAGGTTATGCAGCAAGTAAGAGACAAAACTGAGATTTGAATCCATGTGGTTTGGCTTGGGTGCTTACCTTCTAAAGCAACTGTTTGATACAGCTGACTGCATGCCCCATAAATTCTTGGTGATTTTCACTGGCCATCTTCATTGTATCTGGAGAGAGCCATCCAACCTTGGTCTTTGCTTCCAGTGGACTGAGTGCCAATTAAGTGTTGAATAGTACCGAATATTAAAACTCAGCTCAACATATTGGTGAAAAATCTAAAGAAGCAAACTAATAATTTATTAGGAACTTGAAAACACTAATGCATCTAATTTTTATGTATGTATTTAATCCAGTAAAAAAAGAGGCCCTTCAACCTGGTCTGCTCTCATGAGAGTGAATTGAAGAGCCAAATTTCTAATTGTAAAAGAGAAAACATACCCACTTTAGGGAAAGAGGCATTGGACACCGAGGCTGTCATGAGACTTAGCATTAGGAAAGCACTGTGAAATTAGATTACACGTCTCTAAAAGGTAAATTGCAAATAATTTAATTTTTGACTGAGGACAGCTAGACATTTGGAATGATTCATCATTGTTTACATAAACTACTATTGTGCCTCTAAAATAGCAATACTGGTTATTACAGGTTAATGTAAGAATAAGTGTATTTTAGGGGCGCCTGGGTGGCGCAGTCGGTTAAGCGTCCGACTTCAGCCAGGTCACGATCTCGCGGTCCGTGGGTTCGAGCCCCGCGTCGGGCTCTGGGCTGATGGCTCAGAGCCTGGAGCCTGTTTCCGATTCTGTGTCTCCCTCTCTCTCTGCCCCTCCCCCGTTCATGCTCTGTCTCTCTCTGTCCCCAAAATAAATAAACGTTGAAAAAAAAAAATAAATAAAAGAATAAGTGTATTTTAATACAGATACGGAAAATGACTAGTTCTTTTCTCAAAATGTTCAGTCCAGAATGCAGAGGTTGTTCTTGTTTAACCCAAGGAGCTAATGTTTGGTGCTTTGATTAAGAAATAGGTCCTGTAGGGGAGCCTGGGTGGCTCAGTTGGTTGAGCATCCAACTTCGGCTTAGGTCATGATCTTGCAGTCTGTGAGTTTGAGCCCCGCGTCGGGCTCTGTACTAACAGCTCAAAGCCTGGAGCCTGCTTCGGGCTCTGTGTCTCCCTCTCTCTCTACCCCTTCCCCGCTCATGCTCTGTCTCTCTCTCTGTCAAAAATAAATAAACATTAGAAAAAAAAAAAAGAAATAGGTCATGTAGAACATAGAGGATGGAAGGAGGATAAGAACAGCTACCCGGTCTGCTGCAGATAAGTCAGGTTAGATGTGGCAGCTGGTACATGCTTATACCAAAATGGTAAAAGCAAAAATGAGCAAAATTAAAAAATGTTCACTCAAATAATGGGCCAGCCTTTGGTCATTGACAGCATTCCTCAATTTTTTAATTTAAAATTCTGTTTTAGCCTTTAACTTTTCTACTGTTGAGTAGATAGTGCATTTAGACTTATTGGCAGCCATAGTAGACCACTTTTAACATAATTGATTTCCCTTTGGCAAATAGCATATTCTGCAGTTTAGTTAACCGGGCATCAGAGCCTCAGGGATTACACCTGAATTTCAAATTTCAAGGAAACTTAAGTAATTAATATACAAAGGAATCTCACCATTCACAATTGCCTTCAACCAGTTGAGACAAGATGAGATACGATTTCTTTGCAAAAACCTTCTAGAACCACAGCTTTATTGCTTATTTTTTCGTGGCAAAATATTTGTTCGTATTGACTTTCAACAGTGATCCTGCTGTCTATAAATATTGTATGACTCGTTTTCTTTTTCCACTCTCTCCTGTTTGCAGTTTAAAGTGCCACAAGCCCAAGGCACCCAAGTGAATTTTTAAAAATACCACGAACCAACTCCTATGAAATGAATAGGAAGCAAGTAATAATAACAAAATGCATGTTAGTCACAAGTGAGGTCATCTTATGTATCCAGAAAGAAAATCTTCAGTTCATATCTGTGCCTTCCATAGCTCTGGCTAGGTTTACTGTCCTAAGAATAGAACTTTGCATCCGGTGGGAAGATAAACCTGTCAGTAGAAGATTCTTCTGATAACACAGGTCATGTGCTTATCACAACCCTCAAATGCCCAGTTCTTTTCCCTGAGATGGCGTATTCATTGGTGGTTGTCTCCTCAGTTTTTAGGAACATGTGCTATTCCCAAAAGAATGATCTTATGGCTAAGGTAATATTTATTAGGTAGATTTCGATTTTTTGTATCTGCTGAATAGGACTCTTCTATGTGCTCTGCAATTATTTATCAAGCACTTTCTATGTGCTAAGCAAAGTTGGAACAAGTTAGTAAATCTGAAAATTCAGCATAACTCTGTGACCAATAAAAAGTACAAGTAACTTATTTAACATACGAAATTATATGCTTGTCTGATAAATGGCTATAATCTAGGTATTGAAGTTGTGTTTATTTAGCGTTTTCTTATGTTTTTGGAAATTATCCTGTCGAGCCCTCCCCTTATTGGTAGATGCTGAGATACCAATGGGAAGGTGGCATTTCTAATATTCTTGCCAAAGAGGGATATTAAGAAACAACAAGACCTACAGTATGAAAACTTCTGTAAATATTTCTAAAAAAAGTGCCAAGAAGTTTCACACTATCCTACTTTAGGGCAAGTAAAATATTTCTAGAAATGAATGACTCTTATGAGATGGCAGTTAGCTTAAAACATTCTGACTCTCATCCTGGTCAATTTGTTGTTGGGAAATGGCTTTCTTACTGATGTGACCAGAGTTTATAATTATCAAAACAAAAAAACCCGCCTGGAGCGCAGGATCTTTTTCACACTACCATGAGGAAAGAAAAAGTGTGATTATCACTTTGCATTGCTTTTATCCAAAAAGAACCACATGTGATACGGTTCGTGGCACTTTCCAATTTTTAAATCCTTGTTCATGAAAATGTGATCATGATACATTAGAAATTTGCCTCAGGTTCTATATCAATTTGACATCTTGTGTTCAAGGTTCCAATTAATGTTAAGAAATTGAATTAAATCCTTTTTCCTTACAGAATCTCCTTCTTCATAAGCCATGGTGTTAGGTTTGCTGTTCTTGGCATGGGGAATGCTTTCAATACGTGACTGTTGTTTGTTTTTTTCGCCCCGTTTGTCTGCCTATAACCATATCATATGTGTGTATTCAGCTAGCTGATAGAAGAAAACTTCAGGTGAAGGTGAACTTAAGTTTTCAGTTGCTATCCTCAATTTCCATTTGCTTCACAAAGAACTCTTTCATCCAAAGATCATTTCCATTTAGTGGCAGAAAAGTGCTATCATGTTTTTCTGCAGATATCAAATCGGCCTGGAATTTAGCCTTTCTTTTCCCTTTATCTTTATTAGTTCTAAGTTGTTTTTTTTTTTTTTTTAAAGGGGGGGTGGGGTGGGGGGAGAAAGAAAAATCTACTTTAAAAAATATGTTTATGTAATATACACACATGCTACATATTTGCGTGTATACTCTACCTTTTTCATGTTTGATATACCACTTTACATTGAACCCTTCATGAAATGTTGGTTCATTTGTCAACTTCCTTAATAAATACATATAAAAAGAGTTTTTCCTTCTTAAATGGACTTTTCAAAAGGCTCTGGATTTAATGTTACACTTGACTGAGTACAATTCACCCTTGAACAACGTGGATTTGAACTGCACGAGTCCAGTAATATGTGGACTTTTTCGATCCAGTACTATGTATTTTCCTTATGATTTTCTTAACATTATCTTTTCTCTGGCCTACTTTGTTTTAAGAATACAGTGTACAATGCATATAACATAGAAAATATGTGTTAATTAACTGTTATCAGTAAGACTTCTGGTCGACAGTAGTCTGTTAGAAGTTATGTTTTGGGGGAGTCAGAAGTTACAGATTTTTCAACTAGGCGAGGGGATTAGTGTCCTTAACCCTGCATGGTTTAAAGATCAACTATATTTATATTTGCTGTAGATATAAATATGTATGTGTTTATAAATATATATTTTTTTTTTCTTGAAACTTCAAACTGTATCCAGATTCTAAGAAATGGAATATTATTGTTGGCTATTCACATTAAATATGAGTAACCAGGGGCGCCTGGGTGGCGCAGTTGGTTAAGCGTCCGACCTCAGCCAGGTCACGATCTCGCGGTCCGTGGGTTCGAGCCCCGCATCGGGCTCTGGGCTGATGGCTCAGAGCCTGGAGCCTGTTTCCGATTCTGTGTCTCCCTCTCTCTCTGCCCCTCCCCCGTTCATGCTCTGTCTCTCTCTGTCCCAAAAATAAATAAACGTTGAAAAAAAATTAAAAAAAAATATGAGTAACCAGGGGCACCTGGGTGGCTCAGTCGGTTGCGGCCGACTTCAGCTCAGGTCATGATCTCGTGGTCCGTGAGTTTGAGCCCCGCATCGGGCTCTGTGCTGACAGCTCAGAGCCTGGAGCCTGTTTCAGATTCTGTGTCTCCCTCTCTCTGACCCTCTGTGTCTCCCTCTCTCTGACCCCCCTCCATCTCTCTGACCCTCCCCCATTCATGCTGTCTCTCTCTGTCTCAAAAATAAATAAACGTTAGGGGCGCCTGGGTGGCTCAGTCGGTTGAGCGTCCGACTTCGGCTCAGGTCACGATCTCACGGTCCGTGAGTTCGAACCCCGCGTCGGGCTCTGGGCTGATGGCTCAGAGCCTGGAGCCTGCTTCCGATTCTGTGTCTCCCTCTCTCTCTGACCCTCCCCTGTTCATGCTCTGTCTCTGTCTCAAAAATAAATAAACGTTAAAAAAAATTTAAAATAAATAAATAAATAAATAAATAAATAAACGTTAAAAAAAAAGTAACCATATATTGTTCAGAACTGGGAAAATAGAGTTACATGTTTCAATGAGCATAACTACATTCTTTTTGAATGTATTTGACTATAACCCCTCAATACGTTATTTGTTAATGTATTTGAATATAATCCATAGACTGACTTAGGAATTCTTATTATACACATTATTTTATTCATGGAGACATAATTGTAGCAAATATTTTTAAAACTTAACATTTTAATCTCTTATAGAAGTCAAAGTAATAAACTCTGGGTACATCCAACTTTACACTCCATGGTAGTCCTGCATTACTTTTTCTTCATCTATCTATAAACGCACCATGACCTTCTTAAAGCATGATATTACATATTTCCCATTGATTTTTGTTTCAAAATAATTACAGATTACAGGAAATTACAAAGATAGTACAGAGGGGCGCCTGGGTGGCTCAGTCAGTTGGGCGTCCGACTTCAGCTCAGGTCATGATCTCGCGGTCCGTGAGTTCGAGCCCCGCGTCGGGCTCTGGACTGATGGTTCAGAGCCTGGAGCCTGCTTTCGATTCTGTGTCTCCCTCTCTCTCTGCCCCTCCCCCGTTCATGCTCTGTCTCTCTGTGTCTCAAAAATAAACATTAAAAAAATGATTTAAAAAAAAAGATAGTACAGAGAGGTTCTCTGTACCCCCTCACCAAGTTTTCCCTGATGGTTACATTTTATAAAATTATAGTACAGTAGCAAAATTAAGAAGTTGATATTAGTATTATATGTGTATATATTTTTGCCTTTTTTTTTCACATGTGTAGATTTTTGTAACCACCACCTCAATCAAGATGCAGAACTGTATCATCACCACTAAGATCACCCTCATGCTGCCCCTTTATAAGGTCACCCCCAATTTCTCACCATTGATGTGTTAGGGATTTAAGTATGCTATTTCAGAATTTCTTTCCTATTTTATCCCTCCATTGAAATCTCACTGTTTTGTTTTTCCTGCTTCTTGTGGGTTATTTGAACATTATTTACAATTCCATTTTGATTTATCTGTAGTGTGTTTAAGTGTGTCTATTTGTTTAGCTTTTTTAGTGGTTACTTTAAGTGTTATGTTCTGCCTCCATAACCCATCACAGTCTGCTGGTGTCAGCATTTTATAAATTTGAGTCAACTGAAGATACTATCTTCCCGTATGTCCCTTTACCCTCCCCAGTTATAATTATCTTAACTATTTTGTCTGATTTTTTTCTGTTGTTCAAACTGAATAATTCCTATTGTTAACTCTGCAGATTCTCTTAGTTTTCCTTCATTCGAGACTGTCTTGATTTCCCCTTCATTTCTAAAGGATATTTTGACTAGATAGAGGATTCTGGCTTAATAGATCTTTTCTTTAAGCACTTGAAAATGTACCACTTCTGGCCTCCATGGTTTCTGGTGAGAAATCAGCGGCCCTTTACCTTTTATTTTGCTACTAATGGAGCAAAATTCTAATACTTTTATTTTGCTACTAATGGAGCAAAATACTAATGGAGCTACCAATTCACTGCTTTCAACCTTTCTCTTCATTTTTCAAAAGTTTAATTATGATGTGTCTCTTTGTGTTTATCAACTATTTGGGGGTTCTCTCAGCTTCTTGAATCTGTAAGTTTGGCTTTTGCCAGATTAGGAAATGTTCAGCCATTGCTTCTTCATCCTCTTCTTTCCGTCCAAAATTCCAGTGATACAAATGAGATCTCTTGTTACTGTCTCACAGGACTCTCGGATTCTGTTCATTGTTGTCACCTGTTTTCTCTGTTTTCAGACTGACAGATTTCTGTTGTTCTGTCTTTGAGTTTACTTATTCTTTCCTCTGTTCTCTTCATTCTGCTACTGAGTCTACTAATGGAGTTTTTTACTTCGCTTACTGTACTTTTCAGATCTAAAATTTATGCTTGGTCCTTCTATCTTGTGTTCAATGTTAATTTCTATTTTTTCATTTCTTTCAAGCATCTTCATAGTTGCTCATTAATGTGTTTTCATACTAGCAGACTTAAAATACCTATCAGGTAATTCTAGTTAACCTCTGTATCATCTTGGTGTTAGAGACACCATTCCAGTTGATATTTTCCTGGTTCTTGGTAGGATCTTTGACGTTTTAACTATTATCTTGCAAGACTCTGGATTTTATTTAAGTCTGTGTAGTAGACTTCCTCTGATAATGTCCTGCCTCTTCATTGCGGATGTGATTGGAAATCCAAATTCCCTAGTAGGTTTTCATTGACACCTGGAGGGTAGGAATGTATCATTATTGCATGGCAGGGGTAGAAGTTTGGGCTTCTCAGGAGACCTTGCTGATACCGCCCCTTCCCACCCACCCCCCCCCCCCGCCCCGCTGGGAGAGGTAGGGGTTGCTTCTTACTGCTCAGTATGCAGAACCCCCCCAACACCACAGGGGGTTGGCCTCAGTGCTGGGTGGTGATGGACGTCCAGATTCCCCATGTAGTCTCTATTGACCTGCTTGAAAGAGAAGGCACCACAGATTTTTTTTAAAGACTGATTTTAGTATTTTAGATGGATGATACCAACTAACTTGAATAATTCCTACGTGTACTTTAGATTTTTTTGTTGTTGTTATGTTTCTTTTAGATCTAAAGATCAGTATATATTTAGTTTTGTCAGACTAGTGTTAACAAAGCTTAAAGCTTACATTTCTGACTGGTGTTGGAGCATCACATTTGAGAACTGCTAATTTGCTTTTCAGATGTGAGAAGAAGAGAATAATTGCAAAGTGTGCTGTAGATGAGAGAGTTTAATGCTTTTCTAGGTATTTGTGGAAAACAGTGAAATTATAAGTATTTTTTTTAAAGGAGGTACACAGCGCTTCAATTCTTGGCTCTTCAATTCATAAGTGTAATTGGAAGTATTAGGTTTTGTTCTAGATTTATGACAGATTTCGTGTATCTGTGTATATAAAGACTATGTTGGCATGAGCTTTGGAATGTCCTAATATTCACATCTTTTTCATATTTTGGTGACAGATTATTTGTATTTCTGGAATTATGTGTATATGTGATATCTGAGTTTGAAATTTAAGAATTTATAGTCTTGTAGATGTAAGTAACATAGTGATTTTATAGCCCCAACACACTCAACAGTCGTTCAACATGATATTGAGGGCCTATTAAGAAATGTTCACCCCAAATAGTAGATTGTAGGTACGGCACTCTGCAGATTTACTGAGCAGTTCTTCTTGTTGTTTCAAAGATTCTCAGGTCAATTGCTAAGATAAATCTTTCAGAGAAACAAGGAATACCAAGGAATTACTTTAGCCTTATCTCTAAGCAAATGCAAGTCTGCTTAAAGGACACTTATTTTACATACCTTTGACACCCATGGATGTAGTCAGAAGTAAAATCACTTGTTAAATGTAAAATCATTGTTAGGTGGCAAATTTATGTATTTCTCCATGGGATTATTGCTTAAACAAATAAAAATGTTTATCCTGTTAAGGGAGTTTCAGAATGTGTTGTATAGTTTATAGTCATAAATTAACTTTTAAAATGAAGTTGATGTATACATTTACCATTAACTTTAGTAGTGAAAATGGCAGAAGTGTTTCATTGACCAAAAACTGTTAAAAGAATGCACTAGTACCAAAATAGTAAAGAATCTGATCTCATTCCTTAGTTTAGCCTATGTACTTTATCTTACAAGTGTGTAAATCCTAGAAAAAAAAGAAGATGGGGGAACTAGAATGGATTGATCACCCTGGGTGTTTAGTTCTGTTTTTTCAAGAAAAGAGAGAAACTTTCTTACCATGTTTGTTGCTTCTCTTCGCCAACTTAGGGCTAGACTTTACGGTTTGTTTAGCTGTGAAGGGATGACAGACTTGGGGGAGGGGGAGGGGGCTTAGTTTTGGAATGTAAATACATGTAGAGCTTGCCTCCTTTTGTTTAGCATCTCTTTAAACTAAGACAAAAAAAATCAGTGAATGAATGAATAGCAGCATGGTGAAATACCTAAATGTTTGAGTTAAAATTTTTGGATGTTTGAAATCCTATTTGGATCCTTTTCCCAGATCACGGTGCATTCATATGCACTCAGCAGGAAACTTCATGGAGATGCACATTTGGGCAGAAGGTCTTTGACGGTGCCTTTTTCTTAACTTGTGCCTTTTCTTCTTTAGAAAAAAGTAATGGCTTAAGTCTGACTGAAGAACAATCTTTTTTGTACGTTCCTTATAAGAATTTACTTATGGTTCACAGATCTTACCCACCATCTATGTCTGCAATCCTTGGATTTAAAATAGCACATATCCTACTGCAGACCACAGGAAACGCCAAATTAAAGACTTAAATGACACACTGCTGAAAAAGACAAAAGATGACAAATTATAAATCAGTCCGTTAAACCTCTAAAGTGAAACTCACAGGGGAAAAATGTGCGTTTGAGCCATGTATATATCTATAATGTCTTTTTTAAAGGTCTTAGCATTTTGGTGCTCAGGCAACAGGTAAACTTAGTGTTACAGTTGGGTTTGAATCCAGATTTTAAAAACACAGTGATGAACAGGGCAAATACGCTTCTTCAGTAGGTAACGCGCCTAGTTATTCTGTGGATATTTGAGCATTTATAAATTCTGTCCAGTTTATGAATATTTGCATCCTTTTCTCATTTTGGAATTACTCTGAGCCTTACGTTCATTTATAGTATCGTCTAGGTGATGTGGTGGTTTATTAATTTTCCTCCTCAGGTTTGCCATACTCAAGCCCATTCCAATTTTCTTGACTTGTAAGGAAGTAAGAGAGTGTCTTTTGTCTCTTGCTTAAGTTCTGGGGAAGGGAGCGAGAACAAGAGGCTCCGGGGGTTAATGGAAGGGTTAGAGAACAGATGGAATGGGAAGGAAAAGGAGGCCTTTTAAAAACTAGTTTTCAAAAGACCCCAGTTACTGCTTCTGGCTCATTTTTCCAAGCTTCCCTTTGGGAGGGTTTCTTTCACAAAGGCACCGAGTCCCCCTTAAACTCCGAGAGAACGTGCTCCTTCTGGGTGGTAGTGTGAGAATGTCACCGTGGGCTGGTGACATTGCAGCTGGTCGTGAAGCTATAATAATAATAATAGCAGAGGGAGTCCTGGCACCCCTGCTCCTGACAATTCTGAGGAGCATCGCTTGGTGTCCTGGAGGTGAGACCACTCCTTTGCCGGAAGGAGAGCCTTGCAGACGTGAACCAAGCTGAAAACACTGAGGCACACTCATATCTCACTTGATTTCAGTTCTTTTTAAGTTCGTTGAAAAAAAGAAAAAAAACCTGGGGTGCACAAGCTTACACATGAGTGAGCGTGCGCGCGTGCGCGCACACACACACACACACCATTTTGGGAAAATAGGTCAAGCCTTAGCTCTGTCTTGTGCCCAAGGGTGTGATTCTAAGGCCAAATGCCTTCTTGAAAATTCTGTGCACGTTACCCTCTTTACTGGTGTGATGTTGTTTCAGTTCCAACAGAGCAAGAGGCAACACAGGGCAGTAGGGACAAAGACAGATCAAATCAAATGCCGGAATTTAGGGCAGAAGTAGAGGGACATGACAGGACTGAGTGCTGGCAAGTTCGCTTTCTTTGCTGCCATCTTCTTTTTTCTTTCGTCTGTGGTCTTGGGAAGGGTTGGTTCTTCCAACCAGAAAATAGAGCTCTTCCTTCTGAATAATTTGTTTCAAACAGAGGAGGGAAAGGTAGGTGGCAATAAATGCAAAATTTTATGGAATATATTTTGAGAACAATTTTAAGAGATACTAAAAGACATTTGACTCACCAAACAGTAGGGAGAAAATAATCTAAAATTTTTTTAATGTGTTTATTTATTTTTGAGACAGAGAGAGACAAAGCATGAGAGGGGAGGGGCAGAGAGAGAGAGAGAGAGAGACAGAATCCGAATCAGGCTCCAGGCTCCGAGCTGTCAGCACAGAGCCCGACGTGGGGCTCGGACTCATGGACTGTGAGATCATGACCTGAGCTGAAGTCGGACGCTTAACCGACTGAGCCACCCAGGCACCCCGGGAGAAAATAATCTAGGTGAGGGGCACCTGGGTGGCTCAGACGGTCGAGTGTCCAACTTCGGCTCAGGTCCTGACCTCAGGGTTTGTGGGTTCGAACCCCACATTGGGCTGTCTGCTGTCAGCTCAGAGCCTGGAGCCTGCTTTGGATTCCACGTATCTCCTCTCTCTGTGCCCTTCCCCCGCTTGTGCACTCACTCACTCTCTCTCTCTCTCTCTCAAAAAATAAAAATAAATAAACAAACAAACATTAAAAAATAATCTGTATGGAAAGTGTAAGTTACGTAAAAAATAATGACATGAGGAAATGAGAGTGCAGTTGAGTGAGATCTGTAGTGTGCTGTGACCAGCTTCGCAGCCGGCAGCAAGTGAAAGAGGTCTGACGATGTAGAGCCCCGATTTTACTGTCTGCACAGCCCTTCTGGAGATTAATTGATGTGGGAAGGGGAGCTGGTGTTAAAGGATAGGCCACAGAACAGCTGCATAATTTGCTGGCCACGGCAATGTGAAAATGTGGGCCCTCTTTTTCAGAAATTAAGAATGTCAGGACAGCAACAGCAATCCTTAAACCAAGCACGAGACCCTTCTGAGTGCGGGCTCTATGCCACTGCACAGGTGACATACCCATGAAGCTGGACAGTCCTATGCTTGTCCCTTGACTTAGGCACCCTATCCTTTCATCCACCGACTGCTTATTATATACTTGGAAGCAGCTCGATGAAAACAAGATCTATGTGTTATACACACTCATGCACACACACTAAGCTTTTTTTCCTAATACACATAATTCTCTAAATTAGTAAAATAAAGATTTTGGTCCAAGTTGAAGGAAAACTAGTATGTTGTAACCATTGGAAAATTTTACCATGTCAATTGTGAAATGATTAATGCAACATTATTAAAAATTCTCCCAACTCTAAAATTCTGTGATTCTAACATACATAATCATTTATATGAAGATATAATTTAAAATCGTAGCTAATGTTTAGTTTTAATAAAATGTACAAATAAAATAATATTTTAATAAAATAGTAACTCATGGATGTAAGGGAGATATTGAAAACATTTAGTATTAGAAAAAACTTTTCGATTTTATGGCTTATATGTTTGTAATTTGGAAAATGAAGATAAAATGAGTTAGCTTTCTATAATCAAGTTTTCAGAACTAATAGAAATGCCTTTTTTTTTAAAAGATTTTAAGTAATCTCTACATCCAAAGTGGGGCTCGAACTCACAGCCCCAAGATCAAGAGTCACATGCTTTAATGACTGAGCCAACCAGGCGCCCCACTAATAGAAATGTCCTAAAACTGAATAAAAGAAAGTAATAAAAAGAAAAATGTTAGCTTTGGTTATTAGTTTTTTTTTAACTTACAACTGGGGTCAGTGCCACCAGTGAGTGTTAATGCAAGTCTTCAACTGTTCAAAAGAAAAATGTTAGCTTTTATTATTATTATTTTTTTCACCTATAGCCTGGGGTTAATGCCACCAAGTGGGTGTTAAATTAATGTGTGTCCTCAACCATTCGAGGCAAGACTTAAATTTTACTGTCCTTAGAGATATAAAGGAGAATGACCAAGTGAGTCAATGAACTGAAATCAGAGCAGGAGAGAGTACAGCTGGATGTTTACAAGCATGGAGCCTATGAAACAATAAAATACCATAAGGTGTATGGACAAGGTGTGGAATCGTTGTTTCTGGATAACTTCAATAATATGTACAAGGATGGACAATATCTTCTCGTTTATCTTCCAGAGCTCTGATTTGCACTGAAACATTACAAGGATGTAAAATGATTTTGTAATGTATGTGTGTCATTTTAGGCACACATATAAATCCATGTATTGAAAATAAGTGGTTATTTTTATATAAAAAGATGGTATTTTGTTAATAACCCTCTAGAAATGCTACTTTAAAATTACAGTATCTGGTCTAGTCTCTACCTGCTCGTTCAAGGCCACAGCAAAGTCAGTTTGCCACTCTCACCCCCACTGCCTTTGGCAGGGTGACCGTTCGGGCTTCTGTTCCCTGATTTCTCTAGTTGGGCAAGTCTGTACCTTAGGTTGTCTTAGGCGAAATGGTTTCTTAGAAATGAAGTTGAAAATGGAGCTCCTGGGATTTCTCACTCCAACTGCCTTTCTAATCACCACATCCAGTTTCTTCCACTCATGAAGAATAATATTTCCAAAAATTACACTTTTTTTTGTTCTTTATTAAAAAAAAAACCACAAAACTCTTTTCTGACAACAAGAGAAATGTGCTCATTTTTAAAAATATACTCCTTACAGAGAAAGGGCATATAGGAAATGTAAGTTCTCCATGACCTAACTTCCTTGAGATAATAATGATGAGGTTTGGTGAAACATTTTATAACCAATAAAGCAACAATTTAAGAAGTCCGGGATATTGAATTCACAGTTTATATTTCTTTAGATTGACTATCTTCTAGGACAACTTCTGACAAGACCACTGTTCTTTAAGAAAATGGAGACCTGATCTTATATGGTTCACTCGGTCCACAGAGGGCTTTTTCAACCCTCTGCATATGCATTTGTCTTGTGATTTAGCGTATTATCATATCACTTCCCTGGGGTTTTTTGATAGACTTTGTTAGAAGTAATTTTTTTTTATTATTATTTTATTCTGTGAAGTCATTTTGGGGGCCAATAAAATAGTAGCTGAGATAACTCATACAGAGGCCAGTGTCGTCTTTTGATGTCCTTAGTGTTGGACACTCTTGGGCCTTACATAGCAGGTACTGGTTTTTATTAGCCTGAGATTATTCAGATTCAAGTCTGGTGTGGAATACATTTAATGATGTTGGATCCCTTTCAGATTGAGTCAAAAATGAGGCAAAATCTATCAGGTATCAATAATGGGGCTTTGGAGTGGTGGGGGGTTCGGAGCCAACGGCCAAGAAAGAATTCTTGAAGACTTCTTTGGTGCAAAAAGTGCTTTTTATTAAAGCACAGGACAGAACCCATGGGCAGAAAGAGCTGCACTGGGGTTGTGACAGGTGATTGATATATACCCTCAGGTTGGGATGGGGTTATGGACAACATAAGTCTCTAAGGCATTTTGGAAGCAAGGTTTCCAGGACCTTGAGGAGCTAATGCTATTGGGAAAACGCCATGTATTACCGTTTAGTAAAACCTCAGTCATAAGGCCCTTCAGATGTATATCAGAGGGCCATAAGCATGGAGTATGATTGCTAGCATATATCCTGGGGGAGTTAATATAAAGGAAGTTTTCAAAGGAATTTTTATATGTTAAAGTAGACTTACAGGATCCTGGTGGGGGGGGGGGGAAGGGTTAGGATAATATTAAGCCAAGATTCCCTTTAGCCCCTAGCAAAGTGTCGTCATCTGAGGCAGCTGAGCCCCTAGAGGGAGGTCACTCTGTTTGTCTCAAGGACTTGTCAGTGAGCTGTAGGCAGTAAGGGAATTTAATTTTTCATTTGCCTTAGTTTCCCACATCACCATGGCAAGCACTTCAACGCCTTTCCTTTGTTCTTGGGCAGCCAGGAGTGTCCATGGAACATCACACATATTCCACATGGTGGGAGTGGGAGTGGGGGGGGAAATGCTATTAGCTTGTACTTTGCCCTCAGTTTACCCCACGCTCCCTCATCGTTGAGGCTGGTTTTCTGGTATATCTTATCAACTAACCCCATAGATATTTACAATGGAAGTGTTTTGTTTTTTTTTTTTAATGAAAATTAAAACTGTTCAGCCATGACAGTATCAATTGCAATATTGGCTTTCTTGAGAATTTTTCTGTCTTTGAGAGTTTTTCAAGGCAATATTTTTGATGTCTTAAATTGGTAGCTCTTTTGCTGAAAAATCAGTCTTGCTGTTCCACTTTAGAAGAATATGCTTTGACACTCAGAGTAATTGTTAAATGCAAGGCGATGATGATTATTCTGCGTGGATGGTTGAGTGACAGGTTTCCTCTTCAGGCTAATTTTTCGACATGGTTAGTTAGTCTATCCTTCAGGAAGAAATGAGGTGGGACAGTGTTTTGTGCTTTCCTGGAGGGCTTTCCTTTTCGTCCAGGTCCTCTAAAAGGATGCAAATCACTTCCAAACAGTCATCCCCCTCCCTCCCTTTGTGGCCTCCTGTGTTTGTCCTAATCTCCCCCTCCCCTTCTTTTTGTTTTTGTTTTCTCCCCCTCTATTAAGGGAGAGTAAAGAGAATAGCAGTCCGCTCTCCCTTTCTCTCCCCTACCCTGGAGGGTGGGCTGAGAAATAAGGAAGAACCTTCAGTCCTGCCCTTTGGGTAGGATTTCTGATGACTAAACCGGTTGGAACGTTGCTAAAACGAGTTTTGGATAGCTTCCCTACTCTCCCTGCCTGCCATCTCCACGGATTACTGAGGATTGGCTCTACTGCCAAACGAGGCTGATATTGAGCCTCGAATTTTGACCCATTTTTCATCAAGTTCGACTTAATACAAAAGTTGCAAGATTTAGTAGTAATGCAATTATTGTTCTTATAGCCAAAGTCAACTTCATACATGCTGAATTCCATCTCTTGGGCTGAAGACCAGAGCCGTTTGTGCAGAAGGTCCACGGCCCATTGAGTTGTAAGCAGTCATGCCTGCAGCCACAGGAGAGCTCAGGGCTCTCTCTTTTGACCCGAAATCCTTATCCAGCAAATGTAATACAAAGCCTTCAGGATTACTTGCTTTAGAATGCGGGACATTTCATAACTAAACAAGTCAGTAGTGAGGGAATAGTATGCCTTTTTTTTATTTTAACCTGCAAATCTGTGTTTGAAATGAATGAAGTGAATATTAAGAAATTTACAGTTTCCCTGGGAAGCTGATGACTGGTAAATTTAGGTTGATTGGTGGAGAAGAATGAGGGCAACCAACTTTTATAAGCTACCTGGCCTGAAGTTCATGCTGGTTCTGCCTTCTCCCAAGTGTTTGAGGCCTTAAGAGCAACTTTGTGATAAGTAATGTAACAACGATGGTGGACAGAGAAGTATAAAAAGAATTCGAATTTCAATTTTCAGAGGTCTATGGGAATTAAGACGTGTGTGTGTGTGTGTGTGTGTGTGTGTGTGTGTGTATGTATGAAGTACCTTCCGTTCATATTTCACAAACTCTCATGCAAGTCTTATTTATAATGAAACATGAGTGCTATTGCCAGGACCTACTAATAAAAATGATCAAATCATTTTCAGAACCCTAAAATAACTTAGGTAGAAAAATTTCTGTTTCATTCTCTTCTGTTTAAAAAAAAGAAAAAATCCCATCCCCCAGACCTCCAACCAGCCATGGTACTGAAATGACAATGTCAAAATATATAGTGACGATGCTAACGGACTACTAATTAGTGACAACATCTTATTAATATAAGCTGTCACATTTTAATCTAGGGGAGGAAAGAAGACTAAAATATTACAAGAAGAATTCTCTGGAGCAGGTTACAAACATTTGGGGAACTGGAAAACAAAGATGAAGCACAGGGACTGGTAAAAGGTTTCAGTGTTTCTCTTGCTCACATGACGGAGCAACAGTCAAAATATACCCCTGTGATTTGTCGCATCTGGTAGAAATGCTGCAGTAGCTGACAGGGGACGATCTCTGGCTTTGGAGAAGAAAGGAGTAAACAAGACCGTGTGAAAGAGAAAACTGGTTAGTAATCAGAGGCCACATTCCCCAGCCCCTAAAACAAGTTCTAGCCTTTGCACCATGCCAGAAAGAGGTCAAGAGTCTGAGGGAAGTTTTGTTATGAAGGGTGTTGGTTTTGTATTTCTAAATTTTGGGAAGACATAGCCTCGTACTTGGGGTACAATGGTTTGAACCCTCAGCTCGGTTTTAATAACCGCACGCACTCTAGTGCAGCAGTACATTAGCACCTAATTGAATGGGTTTGAAAAGACGGCCCATTTCCATATTTCACTGCACCCTTCATGTTTATGAAGGACAGACCGTCTTTTCCTTAGATACCTTTTCTCACCATTTCTGTTTTAGAAGGTACGCTTCCCTCCTTATTCTTACCCAGAGTGTTTTAAAATTTTGTGTGTTTGCCCACAGGTCTTGTGGCATTTAAACAAGGTTTTCAACACGAAAAAAAAATCCATTTCTGAGCTCTGGAAGTTCTTTAGGTCCTCTGACACATAAGGCAACATCAGCTACAGGACAACCAAATATAGCTGGTTTTGGAGACCGCAGAAGGAAAGCAGGAGCCAGTCTGGGCTTTTCTGTGACTCCCTGGGGTACTGAAAGCTAGGTCTCCTGCAGAATTGAACCCTCTCTTTCCAGAGCATGACAGTGTTTCCACATAGCCCACATTTCCCCTTTCAAATTGGTGAGGGCAGACAAGACACCCAACACCAAGCTGCTTGTGCTTTGAAGAAATATGCTCACAGAGGACTCCGGCTCACGTTATGTTCTTTTAGCTCATACGCGTTTCTCAGAAGGGAGATCTACAAAGAAAGCCCAGTATCTTGTTTCTACACTCACAAAATTGTCTGATTTCTTTTTCATAGATCTAAAAATGAAACATTAAAAAAAAAAAATTGAGTGTACCACATGTAGGTGAGAAACTAGTTGGGTTATTCCTGTATTTAAAAAGTAAAACTAGGGGCGCCTGGGTGGCGCAGTCGGTTGAGCGTCCGACTTCAGCCAGGTCACGATCTCGCGGTCCGTGAGTTCGAGCCCCGCGTCAGGCTCTGGGCTGATGGCTCAGAGCCTGGAGCCTGTTTCCGATTCTGTGTCTCCCTCTCTCTCTGCCCCTCCCCCGTTCATGCTCTGTCTCTCTCTGTCCCAAAAATAAATAAACGTTGAAAAAAAAAATTTAAAAAAAAAATAAAATAAAATAAAAAGTAAAACTGGGGAACCTGGGTGGCTCAGTCGGTTAAGCCTCCGACTCCTGATTTCAGCTCAGGTCATGATCTCACATTTTGTGGGATGGAGCCCCGCATCAGGCTCTGTGGTGATGGCATAGAGCTTGCTTGGGATTCTCTCTCTCTCTCTCTCTCTCTCTCTCTCTCCCTCCCCCTCTGTCTCTGACACTCCACTGCTCATGTGCATGCACACACACATGCACACACACACGCTCACTCTCTCAAAAATAAACTTAAAAAAAAATAAAAATAAAAAGTAAAACTTGCTAATCTACCAAAAAATAGCTTTACCTTTTTTTTTCCTTTAAGATTTAAAGGTGAAAAACTCTTCCTCTGAGGTCAGGATCAATTGTCATTTTAGAAGATATGAAAATCTACAATGAAGTAGAAAACTTACTGAAAGACCATTTGAATAAGATGAATGTATTCCAATCTAGAAGTCTTGTAACATACATTCCAGGGTAGTAAAGAAAGTGGCCAAGTTTATTGAAACACCTTGGTTATCTGGTTTGAAAACTACAGTATGTAGTATGTAAGATTAGACCAGAGCCCAAAATGAACCAATATTTTAAAAAGGAGAATTGTGACCTACAGACCACAGACCTGAAAAGTTGAGCTTCTCTACCTGAAAAAAAAAACAATTTTTAAGAAATCAGCCTTAAAACACTCCGAACAAAAGAAATCAAGCAAAGCAAAAAACAGCCCTAATTATAAATCTGATTGTCAGAAGGTAACGTTTCATTTCATTTAACTTTCAAATGGGCAATTCACTCACCTGGTTCACAATTTAATAGGCACAAAAGGCACAAAAGGGCAGACCTTTTGTGAGAACCCGTCTGCTCCCCACCTCATAGACAGCAACAACAGTCTCCTTTTAAAGAAGTTTAGGCGACAAAATGATTTCACTTTATGAAATCAATAAATGTTATTCATTTTGCCTGAACAAGCCTTTTTGATTCAGTTATGCACAAAATATTAATTAAAATTGGAACAGTGTGTTCTCAGTCTCTGTTTTTCAAGCTGTTGGTTGCAGTGTGATTAGGGAGACATGTAAAGACTTTTGTGGTCTTGTGTTTATTATTATTTTTTTAATCAAAATGTGTTGTGGTAAGAGAGCAGGTTCTGTAATTTTTTTTCTTGTCCATGTATATTCACTCACACGTGTACATGTGTATTGAGTCTCAAGTATCAAAAATACAGCGAATCACGGTCAAAGTTTGAAATTCATGGCTTTACTTTTACTGCCAGTTATTTCTGAAGTGGATCTTAAGTCACTTTTGAGTGCAAAACTATATAAAGGTTCATATCCAGCCAGGAGCATATGTGTGATATGTCACCTCCGTGATAGCCCAGAAACGATTGTGGCCACAATTATGAAAGAGCCTGGGCCCTAAGACTATTGAAGGCACCAACCAGGCTTCTGGATTCATTAGCCTCTAAGGGCTTATCTGTACTTGGGGGAAGTGCTCTAAAACAACCAATGAAATATTCTTAAAAGTGGTAAGACAAAACACAAGGAAGGTCCATTCTATATTCTACCCTGGGAAGTATTGGAAAGAAGACCGTCTGGGCTCATACTGTACCCTGAGAACAATTGAGTTCTCTGAGTCTTTGGAAACTAAAGAAGATGACAAAAGGACAACTAGTGTTGGCTAGCCAAATGCCTGATTGGTGTCTTGTCTTCTGCCATTCCCTACCTGTGTGGCACTTAGCCTCCATGAGCCGCAGTTCCCATATCTGTTTTTAAAATAGTCCTACAATAGTGGTGCCTGGCTGGCTCAGTCGGTAGAGTATCTGACTCTTGATCTTGGGGTTGTGAGTTCAAGCCCCACATTGGGTGTAGAAATTACTTAATAAATACAACAATCTGACATTAGAAATAAAAACTGGAAAGAAAGCACTAGTTTCTCAGGGTCATTGTGAAGGTTAGCTTACAGAAGACCTTGCAGTCTGACCACCACGTTGTAGGCCTTCAATAAATGGGAATTTCTTTCCCCCTATATACGAACTCATTGAAGCAAGCTTCTGGTATAACCATCCTGTGCGCGCGCGCACACACACACAGAGATACACACATACCCACCCACATACAGAATTATCTTAACCACCCGGCAACATTGATTGAATGTTATTTAAATAAATGCTACTAAACTCTTCAAAATAGTTTATCAATAGGGGTGCCTGTCTGGCTCATAGAGCCCCATGTTGGGTATAGAGATTACTTCAATAAAACTATTAGTAAGTACAAGTGACTGCATCAGAGATGCAGTGATACACAAGTGGTTAAGAGCGTGGGCCTTGACGCTCTGCTCCCCAGGACATGGGGCAAGTCCCTCAACCTCACGAGTCCTCGTTTCTTCATCTCTAAGACCGTGATAGTGAAAGAAGTACCTCCATGTGTTCTTCTATGTGTGAGTTTGAAAGGAATGATCTGAGAGGCGCCTGGGTGGCGCAGTCGGTTAAGCGTCCGACTTCAGCCAGGTCACGATCTCGCGGTCCGGGAGTTCGAGCCCCGCGTCGGGCTCTGGGCTGATGGCTCAGAGCCTGGAGCCTGTTTCTGATTCTGTGTCTCCCTCTCTCTCTGCCCCTCCCCCGTTCATGCTCTGTCTCTCTCTGTCCCAAAAATAAATAAACGTTGAAAAAAAAAAATTAAAAAAAAAAAAAAGGAAGGAATGATCTGTGTTATAATATATACAGAGTCGTTTCAGATCACTTAAGAATGCCAACAAGATGGCAAGGAAGAGTGGTCAGTTGGTTACCAAAGGATGGTTTTCCACAAAAGTGCGAAAGTGAGGCTTTTGGGGTAAGAGTTTGAAGTGGGTCTAAAGAGAGACTGGTGGAAAAGGAGAGCTTTTTATTCAGGCTCATGTTCTACCGTTCACAGATTCATTTTTTGATATTCCCCCTTTTCATTTTTAGCTCCAGAAGTCCGTATGTTTCTTGTGTTTAAAGTTACTGACTGATGCCCTTCAGTTTGACAGTTTTTTATATTTGCTTTTGGTTCCTGCTTTTTAATGAAATATTTTCATTAGCTCTTTTTTTTTTTTTTTTTTTTTTTTTTAAGAGGAGGAGGCACAGTGAAAAGGTTCCTGAACTCTGAGGTTTAGTTCCAGGCCAAAGGCAGGATGTGTGTTCTGACCAACACCCCAGTCTCCTTGGAATAGAACACAAACCTCACAGGTGAATTCCTTGGCAGCTTAAAACCTGTTTCCCTAGCTTAGGCATTGTTTGGGGGAAAACGGTTTGATTTTGAAGGGAATTTTCAAAATTCTCGGGCAAGACTTTCAGCATGATCATGGATCTTGGTCATATGCATATGCTTTTTATAGCTCCTGTGTCTAAAAATGCACACTACTGAGAAATGGCTGGCTCATAAATGTAACCAGTTTAAGGATTGAGGGGGGGGGCATGTAGGTAGCTATGGCTTTCCCATCGCATGGGTGGTTCTTGCTAGAATTTGAAGCAGGAATCTACTGCTTCTTTCACAGTTCTATCTAGTTACGAAATTATTCCATTCTCACGGTCACCTTTAGGTAAGTTTTCAGTTGTGAATACCACCGACCCTCCCCGCCAGCCCCTTGGTAACTTTGTATTTGTAACTTCCAAAATAGGCATGTTCAGTAACTGTGTTCTGAGTTACTCTGGAAGCCCATTTACCCATTCAGAATATGTTTTAAAACCCATGCCCTCTGTCAAATGCTTCAGGTACAAACCCAGAGCACTGGCAGACTTCGTGCATTTCAAAAGCCACTATCCATTGACTACTCAGTGGCAATCCATTTTCCTCAGTTTACATTGAACCCAGAAAATGACTATCAAGGCCTGATTTAAAGCCAATCCTGGGGCTTTCTTACGAAGCAGCATCCGGTCAGTAGAAACTGACAAAGGCACCCAGAATCGTTAGTAATGAGCATAGTTAGAATTGAAGAAACCTAGATTCCAGGACAGCAAGAAGAGACCTGGGACGCGCTGCTTGTCAACTTTGTTGAAGAAATTTGCAAATATATGCATCTGTTAGCGATCAATGTCCTGACTTAATAGGCAAGTTTAAAATTACTGATTACGCTGATGTGCTTCTGATTTCTTTTTGCAAAACAGATGAGTAGTTTTTATTCCAAAATTTGTTCCAAATCCTATTTTTTGGCAGTGTGCTACGTTTAGTCACAGTGTGAATAAAGTATGCGCCCCATGTCTTGATTACTCTGCCTAAAATATCTCAGCGCAGTATACATTTAGTCCTTTTTTGATTATTACAACTAACCTTAAACACCAACAACTTCTTTTAGCTAATGCAAATGTTGTACGCGACACTCTTATCACGCTTGCGACACCTTCCAAACTACAGTCCGTCTTGTCAATTCTCCATTGCTCTGCATATCAAATACCCATGCTGTTCCTCTTCCTAGCTCACTTCCTCTGTCCCTCAATATTGCCTTTCGGTTTTATGTCCCTCCATTAATATTTGGAGGACAACCGATGTCTCCCCTACCTCTTTGGATGAAGGACATCATTATTAAATTGGCTTTCGCTTTATTCCATGTGTGTCCTGGACCTCCCTCCCCTCTTAGTAGCCAAGGACACATTTCTGAGCTCTTTACTCTATGCTTGCCAAGACGGGAAAAAGAAAACTGTCGAACCCGGAGTCTTATGAGATACTTAACCAATTTAATCTGTATTTTTCACGTAAGTGACTTTTTATCATCCAGTGACTCCAACCATGGACACTGTGGAGTATATGGAGAGTTGTTTGCCCCTTGCGGCATTTATCTTGGGCATAGTTATCTGTAATGAACTTGAAACATGGGATATAAATCATATTCTCATAAAGAGCTTTAACTGGGCCAGCGTGAGCATCTAGCAGTACTACTAGGTGTAACGATGCCGGGAATCTGAGATGGAAACTTGACCTCTGTTATTTGCCCCTGGACCGCCAGAGGCTGGTGGTTACATTTGCTTTGTCTGAGAGATAAGCATTTGGGGATGTTCCCTCAGCCATTTGTTGATTCAAATTAAGCATTGCATGAAGCAGCATTCAACCCTTAGGAAAAGTCAGTTGCCATGTTTTGGAATCTTAGATGCTGGAACAGTAAACTTTCAAAAATGCTTTGATGCTCAGATTTAACAAAAAGTTAAAAGGAAATAAAGCCCTTAAAAACAAACCTAATACCCTGCCACTTATCATTGTTTTATTAATACAAAGTGTTTTTTTCTTGCAAGCAAATAGGGAAGAAGTCATACTTTTTGTAGCCCTCCGTAGAAAGAGGAGGTTGCTGTTTTATAGTGTTCTGGAAACCAGATTTTATAATTTAGAAAAGATGCAGTTGTGCTCATCATGGAAAACTTAAGAATTATCTCATTGGAGTGGTGTATTGACTTCGCAGATACTTGCCAACTTCCTTCTGTGTCCTCAGCACTGTGTTAGGCACTTGGATAGGAGCAGTTTGTAATAGAGATGAAAAAGATAGTGACTCTCCCCTCAAAGGTGCATATAATCTATTAAGGTCCAAATACAAGGAAATGAGTAATGCAGAAGCTGCAGTAGTGAGGAGAGAACCCAAACACACAAAACCCATTGGTGGCGGGAGCAGGGAAGGGTTACAGGTAGGGCTGCCCACACCGTTTGCCAGGGGAAATGAAAATCTTTATTCAAAAAGCAAGCCAAAAGGTGACAATAAGGCACTAAAATGCAAAGGTTTTTTTCTTTCTTCTACGTGTCTCCTCTGCTCATGCACATGTTCCCTTGTCCCATGAGACCACTTACAAAAACTCAAGTTCAGAGATGAAATTATTAAAAGTTTCAAGATAATGCCATAGGGCATTAAACTAAGCACAGAGCTCTTCTGAACCTGAGCCCCTGTCAAAAGTAGGGCCCTGGACAACTGCACAGGTCATACAGCCACAAGGCAAACCCTGGATATAGGTGTGATTACTGTGAGATCTAGTGTGTCAGCACTAAATCCGTTTTCAAGGAAGGGTTTATAGGGAGCAATCTGAATGCGTTTGTACAAATCAAGATGGATATGTTTTGGCAAGTGTGTGCTCTGAGGGGTTTTGTTGTTAGAATGGGGCAGGGGAGGAATTGTTTCCTATATGGAAGGAGAGAGAATAGGTTGCAGAAGACATACACAGAAATACAGTGATCAGAGTGTGTAGTCTGGAGGGAGGCCTGGCTCATTTGCTAAACGTTAGCTGCAGAAACTCTATCCAGAACCTTGGCTCACAGAAATAGGGGCAGCCATTCTTAGGAGGCTTTTTTTTTTTTTTTTAATGGCTTGATTTATTTCAAAAAATATGTTAAATGTGTCCTCTCTGCATTTGCTTTAGAGAAGCACTAAGGAGGGGTAAGAAATGACCAGCCTGCCCCCAGCTTGGTCTCTCCCAAGTGGGGTGTAGGTCAGAGCAGGGTCCTAAGTCCCGGTACAGCATCTGGCCTGTGATCCAGTGTGGACCAAGGAGGGAGCGGAACTGGTTTTATGTCCCCGCTGTCCCACTCTTTGGCTGGATGATCCAGTGGATGTTACTTAACCTCTCTGGGTCTCTTTCCCTTTCTTTGTAAAATGACAATGATCATTGCACTTGCCTCCTAGAATTAGGATTAAATGAATCAGTACATGTAAAATGAGTTCCTACATACAGTGTAGATGCGTACATCTATATAAAGACACATACGTGTGTGTGAACATTTATTGCAGATTCTGGAAACATGACTGTTTATTCCATTCTGCTTACTGCTACTTCTGCTTTTAGGCTGCTTTCCCGCCAGTACTTGAGAGAGGCAATCTTGGTCTCTAAACAAACTCCTGCCTCTGGGCAACTCGTAGCCCATGACCTTGAGTCGTTCGCGTGAGAAGCAGCTCACTCTATCACCACTCACCGCCACTTGAGACTTGGGTTCAGGGCACACATTTGAGACCTTTTCTGCCTGAGGTGTGTTCATGTTTACTGTACGTCTTCCTCCATCAGCGGTTCCATTGGCCTCTCCTTCTGCCTCGGTTTCAACTGTCCATCACAACTTGACTGGTGATCCCTGATGCGTCCACCCGGAAGCCACTGGTGCAGGCAGGCCCAGCATGCGTTTCATTGATCTAGGTTGACATCACCACCACCTCCACATGGAGCTGTGACCGGAGGAGAGTCACTCACAAGATAGGAAAGAGTTGGTGTCTTCATTTTTTGTTGGGGATAGACAGAGAGGACAACTTGTAACAGGCTCATTTCTTGGCCCATAGGCCTGCTCCAGCCCCCTCCAGACGCGAAAGGAAGGAAAAAGAAAGGCATGTTGGAGTCTGTATTCCGTCCACTGTGTAGCTCCTTGTTCCCGTAAGTGCCAATTTCCTCAAAGGAGACCCTCACAGTCGGGCACCGTGTGGGTCCGAGGTGATGCCGTCCTCTCAGAGGTCTTGATTCGCTGACAGCCACATCGTACGGCCACTTTCCTTTCTCTGCTCTGCTCGACTGCTCTACTCCCATTTACCGAGTACTTGGTTCACAGTGCTGCTGCTTCGTTCAAAGCACACTGCACACTCCTGCTTCTTTTCCTAATCCTTTTCACTGTCGTTGCTTAGTTTTCTGTGCCTCTCAACCCCCTGAATGTAGACACGTGTCAGGTTTTGGCCCTGCCGCCTGTGCTTTATTCTCTGCGTTTCCCTGGGAGTTTGTTCCACTTCATGACCCCCCCCATAAGGACATCTTTGTGTCGATGGCACTGACTCTCTTCCGACTCTGCGTGCAGATGCTCACACGAGTGGTCCAGTGGTCCAGTGACCCTTCGGTCCCAACATAATATCACCATGTTAAATATTCCAGTATTCCAATTGGAGTTCAGTTCTTCCTTCCACTCCATGCCGGCTGTTTCTAACGAAAATCCTCTCCTGGTAGGTGTTCCCTTACTCTTAGGCACCAAACCTATTCCCCAAGTCTACCTCCCCTTTCAGAGCATTTGTAGGCACGATGTCCTTTCGTTTCGGGGCCGTGGCATCTAGTACAGTGCCTGGAACACTGGCAACTCAAAAAAAGAGTGTTCATGGTCTCAGCTGCTTACTATTGAGCAACTTCTCTCTTACTTCCCAGTCAGTTCTCCAGCTTAGTTGACTCGTAAGTCAAAGAATTTCATGCCTCATCTCGTATGCCAATATGCCATTCTGTTCTTGGCATCTCTCACCTGTTCTCTGTTTGTACCAGAGCCGCCCCTCCTAAGACAGAAGGCCTTTCCATGCAGGGCTGTGTGCCCCACGTCTTTCCGTAAGCCAAGTGCTGGGCCACAGTGCCTTGTACACAGTAGCCACTTAAAGGTGTGTTCAACTTAACTGGAGCAGAGCAAAGAAGGAAGGAAAGAGATGTGAGGGGGTGACAGATTGAAAGGAGGATTAGAAAGATAAAAGGAGAGAAAGTAAAGGGCTAAGGCCCGCCAGTCTGTCTGTAAACATTCCATTAGTCTTGGTGTTAGATTGAATGAAAGCTGGTATTTTTTTGCCTGTGTTTCTGAACACTTTTTCCCTCCCTCTGGAAAAGAAAGATACGTTATTCAAGAGATGGGAACATAAGGAGAAAGTGGCTCAATCCCCCACTCGCAAATATCTTGTGAAGTCTTACTTACGGAACAGCATTTTGAAGACAGAAAATGCCTTAGTGGAGCAGAGTTCTCATCCTACAGATAAGGAAACTGAGGCATGGGGAGGTTAAGTGGCTTAGCAGCTAGCTAATGGGAAAAGCAGCAGTAAAACATGAGACTCTTTATTCTTCCAGCCCATCCATTAATAAATCACATTTTCTCTTTTCTAGGTAGCCCAGGCCAGTTTTTAAAGTGAAAGATTAGAATTACTAAGGGATTAGGTATGTAGAGAGCCTTGTTAGTCACAAAGTTTTGTAACGTTCACATCATACTTTCTTTAAAGAGGATTCAGCATGTTGAAGAGGATTCACCGTGTTTGGAAATAGATTGGTGGTTTTCCATTTCTGTTTTTAAGCGGAAATTTATTTCCACACCACCATTCTTATTTTTCTTTCCTTTTTTTTTTTTTTTTTTAAATCGTACTACACATAGCTAGGAAAAGAGATTAAAGTGGACTTATAATGGTTAAGTAGAGGTTCTGACTAGTTGTAGTTCCTGCCTGACACTCCGTTCTCCATCAGCCTCCTTCCTCTTACAAAGATGATGACAGAAGAATCTGAAGGGCTATTGATTAGATGATCTATGGTCCGTTCGACTTCTCATGGTCCTGTGATGGTATAGTCTGGTGCCATTTGGATCTTCATAGAAAGTCCTCTGGCAACAAAGGTTTAGGGAGAGGGAAACTGAAGTGATGTGGGAAGCCACTCTAGTTCTCTGGAAGGAAATGGCAACTTCCATTTGGTTCTGAAGAGATAATCCAGAGAGGGGACTTTTCAGAGACAAAGGTAGACTTGACACTGGAGGTCTTTGAATGCCATGGCCAGAGTGATGAGACAACCATGGGTACATATCAAGAAATGAAGAACAAAGCACCAGAGTTGGGGAGCCCAGATTAGGGAGGTTTTCTGAGCTCAGGAAATAAAAAAAGAAGACTGAGATTCTTTGGAGGGAGGACTTTGTAGGATGATTGTGAAATGGATTTCCAGTGTAAAAGGCAGAATTCTGTATGCTTGTTTTGCAAAGCTCAGCAAAGATATTTGTATTACAGCAGAAATTGGTCAAATGGTAGAGGAGAAGTTGATTATCCACCACACTGAGGTAGCAATATTGGAAAGAGAGCTTGGTGTAAATCCAGGAAAATGAAAATCTAGGCTGATTAAAAATTTTGGTCTATTCAAGAGCTTTGTGATCAGCTGAAATTTCTTCCTCATTTGTTTTAATAAGGGTAGGGTCTTAGTAAACGTAAGGTTATTGGTGTATTTCCTGAACTCAACCCACATTGACTGGGTTTTTAATATAAATTTTGGATTTTAATTAAAACTTACATGGCACAAAAACAGACACATAGACCAATGGAATAGAATAGAAACCCCAGAACTAGACCCACAAACGTATGGCCAACTCATCTTTGACAAAGCAGGAAAGAACATCCAATGGAAAAAAGACAGTCTCTTTAACAAATGGTGCTGGGAGAACTGGACAGCAACATGCAGAAGGTTGAAACTAGACCACTTTCTCACACCATTCACAAAAATAAACTCAAAATGGATAAAGGACCTGAATGTGAGACAGGAAACCATCAAAAGCTTAGAGGAGAAAGCAGGAAAAGACCTCTCTGACCTCAGCCGTAGCAATCTCTTACTCGACACATCCCCAAAGGCAAGGGAATTAAAAGCAAAAGTGAATTACTGGGACCTTATGAAGATCAAAAGCTTCTGCACAGCAAAGGAAACAACCAACAAAACTAAAAGGCAACCAACGGAATGGGAAAAGATATTTGCAAATGACATATCGGACAAAGGGCTAGTATCCAAAATCTATAAAGAGCTCACCAAACTCCACACCCGAAAAGCAAATAACCCAGTGAAGAAATGGGCAGAAAACATGAATAGACACTTCTCTAAAGAAGACATCCGGATGGCCAACAGGCACATGAAAAGATGTTCAGCGTCGCTCCTTATCAGGGAAATACAAATCAAAACCACACTCAGGTATCACCTCATGCCAGTCAGAGTGGCCAAAATGAACAAATCAGGAGACTATAGATGCTGGAGAGGATGTGGAGAAACGGGAACCCTCTTGCACTGTTGGTGGGAATGCAAATTGGTGCAGCCGCTCTGGAAAGCAGTGTGGAGGTTCCTCAGAAAATTAAAAATAGACCTACCCTATGACCCAGCAATAGCACTGTTAGGAATTTATCCAAGGGACACAGGAGTACTGATGCATAGGGGCACTTGTACCCCAATGTTCATAGCAGCACTCTCAACAATAGCCAAATTATGGAAAGAGCCTAAATGTCCATCAACTGATGAATGGATAAAGAAATTGTGGTTTATATACACAATGGAGTACTACGTGGCAATGAGAAAAAATGAAATATGGCCTTTTGTAGCAACGTGGATGGAACTGGAGAGTGTGATGCTAAGTGAAATAAGCCATACAGAGAAAGACAGATACCATATGGTTTCACTCTTATGTGGATCCTGAGAAACTTGACAGGAACCCATGGGGGAGGGGAAGGAAAAAAAAAGAGGTTAGAGTGGGAGAGAGCCAAAGCATAAGAGACTGTTGAGAACTGAGAGCAAACTGAGGGTTGATGGGGGGTGGGAGGGAGGAGAGGGTGGGTGATGGGTATTGAGGAGGGCACCTTTTGGGATGAGCACTGGGTGTTGTATGGAAACCAATTGGACAATAAATTTCATATATAAATAAAAAATAAAAAAAAAAAACTTACAGCAAGGTTAATCTGACACATGTATTCAGTCTTGACACTTTTCAAGTGCCCTCCCTCAAAGGAGGCCTTTCTCAAACCTTGGGATTGGGCTCCCCTCTACCCCAGAGATCTCTGGACACACTACGGTCGATAGCATTTGCAGCACAGTTTTGAAATGATCTGTTATTGACTTGCCATTTCCCCTAGCACCTAACATGTGTCTGGCACGTACCGAGTGCTTAATAGATGTTTGTTGAACTTGCACAGGATATGTGCAAGTCACTCAACATTCCTGAACTTTTCTTTATTTCCACCTGCAAAAATGAGAAAATTAAAACCTGCCTGCCTGTCTTACTGGGTTATAGCTGTCACATGTGTTGGTCTTGTTAAGAACAGGAACCTTGTGTTATACACCTGTATATGGTGCCTGGAATAATATATTTTTATTGATTATAGTCGACAGCAATTCATAGGTGGGAAAGTTGTGCGTTCACATAGGAAATGGCTTTTAGGCACAAATGGCCAGCAACTCATTAGCATCCCTCTTGTACAATGAAATTGCACATTTCCAGAGTCAGCCTCGTAGGTATGGAAAGAGGAATGAGGCACATCAGTCAGTTTTCTAAAAAGGGTTGTTTACAGTTTCCCAAGCAAAATAACAACCTAGAGACCTCACTAAATGAGGAGTTGAGTCAAGACTCTAATAAAGGGCAGCAACACTAATGTGGCTGCATGCCATCCCTACCCTTCATGGGCGAGTGTTGATTGCTATCGATTTGCCTCCCCTTTATCAGCAGTTATTAAACCCATCCTACCACTTGCCCTTTCCTAGGCGGTGGGGAAAGATGGCAGTCTGATTCCAAAAGTCCTTGATAAAGTAAGCTGTTCCTTGCAGTTCACCAGCTATTTGCTAGTAGTTCAGTCTTTCTGAGTTTTCTTTTCCTCCACTATGCTCAAGGGATAATAATGATCGTTGCTTCACTCCTGTAAGGATTACATGAGATAGGAGCGTGCGAAAAACTCCTCGTAAGAGCCAAAGCATCATATTTTTTTTAATGTTTTTTTCTTCACCATGGTTACCTCGAGGACATAGAAATAGGTAGTATAGCTTGAGTTCGTTGGCTTATATAGCAATTTTCAGAGAGGCTGCAGAACATTTTTCTGCCCAGTCCAATATACCAGGTGACCCTCAGCCTTCTTTTGTTGACAGTAAATACTGTGTACTACAAATGCTTCTTCGTCTTTTGTTTTTTCCCCAAAGTACGTTTACATACACCTAACAGAAAATTTAAAGTGTCTTCCTTCCTTCTTTGCTTCCACCCTGCCTTGAAAGTACATGCAGTAGAAATTGCTTTGGGTTCATAAAAATTACCAAAGGGAGGATGGAGGGGAGAGATACCAATTTTTCAGGATATAGTATGATTTTACTTAATCAGATTGCTTTTCTAACATTTCACAACTGCACTAGAAATGTTAGAGGGACAGGATTAGAAATGAGGAGTGACTTGGGTGGGGGACCACAGCAGAGAACTCTGGGGAGCTAGCTGGAGAGTCCTGGGAGAGGATTCTGTGCAAAGAACAGTAGTGCAAAAAGATAGGTAGTTGAGTATGAAGTTAGCATATTAGATAATTTGGGCCTGTGCTCACCCAACCTCTTCCCATAAGGAAAGTTGCCATTTCAGGTCTTGGCAGGTCTGCAGTGTCTGTCTTCTCCCTATTCCTTTCTGCCTACAGATGCTCACTGTTAACCTACCATTATTCTGTTTTTAGTTAGGGATTCTTTGGGTCAGTGGTTTCCGACTAGAGGCAGTACTGTTCTTGCCTAGGGGGTGTTCAGCTAACCAGCCTCAAAAACCTATTTTTAGGTGATTAAAACACTGGAAGGAAGGAAGGAAGGAAGGAAGGAAGGAAGGAAGGAAGGAAGGAGGGAAGGAAGGAAGGAAGGAAGGAAGGAAGGAAGGAAGGAAGGAAGGAAGAAAGAAAGAAAGAAAGAAAGAAAGAAAGAAAGAAAGAAAGAAAAAGATTTGCAGGCTAGACAGGAAAGAAAGGAAGGAAGGAAAGGAAGGAAGAAAGGAAGAAAGAAAGAAAGATTTGCAGGCTAGACATAGATCTCAGCTGTTAATCACAAGTCGATGGGGTGTTGCAATATTGAGTCTACTCACACATACATCAGCTCTGTTGTGGTACTTGTGTTCCTTCCCCCGGAGGCTCCTCTCATAGATGGCCATCAGTCCCAAGAGACACCATTGTCTAATCCCATTTTTCCTGACAACTTCCCTAGCTAGGAGGCAAAGCTGAGGTCAACCAGGAGTATAAGAAAACTGGGTCCTTTGCCCACTCTTGTAGATACATTCTTAGAATGGTACATTAGTCTGAACATCTTCCTCTGAGGAAGCTTATGAGAATCACTGATAATGTGTGAGCCCATAGAAATAAACTGAACAATGAGGAAGTAAAGTTACACACAGTTTTTGAGGAACCACCCCCTATCCCCATTAAGCCACATAAAAAAGGTTTAGTAGACTTCACCATTACTCTGTTTCTGTTTTTGGTAGGGACTCTGGGTCTGTGGTTTCCAACTGGAGGCAGTTCTTTTCCTAGGGAACTTCTGGAGACATATGGGAATGTTTTGATTATCTCTGACCAGAGAGCAGGGGGCAGAGGTACCAGACAAGGCCAAGGGAAAAACAGGAGTCCTTCCTCACAGGGAAGAATATTATATCTCAAATGCCAATAGCACCCCCATTGAGAAACACTGAGCATTTTGATGAAAACATCCTATTCCTTTGCCATCTTTATTTCGTTAGTAAGCTATGATAAACTACTCTTGAAGACGGGGAATCTGTAGCCGTTTTGCTAATGTGGACTTTACCAGCAGATCTCTTTTCCCCGACATTAGACATTCAGCAGGTGTTCCTGCCAAAATACTGAAAAATATGAGTAATGAAGCATTAAATATTTAAAGGAAATATTTTTGTTTTATACCTGAAGGGTATCATTTATAAAACCATTTATTGTACACCCCTAATGTACACAGGCATTTATAAATGCAATTTGAATTAGATGCAACTGAACCTCCTATATTAAAAATATTTCCAGTTCTTTTTAAAGACAGATACCTTTTAAGTAGGTAATTGTAAAAAGTTTTACAGCAAGGCAACTGGTATATGGTCTATGTTTAAATTTGAGTTGGAGTTTTTCAGTGCATCTTCACTGTTGGTGGTCTCCACAAAGTCATGGCAGGAATTGGGGGATGGAGGGAAGAAAAGACGTTTTCTTTTTCCTCATGTTAAATCTACATTATCAAGGTTCCAGTTTAAATGTGTCTAAGATAATTGGAGCCCCTAGGAGGCACTTTGCTAAGCAGCTAATTCAGCCCGTCTTCCCTAGAGAGGATAATTGTTGTTAAAAAACAAAAAAGTAAAATGTGTTGTTTTCTCATGTAATTATGTAACTGACATCTTTATATAATAATACATTTGGGTGGTCCATCCCTGAAACACTTGGTTTGTTAGGAAACATTACAGTTTCCACAAGTAATCACTTACTCCTAAATATGATGAAAGAATTTGGTATTGTTGCATTGCATCATTGCCTTGGTCAGAAGCTCAACTTTCTAAATGAGCCTGGCACTGCAAAAGGCTTCTAACTTTTTTGCTGTTTTTTTTTTTCCTTAAATGTCATTATACGGACGGAAATATTTCTGAGGTAGAACACTATACGGCAGAACATTAAAAAAGTGACGAAACGCAGATTTTGTCCAGGGAAAGGGTAAGGGCCTCTAAGCCGCTGTCTTTCCAGCAACCACACTATGACACCCTTACCCGTGTGGTTATTCGCGCCTTCTGTACATTTCAGTCACTCCGCTGCACGGGGTTAGGACCTATGAACTTCCTGCCCTCAGCGAAGCACAGATAGCTTGACAGCGGACACACTGCCATTAGAATTGAGTTCACTTTAATCCACATTGGTAACACTGCTGATTAAAAAATGCCACACTTAACAGAGCTGAATGGGGTTTTCCCTAGAGTTCTGCTCTTCTGAGGCTGCAGACAGCTTTGGTCCTGAGACAGCCATCCCTAAATTTCAGATTCAGCCAGGACCTAACTAACTAATCATGGTGGCTGATTATTCCACCCAAGGGCATTCTTTTAAACTGCTATTACTCAGAATTGTGTGGGAGGCTTTTGCAAAGTAGCAGACAGTCAGTGGGAAAGGAAGGGCACAGACAGATAAAACTCAGAAGAGGGAAGGGAAACTCGGGGCAGAAGCAGTACCAACTGAATATGCTGAAAGTTGAAATAGGGTGATAATTGAATGTAAGGCTGGAGTCTGATTGCAAAGGCAGAAAAGGACATGGTGAGATGATAGCAAAAGGAATAACATGTGATCCAATCAGCAGCAGTTTATCCTCAGCGACAAATGGAAATCAGTGGGCTGTACGCAAAGGAAGGAAGAGGGTCAACATTTTGGTTCCAGGGCTAGACTAGAAATGAGATCATTCTGTAGTTAACAACTTGTACTTGGGCATGCTGAAGAAAAATGTCTGTAAGCCAACATGGAAGATTTCTATTTAACATCATCCTGAATTCATGCTTGTCACATCGTCTTCACAAAGCAGTTGGCACCTTTTTGTAACCCTTTCCTATAATGTAACCGTGCCTCTCAGCTATCATCCCCAAATAGTAATATCCTACATCTTACCGAAGGATGGACACATACACAACAGGAGATTCAGTAACATTTTTGACATTCAACATGAGGGTGTGCTACAACATAAAACTTTAGTTACATCAGAAAATACCCTTTATCCCTCCTAGTCTAAGCTAAATTAAATCATTGGCCCAGATACAAATTCATGGAAGTAAAGCTAAAATCTAATGGTATATTGTCTTTAAATGCATTGGGGTAGGTATTGCCATAAAGGTATTGTCTGTAAAAAAATGTGACCTACCGGAGATGGCAGTGTTTCTAACTGGGGATAAGATGTATGTAGAAGCAACTACAGATTTCAGATCTCGGGTGTGTGTGTGTGTGTGTGTGTGTGTGTGTGTGTGTGTGTGTGTGTTGAAAAGATAGTGAAATCTTGTGATGTGGTTCAATCAATTCAAAACCATGGAAACAGCTTTCATCTGTGGTTCTCAAACTGTGTACCCAGGCACCCCAAAGTGCCACACAGTCAACTCATAGAAGCGATTTTATGGAATATTTTTTATTTTTAAGGAAAACAGTAATATTTGATCTGTCTGACACCCAGTGAACTACTAGCTGAAGTAGTTCAGTTTCAACATTAGATGGCGCTACATTCCTTTTGATGATGTCATATCTTTCTGAAGCTGGATTTTTGGAGACAGGTGAAGAAAGTAAATGCTGTGTGGCAATTAAAGTGGAACATGAAAGGAAGATGGCAGGATACAGTCCAATTCCAGGACTTGAGAAGTTATGTATATCCAACAGGTATATGTATGCCCTTTAGTAAGAAAGTTTGGTTATTAAAGAATGAAATAAACCTTTCCTTCCTTTAAATTTATGAGTACTTTTTTTTTCAAGCTGCTACTAAGGTGTTAGGACATAAATACTTAGTAGATTATTTGAATCTAACCACTTAATAAATGAACTGGTAGGTATTGTTTTTGGCCTGGTGGCATGATGAAAAAAATGCCAAGAGACCAAAGGATTTCTGGATCAAAGTTTGGGAATCTCTGCTCAACTGAATCATTACTCAGTTTCATCGAGTTGATCAAGGGTGAGCTACAAAGCCAGGCTGTTTACATCCCTTCACTTCAATTCCTTTTAAATCAGCTGTCAGACAGCAAGTAGGGACACCATGCCCCGGATCCCTTCCTTCTGATAAAATCTAATAGGATCCGTATCTCCTACCAAGTAGAAAGATTGAGTTCCTAAAATTTGATCTTAAAATAAATTTCGATAAATTCGGTTCTGTTATTCCATTCGTTTCCATTTCAAAAATAGAGTCATATTCATGGGGTGGGGGTGGAGTGGGAGTGGAGGTGAAGGGAATTAGTCCCAGAACGTTAAGTTACACTTCAGAAAAAAAGGAAGTATCTCAAAGTTAAATATTCAAAGAGAAAAAAAGGTTTTGTTTTTCAAAAAGTTGTTCAAAATAAGCCACAGAAAGCAAGCACATAATTACAAAACAAAACCAAGAAATCAATGCAACATATAAATTAGAGGTGCTTGTTCAATTCATAAACTAATTCTTCACTTGCAAAAACATTCATGACAGAGTTCCCTGTGATATGAGCCTCCCCAGGGCATTTGAAATATGATTCAATTTTTAAAAATTCTATTTGTACCCAATTTTTTCAGAAACAAAACATTGGTTTTAAACAAGGTGCATCTGTTTCCAGAAAATGCTTTCCCATGGAGCTGTGTGTAGAAGGCTTGTACTGCATCTGGAGATCACACTCGACTCAAATCAAGAATCTCTTTGAATACACCAAGCTTAGGAGCTAAACTGTCTTGGCTGCTTGCTTATGTTTGATCCTGTTGGGAATGAGGCTAATTGTTTAAGAATTTACGTCCTGGTAAGGCTGTTAGCACTTTAAATTGATTTGATATTTTTAAAATTTATTTTAAAATTTTTAAAACTTATTTATACTGAGGAAGTTGGCTTTCCATGAGCTAAAAAATTTATTTCCAGATTTCACCTGGCATATCTGTACGGAATATGTACCCCAAAAGCATCCTTTTACATAGTGATTGCAACGGGTCATCTGTATTATCTTTTTAGTAGAGTGTATCTGTATTCGTGCTTTCTTCTTTTAAGTTCTTTCTTGCCTCCCAACATACTAATTACTGCCCTGTTCCTAATGTAGTCTTAGAAAAAAAAAAGTGCCTTTAAAAACGTTTATGGTTAAAGTGTCTTTTGAACAAGCATATGAAAGTTCTTTATAAACGTGAACTACTTTACACACTTTTGTGCAAGGAGTCGATCTCATTTTTCTTTCTCAAAATAATGCTTTTGATTCTGTGGCATTGCATACCTGTTTTCCTACAAAGACAAGTTATTATTGGTTTTTCAGGAGCACAGAACCTAGCCACATACAACTTTGTAAACCCCACATTGCTTACCACCGAGTTTTATAAGTAGCACGGGATACACACACACATTTCCTCAGTAAGGTCTTGTTGAAGGTGAATATGGCCCACTTCATTTTCAATAGTTGGTAGATATAGGTCTAAATACTCTAGAAGTCTAAGATGAACTTTGATGCACACTCTGAGACGAGCCTGAGAAGAATCTTTTTTGTAGAATGGAAAATGTTTTCGAAATCTGAACAATTGCCTTTCAGTCAGTCGTGAGATTGCTAGATCTTAAATTTGGTGGTAGGTAAATTTAACACAGACAAGAGTATACCATTAATTGAGTGTCTGTTATGTGCCAGATCATTTAGAAACATTGTCTTTCATCCTTCAGTAGTTCTGCAATGTATGTTTTATTTTCCCCATTTTACAGGGAGGAATGATTAGAACCAAGGATGTTAAGTGCTTTGCCTGGTGGGTGGTAGAACCAGAATTCCAGTCCGGGTCTGACTGACCATATAGGCTGGGCTCTCTTTCAATTATTCCTTCCCCTTCCCAGATCTTGTGAGCTGCAAGAGCCATTTAAAGGTTATCTAGCCCATCAACTTTGTGGGCACACAAACTAAAATTCAGAGAGACAAGTAACTTGTACAAGGTCACCTTGTGTTCAGTTCTTGTTGATACTTCTAAATAACCTTGAAACGTGTTCAATAAACATTCCCTATTTATCTCAGCTGAGTGGAGCCTTTAAAAAAAATCCACCAATCCTCCCAAAGGTTGAAATGCCAACCGTAGTTGATAGTGTTTCTGGGATTCTAGAAACTCATCTATCAAGCAGCACCTCAGGATTGGCCATGAGAGTCTCTCTCAACCTCTTTGTCCTTACTGGCTGCCCCTCCTCCTCCTCCCTCTTCCTTCCTTCCTTCCTTCCTTCCTTCCTTCCTTCCTTCCTTCCTCCCTCCCTCCCTCCCTCCCTCCCTCCCTCCCTCCCTCCCTCCCTTCCTCCCTCCCTCCCTCCCTCCCTCCCTCCCTCTTTCTTCGTCCCTGCTACAGTGTACCATTTACATCCAAATCCACAGAGACACCGTATGCCATAAAACTGTCTTTAGGAGATTATCTTGTATGTTTTAAGCATGCAAAATGTGTCTGTTAATAAATTTAAGATCTGGGTTCAATGCTAAGTCTAAGTTACCACCAAGTAAATATTAAATGATTTGCTCATTTTTTTTCCTGTCTGTGATGATGTGTATTCCTAGCCCATTATTTTTTTTTTTTTTTTTTTTTTTTTTTTTTTTTTTAGTGTTTATTTTTGAGGGGGAAAGAGAGAGAGTGCAAGCTGGGGAGGGCAAGACAGAGAATCCCAAGCAGGCTCCATGCTGTCAGAGTAGAACCCGATGTGGGGCTCGATCCCACAAACCATGAAATCATGACCTGAGCTGAAATCAAGAGATACCCAATCAACTGAGCCACCCAGACGCCCCCTAACCCTTTAGTAGCTATACCATTAATTGAGCAACTGTCATGCCTCAGGCACTAGAGCAAAGCAACTTAAAATCATGTAAATATTCTGAGAACCTTAAGTGGTAGCTATTAGGTCTTCAGTTTTATATTTGAAAAAAAACTTAGGCTCAAAGAAGTTAAATCATTTGTGAAAGGATACAAAACTCTCTTCTAAATGGAAGGAAACTTGACTTTTACCAGCCGTGAGCAACCTTTCTTCTTTAAAGATTCATTAGCCACAAAATCTTTAATCTCTTTTTCTCACTCGGATGTTAAGATACTCATAAATATCCAGAAGTTAGGGGTGGGTTCTCAAAAGTCAAGTGAAAAAAGTCTGCAGCCAGGAGCCCAATTAAAAGCTTAAAAACATTGGCTCTGGAAGGATATGGTGTGTGTGCGCGTGTGTGTACCTTTTCCTCAAATTGAAGGTCAGGAGGAAGCTAGATCTAAATGAAGGGAAGATGGGATACAAGTATCTCGTGCCAAGTGGACTTCATTAAAATTGTCAGCCTGGCTGCATAGTTCTGGAAGCAGTTCAGTGTCCATTTCTACGTTTGCAATTTTACACATAATCTCTTACATAGCTCACTTTTAACCTACCTTCTAAGAAAAAGACCCTTTTAATTCATATCTTGGAATTATGTCATATTGCTACTTAAATGGCTCAGAAGGCTCCCACCGCCCTTGGGATAACTGTTGACTTCTTTCTAGTCTTTTCCAGCACTCATTCTTAGTTCCCTTTCTCAGCATCTCTGTCATGGAAGCCTTGGCCACTCCACCTTTCATTGATTTCTATTATAGTCCCTACCCCTTCTAATCTCTCTCTTTTTTTTTTTTTTTTTTTTTTTTTTGTCTAATCTGGTTCTCTCTCCTTCTTACTGTTGTGTGAGCATTGCCCTTACTATGAAAGATGCCCAAGCTATAGGCCCCAGATTTCCTACTATTGTTTTTTCTTTATACTCTGAAAAGTCTTCCACTTTTATGGCAAAGGTTATTGTCTCTGTGTTCTTAACTCACAGCAATATCACCAGCTCTAGCCTCTCAGCTGTACCCCCAAACTCTGTTTTTTACTACGTGAAGCCCATCTCAAGTTGGACCTTTTATAACACAGTGCTTTCTAAGCTTTAAAGTACATATGAATCATCTGGTGATCTTGTTAAAATAGAGATTCTCCTGAGTAGGGCCCGAGATTCTGCATTTCTAACACAACAGTTTTGCCACATGCTGCCAGTGTGGTTGATCCAAAGACCACACCTCGGGCAGCAAGGTAGCATTTATGTGTCTGAAGATGACCACAGGACTGGTTCCCTTCTCAACCTCTCTATACTAGCATCCCAGAATGCCAAGGTCTGCCTTTTTCATGAAATCCTTTTAAGTTATACTAACCTGAAGAGAAAATTCACATATGTGGGTCTTTTAGTCTAGAGCCCCTAATTAAAATTTAATTATACACTTGGTTATTCATTATTGGTTCTCATGCCTTGTCTTCCTATTCATGTGTGAGTTTAGGCAGTGACACAAGTGTATCCAAAGAAATTTTGCAGCTGATCATTGAAGTCGTTCTTTGGATAAGGCACTGTAAATTTGTGTTCTCCACAGTGTCCGGCATTGAACTGGATTCCTTAATATCATCCCTCTGGTGCATTAAGGTGGTCCCCCCTTTGGCTTTTGAAATCTACCCAAGTAGACTCTCAGCTCCAATGACGCAGGGCTTTGATGGACTTGTTCACTACGACCGCTCCAGTACCTGAAACAGAACTTGGTACAGAGCAAATGCCTAATAATTACTCTATAGTAATCAAGCAGTTGAATGAAAATTGCAAAGTAAAGGTCAAATTCCATCTTTGTGAAGCTCTCCCCTCATTGCCCTCAAGTTCACACAACATACTCTCTTCTCGTAAGAACTTTGTGTTCCTCATCTAAGCCTTCAGTGCTTGTCAAGGCATGGTCAGGACCACCCGCATCAGAGCCCTCTGGCGTGCTTGATGAAATGCAGATTCCTAGGCTGTGCTCCAGACCTGTGAAATCAGAGTCTGCTGTGGGGCCTGGCAGTCCATCCACAGTTTTAGCACTCTTTGTAGTGAAGACCTCTGAACTGAGGCCTTAGCTCTGTTAGAAGTGTTGACGAAAAAGCAAAACAACAAAAGATTATCAAAATAGAAAAATGTTCTCTCCCCAAATAATTATCATTACCTTTGTTGTTTATTTTTGCTGGTTTTCATTTTCTCCCTAGCAGTATCTTGTTTGTTTGTTTGTTCCAAAATCTTGCCTCAAGCCATTTGAAAGTTGAAGTCGTGACCACTTGTAAGAATTCCAGAACATAGGCAAAAAAAAAAAAAAATCCTTGAAGGTAAAAATACATGTTTTAGAGTTAAGGTTGAAAGAAGGTAGGCATTCTAATCTTTTTATTTGGAACTTCTGGCAGAATTTTAAATGAGGGGAGACGAAAAAGAAAACACTGGCAAATTGGATGAGGACATGTGTTCTCTTAGTTCTGTGGTTACAGGGGATTAGTGGTGATGAGATCCAAAGACTCGTCACGCTGGGGGTCATCCCCAAGGCACGCTGGAAAATTCCTATGACAGACACCAGGGACTGCCTTTGAATCTCTGAAGAAGAGAAATTGAAATCTGGGGTTCTTTGGATTGGCGGACGACATGTAAAAGATTGAGCTTGTGGAGTATATGGGGGGTCACTTGTACCAATTACTCTACTTTTGAGTATGTTTGAAAATGGCATTAAAAAAAAAAAAGCACATGATCTGAGCCCAACCTAATGAGAGCTCAGGGGTGGGGAGTGAATGTAGGAGTGAGGATGTTGGGGATGATTCGCTGTTCTTACAGGAGGGAAGGCGGGGAAAGGGTTGATTCATGCAGCATCGGGAGCACCTGTGGTATTGTGAGGGCGATGTTTGCATGTGACCCACTCCCTGTGTAAACAGATCGGCTAAAATCTGGCTATATAGTTGTTCTAGTCTTGCCAGTAACTTAAAACAGGGAGCTCTTTACATAAATAAGTAGAAGGTCCCATATTTAAAGGGGATTTCCTTAACCAGGTCCTGCTACAAAGGAAGCTGGATTTCCATGTGTGAGGGAAAATTGGCAGGACAAGTAGCCATAATTAAAGGTCAAAGGAAGTGGCCTATCTTTGAATTTAGTCCTTCCCAGTTCTGAATCTTGCAAAGATTGCAAGAATCACTTTGACAATGAAGAAAGAAGTGTTTGGGGAGGATAGGCTGCAGGTCTAAATAAGCTTTCTCAGTTAATCAAAGGCAGAATTATCCAACCTGAGCAAACAGAAAGAAACATCAGAAATTAATACATAGGCGAGTAATGATAGCTAAACCTCCGCGTTAAATGGTGCATTTGGCTGGAGATGGCAAAAGGCCAATTAACCCATGGTAGCTGTGTGGACTCATTGCAAAGAAGGTAACATATTGATCTTAAAAAGAGGTGGAGGTGGTGATTGGGGATAACAATGTTCGTTGTAGAAAAGTGGTAAATAGAAATCCTCTAAGGCATCACTATATGAACTAAATCGGCTTTGGGGCCTCACAAGAGACTTTTGTCCTTGCCATTATTCTTGCACCCACTAACCTGAATGACAGCTCTCCAGAACACAATGTCCGAAGATGAGTTTACAGAATGAGAGAGAACGAGAAGAGAAGGAAAAGGAAAAAAAGAGGATGGAGGAGAATAAGACCCAGGGTTGATCTTCCTCAAGAAGGACCACACCAAGGATAGTTTGTTCAATGTGAGCAGCTCGACTCCAGATGTGGAACAGCTGGACAGAGTTCAGAGGAAAGCAGTGAGAAGAGACTTAGATGGAACAAAGAACTGGAAAGCATATAAAAGGCAGCCTTTGAGAATGAAGTCCAGGGTAGGAGTCCTTTTTTAAATTTTTATGGCAAGGGTTAAGAAGTATGAGAAGTTCTTTTCTGTATAGATTGATTTCCCCTTGATATGCAAGGCAGTCACTCTCTATGTGAGTGCTTACTAACAGGCAGGAAGGAAAGTTTGTGCACGTAAGAGACATTCAGTAGTTGGGGCGGACCCAGAGATTTCTAGTGAGATGGAGAGCAGTGGGGATGAGGGGGCGTAGGTGAAACAGGGGAGTGCAGGCTGTCCGAATTCTAGAACAGCCTACAGTGCAAGTGTTAGCAATTCCATCCTCGGAGGCAAACAAAAAGTGTGCTGAACTGGTCCTAGAAGTTTAATTGTTGGGAATCATCCTAATTCTGGCAGGGAGGTGCATGAGTTTGCCTAATGGGTCTCTTCCGTCTATTTTCTGTGATTCACCACCCTCCTGCCTAGCCTGCGGCGGTACATGGTTGAGTCATTGCTGAACGCAGATATCTCATTAAAAAAGGGGGATTAAGGACTATTAAAAATGATTGGCTGCTAGTCACAGATTAAAGAAAGACCAATTTACAGTTACAGTTGCTCTTGTCCAAAATAAAATGTAAATTGTCGAAATCGGGCAGGAAATTCACCCGAAATTTCTGAGATGCTAACTTAAGCAGCTTCCCCTCCTCTGCTGTCGAGACCAGAGTCATCAGACTGAAAATTGAGAAGTTCTTTGTAAATCTGAGACCTAATTTCAGAGTGTGGATCTAAACAGTGAGTTATCTGTATTCCTTTAAGGTACAAAAGGTTGAGTGATAAATGATCTTTTTGAAGGAATTTATTTTTAAGATGTGCTTCTGTACAATAAGGCGCCCTGAAAACTCAAGGGAGGTTTAGAAATTTCTCTTGCAAGAACATTACAAATTGCATAAACAACCCTGAATTACCAAATGTTTACAGAAGTCTCTGTCTTTAGAAATATGGTCCACTATGCGGTGTACCATCCTGAAAAGAGTAAGAGCCAACCAATTTAAAAACCAGTGGTTTATTGCAGATGAAACTGTGAACTCAGGGAGTTGCATTTTCTATGGGGAGAGACCAATTCGAGGTTATTTACTTAAGTCCTTCACTCGTAATAGCTTGGCCATACTGACCAGCAGTCCTACAAAATGAGGCCCTCTTTTCAGAGGGTCCTATTCTTTCTTGCTCCTAACCCCTCTCATCTACCTCAGATATCCCCCCCCACCCCAAACATAGCTTTTATGCGCTCTATGTGGATTAGTTACCCCCGGCTCATTAAAGCTTCTTAGCTCACTGGCCATTTGGTCCCATGGAAATAAAACGGGAGTGATTGAAAACCTGGGGACATTAAGCATTGGGTAGAACCTAGGAGAGCCAACTCTCGTTCTGTTTCTGCTGCCACCAGAGCATCCAGGTTTTCACCTCCTTTCAGCTGCCCTGGCTCCAGGGTTCCCCTTCAAAACACCATCCAGGGGCACCTGGGTGGCTCAGTAAGCATCCAACTTCACTCAGGTCATGATCTCATGGTTCGTGAGTTTGAGCCCCACATCGGGCTCTCTGCTGTCAGCACAGAGCCTGCTTTGGATCATCTCTCCCCCCATCTCTCTGCCCCTTCTCTATTGGGTCTTTTTCTCTCAAAATAAATTAATAAACTTAAAAAAAAAAAACCTGTCCAACTCATGGACCTTGGGTAGTTTCTTCTTTCCTACAGGATAAGTCCACACTCCCAGCCTAGCTTTGAAAATGCTCTATTTTTCTTCCAAGAAGTTCTTACACATATGACAAATTGATGTTTTTTGAGTTTTCAAACTAGGAATAAGCCGTGAGTACAAAGTGGTGATTTTCATCAGGATTGTACTGAAATAGAGGTACCACTTCTCACGGAGTATCAGTTGCTTAGAGACTGTGTTATCAGAGTCTTGGTGTGTGTGTGTCCCAGAAAGACTCAAGCACTGGAATTGTCACTAGTTCTCAGCCTCAAGCAATGAGCAGCCATCAGGGTACTCCCCCCCACCCCACCCCACCCCCGCCCTATGGATATAGCCATTATATCTCCAGTGTCTTGATCTACAAGATTGTCCTCTGTCATCTAGCCAAGGTCACCTCTGGGCCATGAGCTGAGGTCCATTTGAGTCTAGACCACTCCTCCAAGCAGGCCTTTTCCTTTCATAGATTCCTTCTGGCCACAGGTGCAGGGTGCTTTTAGGGAAACCTTTCAGTGTGTTAGCAGGGGAAGTTGATTTTGATACAAATACAGTGCTTTGATTTGGAGTTTTCTTTTCCTTAAAGATTGGAACTGAACATACCTTTGTTTTAGGAAAGAAGATTGGTCCAATGCTCTTGTCTCAGTTCATGGTTACTGCTTCTTCCTCAAGTCTGAAGGCTTTTTGGATAACTCCCAATCCTTAAATTCTTCCTTTTGTGGAATTGAAAGTGAATTAAAGTGAAGACACCTGGAATTGAGCAGGTCTAGAACAGTAAATTCTGATACATACCTCTGCATCCAGCTCCTTTAAACTTAACCATTAATCTCTTCTGACAAAAAATTATTTGTGTTCTGGGGAAGCATGGTATAGTGCTTAAAATTGGGGCTTAAAACCAGAGTTTAAGCATCCAGTGAACTTCCATTTGAACCCTACCTTAGAACTCTTCCCTCACTTAGGAAATGGAGACCCAGCACCAACTTAATAGCTTTGTCATAAGGAATAAACACGGTAATATGGGGGCGCCTGGGTGGCTCGGTTGGCTAAGCCTCTGACTTCATCTCAGGTCATGATCTTGCAGTTTATGAGTCCCATGTGGGACTGTGGGCTCACAGCTCGGAGCCTGGAGCCTTCTTCGGATTCTGTCTCCCTCTCTCTGCTCCTACCCCACTCGTCCTCCCTCCCGCCCTCCCTCCCTCCCTCTCTCTTTCTCTCTCTCTCTCTCTCTCAAAAATAAACATTAAAAAAAATTTAAGGTAATATGAATTAAGCACTTAGCACGTGGCTGGCAATACTTAGATGCCAGTTTAAAACGTGATTGCAGAGTGCTTTCAAACTAATAGAAAATGGGAAGAAATGGAAGAAGGAGATAGTATAGCTTCTGTTGGAGTTGCTTGTGTTTTTTTTTTGTTTTTTTTTTTTTTTTTTTTTTTTTTGCAAAATGGGTGTTAAAAAAGATAAACAAGGAAAGGCGGTAATAAGCAGGATAATTTAGGAATCATGTATTTATTAGCCAGTGAAATAATGCCTAAAGGGGCAGATTGTAGGTTCTAAACAGCAGTGAAAGAAACTAGACTCAAGCCTTAAAACTTGACATAGAGGCGGACCTGCTAGGTAAGTTCTGACCAAATTGTTTTAACATCTCTTGCTGGGGAAAATTTCCAGTTTTGTGTGCATATCACTTCCTACAAGGCAGTGTTGGTGTAGTGAGGGAGGAGGTCTGGGAATCGGGCCAAACAGAATTGTCTCTAGTTCTCTGTGCTCTCTGTGCTCTCAGAGGCTCCCCTGCTAAAAACAGAGATGGAAAGAGGTGTGCTGCACTGTGAGGCTCAGTGGTCATATATACTAGGGTCTGGAACAATGCCTGGCACCCAGGAAGTGATCAGAATGTGGTAACGGTTGTTGCCTATAATCATCTATGTTTTCTCCCTTGTTGACAGAGCAGGTCCACCCACCTCTGGATGTTGTAGATTTTCTGAAAGGCTGGACTCAGATTGATGCATAGTGTCAAGGACTGACATGGCCCCACAGGAAAGTGAGATTATTGATTCCCTTAAGAGGGAGGTGAACCCTCTTACTGCAGCCATGCCTTTGTGATTCTTGAAATTCATATTCTCCCCCTAGAGAGATTAATGACATACTATTTCTAGAGTGCTTTAAGGAGATTTTTGATATATTTTATAAACACGCTTCTATTCCCTTTGAGAAGAGTTTAGAAACTTATCCTCAATCCCTTGTGCTTCTGCCTTCCACTATTTTTATGTGGCTTTCTACATGATTTGTATCTTGAGGTACTTTGTTCCTGTCTCTCTATAGGATATATTTTCTTACATGGAAACTTGGGTCGGAATGCTGGATGTTAACATTCCTCTTGCCTGAGATTTTTCTTTTAATTGCTACAACGAATGGATAAATTAAAAAATGGTAAAACCAAAGTTTCGGTGAAGCTAAGGAGGTATTTCCAATATTCACTCTGCAGAACGCCAGGGTGGATGTTAAGGTTTCATGTCAGGAGTTTCTCGTTCTTAATGCAAACCAGATCCTGGCCTGTCACTGAGAAATGGAGTCTCACATGCTCTACCACTATTTTTCAAATACATGTAGATGCCGCGTGATCATTAAAATACAAATTCACGGGAGGAAATAGTTGTAGCAGACACATTTGATACAGGACTGTTATCCAAAATATACAAAGAACTCTCAAAACAGTAAGAAGACAACCAAAAATTGGGCCAGGTATCTTCATAGACACCTCACCCCAGAAGATAATACAAACGGTAAATAAGCACGTGAAAAGATGCTCCACATCCTATGTCATGAGGAAAATGCAGATTCAAACAGTAACGAGATGCCACTGCACCCCTATTACGATGGCCAAATTCCAGAACACTGACAACACTAATGAAGGCAACATTCATGAAGGCAACAGGAGTTCTCATTCATCGCCGGTGGGGATGTAAAGTGGTATGGCCATTTTGGAAGACAGTTTGGCGGCTTCTTACAAAACTAAACGTACTTCTATGATGCAACAATTGCAGAGTATGAATACAGGGTATAGAATATAAACATTCTTTGGTATCTCCCCAAAGACGTTGGAAATTTATGTCCCCACAAAAACCTGCCCAGGGGATGTTTGTAGCTGCTTTCTTCATAATTTCCCAGACCTGGAAGCAACCAAGATATTCTTCAGTAAGAGAATGGATAAACATTCAGACAGTCCAGTGATGGGAACTCTTTGGAAGGTGGGCATCTCCAGGCAGGTCTTGCTGGGTGACCAGCAGTTATCTGAGTTTGTGCCCCACCCCAGCCACAAAGGGCAGGAGGGAGTGTGGCCCAAGATGATGCTGGCTGAGAGACTAGAGTGCACTTTCCTAGGATGGGGGGGGGGGGGCAGGCCTCTGAGTTCAGGCCTTGCCCGCCTTCCCTCCCTCGTGGCGTCACCTAGCATATACCAGCCGGAGCAGTGGGATTGAATAGAGACACGTCCTGCCTTCCGGGAAGGGGGCTCAGTCCAGGGGGAGGCGAGAGGTTCCAACAGGGCTCCTGGGCTGTGCAGCAGCCCCTGCTCAGAGGAAGAGGGGACTGAGCCGAGGGGCAGCCTGGCTGAGGAGACAGGCAGAAGGATTTGGGGAGGGCAGACCACCAAGTTGGGAGGCATTAGAGGTATACATTCAGACCTACCTCAGGAAAGTGGGGAGCCTTGGGCCTGACTGACCTAGGCAAGCACTTTGCAGCACACCTGGTACAAAGTCAAAGCCCAGAAAATAAAGGTAGCTAATATTATTATAATATTTTTATTAGAACATTCCGTTTATAGGGGCGCCTGGGTGGCACAGTCAGTTAAGCGTCCGACTTCAGCCAGGTCACGATCTCGCGGTCCGTGAGTTCGAGCCCCACGTCAGGCTCTGGGCTGATGGCTCAGAGCCTGGAGCCTGTTTCCAATTCTGTGTCTCCCTCTCTCTCTGCCCCTCCCCCCGTTCATGCTCTGTCTCTCTCTGTCCCAAAAATAAATAAACGTTGAAAAAAAAAATTTAAAAAAGAACATTCCGATTATAAAAATAAAGCTTGTTTTCTTTAAAGGAAAAAAAAATCCAGACAACGGAATATTATTCAAGGCTTAAAAGAAATGAGCCAGCAAACCATGAAAAGACATGGTGGAATCTTTTTTTTCTTTAATTTTTTTTTAACATTTATTTATTATTGAGAGACAGACAGAGCATGAACATGGGAGGGGCAGAAAGAGTGGGAGACACAGAATCTGAAGCAGGCTCCAGGCCCAGAGCCCGACACGGGACTCGAACTCACAAACCGCGAGATCATGACCTGAGTGGAAGTCGGATGCTTTACCGACTGAGCCACCCAGGCGCCCTGACATGGTGGAATCTTAAATGCCTATTCCCAGGTGAAAGAAGCCAATCTGAAAGGGATATAGACTGTATGTTTGTAACTCTCTGCAATTCTGAAAAGGTAAAATTATGGAGACCGTAAAATGATCAGGGGCTGAGAGTAGAGAAGAGGGATGAATAAGTAGATCACAGAGGATTTTTAAGGCAATGAAAATAGTCTGTATGATACCATTGCGATGAATACACATTATGATACGTTTGTCCAAATAGAATATACAACACCAAGAGTGAGCCCACATAGAATATACAACACCAAGAGTGAGCCCACTGTAAACTCTGGACCTTGGTTATGATGTATTGAGGTAGGCCCACCAACTGTAACAAATGCACCACTCTGATGGGGGATGTTGATAACCGGAGAGGCTGTGTGTGTGCAGACAGCTTGCATATGGGAAATCTCTGTCCCTTACCCTCAGTTTAGTTATGAACCTTAAACTGCTCGGAAAAGGTAATGTCTTCGTTTCTTTTTAAATGAATAGCACACATACAAAAATATAAATTCATTTGCAAGCCTTCCTGAATTGGAATGGCAGTAACTTTTGAACATGCTATATTTTTCAGGCTATGGATACTAGGCAGCTTATCATTTGAAAGATTTGATCTTTTTTTTTTTTTTTTCTTCTTTCCTTTTTTACGTGGAGATGTTTGGGAACTCATGACCTATGCTTTATTGATTTAAATGTTAGCTGGGGAGTAAAACTGCTAGGTAACGTTTTTGTCTCTGGGAGGGTTATGTGCCAGTGAGTCTTTCCTCCTATTCTGAGTAAAAACCCCTAGACTTTTCACTTAAGTGATACTTTGTATCTTTCATCTAAAGAACATAAAATACTTTTTAAAATTCCACATGGTGATAGGGGGGAAGAAAATGAGTCGGGGTGGGGGGTGGCTGTGGGGGATCCTTGCCCAAGGTCACACAGGGCACTAGTAGAAGCATTGGGGAGAGGGAACCAGATTCTCCTGACTTAGATTCATTGTTCTCAGACCCTATTTCCAAAGACTTGATAAGACTTTTCCGCTCTAATTTCGTCAACAAACTTGAGTTTGAAATACTTACATTTTGTGCTGGTATCTTTAAAAATATGATAGCTTCTATCAGCGGGGTCAATCATTTGGGTTAGTTTATTTTGGCAAAACTGTATGGACTGAAGGTCTGAGGTTATATTGATCTATATTCCATAAAAACTCAGACCAGGTATTCATGACACAGATGTGATGGAGAAACTTTCAGGTTAAATAGGAATTAACCTTAGAAGGGAAGTTAAACTGAAGCCTTTTAGTTTCCCAAGTGGGAAAAAATTACTATGCAAAAGAATGCTATGCTAAATTAACAACAACTACTATTAGTGGGATATTTTCCTTGCCCACATCTCAAATTTTTCAATATTTCTGTTGCAATATGGAGATAAAAATATACCAAACTCTTTTGTAAATTTCTCGGTAATTAGTTTGTATTTGTTATAAAAATAAGAACAAATAAAGGGCACCTGGCCAGCTCAGTCAGTAGAGGATGCGACTCTTGATCTTGGGGTTGTGAGTTCAAGCCCCACATTGGGCATAGAGCTTACTTTAAAAGTAAAATAATAAAAATAAGAATAAATGAAATACTGTAGTCCAGAGACCAACCCAATCAAATCACTGCTGGGTGTAAATACTCTACCAGAAAAAATCCACAAAGTTAGTCATTATTGAAATCCCTCATCGTGGAAGGGACTGTCCGTCTTCTTTATAACTGAGCAGTACCCACATGCTGATGATTCCCTGACGCATCTCCCTTCAGCCCTATACGTACATGTACACCTTTCCTTCTAGATGCCGACATTTCTAAACCGCCATCACTACCTCAACCTTAACCTGCCCAAAACTGACCTTATCTGCTCGTGGATGCATTTATTTTCCTGCTTGTTCCATTTCAGTGGATGACACTTCAGTCTACCAACTGGTCACTTGGGACAATCACCTAATTTATTCTTGGAGGCTGCTTGTTAGTCTTGCCCCCTCCGCGTTTGCCCAAGTCATCTTTGTCTATATGGAAATGTGATCAGATCAGTCCTCTGCTTAAAACCGTTAAATGGCTCTTCATATCCATTACTATCCAACTTCCCATTTTTTTGGCATGGCACATAAAACCCTCAGCCCTCTTCACTTACTTCTGGCCGTTCTGTCTCATAAGGTGGGACTGTCCTATGATGTGTAGTTTGCCAAATGGATCATGCCATCACTCTGCTCTTGGAACATTTGCAAATGTTACTCCCTCTACCTGCATGCTCATCCCTGTACACTAGATTCAACTCAGGGGTGTCTTTAACATGCACTTATCCAACTTCTTTGTTACCCTTGGCTTTGTCTCCTCTCCATCCTACCCCGTTAGACCCTCAGTGCAGGCATTGGGTCTTATATGTCTTTCTGCTGCCTGTATGTGGCCCAGTACTGGAGATGTGAAAAGTGTTCAAATAATGTTTGTTAATGGGTGAATGGACAAAGGAATCTGGAAATCAATTCCTTTCCTTCTGATAAATGGAACACTGATGGCACCCAGGCTAAATCCAGGACATCTGAAACTTCAGTGCCAAAGGGAATCATGAGTCTGTGACAGTAGGTAGCTTTACTTGATAGAAAGGTTTACCCTCTTAATTTGCCTTTTGCCATTTGTATTATTGTCCCTACAAAGCCAGATGACCTGTGCGGAGCCAGGGATTCTGGCCAAACAGCTGTACTGCTGTTCCTAGACCTATCAGCAGCCTTAGACAGGTCAGGTCAACATGTTCTACTCACCCACCCACTTGCAGGCTCTGTGGATGGTTTTGTCTCTTCTGGCTTTGGTCCTTCCCCAGTAAAGTTATATGGGCACTTTTCCTTTAATTCCTTCTGTTTTTAAACTCTTTCTTAATAGGACCCTTTTCTTTGCCACGGCTAATAAGCCTGGTTGCCCCTAGTGTCCTCCTGTTCGGTATTAATTATAAAGTCCCTCAATATTGCCATGGGAGGGAACAGAATTAGATCGTGAGCATTTCACAGTCCTTAGCATGCCTATTACAGCCCTGCATCATGTCCCATGTCAAACACTAACCAGAGATTTAGGGTGCCCCCAAAGAACAAGATCCTTGAGAAGCAGGAAGTTTTGCAGGTGTTCTGTCGATAAACTCTAAGAGTTTCTAGCAATGGGCAGTGACCAGATCAAATCCCAGCTGGTTGAGGCTGGAGGTGTTCTTGGTGACTATGCAAATTGGAAGCTGTCTGGGCAGCATTTCTGCCTACCTTGTTTCTTGTTCTTCTCTGATGAATTCATATGACAGAAAAGTTAGAGAAGGAGAGGGAAATACTTAGAACGGGAAGGAAGAAAGGCTGACATTGTAGGAGTGAGAAGGAAAGAAATTACGTCTTCAGCTTGGACTAGAGAATGTTACATCTCTGGGCATCAGGCCCACACAATTCCCTTTCTCAACCCAGTCAACGCCCCAGGGCTACCCTGATGCCTCCTTCACAGCTCCTTTGCCTCTGTCCTCTCTGAGGTACATACACATAACCAGATGACTTTCTTCACAGTTGCCACCCATCTATGGCTCATTACCATCATGTAGATGGCAGTAAAATGAGGGAGGGCTTCATTTCAATAAAGAGACCAGAGGAGCTTTTTTTCTCCTAGATCTAGGATGCGTGCCCAGTAATCATGAAGAACTAACTCTCTCAGGTCCAGTCAGACTTCTACCGATTGCAGAATTATAGTCGCCTCAAATTCTGTGTACAAAGGCAGAGACTAAGTCATTAAGTCCATTTCTAAACTGGACATTTAAGGTCCATAAAGACATAGCATTTTGTTCATTATTCTGTTAATTGTCAGAACAATGTCTGTCGTGTTTACTCACTTAAGTATTTGTTGGGTGACTAAATTTACAAGTAAATAAACACACAAATAGTGTCACATTGTGTCTTACTCTGCTAAGACAAGTCTAGGCAAGAGGACAGGCTTAATACATCTGGTAACTGATATACTGCCCTTCAACGTGCTGCCGTTTTCCCCACAGTCTCTTCTTTGACATCTGCTCACAGATACCTTGTTTCCAAGCAAAAAAACATGAACATTTGTTTGCTTTAAAAGTAATTTATGTCTAATACATGGGAGAAATTGCTCAAAGGAGCAGAGCATGTTTTATATATTATACCTGAGAGCTGATTATTAAAGAGAAAATCATCTAGTACCATCATAGAATATCATTTTCTTCCCTCAAATTAAGTCACAAGAAAAGGAGACTTAATTGATCATCCCAGGCACTTACAACCACATAGCCGCCCAGCCACTGATTTTGCTTATTCTTATCTTGACTAGACCAACCTGGAACATGACCGTGTCTAAGGCAGCTTGCCAAGAGACGGATACCTAACAGCAGTTTGCTAAAGGGCAGGCTTTACCCAATTTACAAATAAGTTGAAAAGTTAACGTGTGATTTGTTTTCTTAGGAAAGGAGTACAGCCAGTACGCAATGTTATGTACATTGTCAGTTTCCCAGACAGACTGCACAGGCCAGTCCTGTGGACCGCAGAGCTGAAGCGGTACTGATTGGCTCCTGACTGCTAGATTCCTCCAAGATCTCTGAGCTCTGGTCTTGTGTTTTCTGCCTTTTCCGGCAGAAGTCAATCATCATTTGATCATTTATTCAACAGATATTTATTGCGTGGCCACTACACTTTTGGAATCTGTGAACAATACACAAAACCAGCAAAACTCAGTGCTGTCATGGAGCCAGCATTCTAGTTGGGGGAGAGAGTTCATAAACAAATGAATAACCTATATCAAATCATAAGTCAGAGATAGTTCAAGGAAAAGTGATAGGGAGGACAGCGATCCCAGTGACTGAAGGCTGAGGGAACACTTATGCAAAGACTTAAAGACGAAGGTCAGTTGCCAAACCATGAGGTGCTCTTGTGCGTGGAGTGTTTGAAGAACAAGGCCATGTGGCCAGAAAGAGTAGACAGAGGAGGGTAAGAGAGCATGTCTAGGGGAGTAATGGGGGGGCGGGGGTAGTAGGGCTTCACAGGACATGTGAGGGCTCTGGCTTCTATTCTCATGGAGAGGGGAAGGCTTTGGAGGACTGGCAGTAGAGAGAGGAATGATGTGAGCTGACATCCATACTAACAGAACATTTGTCTTTTTTGGCTGGTGTAGACTGTAGGGGGACAAGGCTAGAAGCAGGGAACCTGGGCAGGAGGCTATTGTAGTCATCCAGACTGGGATAATCATGCTGGTATAGACTGCCGTGGTAGCAGTCAAGGTACCATGAAGAGAAAAGAGCCAACAGAATGTCCTCGTGTATTAGATGTGTGCTTCGAGAGACAGAAGAATGAAGATGGCTTTGAGATTTTGAGGGCCCGAGCAACTGGAAACCGAAGTTGTCGTTCTCTGAAGTGGGAGTGCCTTAGGAAATACCAGTACAGGCTACACCTATTAGACATCAAGTGGAGATGCCAGGGGTGGGCAGTTGGAGTCTAGGGAACAACTGAAGATGGCGAGAAGAGGCCCAAAGACTGAGCCCTGGGGCATCACAACAGAAGGGGTGAAGGGAGGTGGACCTGGCAAAGAAGACTGAGAAGGGGCAGCCAGTGTGGCGGAATGAAGCCCAGGACAGTGCAGAAGCTGGAAGAAGCAGCATGTAGATGGCAGAGAGAGCACGTGAACTAGAGGCTGCCCGCAGTGTTCCTGAGGCTGTGCTGTGGATGCCGCCCTGATGCAGGGAGAGGGAGGGAGGGGGGATGCAAACAACAAAAGGAGGCAAATCCTACCTCGTATGTATTTGAATGTGTAAATTTGGACAAAGCTGAGTTAACAGCATGTAAATAATTATGACTCAGTTTTATGTTAAGATATTAAGTGATTTCACTGATGGATCCAAAAGAATGCCTGGTAACAATCTCATTAATGGAATAAGTTACCAGCTATTTTAGAGGCTAAATTCTTCTATTAGCGTTGTATCTATTGGGAAGACAGCTAAAATCACTTGTTATTAGATTGTTAACTTCAGTATGTAAACCAAATAGTTCTGTAATCTGTCGATTACCCAGCAAGTCTGGCTTCTAAACTAATTTTATTAATTTTGGGAAATACTGGACTTTCTAAAGAGTGAAGATAAAACTCATTCCTTATACACAGGGTTTTTTTCCTATGTGTTTGCATTTTTGTGTTGAAAATGGCGCTCTAAAGTTCAGCCCCAGCTCAGAGCCTAAAGAGTAATGTATGATTTTACTTTAAAATTGGAATAGTATAGGAAATTAACAAAGAGAAGGCTTATTCTTAAACATCGAGTGTTTTCTACAGCTTAATGAGTGTCAAGGCTGTAATCGTTCTTAAGAATTGTGTCTTGTCTCAGTAGCTTTGGAAATACCAGAATATGTTGCTTTTTGCTGTTAAAATTTGGACAGTTGAGATGCATTTTGAACTTTTATTGCCAGCCATATCTTTTAAACTCTGCCGCTTTTCCATCAATAATCCCCTAACGGGATGCTTTCTGGAGGAATGGAAGTGTTTACTGTTTAATCTTAGAATTATATAGCTTGTTTCAAAGTAAGCAGTTTGATTATGGCATTGGGAAGGTCACTGTGGCTCATTCAGAAAATTTGAAGCCCAGCTTAAAATTTCAAAATCAGCATAAAAATTCAAGAATTTATTATTTGCCCACAGACACGAAAGGGAGAAATCATTAGAAATACCTTCATTATTCATATTCTAAATAACTGCTATTTCAATTTATAATGCCTTTTTTAAAAAATGCCCCCTCATAGAAACCAAAACATTAGTTACCATCCGTGAACTTAAGTCTATGAGTATTGTTTGATACTAACGTTTTTAAAAGCAAGTTTATAATTGCTATAAATTTTCACATTCTGTTTATCTCTGGGACCTTTATGCTCAGTTTCTTGTGCTTGGCTGTGCTTATAAATTTCAGTTCCTTAGCCATCACTGTCATTTTCATCACTAGTAAATAATATTTATTAAGTGCACTTCTGCTTTTTCTACAGCTGTGCTCCAAGCAACATCACAGTTGCACAAACAAGCTGAATGGAATAAAGTGAAAAGCAATTAATATTTCTAAATACTGTACTTCAAGTATTTTCAAGCCATTGCAAAGTGAAAATAACAAGAAAAACTGGTAACATGGAACAATCACTGAAATTAGTTCCAGTAGGAACAACTTGGGAGACATACACCTGCACATAGCTTTCATTCCTACGTACCCACTTGCCATTGAAATACCAGTACAATCCCAATAGTAGAGGATGCAACCAATTCTCATTATAATAAGTTATCTGGCAATGATCCTTTGTCTAACTTCTCTAGAAGAAATAAATCATAATTATGATGCCTTATCTTAGAATAGAGCCATATGAAATTGCTACACTTCAACTGTTTTTGACATTATATAAGAAATGGAAATGTCATCTGGTTCAACCTAACATTTGCATAGTGCTTTGTGAAACAAGCATAGGAGATACCGGTCCTAGGTTTTAGAAAGATTAAATGACTTGTTCTAGGTAATGTGGTTGGAAAGTAGTACAACTGGCACTTGAGAATATGAATTTTCTGTCTCAAAGTTCATATGCTTTGTACTCTTCTATACTGTGCATCTGGGGAACAAGTTAAAATTGCCACACAGTTGTGGTATTGAAAGTATGATCCAAAATAAGCAAACTCTATTTCTTTAGGGGGAAAAAAAAAAAAACCAAGACTGTCAATATGCTCAGGTAATTAATCACAGGAAAATTCGTATGAGAGAAGTGTGCTTCATCTAATTATTTACATTTGCGAGCCAAGGGGTAATTTTTGTTTTGTTACATTTCCACTTTTTTCTTTAAATCTTAAAATATACATGTAGGAAATGTCAGGCATTCACAAAAATAGACAGTATAATGAAGCCCATGCACCCAACACCCAAGGCTCAGTGGTCAACAACTCACGGTCTCCTTCCATCTATACTCCCACATACTTCACTGGATTATTTTGAAGCCAGTCCTAAATATCATGCTATTTGATCAATAAATATTTTAGTACGTATAGTAAATAATTCCCAATCCATCTTGGAGGCTGACTTGAGGAGACGCATATAATTGTTGATAAGCAAACAATTAAAAACCTTTAAGAAATTGAGCAGAGCCTATGCAAGCGTTGTTTAGAACCAAAAATTGCATCACATCAGCAAGAATTCAATTACCAAATCTTCCCTTTCTGGCCTCTCTGCATCAGATACTAGCTGTAGGTAGGCCAAGGCGTGCATAGGGAGACTTGTCATTGAACACGTTGTTTAGAAAGTGTGTGTGTACTGAACATGAAATCTGATATATCATCCAACTGAAGTAATGAAAGGCGCTCTCTCTCTCTCTCTCTCTTTTTATCACTTCATGTTGTATTTGTGAGTGCATTTTTAAAGAAAAAAAATGTATGTAAATGAACTATTTTACTCAGTGACTAATAGACGTAGAACCTAAATGGTATTGCTATAGAGATAGCATTCATCGATTATGAATATTTGTTATTCTTTAAATTCTTTTGTTGTCTAATTGGAAAACTGGTAAAATACTATCATTTTCCAGATAAAGTTCTTGGCAAGTTTTCTCTCTTTTAAACCCCCTAGGACCATCCACAGCTCCATGAAAACATGAGTCAAATACATTACAAATTTCCCAAGGAGAATCAACATCTTTTCCAGCTGTTTGGATAGTCTGTCTAACATCTGACCAAAGCCCTCATCTCCCAGCATTGTTCTGGGCTTTTACACTTTGATTTGCTCAATGTTATAATTTAAAAACTGAGCCAATAGTGTGAGTCTTCACTTTTTTCTTTAAGACTTTTAACTCTTATCACTTACAAAAATAACAATAAAATGTTTTTTAAAAAAAGAAGCCACAGAAGATCTCGTCTCCCTAGGTATTATTTCTCTTTGACAATGCAAAAGTCCTTCTTACTACTATCAACCTTCTCTTTTTTTTCTCCCTAGGTAATTTTTCTATTATTTATAGCATAAAATGTTTCCCAACTATAACATCAAAAAGAACTAAACTTGGTTTGATTGATTAGTTTCAGGTTTTCTATTCTAAATGTCTTTTGGCCCTGGCCAGTGTGTTTCAATGTATTCAGAAGAAATGCATTTGTGGTCATTCCAATTAATCCCTTGTCTGTTTTGTCTGGCATTTGTGTAAAACTAGTTGTAATACCTTTAAAGTTTGGCAAGCTATACAATAAACTGTCCAGGGTGGGATGGAAAACTTTCGGGGCCCAATTAACAAAAGTCAACTTGTCCTCCAGCCTATCTACACAAAATCATCTGTTGCTTTGGGTTGTCTTTATAACCATTAATAACGTTTGATGAGTAGGTCAGGGCAAGAAGGTGAAACAGAGCAACTGTGTCAATAAGAATGGATTCCAGAGTCAAAGACCAAATTTCAGCAAATAAGTGTGGAGTGTGTACAGACACACACACACCACTCTAAAGTTTAAAACATACAGAAAATTTCAAGCATTTACAAAAGTAGCGAGAACAATGTAATGAACCCCATGTACCCAATACCCAAGGCTCAACGGTCAACAACTCACAGTTTCCTTTCATCTATACTCCCACATACTTCACTACCCCACACTGAATCATTTTGAAGCCAGTCCCAAACATCATGCTGTTTCATCCATAAGGAATGGGAAACAAAAGTAAGCTGTAGAAACCCTGAAACTTTGTTCAGGCTATTGAGAGCTAAAGAAAGTGATTTCCATTTTAAATGTATCCTGGAAGCTGAGTTGTATGGATTTTTACTCCCACCTGTGTACCCACCTGAAATTGACACAATGATCATAGTGCCAGTATACCATTTAAAATATAATAAAACAATTCGATGGTTGTTACCATCAAAACTCAGTGAATTATGTTTAACAGGTCTTTTATTTTCTGTTTTCATTGACTATCTTTTTGTCTTTTTCCTTTTTAACTTAAAAATGGAAACTTCAAAATTTTTGACACATTTGATAGCACTTGGGAGGAGTTTTCTCTCAAGCTTCATTTGTAGCCTGTGAGACGGTACACGCTGGACGCATACCACATACTTTGACGTGCACCACACTCGGACTTACCCCTTCCAAGGTTCTCCCTCGTCTCTAGCATGCAGCCACCTATAATATTGCAAGAGATGCACCATGAGTTTTGGACATCAAACCGCATTTTCATTTCAATATGCTTATGTAATATATGCAAAGTTTATCTTAATTCATGGCTGTGTTTGTTTGTTTTAAAGCAAGTGCGTACATAGGCTGGGGGAGGGGGGCAGCAAGAGAGAGAGAGAGAGAGAGAGAGAGAGAGAGATTGAATCTTAAGCAGACGCCATGCCCAGTGCCAAGCCCAGTGCACAGCTCGATCTCATAACCCTGAGATCATGACCTGAGCCAAAATCAAGAGTCTGACACTTAACCAACTGAGCCACCCAGGTGCCCATTAACTCATGGTGTTTTAAATGTTTAACCCCATGTTACCATCACAACTTTGTGAATAAATATAAATCAAAGTTTAAAGCTTTCATATGGTTATTACCAGAACAAAGAAAAGTTCTCATATTTTCTTACTCTAGAACATTTTAGGCACCCAAGGAAAGTTGTCAACTCAAAATTCAAAGCTCATTATCCCACTTCACGTTTCATTGTGAATCTTAAGATTGTCACAAAGCAGAATTCATTTGTTTTTAAAAACGGTATTAAGTATAAAAGAGATGACTGGAAATAGGAACAGGTCTGCTCTTATCTGCTTGATAATTCTACCTGATCCACCAGAGCATGTACCTAAATTAATTGATCTTTCTCTTTGTTCATGCTGTATTTGCTCCTGGCAAAATGTGCTGAAATCACTGTTGTCACATGGTTTTAATTTCTGAAAATCCATCTTTCTAAGATAGACATGGAAAGAAAAGCTAACTGCACAGAACACCACATTAAGAGGAAAGCAGTTGAAATTCTGCCATGAATAGTTACCAAAAAAAAAAAAAAAAGAATGATACTATTTGGCCTCCTCTCCCTAGCTAGGGAATTCAAATTGTTGAATACCTAATACTGCTTTTGTAAGGATTTCAGTTTTCAAAAAACATGCTGTGGTGGACAAAGCATGACTGTTATGTAAACATATAGTTACTACAGACACTAGGACATATGTGAGTATTTCAAAAGGTATAACATGTACTCAGATCACAAAAAAAAAAAAAAAAAATGAAGCATGTTTAAATGTTCCATATCAAAAGATTAGCTCCTTTGAAAACTGGGCTTCTTCAGATCAGAGGGATGCTGTTAGTGGAGTAGGACACAGCAGCATGCCTTAATTACTGATTTCTGGATACTGTCTTACTACAATTAAGTTATATCTAATTTGTCAAGATAATAAGTGTGTATTTGATTTGGCTGTGAAATCACATTGTTGTGTTTTAAGGTGTCTTAATGGAACTAGTCTCAGTGAAGATGTTTTTATATTTTTTGTCCCTATCCTCCCCAAAATGTTCCAAATTGGCTTGATATTTTAAGTTTCTGTGTTTTAAAATTTTTTTTTTCAACGTTTATTTATTTTTGGGACAGAGAGAGACAGAGCATGAACGGGGGAGGGGCAGAGAGAGAGGGAGACACAGAATCGGAAACAGGCTCCAGGCTCTGAGCCATCAGCCCAGAGCCTGACGCGGGGCTCGAACCCACGGACCGCGAGATCGTGACCTGGCTGAAGTCGGATGCTTAACCGACTGCGCCACCCAGGCGCCCCTAAGTTTCTGTGTTTTAATATGTGAGATTTTAGATACTTTTAAGACAAAAATTAAGAGCAAAAGATCAGATTGGGCCAGGTTTTACTGCTATTTTGTTGAGTGAGATATTAGGTAATTACTTGAAAGCTATATTAATTCATTCAGAAAACTAGATTTCTTTTTGTAGAGTGATAGGTCATCTCCTGCTGCATGTAATTTCACCTTGGCATGCTTAACTCTGTCCCCTATCCAACAGACAAAACAGGAACCCTAACCTCAATCTGATATCTCCATCTAGCCACTCACATCTCTCATTTCTCTGGGCATGGCCAAACTTCTGGAAAACACTGTCTACACTGGCTGTCTCTAATACATCTTCTTTACTCCTCTGTCTCCACCCCATCCTGACCACGGCACCCTAAGTGCTTTTCCCAAGATTGCTTCTTGGTTACCAAATCCAATGACACTTGCCAGTCCTTTTTTTTTTTTTCTTTTTTTTTAACCTTTTGTACCTTTTTTGTCATTGCTCATCACCCACGCCTCTATTCTCCATTCCTGGCTTCCGTGACACCATGTTTCACTGCCTCCCCAGTTACTTGCTTTGGGTCTCCTCCAAGGGTTGCTCTTCCTTTACCGTTCATTACATGTTGATGTTCCCCAGGATTCCATCCCCGTCTTCTTATCATTAGGCCAGTCTCCCTACGTGACCACATGGCCCACTCTGGCATCAGCTACCACTCATGAAAAGATCCCCAGATTCATCTCCTGCGTGGTAGATGTGTGTATCCAGTGCCTTGTGACCCCACAGGTTTTTCAAAGATAAATATACAAGACTGAATCTTTTTTATTATTCTACCTAATCCTCTTTCCCAGATTCAGTGAACAGCACCAGCCGCCCACCAACCCAGATTCTCTGTTTAATTCCTGATACCTTTGTCTCCCTCTATATCCAGCTACTAAATCTTATCAAGTCCCTTATAGCCTTAATATCATTAAAAAAACACTTTTCTCTCCATCTTTATTCTTGAAATCTCTCACCTGCTTTTGGTTCTTCCCACTTGGTTTGACCTTATCATTCAATATCTTTAAAAGTCTTCCTTTTTGGTGGTATGCAGGATTCATTATATACATGTTGTTATCTGACAGTCATTCAGAAGTGGGAATATTTCTTTATTTTATAAAGTGTTTTCTTTTCATTCTGGTATAGTTAACATACAGTGTTCTGTTAGTTTCAGGTGTACAGTATAGTGATTCAACAATTCTGTACTCAGTGCTCATCACAAGTCCGTTCCTTAATCCCCATCATCTATTTCACCCATCCTCCCACCCCCTCCTCTCTGATAACCACCAGTTTATTCTCTGTAGTTAAGAGTCTCTTTCTTGGTTTCTCTCTTTTTTTCCCCTTTGTTGGTTTGTTTTGTTTCTTAAATTCCACATGTGAGTGAAATTATATGGTACTTGTTTTTCTCTGACTTACTTCACTTACCATTATACTCTCTAGTTCCATCCATGTTGTTGCAAATGTCAAGAGTTCACTCTTTTTTATGACTGAATAATATTCCTGTGTGTGTGTGTATGTACACATACATGTACACATGTATGTGTACATACACACACACACCACATATTTATCCATCTATTGGTGGATACTTGGGCTGCTTCCATAATTTGGCTGTTGTAAATCATGCTACAATGAACATAAGGGTTCATGTATCCCTTTGAATTAATGTTTTTGTATTTTGGAGGTAAATAGTAGTATGATTATTGGATCATGGGGTAGTTCAACCTTTAATTCTTTAAGGAACCTCCATACTGTCTTCCACAGTGGCTGCAACCAGTTTACCTTCCTACCAGCCGTATATGAGGGCTCCTTTTTCTCCACTCCTCACCAAAACTTGTTGTTTCTTATGTTTTTAACAAGTGTGAGGTGATATCTCATTGTAGTTTTGATTTGCATTTCCCTAATGGTGAATGGTGTTGAGCATCTTTGTCTTGGCCATCTGGATGTCATCTTTGGAAAAATCTCTGTTCTCTTCTGCCCATTTTTTAATGGGACTATTTTGTGATGAGTTGTATAAGTTCTTTATATATTTTGGATTCTAACCCTTTCTGCTGCTTCATTATTAAGGTATACAACTTTAGCAGATTTCTGTATGTTGATTTTGTATCCTGCAACTATACTGAATTTATTTATCGGTTCTAGCAGTTTTTTGGTAGAGTCCTTAGGGTTTTTTTTATATATAGTATCATGTCATCTGCAAAGAGTTAAAGTTTTACTTCTTCCTTACCAATTTGGATGTCTTTTATTTCTTTTTATTGTCTGATTTTTGTGGCTAGGACTTCCAATACTATGTTGAATAAAAGTGGTGAGAGTGGTCAGCCTGTCTTGTTCCTGGCCTTAGGGGAAAAGATCTCATTTTCTGCCCTTGAGTATGATGTTAGCCGTGGGTTTTTCACATGAGACCTTTATTACATTGAGGTGTGTTCCCTCTAAACCTACTTTCTTCAGCACTTTTATCATGAATAGATGTTATAGTTTATCCAATGCTTTTTATGCATCTATTGAAATGTTTATATGATGGTATCCTTTCTCTTACTGGTATGATGTATTATGTTGATTGATTTGAGAATATTGAAGCATGTCTTCATATCCTTTTAAGTGTAATACTTACTGTAAAGCTTGTGTGATGAATCACGTTTAAGCAGCAGTCCAAATCAAGTGTTAAGTTATTAATATTTTAAAGAAATACAAACAAGCAAAATTTTTAAAACTAAATCAATTGACATTACATACTCAAGACAGACTGTTAATATTTTGTCTATAACACTATAGCCTCTTTCATTTAAATATGTATTATAATCTTTTTTTAAATGGGATTGTAATATACACATTGATTTATATTATTCCAATTTGGCATTACATGCTTCTCTCTTGACAGTTACAGATTTGTAATATCATTTTTTCATGGTATTATTATATGGCAACGGCATGGTTTATGGAGCCAATGCTGCAGTGGTGGATGTATAGAGCATTTCCAACTTTATTATAAATATATACATCCATTTATACTGTCCGTCTATCTTCTGAGGACAGATTCTTATTCCTACTAGTGAGATTTTTGAGATGAAGGGAAAGCATTGTCTTAGATCTTCTAAAATAGATTGTTAGATAGCTGTGCAGTGGGTTTATTACCATTGTATATACTGTCCTTAGCAGAGTATGAGTTTGTCTATGTTCCCCACACCCACAATAATTTTTTTTTTTTTTTTAGTATTTTTAACCAATGGGATAAGTGAAAAACGATATCTCAGTCCATTTACTCTAATTTTAGACAGATCTCTACAATGTTTGGTTATCTGGTTGCCAAACCCACAATAGATCAGAAAGAGGAAATTGGAAGAAGAAAGATGAGTTGCTATAGTCAGATGCATTGGCAGCAGTGTGAAGTAATAGCAGACAGACTAACAGTGAGGAAGGATACAAGAAAACTGAAAAAATCAGAAATAGAATCCCAAACTGCACAGCGCGTGGCCCATTTACTTCAAGGCCCAACAGCCCAACGCCCCTCTGTGGTCTCTAAGGCTTTCACCATATTTCAACACAATGTCCCCTATCTTAGCATTTTGAAATCCTGCAAAGACAATAAAACCTTGGCTCATAGCAACAGTAATTAATTAAATGTCAACTGTTGTCAATCAGTTGCAGATTGCTAAAATAATATTCTGCATTTAACCTCTTACAAAAATAAAGCCCTTAAAACACATACTACTAGTTGCCCAATTGCAACTCTCCATTTGAGCTCTTCCACCAAAATACACTAGGTAAGTTAAGCATAAGAGGTTAACCTCATATGCTAAAACACTGAAGGATATGCTAGTAATATGTAAACAAGACATATAAGGAATCTTCCCAGCCTGGAGAAAAGAATGCTTCTGGCAGACATGATACTCAGCTTTCAATTTTAAGGAACGTCCATGTGAAAATGTACCTGCTTGTATGGCTCTAGACTAGAGAATATGTCTCACTGGCAAAAGCTGAAGGAAGGCACATTTCTAACAATTAGGACTTTTTAATTCTGTCAGGGATTTTCTTAGGTTTTACAGACTGTTAGACCTCAAAGGAATCTTAGTGATTAATAAATAACAACTCCCATGTTTTTTAGATAAGAAAACCAAAGCTCAGCATATGGGTTTAAGTGGCTCATTGTAAGGAGTGGAGTATATGTCCAGCTTTCCCAACTTTGCATCCAGTGTTTGTTTTCTTACCAGAATACAGTGCCCCTCAGAGCAAGTTGTACATTGCTAGAATGTTGGGTCTGGTTGTCAGAGATGTTGGAGAAAGGATTTCTTCATTACGAATAAGATGAGAGGACCGTGGAAATCCCTGCCAGTTCAAAGATCCCACAAGTTTTAAGTAACTGTTTAAAACATCTATCTCAAGGAGGGAAAAGTACAAAAAGAAAAAAATTTTTAATAACAAACACAAAGAAAATGACTTTATAATGGAATATTATACTAGTTGATTTGGGTAGAGGCCTTGTGAAAGGAATATCTATAAAAGACGCAAGAAGTTAAGTTTCAACTCCTGTCCAGGGAGTGGGACGCTGGATAACTTGCTGAGAAGATTCTCTGGGTACAGCCAGGCTCATGGGGAAGAGGGCTTCAGTCCTTGGCAGAGTTTGTGCCAACTGTCATGATACGCAGCTCCTGTAGTCATCCACCCTCATCTGCAGTCTTTGGATGATAAGAGAAATTACAAGATCAAATTTGGAGGAGCTAGTTGTTGGAACCTTAAAAAATAAGGCAACTTTCTTGCTAAGAAGAAATAACCATCTCTTTCCAGAATTTACCTGGTAATCAATTATCAAAGATGTGAAAAATTCCAGTTGATTTTAGAGTCAATTTTATGTCTTTGAATTTTCATTGTTTAGGATTTTTTTTTTTTTCTGTAAAATTTACAGAATTGGGGGAAGAAATAAATAATCTTGCCTCTCAGGTCAGTAGACCCTATGAGTTTCTGTGCTGGCTCCTGTGGGAAAATACTATTTTTCACCCAAAGCAAAGAGGTTAACCTCAATTCTTCAGTTCTGGAATAAGGGTTTCAAGATGTATTTTTACCATGCCAAAGTCTGCAGAAGTCTTGGAAAACCAAAGCTATAATGTGGAAATCTGACAAGCTTGTACTGTGATCAGCTTCTTTGGAGATAACATGTTCATTTTTCATTTGCAGGAGGGGATAAATGTGCTAATTAGGTCACGAATTTCCATCATCAGATTCTTACCATCATTTTATTACCTTTTTTTCTCTAAACCCAGAGAAAATTGCTGTTCCTTCCTATTTTTTCAGATCTACTTTGGGTAATAGTGGCTGTAGATTGATAGCAGCCCACATGTATGGAGCACTTTCTAAGCACCAGACCCTGAGCTAAAGCTTTATTTATGTTACCTCCTTTAAAACAGAGACAGTTCAGTAATTTGTCTACAATCACAGGACTTGCAAAAATGTAGCCTTGTAGAAATGGAGCCTTCAGGGCCTCTTTTTTTTTTTTTTTTTTTAACCTAGATAAAATTAAACTTAGATACACTGTCTTAAACATTCACTTCTATTATGTCCTCTTGTGTGATATCTCTAGGACAATGATTTTATTCATAATTTAAAATTTACCCTAAACTTTCATATATCATTTTGACCTTTGATCCAATTTAAATGAACCAATGATAAATGATGAAATCTTGTCACATTACTTAACTTGAACCCTTCTGTGAATTCTTTCTTATTACTTTTGAGGAAAATAGAATATACACTTAAGATATAGTTCTGATCCACCCTTGCATGGAGACAATAAATGGATGTTTTGGTTTTAAGATTTTTATAAGCTGATTCAGATATATTTCAAAATGAAACTTACTATTTAAAAAGTGACACACACAACACACTCTTGTATGGTTCCAATTATGGATACTGGGCTGGCCTCCAACCTCCAGGATCCTTCTTATGGAAGGTTCTATAGTGAAGAGTATGACTGGCTTTCTCAGTGAATTAATGTTTCATAATGTGGAATTTCAAATTTATTGTGTTGTAGTTAATGGCAATTATGTAGATCATAGGAGTCCATCCCAAAGACTAGGTACATTGACTGGAATACACAGTAATGAGTAGTTTTACATCATGGCTTTTCATGTGTCTTTTGATTGAAAGTATTATGGATGGCATAGTCCACAGCTTATTTGCAAGAACACAAATGATGCAAGCATCTTAGGAGGCAATTTGGTAATACCTATCAAAATTATACGTGCATGTTCCCTTTGACCCAATACCCTTACCAGTAATTTTCCCCAGAGATAGGCTTATAAAAGTCACGGAGCTATATATACAAAGATGTTCACTGAAGAATTGCTGACAATAGTAACTAACTGAGAACAATGTAAATATCCATCAGGTGGGAATTGCTTTAAATGAATTACAGTTCTTCTCTGCAGTAGGACACCATATGACCCCTGAAACAATATGGTGGATATCTATGTGCTGCTGTTGAAAGACCTTCAAGATAAATGAGAAAAGCAAGTTTGAGAAGCCGGAAAAGTATATGCTGGTCTGTGTCTGGTTTTCTGAAAATGTACACAGATTACACACACACAAACACAGACTCCTTTAAAAAAAAAAAAAGATTTTTTTTTTTTTTCTGGAAGGTATCACAGAAATAAATTCAGTTCAGAGCAATTGATTTTGCAGACTGGGATGTGGATGGTAGATGATCATGAGGCTTTTACTTTCTGTTTCATGCCTTTCCATACAGTCGGAGTTTTGTAAACCTGTGCATGTATTGCTTTTTTTTTTTTCTTTTAATTTTCACTTCAGTCATTTGGATAATGGAGTTGGGCACAATATTTTTCTCTTCTAATATCTTGTGCATTACATGAGATTAGTAAGTGTTATTTAACATATGATAAAACCAATGAAAGAATTTTTTGTTGTTTTGAAGATCATACTTGATCCTTGAGGATATAATGATTTCAGAAGTCTGACTCTATTTATTAGTATTTTTCCCTAGCCCAAACATTAACTGATAAAATTTCAAGCCTGTCCAAACTATGTTGTTTTATATATAAACAATGATCTTATTGCCTGTCTTTGATATTCCCCAGTCCTTGACTCAGTGTAAATAGAGAACAAGCATAGGGCAGATGCCTAAAGCCTAACATTTGGGTTATGGGACAAGATACAGGGACCCTAACAAGAACAAGCCTCATCTAATTCCTGCAATGATATGTGCTTTGGGGAAGGTTAAAAAGATAACCTTAGGATCCTACCCACAGCATTCTAGAAACGTAATCTGGCATCTTTTATTATGTGAATATAGAAGGCACAGTGGATTGAAAATAGTGGAACACTCTGTGAGCTGGGAGCTTGGAGTCTTGTGGTCAAACCCCAGCTCTGCCACTGGCCCTGTGACCTTGGACAAGTCACTTCATTCTCACCCCCATGAAGAGGTGGAATGGCCACTTATCTTGGTCATAAAATAAATCAGACATACTGATATTTGTTAATAAGATTAAGCCTTGCAATGTGGTCACCTCATGTACAAAGAATCTAGCTCTCCATTCAGCAGTACAAAATTGTTACAAGAGAGGTCAACCTTGAACTGAATGCTCCTGTCAAAACAGAAGAGAGGACAAGCTATCCCCTTTTCCTTAGGTATTCCAAATTCTACCCTTTGATTAACTTAGACCTTGAGAAATCTTTTTGTCCCAGCTTTATTGGCTTGGACTAAAAAATGCTTTTGTTGAAGTACATTGACTTTTGTGTTGACCCTGAGCTGTCATCAAGGACCACAATAAGAAAATCATTGTTAAGCATGTATCATTTCATTATGTTTTTCAGTGTGCTTTCTAAGAAATGTCCAGATACTAAATTCCCTTTAGAATTTGCACCAGGAAAATGTTTATCTCTCCTGCCAGCTAGGTTTACTTCAGTTTGTGAGATAATGAGAAGATGGTGTATACATTATACAAATTCATTTTACCTTGTCAGAACCAATTTCCACATCTTTAAGTTGGAGAAATTAATACACATTCTAATCTTCTTTGACTTTTAAACTTATGCTTCCACTGTAGGCCCTTTCCCTTAAACTCTAAATTTATCTCTCCATTTGTCTACTTAACACCTCCCTTCCTTCCTTCCTTCCTTCCTCCCTCCCTCCCTCCCTCCCTCCCGCAGATATTTCCCAAGCATGTACTATGTGTCAGACACTGCTTGAGGTATGGGGGATGCAGTGGGGATCAAGACAAGCTGAGTTCCTGACCTCTTGGAATGTACAATGCAGTAACAGAGAAAAATAGTAAATAGGATTAAGTAAAATGTGTTAGTCTTCCTTTCATGTGTATTTTTTAGACATTTTCTTGGTGGTTACCACAGGGATTATAATTCACATTCTAAATTTATAATAATATTTAATTGATACCAACTTAGTCTTAGTAACATATGAAAACTCTGCTCCTATGCAGTGCTGTCCTCTCCCTGACATTTTGAAAATTATGATGTTCTCACAATACATTTATACATTGTGTGACCATTAACACAGCTTTTAAATTATTATTCTTTAATGAATTTGTTTAAATTGCATAGGAGATAAAAGGAGTTACAAACCAAAAGTACAACAATATTGTCTTTTATATCTAACCTGTGTGTTTACCTTTACCAGAATTCTTTGTCTGTTAAGGCTTTCGTTTACTGTCTAGTATCCTTTCATTTCAGCCGAAGGACTTCCTTTAGCATTTCTCGTAGGGCAAATCTACAGACAACAAACCTCCCCAGAGTTTGTTTATCTGGGAACTTCTTACTTTCACCTACATTTTTAAAGGATAGTTGTGTCCGGTATAAAATCTTTGGTTGATAGTTTTCCTTCAGCACATTAAAAATGGCATCTCATTCCTTTGTGGTCTCTGCAGTTGCTGATGAGAAATTTTCTGTTAATTTATTGAAGATCTCTTGTGTGTGACAAGTTGCTTTTCTTTTCTTTTAAGATTCTCTCTTTGTTCTTGGCCTCTAATTGATTATTGTGTCTTAATGTGGATCTCTTTGCATATTGATCTTTCCTGGAGTTTGCTGAGCTTCTTAAATGTGTATATTCGTATATCTTATATTCTGGGGTTTTCAACCATTATTTCTTCAAATTTCCTTCTTTCTTTCTTCTCCTCTTCAGAGATTCCCATTGTGTATGTTGATACACTAGTATGGTGTCCCTTAGTCTCTTAGGTTCTGTTCATTTTTCATCTGTCTTTGTTCTTTGTGTTCCTCAGACTATATTTCAACTGACCTATCTTCAAGTTCACTGGCTTTTTTTTTTTTTTTTTTTTTTTTTTGCCTACTTAGATCTGATATTGATCTAATGGATGGTTTCAATGGATGGCTCAGTTGGTTAAGCATCTGACTCATTTTGGCTCAGGTCATGATCTCACAGACAAGAGATAGAGCCACATCACTGGGTGTGGAGCTTAAGATTCTCTTCCTTTGCCTCTGTGCCTTTCTCACTCATGCTTGCACTCTTTCTCTCTCAAAAAAAAAAAAAGAAAAAAAGAAAGAAAAGAAAAGAAACCCTCTAGTAATTTTTCATTTCTGTTAGTGTACTTTGCAGCTGCTAAATTTCTCTTTAGTTTCTTTTTATAATTTCTGTCTCCTTATTGATATTCTCTGTTTGTTCATATAACATTCTCCTGGTTTCCTTTAGTACTTTTTCCATGGTTTCCTTTAGCTCTATGAGCATATTTAGAACATTTGATTTAAAGTTTTTTGTAGTAAGTACAATGCCTATGTTTCTCAGAGTGAGTTTATTAAATTCTTCTGTGAATTGATCATACTTTCTTGTTTCTTCACGTGCTTTGTAGTCTTTGTTGAAAACTGGACATTTTGAATATTATCATGTAGTAACTCTGGAAACCAGAGTCTTCCTGCTTCTCAGCATTTGTTTTTGTGTTTTTTTGTAGGCTGTAGCTGTTTGTTAGATAACTTTTCTAAACTATTTTTGTAAGGTCTGTGTTCTTAGTTGTATGTGGCCTCTGAGTTTTCTGTCCTTTTATGTTCAGCTACTGTTTTGACCGAGAGTTCTTTGAATACCAGGAGCCAAATAAGAAAATAGAAAGGGGGTAGGGAGAGACCCTCTTATATCTTTTCTGAGCATATGAGTTTCTATATTCCCCAGTATATACAAGTGCTTTTGAATTCCCTGATTTCTCAAATAAACTGTCTTCCTTTCAGACTTTTTGCACTCTGACCTATGCTTCAACTTAATCTTCTGCCCCAGGTGACTGCAGGCTTTTTGTTTGCTTTATCAGGAGTTCCAGCCTGAATAAGTTCTGAATTAGGTGAAACAAAAGCAGGCATCTTGCATCAGTCCTTCAGGTAGACCCCAGATAGATTAGAACAGACAAGCATAATTCTTGACAAATGAGATCTGCTCTGTACCTTCCAAAAACAGGGATCAAGGTCCCTTGCTAGTAACATGGACTATAATCCTCAATACCACTGCTAAGCCAGGGAGGAGGACTGGCCCAGGACACATACACATACTTTAGTGCTTTCCTACCACTTTCCTATTACCTTTCTGCTCATTCATTGTTTGCTTAGTTGATGTAAACCTTTGTTTTCCAAAGTGCTGACAGAGTTGATTCTGACAGTTTTGCTTGGTTTTTCAATGTTTTCTTGGAGGATAGAGAACTTAGAGCTGGCCGACTCTGCCATTTTTGTTGATGTCATTTTCCTGCCCCACTTTAAAACATGTTTTAGACAGGTGTTTTATTTATCAAAACATTCTTTCTTAAACTGTGAAATGATTTCCAGTATTAGAAATTTTAATTGCACCTTTACTGCTAATATCATAGAATATTGCTGTAGGCTCACGAAGGAGGCTTTGCAAAGTATTTATGTATTTATAAAGCTTTTTAAAGGGGAAATGGTAAATCACATTACATTAGCTTGGCACTGAAATGATTAGACAAAAAATTTCATCGTTTTCAAAAGTAACCTAAGGGGCGCCTGGGTGGCGCAGTCGGTTAAGCGTCCGACTTCAGCCAGGTCACGATCTCGCGGTCCCTGAGTTCGAGCCCCGCGTCAGGCTCTGGGCGGATGGCTCGGAGCCTGGAGCCTGTTTCCGATTCTGTGTCTCCCTCTCTCTCTGCCCCTCCCCCGTTCATGCTCTGTCTCTCTCTGTCCCAAAAATAAATAAACGTTGAAAAAAAAAAAAAGTAACCTAATTGTTGAATAAAGGAAATCTTTGGGATATCAGAACTGAATGGAGGGCTGTATGCTCTTCTCCAGCTTCACTGATTTCTCCGTTTGTATTATAATCCTTAGTTGAAAGCAGGTTCTTAAGGGTCTCTGTTCAGGGAGATCTGCAGGGCCTGGCCCTTTGTGTCACATGAGACATGCTCAATAAATATTTGTTAGGTGAACTTCAAGCTAACCCAGACATTGCTACTGTGTTGAACACAGGCAGGAGATGTGCATTTCCATGCTGGAAGAGAATGTAGAGGCTTTTGCCCAAAGAACTATTTCTTAGGCAGGTTCCAGTTAGAATATTACCTAAGAACAGGTGCAGTGTGGAAACGCTGTAGTCGAGGTCAGAAATTAGATTGATGGTTTTCTGTAAAATAGTTACCACTTCACAGACAATACTTCTAAAAGGAAATATGCTTTTTCCTATGCAAGAAACAGTGAGTGAGGTCCTAGTCAGCAGTATGTTGCAGGCAAACTTTGGATAATAATGCCTAAATTTCCTATTTTGAGTATTAAGCAAGACCACATATGTGAAACATTTGACCTGAAAACCTCGCGCAGTGTAGATTCTCAATAACACAACCTTTTACGTGGATCCTTAAAGTGGGTTGTGAGTATATACTCACTTTCAAGGCTACCAGTGTTTGGTATGCTAGGAAAGCTGTTCTGGAACAGAAGTGGAATGGTTGGGAAATGGGGGAGGCAAGGACATATTATGTAAGAAGTGGTCATTGATATGGTGAGGAATTAGGCTTATGTACCAAGGGAATATTATTAAAAATAATTACCTCATTCTTTTCCTACCATTGTAGCAATTAACTTATTCACTTCCTAATAATGAGAAATGAGTGTACCAGTACTATGCCTTTAGCATAGAGCTTGGGTCCCAAGAAAAAGGAACGTATTTAAAGATGACAGATGGAGAGAATATGTGTAGGGACCTTACTGAAGTAAATGAGTCATCCTTGCTCACTTTCATACCATCATCTTCAAATGTCTTCTCTAAAGGATCCCAGCACTGGTTTCCCTCACATCAAGATAATTCTGCCACTTGGAGAGATGAGAGATAGCTTTTGGCATTAAGAAAAAAAAAAATGGAGGATGATAAATACCTTGTGTAGAGCAGATAAGTCTCTGAACTAGTACTAAAAATCTGAAATTAAATTATCTTAGATTTTGAAAGTAGAATGCTATTCTCATATCATATATTTAATGTGCGTGTACAGTAAGGTTACAAAAAAGTCCAATACCATCTCATAACTTAGTTGTAACCCTGAAAAAGAAAATGTAGTGTTTTCAGGGGTTCATAGATAATACATTAAAGCATAAGACTCTCACATAGTAATAAGTGTTGCTCATGGCTTTTGAATCCATAAATAGACATATTGTGATGAACCAAGACTTTGGGTATGTCCATATTAATTGTGATTATATAACCTGGTTATATCATTATCTCTAATGAAGAAAATGTGATAATATGTGGAACATTAGCTTTGCTGTCACCTTCCCTTGGCCAATGCCTTCTCTTCCTTTAGGTTGTTGGTGTGAAAAAAAATTCCCCGTACCTATGCCCACTTCCCACACCTTTGCCCTCTCTCATACTAAAAAGGTTCACCTGTTTCACGTTCCCAAAGCTCCTTGATATCAATAGTACTGACCATGACTACTACTTGGTTAAAATTTTGTAATAAATTGTCAAATAAGGGTATCCCTCAATATACTCTTTGCTTCAAGAAGTAGTGATATCGTTAGAAAAGAGTGTTAAAGTGTAGAAACAACCCAGTATCCATTTTCTTGTATAAAAAGCTCATTTAAGCAAATTCATAAATCCATATTGAAATTCTGTTAGCTCTCTACTCCATAATAATAGTCCCTTACAGTTGTATCATGCTTTGTAGTTTGCAAAATAGTGTATTATCTTCCTTCATTCTTCTGAGATGGGTAATATGGCATTTATCGTAGAGATAAGAAACTGAAGGTTAGGGAGGTTGAGTGACTTAACACAGGATCCTGAAGCCCAGTTACTGACAAAGTGAGGGCTCCAGTCAAGCTCCAATGTTCTTTCTCTATCACAGCTGCATCTCCTAGGAAGGGTCTAGTTCAGCATACACATATATATTTATAAACATCATGCCATTGTTCTGCACTCTGTGTCTTACTCTTTTGACTGTTTTATGACCAGAGCTCTTTTCGTCGTTTGCTAGCAACAACATACTTCTATGACAATAAAGAAAACAATTCCTATTGTCATCTGCATGCTCTTCTCACATGGTTAACACACCTGGAGTTAATTTTTGTAGACTTTCCTTTCTCCTTACCCCATGAAATCACCATGAAGACACTGCTGCTTATTTGAATGCTTGATCATCTGACACCTAATAATAAAAACTTCATTGGCCTTATAATGGAGTTTCATCTTTCTTAATGTTTAAAAACATTTAGAAGTTATTTCCTTTCTTAAACAAAAATCACAGTAGAATTAAATAAGCATTTCCCTCAGGAGATAAAGGTTGAAATTTAAAAGTAAATCACTACTAACTTTGGGCCAATAAAAAAAAAAGTTTCATGGAGATGATTTTTCACAGTCAGTTTTTTAAATGCAATACTAAAACCAGGGAGTGTCATATAAAACGAGCCCAAAGCACTTTTTGTACCTAAACTAAAAATTACTTTTGTGGCCTTTGACATATCAAGGGACTGCTATTATAAAGCAAGCATAAGAAGAAATCCCTTCAACCTTCTAAAAATTTAAACATAAGAAGCTGTTTTTGTCTATGCAGGGACTCTGATTCTTTCACAGTTTCCAAAATCACAGCACAGATTGTTCGAAAAACATTTGTACTAATTGTTTTGTTTATGAAATTTGAGTTATCATTCCCAAAAGCATGAAATGCAAATGAATTTTTTCCTTTTTTCCAAAACCTGAGAGCATTAAAATCTTATGTAATGGGGCAGTTGGTAGGGGAGAAACCATTGCTGTGATTTTTAAGCCTAACATTCCAAGGAAAAAGATCCATGGAAAAACTGATTTTATCCAGGTGCATATAAATTTGTTTACTGGTATTTCTAGTGGTCAAAAGTATGTAGGTAAGGAGTGAGGTTTTCCAAAAAGTAGTATTAAGGTATTTTTTCATTTTCTACATCCGTGCTTTTTAAAATATGGCCCATGGACTGGTACTAGTCCAGAAAACGTTTGCCCCAGTGTGCAGCAAAATAAATAAAGTGAGAAAAAAACATTTAAGAAACTGATAGCAATTTGAGCTTGCTGCAGCATCCAAGTGCATGGTTTCGTATTCTACAAAAAAGCATAGCTCGATCCATGATTGATTAAAAAATACAAAACAAACCGGATCCTTCCTTCCATGTCGTTTTAGAAGCTCTGAGATGGCTCAGAGTCCACAGACTTTTTACATAAGTCAGGTAGTGAATATTGTAAACTTCGCGGGCCATGCTCAACGTCCCTTCTATAGGGTTTTGCTACACGCAAGTGCCATAGACCAAATGAAACAAATGAGTTTGGCTATGTGCCAGTTAAACTTTATTTATAGACATGGAAACTTGAGTTTCATCAAATTTTCACGTGCCACAAAATACTGTTTTGATTTCTTTCCGAACCATTTAAAAGCATCAAAACCATTCTTAGCTCCTGCACGCTTCACTGAAACAGGCAGTGGGCTGGATTTGGACCTTGGGTCCAGCTTGCTGACCCCTGAGCTATATCACCAGTGCAGCATTCCTCAGCAACTTGTCTTCTTTCCTTGTCTCCACATTCCCCTCTGTCTCTGCAATTTTAATGGCCACTTACTTTCACTCTGCAGTTGGGGTTATTATTCAGGAATACCTTAGAGCACTCATAATGCTTAGAACATTATGTTTAATAAAGTCCAGAAGGAAAATGCTCCAAGTATCACTGTGGGAATAAATTTTAGGACTCCGTATGACCTACTGGCTTACATGAACTTTACTTAAAAAAATAATAATAAATCTAAGAACAGTGGGATGGAAGATCTCTTTATCGGGTGCATTTAGCATAGTAGTGGGTTATTTTAATTTGTTGCTTGGAATAGGTGATGATAGAGCGTGAGTTGAAATTCTGCACCATCCTTATCCTGAAACAGAGAAGTAATCTGTTTGGATGGTAATCAAATTACAAAAAGCTGTGAGTAGTTTATGAGTTTAGCATCCAGACTAGGGAATTGCTCAGAGTCCCCCGTCTGTCTTAGACCTTTTTGCTCTCATACTGTTAACAGAAACCCAGTTCCTAGCTGCTCTCACAGCTCACCAACCATCTTGAGGCCACCAGATTTGTCGTCTCAGAAATCTCCATTCAGCTTATTACAAGTGGTTCATTCCTCACTGTCTTAAGTGCTACATACTTTTATATATTTGAGTACTACATCATTTTATTACCTGGTTGACCTTTCACATAAATCTCCAACTATAATATTAACATTTGTGGTGGTTACAGTTTTACTTCTTAATTTTTCACAATGTAGCACCTTTTCCCCATCTTAAAGTTCACCATCAAAAATATACGGGAACTCTGCACTCAGTGAGTGTGTGTCACCATTGAGCAAAGGCACTTATCTTTTTTGTTCTTCATTTTTTAGTCTTCAGTCCCAACTTAGGGTTTAGGGTCTTTTCCACTCCTCACACATGCAGTGGTCTTTTGGAAAGAGAATCACTTGTGGTATTTCAAACTTGGGGAAGCCTTTCATCAGGTTGATCAAGTTCAGCGTTCTGAACTAATATGCTAGAATCTCCTGTCAGAGTCTGTATTCTTTTTGTTGTTGTTGTACTATTTCAAAATATAAGAGGTTAACTTTTGTTGCATGCCACAGCATTTTTGGACTGAGTCGAGTCCTCCACACAAGTGAGAACCGTGAAACAAACCAGCACTCAAGGAGACATATCCTTGGAATACACGCAAGCCCATTAACGCTGGATTTTGAGTAGAGTATGTTTGATCAAACGCATGCTGTCTTCCATGTCAGCATTTTAAGTGAGGAAGACACTACATCTCCTGCTATTTGAGAACAAACTGCAGCAGTTGGTCCCCTGATTGTATTAAAAATCCATAAAAAGTTCCATTTCCAAACACAGCAGCTTTTTTAAAAATAGGCAACTTCCTATTTCTCACTTGAAAATCAAACTTGTTATAAATGCTTTCATCATTAGTCATATTTAATCACATAATGCCTTATTCTTATGTTAATATATTCATGAATAAAGTGCCTTGTTCTGTAGAAATCTATATATTGAGTAGAGTTCAGTCTGTGAACAGTATGAGGTGGGGCACTGACTTGAGTCAGAAAGTTAGAATCTTTTACAATGCTTATCCAGTGGGAATGAGATGATTGTTGTTTGGCCTGTCTTGAGGGTTATCCATCCAACTGATGTTTACCAAGCACCTTCTATATGGCAGGCATTATGGAGCTTTTACTTCATTTAGCAGGATGTTTTTAAGATTAATTTTTTTTTCATTGGAGTATTATTTGCAATCAGAGTCAGTTCTAAATTTAAAGGCAAACTTTAAAACTAAAGAGCCAGAGCCGGCTGTCTTCAGGATGGCAGTGAAAGATTGTGTGTTGTTGTTGTTGTTGTTAAAGTTTTTGAGCCCCAGGCTCTCTGCTTTCTGTTCTGGTAACATGACTCATTCAAGTCTTTAGCCCACACTTCTCGGTGAATTGAGTTCTGATCAGTGTGAGAGAATAATGAATGGGCATAATTTTGGCTCACTTAATCTGAATATTATCTAGTCTGTGCTTCTAGAAAAGTACTTTAGCAAGTGTGTGACCCTTGGGTAATGAAAAAATGTTAAAATATATACAAACAAATGAACTATCTTAATTATTCTCTTAGTAAAAATATGTCCACTTGGAATTAAGAACTACTCTGTCTTAATATCTACAGCTGCTTTGGAAATCTATTAGATGAAGGCTCCCAACAGCATAAACTGACAGTTTTATATTATTGCATTGCCTGCAGATTTCTCTTTTATACTCACTGAGTAGGAATGGTGTATAGGACTGCATTTCCAGTGCTTCTCTTCAGGAGAGCCACTACTAGGCAAATGCCAGGTCTATAAGCCTACAAAATAGACATCAGGACAAATTTTACCGAGCCTATGGTTTATTTTTTACTGTTTACTTGTGTAACAAGTAAAGAACCATAGAACATTGCTTTGACATAAATGATGATAGAGGTTAGGTGGGGAAAAGTTCACTGATATTTGCTAAGGGACCTACTATTAAGTTTGGAATCTATGTAGGACACTGTCATTGGTTTGTCATGATCTGTCCTCCATTCCTGAGCTGCCTTAATCCATCATTATCTTGTTCATTCTCTGTCATCATCTCAATTTTCCAGGGTTTCATGGCACGTCACTAATTCTTTCACTTGTGCTTATTCTGCTGCTTTTCTGGTTTGTTAGTTTTGCAATGGTATTATCGTGTCCATTCATCTTTCCCTTCTGCAGTCTTGCTCTTTACCTCATTCTTTTAGCATATTTGAGGTCTCATGTAATTCTTATTTTCTTTAGTCTGTAGTGTACTATACTCGTGGAGATGGGGGAAGGGGGAGAATAGGGGTTATAGTTTCTTCCCAAATGCACTCGTATCTGCTTCCCACCCCTCCCTGTCTTTCAGTGTTCCTTTGCTCCTGTCTTCCTGCTCTGTTGTCATACTCTTTTCTCTTTGTTCGACTTAAGTTTAAACAGCTCAATTAAGAACTTCTCTTTGGGGCCCCTGGGTGGCTCAGTGGGTTAAGCATCCAACTTTGGCTCAGGTCATGATCCTCACAGTTTGTGAGTTCAAGCCCCGTGTCCGGCTCTGTGCTGACAGCTTGAACCCTGGAACCTGTTTCAGATTTTCTCTCTCTGTCTCTCTCTCTCTCTGCCCCTCCCCTCCTTGTGGTTTGTCTCTCAAAAATAAATAAATGTCAAAAAAAAGTTTTGTTTTTTTTTTTTTAAAGAACTCTTTCCTCTGTAGGGTTGATAAATTGGCCATGTTTTCCTTTTTACCCTCTCTGATGAGACTTTCCTGCCTTTTCACTGGAGGTTCATTGAGTTGAGGATTTGAGGACCTGAGGCCATGTGCTAGGGCAAGGGTGCAGTGAGTTGAACTGGGGCTTGCATAGCTGGGTGCAGGATCTGGACTTCGCTTTCTCTCAGTCACTGTGTGAAATGCTCTGCATCAAGGTTTGATCTAAGTATTCTTGTATCTCTGTAGTAGCAAGGAGATGGGGATTTCTTCTCTCTGATTTAAAAAAAAATTTTTTTTTTAATGTTTGTTTATTTTTGAGAGAGAGGGCAGGGGAGGAGCAGAGAGAGAGACATAGAATCTGAAGCAGGCTCCAGGCTCTGAGCTGTCAGCACAGAGGACACGGGGCTCGAACCCACAAACCGTGAGATCATAACCTGAACCAAAGTCAGACACTCAACCGACTGAGCCACCCAGGCCACCCCTCTTCTCTCTGACTTTTGATTATCCCTCCAATTTAAGGACGTGATAGCAAGCCCAGTTTGTTTGTTTGTTTGTTTGTTTGTTTGTTTGTTTGTTTAACCAAGAAGATAATCCCCTGGTGTTTCCTTCCCTTGCCAAACTCTGCTTCTCTCCAAAAGGTGTTTCTGTCCTTTCTCAACTGATGGATTAAACAGGAAACCTGTGTGCTTTAGCAATGGTGTCTTTTTATTATTATTATTATTTTAAGACAGAGGGTACATTCGAGTGAGCAGGGAAGAGAGAGAGAGAGAATGAGAGAGAGAGAATCTTTAACAGGCTCCATGCTCAGCACACAGAGCCCAAAGTGGGGCTGGAACCCACGAAGCCTCTAAATTATGACCTGAGCCGAAATCAAGAGTAGGATGCCTCAGTCAGCTAAGCCACCCAAGCACCCCTAGCAACAGTATCCTTAATCCACAGGAGAAGGGAGCTTCACCTGGGGTTCTTCACACCTTGTTCCTATTCTCTCCCCACCCTAATACACACATTCATACCTGCTCGCATACTCCTATTCAGATCTTTTTTATTTTTCTCTTTGATTAAACCCCTGTTTATCGCTTAAGATACAGTAAACTCTGATAAAGGCTAGTGCACCCATGTTTACCCAGTCAGGTTGAACATGGGCTATCCTCTTTCCTTCATCCCAACCCTTGTCCTTATTTCATTAAGCTCACCATAATGAGATCCCACATACATGATTGAATTTGTTAGACTTCTACATGTAGTGGTGTAATGAAGCTGGGCTGTAGTTAATTAGCTTTGCTTGATTATGACTCATATCCCTCTTCTTCTCCTTTCCATCCAGGCGTGGAAAACCAAAATGGTGATCCCTGATTTGCTTTTCTGTGTCTGAGAAGATCTTGTGATGGCAGGGAGGGGAACAGGGGTTTATACTCTAGATGGATCTTTCCATCTTTGCCTCAGGTTGCCTGAATACTACTTCAGATCTATTTTTCCAAAATTGGGCACTGCTAGTGATAGTTGGTTGGTTTTTGTTTTTGTTTTTTAATGTGTTTGTTTGAGAGAAAGAGAGAAAGAGGGAGAGGGAGAGAGAATCCCAAGCAGTCTCCATGCATCAGTGCAGAGCCCGACATGGGGCTCAAAGTCATGAAGAGGGAGATCATGACCTGAGCCAAAATCAAGAGTCAGACACTTAACCAACTGAGCCACCCAGCCGCCCCACAGCTAGTAATAGTTTTAAGGATTTTGTCCACCTAACTTTCCCATCTTCAACCCAGTCTCTTCATGGAGTCTTCCTACTCCTGGGCACCACTTTAAAATATTAAGTATGAAAATAAATGAGAAGTACCTAGCACAGAACTTTTAGGCCAAGATGGCAGAATAGAGTTAGATTCTAGAACCTTTCCCCTAAAGCATTATGAAATAAATTTAAAATCACTATTTTAAAAAAAGGGAAAAAATGTTAACAGAAACCATCCAAGTTAAGAACACCATACCCAAATCTTCCCCATGTTCTTCGGTCTCCCATGGCTGATATTACTGCTAATTCATACATGAGGAAACCGAGCTTTGAGAAAAGGAAGTTTCCCAATGTCACACAACTAAGGGTGGAAGGTCAAGGTCAAATGCAGACTGGTTTGTGTCCAAAGGCTGTGGTGTCTCTGCCCACACTGCCCCCTCACATTGCTGCCTGATGCCGAGTACATCCATAACCCTTCTGGGGGCTCTAGTTAACTTCACAAAATGAGGGACTGGCCTGCAAGGGCCTTCCCGGCTCTAAAGTTTTTCTGTGTTTATGGTTAGTGGAATGAGGAGAGTACATTTTACTTTAACATAAATTTATTTGACTTTACATTTAATAGGAATGACCATATATTTCAAGTTTAAATACATATTTACATATTTCTGCAGTCGGGAATTTTAGATTATATAAACCATTTTTGTTTTCTCAACTCATTTTTCAGGTGCTTTGGAATTTCACTGCTGTTCTTTTTAACTTATGATGTTTGCAGTAGTAAAGTGGGAAATTTTTATCAAAATGTTCATTTTTCCCCTATATTATTTTCTCTCTGTTTAACACTTCTCAGTGAGCTGGGAATGCCTGAATCTGATGTAGTTTGAGGCAGAGAAGCAAAACAAAATCAGATGATCCATTTAGAGGTTAAATCCGTAAGCTTGACCTAAACAAACTGAGTTAACTAACCAAAGCTTACATGAAGGAGACTGCAAACGCCTGGTTCTAAGAATTTATCATCGAAAAGATAAACGGACTGATGTCATTGTACGTCTAATTTACGTGTGTGTACTCCATAAACAGCACATATGTCCATGTTCACAGCTGCAAAGTAATAGCAGAGCTGAAGTGAGGATTAGAGGAAACCGTGGTGGTGTGCAGGGACAGGAAGTGGAGAGCACCCGGGGGACAATGGTGGATGGAATGGAGTTGCTTAGGGATGAGGTCACAGTCTGTATTTGAGGCAGGACTTAGAAGTTGGGTGAGCGGTGGGGCACCTGGGTGGCTCAGTCATTTGAGCGTCTGACTTCGGCTCAGGTCATGATCTCGTGGTTCTTAGGTTCAAGCCCCGCATCGGGCTCTGTGCTGACAGATCGGAGCTTGGAGCCTGCTTCAGATTCTGTGTCTCCCTGTCTCTCTGCCCCTCCCTGACTCACGCTCTGTCTCTCTCCCTCTCTCAAAAATAAACATTAAAAAAATTAAAAAAAAAAAAAAGATTGGGTGAGTAGAGAAGAGAGAGCTGTCCCCATCTTCCCCTGGTCACTCCCTGGCCTGGCCCACAGTCAAGTGCCACTTAGCCCTGGGGCCACAGGCTGCAAGCTTCCCTCCCTGTGGCCAAGGAGTCAACATTCAGCATTCCTTCCTCACCCCTTCTTGTAGGAGTGTCAAGTCCCTGCCTAAGAGGGGATCCCCAGGTATCCAGCCTTCCTCTGGGTAAATGTTAACGTAACGTAACGTAATAACGGGGCTACTTCTGACCATGCTTTTCTTGTCTCCACTCTGTTCACTCACTGTTCTTTGAGCACCTTACATCTGCCAGACTCTTTGCTGGGCCTTAGGTAAACAGTGATGAACAAAAGAAATGGTACCTGAGCTGATGAATTACTGATGGGTGCAGGAGAGAATTTAAAAGTCTAGAAGGGAATACATGTATCACACACAAAAATCAAGGAAAAGGATCTGGGACTGAAGTAGAAAATAGCTGAGGGTGCATTGGGGAGCCACCCACTAGAGGATTAGGTCATTTCTCTGTTTCATCCCTTTCCTCGTATATTCCAAGTCTCTTGCTCAACCTATTTGACCACTCCCTTCTGGACTTTCCCTAAAGCCTCATATCTCGGCTGTCTGTCTGTGGAATTGATAATCTTTTCAAACTCCTTTTAGTTAAAACCCAAGTATTTATTCAAGGCCCATTATGTGTTTGGCCATGTGCCAGGCATGGTGGTGTTTACCACATAGATCTGAGGCCCTGCAAGATCCTTGTAGGGACCTGAGTTCATTCTCTGTCCTTCACTTGCTGTGCTTCTCCTTTCGTGGCTTTTACCTTCTGTAGCCCACGTACCACAGGACCAGGAGTCAGGATAGCTATCTCCCTTTTGCCCTACTTTCACATTCAGACCATTTCTCTTCCAGTTAAAAATCCCAGGGGTGCCTGGGTGGCTCAGTCGGTTAAGCATCCGACTCTTGGTTTCGGCTCAAGTCATGGTCTCACGGTTTGCGAGACCAAGCCCTGCATCAGGCTCTGCACTGACAGCACAGATCCTGCTTGGAATTCTCTCTCTGCCCTTCCCCCACTCGCCGTCTGTGTCTAAATCAATCAGTCCCAGTTCCTTTGTGTCCTAAGCCCTTACACCATTCTACCTGCTGTCCTGCTGGACACATTCTCTGCAACCTTCTCTTCAGTCTGCCCATCATTCATTGACACTTCAGAGTAACAGGTCTCACCCTTCTCCCCGTGGCTCAGTCTGTCATTCTGGGGAACTCTGGCCTCCAGGTAGAAAATCATCCAGCTCCCCAGACTCTCGGTTCTGTGAGCTCTTCCCTGCATTCCACCTAGGCTTCCCTCTGAGGCCACGTTGTCTACTAGACAGTGCTGTCTTCTGGCGACAGCACTAGGAGAGCTGCTCCACCTTTAAACCTCATTCTCAGTCCCTAGAACCTTGACAGCCACATGCTGGTTTTCAGCTCCCTCCACACCTGCATCTGAATAGCCAAGCATGGCAGGAGGAAAACTCGGCAGCAGCCCTGACTGATAACTGTAAGGCCCTAGTGGCAGTCCTCCTGCATTTCCCTAGTCAGTGCTCTGAGGAGGACCGGTTCATACTTTCTCTCCTGCCACAAGCCTCCCACGTCCCCTTCCCCTTCTCAGTGAATGACCCTGCCGCCTCTCTCACTGAGAAAATGGACACCATCAGAAAAGAGCTTTTATCTTCCCCCAAATCTAGTAGCTTACTTCACGCTCTGCCTGATGCTGAATCCCTTTCCCTTTCATCTGCTGAAGTCACGCTTTCTTTACGGCCTTGTCAGTGGATCCAGTCAGGGTACAAAATGCTGTTATGTGGCCTATTAAATGTTTTTTTAATTCTTTTCTACCCCCGTACCCCTACTCCAGCCAGCTCCTTTCTTGACTCTGCAAGCACACCTCTGTAGTAAGACTCCTGGAGAGAATCTTTACTGTTTGTTTGCTGTCTCTATTTCCTCTTGAAGCCATACCAGGCAGACGTCTTATGATTTGACTCCTGAGCAGTCCATAGTTGATCCGTCCTTTTCTGAAGCACTTTCTTCGCCTCTACGTGTTGGAATGTGGGCCTCATTTCTTGGACCTCTTCTCCAGGCACACGCATATCCCAGGTTGATCTTCTTTTCTTGTGCTTTCAAATACACTGATGACTCCTACATTTATATCTATAGCTGCACCTTCCACACTATTCCCATGATTCCTCAGCTTCCCAATGTTTGTCTGATGGCATGTTACATTTAAGGCCTGAAGATTTCTGGCCTTCTGCCCACCCCATTCCTGCTCAAGCCCAACTCCTGTTGCAGTGTTTTCTATCTTCGTAAAAGTAGCATGCTTTCCATGTCCCACCCCCATTTACCCAATTCCCAGGCACTGGTTTTCCTCATCCCTCCACATGAGCAAGACCACTTGGTTTTATCTTCAAGATATATCCTAAACTGGTCTACGGTATTAGCATCATTCCCACCTGGACCCTTGTGACTACTTCCTACCTGGTCTCTGTCCCCATTCTTACCTGCTTGCATTCTGAACACAGAAGCCCATGATCTTGCAGTATGAAATTAGATTATGTCACTCCTCTTCTGAGAACTTTGCCGTGGTTTCTCATCACACAGAAAATAAATCACTCCCTTGATCCAGGTCATAAGTGATGTAGCCCTTGCTTAGCTCTCTGACTTCCTTTTCTTCTGCTTTCTACATCATTAGCTAAGTTCCAGTTACAATGACTCTCTAACATATTTTTGTTTGATTGTTTTGATAGATAAAATTTCATTGTAATAAAGAAGAAAAGCAGACCTGAAATGAACACTCTTAACCTAATCTTCCTGTGAATGTCTTGCTCACTCCTGCTCAGAGAAGGCTTCCCTGATATCCTATCAAAAACAGCTGTCCCAGACACTCCTGCCTCCAAAAAAGCTCTGTTTTCTTAATATGCTTTAATTTTCTTCAGGGCACTTACCATCATCTGAAATTTTATTTTATATATGTTCTTTTTTTCAATTGATTGACTTTCATACATTCAGTCATCCTTTAGAATGGTACCTCCAGGCTAGCAGGGACCTCCTCTGTTATGGCTGCGTTATATCCTCAGCACTCAAAACAGCGCTATCACATAAGTGGCTCTCAAAAGATTTAGTAATTCTATCTTCTCCCACTTAAGAAAGGTTTTTCTTAAAAACTAGGCAGTGAGGAACACTTGAGTGGATCAGTCAGTTGAGCGTCCAACTCTTGATTTTGGCTCATGTCATGATCCCAGGGTCACAGGATGGAACCCCACATCAGGTTCTGAGCTAAGTGTGGAGCCTGCTTAAGATTCTCCCTCCCTCCCTCACTCCCCCCCCCACATTTGTCCCTCCCCAATTTGCATGAACACATGCAGACATAACACTTGTGCTGTCAGAGTTTTGCCCTGACAATGAAGCTCTGCACTTCCCACTTCCACTCAACAATTTCTTCTTCAGTACTTGGCACATGGCCCCACCCAACTGTAGGGCACCTGACCCCATGCTTCTACAAGGCGTCCACATGCAAAGAGCCAGAAATTTCAGGAAATAGCAATGCTAATTACAATTGTATTACAAAAAAAATTGAAAGCTAAAAGAAGAAAAAAAAAACCATTCACTACCCTCTCATCTTGATATAGCTTCAGTGATTATTTTTATGTATTTCTTTTCCTTATTTGCAAATGCTACATACACATTTTTCCTTTGGATTATGAAATCTGTAATTCACACAAAAGAACATAACAGACTCTGCGCAGTCTTAATAAATGTTGATATCTTGCCAAATATATTTCATGGTTATTTTTTAAAGAGAAACTTGATAAGTAACTATTTGATTCCATCTACTCCCTGCCTTCTAAGAGGTGACTGCTGTTCTAAAGTTGGGGTATATTATTTTGTGTTGGTTATCTTTCTGCAACTTTCTTTTAGTTCACACTTTAAAAATACTACATAAGTGATTCTTTGTGTGAAATTACCCCAACTTCCACATCTGGGTATATTTCCCTTATCCCTAAGCTGATGCATGGGCAACCTAGAATGGCAACCTACCTTCTTTAATCACTTACTGTGGCCCAGCCCCCCTGCACATTGTTCTATACCTTCATAAAACCTCCTCTCTTCTTCTTCTTTTTTTAATGTTTATTTTTGAGAGAGACAGAGCACGAGTGGGGATGGGGCAGAGAGGACACAGAATCTGAAGCAGGCTCCAGGCTCTGAGCTGTCAGCACAGAGCCTCATGTGGGGCTCGAACCCACGAACCATGAGATCATGATCTGAGTCAAAGTCAGACGCTTAACCTACTGAGCCACCCAGGTGCCCCAAAACCTTCTCTCTTCGAATCAGTTACTTTCTACTTCTGAGATTATCCTGGTCTCATATGTGACACGAGCAGTATTTCTTTTCTATTGGCATGTTTCAGTTGTATTGTCTGGAAATCTTGAACATGTTTATCTGTGATACCACTCTTAGAGTTCAAGCTCTCGGTAGACAGTGTCTGTACAATTCTCTCTCTTCAACACCAGCCACAGTTAGGCACTAAGAGGCAGTTGCTGGTGCAGGGAAGCTAAGAAAGAGACAGGGATAACTCAGAGAGGAACCACCAAATACATAACCTGTGCCTCATCAGGAACATGCATCTGGCCTGCTCTTACCTAATAGTTCAGATGTGAAGTGATCCTGGACTGGCCAGGGTTCTATGGTTGCCAATTATAGACAATTGATCCGGTTTGAGATTCACTGGAGCCAGTGGAATTTGTAGTTTCTAGCGTTCTTTGGCAAAACCAGAAGTAGGCATCACTTACCTTCATGTACTTGGCTGAAACCTTGAAAAACTTCAACTCATAAGAAAACAATTTAAATCAAATAGTGCTTGCTTCGTTTATTTTTAATGACAAGCCAATTCTGTAGGGTTTTTCTGCATGAACTTACCCAACCTCCTTAAAGAAGAAAAAACCCTTCCTCAGATGTGGAAATTTATTTATCTGTTCCATTCCGTTCTTTTCTAAGAACAGCAAGTTTTCCGTGTATTTCTGTATACATAATCTTTTTTTTTAAGGATTGTGGGCACATTTTATTGTGTAATGATGTGTAATGTTAGATTTCTTCATATTTTAAGTCCTTTAAAAAATCCTACAGAAGTAGAAGGAAAGGAGAATGAGGAGGAGAGGAAAAGAAGCAAAGAATGACTAATACTTGGGTTTAATAAAAAATCACATTGAGAAATAAACCAGTGAGATTTAGTAAGGTAAAAATCTGTCAAATCTACTCATTATTATGAAAATAAGTAATAAAATATTCATCTCACAAACGTTCAAAGGAACCTCATGGACTAACCTTGGTAATTAATCACTAAGTTTTAATGAGCAATATAATAAACTTTTCTTGTAAAAGCCCGACCTAGTATAATTTTCGACGAAATAGTTTGTTTTTACAGAATAAAACTATGAAGACATTTTGAGAATTAAGTCAGCTGCGTTATGTGATTATTAAACTATTGGCTGTTCAGTGTACATTCAAATTATTGGAAGTTCAAAAGAATTGACATCACATTAGAAATGCTTTTTCTGTTTTTCATATGAAACCTAAAAGTTCCAGAAGTTATGAGCATAAGTGAAGTGTGTGTTTTTCTCCCCCACCCCACCCCCCTTTTTTTAAAATACTTAATTGTTCTCTATTAAATGTAAAAGCATGACATCCAACTTCTGTGTCTATGAAAGTTTAGAAATAACCTATGGGCATTTAATATTATACTAGACCATGCATAATGAGTGAATTCCTGTTAACTTCATTTCTTGTTGAGGAAAAATTCTTCAGATGTGTATAAGTAACTCCCACCAGAGAAGCTGGCTTTTTCTTAGCCATCTTTGGCACTTTGATTTCTACTCTTGATCTCTTTCAAAGTTTGATTTTATTAAATTGCTCAAAGGTAGAGGGAAAAGTTTATGGATTTTTTTTTCTTTCAACAAGTTAAGAAAATGCAAATCTACTGTGTCCCTGTGGAATTAAGCAGTACTGTAGCACTGGTTGGTCTGGTTTTAAAAATTAAGGCCTTTGTTTTATTTCAAGCAAAACCCAAAATGTTTCTTTTTTTTTTTTTTTTCTGGATAAATCTCTGGGTAACACATTTAAATTACAGATTTCTGTGCATATTCATTAGTATCCTATAGTGCTTAATTTTAGTCTTGTATGAATATTAACCCGTAGACTTCAAGTGGAAAGAATATTGGGAATCATGAGTGATATAGTATCTAACTTTTTATTTGTAAAACTGAAATATTATGAGTGAATATTTTCCTTAGTCCAAAAGCCATGCTTATTATCACTTATGTTGTTGAAATTGCTTTTTACTTTCAGTATAGCCTTTATATATTCTAGAAAGAAGAGAAACGAGTGATATGGAAGATGGACTTCCTAAGCAATACTCAGTTCACATTTAAACTATTTGCATTTTTTAATAACTAAAATGCTGTTGGCTATTTTTCTTAATTTTTGAGAGAATTAGAATCTTAAAGGGCTAAGATGCCTTTGGGATGATCTGTATCCAGCCAGTGGTCCCCAAACTCATTTTGCCTTTGTTTAAATGACTGTTAGAAACAGGATATTGGTGGGAAGTAAATATATTTGAGTAATCCATTCTCATGAGTTTCAAGCAGAAATTTTCTGTAATACCAAAAAACTTGCAAAGATTAAGTAATGTGACTTAAATTTTTTAAGGTGAATGTGTGCACTAATTCAAACAATATAACTTTTAACCCAAGGAAACCAGAAGGAAGGCAACCTTAAACAAGAGAAAAACGTTAATGGCATCGCTAACAAACTGTAATGTCAGTAAGATGGAAACTGACATACAAGCATTAACATGAAATATAAGACTATGGGAAGATGCGGAAGATAGGAAATACTTTCATAAGGAAATTATTGGCAAACAATAGTTCTCTAAGTGAAAGGAAAGGTCAAGGTACTAGAAGAAAAATAACAATTGCCTTTTTATTCACCATGACAATGAATGCATTTGGAGCTCTTCCTAAAGCTAATCCAGGTAATGATGCTTGAAATATACTTAATTTGGGTAGTTGAGGGAAGTATATTCTGGAAGAAATGTAACCAAAATATCGTTTGAATGTGAGTCTAAGAGTCTTTACAGTGACTAAACTAGAAGAAATCTCTAATACCTTAAAGAATTTTAGTGTAGTTTTATGATGTTGAGAAATCTGTGTGGATAAATAGGGAAGGATGACGTAACCATAAAAAAATAATTCTCATTCATTCTGATTCACTACAGAAATGGTAAACTGAGGCTAATGTGGTCAGACAAGAAAGCAATGGGTATCACAAACACCAATAAGAACTTTTTTTTAATGTTTAAACAACCTGGTGAAGAGAATGGTCAGAATGGTTGGAACATCTTGGACAAAAGATTGATGTGTGCAAAATAATGTAATGGTGGTCAGGAAGAAAATATATGCAGGCTACTTTGGAAGTATGATTTGACTTCTTAATTCTTCGCAAAGAAAAGTAAGAGTATTTACCCAAACGTGTGGTGAGGAGGTCTCCTAAAGGAAGTGTGTAGCATTGTACTTCTGTTGCTCACCACATGTTCTTGGTGTTGTAGTCATTATACGCCAGTCTAAAATTTTTCTCTATTTTTTATGTTAACCAAGAAGAAATGTGAACAAACTGCCTTTGTGACTTAAAAAAATAAAAAGAGGAAAAGATAAGAAATGACAGCAAAATAAAACATGTTGCATGTTTATAAGCTCTTAAATTGTGAAGACCATACTCTTTTGTTTGAGGGTGTTTATTTTAACAATCCTGTGGATCAAGAGACAATTATTTCAGCATTTTAGTAGTGTGTGTATCTCTGATAATGAACACTGACCGTTATCTCTACTGTCATGAGAATGAGTATGAACATAGATCTGACCTTGATAGGAACAGCCCTGGGAATTGTTTACCCTCAAGTGGTGGGGATATTGCTCTTGTACTGGTTGTGCACGGTTTGAGCTGGGAAGTCCCTTAAAGCCCCTGTGCTCTCTTTGCCATTCCGTAGCCAGCCCTGACTGCTCAGACTTGGCACATCATACTTGGTGTCATTGATACTACGATTCTTATTTTGTACTTCCAGGAGGGGCTTTTCTCTTAAGTATTAAAAGTTGTTTAAATTCTTGATCTGAGAGTTATCCCAGAAAATAATAATCAGTGTAAATGTGCTAAAAACCAAATAAGATTTTTTAATAACCCCGTGTCAAGCTGTATGTGTGTGCGTGCACGCGTGTGTGTGTGCGTGTGTGCACTGTACTTATTCCATGATAACCTTTTATCTCCTGGACACTTAATTTGTCATTTAGGACATCTGTGGTTAGGAATAGAAAGCCCATTTTGTAATTGGTCATCATGCCAGAGGTGAAAGCCATTGACATTGAACCTCTGGGGAGGGAGAACTCTTGGCAGAGTTCACTTTCAGTGGGTGTTTTTTTCAGTTCTGTCAGGTCTGTGTTCCCTTGGGGGAATTTGTACCCAAAGAGTATTGAGTTTTTTCTGTTGATTTTTTTCCAAAAGCATGTGTTTTCTGCATTCCTATTTTATGGTTCCTTGCTAAGGAGGAACAGTTCCTTTCCTTATTTGGTTTGGATTTGATGAGCAACCTTTGGTATTCGGTTAGTCTTTTTAAAGTAAAACAAGTAAGAGGTAGCAGAGGGTGGTGGAAATACCATTGGGCAAGGAAGCAGAGCTCTGGGCCCAGCTTTTCATTTAGCCAACCCTAGCAGAGGAACTCTCACTGCTAACTGAGTCCCATCGTCAGGTTATATGCAGATGAAAGCACCAAGCATTGGGAACATTGGGTATTCAACCTCCCATGAATTGCACAATTCTACATTCCTTGTAATGATGGTAACAGCAATAGCGGCTATCACATATTTTATAGGTACCGTCTGTAATTCCCACAACAGCCCTGAAAGATAGGTATATATTCAGATAAGGATGCACACAGGTCTGTGTGGTATCATACAGGTAGCCAATGGCACAACCAAGATTGAAATTCCATGTCAATGCGGTTGCCCTAATACTCCAATTTTTCCAGGCTAGACACAAGTGTATAGCTATGCATATAGGTTTTACAGTCAGACAGTTCTGGGTTTAAAGCTCAGCTTTACGACCTTGTCAGTGTGTGACTTTGGGCTAATTGTTTACCCTTTCTCTGAGCATTGTTAAACCATAACAGCACAGCCACATCAAAATCATAAAGTTGTCGAGGGCAAATACACAAAACTATGTAATGCACTCAACAGGGGCAAGTGTGAAACAGGTAATAGCTTTTGCCCTCGGCTGCTTACTTATGATCATTATTTGTAAGAGGCCTAACATGAAGATATTTATAGAGAGAAATTTTGTGTATGATAACTTATTATAGACCTAATCGAACAATATTTCTTGATATTTATATGCAACATAAATTGTTGTTTGATTAGGTCTACATATGCATCTCTTTTTGAACGTTGATTCTTTCATAAAAGATTTTTTTATCTTTTCCTCTTATTTTCTTTTTTCTGAGATTACAAATGAATGTAACTATCTAAGATCTGTGGTGGTGTTGGTATTTGCTTTGGAGGAATGTGGCTATCAAAGTGCAAATCAGACATGAATAAATTCCATTCATTGTCGTGGAGAGTTTCTATGTGCTGGGCGCTCTCCCAGGCACTGACGTTCTATTTGCAGCGTAGAAGTCCACCAACCATGCTAACTCAAAAAATGATGTGTGCTAAACACCTCCAAACAGGGCAGGCTTGCTTCTTCGTAGTCTCAAGTTGGCTAGTAGCTGAAAAGGGTTCCGCCAGTATTTATTTGCTTTTTGGTCAATAACTTGAAGCTATTTAAATCGACAACTTCTCACCGCTTTTATTCCCCACAAGCATGGATCTGCTTATTAGCAGACACCATTCCTGGATGAGAGTAGGTGTAAAGAAAACAACTCCTTCAGTAGGTGGGAAAGTAATCCAAGAAAAAGTGCTAAAATGTGAGTATGTTTACCAAGAAATAAGCAACACCCAAGGGGCTGGCATTATTTAGTAGCTTCTTTTTTTTTTTTTTTTTTTAAACATCTGTTTATTAAAGAGTTTGCTTCTTGACCCAGACACTGCTCTGTACCTACCAAGTGGGAACAGGAGTCCTAACTGTGATCCATCCTCCTTATCTACCCCTGTTCACTCTTCAGTTTCATGTCTTTATTAAGGACATTTTGGGTAAACGCCACCTCTGGGAAAGGGCTCTGGATTCACCCATGTGAGAACTCTTTGCTGCATAATTAGCCTAATTTTTTTTTTCTGTCGGATCATAGCAGTCATTGTCCCAGTGTGTTTTAACTCTGTGATGTTACCAGTTTGAATATTGAATTTGAGGCAGCAAACCTTCCTAAAGAAAGATGTATACTGTGCTTTTATGCATCATCACTGAAAGAATTTTGCTTTGAAGCCCAGTGCGAACACTTAATTTTTATTTGCTATTATAAAAGAGTCTCTTTGAGCTGACAAATATGAAAATATGACTGTGATTTCGGCAGGAGTCCAGAAACTTTAGAGAGAATGATGCTTTTATCTTTTGAAAGTCCTTTGACTACTGCATTATTCTATTAATAGATGGAGAAGGGTAATAACATCCTTCAAGGCCTTCTTCTGTTGGAACTAGTCTTCGTACAAACGAGAAGGAGAATGATGTATGTGTAGAATACTAAGAGTTTAATGTACAATTATTTAAATCTCCTGTCTTTGGGCAGCTGTTAAATTTATTTAAGAGCTCCATGTGGCCGGGTTTCCATTTCTTTCTCCATTTATATGCTGTCCTCCCTGGAATTTCAGTTAGACAATAAATAATTATACTTTTAAGTTGACGTGCAGTTGCATACTTGAGATGTCTCAAAATGACAGCAAGGAAGCCTTGAGCTAAATGGCAGCTTCTCTGGCATCCAGGAATTCTGCATTTGTCTTTATAGAGTTTGCCAGCGTGTCCACCTCCAGGTACAGTGGCATCTAGAAGCAGCTTGTCCCATGATCTTCTGTTGTAACAAATAACTGAAGATTTAATGGAGGGTTCAGTGACTCCAGAGGGGATATTTTAATAGATCGATTAAGTGCACATACTGATCATAGTAAACATATCTCTGCACAGCTATCAAAAAATCTTTCATTAAATAGCTATCATAATTTCAGTGTTTATTTAGAACCCCAGGTGAAATCTTAATGATTTCCTTTCATGAAAATTGCCAGAGTAAAAGAAAATGAAATTATTTTACCAAACCTGACTGATTTTGAGTTAGAGCTTAATAGAGTCTGCCCACACAGTACTCATTTTCATAACTTTGGGAATCTTCAAAATCTAGAGTTTGCCTTTGGGCATTGCTAAATAAACCAGATTTTTGGAAATATTCTGCAAATGTTATTGTGAAAGTATGCTATATGAGCCATCATTTCTTAAGACCGAACTAAGCAACTTAGAAAAAAGAATGGATTCTCATTGGGAGAGATGCTTAAACTTGATATATGTTGAGACCAGCTTTGTAAGAAGGGTTTATCCTGATATATTTGAATGCTTTTTCTTAATCTTTACTGATAAAAGGAAAGCTTTTCTTTTGATAGTCAAGACCTGTGAGGATTTCAAACTATACCCTCCCTATGCCCCATATCTTTTCCTTCTAGAGTCAATTAATCCCTTTTCTCAGGGGGTAATTCTACCCCATGCCTCCTTGCCCTGTCTCTAAAAGATTTTTGGAGAGCATGAAGCAAGGTGGGTATGGTTATTGGTTTTGGAAAAGGCTCTGATGTTTGTCCCAAGAAGTAATGCCATAAAAGTTTTTCATTTGCTTTTTTGTTACAAACCACAACATTGACTCTGTGATAACTAAGACCTTAGGTTTTTGTGCTTCTATAAATCCTTTCAAATAAATCCAGCTGTACCCAAATTTGGACACATTTGGGAGGCGAGGTGATGAGAACGGGCTCTATTTGCTAGAAATGGGTCTTCTGAGGGGGCTTTACATGTCCTGGATCCCAGCTGGTCGACATTTTACATGCCATTGAGCTCCTTCATCTGTGACAATCTCACAGTTAGACTGTGCACATCTCGGTTCCCTGTGGCCTGCCTGGTCGATTCCAGTCACTTGTTCCGATCCCAGAGTCTTCATCAAGTTCACATTGTCACCATGTCCTGCGTTATCTATAACCAATATAGCAGTGAACGATAAAGACCACAAACATTGGCTGCATCCCGCTTTCAGCTTCCAAATTTGGCTTTCACCCAGTACTTTTGATCAAGGCACAGAGTCTTCCAGAATGTTTATAATTTTGCAGCACCACTTCATTGGCGTAAATTTGTTCCTCAACCCAGATGGTGATCCGCTTACGAAGGTTTTTTCTTCCTTGCTTATTTGTTATTTAGAAAGCCTGGGATTAGGAATAGTTAGGTCCATTTTGTAACCAGTCTGTGTGCCAGAGGTAAAAGCCATTGGCACAGCATTTCAATGAAGGGGGAGCTGTTGGCAGGGCCAGGGGCTGGTGGGCGTTCCTCAGTTCCGTTTGGTTTATGCTCTCTCGGAGGACTTTGTACCCAAAGCATTTTAAAGTTTACTTTTCTGCTGCCTCCTTTCTCCCTCCCCAAAAGCATATGTTTTCTGCATTCTTTATCCTGGTTCTCTCTTAATAAGCGGAAGTTCCCTTCCTTATAAGGTTTAGATTCATTTGAAATACTCATGCTATGATTTTTGTTTGTAACATAGCAATACCTGGACACCAAGGGTGCCCTTCTTGATTTACCAAATGAATATAAACACCAGTTTACAAAACTAAATTGTGAGATCTATCAAAGTGTGGACTAATCTCCAAAAACCATGCGTTAGGTAAAATAATCATAAAGCTGAGGGGCAACCTAAGGCCAGTAGGTGATACAGGTAAGCGTCACTCGTCAAATAGTATTTTTTCAGTTAAGTAGACACTGTACCAAGTGTGCAGAGTTCAGACCATATGTAGGACACAAGCCCAGTCCTCTGGCCTTCAGGCTTATTTGGAAGACACTTCTAAGCAAAGCCAACCTAGTGGAGTTGAGAAAAAGAAAGGCTTGTGGGCTAGAGGTAGAAGAAAGGAAGTGCCAGTTTGAGCATACCTGCCTAAAGCCGAAAAGTCTCAAAGCTAAAATATAATATAAAAGCAAAAGTCAGCTCCCTAACGACTTGTAAGGGGCTACATCAAACACGTTGTCTACCTTGATGAAATTATTTCATTTTTCATTAGATCTTAAATCCTTTCTTTCAACAGAACAAAGCACATACAACTCATGCTTCGTTGAAGTGGTGGGAACAGTGTTCACATAATAACTTGTGTGAATGGCATCTTGGCGTCACATGGCACAAGGTCGGCTGAGCTGGAAACAGCAACCCTAAGCGGAGGAAAAAATTGAATTTGGGAGAATCTTCCCCCTAAATCTTTAATTATAACGCATGCCTTTTTGTCAATAGCATAGATTAATAGCACATAGCTAGCATTAATTTTGCTTCCCCTTTATAAGCCAAATAAAGCAGGGACTGTATATACTTATGTTTATAAGGACTTGATTTTGAGACCTTCATGATCACAGTTATGATTTATGAAATCATTAGTGTACAAAAGGTGTAAAGTGTTCCATGTTTTCAGTGGTTAGTTCATCATTTATTCTCACAGAATCCTTTTTAGGTGTAAATAAACAAACACACAGAGGGCAGATCTAGTGCCCAGAACTCCTGAAGGAATCCATAACACAATCTTTCCACAGACTGAAACTGCTTGTATTGTAAATGAATTTCATTGAATTAAACCGGCATAAATACGACTAATTCCCCAGACCAATTTGTGTCTTTTCTATGAGGAAACTGTTTGAATGTTAAAAGTGTGCATGATACTGTATGATTCTGGGTAATTTAAAGGAGACCGTGGTTTCTTCCATAGTTACTTTATTCACAGAAATGTCTTTTATCATCAGCACATGCATTAATTGACCTTCAAAAATATTTCCTCTGAAAGGATGAGCAACTTAGAGTGTGTCCTTTCCTTAGTTTTGAAATGCACTCCGGTTCCAAACGCAGCATCTCTGCCTCATTTCTACTAAATGAATCTCCAGCATTTAGACGTAATGTCTATTTTTATGGAATATTAATTAAGCTCATTGAAACTTACATGATGCAGGAAAAGGTTTGCCAAAGGATGGTAAATTTCATCTCTCTCAAGTGACCCTTTTCCTTCTCAGGCTCTTTGGAGATGCCAAATCCAAGCAGCCCTGAAGATATCTCTTAGCTGACCAAGAGATACCAGCTGGTTTTTATTAACAGGAAGAGAAACCGTAGGCTGCTTGATTAAGATGGAGGTCTATAGATAATGTTCAAGTTTTAAGAGCTATAACAATAAAAGATCTCTCTCTCTCTCTCTCTCTCTCTCTCTCTCTCTCTCTCTCTCTCTCTGTCCCTCTCCCCCCCCACCCTCTTGTCTTGTTTTTCTTTTTTTCTTTTTGTCTAGCAGCCAACACAGTATACATGGGTTAGCAAGAAGCAGCCTGTGTGGGTGTGCAATTACTAGATTTATTATGAAAATATTTTTTTATTTTGTTTTGTAAAATTAAATTTTACAAATAAATAAATTACAATAAATAAATACAATTAAATAAAAAAAAATTTTTATTTGTAAAAATTTAATTTGAGCAGTGCTGGTAATCTATATTTAGGCCAGGTTCTCAAGGTATTTAGTATCATTGGGCTTTAATCTGAAATTCCCTATGAAATTATTAGGTTCCCCATTAGTGTTTAATACAAGAGGAATTCATAGTAAATGCATCAGTCTATCCTATGAACAGAGTGTAAAGAAAGAGAACATTTTAGGTTAGCAGAAAGAATGCCATTCCATGCTAAACTATCTTGTACTTTTTTCCTTTTCTGCAGTGGAAGAGTATAAGCTTTGCTGTGCCTTTCTTTTCCGTTTACCACGGCCACACTTGTGCATGGCAAGCGCACTCTGATTGAGAAGTCAGACTAGCATATGCATCAGCTCCTGATGGTGGGATCCACCCATTTACGGTAGCCTCCTCTGCCTCCCACCCCATCCCCCATGACCAAGTTCCTCAACACTGCTATACGTACAATGTTTTATTTTTATATTGCCCTCAAAAGAGTTATCTTTTAGGACCCAAATTTAATAAAGGGGAATTAATCTTACACAATGATTAAGAAAAAAAGAACCTATTTTTTAAATCGTTTACCTACTTCTGATTCCGTGGATGGGTAAGAAGAGTCATTATTTGCTAACAAACGTGTAGTGAGCAAACTATAGTATTTTAGGATTTTTTTTTTAAAGATTTTTTTTTAAGTAATCTCTACACCCATTGTGGGACTCGAACTCACAACCCGAATCAAGAGTCACATGCCTCAGTACTATAGTTTTATATACAGTTTTTAATGTGCTCCTTTTTTATAACAACTTTTGAATGATGTAAAGGGCACTCACAAGTATCTTGACTTCTGTTTGACCCATAAAAGAGGAACCCATTCTGGTTGTGCTTTTCTCAAATGACTACAACCACCAATATTGTACATAACTCTTGACTTTTCAAGGTGAGGCATTTAGTTTTTAAAATACTCCCATCGAAGGAAAAATAATATTTACTACTCTTCTTCCCCTGTCCCTCTTTGCTTCTATCTAACTAATCTGCATGCTTTTTATGTATTTTTTTTAACTTCTTCCTCTATCTGTACTGCTTAGCTAAAGAAAGAACTAGATAGCCCCGATAAGTGAGACTAAGAGAATTGTTTCCCTGTAACTGAATAAAAACTTTAACGAGGATCTTCCTTGGGTACTCAGTATTTCTGTTTACAGAGGAACAAAATTTCAGAAACAGAATTACAGTGCTTTTTGCTGAAGTATAAATACGTGGGCCCTATCCAAACTGGCGAATTCATTAGTCTTAAAGCAGACATCCAAGCTATTGTGGGTGTTTGGCTGACACCACTTTTACAGTAGGAGATCATTTCATTCTGAATGTGCAGTGGGCATTGGTTAGGCAGTCAGTTTTATGTGGTGTAGACACCTGGAACGAGAGAAGAGACAGTGCAGAAGCTTTGCGTGAACTCTGCTGAGTATTACATGATGTTCTTCTTGAACGGGTCGTGCTGGCAGCCGTTTCCTGGAATAACAAGGTCCTTGGGATATTTTTTTCACATTTGGTGCATAATTACATCCATACGTTTAGAGAAAGAGAGGAGGTACAAGTGAATATCAGTGATAATTTACAGAATTTGGGTCCTTGGCTCTATTTGTTTATAAAATCCTCCAAGCTGAGTCTCAATTTATGTCTCACATTTATAAAGGCAATTGAGCAAAGCCTCTTCCTTCTCTTAACCTGAAACGATTTGCTGGATTTTAATCCTTTATCTATACTTCATAATGAGCTTGGATAATTAGAAGTGAAGAAAAAAGATCTGAGCCACCAAGGGATCCTTGACAGAAAGAGAGATCATAGCCAGGACATTGCTTTTCTATCTAAATGCTTACGTTTACTTTGCAATTAACAAAAAAAAAAAAAAGAAAAGAAAATCTAGTGCTGATCCTAAAATGCTACCCTCAATTATATCTAAACTGTTTAAGAAACCATAGGTCACTCTCCGTCTCCTGAAAACTTTTCTGGCAATCGGCGTCCTCTATTCAAATCCCACCGTAGTCAAAGCTCCATGTGAAATCCTGCCTCCTCTGTGAAGACACCAGGAGCTGGAGCTACCATCAGCCTGTCTCTGTGCTGATCGTGGGCGTGGAACTCAATAATGCTCAGAGGTTAAGAAATGCATGCAAGGCCAGGTGGTTAGTAAAGGGCAAAGCCAGAATTTGAACCCAGGCTGTGAGACCACCTTGAGTTACTCTGCTTGGGCCTGCACACTCTCTTTGTTACATGCTTTTTTAATTTTGAGCTTCGAAACCCGGCCAGCAAGACCCAAAGCTCCTTGTCTATGCTTGGCTTCCAGGAGCCTCACGTGGTCCTAGGCACGTAACACATGTTTGGTCAGTGCTTACTGAGACTTAGACCTAAGATCCAGTACCCTCACTTCCCCCCACCCCCACCAGGGGAACTGGTTAAGTGACTTGCATAAAGCCCCAAAGTTAGTAATCACAAGAAACAAACAGAAGGTTCCAGAAAAAAGTTGAAGTATCAGTCATTTATGACAGATGAGTAAGTTAAAGGTTAAGATTGAGAAATCTTGGGGCACCTGGGTGACTCAGTCATTTGAGAGCTGGACGTCAGCTCAGGTCACGATCTCTCAGTTCATGGGTTTGAGTCCCGTGTCGTGCTCAGTGCTGACAGCTCAGAGCCTGGAACCTGCTTTGGATTCTGTGTCTCCCTCTCTCTCTGTCCCTCCCCAGCTTAGGCTGTGTCTCTCTCTCAAAAATAAAAACTTAAAAAAAAGAGAGAAGTCTTGAAAACCGATGCTTGAAAAGAGGAAACAGATTGAAGGCTGCAGAAGACTTCCATGAAAACGCTAAAAGGCACTTGGAAGCACTTCTTGAGTGATTTGAGTTCGTTGTTAGGTCTAACTTAACAGTTTCCTGACTTGAGTGTATGGATGATCCGTAAATTCACGAGCACTCTTTTGGATGTTTGGGACTCCCAAGTCGCGTCAGATTTGGTAACAATTGGAAGAAAGAGAAGCAGCAAAGGAAAGGCAAGTAAAATGCACGTGCAACCTTGGTGAGCGAAAACAGCAACTGCCTGGCTGCCTGCCAGGGGTCACCATCAGCCAGACGGCTTGATTGCCGTCCTGTGTTGGGGAGGATGAGCAGGGCGGTCACTGTGAGCAGCCTTGAGTGGACATGGGAGGAGGACAGGCGGTGTGGACTCGGCCATTAGTAGGAAGAAAGTTAAAGCCAGTGTTAGGAGTCGCTGTCCACGCCCAAGATCACCTTAGCTGACTTTTGGGTTTAGCCATTTCACCCAACTGGGGCATGGTCTCCTTATCTGTTAAATGAGAGGATTGAATCAGACGATTTGTAGGTCCCCTTCTGGCTCTAAAATTCTGACTCTAAGAATATCTTTTCCATATCACTTCTTCAGAATGAATCTTATTTTCAATTCATCTAAACGATTTCAAAATGCTGTTTAGAATAATTAAAGTAACACTAAGAATGGCTTGAAAAGTAATCGTCAAAATTGTGAATATCTCCCATAATGTCATTTGTGTGACAATCTGCTAAAATTTTTTAAGCTAATAAAAGTAAAAGACAAAATCCAAATGAATGCTTTTTAAGAAAGCTAAGGAGACATAATGGCAACTTTCCAAATACTGCTAAAGCTCTCAGTCTGCTCCTCCCAGCTGTTCCTTCTCAAGGTGCTCATGGGCCTGACAAAATCTGACACAATGTCAGACAAATACCTTTCTCCCGACGCTTTTATTACCTCCTTTTCCTGAAAGTCATAATCTAACACCAGCATGAGAACTCATAGTCGTGTCTCATTTATCTCCCTCGCCCTGCTTTCTAATTGAAAATTTTCATTCATGCGGTTTTTTTCCCCAAAGATCTTAAGTTTTAGTGGCAAGTGTTTATATGTCCTTTTTAATTTTATGTTTACCTGGTCTCTGATAAAACAGTCAGGTTTTTAAAATATTGTTTAAACAATAAAACTCAATCAGCATTTGGATATTTACTGGAGACAGCGTTGTGCATTTGACAACTTTCCGGTTATAGAATTCATCCCTAGCATTCGAAGATCATTTTACCAAGTACCCTTTCACCAAGGGGGTATGGGGAGGGGAAGCATCCCACCCCTCAAAGCAGCTGTACTGTATTTTATGCGGAAGTAAAGGTTCTATGAATGTCAAAGTCAGATCACAAATGCAGACTTGTGTTTCAAGTTGGGGACATGTGAGGATTTTTTTTCAGGTGTGGAGATGGTTATTTGTTTGTTTTGATTTATATGAGTTTCAGCCTGTCTGACCTTTACCAATGGCAGCTGACGAAGACCAGAACTTAAATAATGAAGGAGGGAAGCACTCTGTAAAACATATTTGATCCTAAGTTTGGGTTACCTATCTCTTCGCGAGACTTCATTAGGGTATAGTTATGATTATACACTCCTCTCCAAAAGGCTGCTCTTTTCATCAGGCATTAAAATAACAGGCAAGCTTAATTTAGGTCATTTGTATTTTCTTCTTATAAATTTCCCAGGACGTGCTCTGTATACACTGGGCATTCAATAAATGTCAGTCAGTCTGCAATATTTATTGGGTGCTGCTCTATTTCAAATGCTTATAAAGGAAAATGAACATTCTCAAAGGAATAGTTTTCAGATTGTCTTTCTCTTGTATGTCTGGTTCGGGATCTATACAGCTCAGTTGTTCAATAGAGGTGGAAAAGTGACTGTCCTTGTCCAATGGAGTTGATGTTTACCAAGTCTGAGTTTCCATCACTTTCTCTCACTTTCTCTGGGTCAAGGCAGTATTCTGTCAGTATGTCAGTATCACTACGTACGGTCCAGTTAAAATGTTCAAATACTGGCCCCTCCTTATAAGTGCCCTCCCATTTAACTGCATTGGTCCTTTCCTCAAAACCCCGAGTCCCACAATTCCATAACCAAAGGGATAATTCCTGGTTTAGCTGGGAGCCTCTAGAAACATGCTCCAGCACTGTCACCAGCATCCATTCTGATTGGTTAGTGTCTGTGCCATACCCCTTCTTGAGTATTTCAAATATTCCCCCGCAGAAAGTTAGGAACATTCAAGAATGATTGCTCAAAAATTATTATGGTTGCTGTCATTAAAAAAAAACAAAAAACAAAAAAAAACAGATGCATGAACTAGTATATAACAATGATCCTTTTATGGTGTGATATCAGATTCTCCTGGTCCTAGGGCAGGGACCAGCTTTGAACTGTATTACATCCTCATTACTAAACACAGGCAAAAGGACAAGAAATAGTAACTGTACTAAACAGAGCTGATAAAATACACTTCAGACTTAAGAAAAGAATTGAAGTTTGGAGACAGCCATGCAGAAACTCAAACTATGATGACACACTAGAAGAATTAGTCTTCATGACAAAAGTGGCTGGCTGATGATGATAATGAATATCATTATCATATGAATATCAATGAATATCAATATCATAATGAACCCCCAAACCAAATGGTGCTACTCTACAGGTTAAGTAAAATAGGAAGTAGATAGGTGAGCAGATATTGATGAATTCACCTTGTCTCCCGGGTGTTCCTTGCCTAAAGGTGTACACTAACTTTCAATCCATAGCACTGATATATCCATAAAACTGGATATATTCTGGATAAATTCTGGAACTGATTTGGACATTAAAAACTAAGAAGAAGGAAACCTGAGTACCACAGTACTGAGAAGCAATATGATGTGACATAGCAGTTTTCTACCTGCTTGTTCCTGGGAACCCTACCCTTGCTTCATTAAAGAAGTCCTGCTTTTAATGTTATATGTACATAAATCAGACATTCCCTGAGTGAGATCACCTACAAAATTTAGTCCAGGTTAACTTTTACTAGTTTCCGTTGTAATTAGTGGAAAAATAAAATGCTTCTGGTATGGAACAGAAGTTCAAAGTTAAAGCTGGAAATGTCCTAACGTGGGTTTGTGCTTACACAGTTAAAATGACTGTTAGGGAGGGAGTAGACTACCATAGGTAAGAACGTGGGTTCTGGAATTAGACTGACCTAGGCTTGAATGTCAGTTTTATCACCTGTTTGCCGTTTGCCCTTGGACAAGTTACTTCCCTCTCTCAGCCTCTGTTCCCACAGGAGTTGAGTGTAAATGATAATACTATCCGACAGAGCTGTAATGAGAGTAAACGAGATAGCTTCTGTATTGGTTGGGGAAAGCAGTGTGGGTTACTCTAAAGCCCACAGTTTCAGTGGCTTGTCGCTAGTTTGCTTCTCTGTCACCTCACGGGCCTGTCGGGGGGCGGGGGGGGGGGCGCTCTGCTCCTTATAATTATCCAAGCATCTTGATCCCTTCCATCTCTATCCTCTCCCCTCTAGGTTCTCAGGGCCACTTTGCTCAACGTCTCCTGGAAAAAGGCAACAAGGATTGTGCACGATAAAAGGGAGCGTCACAAATGTCTTGTTTCTTCCGGGGGTGGAAGGGATGTGTGCCAATTGTCACCCGCTACACCCCACCATGGCAGCTGCCGTGCTGTGTGGCCTGGCCCTTTGCACCGGGAGAAGAGGAGGGGCAGATACTGGTGTGCACCAACAGTTGCTGCCACAGTGTCTAAGGCACTTACCACAGTGCCTGGCACGTGAGAAGTGGTCAGGTATTTTTTTTTTTTTAAGTCCAGGAGCACCCAGGGAGGGACCACAATGCTGCCCACCACTTTGGCCGGTGCTCAGAGACCATGCAAATTAGCACAGGCCCCTAGAAACACTTACCTTGTGTTGGGGAGCCGTTTTTGCATACAATGACAAAAACATAAGTTAGGAAAACCAACCTGGCCAAGTTGATGCCAAGAACAAAAAACAAGACGTGAGGCATGTCCTCATGTTCACAAATGCATTCCAACCTTAAATATGTAGGAGAGAAAGGCTTATCAGGTTGTGCAATTTTTGCTTAAATAGCCAAAAAATGTTTTACGAAAGTACTTCTAGGAAGGGCAGGGTTATGTGCGGCTTTGGCGTGAGATTTATTTATTTTTTTAATTCTGCTTAAGAACAAGTTGAAAGTCTCCTGAGGGGCGGGTTTGGGGGAGTAGGGAATGGTCTTTAGAGTTAGAAGACCTTGATTCAGCTCACAGCTTTCCAGTTCAGTAGTTAATAAATTTTGTTCATAAAAGTATCCCTTTTTGAACACCTAGTCTTGGCAGTCACACTGTGCTAAGGACCTTACCTCTATTTGTGCCCTGTCTTCAAGGACAAGTGGCATTTATCTATTTTAAAAATTTGGAAACTAGGGGCATCTGGGTGGCTCAGTTGGTTAAGCGTCCAACTCCTGATTATAGCTCAGGTCATGATCTCAGAGTTCATGGGATCAAGCCCCATGTTGAGCTCTGTTAGCACAGAGCCGGATTGGGACTCTCCTTTTCCCCCTCTATCTCTCCTCTGCTCATGCTCGCTCGCGCGCGTGCTCTCTCTCTCTCTCTCTCTCTCTCTCTCTCTCTCAAAATAAATATTTCAAAAAATAATTTAAAAAATAAAAATTCGGAAACTGAATCAAAAGATATGAAATGCCTTGTTCAAGAGTACATAGTTATAAAACAGCAGGACAGTGATCTTTCTGCTTCGAGGAGCAGGGCGGTGGTGTGGGGAGTGATGGTGTGGGGAACAGAGGTGGTAACTCAAACACCAGTTGGTATGAGAAGAACGTGGGGTGATTCAAAGGTATGGCATCCTGGGGCCTGTTGTCAGCCCTTTTTCTTCCCCTGCTCTCCTCCCTGATTGATGCCTTTCCATAGAAATATTCTCATGGCCACAGATTTTTCATCTGGAAATCTTAGATTGTTTTTTCTTTTTTTTTTTTCAATGTTTGCTTATTTTTGAGAGACAGAGTGTGAGTGGGGGAGGGGCAGAGAGAGATGGAGACCCAGGCTCTCCAGGCTCCGAACTGTCAGCACAGAGCCTGACGCGGGGCTCGCACCCACAAACCGTGAGATCATGACCTGAGCCAAAGTTGGACGCCCAACCAACTGAACCACCCAGGTGCTCCGTCTTAGTTTGTTTATTAAAATAGCACACACATCTATACTTCTCAGACCTTTTATTCTTTGCCATCCTCTCTTTTTTCCCCTGACCACTACTTTCTTCTCTCTCATATTATCATTTATACAAGCCCTAGCTGCTTCTTTGTCCTTTTCTTCTAAGAAAGATAAATATGTTCATGCTGTTTTTGCACTCTGCTGGAATGGGTCCCTTGGGCAGGAGTGTACTTCTTTTTCACAAGAGGTGGCTGGGTTTGCATTTGTAGCCTGAGCTGTGAACACTCAGAGGTTCTGCAAACCATTCTACATTCATTTCAATGGCTTCCCTAATTCCTTCCAAGCTGAAGCGTTGTGACAGGGAGGGCTTTTGCTATATAGTACCCAGTACATTGTATAACACCTTTGCGCACACATCATAGACTTATGATTTAGTCCTTGAAGTTGTTAAAGAAAACTGCCTGACTGCTGATCTTTGCAATATGGTTCCCGTTTTCATAGAGATTGGTGGTGATCGATTACAAAATCCCCGACAGGACGGTGTTTTGAGGGGCATATTATGCCCTCTACAGTTACCCAGTGAATGTTCACCCACACCTGTTGACTCTAAGATAAACCCACTGAAATGTTCCTTCCCAAACGAGGACAAAACAAAGGAAAGAAAGAAAAAGCCAAATAGAGATCCACAAGTTCTCAAATCAACTGCATACGTACTTGGCACTAATTTAACTATGCAATTCGCTTATAGATCTGTGTTGACCTTTTTAAAGTTTAATAGACTTTCAAAAGAAATACAGCAAAATTTTTGTAACTCACCAAGTCACACCTCTCACCCTTGAATGTATGAGTTCAATCCATTCTTCGAATGAAAACTATATTTTAAAATCTCATCTGCCTTGTATACTTAACATTCTTTCAGATACTCATTCTCTGATTTCATTTGCTGAACATTTGTCAGGGGCTGCTGTTGCTTGCTGTTACTTTAGAACCAGATTTCAAGAGCTTCATATTTATTAAAGCACAGTCCCCCTGTGTGCATGTTAAGAAGGCTTCCTATCCTCTTTGATAAGTATTGAAATTCTTCTGAGTTTGAGAAACCTCTCTTCTACATGCCCCCCACCAAATCGAAATCACTCTCATTATCACATTTATGTAAATATTTTTGATACTGCCCAATTGCCAGATACCTTTAAAATGTCTGCTTTTTTCCAACTCTGTCTATATTTTCCTTCTCTCGGCAAATTCTCTGCATTATTCCCTAATTCATTAGTGGTAATACACTTGGGTGTCTAGTTTTCTTGGCTGTGGTACAGATTGAAGCCTCAGCTATCTCATGGCCATATGTTCTTCCTGCGTGTGCCATGTGATCTCTACGAATGGGAAACTCAGAGCCTCTTCTCAGTCTCAGTTTAAGATTGATAGCTTAGAATGGGCAATATGTGTCAGCACGAGGCTGTCTCATGTCTGTTTACCAGAAGTGTTTTCAGGAATTTAGCCTCAGTTTTGATTGCCAGTTCACTCCTGGCAGACTCATAAAATAAGAAGCAAAAGGGCCCCCTGCGTTCCTCTGGTGAAGGAGTTTGATAACGCAGGGATTAGAGCAATGTTAAGTCCTTCTAGAGGCAATGCAGAAAAGATATCCAGCAACTTCTCTTAATATCAGAAAAAGTTCACTGTAGCTGCTTTTCTCAAGTCAAAAACGAAAAAAGCACTGTTTCCTGGATCAATAAGGATTTAAGAATATAAACTAGTAGCATTTTTTTAAAGGAGATCTGTTTCCTTATGAGTAGTCTCTGGGATGGGAGGAGGGACAGGATTGCCTTCTTCATTTGTATGCTCTCTGAAGGCAAAGACTAGATTTTTGGGTTTGGCTAGTGCCTACAGGGTATGTGTAGACTCCTAATAAACACCGAGGATTCTGTTGACGGCAAGTTCTTGATTTGAGCTTCCATTTCTGAAGAATGAAGCCCTTGTCTAAAAGGTGTCTGTATCTTATCTCTGCCATCCAGGCTTGGGCCTTTGGAGTAATTCTGTATCAAATCAACTATGTTCAAATTCCTAAGAGGATTGTTTGATGATTCAATCTGTTGGTATGTTCTACTAATCTTCATATGTGAAGTGATACCAGAGACACATTTAATGACTTACAGCTCTCAAATAAGTTACTACAGTTGGATCTAAAAGGCTTTTCTCAGACAAGTCCAGATATCCGCTTTCCCTTATCTGCTAGCTTTCAGGGGCCTTCTAGAGAACAAATGGCTGGTCCTTTTCCAAAGGGACAGGGTTTCCTATCAGATGCTTTTGTTCCCCCAGAAAGAAAAGAAAATGAAACTTGTCTTCTCCCAGATGTCAAATCCAGAGCAAACTGAAGCTTTATGGATATCTTTTGTAGTCGTCTCCTTCCTATAAATATGAATAGGCAATTACTGAATAACAGAAGCTTAGGTTAGAGCTACACCATCCTCTTTGATGTGCAGAGCAAAATGAAATGGTAGGAAGTCAGATGTTGGGCTGTGTGAGTTTCCTAAATGACCTGTTGGGACTTAATTTGCTTCAGTGTAATGCCTTGTGACTCCTTGTGATGTTAACAGCCTTTGGAGGAAATTACGTTGGGTCTTTACCAATCATGTAGCTTTTTCCTGGCTTCACATGAGATTCCCTGTACCTCTATGTTTTTATCAGAACATTCTAGGTTAGCCATGTAGTTGCTGGGCAGGCTTAGTACAAATACCTTAGAAGACCTATCACCCTCTTCTGTCATAGTAAAACCTTTCTGAAAAAATACTTTGTGTTCTGGAACCTAACTTTCTGTTTTTCTTTCTGTGTTGCATTTTGACTTATCACCTGGATATAGACCAGTTGAGTTTAAGGTATTCTCTCAGTTAAATTTTCTGTGTGTGTGTGTGTGTGTGTGTGTTTAATGAGTAAGTGTTAGTATTTCTCCTTTGGAATAGGAGAAGCCAAATTGGGAAGCAATAGGTGAACCACAGAGTCACCTGGCAAGTCAAAAGCCAACATGAGAATAAAGTAGTTAATCTGTTACTCAGTGCAGTAAAAACAAAATGTATGCCGCCATGGTTGAAACTATTGTTTTTGGATCATCACTAAAAAAATAAATAAATAAAATAAAAACTGAGTGAATGTGACAGGGATGCATATTTAAAATTCCTTCCTTTCACTTTCTCAAATTTAGCAACCAAAATAAATGAGTACTATGGCAGCTGAAATAGAGGTCTCCTACTGATCAGGTCATAAAAGTAGGAGCTATCAAAAATACTCTCAAGCATATTCTCCGCAAAATAAGATACATGTAGACGTTGTTTAATGCTAGGCATGAGGACTATAGTTTTAAGGTCCTTTGTGTGATTTTCTCATAATTGATACATACGATAAACTCTCAAATGGGTTAGCAACTGTCAAGGTAAGTAAACTTCACACCTCCTCTCTGTGCCCACTGCCATTTTTACACATGTGAGCACACCTCATAATTACTGTCTTTCTCACTCAGTAGCCCACGTAATAGTAACCCCCTACGAAATGAATGAATAAAAGCTACAGGTAATCCTGGCCATCGTGTTTTAAGAAGTATCAGTGGTCGTCCTCTGGCAGTTCAGCTTGGTCTGAACTTTCCTGCTCCAGCGTCTCTGCCCAGAAGGCAGGATGAGGAAAGAGAACTCCCTGGGCATTTGCCCCGCATCAGACCCTGCTCCACACGCGGGATTCACAAAGATGAGTGATAGGGGCTGCTTTCGCAAAGTGCTCTGAGCCATGTCTTCTTCCTGGAAGATTTGTGCTCTAGCAGGGGAGATGTAGATCTTTAACAGATACTGAATCGATGAATGAACGAATATATATCCAAGGGAGCAGTCACTTCTTGGGGGAGGAGATATCAAGAAAAACAAAGAAGAGAGGTAACGGAGAAGGGGAGGGAGGTTCCAGAATGGATGAGTTGAATAAGTAGCAGCCCCAAGGTGTGAAAATTAATACCTGGTGTATTTGGAGAGGCAGCAAGCACTTTGAGGCATAGGTTTAAGTAGTGTTGGGATTCACGCTGTATAGTTAGAGGCGTTTTTGTTTTTGTTTTTGTTTTTGTTTTTGCCTGATCTAGACTGAGTCCTGGGAGGGCAAGGACCGTATTCGCCCATACAAGCTTTGCTTAGTGAAGGAGATGAAGAATGTTGGTAGAGTTAAATTTAATGAACTAATATGGAACTATAGTGTATGTGTGTGTTCTCATTTCTCTCCCATTTCCTTGTTCTACCCACTCTCTGGTGTATATGAATAATGAACTGATTGAAACACTCAGCAGAAGGGAAGAGAAGGAGATAAGGAGAAAGAAGAAAAGTTTATGTTTAGTCTAAACCTCTGGGGTTATGATTTCATCAGGGGAGGGGTTGTTTATAAACATATATATAAATAATCGCACTTCAAGACCATGTGAATACTTGCAACGATACAGGATAAATACCATTGGAATGATAAAACCGAGGGACTACAGAATCTCAGGAGGATCTCGAAAAGGAAGGCATTTGAATTGGGTATTAAGTGCAAGTAAAAGCAGAATCTTAGAGGTGGTGGTACTGATCGTGGAATAGTGCCAGGCACTATTCTGAATGCTTTATACAGCCTTATGCAGTTCAGCCTCACAATGAACTCTATGAGGTAGGTATTATTCTTATTATAATTATTATTACACTCATTTCCCAACTGAGGAAACTTGGGCCTAGAATAGTTAAGAAATGTACCCAAAGTCGAACACCTAGTGCGTGGTAAAGCAGAGATTTAAACATAGGCAGGTCTGGCTCCAGTCCAATGAACTATTATCCCAAACTACCACCCACATGGAAACAGAGTGGAGGGCCTTGTAGCAGTAAGTAATGCCTTGAGCAAAGAGCTTATCTATGGCAAGGGCAAGATGGATGTAAGGAGTGACTAAACCCAGTTTGGCTAGATGGTTAGGGACCCAGGAAATCTGTACATATTAAAGAATGGCTGTTTATGCAGATTTTTTTTAACGTTTATTTATTTTTGAGACAGGGAGAGACAGCATGAACGGGGGAGGGTCAGAGAGAGAGGGAGACACAGAATCTGAAACAGGCTCCAGGCTCTGAGCTGTCGGCACAGAGCCTGATGCGGGGCTCGAACTCACGGACTTCGAGATCATGCCCTGAGCCGAAGTCGGACGCTTAACCGACTGAGCCATCCAGGCGCCCCTGTTTATGCAGATTTTTAAGGCCCTTCAGTAGGTGCTGCCAACCAACTCTTAGCCCAGCCCTGTTAGAAGTGCCTGAAGTTACATTCTGTTGGGTTTCCTTTCCTTTTATGGTTGCTGGTCTTCCATGCAGCCCCACTTGTTATCGGTGTTTAGCGTGCACTTTGCTAACGGCAAGACCACCACCTTCACGTCCTGCCCCCGGTGCCTGGACACACTCCTTCACCTCTCCAAACCTCAGGGTCCTGGCTTTAAAAAAAAAAAAAGGGGGGGGGATACCAATAGTACCTCCCTCGGTGGGTTGACAGAAGGGTTAAGGAGTTAATATATTTGTTTAAAAATTTAAAAGAGTGCCTGACACGTAGTAAGATATGCAGAGACGTAGGGCTCCTAGGATTGCGGAAAGGACTTACTAGAAAGGAAGGTGGAAAAAGAGGAATAAAGGCGGATTTTATTTATCTCACAGAGTTTGGCCAGAGCTCTGTAGCTAAAGATAAATTTGCTGATTTTAGATTCCCCCCCCCCACCTCCCCCTGGAAGATAATTTTGGAGGGTGTTGTTAGGTTTGGTCACATGGCATTTAAAATGCCACATGACATCTGATATTTGGCCTAGAAGATAATAAAGGCTGGACAGTGCAGTTACAATCCCATCTCTCAGAAACACCACGGTGGGGGGCCGGGGTAATCTATGTAAGCACTACTACCAGCACCTGAAACAAGAAAAAAAATCTGAAAAATCGTATTTTACGCATCATGTATTGTATACAGTAAAACGAACAATCCCTTGGATTTCTCCATGAGGGATTTGATCTACTGAAGAATTTCTTCTCCCTGGTACATACAATCCATTCTTAAAATGAATTCACTTCTGCTGAGGTTTCTTATACTGAGACAATCCTGAAACATCAGAGTCCCTCCTCCACGAGAATAGTGTTGACAAGCTCTTTTAAGAACCCCTAAAATAGTTGAGAATGAGTTAAGACCTAGTGACTTTCAATGAAGCTTGGTGTGTCCTGTTAAGGAATAATGCCAGGCAAAGAGATGGAATGTTATCATTCACTCCAGATGGAGGTGTTTCCTTATTTTCATCTGTCTGTGTAGTCACACTGTTTCTGTCTGCAAAGAACTAAAAGCGGCTCCCGTAAAAATAATAAAAAATTGAAGTAGATCAAGACAAAGTAGTAGAGACGATAATAACACCAACCCTGTGGGTAAAGTCACTGCTGCAACTTTGGTTTCATATTTAGCACTGAGTTTCTGAAAAATAAAAAGGTGGAGGAATCGTGATCTGTGATCTGTGTCTCATTATTGGAGAAGAGGCTGTGTCTTCCACAGGGAAGATAAAAAAGCTCTCCAGCACAGTTCTGGAAGATGTTTTCTACAGGAGACCCCGAACGATTTAATGAGAAACCCATGACAACATGTCTGTAGTAAATGTAGTTCTCAATTTTGTGTGGCTTTTTCTTGTGGTGATATTAAATAAAGACCCGAGTATTAAAATGCAGTGGCGTGAAGTGATTTTATAACCTTCCGCGGGCTGTAGTTGAACTTCATTCAAGGATAGCACCACACATCCTGTAGAGGGAGGGGGATGACCTGGCCTGTTAAGCGATCTTCTTTCTGAAGGGGGTCTGATGAAGGGCAGACAGTAGCGGGTTTCATTTCTTGCCCAAGACCTGAAGTACTGGTGCTTCTAACTAGAAGATCCACGTATGAACTTGACAACCTGGTGAGAGGGTGTCAGGTTTTCACTTGTGAAGGTGAAGAGTCCTGAGTGATGTTCTTGCCTGCCTGATAGGTCTTGCCTGAAGTTCTTGCCTGCCTCAAGTCACCACTTTCCTGAAGTGGGCACACTCGTATAATTTAAGTGGATACCACGGTATGAGGATAATTTTTATCGTCAGTAATTTTTTTTTCACATTCATACAATGCATGTTTATTGAGCCTCTCCTGTGAGCCAGGGTACCTTCTTTTCTGTGTATCTGCACACAGGTGTATTTATATCTTCTTTCTAAAAGATGCCCTTTCTGCTCTTGGCTTTGTTCATATGTGTGTTTTTTATTTTATTAGTGTTTTAAAATATAAAACCTAGAGGCACTTAGTGTTTCAAGTCCAATAATTCAGAGACATATGAAGGAAATGTACTAATCTTTACTACCCTCTCCCTGCCCCCCTCCCCATGTTACCATTCATTGTTACTGGTTTGACGTGGCTCGCTCCATACTTTGCTCTGTTCTCAAATGACTCTTTTAACTGTTCAGATAGTGTATCTGAACCTTAAATGTATAGTACTAGTGATTTTTTTTAAAAATGGAGATGTATTTATTTTACTGACAAGTAGGAGAAATTTCCCCTTAATTACAATCAATTTTCTATAGTGTTCTTGTTTAATTGTTTTGTCTTGAGGGTAGGGAGCCAAGGCAAGGTTACCTCTCTCAAATAACTTAGAAACTAAAGCCCGCATCTTGAATGGAGTCTTTCTTCTTCTGAACAGGACCAAACTTGATGGAATGTGATAAGCTTGTACTGTTCTGATGATGTCAGCCTTCCCTCTGATGTCAACTTTTGCATATATGTGCAATACAAGTATAGATATGTTCATCAATTTTGAGACTGGCTTCCGTATCACAGTATCAGGTCCAAATACATTCTGTACACCCTTCTCAAAATTTAATGCTTGCCCTTTCCTCGAGCTTCTGTTAAACAGAGAAGTAATCTGTTTTATAATGTTACTTGTTGTGCATTTAAAGAGCATACAGAGTCCTAGGAACAGCACCATCCTAAAGTTGCAAAAGATTTAGAAAATCTGAATATATAGTTATCACTGTCATGCCTCAGACAATACTTGAGGATGGTAAGTGTGAAGACGGAAGACTGTTGAAAAAAACAGAACTACTTTTGGAAAAGCTTAAATAGCAGTGGTAGTTGAAACATTTCTAGATGGCCAAGACTTGCAAACGATCTATGAAATACTACATGCAAAGAGCCTTCACCATGCTTGAGTTGTTGGGCTTTGCCAGCCCTAACCCAAGAAAACCAGATACACACACACGCTTTCCCAGAATATGACTCTTACACCCGAAGACCAGGAATTATAAAGGTGTGTGTTATGTGTCAGTAAATGAACATTGTTGCAAGGAGTGTTTAAGAAAGCAAGCTTTGGTGTTCTCATTTCACACGTGGGGAAGTGGAGAGAAGGTGGGAGGTATGGGAACATGGCTGGGGGAAGTTCCAAGGCAGAGTGGCCATCTAGTAGAAGAGTGACAAGCAACTGCCCGGCTAGGAGACTGCTTCCTTCCAGCCTCCGTGAAGCAGCGTAAGGGTGGCCATCCTTCCCTGGAAACTTCGAGCAACCCGAAAGAAGCAGCGGCGGCTTCATCACATCCAGTTCGTTAATCCCCTCTCTGTCAATCATTGGCATACGATCTGAATAGACTATAAATTCACGTTTCTGGAGCCACATGGTCAAAATAGCACTTTATATTCAGTGTGAAATTCTTAAAATGAAACCCAGCTGGCAGATGGGAAGGATTCTGGGTGATGGGGGGAATGGGGAGGGGAATATTGGGTGTGCAAGGGGTGCATGATTTTCCAGCGAGCTTTTTTTATGCTTTGTGCAGATACAGGAGTATTTTTAGACATGTATGATACAGCACGAATGAATTTCTTAGACCTGAACTGTAAGAATCTAATTTATAGTATTTCATAAGAATCTAAAAACCATTAAGATAGTTACGCGAGCCCTTTCAAATTCTTGCCCCTAAGTGTAGAATGATTTGCTCATTTAGGGAACTCTCTCCAGTTCTTCCATGAGTGCTAGTTAATACATTACATCTTCCAGTGCTTTAAATAAGTCCTTGGCTTAATAACCTAATTTAAGAGAGAGAGAGAGACAGCTAGTTCAGCTCACTTTCCGTCTCTTGTTCAGAACTTCTGCCCATTGTGTTGTTCATGTTTGTTCCTTGTCCTTCTCTTTCCTCAGGTTGTATGGGAAGTAGCCTATGTCTTTGTGACTTACAGAACCAGACAAACTCCACTCCAGAACACAATGCTTTTGGTTACTGATCCAAGCCCCAAAACCCTTAAGTCATTCCAGACATCTCCACAGTTTATCACATCAGCTTGCCCCTTCTGACGGCACCAAAGAGCAGTTCAACCTGTGACCAGGTTATTACATACTTGGTGTCTGTGACTTCATGTAAGAAGTCAGCATTCAAATATTTCAGCAGCTGTAAGAGATTTCAACTTGCCCGAATGTTTTTACAAAAACCGTGTGCTGCATTTAACTTGCTAAGAAATGTGCAGGTTATGTGTGTTGTATGTCTGGATGCGAAGCTGGATTCAAATAGACAAGAATTTCTTTCTTTTGTCCTTATTTCTCTAGAGCCGCATCTTCTTTCTGTGTGAAAGATTAGATGTCATGAACATGCACCTAAAATTTACAAACCCTGTTCAAGGGCTTTGAAGTCTAGATCCTGTTAGGTGGTTAAACGTGATGAAGATAAGGTATCAGGTACTTCATTTACTAAAAACAAAGTTGCGATACACAGAGGTAAATGCCGTTTACACCCATCATTTTATTTTATTATTGACATCTAACTTATAGTTAAAAATAGCCCAATAGTCATTTGTCAGATCTTGGGAATTATGTGATTTTTATTTTTAAATACTATGATAGAATCAGCATCTTACTCATGCATATGTGACAAAGGTGTAAGGAAACAGAGAATAACTTCAGGGTAAAATAGGACGGTTCTGCTGAGCAATTACATTTCCCTAGAGTGATGGAAAGGCAGGAAATAGGAATCCAGGGCAGTGGCTAAGAAGTACTTTATAATTGACTCTAGAAAATGGGAATAAGTCCTATTTAGAAAATATTTTGCAAATACATTCAAACTAGTGTTTATTTTGTTAAAGGATCTGGTTTTAATGACACAATATCTATCCAGTTTTAACCCTACTGTTATGTTCATAGATGTGAATAGTATCTATCTGGATGTGAGACTGCAGGGGTGTGGCTATCAATATGGGTTTGAGTGTTTTATTTATTTATGTGCTACTTTCCTTCATGAAAGGATTTGAGGTGATAGACACTGGTATTGATTCTGACAGTGGACATGATTTTATGTAACACTCTAAACTTCCAACCAAAGTGGGTGTTAATGACTTCCTCCTGAAAAGGCTTTTGATTCAGACAGAATAAAAAGTGTGATTTGAAACTGTTAAAAGCCCCCTTATCTGACCTGATCTGAACTGGTAGTTGAACAGTTAATGAAGAAAAAGTTGGTTAGTATCTTGTCACTAAAAAATAAAATAAAATAAACGTATATCCTAAATAACTTAACTTAAAACATACAAATCGTACTAATCTTTTGCTTTTGGGCCAAGGCCTTTTCTCTGAGCATGTGGCCACTAACCAGGGTTCTGTATCATATTTATTGCACAGAATATAGCCATTACCTATGATTTGCAGTTCCTGTTTCTTTAAAATAGAACCATAAGATAAGATAAAACCAGAAGTTCCAAGACGCGAGGGAGGTAATGTGCACCTTCACCTGCCTTTATAGTTCTCTAAATCTAATTCGACAGCACTTTGTTTTTAGTGACTTCCCTTTATTGAGTTCTTTGAACACATTCCGTTGAGTTTCTCATAGAAAAACAAACCGTCTTTTCAATTTCCTATTTTACTCATTGATGCCATATTTAATGAAATGACAATCATTGGTAATAATGACAAGTATGATTGCCTCAATGGGAAGCGTGAAACAACCTGGGAGCAGAAGTGAGCGGATGTGCCACAGAAGCGGTGCCCCAGTTATGAACGTCAGGTGAGCGCGGCCAGCTCAATCCTCAGCTTGCGCCCACAGGGTGTGGGCATTCACTGCGCAGGCAACCAACGTCCGTCATTATCTGGAACCCAGGCAATGAAGAGTCAGTTAATCCTAGGTGATTAAGTGGAGGTTAATTGAAAGAGCTTTTATTGTAACTGCATGAGATTTTGTTTTGACACAGCTAAAGATTTGTCCTTACCTGCAACTACTTGATACTTAACTTATATCATGCCCTCAGTGCGTTTTTTGAATCGGCTGTGTGGCAAACATTATTATTGCCATGGTGCCTTCCAATCTTTCATGGCATTTGTTCCACCTGACTTGCCTTAGTCACTGACATACCTACTTGATATCTGTCGGTCTCCTCCAAGTAAGCGCCATGAGGCCCTGAGACACGTTCACCTTTGTATCCTGAGGGCCTGAAACCACGAATGAAATCTAGTAACAGTAGAAAGATGGAAAGGTGACGTGTTTTTTGGTTTTGGGTTTTTTTTCTTTCTTTTTTTTTTTTTTTTTTTTTGGTGCATTTGTTTCAGCCCAATAAAATGTTTTCAGTTTTGCCCACTGAGATTGATTGACTTCTACTTTGAGCAAGAAAGAAAGACTTAGAGTATTAGGTGCTCCCCAATGTAGCTCCTGATCTCCTTTGACCCTCCAATTCCTAAATCTCCTCCTAATTCCAGGGAGGAGGCCTGATGGTTCTTGCTGATAAATCACAGATTGAATCATTAACAGGGCTTTTGTTCTTTGATTTTGCCTTAAAAGATCAATTCAGAACAGAGTTTGTCAACCTCAGCATTACTGACATTTCGGGCTAGACAGTGGTTTGTGGGGGCAGTGGGGGCAGGGGGCAGCGATGGGGGGGTGGTAGCTGTCCTGCGTATTGTAGGATGATTAGCGGCATCCCTGACCATTACCCACAAGATGCCTGCAGTAACCACCCCGCTTCCCCGCCCCCCATTGTGACAACCAGAAATATCTGCACACATTGCCAAATGTCCCCTAAGGGAGTATGGTCACCTTTTGCCTTCACTGAGAACCAGTACCTTGGACTAGTACTGGTTTGACAACGAGGACTCAAGGCCATGCTAACAGTGCTGTGCTAAATCCAGTCAGTGGCTTTTGGAACCTTCATTTCTGGTGTTCTCTTTATGTCTGATTGTAATGTTCTCCAGACTTGTCTTTCACGGGCTTTATTCTGAGTTCAACTAGTCCTGTGTGGGTTTTTTTGGCTAAAATTCCTCAGGACGGATTACCACTCAGCTTTTCTTTCCTCAGACTGCCTGCAAGCCTCTTTCCAAGCTCATATTTCTCAGTTGCCAGGATATTAGGCTCCTGGCCTTATTGACAGTAGGAAAAGAAATTCTCTCCCTGTGACTAAACAACATGGCAGTTCGTTCGAAGGCCGTTTGTTACCTGTTCCCCTTGCTCAGATGTGTTATTGAGATGGCTGTCCGTTTCTCTGCCTTTCCCCCCTATCTCTCCACGCCTTCCTGTTTTTCCTTTTCCTCCCAGTGTTTCCATGGTGGCTCCTTGCTGGAGCCAGAGGACAAACTGCTGACAGGAACATCCCTTGAATATCTCTGCATCTGGACAGGGCCATTGGCACCCTCAATTGGCGGCTAAGCAATGTGTGGCTTGCCATATTTGTCTCCTGTTTAAGACCCGAGAATTTGAATCTGCTCCAACGTCTAAATGTTGTCGTTGTTAGGACAGAGTGCTGCCATAGTATCACAAGGCTAGTATTAAACATGTTTGTTTGGGTTCCATATATTAATATTTTGGATTGTTACTCCTAACGTTGCTTTCCCACACCTCATAGCTGCAAGATTGAGATAGGGGATATATAGTCCATTACAGAAGCCAAATAAGCTAGAATATATAAACTATTTTTAAAAGATATTTGGGTTTTTAACAAGCTGTAGCCATTGTTCAAGCTTATTTTTTTCCTAATATTTTGTTAAGTCAAAGAATTGCTTGAGTGGACCAACTGATTAGTAGTTTCGTGAACGGCTTGAAGGGCACCAGTATGGACTAAGCAGGAAGAAGAATTAGGCCTGTCAGAGTCAAAGCATGCTCTCCTGCTTGTATGATCAGGTCGCAATCAATGAAAAGTGCATTTGCAGCATGGAGCTTTGTATAACAGAAGAAAAAAGGCTGAATGTGAGACCCAACCAAAAAACAATCTCAAAATATACAATACTGTTTTAAGAAAACTCAAAATATGAGATAGTATAGTGATTGTCGTTCATGTGTCCGCTAACATCAAGTTACCTCAGGTGTTTTAGTAAAGTAACTCTGGGGGATGAAAGTTGCACCCTGGGAGGCAAGTGTGGGATTTGAAAAATACCAGGCTCCGGGTTTTCTTTCTCTCGTGCCATTTTGCAGAATCACAGGCTATGGTGGAAAACAGTGCAGTTCTGTGACACAAAAGCATGTGTTCTCAGCATTGGAAGGTCCTCAGAACACATCTACCAGTCCTTACCTAAGCACTGAGCAAGGCAGGGGAGGAATGATCTAATCGTGTTGATCCTTTTCAGTTACTGACGCAGACACAACTGTTGGTAATTGATGAAGTTCTTTCCCCAATACCTCCTAACCTCAAAAAGTACGGAATTCATGTCTTTAACCTGCACTTTACAATACCAACATATCTATCCACCCTCCCACCCAGCCAGCCATTTCAATATGCACAGTTAATGAGTATTAAGTTTAAAAAAATAACCTTAAAAGAATCAATTTCATGGTGAATGCATCCAGTTAAGCAAGCCATTTAAACAACATTTTACTCGTGTGTAGCAGACCATTTTATAAGTTACTGATAGCTTTACAAGCCTGTGTTTCAGACAAGCTAATTGGTTGTCTCTGATGTGTTTGGGGCTTTCACTCATTAACTCTCCTTCCTGTCTAGTACATACTTGACTAGCTCTCATACGTATATAGGTAGAACTGTTTAAACAGCCATATTCTATTGCCAGGACAAAAGTTTTTCATAGACACGTTTCTTCCTACTTATTTTTGATTTTTGAAATAAAGGTAAATCATAAGCAAGTATTATCTCAGACACGGAAGGTGCAGAATCAAGTATAACACCCTAAACGTGTTGGTACCGAAAATGAATGCTCTTTTGAAAGAGTGGAATAGAATTGATTACAGAAGGGAAAGAGAGGAGAGCAAAAGAAAATGATATGCTGTTGAAACCTGGCTGCCTCTATAATTAATGACAATGTTATAGATGTTATTGAAAAGTCAGATACCTGCACCTGCATGCAAAGACAAGTGTACTGATGCTTCTCTTTTTGCATATGTCAGTGCTTTCCATTCTCTGAGATAAGAATTAGATGCTTTGTTTGGACACAGATTAAAGGAATAGCTCAAAACATATGTGTCCTTTGGGTCTTGAGATTTCTGGAGTGGGTCTGTTTTCCATGAGGGGTTGCTTACTTTTCTGTTTGCAAAACAATCCATTGCAGCTGCCTGTAGGCATATGTGTAATAAAGTTTAAACCAATTAGACCTAGAGTTTTGAAACTGTTCATGGAATCCCACCTCCTGCATGAAACCTCGGCCTGACTAATTGAAAGAGGTGGCAACTTCTCTCCAGCGTTCAGTTTCCTTCCTTTCCTCACATTTTAATCTGAGATAAAATACAGTACCTGCTATCTTGCCCTTTCATGATAGTTTCAGCTCTTCACACTTGTTTAAAAATAAATGAGTATCCTCTTTATGTCTGGCATTGTAACTGTGTACATCAGAGAATACAAAATCATTTCTTTTCATTCATTGTCTATGCCTTCAAGGAATTGAGGTCTCTTACACATGAAAAAATTAAAAATCATTACCCAAATCTGTGGGTGAATGTTTCTCAAGTGAAACTAGGATAGCCTCATAAATCTGAGTGAAAATAGAGTTCACCCCAGACCTGTGAAGATGCTTCATTCCCATTGAGTCCTGATATCCTAACTCATTAATTTATACAATAAGCATTGATAAAGCCTGTTTGAAGGAGAAAGTAACGACTCCATATAGCTGAATTCATAAATAGCCAAAAAGTAGAAACAGCCCAAATGTTCATCAGCTGATAAACGTGGATAAATAAAATGTGGTATGTCCATGCAATGGAATATTGTTCAGCCATAAAAAGAAACACTCATGCTCAATGCCACAACATGGATGAACCTTGAAAACTTTATGCTAAGTGAGAGGAACCAGACACTAAAGGCCATGTTTTATATGATTCCATTTATTTGAAATGTCCAGAATAGGCAAATCCATAGAGACAGAAAGTAAATTAATGACTGCCAAGGGCTGGGGGAAAGGGCAAAAGGGGAGTGACTGCTAACAGGTAAAGAGTTTCTTTTACAAGTGGTGAAAATGTCTGGAGGTTAGAGAACAGTGGTGATTGCAGATATCTGTGAATATACTAACATCACTAACTTGTACACTTTTAAAAGGGTGAGCTTTACGCTCCACAAATTGAATCTCAATAAATGAAGATTAAGTGTCTGTAGAGCCAAATTAAAAGGTGTTAAAGTGTGTGCTAACGAAATGCAAAATCCAAGCAAGTAGTAAAGGAAATTCTTCAGAATTTTTAGGAAGGGGTGTCTGCTTCTAAGAGTTGACTCCATGAAGTAGGTAATGGTAACTTACATCCAAGAGCAAATAGTCCCCTCTGAAGATCAGGACATTCTTTTTGTTGTGGCAACTATTTTCATAAAGAGCCTAAGTTGGCAATGAGTGATTCCAAAAATTTTGCCCTGGATACCTATAGCTCCAATTACGTTTCAGCCTAAAAACTCTGTTTGGAAAGCAACTCAAGTTCAATGAGATGAAAACCTTGGTACAATGATAACCCATTTCATTTGGGACGGAAAAAGTTGTTTCCTTATTGGGAAAGTGTTTTTAACCCTGGAAAATTTAATCTTAAGAGTATAAGCGATAGGGACACCTGGGTGGGTCTATTGGTTAAGCATCTGACTCTTGATCTCAGCTCAGGTCTTGATCTCAGCATCATGAGTTCAAGCCCTACATTGGACTCTGTGTTGGGCATGAAGCCTACTTAAAAAACAAAACAACAACAAAATTTATATGTATTTATAAAAACATATATATATGTATATATGTGTATATAATGAAATAACCAAATCTGCAATATTAATACTTTCATTTTAAGTATATATTACATTGAGGATAAATTATTTCAGAATTGGCTTCCTGTGTAGAAAAGCATGAGAATTTAGTTAAGCTTGTAAATAGTATTGGAAAGCACCAGAGCTTGAGAGTCACTGAATTTATAAATTTAATTGAAGAAATGTTTAAAAATTCTTACTGGGGAAAAAAGAAAGACTTCTTAAGTATATGAGGATGTTTTGATTATTAGAAAAAGAAATTGAATATATTAAATTTATAAATGGAGTTTTGAAATGTTTAAGAGTGGTCAATTAAACTAAGTTTATGAAAGGACCTAAACAGTATTCAACTTCCCAAGTGTACTGTTAAAACTTACCAGATATATAGATGGAATGGTAAGATTTTTAAATTGAATATAATAGCTTCAGGAAAAACTAGGTTTTAAATTGAATATAATAGCTTCAGGAAAAACTCGCTTCAGAAAAAAATAGGTTTCAGGAAAAACAATACTGTGGTATTGGTTAAGATCAGAGTGCTGTTTTCTGGCCCCTAGTTCCTTTTTAAAGGAACTTTTTAAAACTGCAGGGTAACAATACTAGTATTGCTCTGCACTAAGAGCCATCCTTACGGACACCAAAAACTTTCGACTGACAGGTGGACCCTGTGCCCTGGCTAGTTCTGCTGCTGTTAGGAGGTCTCCACCCAAAAGAGACCCAGGCTGAACACAGAGGGGTAAAAATATGACTTTATGACCCTTCTCTAGTCTAATCCCTTGTGCTGGACTACAGTCCAAAGCATCTGAAATTATAAGTGGAGCCCGGCCAGGTTGGGAAAGCCAACTTCTCTGGCCCCCTAAAGTATGAGCCAAAATGGGGAAGAGGTGGCCATCCCAAAGCCTGGAAAGCCAGCCACGCAGGCCTCTCCCCTGCATTCCTTGTACCCCTGCTGGACAAAGTGGGAAGCTGCTTTCACCAGGGATTGTCTTTTTTTTTTTTTTTAAAGGGCCAAATAGTAAATATTCTAGACTTTGTGGAATATACTATCTCTGTAGCAGTTACTCAACTTTGCCATTGTGGCGTGAAAGCAGCCATAGATAAGTGAGTAAGCATGGCCATGTTCCAATAAAACTTTATTTGCCTGGGTGCTGGGAGGACAGCCAACAGTGGCTACTGTAACTAAGGTCCCTTCTACTTTTAAAGTTTCTTCGACATTAAGGCTTCCCCTTGAGGTGATAGGAAGACATCAGCTGGGTCTAAAAATATGAATGTTTATACGCTGATTCTTTCTTCTTGTGGACGGAGGCACTACGGGTTGGAAGAAGTTGGAGCAAAGGCCTGCATACAGGAATCACTCAGGAGGCTCGGGAGGGCCAAGTAGAATCACTGGAATAGAGGAAATACTCTACAGGGATACTGGCTGTCTTTCATTGGCCCCCAAAGACAGGAAGCATCCATAATCCATACCTCATTTCTGCCTCTCAACAGTGGTTGTCTGATAAGCTTTTTGGATAGGACAATAAAACAAACCTTCTAGGCATATCAAAAAGAGAAAATAGATATAACTTGTTCCATAATTATAGGTTAGCAGATTAAGCAAAAAATAGGAATGCTTTTCAGATTTTAACTCCTACCACCAAAGCAATGGGATCATTTTATTCAACTCTCCTGGGACATGCTAACTTTTCCCGTGCAATGGAAGGCTGGGTTTCTATATAATTATTGTCACAACATATAACATGTTCTACACATCAGAGATTACTGATTGGGCAAGAAGACTTCTCGTAAGGGCAGGGCTCAGTCACAGGTCATGACCTGCAGGCATTTGTCTGGTTTTTAATTATTCCAAGGTCAAGCAGGCTGCACTTTGATTAAGAAAGAAGCGATCTTGGGGCACCTGGGTGGCTCAGTCGGTTGAGCATCTGACTTCAGCTCAAGTCACGATCTCACGGTTTGTGAGTTCGAGCCCCGCGTCGGGCTCTGGGCTGATGGCTCAGAGCCTGGAGCCTGCTTCCGATCTGTGTCTCCCTCTCTCTCTGCCCCTCCCCCATTCATGCTCTGTCTCTCTCTGTCTCAAAAATAAATAAACATTAAAAAAAAAATTTTTTTTTTTAAAAAAAGAAAGAAAGAAGCGATCTTCCTGGAACTACACTTTATGTTACACCTAGTGTTCTTGAAATCTATCATCCATGATAGATTTGCACTTCCAAAGTAATGCTGTGGTGTTGGTTAAGATCAGAGTGCTGTTTTCTGGCCCCTATTAGTGCTCAGTAAAAAGGAAACAGTATCTGTTCTGTGTTGTAATATCTTAGGGACTATGGCAAATTGGTTTTACCTGTATTATTTATTTCTGCCTTTAATGACATATCTGATACCTTTCTAAGGATTTCAAAATCCTGCAAGTAGTACAATGAAAAGGGGAACAGCTGGCACTGCTCTCTCTAGACTAACCTTTCTTTGAACAAGCTGCCAAGAATGCACTCTGAAGAATCTTAATGATGCCCTGCCACTTTATCTCCAGACTCCGTCCTGGAGCCATGGCGTGGGCAAAGTTCTCTCTGACTTTGGTGGAGGTTACCAAGTTAAGCCTACTCTGTGAGCTTCTGCAATTAAGACCGCAAAACGAAGACCCCTTTGCAAACTCACACACGAGATGCACATACTTGTGTGTGCTGGTAAGTGCTTGACAACTGACTCCCTGGAAGGAAAAACATCTTGGTTTGTGGCGCTTGCGGATTTCCGTGGTGTAAATAGTTCAAACCCTGGCCAGTTTCATGACTCGTAGAATTTGACATCCTCGTACCTCGAGGTGGAAAGAGAAGGCGCACGGTCAGCATTTCAATACAAATGTTTCCACCAGTGTGACATGTTACTACAGTAGGTGCTTCTGCTCTGGTGATGAAAGTGAGGACTCGGGTAAAGACGATGCAAGTTCTGCTCCCTTTTTGACCATCATGGACAGTCTCCTACCAAATTTCACAGTTCATTCAGGCTCTCTTACCATCCTGTTCATCGGAGCCCTGGAGTAAATTTATCATCCAGACCATACTTTTACCAAAGAGGTGAAAAACCAAAATGAACCTGTCCCCAAAAAACATTCATATTATTCATATAGTTATTTGAAAAATACAAGCTATGTGATGGACATGTTGTGTACTTACAAAGACAAGAAAGCTATAATGGCTCTTCTGGGTCAAGATAGTTACAGAGTCGCATTCTCTTGCATTGTGCCCATGCTTGCCTGTCAGATCCCTCTGCCTAGCAGATCCACACTGCAGCTCTTCTTGCTGGCCCGCTGAAGTTTGCTTGTGATCCTCACCCAGTGTCCCTACTGTCTTGTCTTACCTGCTGACTGATCAGTTTGAAAGGAGCTGAAGGGGTGCCTAGGTGGCTCAGTTGGTTAAGTGTCCAACTTCGGCTCAGGTCACGATCTCACCGATCTTGGGTTCGAGCCCCGCATCAGGCTCTGTGCAGATAGCTCAGAGCCTGGATCCTGCTTTGGATTCTGTGTCTCCCTCTCTCTGCCCTTCCCCTGCTCACGCTCGCTCTCTATCTCTGTCTGTCTCTCTCTTTCTCTCTCAAAAATAAATAAACATTAAAAAAAAAACAAAAGGAGCTGAAGATGTCAGCCTGGACTCCTTCCTGAGACTGATTCCTTTTCTAGAGGTGAAGAAAGAATGTGCCTTTATTTCTAAAGTGTGTTTGAACATTCTTCTACTGAGATACTTCTTTTTCAAATTGACTTACGTGACCTAAGACTTATCCTAATGCTCCTGTCTCTCTTTATTGGAATCAGTTGCTTTTCTTCCAGGTGAGGTAGAATCAGGATGCTATGAATGAGTGAAAAAGCATATTTGGTTAACTGTACAGTATTAAGCAGTCTTTTGTGGGCACTGAAAAGCCAGGGGCAGAGGGGCTGGTAATCTCACTAATACCAATGATGAGGACAGCCCCCTCTTCAGGCTGCTATTTCTGTTTTCGGTTTGACAGTATTCTGCTCTAATCAGTGGAACCCCACACATTGGCCAGTGGGATGCTGGCACAGGTGGCTCGTGAAATCACGCTCATGCTGCCTACACAACACGCACCAGTCTCGTTCAGAAGTGGTGGTTCAATGGGAAAGGTGGGAAGCCAACCTTTGGGATGCACATTTTCAAAGCTCCTTACATTGATCTTCCCCCTACTGCAACCCACCACAGACACCCTCAAGTCAAAAGCGGTCCGTTATAATCTGCTAGTTTTTCCCAGGAGGAAAATATGTGTTGTGTGTAGGTGGGGATCTAGAGAAGTGCAGGCAGAACAGATGTCCAGCTTCTATAGAAGATATCTTCTATCTAGCCTCACACAGGGCAAGAGACACCTGCGTTAACAGGAACAGGACCACCTCAGGGGGAGTCCTGGACATAGGAGGGGGTGGGGCATGTTTAGTTATAGCGATGACTGATTGGTGCTAATGGCATTGAGGTCACTAGAACTAGGGGTGATGTTTTCTAGGATGCGCAACATAGTCCCACGCAGTAAAGAATCGTCACATGCCCTAACCCCTTTTTTAATGTCTTACAACATAATCGTGTGGGTCAAAGCACTGTTTATAAATATCTGAGCTTAGAACTTAACTCTGTCACATAAAAACACTAAGTCATCCCTTTTGGACTGTTCTCTCCCCTGGTCCCCAGAGAGTTTAAAGGAAAATGAGGCCAACTCTGGGCACACACTACTTACATGCTTTAACAACACAAATAGGAAAAACAAGCAGTTTATTATTATAAATAAAATGAGTCTTGCAGACTTTTCAAAGGAAAGACCTATCATTGCAGTTCAGAAACTGTTTACATGACGTCTAGAAATTTAGTCACAACAAGTTTGCAAGAATTAAAATAAAATTTTTGCTTGTGAAATTAGGGCAAGAAAGGAAAATCAATGAGTATCGTCAGAGAACCCCATTGGAGGTCCTGCAAGTAGGAAAGGATTATTATTTCTCTACTCAAAGAAACATAAAGGACATCTCCTACCCAATGAGGCAGTCTCCTGTACTGTGTAATTGTCTCAGATCTCACAGCTGCTGCAAACATGAACAGCCATGTGATGGTGCTGAGTTGTCTCTTACATTAGGACTTTACAATAAATGCGGTGTGTGAATCACAGAATGCAGTAACACACATCACCCCGCAGTGGCATGAGTGAAGAAGGGCTGGGATGACATAGCTAAAAGAGGTTGGCGACTTATGGTGGCTTTGTTTTCCTATCTCTAGGGTGGACACATGGCCACTAACAAATGCCCACTCCCTGTGGCTGACCCGAAAATAGCCAACTGACTGCAGGTTGCCAGGCAGCAGTTTCCCATGTCATTGCCCCAAGTGCCATCGCTAGAAGCCAATGTGAAAGTCTCCTCTTCTTGCAATTTCCAGTGAACAATAATATCCAAGCAGCTGATTAAGTATTCAAAATACAGGATTTATGTGGGTCCAACCTAAACACCTCTCTTTAAACATCAGCGTAGGGAAGGACAAAAAAAGCCATGGTGGACAAGTCAAATGTGCCTGTAACTTGTGTCTTAATAATACAGAGGAGGTGAAATTTGAAGTTCAGGTTAATCTAAGGAAACTAAGTGAAAATGTTAACCTAACGGGAAAAGTTCGAGTCAGAGCCTGAGGTCTCCATCTTCCCCCTCCCTTCTATTATCTGCTTTGTTTTTAGAAACATGAAACTCAGGGTAATGAAAAGCTATGTTCCGGCAGCAAACAGTCACTCACTGTCCTTGAATCTCACTGAAATGCCAGACTTGTTTTAAAATTGATATTATAAGTGTAGGGTGGTGTGGAATCATTTGGATACCAGTCGGGGGAATATGGCAGGGTCAGATACCCACTTAGGTTACAGATCTGAAAATCTCGGGTTACACAGCCATATTTGTCAGCTTAACACCATCAGGCTCCTTTATCTGGTGACCACCCTGTAATCGAACCTTCCATTTCCTTCTCATGTTTCATATTCAGCGGGAACAACTTCTGAAGCGTAACTACCTTCAGACATCTTTATTATCTTCCAAGTGTGCCTACGCAAGCGTCTATATTCTCAGTTGCCTGGAAACCAACCTAATGTCTACCTAAATCCTTATTGGTGTTTTTGTTTTTGTTTTGTCTGGTCTATATCGCAAAATACCACAACTTGTATTCGGTGATTACTTAAATCTAGCATTGTTTTCAAATTAGCTGTTACTATGCCACCAGGATCAGTTCTGTGAATTTTTAAATGAACCATTTGAAGGAAGTATTCTTTGTAACATATATTTACTGTGTTAGTCTTTTTCTTTATTTGAATATTGTTGAGTTTCCTGCCACCAGTCCCTTTCTCCATTATTAGCAATACTTAAAGTGCTGCCCCTTTAGATTTGAGGTTATGAAATGTGACAAGCAGAAAACTTCTTCACGTACCAGATCTTGGATGTTACGTGTTGTCTGCCCCTCTTGATGGGAGGCGTTATTGATCAAGCACTGAATTGCATTGTAAGCGTTCGGTAGTGCAATCTGAAGCCCCACTTTGTGGGAGAAGCAGGCAGACTGACATCTCTGATTGTGAACTCTTCAGAGCAGCCGGCTCCTCCTTCAAGCCTTAGACGTAAACATGCTCCCCACCTGTCCCCCCTGCCAGCTCTTCTCTCCCCCTGCTGGTGGATGGCCTCCCGTGGTGGGGGTAGAGCTGGTCTAGTGCTGGTTGTTGCACAAGCAATTTCAGATTCTCTTGGAAGTAAGTTGTTTTCAGTGCTGTAAAGAAAAGAAAGTGAAAGAATGGACCTTACGTTTTCTGTAAGGGAGAACCCTCTTAACACGATTTGTAAAATACCTTGGGCAAAAGCTGTTCTGAAGTCATATACCCATTTTGTGCTCTGAGATGAGATTTCCATTACTTTTCAGAATCAAAATTAATGAGAGTCCTTCCATTGTCACAGGCTTTTTTTTTTTTTTAGTAGTAATATTTATTATTAATTTGCAGACTATTTAAAGAAGGACTGTGGGGACACACTTGAACTGTAGAATGTTAGCACAATTGTGGTTCCTAAATTAGCATAAAAATGTAGTATTTCTTACATGTATCTTCCTGCTCACATGAAAAAAAAATGTACACATATTTTAATACCACTTTGGGTGATGTACGTCTGCTATAGTCTGGTGCTTACAATGATAAAGGCAAAATGAAACCACATTTGGGAATAGCATATGGTTGAGGCACTTTCTTTTCCTAGGTCGAATATTGATTACGGTAAGACCTTAGAATTTTCCGCTGCATGTGGGATTTAATGAAATTTGTTGACCAAGAATGTCTTTGAACATTGGTTGTTCTGATGTTGCCACTCACTGTATTCTATGTTATATAAACATCACTGGGCTATAAATATGGTGTCCTGTTCTTGTGTGATGTAGTGTGGGGAGGGGAGGGGAGCCTTATGAACTTTGTACTTTATCATACCCTTTAAGAGATCATCAATTCTTCTGGAAGACATAACAATTTGATATTCCTTCACAGTCAGAAATTAGTAGTCCTGGATGCTATTAGTATCCTAGCCAGTCTACTTTAAGAATGACTTATGACTGGATATTAATCAAACAGGTTTTTAAGATAGCCAATTCTCCGCCCACATACCAGTTATAAGGTCTTGATTTTTACCTCCCTGAAAATTCAGGACTAGGAGAAGAAAAAGCTGGGAGACTTTATGTATGTAGGTATACGTGTACAAGTTTGTGCGCGCGCGCTCTCTCTCTCTCTCTCTTTCTATTCTCTTGCCTAAAAATGCTTTCCCGGGTCTCAAAAATAGATACTAGAAATTTAAGGGAGGGAGAGAAAAGATTACTTAAATTATAATTTTGTTGTGTATGTGTTCGATAAAATAATTGAGTCTTCAGTAATCGATATGGTATATACTAAATTGTCACCAATTTTAGTAAGTTAGCAAGGGGATGGCAGTGAAAGTTGCTCTGCCTGACTTATTTTGATTGAGTTGATTCTTTTGGTGTGTGCAGCGTATTTTGCCCTGTGCGATGGTACATGTAATTCATCAGACCTCCCATGCTGGTAAATGTGTGGGTGAGACGGTGGCTTGCAAGCAGGTCAGTCACCCCTAAAGAAAACAGTCCTGGGTCACAACATATAACCCACATTATAACAACAGCTGCGGATGGAGTTCTAGAGAGTCCTAAACATCACCGTTCATATAAGTTCTCCTTGAAATCCCTCCCATGATTCATCACTATCAAAATTTTGGAATAAGAAAGGTTCTGATATAACTAATAACATATTTATGTTTTCCCCCCTTAAGGTCAAAAAATATTTTGAACTTGAACCACTTGCACGTGGAAAACGCTGGATTCTGCAGCCCTGCTCTCTGGATGACATGGATGCACTGAAAGACAGCTTCTCTCAGCTGATAAATTTGTTAGAAGAAAAAGACCATGAAGCTGTAAGAATGTGAAATCTGGCAAAGAACACGGGTTCCCAAAGGCCTTGAACCTATCGTGTTAGTTTCTCATTTTAGTTTTATTTTGGTATCAAGACTTTAATGGCTTCAGTATCTGTTTTCCTCTAGTTATCTCAGACCCCCATCTCTCTATTAAAGTGAATATTCTATAAATCAGGTGAATTATCATCGGCATTAACGTCAAGTACACACTACTGAGAGAGAATTTATTCTCTGTTTACCACTAATTATCTTCACTGCATGTCTCTTCCTTCTGTTATTCTAAGCAGTTCTTCTATACTCTGTGCTAAAATGGATGGAATTTGTGGCTCACAGAGATCAAATCCCTTGTGAAGGACTCAGGGAGGCTCCGAACTTTGACTCGTTTTCCCTGGGTTTGGGGGTAGAGTGTTATGTGACTGGGGCTCCTCATAATATGTCTGTTGTTTCGGGTTTTTGTTTTATCTTACCATGTTTTATTTTTTAGTGTTTTGTATACAGGCCTTATAGATTATGAGAGAAAAATAGCACCAAAAATTTCGATTCGTCACCTTATCAGAGAGGAATATCCTGCCAGGGTAAAATTAACTTGGAAGAACTGAAAGACAAGGTGCATCATTTCCGTGATTACATCTGAAGTCTCACTCCCCTTTTAAGAGGAAGACTTTTAGTTTTTGGGAAGAGAGGGAATTTAGGCACAACGCACGTGTCATTGATTACTTTTTCATCAGGTCCTCAAATATTTTTCTAATGGAAAGACTCCCCTGCGTAAAAGTCAAGCTACAACATAATATAGGTATCTTTTTTCTAAAAATCTTAAGTGTCTGATTGAAAGAAAGAAAATAATTTTTAAAATGACAGATGCAATTTTTAAAAACAGCCGAGTGAAGTATACAGTGGCTAGGGTTTAAGCTGGCGCGGATTTGACAAAGATAACAGAGACAGAATCCCTATATTCATCCATTAAGTGCTAATGGAGTTTAACGGAGTCGCTTATTGTCTCCAACTAGTAATGAAAGGTCTATCAGTATTCCTATTATAAACCTCTATTTTCAGGGGTTTCAGTGTGCCCTTAAAAATGTGCTGGGGCTGCAGCAAATCATTTTAGGGCCTAGATTCAGTCTTTGGAACTCGTTTTATTTTTTTCATTTCACTTAAATGATAAGATTGTAGCGATAAAGGTGCAGTTTTACTGAGGTTTGCACCTTTGACCTTTTCTAAATCAAGAATAATCTATGGACATTGAAATTTATGGATGTAATACACTTTGGCACATTTTGTAGATTTTTGACCACTTAAAATGCAAAATGGCCAAATGATACAAATGTGCTCCTTTCACCTGAGCAATAAAAACACGTTTGTAATTTTTAGGTAGCATAGACCGGTTCTCAAATACCACAGACCCACACTGTATTACAGGGTGATGTCATACCTTGTAATTCTCCAGAAGCTAGACATCGCTCAACTATAGCTTTTGTGGTTTAATCTCGTAGGTGGACTTTAATGAAATCATTCCCTTTGAAACATCGAACACTTCTTTAAGCTTTTTTTTTTTCTTCCCATGGAACAGATCCAAAAAGATTCATATTCAATCTTGTCTCCAGCATCCTTGAATATTTTTACACTGTGTAATGCGTGAGCAGCACAAAACTTTTATTCCGATGACCAGTGACACAATTCCTGCGTTCGTTCTGTTCTGTCGTGCTCACGTTCTGTGACAAATAAATGATGATTAGGCATTGCTTTCTCTGCAAGTTCATTAAATGTAGAATGTTGTCTTTTTAAGATACTGTGGCTGAGTGCTCCTAAGCCATCTGTTAAATGACTTCCCGTTGTCTGTGTGTGTGTGTGTTCATGTGTGCGCCAGTGATGGGCTTCTTCTCAGACCCACGACTGTCTGCAGTGTCTCAGCCGTCAGAATGAAAACATTATCAATCAGTACCCAACAACAGCTGTTTTTGACAAGTTTCTGTCTGACGCCTAATGCTTTACAACTGTCAATAAGGCTCCTTCTTTGTCTGGCAGTTCGGCGCTCGCTGTGTTGCTGCTTCCGTGCGGCATCCTGTCCTTGTAACCCTAGAATTGGCCGTGTTTTTGGAAATCCACTTGGGGGGGGGAGGGGGTTTGGACGGGCGAGTGTGGGTGGGTGGCGGGTGGCGGGTGTGCGTGTACATCTATTCCTACTTTCCTGTAAAGTGCCACAGGTGTGTTAGTTTGCATATTCCAATATTATATAGGAAAAACAGTCTGTTATGTATTTCCTCACTTAGCTTCTTGTTATATTTATGGAAGTCACCCGTTTTTGTACCTTCTTAGCTAAAGCAGTTGCCTTTTTGTAATGGCAATTAATTTATACGACAAAACTTTGTATCTACTGTAGTTTATAGTCTCGGTTGCTAATTAACTGCCACATCGCCCTGTCTTTCTATTTTAAAAGATCTGTATCTATCCTTAGAGGTTAACAGATTCATGTGGACAATTGCCAGACAAGAAGACCTTGTATTGTCCGTGATTTATATATGATTTCCACTATTCTTCAAATGAAAATAAACGCTGAGTAGAATTGATGTTTTCAGACTGACTCCTTTCAAGCTTTTAGCATTTGGGAGTCGCAGATTTCTGTTTACATTTGTGTTGCCTGTTTAAGTCTTCAAAATAAGTTCTGCTGCTCTTGGGTCAAAACAAATGATTAATTCACATTTCCTTTGAAGCCATTGTGAAAACTTTAAAAGACGGAAAAAAAAAAAAAAGCAAGTGTCTTTTCCAGTTGGTTTGTCTTCAGCGATTTACTTTCATGGGAGCTGTTCCTTCAGAATGAGTGAGCAGAGTGGAGATGTTAATGCAAAGTGTCATCTTTCAGTCAAAGCATCAGTTTATAATATTTGCTGTAAAAGCAACATTCTGAGAGGGACTGGGACGATGAACTATTTCCTTCAGTGGTGATTGCTGCCCTGAGGAAATAAATATTTTTAAGCGACTTGAGGAAATGCTGTGTATTTACAGGTCCATCCTTAAGAACGGGAGTGCTCTGTAAAAGAGAAAGAGAGTGAGAAAGAAAAATAAAAAAGATAGATGGATGGAAGAAGAGAGAAAGAAAAAGAAAAAAAAAAGTACATGATAGAAGAGGAAAAATTCAAACCCCAGCTCTCGTTTGGTCCCCAGTGCATTATCCCAACACATCCTTTGACTACCCACAACACTTCACTTCTCAGCTGGGATTCAACCTGGCATTCCTAGTTTGCAAGGTAGGCGATTAGTGGTTATCAAGTTCCGAAGCATCTCAGACCTATCCAAGCAAATGTGGACAGAACTGTAAAATTTTGAAGCAAATGGGTTTTCTTAATGTCCAGATGGGATATTCAGACTCGAGTGGAAATCTCATAGATTCATGCCTGGCTTCATCCTCTTTATAATTTTAGAGTGCATTTTCATTAACCTTCTGACCTACTGGTGCAAACAGAAAGGAAAAAGTATGTGGAGGGGGACGGGGAAGTGGGAGTTGCCCTTTGGGAGCCCTCATTTTCATTGAGTTTGGGAGGGAGGATCTGTCTTTGTTATGCAGAAACTTCAGGAGACTATAGATTCCCTGCCTCTCTTTTCCCCTACCCTAGGTTCTGGAGATCTGAAGTCCGTGCTGTGAAATGCATTATCACATCATGTTGGGAATTCCTGGCTCCCAAGGGTTCACAACTTTTGGCCCCCTCTGAGTCAGCATGATTAAATGATTTGCATCTCGGGGCTAAATGTTTTCCAACTCAGATGCACCGAGTGACTGATGAGCCGGCACCCTACGCCACCCCACCCCCTTGCTCTGATTTAGGAACATGAAAAGGAGCCCGTGTAATTCCCAGAAGCTTCAGACGAGATACCCGTTTCTCCCCCCCTTTCTCATTCTCTTTAAATTAAAACCTAAATGAGAAACCTACAGTTTCATCCAAGCTGGAAATTCTGACTTCTCATCCTGGGGGGTCATCTGTTTGTGACAAACTCTTCATAAAGTGACTTTCTGTGAAACCAAAGAAGTTAAAAGTCACTAAGAAGAATCTCTCCAGCATATGCCTTGGCTAGCATCCTTCTTTAATTACAACAAGGTGAAGTAAAAAGTCCGTGATTTTTCTTTCCGATTTTCTGTATATCCCCATGTTGCCTTCCATCTCTGCTTTCTTGGCATGCTCTGCTCGCCAGATGCTGGTTTGGAAAAGCCACCTATGCTGTTCTTGGGCTTCTTGCCCCCACCCTTTCATGTTCCCCTCAGGTCCTCAGATCAGATGGGAGTTGCCAGGGGACACTATGAATAATACTTTTTATAAGGAAATACTTCAACCTTTGTGGTTTAAAGCAGCCTCGCTTACCATAAATATTGTTGTGAGGTCACTGGTGCCCTGTTCGGAGAATAAGGAAAGGGACTCCTCAGTTTTGTGCCTTGCTAGGTTCAGCCTGGCTTGTGACCCATTGCGACTCCGGACACCTCACTGCTCTAGCAGACGTTTCTACGGACCAACCTGGGAACGGCCATCAAATAGCACTTAAAGGATCTTCCGGCAAACTACGAAGAATGATTCATTCTTTTTTCCCCTTTTCTTATTCGACAATCTCTCCCTCTAATTCTGATGCCCTCAAAATATTCCACACACATGTTTCAGCCCGGTTCGTTCTAGGGGTAACCCTCCAACCATGGAGGTCCTTTGGCAGTGTTGTCCCCAGAGAGGAAAGCCTGGCTCGAGTGCATGAGAACAGCGCGCACACTGGCAGTGAAAATAAGCCTTTTAATAAGCATCGCGGTCCCCAGTGTCCCTTATTTCCCTATTTCCTCGTGGGCTATTCCTCGTGGGAGGTGGGCAAGTTGGTCGTTTCAAACAAGCCTCAGATTCCTTACATCCCAGGCAACCCTTCCTTGTAGGTGTGAAATTCGGCCTAAAATGCCACAACCTCCTCTGACAAGTGATTCATTGAGACAAAGGCTGGAGCTCCAGCATCAAACAGATGTCAGACAAAACACCAAATGCCTATAAATGATTGCTCTGCAGGCAATGGAATGGCTGGAAGGCCTGGCCTGATGATGCACTCCATGTCTGGACAAGCTTGCAGAAGACACAGCGGTGGGGAGGGGGCAGGCGAGCTGTGTGTAAATGGAGTCGTGAAGAAGGCTGTTTCTGGAGACAGGAGTGAAACTACTACGAGTCTCACCTAAGAGGCTCATGTAGACAAGAATGATTTCTGGCTGGTTTGTGCATAATAGATGTAAAGGTCAATTAGAAAAATGCATGTTAAGGGCACCCTGCAGGCCAGACTGGTACGATATGATGTTAAATCATTAGACATTTAAATATCAGAGTAAATTAAAAAGGAGAAGATTTGGTTGGAACGGAAACTGCTCAGCGAAAGGCAGAGACAGGAATGCAAACAGTGAGTCTGGCTGTCATTCTCTATAATCTGGAGCAAGTCAGTCTCGGCTCTGGCCTTCTCCACTTGTTTTACAACTTTCTAGACACGGGGTGGATCAACCCAACGCTTTTATTAAGCAGCTTCAACAGGATTCTTTCAGACGACAGCTTGTCAAGAGTCAACTTAACCACTGTCCCTTTTACAGGTTTTATGTCACAGTTGGAACTTTTGGTTTCAATAAATTTAAGGGGTTTGATGAAACCCCCTGGTATGTTTTTGTTGAACACCTACTCTGTACCAGGCATCATATTAGATTCTTGGGATACAGCAGTAAATAGGACAGACTTGGTCCCTGCCTTTGTAGGGCTTTAATTCCTAGAACATTGGTTAAGCTGGGTTATTTCTATGACCCTAGAGAATTTTTGTATTTGGGGGGGGCTTTGGTAATGTTAACATTGCAATGTGAATCTCTAGATTTTTAAATGTCTTTTCTTGGTCCTAATTCTTGGTTTTCAGCCCTCCTAATTTAAAATGGTCTTTGAATGTGATTTAGTCTCTTTTGAGACCATTAATAAAACTAGAAATCTAAAACACAACAGAAAAGTCTTTGCCTCTTTTTAGCATCTGTCTCAGTAGAATTCTGTAGAAATAGCCCCTTTTATTCGGGGTGGGGGGGTTGTGGGTTGTTTGTTTGTTTGTTTTTCGCTTTTACTGCGGCAACAACAAAGCATGTGTCTAGCACACAAAAGTGCTTCCAAAGTGCAAAACCAAACTCTGTCACCGTACTGTTCTTTTCATCTCCTCTACATCCAAAGGGCTTTTCCTTCTTCTCTGGAAATAGCCTGCTCTCATCATTCTGTCTGTTGATCTGACAAATGATCTGTATTTGAAATGTTGAATTTTAAATCTCTAAGGGCAAACTTCTAATGCTGTGGGAGTCTCTTGTGGTTTTTTCCCCCACCAAATAGTGAAAGCTGCTGCGTAAAAAAGCATGCCACAATTCACATGCCCAGACAGAGGCAGTAACCTGTGAGCTATATAACCCCCTGGCTTTTTTAACTAGTCAGCTGTGAGTTTCAACTGGATTTCAGGAGGCTGCTTTATTTTCCCCTCACTGAAGATTGGGAACCCGGAGAGACCCCTTTAAACCCGTTATTTATTCCAGGACAGGACTTGGGCATAGTAGATCTTTTAGCAAGAGTTAATACATTTTAGATTTTGGAACAGTCCTGCAAAATTCATACCAACACCATTCTCATTTCCTGAACACTTAAAGCCTCTACTGTTCCCTCCTCACCAGCCCTGAGCCCCACCATAGATTTGCCTTCAGAGAACTGCAACACATCCCCCTACAGCTTAGTGGCCTGGGTTCCAGGTAGGATCACAAAATAAACTGAAACAAACCCTATTCCTTCCATTCTGTTTGTTAATTTCAAATCATCCCAAATTTTTAGGTGAACTAGCAGGATCCAATCAAGTCACATAATGCCAGAGATTAACTGTGTGGTTTAATTTATACTTTGCAGTTCTGCCCCTAATGAAATCGTGGATCCGGACAATGATCATCAGCATCTGCTAACATCCCAAAGAAGGAAACAATCAGGCATTATATGCTTCCTGACTAAAATATACAATCACCTACGAGGTGCTCTTGCCAAAAAAAAAAAAAAAAAAAAAATTGAACCTGAGTCTGATCAAGCCTCTAGATCTAAGTACTAATTTGCAGAAAACACAGGAACAGAGGTGTATGTTAAACAACATGCAGAGTTGCAGTAATTAAAATCCAGATTGTTGTGGGTCACCTGGGTGGCTCCGTCGCTTAAGTGTCTGACTTCAGCTCAGGTCATGATCTCACTGCTCGTGGGGTTCAGGCCCACATTGGGATCTGCTGACAGCTCAGAGCTTGGAGCCTGCTTCGGATTCTGTCTCTGTCTCTGCCCCCCCCCCCCCCATTCGCTTGCTCACTCTCAAATATAAAATGTAAAAAAAAATTTTTTTAATCCAGATTATTGGAATCTTGACTGGATAAATGAGTTGGTTTCTTAAATGGCAGGAAGGAAAGAAGAAATAGGACAAGGAAGCCTATAGATTAACAACCTCTTAAGAGCCCTACAGAGCATCTGCCTGGTTCAGTCGGTACAGCAGGTGACTCTTCATATCAGGGTTGTGAATTCAAGCCCCACTATGGGTATGGAGCCTACTTTAAAAAAAAAAGTCTTAAGAGCTCTGTCAAACCGTTGCAGAGTGTGGACCTTATCTGGAGTCTGATTCAAACTACCAAAATGAAAAGAGTGAAATTTGGGATAAGTGGAGGCATTTAAGTGCTTACTGAATATTTTATGAATTAAGTAATCCTTGATTACTAGGATACTCTAATCCTTGGTGTGATAATGGAATTGTGGTTGTATATTTTGTATGAAAGGAGCCCTTATCCATTGGTGACACAAAGGTGTTTATGGGTGAAATATTAGGCTGCTTGAGACTTATTTCAAAATAATTAGGTAGAGAACAGAAGAACTTGTATAGATGAAACAAGAGTGGCTGTGTGTGACAACTGTCGAAGCCAGTGATGATGACGTTCACAATAACTTGTTGTCTGCCTCTGAATGTATAACTGCATTTTCTCCAAGAAAAAGTTTCTGAAAGAGAGAAAGAAGGAAAAGAGAAAGTAAAGGGGGGGGGGGGGGGTAGAAAAAGCCACAGAATAGGAGACACCTGTAATATAAAACCAAGTCTGTTGCCAGAGTAGATTCAGAGCTGCTCAAATCGGTAAAAAGAAAAAAGCAATCAACTTAATGGAAGGCACTTCACAAAGGAAGATATCCAACCGGCCAATAACTTTATTAATAGGTTGATATAAATAGATGCCAGGGGCACCTGGGTGGCTCAGTCGGTTAAACATCTGACTCTTGATTTGAGCTCAGGACGTGATCTCGCAGTGATGAGATGGAGTCCCGCGTCTGGCTCCAAGCCGAGGGTGGAGCCTGCTTGGGAGTCTCTCTCTCTCTCTCTCTCTCTCTCTCTCTCTCTCTCTCTCTGCCCCTCCTGCCAACACTCTCTCTCAAAATAAATAGATAAAAAATTAAAAAATAGGCGCTACCACCAGGTAGCACTACATACTCACCAGAATAGCTAAAATGAAAGGCCATACCAAGAAGAAGTAAGAGAAGAGTGAGTATCAGTCTGGCATATTCCTCACCCCTGAAAATTTCTGTCCTAATTCCAAGCGGGAAGTTTGTAGCACAATGAGTGATTCCACAGTTTGGGAGCAACCAGAACCGGTTTAGAGTCTGACTGCACTCTTTGCTAGTCACATGACACTGGACAGATCATTTAGTTGTGTTTCGGTTTCTCGTCCGCAGTGGAGACAATATACCCACTTCAAAGGGTTATCGAGAAGGTTAGAAAAAAATCATGCATGTAAGGTGCTTCTGACGCTTGGCACACAGGAAACCTGCAACTAAGAGTGACAACTGTGATTCCAGTGATGTTGAAAGCAACTCTCCTTCTGCATTTCTCAGGTAGGAAACTCTGCAAGAGCTCAGGCAGGTCGAAAGGTACAAGTGGTGAGATTTTATAACCAATGAAGTTACAGAATGGCTACAACAGCAACTGGGAAGCCTGTCCTCACCTGGTCATGGAGCCCTTCTAGACCAGGTAATCTCTGTGTTTACAGAGACCTCCATAGTCTCTGTCTTTTGTCATTCAACTGGTCATTCATTTATATATTCACTCAACAAACATTAAATGTAGATTATGTGCAAGGCATTGAGCTACATGTACAGAGAAAGTTAAAAACCAATTAAAAATATAACCTGATAAGTCACTCAAGACTACATACTTGTTATTTAATTTTATGTTTATTTCTAAAGAAGTCGCTCATTCTTTCTAGTACTTTCTGTGTCATCATTAGCTTAAAAATCACACAAAGGCAGTGCTGTGTCTTCTGTTGCCTTTTTAAATCTTTACAGCACTTAATACAGGATATTTCATGAATATTGCTGACTGGCTAACAACTTCAAGTAGGAGACGTGGGTTTCAAGCCTAACACATTTTTTTCGTAAGGCTGGGAGTGCATAAAGATGAGCTTTGTCACGAATGATTGTAAAAGTGATACACGTTCATCGTGGAAAATGCAAAGATTATTTAAAGGAGAAAATAGAGGGGCGCCTGGGTGGCGCAGTCGGTTAAGCATCCGACTTCAGCCAGGTCACGATCTCACGGTCCGTGAGTTCGAGCCCCGCGTCGGGCTCTGGGCTGATGGCTCAGAGCCTGGAGCCTGTTTCCAATTCTGTGTCTCCCTCTCTCTCTGCCCCTCCCCCGTTCATGCTCTGTCTCTCTCTGTCCCAAAAATAAATAAAAAACGTTGAAAAAAAAAAAATTTTAAAGGAGAAAATAGAAAATAACTAATCCCCAAAAGAATCATATTAATTGTGATGTCTGTCCTTTTCATCTCTTTTCATATGTAATGTTACAAAACTGGGGTCATACTATGCATACTGGTTTAGGACATGCTTTTGTTATTACTAATATATTAGGAACATTTTTCCATGTCATTGGATATCTTCCCAAAACATTTTTAATGGCTTCCCAGCACTTATCTAACTCATTCCCTGTTGTTTATTTGGATTTCTGTTTTAAATGTCTCCGTAGGGGTGCCTGGGTGGCTCAGTTGGTTAAGAATCCAACTCTTGATATCCGCTCGGGTCTTGCATGATCTCACAGTTCATGAGATCAAGCTCCATGTCAGGCTCTGTGCTGACAGCATGGAGCCCACTTGGGTTTCTCTCTCTGCCTCTCTGTCTCTCAAATAATAAAAATAAACTTGCAGAAAATAAATTGTCTTCGTAGAAGAATATTTATGCACATTTCTTGATGATTTCCATAGAATGAATACATACAATTACAGGTTTTGAAGTGGAATTACAGGGTCAAAAGGCATAAGCTCTTTTTAAGGTTTTTAAAACATGTTCAACAATTGCCCTCCCAAGCCGTACCAATTTGCAACTCCCACCAGTGACCAGAGGCCCATTCCTATGAGCCCAGTACCTTGTGGACCTGGGCAATTGAATGACTTTATCCTGATTTAATATTAGAAAATAAAATCTTGGGGCACCTGGGTGGCTCAGTCGGCTAAGCGTCTGACTTTGGCTCAGGTCACGATCTCGCGGTCCGTGAGTTCGAGCCCCGCGTCGGGCTCTGTGCTGACAGCTCAGAGCCTGGAGCCTGTTTCAGATTCTGTGTCTCCCTCTCTCTGACCCTCCCCCGTTCATGCTCTGTCTCTCTCTGTCTCAAAAATAAAATAAAACGTTTAAAAAAATGTTTTTTAAAAGAAAAAATAAATAAAATCTTATTTTAACTTGCCTTTGTGGTAACTTGATCTTAGCTAGACTTAAAGAGAACAGCTTTGGTCAGTCACCTTCTGGAGAAGTGACCATGTTTAATTCTGTATGCTGAATTGCTTAAGTCAAACACTTCCCATTTGCTCCTTACATGATGTTGACCACAGGGTAGATACACAACATCCATTGCACAGTTGACCCTTGAACAACACAGAGGTTAGTGGTACCAACCCCTTCACAGTCGAAACTTCGAAACTTCGTGTTTAACTTTTGAGTCCCCCAAAAACGTAACTGTCAATAGCCTAGTGTTGGCCGGAAGCCTTACCCATAACATAAGCTTTTGTATGTTACATGTATTGTATTTTGTATGTTATATGTATTACAAACTATCCTTACAATAGGGAAAGCTCGAGAATTTTGTATATGTAATATAAACTGTATTCTCAAAGTAAGCTAGAGAAAAAAATGTTATTAAAATCATAAGGGGTGCCTGGGTGGCTCAGCCAGTTAAGTACCTGACTTTTGATTTTGGCTCAGGTCATGCCTCACAGTTAATGATCTAGAGCCCTGCATCTGATAGCGTGGAGCCTGCTTGAGATTCTTTCTCTTCCTCTCTCTCTGCCCCTCCCTCCCTCACTCACTCAAACTATAAAGAAGAAAAATACATTTATCGTATTGTACAGAATCATACATGTAAAATCCACGTAGCAGTGGACCCTCACAGTTCAGGTTCATGTGGTCCAAGCGTCAACCATATATGTTTTTGTGGAGAGGAAAGATTTATAAATAAACACCATGCACTTGTGATGAGTCCACTGTATAGACAGTAATTATGGAAGGAGGGGAGGAAGAAAAGACATAGTTGAGGCACAAAGGAGGCAAGGATTATATGTGCTACTCTCTTGCCCAGAAAGAATGAAACTACAAATGGAAAGGTAAGTTGAGGTCAGACTGGGGAGAGCCTTGAATGCCAAGATAAAGAACTTGGATGAAATGTAGTGGTCAGTGGAGAGCCAATGAATATTTTTAAGAAGAGTAGTATAATCAAAACTGTTATTTACAAAAAGTAACCTGGGACGGGGCTGGGTGGGAAGAGGGGAGCTGTAGGGTGGTGGCAGGTAACATGATAGGAGAATAAATGTGATAAGTCGAAAGAAAATAGGAAAACATTTGTTATTGGAAACAACAATTAAGGGCAACTGAGGGGCTAAGGTCAAAATGAGAAGTTTAAAACCAGCCCCCTTATCTTTATTACCTGCCTGTCACTCCAGAGCCCCATGGTCCAGAACAATGAAGACCAGATTGGACTGCCTCCAAAGGTGGGCGGGGTGAATCCCCATGATCCAGGTGGGTGAGTGGAGGTCCTGCAGGGTGCTGCTCCTCTCCCTTCCTGCTGCCCCTAGAAGAATTCCAAAGGTCTGAGAACCACCCAGAAAGTGCTTCGTTGAACACACTCAAGTAATTGAGTGAATAGCCCCACCAACAAATAAGGTAGGCAAGAATCCATTCCTTTAATTTTTTTTTAATGTTCATTTATTTTTAAAAGAGAGAGACAGGGGCGCCTGGGTGGTGCAGTCGGTTGGGCATTCGACTTCAGCCAGGTCACGATCTCGCAGTCTGTGAGTTCGAGCCCCGCGTCAGGCTCTGGGCTGATGGCTCAGAGCCTGGAGCCTGTTTCCGATTCTGTGTCTCCCTCTCTCTCTGCCCCTCCCCCGTTCATGCTCTGTCTCTCTCTGTCCCAAAAATAAATAAAAACGTTGGAAAAAAAAAATTTTTTTTTTAAATAAAAAAAAAAAAAGAGAGAGAGACAGAGTGCACAAGCAGGGGAGGGGCAGAGAGAGAGGGAGACACAGAATCTGAAGCAGGCTTCAGGCTCCAGGCTCTGAGCTGTCAGCACAGAGCCCGACGCGGGGCTTGAACCCACAAACTGTGAGATCATGACCTGAACCAAAGTCAGAGGCTAAACCTACTGAGCCACCCAGGTGCCCCTATAAAATTTTCAATTTATATACATATATATATATATATTTTTTTTTTTTAAATTTATTTATTTGAGAGACAGAGAAAAAACAAGCAGGGGAGGGGCAGAGAGACAGAGACAGAGAATCCCAAGCGAGCTCAACACTGCCAGCATGGAGCCTGACTCAGGGCTTGAACTCACAAACATTGAAATCAAAGCCGAAACCAAGAGTCAGACACTTAACTGAGCCACCCAGGTGCCCTTATAATAATTTTAGTTTTTAATTTTTCTTGACTTAAAATGACATTAGCTAACAAATCCAAATCATTGTGGCCAGTCAACATAAAGCCCTTGAAATAAAGGAACAAGCTTTATATGAATGGCATTTTTTTCTGCTTTGTGAACAAGAGGTCCCGTATTTGTATTTTGCACTGGGCCCTGCAAATTGTGCAACTAGCCCTACCCACAGTATACATATAGGCTCTGAGACAGATTAACTGGTCTTGAATTCCAGCACTGACATTTGTCGGCCTTGGGCAAGTTGTCATCCTTTCCAAAACTCAGTTTACGCATCTGTAAAATGGGGATATTAACAGTTCATATCATTTAACCATGAAGTCTTTATAAGGATCAAATGAAATACTGCAGATAAAAGGCTTGGTACCTTGCCCACCACGTAGCAGATGCTTAATACATGTGAGCTCTTACAATCACTGTAACATAGCTCGCACACAGTACATTGTGAGTGACTGCGATCGCTCAGTCTGGCGTTGCGCCTTGTGATGATGCTACCGCAGCATCGCTATGTGTGTGCTCTACTCCACCTGCCTGCAGTTAACCGACTCCCTCCCCGGGTGGCACATGCAAGCTCCTGCAGGGAGTTCTGCCTGTCCTGCTCTAGTCTGGGACACTCCTCTGAGGCCGGTCACTGCCCTCACGTGGATGGCCGACCCCAAATAGGGCAGCCATCTTCAGTCCCAGTAACTGTGGCCAGGATAACAGGGTCACATGGTAAAAAGCATAAGGAATTCCTGGAAGGAGGCCATGGGGGACGGCAAGCCCTTTGATGCTCCCTGGGTGGGGGCAATGTAATGAGTATTGCTCCTCCAGAACAAGGTCTGGCTGCCCTTTAAGGTGTTCTCTGAAACTTCTGTAAAAGAAAAAAAAAAAAAAAAAAAAAAAGGATCGTTTTGTTGATTTGGTTGTCTACTGGGGATTGGAAACATGCACAGGTACATTTCCTTTGGCAGAACATAACCCCCAAATCATCATCCTATCTTTTGAACGTATATGAAAAAAATTAGACACGGATATTGACATGAACTCTTGACATTGAAAGCATTACTCCAACAGACATCCAACAGGGCTTCCGAGGGTGTGGTCTGTAGATGATGGGCAGAAACATATCCCAGAGTAGTATGCATGCAGATTCCTGGGCTTTGCTCCTAGAGCTACTGAATAACAATATAAGTGGAAGGCCCAGGAGTCTGTATTTTAATAGGCTCCCCATATTCCGAGCATCTGCCTTTAAGTGTTTGTGGGCATGAGCAGGCAGAAGAGGGTGAACAGTGGTGAAGGTGAATTAGAATGAGAAAGTTTGTTTTTCCAGGAGAAACTTAACCTACATCAGCTGTGTTCTTCCTGAAGCTGTGGTCAGGCAATGCCCAGAAATGCAAGCTCACGGGTCCCCTGTGGTCTTGGGGCCCTGAGTACCAAGTGGCTGTGTCATCCTTGTTGAGCTCTAAAGGTGCTCATGGCAAGCAGAACGAGGATCTGGATCTGAGAGAGAGGACCAGGGTCCTACTGAAGACGCTGAAGAAAACCATTAGAAAATTTGAGTGAAGTTTTAGTGTGCTCCGAGTCAACAGGTGTCAAACTGCATCACACCTACCCTGGGGCCACAGGAAGATGTTCCAGTGGGTACAAAGTACTATGGTTTTGTGAAAACCAATTCCTAGATCTTCAAGTGACATAGGTATTCTTCCCTACCACCTGGCTGCCCAGGATTCGGTCAGCATTCTGCTGCTCGAAGTTTCTCTCCATTTCACAATCCTCTCCTTCCCACTTTAGGACAGAAAGGCAGACCCTCTCGTGGTCCAGTAGAGTCGGTTAAGCACCCAGTGCCCCGAGAACTTAAAGATGGGGGGTATTAGAGCAGAAAAAGCATCTGGCACAATGACCCACGTGGAAGGAAATCTGTGCTTTAGCCAAAGGCCCCGTGCACTACAAGAGCCTCCCAAACTTCTCTTGTCTCAGAAGACCCCTTTGCACTTACTCTGGCCAAATGATGCAATAATCTGAATGCCACAGAAAAACAAGTGACAAGAGACCAGAACTTTGAGATGCGCCCCCTTAGAATGTGTCCATGACCCACCTCCCTGAAGTATGCAGCGGCTTGTCCTTCAGAGAGACGGGGACTGCTACCCCCTTCAATACAGTACCTACAGTATGGGGCTGGAAAAGTCATCAAAGCATTAAAGGTATTAAGGGTGTTTACTCCACATTCCTATCTATTGGCTGCCTAATTAACATGATTTGCAGCTGAGAAAATAATACTCTCCTCCATCAGAGATAAATTGGGTCCCCAAACTGTGAAACAAAGGAGAGAGAACCAGTGATGTTTATAGAAGTTATTACAAACAATCTTCAAAAGGAACTGCAGTGACAGATTCTGTTTCACAGCGTCTTCCCAATTCTTAGTCTCCCGAGAACCTTCCTCAGACTCTGCTGGGTGTTTTCACTGCCAGCCTGCCGCTGTAGGATATAGTGCAGGGTGCAGAATTAGTCTAGACCTGCGCTGTCCAACACAGGAGCCATTTAGCACTTGAAAGGTGGCTAGTCCAGATTGAAGTGGGTTGTAAGTATAAAACTCACACCAGACTTCAAAAATTTGGTACTGAAAAAAAGGTCAAATATTTCATTAATAACTTTCATAGTGGTAGCATGAAATGTTAATATTTTGGATAAGTTGGGTTAGACAAAATATATTACTAAAGTTCATTTCAGTGGTTTATTTTTATTTTATTTTTGTTTTTTAGTGTGGCCGCTAGAACATTAAAATGACATATGTGCTTCACATTTGTGACTTGCATCATATTTTTATCAGTCTGTCAGTCTAGACTATGGGTTGAACAGCTTTGGGCATAGGTGGATGGGAATGCGAAAGTCCAGTTCTCTTGTTTTTTTTTTTTTTAAATGTTTATTTTTGAGAGAGCATGAACAGGGGAGGGGCAGAGAGAGAGAGAGAGAGACAGAGGGACAGAGGATCCTAAGCAGGCTCTATACTGTCTGCAGAGAACCCGACGTGGGGCTTGAACTCATGAACTATGAGATCACGATCTGAGCCGAAGTCAGACACTCCACTGACTGAGCCCCCCAGGTGCCCCAAAAGTCTAGCTCTGAACAACAAATGGAGTTGAGGAGATATGGGGCTGCAAGTGACCCCTCTTGCCGAAAAGAGAGGTACGTTTGTGACAGTTGCAACATGTGGAGCCCAGGCTAACAGATTGTAAACCTGCCTTCCTTCTGGTTCTAATACTTAGTTAACCTCAAAGGAACTTTAATATTTAAACCAAATGGCATGATTTCAGTAGGCTGATGTATTGCTCTCCGTTCAGCCATTTGAGAAATCCTGCTGAGGTCTCCACACAGCTGAGTTCCAGTCGCCGCCATATCCCTGTGCAAGTCTGGCACAGTACTAATGAGCTGATGAGATTTTTTTCTCACTTGTTTGATATTAAATAGGAAAGCCTTTCAAATTCAACGTTTACAGATAGTGTGAAAATTGAAATGCGGGTTTTTGGCTGAGCCAGCTACAACAGATCCAAAGACGGCAGTTGCCTGATGGTTAGAGAACAGTGCTGCTGGCCCTCACTGACTCCACCACTGGCTTGAGTAAGTGGCAATCCTCCTTTCCAGAGGTGAATTACCACCGGCTTTATTCTACCGTGGGACCTCTGCCTGAACACCATTATTTAAGGTAACAGCTTACTGATCTCAGCCAAGAATTTAAAGCTTTTGGATTATGAGGCTGAGGCCAGTTGTTCTGTTCAGAAGCTGATGCCAGACCTCACCATGGGTCCCTCAAATAACAACAATAACAGTAGCAAATATTTATTGAGTACTTACTATGTGCTCTAACTACGTTCTCTCACTCTTCAGCCCTATGTGGCATAACGTGTTCTTCTTCTTCATTTTGTACTGGTTTTTTTTTTTGTTTTCTGGTTTTCGTTTGTTTGTTTGTTTTTAAGTAGGCTTCATGCCCAGCTTGGAGCCCAACACAGGGCTCGAACTCATGACCCTGAGCTGAGATCAAGTCAGAGTCAGACTCCCAACCGACTGAGCCACCCAGCCACCGCTGTTTTCTGTTTTTGAAGTTGTCCACGGTTACATAATAAGTAGTAGTCCCAGGCTCTCTGCCCAGAGCCCATACTTAGAACCACTCTGCTCTTCTTATGGAGAATAAATATTAAAATCTCAGCAGTATCCATCAGAAATAGCAAAAGATTGGAGGTAACATGGTGTAGACAAGACAAACTTTTTTCCGCTGTGAAGCATTTTCTTCAAATAAAATCCTATCCTTAGACTAAATATAAAAATAATTATACAAAGGCTAGCTGCTCCAAACTCCATGAGCTGACCCATCTCCAACACACAATGTGACCCTAAGACATCACACACAGGCCGTTGGGCCCACAGGGCACTGCAGAGCTCCTGGTGAACTGTGTTAGGAGATACAGATTTGAATTCTCCTTCTGCCACTTCCGCTCAAGTGAGCCTGACCAAGCCTTCATGCAACCATTGCTCCCATCAGGTTGCTGCACTTCCCCCACAGCTGTCTGGAAAATTAAAGTGGATCATATTGAGCTCTCCTGAAAAGAATCTTCTCACAGTGCATTTGTGCAAAGCAGAAGGCCTTGCCTTACTGGACTTCTCACCACACCTCCCTCTCTTGAGTTGATGTAATCTGCCAACCCCCAACCTGAGCTTTCACCTCTGAAAATGGCCTGGCCAATGCCAAGTGGCAGTGAGGGAGGCCATGGCAAAGATTCTCCAGATGACGCTTTCCTGAAGGAGGCCCAGAGCGGCAACGAGAAACTGGGGAAATCAGAGGTTGAACAAGGTTCTAAGGGATTTAAGGGGGACCAGTACAAGATCCAAATGCACCATGGAAATACCTCTATAGGCCAAAGCTTCTACCACAAGACTAAGGAATTTCTTTGCCCCCTATGACCAGCCACACACCTCTTTCCTCAATTTCTCCAAGAAGCTTAATCAAGAAGAGGATTCCATGGACTTTGGAGAAAGGATACTTTTTCAAAAAAGCAGTACTTCAATAGAAAGCATATATGGATGTATGGTGAGGGAAGGCTTTTAAGAAAGCTTAGAATTAAGGAGAGTCTTCTCCTTAGCCGAGGAGCTTGTAGAAGAGAATGATTAGAACAGCCACGAGATTTTCATTCTACTACTGTTGTCCCTGTACTGGGCTGTCCTATCTCAGGCCAAATTAGGACGAGAAGGATTTGCTATGAAGTGTCTTCCATGTGGCTGGGCTCAAGGTTGTCAAAGCCACAAAAATAAACAAATAAATAAAATCTTAAGACATGGCCTTTGATTTGACGGGCTTATTGGGAATTTACACATAGAAAACTGAAACCATTCAGGACAATCCAAAGAGCTGCTGATCCGTCTGTAGGGTAGCCGTGCTGTCCTTCAGACAGGGCACAAAACCATTCTTCAGAAGGTTTTCAGACTCTGTGCAAAAGAGATAGACAGTTGTGCAGTGTGTGTTAGGGGTTTCAAAACATCTGTTTTCTTAGGGTGCACATACATGCTGGTTCCGTCATGGGTCACCCCAGCTTCTCCTGGACAGGGCACCCTTTTTGTGGATCTTATTAACTCTTCTGGGTCTGTCACATCTTACTTTTCAAAGAATTACTATCAGCCATAGTACATATCTGTCTGTACATGTTTTCATGAACTTACCTAAACCTTGAAGCTTTAACTTTCAAATAACATACTAGGTTTGATGTAAATAGGGGGAGGAAAAGCATGTTAGCCTGTTGTCAATATGCCGTGCTGAAAGCATTTCCCAACACATGTCAACTCTGCAACTCACTTAACTTTTCCAGATGTGGCTGGATGGGCTGCCGAGTCGGTGACATTGCAGATGGATGGCCACAGCCCACTGTAGGCAGATGAACATGGGTACCTTTGAAGTGATGGGGTGACTCTTCTCATCTATTAGCCAGAAGGAAAAGCTATTTTCTTCTGTTGAGTCCTTGGTTCATTCCCACCTCAAGAAGACCATATAATTAGCATACATCAGCACTTCGAACTGGGGTCTGGGGCTCTCATTCCTATCCACTGGGCCTGTAGCCGGCAGCCCCAGTGGAGTCAAAATAAAACTGATGTCAAGGAGAGTTATAGGCTGTTCTTTTACTTACACGCTGTTCGTGTATGTGAGAAAGTAATTGCAGTTAACCTGTTTAATCAAATTTTCATCCCAATCACACAGAGTAAGGCACCCATGTCCCTTACAGTCAGAAATAGTTAGTTCATCCTGTTACATCCTGCATATAGAAATTTCAGAGTATAATAGATCTCACCCTCCAGAGAGGAAAATAACAATTGGAAATACAAAGATGAGAAAGAGCTCTTTATCTTCCTTCTTCCTGGCAGATAAAGGTAGTAAAAGAGTTTTCTGGGTTTTTTTTGTTTGTTTGTTTTTGTTTTTTTTTCAGTAGGATAGACTGAACTTTGGCATCATGGTGGCATTGGTGTAAAATATTCCCTGTTGGGGCACCCAGTGGCTCAGTTGGTTAAGCATGTAACTCTTGATTTTGGCTCAGATCATGATTTCACAGTTTGTGAGTTTGAGCCCCACATCGAGCTCCACGCTGCTGTTGCTGGTGTGGAGCCTGCTTAGGGTGCTCGCTCTCTCTCTCTCTCTCTCTCTCTCTTTCCACCCCTCCCTTGCACTCTGTCTCCCTCTCTCTCTCTCAAAATGAAATGAAATGAAATGAAATGAAATGAAATGAAATGAAATGAAATGAAATGAAATGAAATGAAATGAAATATTCCCTGCTATAAAGTATTTAGGCAAGTTATTGAATCTCTAGAAAACTTGGTGTCATCACTGAGAAATTTGGGGTAATGCTTGCCTTGCAGAGATAGGGCAAGAGTAAAGATCACAAACGTAAAGCCATGGCATAATACTTGCCATGTAATAGGTCCTTGGTATTTATAACCATTTGTAACAATATAATGGAAATCATTTTTTCTTCTAGTTCAGTATACAATACATGAAGCTAGTAATTAATGAGCCTGTAGGAATCTGATCATTTAGAATCTATGTGTGCAGGCTGACACAAGGTCCCTAACACAGAATTTGGTAGGTCTAGTGGCCAAGACGAGGAGGGTTGTCTTGTCCCAGCCCTTTTCTCAGATTGACAATAAATTAAAATCTATATGTGCAAACAACTGATTATGGAAACTCAATTGTTAAAAACAATCTTATACCTCATTGAAAGATTCACTACAGAGTGGTTTTCTTAAGGGGCAAGATGTTCCCCCAAGTGCCTTACAATTTTAGTATTATTTTATCTTGACAAAGCCAGGACCCAGGCAGTTTTTAGGACACATCTGTGATCTCTAAACTCAAAAGTAATGCCAAAGTGTATAGTGAAGTTTCATAAAGACCTAAGGAATCAAAATGAGAAAACAGTTTCAGCAGCATAGTTAGTAAAATTACTTTTTTTCTTCTGGTTTCCTGCAGAACATTAATTGAGCTTATCAGATAATAAAGGTCCCTGTCCAAAGCATTTTGTGTTTAATGTGGCAGGATGGCAGTGTGGCTGTCTCAGCTTCTTCCATGAGATAACAGGACTTAACAATTATACTTCTCTCCTCTGTGAAATCATAGAATTACTGAATATAGAATTGGAAAGGAATAGAGAAATCTAGCAATCTAGCCCAGCATGTTCAATTTAGGGAAGAAAACTGATAGCTGTGTTCTTTGCTTATTATTATTTTCCCCCCTACCCCTCTCCCCTCCATGCCCCATAGGCTTGGCCATGTGATCTGCATTGGCCAATGGGATGTGGGTGGATATGGCATTTGCTTCAGAGCAGAAACATTAAATGCAATGCATGGCTTGTCTGGGTCCAAGCATATCCTGGCTCTCCTTCACTCTGATTTTTAGAGTGAAGCAGAACAGTAACCAACCCATATGCCTATGTAACATGAGCAAGAAATAAGTGTTCTCCTAAATTCCTTAGATATTAGGGTTGCTTGTTCCATAGCATAACCTAGTAAGAGATGACTAATACAATGACTCAGAAAGTTGAAGTGATTCACCCAAATCACATAGACACTTTGCTACACAGCTTGGGCTATATTACAAATATCCTGGTTAGAAGTTTTCTAGTATGCTTCAGGTTACAGGGTATATTCCTGGAACCTGGTAGTGTTTGGCACAAGCTAAATACTCAGTATTTGTTTATATGAACAAAGCAATGACTGAAGGAAATAAGGACTGAAAGTTCCATTGAGCTGCTTTGCTCAATGGAACAGTATTTAGTTTAGTACTTCCATTACTATTAACCCCAAGTATCTTGTGGCATCAACTGTGGGTCTAGCACGTGTGAGGTGTTTAAGAAGCATTATATTTACTTATCATGCAATCCAACAGGGCAGGTATTTTTAGTCTTAGTATCTCGCCCAGTCATAGAACAAGTAACTAACAGAAACAGAAAGAGCTAAGGTTGTTCTAACTCCAAACCCGGGTGCTCTCCGCTGCTTCACAGTTTCTTTGCTGGACGTAAATTACAGCTTGGGTCATTTGCCAACAATTGAAATATGCAGCTTGTGTCAAAGCAGGTCCCCTGCATGGTCATAAGCTGGCAGAACTGCTCCTGCGGTCTGTGGGCAGCCGCTGGCCCGCCAGGAGTAGATCACGCTTGGGCCCAAGATGCTGATTCCTTCAGTCCTCAGAGAATAGGGTTGGTGTGTGGTCTGGAGCCAGCCCCCTTTACTGAAGAGCAACCTCATAAGTTTATCCCTGTATGATATGCATATGATATGCAAATATTATCATTTTCTGTATGTGCCATGGCATGAAAAAGAGAAGTCCTGGGTGAGAAGCAGTGGTTCCAGATCAATCTAGAAACTTCCTGAGAGCATAGGTTTTAGAAAACTTTGTAAGCCAAATTTTTCTTTCTTTCTTCTTCTTCTTTTTTTTTTTTTTTTTGTAAGCCAAATTTCTAATGAACCCTGCTCTACTACTTTGTCTCCTGCATTTTCCATTTGTGGTGAATCTCTTTCCTTTCTTGTCTTTCTTTTTCCTTCCTTCCTTCCTTCCTTCCTTCCTTCCTTCCTTCCTTCCTGTCTTTCTTTCTTTCTTTCTTTCTTTCTTTCTTTCTTTTCTTTTCTTTTCTTTTCTTTTTCTCTCTCTCTTTGTTTCTTTCTTTCTTTTTCTTTCCTTCTCTTTCTCTTTCTTTCTTTCTTTCTTTTTCCTTCTCTTTCTTTCTCTTTCTTTCTTTCTTTCTTTCTTTCTTTCTTTCTTTCTTTTTCCTTCTTTCTTTCTTTCTTTTTCCTTCTCTTTCTTTCTCTTTCTTTCTTTCTTTCTTTCTTTCTTTTTCCTTCTTTCTTTCTTTCTTTTTCCTTCTCTTTCTTTGTCTTTCTTTCTTTCTTTCTTTCTTTCTTTCTTTCTTTCTTTCTTTCTTTCTTTCCTTCCTTCCTTCCTTCCTTCCTTCCTTCCTTCCTTCCTTCCTTCTTGGACTTGTCTGTAAATCACCTCCACTTTGCACAGTAAGTCAAAAAATAGATGGAGAGGTGCCTGGCTGGCTCAGTTGGTTGAGTGGCGGACTTCAGCTCAGGTCATGATCTCACAGTTCATGAGTTTGAGCCCAAACCAGGCTCTCTGCTGTCAGTGCAGAGCCTGCTTTGGATCCTCTGTCTTCCCCTCTCTCTGCCCCTCCCCTGCTTACTCTTTCTCTCTCTCAAAATACATACATACATACATACATAAAACATTAAAGAAAAATTTTAAAAAAGAATAGATGGATAGATGGATGGATGAACTATCAAGGTCAAAAGCAATTGAGGCAAGTTTTTACTGCACTTAAAATAAGCTTGTTTAGGTAGAAGCAACCCAAATGTCCATTGACAGATAAATGGATACACAAAATCTGGTATATATGCACAATGAAATGTTATTCAGCCTTAAAAAAGAATGAGATCTTGTCACATGCTACAACGTGGATGAACCTTGAGGACCTTATGTTAAGTAAAATAAGCTAGTCAGGAAAAGATAAATACTGCCTGATACTACTTATATGAAATACCTGGAGTAAAGTCACAGAGGCATAAAGTAGAATGGTGGTTGCCAGGGGTTGGTAGGAAAAGGAAAGTGGGAAGTTGTTTATGGGTACAGAGTTTCAGTTTTGCAATATGAAAAAGTTCTGGAGATTGGCTGTGCACCACGTGAATGTACTTAACACTGCTGAACTGTACATTTAAAAGTAGTTAACATGGTAAATTTTATTTTCTGTGTATTTTACCACAATTAAAAAAAAAAGAATTTATAGTGAAAGTGAGCTTCTTTACTCTGAACAAAGGCTTTGGTTATAGGCTTGGAAGTGTGGAGGATATACTACCTGACTGCTAAGCTGCTTTTTGCATTGGTTCTTCCTACGTTATGCCTTCCGACCAGTGCTGGCTACTTCCTGTGTGGGACGCAGAGCAAAATGCAAATGAGGGGCCTTTGTTCAAAGAGGAGTGCTATTGATGGTACTAAGGTATGAAGCTCTTCCTTTCTTCTGTGGACTCTCAATTTGTCATGGTGTTTCTTATTTGCTATTTACTGTCATTCTAAAGAAAAGCTAAACTTGAAAATATCACTATTCATTTTTATATTGTGCAATGACAGTTTTAAATGCAAATATTGGAGCATTTACCTTGTGTGCTGAATGGCCAAGATTATAGTTCACGTTTCACAGCTCACACGTGCATTTTTTTTTAAGTTTATTTATTTATTTTTGAGAGAGAGCAGCAGCGGGGGAGGGACAAAGAGAGAGGGAAAGAGAGAGAATCCCAAGCAGGCTCTGCACTGTCAGGACAGAGCCTGAAGTGGAGCTCCAACCACCAGCCATGAGATCATGACCTGCGCCAAAACCAAGAGTCAGACGCTTAACCGACTGAGCCACCCAGGGGCCGTGGGGATTCACACGTGCATTTCCATGTCATTCTCACGAGTACAGTAGACATTCTGCACGAAACTAGCTCATCTATTTTTATTTCACTTTTTGGTATGCACACATTCTACCAGCATTCTGTACCTCCAACTCACTGATAAGTAAAGGACTCTAAAAGTCTTTTAAAGAAGGACATTGAGGGGCGCCTGGGTGGCTCAGTCGGTTAAGTGTCCGACTTCAGCCAGGTCACGATCTCGCGGTCCGTGAGTTCGAGCCCCGCGTCGGGCTCTGGGCTGATGGCTCAGAGCCTGGAGCCTGTTTCCAATTCTGTGTCTCCCTCTCTCTCTGCCCCTCCCCCGTTCATGCTCTGTCTCTCTCTGTCTCAAAAATAAATAAACGTTAAAAAAAAATATATTAAAAAAAAATATTAAAAAAAAAAAAAGAAGGACATTGATGAGTAAAGAAGGAAACAAGATTATAGATGCCCTTCCTTTCTCTTTCCATTTGGGTCATCATTTTCAGCATAAGTGGTTGGCTGATACAGGGGAGTAATACAGATAACAAAGGATATGATAGGACTCCTTGGTTGTTTATGTTTCCTAGAGTATGATTGCCTCCCTTTTGTCTTATCAAGTTTAAACAAAAAGAATAGCCTCTTGGGGTTGGTAAGGCCTCTGATTACCCAGTTACAGAGGTGATACACTTGCATGTAATACAATACTTGAGTGTAATACACTCAATTTGCACCTCACTGAACTTGAATGCATTTTGTGTCTACTGGAATTCTGTGCTCATGGGCATCTCAAATGTTCTATGCATATGGGGATGCAAGGGTGACAAGAGCAGTGGATATGGTACATATGGGTTCTGCTCATGCATGTGGTTCATTGTCCGACTGGATTTTACTTATGAAACACAAATTCAAAGATAAAATTATTAAGAATTTCAAGACCATGCTAGAAGAGCATTAACCAAGTGAGATTGTTGGGCCCCATGTGACCACAAAGTTCACATACCCATAAAGCCAGCCCTGTTTGTGACTCTACCCCTTGTTTTAGATTCCCAGAGCCCCACAGCCACCATTCTAATCCCAGCTCTCCTTACCTCACAACTCAAAGATTGACAGATTTCAAAACAGGTTTTCTGACTCTTGCTTTCTTCTCTTCTAACTCTTCTGATAAATTATTGCCAGTTTCACTTTCCTAAAGCAATACTTCCACACATGGCCTCACTGCTTCAGTCCTTCTGTGGTGCCTCATTGTCTATAGGCTCAAATCCTTTATCACAAAATTTTGTGCCTTCTACATTCTGGCCCTAAGCTGACTTTTTATGTCTCTTTCTTCCTGCACCCTTGACCTCTATCCAGATTCATCTAATCAATCCAAGCAAAAGTATAGCCAAAAAGATTGCTAACACCCAGCGTTTGTCAAAACCACTCCCTCTGTCTATAATCCAGTCTCTGGGTTTTTTAAATTTTTTTAAATGCTTTTTAAAATTTATTTCTGAGACAGAGAGAGACAGAGCACGAGCAGGGGAGGGGCAGAGAGAGAGGGAGACACAGAATCTGAAGCAGGCTCCAGGCTCTGAGCCGTCAGCACAGAGCCTGACGCGGGGCTCAAACTCACAGACTGTGAGATCATGACCTGAACTATTGGACACTTAACAGACTGAGCCACCCAGGTGCCCCATTCCAGTCTCTGTTAAAATCCAGTCCATTCCTCAAAGCGAGAGATTATCTCTCCTATGAAATGCTTCCTGACCACCCCACTCCATAGTCATATCATTATAACTATTTGTAGGTGCCTGAATAATGGCCACCCAAAGAAACCAAGTCCTACTCCCAGGAATCTGTAAATGTTGCCCTACATAGAAAAAGGATCTTTGCAGATGTATTTAGGTGAAGGATCCTGACATGGGATTATTCAAGGAGACCCTAAATCTAAAAAGTATCTTTATTCGGAGAGGCAGAGAGAAATTACACACAGAAGAGATGACACCGTTAACACAGAGGCAGATTGGGCTGATGCAGTCACCAACAGCTGAGAAGGCAAAGAGCAGAGTGTCCCCAGAGCCTTCAGAGGGAGCGTGGCCTTGCCAACACCTGGGGTTTAGGCCAGTGAATCTGATGTTGAACTTCTGGCTTCTGGAACTGTGAGAGAATACATTTCTGTTGTTTTAAGGCATCAGGTTCGCGGTAATTTGTTACAGCAGCCACACAAAACAAATACACTTCTCTAGCCTTTGCCACTGATCCTACACAGTGTGGCAGTACCCATTGTTTTTTACTTTGTAATTTTTTTTAATGTTTATTTATTTATTTAGAGAGAGAGGAAGAGAGACAGAGAAGGAGAGGGACAGAAAAAGAGGGAGAGGGAGAATCCCAAGCAGGCCCCATGCTGAGGTGCTCCATCCCATGAACGCTGAGATCATGACCTGAGCTGAAATCAAAAGTTGGATGCTCGACCAACTAAGCCACCCAGGTGCCCCCAGTACTCATTATTTGTTAAACATTACTTGTATCCTTCCACCAAAACCATAAACCCCTCAAATAATAAGTCCATTTCTCTAATCGACTGTCTTTTCTGTGGTACCTTACATAGTACACTGCATTTGATGCTCAACAAGCACCTTTCTTGGATGAGGTTTATTGAGATATAATTTATATATGTTAACATTCACTCTCTTAATTGTACAATTCAGTGAGCTCTGCAAATGCATATAGTTGTGTAATTACCACCACAGTGAAGATCTAGAACATTGTCTTTGTCTCAAAAGTTTCCCTTGTGCCCTTTTACAGTCAGTTTCTTCCCCTACACCTAGCTCTTGGCAACCCCTGATCTGATGTCTGTCCCTGTAGTTTTGACTTTTCCAGAATGTCATCTAAATGGAATCAAACTGTATATAGACTGTTGTGTCTGTCTTCCTTCATTTAGCGTAACATTTGTAGGATTCGCCTATATTGTTGTATGAATCAGTAATTTGCTCCTATGCATGGATATACCACAGTCTGTTTATCCATTCACTAGTCGATGGCCATTTGGGCACTTCCAATTTGGAGCTGTTATAAATAAGGCAGAGATCAACACTCATGACCAGGTCTTTGCCATAAATGTTAACATACAGGTCTTTATGTAGACACATGTTTCAGTTCACTTGGGTAAATACTGAGGAGTAAGACTGTTGGGTTGTATGATAAGTGTATGTTTAACTTCATAAGAAACTACCCAACTGTTTTTTCAGAGTAGCTGTATCGTTTTGATATTCCCACCCACAAAATGTGAGATATCTGATTGTTTTGCCTCCTCGCCAGAACTTGGTATTAACAATCTTTTAAACTTAATTTAGCCATTCCAGTAGGTGTATAGTAGTATCTCATTGTGATTTATTTATTTATTTTTGAAATTCAACCCCATGCTTTTTGTTTGCTTTTATTTTTTTTTTTTAATTTGTTTTTTATTTTACATCCGAATTAGTTACCATACAGTGCAATAATGATTTCAGGAGGAGAATCCAGCGATTCATCCCCTATGTGTAATACCCAGTGCTCCTCCCAACAAGTGTCTTCCTTAACACCCCTTGCCCATTTAGCCCTTCCCCCCCCCACATCCTCTCCAGCAACTCTGTTTGTTCTCTGTATTTAAGAGTCTCTATATTTTGTCCCCCTCCTTGTTTTTATATTATTTTTGCTCCCCTTCCCTTATGTTCATCTGTTTTGTATCTTAAGTTCCTCATATGAGTGAAGTCATATGATATTTGTCTTTCTCTAACTGGCTAATTTTGCTTAGCATAATACCCTCTAGTTCCATCCACATACTTGGAAATGGCAAGGTTTCATTCTTTTTGATTGCCCGATTGTGATTTAGATTCTCAATTTTCTTCCTACAAACATTAAAGAATGTCCTTATTGGTGAAGTGTCCACTTCTTTTATCCATTCTTAAACACTGGATTTTTCATGGGGGGGGGCTCTCTCCCCCTCTATCTTTCTGTAAATATATATTATATAACATATAATAATAAATGTATATCAATATAATAAATTCATGTTTATACATTACAGAATATATTAATAAATACATTATGTAATTAATATAGTGTATAATGTACTATATGATATAATATGTATTTATATTTTATACTCCAGGTATACTCCTTTATCAACTACATTTTACAAATATTTTCTCCCATTCTGTGGCTTTTCATTTATTCAGCAATATGTTTTAAAGAGCAGAAATTTTAGGGCGCCTGGGTGGCGCAGTCGGTTAAGCGTCGACTTCAGCCAGGTCGCGATCTCGCGGTCCGTGAGTTCGAGCCCCGCGTCGGGCTCTGGGCTGATGGCTCAGAGCCTGGAGCCTGTTTCTGATTCTGTGTCTCCCTCTCTCTCTGCCCCTCCCCCGTTCATGCTCTGTCTCTCTCTGTCCCAAAAATAAATAAAAGTTGAAAAAAAAAATTAAAAAAAAAAAAAAAGCAGAAATTTTAAATTTTGATGAAATCCAGTTTATCAATATTTTCTTTTCTACCCCATTATTTCTTTTCCTTATTCAAGAAACCTTTGCCTAACCCAAGATCATAAGGATTTTTCTCCTATATTTTCTTCTAGAAAATTTATCATTTTAGCTCTAACATTTAGATCTGTGACCCATTTCTAGTTAATTTTTGCAAGAAATGTTTATTATTTGGCATGTAGCCCAGAATACAACCATAGGGAAGCTAACTCAGAAATAAAAAGACACATTTCACAGAATGAAAAACAGTGTCCTGTAGGAGAGTTTGGAATTGTATCCTGGAAGCCCTGAATAGGAGCATTTCTTTTCTTTTCTTTTTTTTTAATTTTATTTATTTTTTGAGAGAGAGAGAGAGAGAGAGAGAGAGAATGAGCGGAGGATGGGTAGTGAGAAAGGGGGACAGAGGATCCAAGATGGGCTCTGTGCCCCAATGTGAGCCTCGAACTCACAAACCATAAGATCATGACCTGAGCTGAAGTTGGACCCTTAACCCACTGAGCTACCCACATGCCCCTAGGAGCACTTCTTTCATGGTTAATTTTTTGGATTAGCACAGCTTTGCTATTTAAAAGTTTATATTTTAATAAATTTTGAAATTCCAGATCACAGATGCTATCAAGACCAAAACCCTTATGTGGGCTAGTAAAGGACACCCCTCTGGATATTCTTGATTAACCTGCTGGATGTTGAGAAAATTACAAACCTCTTTCATTATCTGTGAAATGGGTATAATCATACTTGACATGAAGTTACTTTACAGGCTTGTGCAGACTGAGTCAGAAATCTTATAAAGGGGCCATAGAGATTTCAAATGTAATTGTGATTATTGCTAATTATACTAATTCTCAATTAAAACTTTTGCCAGAAAGCCTACAGATGATGTCAGTAATAAGGGGTCCATTGACTCGCATGTGTTGCGAGCATATTAATTGTAATTATTGCTTTGGCAGCTGCAATGTCTAACTCCATAGGTGTTTGTTTCGTTAGTGATTCATTATTTACAAAATACTCTGGCAATGATGAGTGTCTGTTACAAACCAAAGCCCTCCTATAATGAAATGCCATTATTTTGTGGGATTTGTGACTTTTCTCCCATGGGAGACATCTTCAACTCATTAATGCCCTCAACACATGGCGTAATGGATTAAAACTAGGATAGGAGTAAATGATTTCAGTTCAAGTGCTGGAGTTTTTTTCACCCTGGGAGCAGGTGCCTTCCCATAAATATTTTCCTGAAATGGAAGTTGCCATGGGAAGTGGGTGGGTGGTCTGGATATCAGACTAAGGGCCTGGCAGTCAGGGGTCTGGATCCATCTTTGTGTCTAAGGGCCCAGGGCAATGGCAATAAATACACAAGTCCAAAGGAGCGCTGCGGCCCTGAGCCTGAACTCAGCAAAAAGATAAAGAGAACTGCCTTCCAACAACCATTGTTAAACACTTAGCACTTTGTATTTGTGACATGCTTTCAACCTTTACTTACTCTTCACTGCAGCCCTGTGAGTTAGGGTAGGACCCTCACTGTCACTCCTGGGGAGAAAACAGCAGCCCCAAAGGGGGTAATCAGGCTTCTCTCTCTGCAGGGCCCTTTTAGCTGGTCTCTGATAACATTTTGAATTATGAGTTTTTAGGGGTCAGAGGCCCTAGCTCTCTTAGTTAAGCTTTTTGCCCTTAACATTTTGTTATTAAAAATATTCATAAGTGGAAACAAAAGTCTAATACACTCCCATGACCTCATCCTCAACAATTATAAACTCATGACCCATCTAAATTTCTCTTTATTCCACCTACGTCCCCCCATTCTGCTGAATTATTTTAGACAAAAATCCCAGACCTATCTTTTGATCTGTAAATACCTTGATAACTATCTCTAGGAGATATGGATTTTCTTCTAAAATATAAATTATCTCACAAACATTTTTTTTCCCTTCAGTTTATTAGAATCAGGATTTAAATTAAATTCCATAAATTACAATCAGTTGATGTCTCTCAAGTCTCTTTTAATCCAGGGCTTTCCTGACTATCTTGTTTTTGTTTTTCCTTGGAATCTATTGGTTTGCAATCCACAGTTTTCTTATAGGACTTTGTCTTGCATTTTGCTGATTACATGTCCATAATATTTTTAAAAATAATTTCATTTGTCGCTCACATTTTCTGCAAATTGGTGGTTGAATCTAAAGATTTGATCAGATAAGTTTTCAAGTTTTTTTTCCAAGAGTCTGTCATAGAGCTGGATACTTTCATTGAAAGACTCGTGATTATCTCCCTTTTCATTAGTAGATTGTTGTCTGGAGCCATGCCTTCATTAAGAACTACAAAATGGTGATGTTCTATATCACTATATCCTTCTATAAGGAGAAAGTTTCCCTCACCTACTTTTTGGTTACCCAGTGATGTAGTTGATATAAGACAGGCAGAATTAATGTCTGATTCTCTTCCTTATGTATTAATTATCAAATTACTGAATTCTCAAGTTGCTTCCCAAGTTATCCAGTTAAGTTTCTTTTTTTAATTTTTTAAACACTAGTATGATTTTATAGATTTAAACATGTTAGTTTGTTTTAGTTTATTGGAACCACTATCATTGTGGATGCTCAGGTTGCACCATATTTGAACAATTGGCAGCTCCTTCCGGTTGGTTCCTGAGTCTTTCTGACATAAGCTGCGGTATCACAGACTGTTGGCTTCAAACAACAGAATTTTATTGTCTCACAGTTCTCAAGGGTAGAAGACTGAAATCAATATGTTGGCAGGCTTGGTTTCTTCTGGAGGCACTGGTGGAGAATCTGTTCTGTGCCTCTGTCCTAGCTTGTGGCAGTTGCCAGCAAATCCTTGGTTTGTAGACCTATCACTTCAGTCTCTGCCTCTAACATCACATGGTATTCTTCTCCCTATCTGTCTCTATGTATAAATTTCCTTCTCCTCATACAGACACCAGTCATCGGCATAGGGGTCACGCAAACCCATTATCCCCTCATTTTATTCATAGGTACCAGGCGTTAGGGTTTGAACATAGCTTTTTGGAGCAAAATTTGACCCACAACATCAATGAGTCTTTGATAACTTTTTTGCCTTCTTGCTTCTTGCTTAACATCAATGTTAAGACCCAGAATCTGGTAAGACTCAGAATCAGCTCTTATTCTCTTAAGTTGGAAATGATATTTAGGGACTGAGAACTAGCAGTGTTTATCTCTACCAAGTTAGTCATTACTTCTAGGTCTTTTTAAAGGACAGAAATTGGAAATGCTTTTATATTTTTAAAGAGAAAGCACATTGTAACTTCATAACTCTCATCCAATTCAAATTCAAGACTCTAAGACTTAACCCCATCAAACCATCACCCTCTCCCATCATCTCCCTTCTCCCATGGGAAAGTCCTAGTTTTCAATAACACGCAAAAAATTACTCTTTTACTTTATCCTGTGACACACACACACACACAATTATCTCAAAATAACAAAACTAACATTACCACCAATGATATGGTTACTGAAAACAGTTTAAGGTTATTAAAATTATTCTTGCAATTCCTTGTGTCCTCAGAGTGCATTCCAGTCAGGAAGGACCTGAAATTACTGCATATTATTGACATGTGAGCTAGTTTTTCTATATGTAGTTATGCCAACAACTTGGGACACAATTAAGTTCCTTTTATCCATGTAATCTCCATTTTTAGGGTTTTCTAAAATTAAGTTTTGTCCTTACAAATATGTAGAATATTTTCAGAGCTCCAAAGTCTAATCCACAGTGCAGCGTGTCGTCACAGAAATATACCTCTGTGACTGTCCTCTCTACCTGTCTCCTCCCTTTTTTTTAGAGGTAATCATTTAAACTTTTCTGTCCCTCCATTTTTGCACATTGATCTTGTATTCTTCAACCTCATTGCTTTCGCTCACTAGTTGTCATAGTTTGGTTTTCCATGTACATGCCATCTGTGAATAGACAGTTTTCCTTATTCCTTTGCAATCTGGATGCCCTTTGTTTCTGTTCCTTGCCTAATTACACTGGTTAGAATCTTCAGTACAAGGTGGAATAGAAGTGGCGAGAGCAAACATCCTTGTCTTGTTCCAGATCTCAGGGGGAACTCTCCACTCATTCACTATTTTTTTAATGTTTATTTATTTATTTTGAGGAGAGAGAGAGAGAGAGAGAAGGAGAGCACACACAGGGGAGGGGCAGAGGGAGAGGGAGAGAGAGGATCCCAAGCAGGCTCCATGCTGTCAGCCAGAAGTGGGGCTCGATCCCACAAACCATGAGATCATGACCTGGGCTGAACTCGAGGAGTCTGACGCTTAACCCACTGAGCTACCCAGGTGCCCCTCCATTCATTTAATATTAAGTATGATGCTAGCTGCAAGTTTTTCATAGATACCTTTAACAGACTGAGGAAGCTCCCTCCCATTTCTAGTTTGCTGAGTGTTTTTATCATGAAATAGTGTAGGTTTTTGTCAAATGCTTTTTTTGTATCTATTGAGATGATAATGTGTTTTTAATTCCATTGATACAGTATGTTACCTTAACTGATGTACAGATGTTAAAACAGCCTTGCATTTCTGGGGTAAATTCCTCTTAACCATGGTGTGTAATTCTTTTCGTACATAGTCTTGTTGGCTTGCTAGTATTTGTTGAGAATTTTTATGTCTATATTTATATGAGATATTTGGTCTACAGTTTTCCATGATGTCTTTGTCTGGTTTTCATATCAAGGCAATACTAAACTCACAGAATGAGGTGGGAAGTGTTTCCTCGTCCTGGAAGAGTACTTCCATCTTTTACTATACAAAAATATGTGGGTATATATTTTGTGTGTGTCCTCATTACTTTTTTTATAGCTTCATAGTACTCCACTGAGCAGATGTACCCATGCTTATTCAACCAGCTCCTTGATGATAGGCATTTGAATTGTTGCCAGTCCTTTGCTATTATAACTCATGCTGCACTGAATTACCCTAGCAGTGTACCTTTTCTTATGCCCATGTATGTGTGGTATAGATTCTCAGAAGTAAGATTTATGAGTCAAAGAGTAAACACATGTGGAACTTTGCTGGATGTTGCCAAATTCCTTTCCTTAGGGGTTGAACCATTTTGTAGTTTGTTTAAAAATTGATTATTTGTGCACAGCTTTGCCAAAAAAGTATTTTGCCTAACTTCTTTTTCTTTTTGCCATTCTGGTGGATAAGAAATAGTAACTCCATAAAGTTTTAATTTGCCTTTATTTCATTATGAGTGAGTTTAAACATCTATTCATATGGTTAAGGGCCATTTGCCTATCTTTCTTTGGGAATTATCTCTTCATATCTGTAGCCTATTTGTTTATAAAGCAGTTGAACTTTTTCTTATTTTCAGAAACTTTTAGACATTAAGAATATCAAAAACCTTTGTCTGCAGTTTAAACTGCAAACATTGTTTTCCCAGTTTAACAGGTGTCTTTGTACCACGTTTATGGTATTTGCTTTTCTTATGCATAGTTTGCATTTTTTAATTTTTATAATCGGCTCTCTCGGTTTCGTTTCTGAACCCAGCACAGGCATAGGAATAAGTTAGACAGAAAAAAAAAAACCCTGATTTGAGCAGTCCGAGTCCAGGGAAATCATTGGCAGAATGCCCAGAGACGGCGACCCTCATGATTCCCATCAGAGCCGCTGACGTCCACCTATCTGCCTTACCATTATTAATGCAATTACTACCAGAGAAGCCAGAGGTTTCCAAGTAACACTCCTTCCCCCAACTTAGAATCTGTTTTCCTCACAGAGCTTTTGTTGACTTGGGTGGATGAAAGTGATAATGTGGGGATGAGTACAGGGAGGACGATCCTGAGAGCAAAAGCTTTGGATAAAGCTGAAGGGACCCAAACCGTGCGAAACGTGGCTGACAAATGTGTTTCCCCCTAAAGCCATTGCCACGAGAACAGAGAGATGTTTTCTTACATTCCTATTCCTCTTCTTAGAAACGAATTGTGGCTTTCACCAGGACTCCTTCCGCAGAATAAAACAAACACTCAGATCTTGAAAGTGTCTGGGAGAGACGTTCACAGTTTTGTGGATAATGCTGTATTTCTTTTATTTTTACAGCCTTAAAGAGAGCGGTCGTGCTAACTATTCACCGCACAAAAGTAATGGTATGAGAGTCTGCATTTTCTTCCCCGCGCGCGCGTCTTTTCCTTGGCGGGTGGGGGCTCCGCCAAATGGACTGTATTCGTTTCACACATTTGGGTTCATCGGTTTACTTTTTTGCTTATTTTTAAACATTTAAATTAGGGAGTTGTCTAAAAAAACATGCTTGGTTTCAAAACCAGAAAGTAGCAGAGAAGTCTCCACATACACCGCAGACCACATCCATCTTGTCGCCCGAGTTCCTGCACGAAGAATTGTTTAAAAATGAAACTTTGAATAGTGCATTCGAACAACTCTCTGCCTTACCGGAGGTTGTACGCATTTATGTAAAATGGGACCACGCACATCTATGTATAAATACGTGCTTTTGCTTTTCCGCATAGGTCTGCATAAGGTTGGGGCAGGGGATGCCTTGGCCTGTTGTTGCTACTTTGCTCCTGACCATCAGTTCCTGTCCTATATGTCTACAGAGCTTGGCCTTTGTCCTTCATGTCATAACTTGCAACAGAGGGGGCATCGGACCTAGTTTCTGTCTTTAATTGTCCCCAAACATGCAGTTGATTTGGGAACAATGTCGGACAGTACTCAGCACGGAACACAAAGAAAGGGTACTGTATCTGGTTATAATTTAGAAGTGGATGCGTTAACTCGAATATACCCTTCGCTACTGGGTTGTGTTGAACTTCCAGAAAGCCGAGCTTTATCTCCATATAGGAATTTAGACAGATCGTGTTCAAAAGTTGCGAGCAGGTTACGATGCTGACAAATGAGTTCCTAATTATTCGGCTCCAGGCTCTGCCCATGTTGCACGCAGAGCAGGCCTTCACCAGGACACTTGGAGACTTTTGTAGCTTCAACTGATTTAATTGAAAACAAATGGAACCATGTGATTATCTCAACCACAAATACGTAACACAATGTGTAATATATTTAAAAGGCAAGAGGAAATTTAGTAATGGAATTTCAAAACTGTTTGAAAGAAAGAAACTTTGAGGGAAAAGAAAGGAAGAAGTGAATTGGTGACGCCAGTTTGATTATTTTCAAATCCCACAGCTGGACTTGGATTTGTACAAGAGGAGTCATGGTCTGTAAAGGACACCAGCAGAAATCTAAGTGCTGGTATAACACATGGAGGAATAAGTGACAAGGCTTTAGACACCCAGAAAACTGCAAAATTCGTGCACTCTTAATGTACTTCTTTTCCCGTAGGAAAATGTCCGGATTTACATACTCTATCAGGGAAATACCTCGGTAAAAATATGTTCCTTATTGGGGCGCCTGGTTGGCTCAGTTGGTTGAGCGTCCGACTTCAGCTCAGGTCATGATCTCGCGCTCCATGGCTTCGAGCCCCCGTTGGGCTCTGTGCTGACGGCTCAGAGCTTGGAGCCTGCTTCACATTCTGGGTCTCCTTCTCTCTCTGCCCCTCCCCTGCTCGCACTCTGTCTCTCTCTCTCTCTCAAAAGTAAATAAACATTAAAAAAAAATTTTTTTTAAATATATAGTCCTTGTTGTTTGCGACCACTTTACTCATTTACTTAATTTTTTCCTTACTGGCCATTCATGTGCTCTGCCCAGATTCTATAGTAATAATAATAACAGCAAACACTCTGAGCTCTTAGTGTGTCCCAAACATTATTCTAAGCAGCTTGTATTACCTCATTTAGTTCCCACAGCAGCCGTGTGAGACTGCCCCTGCTGTGATCCTGCCCCTGCTGTGATCCTGCCATTGCAGATGAGGAAGTAGAGAAGCCAGCTTGCCCGAGGCGATATCTAGAAATTCGTTCTCAACCATTGTATGATACCACCTTTCCAAGCGCACCAAACACCTTGTGACAAATGCCTTGCATAATGAAAGGACTTCCAAAGACCAACCGATTTGGGGAACAGATGCAGGCCTGGGTATTTCAGAACTACAAAGATAAATAAAATTTTCAATACAGCGCGACAGCATATTTTCAAACCATTCACTTAGATGTGTGAATTTTAATACATCTATTTGAAGGCAGACCACATTTCTGAATAATCACATCCACTATAATAGATTTATTAGACAGTAATGTACAAAAAGTGCCCACAGTTGACTTGTTTTCACCTAGAAAAATTGCAATTTCAAATGGTTCAATCTTCTTTTGGTACTATTGAATAGATGATACTTCTTAGAGATCTGAGCAAAGGACGGCCCCTTTATCCATCCATCAGCAATAGTTACTGAGGGTTAGTTGTGCCAAACACTATGTCAGTCCTGGGATCAAAAGCTATGGAGACATGGATCTTGCCCGAAGAAATTCTTAGTTTTCAACACGAGACAGACAAATACACAAATAATCACAATTAAAATAAGATTATTGTAGCCCTGGAGCACCTGGGTGGCTCAGTCAGTTAAGCATCCGACTCTTGATTTCAGCTCAGGTCATGATCTCACAGTTTATGAGATGGAGTCCCGCATCGGGTTCTGCACTGACTGCATGGAGCCTGCTTGGGATTCTCTCTCCCTCCCTCTCTGCCCCTCTCCCGCTCATTCTTGCTTGCTCTTTCTCTCAAAATAAATAAGTAAACATTAGAAATGTTTTAAGAAGATTACTGCAACCCTGAAATTCTGTATAAAAGGTCTTGGGGGTGTTGAGAAAAGGGCCTATATGTGAGCCTAGAGAAGGCAGGGATATCTTTACACAGAAGATGAGCTCTGACTGGGATGTAATGGGAGAGTAGTTTACCACTACTCCTGAAAAGGCCATTAAAAACATCTAACAGATTTAGCTTTCAAAGATGAGAAATGGCATTTCTTTGGCATCATTAGATTTTATTGAAGGCAGTTATTGTGGATCTACCAGGCCTACCTGATTTCAAGCCTGGGCTATGATTTTCCAAAGCTTTACATCTTGGGACAAGTTCTTTCTTGTCTGTAAGGTGGAGATATTAATACCTACCTCATAGAATTATTATGAGCAATTGCATAGTGTATGCTAAGCGCTCAGCAAAATCATACATGCAAAGTACTTAACAAATGGTGGCTATTTCTATAATTGTTGCCCAGTTTACTTTTTTGCTAACTGGTACATCACTACACCAATACCAGAGAAGTGTCAGCTCTAATTCCCATGAAAGCTTTTGACCTTGTTGTTGGGAGATTGGTGCAGGTACTGCCTTGGTGGGTGATCTATGACCTTAGAGAGTGTGTAGCTTTTTATCAGGCCATAGTGTGGTGCAGAATTTTCCCAGAAGTCTGTGGTATCTGTTTGTCATCTTGCAAGTGTGTGTGTGAGCTTTAAGAGCAAATTTGTCAGCACACAAAAGTTCCCAGATGGCTTTTTCAAGGACGTTTGATCTCTGCTGTCTTTGATTTGAAAGTTCCCCAGAGATCTGAAAGCAGATTTCTTCTTGCCTCCTTAAACATGGCTGTGCAAAATTGAGCAAGTTATTGGCACAGTCAGCCTATCTTGTTTAACTACAGATGGATTCATGGCAGGATGAGCAGCTTCCCATCTGATATCATTGACTAAGCCATGATCCACCAGCCGTGGGAGATCTGCAAACTTCTCAGAAGAGCCTTGGAAGATGGTAGTCACGTGCCCACCTGTGGTCAGCTGGAATAAACATTCTTTTGTTTTTAAGTTTATTTATTTTGAGAGAGAGTGAGCAAGAAGGGTAGGAGGGGCGGAGAGAGAGGGAGAGAGAGAATCCTAAGCAGGCTCCACACTGTCACCGCAGAGCCCGATGTGGGACTCAGTCCCAGGAACTATGAGATCACGACCTGAACCAAACTGAGAATAAGACACTTAACCGACCGAGCCACCCGGGCACCCTGGAATAAAAGTTATAATTGCAAAATCTGGCCTGTCAAAAGGGTGCTAGATTTTGTCCTGCTGCAGTCAACCGTTTTAATTTTTGAGTTCTATTAGCTTCACCTACGAGCTGTCATGGATTTGGTATGGTAGTTTAGGAGCTACAAATGCTGAAGACCTGAAACACAAGGACACAGTAAAGTCAGCCAGAGTTAAACAAGGCTTTGTGCAATATGCCACCCTGGGCTGGCTTCCTGCAGAGAGTAAAGGACAAAAGGGAGTCTATCCATTCCTCTGCTTGGGGGACTCTTAGCTATAAGAGAGGAGGAGGGTCTGCGTCTGAAGACTTGAGGTACAAGAAAAAGTAGGGCTTGGCTGTTAGAGACTCTGTTGTCTACACGTCACGACTGTAGCCTCAGTTCAAGGCATAAAATACCTTACATTTGTCCATCCTGTCTCAGTATTTTGCAAACACTGTGCAAGAGTCACATGGCTTACATTGTACAAAGGGTTAACTGCAGATTTACTTTTTGGGGAAAATGTGTTTTAGTTGTTCCACAGCCTCTTCCCCTTATGACTGTGTTCTGATATAACCTCTGTGCCATCCAAGGCAATAAATAGCAGAGGAGCTGGGGTAAATCCAATTATTTTTCCACAGCATCTTTCGTTGTAAGTGTGTCCGATTTTTAAAAATGAGACTCCATAAACCACATCATCACAGAGTCCTGTTTTTGTCTCCAGGGGTTTCAGACTTCCAAATGCTTGCCTTTCTGGATGTAGCATTGATGTGGCCCTGGGGACTGGTTCGAGTCACTAAAAACGCTCCTGGCACTGGATCACCTTGCGGTTGAGGTGAAATGGGGATCTTGTTTTCAAGAGGTTGGAGGAGAACTCACTGGAAAGGCCCCGAGAGGGGATGACTCTCTCTTTGGGGCTCAGGAGAGATTGACCCTTGACCGCCCCCCCGCCCCCCGCAATCTTCAGACCTTAGAAGCTCCTTGCTGGTCACACACATTCACATCCGTCCTGGCAGCCCGAACCCCCACATCCTCAGAAATTCCTAGAAGTGTAAAGACAAAATCAGCCCCCGGGATGTTGGCAGGATTCAATGTGTTACTAAAAATGGGACTTGTGGATGGAGACTTAAGAGTTTTAAGTGAAAAAAGAAAATTTATGTAATTATCAGTGACTCCAGTGACTTCATTTGTTCTGAAATGGTTCATTACCAAAGATTGAAATAGGGTCACAGGAACACTGCTTCCCAGCGAGGGAGAAGCGTATCTCTCCGCAGCCCCTACCCCTCCCTCCCATCTCAGCCAAGAGTGTCACTTGGGAATTCGTCAGGAAACCTTTCGTGGGGGTTTGGACTTACAAACTTTGCAACTCTTCTCTGAATGCCACAACCCACCTTCGCAGTGAATCCCAGCACCCTGCCTCCTAGCTAACTTTGGGTCCTTTCCCAAACACTAAATAACGGGATAGGGATACAAGACAGTTTCTCTTTCAAAGTTCAGAGGCAGAAAGCGGGATGACTGTGTTTCTTGAGCCTGGGTCTCACTCCAGCCCCCTGGCTGATACCTACTCTGGGTTAGCATGTGAAGGCAAAGGTCTGGATTGAACTGGGAGGAGGGGAGTGGTTTTCCATGACAGCCTCCCTTATTCATGGCCATCCTTCTCTCAGCCAAAACTGTATTTCCTGGTACCTCTCTCGGGGTTGCAAAGGAGGAGCAGTTGGATCATTGGATTAGCTTTTTCCCAGAACAGGGACCCTCCCATCTCTGTTTACTTCCCAGTGAGTGAAGGAGGAGGCCCAAGAATGGGGCGCCTTCTGGGGCTGCTCCTGAAACAGAAACAGCCCCGGAGTCAGCCTTGGTTTTGCTAAATGTATCAATTCTCCCACATCAGGTGGACACCTGCTGACGCTTTCCTCCGCCGTCCCTACCCCTGGGGAAAACCACTCCTGGTAGCCGCACTCCAGCTGTCCCCACAGACAAAGCGAACACCCCTTGCTCCTCATGGATACCTGTCGAATAAATGTTTTTTAATTGTGGTAAAAAAAAAAAACCCAAAAAACATAGCATACAATTTACTATCTTAACTGTTTCTAATCATACAGTTCAGTAGCATCAACTATATTCATATTGTCCACCAGATCTCTAGGACATTTTTCATCTTGCAAAACTGAACCTCTGTACCTATCCCACTGAACAATTCCCCACTCCCCCTCCCCCCCAGGTTTTGGCAGCCATCATTCTATTTTCTACTTCTATGAGTTTGACTACCTGAGATACCTTATATAAGTGGAAATATGTAGTATTTGCCTTTTTGTGACTGGTTTATTTTACTTAGTAAAATGCATTCAAGGTGCATCCATGTTGTAACATGTGACAGGATTTCTTTCTTTTTTAGGGCTGAATAATATTCCATTTGCTTATGCATTCATCTTCAATGGATTTTGGGGCAGCTTCCACCTTTTGGCTACTGTGAATAACGCTGCAGTGAATATGGGTGTGCAAATACCTCTTTGAGGTCCTGCTCTAAATTTTTTTGGATAAATACTCAAAAGTGGTATTGCTGGGTCACAGACTTCAGGCTTAGGCTCCTGCCCTTGGATACATGTTTGATATTCCTACCTCCTTTCTACATCTACTACCCAAAAGCCACACATTGTAGAATATTTCCTTCCTCGAAAATCATTCCCTCAGAGCATGGAACAAATGACACACTGGCCTTTGCCCCAGTCTTAAGTCCAAGTACAACACAGACTTTTCATTTTCAATCTCTGGTGCCATGCTGGAAACCTGTCATCAACAGATGAATGCAGGAAAATAAATAAATAAGTAAATAAATAAATAGCATTAAAAAAAATGAAATGCAGATTCTCAGTTAAATCGCCCTCCATCCCTTACCAGACCTTTCCAGAATCTCCAGCAGTTCCTATCTTGGGGGTAAGGTTCTACTGCTCTCTCAGGTGGTCACTGTCATTCTCCTGGGACTGATCATGGGCTCCTCACCTGTGACATCTCTGGCTCCAGCTCTCTTCCCCATGTGGAGGATGGCTGGTGGAACACAGCTTGGTCACTTTTGCTAGACAGCCCCACAGTGGAGGAGGGACAAGGATCTGGCCACCCAACCAAGCTGAAGAGCTCAGATCTTTTATGAAAGGAGCCCATCTCCTTTATGCTGCAAAAGCAGGAGTCAGACCTGCAGGGAGATTGTAGGAATGGCTCTTTTAGCCAACCCTAATACACAGCTGTGCACATGCACACACATGCCCACATACATGCACACACAGAGGCATCAAGGGCTCCTGCTACTCCTGCCTATGACTTCTTTTCTAATCATTCTTTTTCTATTTCAGCTTTGGACTTAGAATTTTTGACTCCAAAAGAAAAAGTAAAAAATTTTTTAAGACTACTAAAAAAGTGCTCTGAATTTTGTCACCCTATTTTGTATTCACCTTATTTATCAAGGTCACTGCTGGTTTTATATGTAAGTAGAGAAGTTTTCACAACAATTAGAAATCCCCAAAATAGCTCCTGTACCAATTTGGACTTGAGCAAAAAGAATCATTTCTTCGATTTCGTGTCATCCTCTCTAGACATTTTTTAAATGCAAATACGCCTAATAGGAGTAACCAGCACTTTACTGTAATTTAGTTTGTCAGATGGCTTTCCTCTGGGGGATGTGAGGGAGGCAAGAATGGGAGAGAAACACAGAAAGCAGAGTTGGAGAAACATTAACAAATTTCATCTATTTCCCAATTTTTCCTAGGATAAGCTCCGTGTATATTTCAGCTGGAATTTCATGAATCTTTGTGCTTCAGCACTTGTCTACTTAGGAAAAATTGAGTGAACAAGTTATCCAAATCATTTCTGACATCTCAATTTTACATGCTGGTACCATGTTATGAAATATTGTATGGGAAGGAGGTGTCCCCAAATGTTTATCTGTTTGTCTCTTGTCCTAATTAAGTCCATGTGGATCCCATGTGACTTCAGAGTATGGGGACTGTGTTTCCATTTTGTTTTGTTTTATTTTGTATTTTCCTTTAATGTGCCGCTTCAATTAGAGAAGGAACACATCAATATTTGGATTGAGAGGTAAGATACAGAGAGGGAATTGTTTGGCCCATAATTTGTTGAGGGAATAGATGGGCTCTTAAATCATCAAAAGGAAATATCGTAGTATTAGTGAAGATACTTTGGGATTAAAGAAGTAGAAATCAATTTAAGCTAGCTGAAGCAAAATGTGGGGGGTGGTCTGAGGATAAGGGGCGTCTTATGGAGCCCATGGGTAGAAATGCAGCCCAATCTGAGGAACTAAGTTCTGGGAAGCTTGTCAACAACCCAGGAACAAACTCTGCCTCTCATTCCTGCTGCCCTCTGAACATCTGCTTCTCCTTTTCTCTTTCACTGCAGACCAACTTTCTCTGGTTCTCTGGCCACATTGCAATATGGCTGCCCCAAATCTCCTGGATCAACATGTTATCAACCACGCCAAAGGTAACTGGCTATTATTTGGTCCCAGTTCTTGGGAGGGAGAACCTGATTGGTCCAACCTGGATCAGACTCCACAGTGACCTGATGAACTACTGAAAAGTGACAGGGTCACATGCTAAGAATGCAGCTGCTGGGACTCACCTTGGACATCGGGGGTACTTTCTCAGAGTAAGGAGCGTTATATGCTTCCAGAGCAGTCAGTCCCTGTTCCAAAAGAAAGCTATCCAGGGTTTCCTATATTTCCTGTTTGTAACCTGAATGTCCCACATCCCATCAGCTATGGCACAAAGTCATGGTCACAGCACCAAAATAATATAGAACTTCAAACTTGCGCATGTGCCACCAAGGGTTTTTTTGAGCTCATAAAAGGCCCCCATGGCTCCCCATGGCTCCCCAGGTAATGCTGGTTCACCACCCATGCCAGCTCTCCACCAGGCGTTATGGTCTCTACCACTGTTCTGCTGGGCACATGACCACAACACATGATCCTTCACTAGGGTGCCCATAAACTTTAGTTCGTGGCTGTTGTCCTGGTGTTGTTGTTAATAGCACCCACCTAAATTCTCAAAAGTGTCCTGTTTACACAATAAATTATATGTTCTACCTATCCCTAATACACAGGTTTTATAATAGTACATGACAAGGAGGCTTTTGTGAATCCTTTTTACAGAAGCTTCCAAACAGTGCCATTTGTTCCCTGACATTTTATAGAGTGACAGAGAAACCCCATTTGACCTAAATTAACCAAAGAGGGAGGTATTCAATGATTGACATAACCAAACTAGGGAAAGGACAGAGGGTAGAGTTTGCCTCAGCAGCCACTAGATTCAGAACTCCAAATAACAAGGAACTCATTCCTTCACTATCCATTTTTTTGTGTGTGTCTCTGCTTCTTTTGGTGTGTTAGCTTTTTTCCCCTCAGACTTGTCCCTATACAGGGAAAACTTGGACACTGTCATCACCTCTGGGCCTATGTTCTCAAAGCTTCACAGTCACAGAACTCAGAGAGCTCTTGTTAGGAAGATCCTGGGAAAGAGCCTTTTGACTATGGTTGGGTCATGTGTCCATCACTGGACCAGCCACTGTGGCCAAGGGATAAGGAACCGTGATTGGCAACCACCACCAGAATCCTACAAAAAGGAGGGAAGTGTTGTCCCAGGCAGACAAAACAAGCAATACCCACCCATAGATCTCTTTCAGTGTTTGATATCACCAGAACTGAGACTTGAGTCCAGCGGGGGCAAGCGATGAAATAAAGGTAAGCAGCCCAACATCCCTCCCTTTTAACAATTAAGATTTTCTTACTGAGGCAAATTCCTCCTGATCCTTATTCCCTTTACTCACCCAGGAGGGTCCACAGTCCTTATGCACATGGGTTTGGTTAGGCTGCCCTAGCTGTTCATCAGAACACCAGCAGTGAACATAGCTGAGGCATGACCCTAAGGACATCATTATATGTATTAGCAAAACCAAATAGGATTAGGGAAACATGTACATTGCATACCAGCCCAACCCTACTAAGTTCTTGAAACCCTAGTAAGTTCTTAGATCTATAGTTTAGAAGCTTGGGTCCTGAAGAGCAACCCTGTGGAACTCATGGGAAGGAAATCTTTCTTTGTCTCTCAGTCTTGGTCTCTCTCTCTCTCCCTCTCTGTATGTGTATGCATTTTAGATATAAAAAGGTATTCATAAATCAGGATTTGTATGCTACACTTACTGGCCTCAGTGAATGGGCTTCAGGCCCAAATGCTATTCACAGAAAAGAAAAGCAGATTTCTGCTCTGATAACAACTTGAATGTTATTTTCTCTGTTCTTGGGAAATTCCATTTTTTCTTTAGTATTAACCAAGATATTCGCCCCTTCCTAATTTGTAACAGTGCTTTGGATAATTCTCAGCAAAGTTGGGTAGTTTCAGTCTTGTTCACGAATGGGTTGCATGCCTATCTAGGTCTCCATATCTGCAAAGGATTTGCAACCAGGGCTTTGTACTGATTGACCTTTAGGCTCTTTTCAACCCTCTGGTGCAAAGATTTGCGAGTACACAGATGAAGCCCATTCAGTTTGCATGTGAGATTCACCTCATTTAAAATTCCTTTCATCTCCTCTTAAACACATTTGGGAAAATCATTACAAATAAGAGACCATTGTGAGGCTCAGTGGCATACCTTAAGAGAGGGGAAATTAAGCTCTAGACAGCTCACCTCAAGGTAAGTGCACACTGCTGAGTGTGTGCAAGTTTTTTGAGGGGGCCACATTGCAGGTGCACTATGTTTGGAAAAAGCAGTCAAGACAAGTGTGTGGGCAGTTGGGGCACCAACTCACTGGGGAGCAGGGAGCTGCCACCAACAAGGCCACTTGTATGCTCTGTGCTTTTCCGAACCCTGGTTCACATCCCAGGGCCAAGTCCTTAATGAATCAGCAGCCTGATTGGATGCACCATATGGGAAATCTCTCTGAAAACCATCCCTCTCCTGAAGGACACACACCAAGACACAGCTTGTCTAAGGCCATACAACTTCTGCCAAAAGATGATTTTGCCACAGCTTTTAAACATATGACGCAAGATTTGTGCTGTGAAAAGTCCCCACTTAAATTTAAGTATTTTTTTCAGAGGGATAAAAGAAAAGAAAACAAACACATAAACCCTAACACAGGGTCTGTTTATGGCGATAGATGGGCAGGTTTCACTCACTTTACTACATCCCTGACTGCTTGTAATGGGTACAATAGTTTAAATTTTTTTTTTAATGTCTATTTATTTTCGAGAGAGAGACAGAATGCTAACAGGGCAGGGGCAGAGAGAGAGGGAGACACAAAATCCGAAGCAGGCTCCAGGCTCTGAGCTGTCAGCACAGAGCCTGACACGGGGCTCAAACCTACAAACCACAAGATCATGACCTGAGGTGAAGTCGGACGCTCAACCGAATGAGCCAGCCACCCAGGCACCTTTTGGGTACATTAGCTTAAAGGGACTGCAGGTCTACTTGATAATGAAAGCAGTGTTACCTTTTGTGATTAATTGTATGGACTAGTTATTCAACCTCCATTTTTCTGCACCATTCATGGTACTGACTTTCTGTTTTTTAGTTTTCAGTTTTAGAAAACAAATTCTTGTTAAACTTACATCTATTGACTTTGAGGATACTCCTGGGAAATCGGTAAAGATTTTTAAAATCAAAGATCACTATACTCTTGCTAATTTCCCAAAGAGGAGCCCAAATCGAGACAGAAACACAACTCGAATTATATCTGTGGTGCCTGGGAGTAAATGTGAAAAGAGAAAACAATCATGAGCAATTAGCTGGGTCTTTTTGGGTCAATGTCAGCAATGATTCCACTGTGAACTCTAAGCCCCTCCCTTCTATTCTCCCCTCAGCCACATTTCCAGTCAGCAAAGCAAAGAGGGCCTCTGATTCATATTGTTTCTCCGGAATTAGGCTCGGCAGCCTTCTCCTGACTTCTTAAAAAACCTGTCCCTTCTTCTGGTCATCATTGTCTTTCTGTTATTATTTGAAAAACCTCTTTACTGGAAAACTGCTTGGCACCAAGCACCCCTTCTTTCAGTTAGAGCAGCTTCAAGTTCCCATTGGCCCACACATAATGCTGCCAGCTACTTGCGCGGGAGGGAGGGTGAGTGAGTGAGGAAGACACTTCTTTTAAAACACTCCACATTTCTATTGCCACTGGGAACCAACAGCTCTCTCCAAATAAGTCACATCTGGCGAAACCCTGTCAGAATGGACCAATGGATCAGGGCAACCTCATCAGGGGTCCTGGCTCTGCTGTGCTGTAGACCCAAGTAGAAAAGAGACCTGGTTCAGTAGGGGAGCTTGACTGGCCACTTGTCTGATTATTGGCTTTCCCAATGGCCAATGAGGGTCTATAGCCCTGATACTTCCCTCTGAGGTGCTCAGAAAGATGCTACTGTCTGGGGGAGTCTCTCCCTGAGTTCCCATCTTGGCCCCAAAGGAGGGCATTTTGCATGTGGGGAGGATGACCTCCTCTCCTCTCATCCCCCTTCTCTGATTGGTGAGGTGGGATGGAGAACTAGACCACGTGTAGCATAGTCCCTTCCTGTCTCACTTTCTGAGAAGCCTCCTTTAGACTCAAGCTTTCTGTATTCTCCAGAAGCTTCCTGGGACTGAACTTTGATTTGCAGAGAGTAGGGCTACAGTTCCAGGTGGGAACAGCAGGCAGGTCAGTGTGAGAAGCCTTGAGAGCCAACTGGGACCCCCTCCTTGCCGTGTTCTCCAGTCTAACTTGATGAGCAATAGAACAGACATTCTTGTCTCCAGCTCCGGGCCTCCTTTGTCTATGTCTCAATAGCTTTGAGGCTTGGAGTGGAAGAGAAGGGTAGTAAGTAATCATCACCCTCAAACTCCCACATGCCCTCAGGAGTGAAGAGGAGAGGAGCCAGAGGGCTGCTGGGGAATCCCCTGAGAAAACCATGAGCACCTAAACAAAACAAAGTGATGTAGGAAAGGCATTGCTGACCAGCATGAAGACTGAGGAAGAGACACAAGAATACGAGAAAGCTGACTTATGTTTTTCTCCTAGGGAATCCACTTAAAAAAATGAAGCTGGGGGAGGGGGGTGCGGGGAAGTTATGCTGAAGGAAAAAAAAAAGGAAGAATGAAGCAGAAAAACCTTAACAAGCAGAACAAGGGTCCCTCTTGGAGTTTTTTGAAGAATGTGCCTTTCAGGATTAGTTTCATGGCAAAGATTGTGAAGAAGAATCATCTGGCAGTGTGCCTTCAAGCCATTATTAGAAGGTTACTTAGAATATCTACCTAGTAGCTGCTGGAATTTGATTTACATGAGCGTGTTCTTGTGATCTTTGGGAGGGTAGTAGGTACTGAAAGTGGGGAATTTAACTAAGTCTTCCAAATGTAGGAAATCAGACCTGCAGGAGTAAGAGAATTTGTTGGGAGAGAGAGGCAGAGAGCATTCTGACTCATTAGTAAGATAAGACTTCATCCTAGGCCAGTTGTTCTCCATCTATTAGAATCACCAAGGAAATTCCAAACCATCCCAATGCTTAAATCCCTTCCCACACCATTCAAATCAGGCATTCTGGGAACAGGCCAGGGTGTCAGCATTGTCAAAAACTTCCTAGAGGATTCTGGTGTGCAGCTGGCACCGAGAAACAGTGTTCTAGGCTAAGGGAACATCAGCCATCTGTGCCCTGCTTTCTTTGATGTATATCTGGGGTGGGGAGGCGGGTGTTATACACTCATTTTTCCCTAATGAACTAAAGCTTTGCTACTCAAAGAGTGGCCCTTGGACCAGCTGCATTAGCATTACCCTTGTTCAAAACTGCAGAACCTTGGGCCCCACCCTCGACCTAGATCTATTGAATCTGAACTGTAGTGGGGAAATGTTTCTGAAACTTTAATGTGCATAGGAAACACCTGGAATCTTGTTAAAACACAGATTCTGTTTTAGTAGGTCTGGGGTGCAATCCAAGATCCTGCCTTCTAACAAGCTCCCAAGTGATTTCAGTGTTGCTGATCCATGGACCACAGTTTGAGTAGCAAGGCAATAGGGGACTTAGAGCAGCAACAAATAAAAGTTGCTCAAAGAACAGTGCTCCAGCTTTCGACCACTTTGTAGGAACAGTGCTGAAAAAATTGCATGGAACATCTTCAGGGACATTAAAGACATTTCAGGGACATTAAAGGAGTGGGTGTCATTCCCGAGGCAGCTAATTAATAATTACCACCATCAAGAGATGCCATTGCTGGGAACTTCCAGAAGCTGTCAATTGGGGCTGGCACCAAAGGAAACTACAAGGGGAAAAATCAAATTAACAAGACTGCTTAGCAAGTTGGAACTCTCTTTGCATATGAGCCCAAGTCACACTAGAGAATGAAGAAATTGGCCTTTTCTATCCCTTGCTATCTGGAGGAGAGAACCAGTCTTTCCATATACTTCACACTGAAATTAGAAAGTAATAATTTCCCATTAGGATTCCCCTTGGGGTTATGTATTCCTGTACTCCGCAAATATTTGTTGAGCTCCTACTTTGTACCAGGCAGTGTGCTAAGACTTAGATTTGGAAGGCTAGAAAGGGGGCGGGGGGGGGGGGGTGGGCAGGGGTGCTCCAGCCAGCTGTAGGGAACTAGAATTGCAACCCAGCCCTCATCACAGAGTACACTGTGGCCAGAGAGAAGGTTATGCTGGGATGGTGCCTATAAACATCTTAGCTATTATGTAAATCCCAGGCCTAACATCAGTTGATGTCAATTTCAGAAATAAGACCATATATGATTCATTTGGAATCAGGCAATGGAAAAGTCAATGCTTTTACTGGAAGGAATCTGACGCCACTAAGCTGCTCTAGGATAAAGACTAAGTACACGATATTTGGGAATGGAATGGCAGCCATGGAAGATATTGTATGACTATACTTGGGCTGCAATACTGGAACCAATATGTGACTTTGGTAAAGATTTGGTTCTAGGCAAGAGATATAAGTAGTAGCTTGCACCTCGGGCTGTAGCCCTCCTCCCCATACAGAAAGACTTGCCTGTGTCATTTGGAAGGTCTCTTCCAGGGCACCCTGAACGAGGGTGGTCAGAAGAGGTAGGACTGCTCTCTGGAGCTCTTAAACACTCTGTAAACAATGTTCCTTATGATTTGTGTCAGGCCCAAGGGCTTCCTCTTTAAAGAGATGTGCCCATCTGTTGTCAAGGTAGGAAGACATCTCATTCAATATGTACTTTGATGGCCCAGGCGCAGGGGGATGTTGAACAGAATCTCTGAGAGGAGCTCCTGCACTTCAGCAGAACAAGGAGCACAATATGAACTCATTATTAGCAGCAGGAATCAGGAACCCTATGGGGAAACCATTATAATTTCCTCCCTTGCAAAGACACATTAGATTCTGCAGCTTACTGATGTTAAATGACTTGTATAAAGTTACAGGGTAGTAAATATCAGTGGAGAAGAACAGACGTTTTCTGACTTCGAATACCAAAACTCTATCCAAAACCTCATAGAACTGAAGTTAATGGGGAGGGAAATGAAAAGTGATTAAGAAACAGTGAAACTACGGAGGGAAAAGTCTGCTATTATTGTTGGGCGTGTACATGCAAAACAAAACGTGTAATCGTCTTCATTTGAAAGGCCTCCATGTGGTGGTGCGGGGGACACACAACAATGTCAATGGAAGATTGGGTCACTCTGGTCAAAGGAGTGTGCAGTATTACTGTGGAAATAGAACAAATATAATGGATATACAAAATAACACAATATAAGCCCCAAATATCTACCTATGTGATGACAGCTCTGTGAGGAACCAGGCAGCAGGGAGGAGAGAAGTGTGTGGGAAGAAAGGAAATTATTATAAAGCCACAGTGTCAGCATGTACCAAGGAAGGCACTTGTGCTAAGGCAGGTTTAGATCACCTCATGGGGCTAAAACAGAGCCCTCCAAAGGACTCCAAGATCTTGGGACTAGTGAGAGTAGAAAATGAAATTCTTCCAGCCAAGTCTGGTTGGAAAGAGAAGAGGAGGAACAAGGAAATCTCCACTGTACCATACAGACAGAAAGGAAAAGAAAGACAAGTGGGTCAGAAGCCATGTGCATATTGGAGCACACTTGTGAGAACAATTTGGTAAAATGAGTTAAATCCCTTCCCTCCAGTTTTTCCCTCTTTCCAAAGCATCCTACATCTCAGATCATTCATGCTAAAGTTTTTTTCTTCTTGTTGAATATGCTATCTAGCTAGTAGCAACTGCTTCTCTTAGCTTCCAACTTGACAAAAATATTTGTGAAGGCTCAAGTAAGGATGAAAATGCACTGAATAAGATTCTTCTTATTCAACCAACAAAGAAAACAAACCCTACTGTTGGAAGCTGAGAGAGATTTTTAATACGGTTGATGGATCCAAATTGGAGAGCAGAATAATGTGGCATACCCACGAGCTAGCTGTACTCCCCGTTGTAAGACAGCTCCGCACCTGAGAGAGAGGAAGAAGATCCCATGAATTGTCCTCTACCTTCCTGTTCCTCTTTGTTCAGAGACACAGGTGTGTGCACCCTGCTGAGAATGGGACCCCTGTTCCTGTAATAGATGTGGACTCTCCTTCCCACTGTGATCTATGTTTATTGATGCATGGCCCACTGAGACTGATGGTGGAGTATTGTTGATTTAGGTCCCTCCCAGAGAACACCATAGACGGTGAAAAAAACCAGAGTAAAACGCTCAGGGAGCATGCTTGCAGGGGACCCCAGTTTTCAATGTATTTAATTGGTTCAGCACATCAGTGAGCCATGCTGTGGAAGTAGAGGAAAAAGTTTATATCTCTTTCCAGGAAAGCCAACATGACGCATGTCTGAGTGACCAGGAATTGGGTTGTGTGCTGTGCACTTCCGTCTCATTTCTGATCACAGGCCTAAGTCCAGTGGACCCACTTGAGTCTGGACACCACCTATACCAGGTAGGCTGCTGAATCTCTCAGGGTGGAGTCAGAACTGGTACCAGACTCCGTCTCTACCATCTACTCATACAGCATCACTCCAGACCCAGGAGCCCAGATGTGGTCATGGAATTGTCAGCCTGGTGCCCTTTCTTAATTGGCACTGACTTGTGAGTTGAAGCCTATTGGTCAGCTCCACTCCACACAGTTCTGCCTTCAGGTGCATAGGCTCTGAGACACTAAAGAGTACCAGCTGGGAAAGAGCAAGAACCATGCTGACTTATTCACCACTAAATGACCAGTGTCCAGTCCTACCTTGTAGTGATGCTCAATAAATGTTTATTGAACTTTCTGCAGGATTATGCATTGGCATTGTGGTCATTCTTTTGACTGCATGTATTTATTTATTCATTCTTTCATGTAAATGTGTCTCAATATGTAGGCTTATGAATTGTAGCATTCTGGATGGAAGATGAAAGATTTGGGGGAAGAAAAACGAAGGAAGAGAAATATCATAAAACTTCTAGTGGGTGGGAGCAAACTCCCTAACTGAGCCAAATCATTTTGTTTCTTCTTTTCCCCATCCAGGAAAGAAGTAGTTCCAGGATATACCTGGAAGGCAACTACGCTAAAGGAGATGGGCTAATGAGAGCAGAGGAGCAGAGGCAGCCAAGACAAGGCTGGAAGCAGGTTCCGTTTTTTCACGTAAGGGCAGCGGGTTGCCTGCCACACCTGGTTTCGTGTGGTCAGAACAAGCAGCCTCACAGAAGCAGGGATGTGAATGGAAGGGTATAAACTTGAGATGGACCTTGGAGACAGGCATGGGAAGAATGCAGAAACAGCTGGAAGGTGTTCACTGTAGAGCTGGGCAGGTGAGAGATATAACCAGGTTTGGTTTCTGAGGATTCAAAGCCAGCACAACTGATAAGGCCACACAGAGGACTGGCTGTAGAATCTGAGCATTGGCACCTCGAAGGCACTTAGGAGAATGGGAAAGTGGAGCTCACCTGACACACCAAGGATCCCTCTCCACACACTCACTCCACCCCTCCCAAGTGACCACTGCTATCTATTCCTGGAAAGTAACACAAACCTAACATCATTACAACTAAGCTTCAGCCTAGAAACTGAACTTTGATATTGATGGTTAATGCTATTTAATACTATAATTCTCAACCCTGGAGGCACACTAGAATAATCTGGATCTTTAAAAAAAACAAAACAGGGGCACGTGGGTGGTTCAGTGGTTGAGCGACTGACTTTGGTGTAGGTCATGATCTCGTGGTACATAGTTTGAGCCCCACATCGGGTTCTCTGCTGTCAGCCTGTCAGCACAGAGCTGGCTTCGGATCCTCTGCCCTCCTCTCTCTCTCTGCCCCTCCCAGGCTTGTGCTTTCTCTCAATAAACAAACAAACAAACGTTCAAAACAAAACAAAAAAACCAAAGCACAATACCGAAGCCCACCCCAGACCAATTAGGATTTCTGGGTCTGCACCCTGGGTGTTGGTATAGTGTTAAAACTACACCCCAGCCGATTCTAATCTCCACTGATCTTATGGGGGAGGTGGATTTGGAGGCAACCAGAGGGCCTTACTACAGAAGTGTAGTCGGCAGACCAGCATCTGCACACTGGAAGCTTGGAAATACAGCATGTCAGGCACCACCCTGGACCTACCAGATCGGAATTTGCATTTTAATAGGATCCTCAGAGCATTTGTAAGTGCTTGAAAGTTTTAGTTCTCTGATAGAGGGAAAGATCTTGCAAATTCTCAGCTGTGACCTGTTGAAACAGCCAAAGAATCAGAAGAATCTTAGCCACTTAACTCAGAGATGCCAGTTTCCCTCAGGTGCCAGGCAAGATGGTGGAAGAGTCAGGGAGGCCTGCCACCCCAACAGACCACATGGGCCATAAAGACTCTAAACAAGGGAGGAGACAATATGGAGCGGTGAGGACTGAGGGGAAGAGCACACCCCACTGAGGAGAGAAATGTGACTCTACTCCAGGTGCCCTTCTGCCCCAGTGGTGATATGGTTCCCGCTGCAGTTGCTCTGAGAAAATGCAGACCCCACCCTGCTAGACCTTTCAGTTTTTCAAGAGAAGTTGGGAATGTAAATTTTAACATTAAATCTCCTGATTTTTAATTGTTGGCAACTGATGCATGTTTAAAAAGGGTTTTGCCAGGGGTGGCACTGGGGGGGGGGGGGCGGTGGGGGCACGGAGAGGTGCCTGGGTGTCTCAGTCGGTTGAGTGTCGAATTCTTGATTTAGGCTCAGGTCATGATCCCAGGGTTGTGGGATCAAGTCAGGTGTCAGGCTCCACGATGAGTGTGGAGGCTGCTTAAGATTCTATCTCTCCCTCTGCCCATCTCCCCAGCTCATGCACCTTCTCCCTCTCCCTCTCTCTCTCTCTCAAATTTAAAAAATATATATTACTTTTTTAAATGTTTACTTATTTTTGAAAGAGAGTGCACATGCGGGAGCCGGAGAGGGGCAGAGAGGGGGACAGAGGATCCAAAGCAGGCTTGGCACTGACAGCAGAGAGCCCAATGTGGGGCCCAAACTCACAAATCCTGAGATCATGACCTGAGCTGATGTTGGATGCTTAACCGACTGAGCCACCCAGGTGCCCCTAAAAAAAAAAAAAAAAAAAAAAAAAAGATATTTTCTTTTTTTTTAATTTTTTTTTCAACGTTTTTATTTATTTTTGGGACAGAGAGAGACGGAGCATGAACGGGGGAGGGGCAGAGAGAGAGGGAGACACAGAATCGAAACAGGCTCCAGGCTCTGAGCCATCCGCCCAGAGCCCAACGCGGGGCTCGAACCTACGGACCGCGAGATCGTGACCCGGCTGAAGTCGGACGCTTAACCGACTGCGCCACCCAGGCGCCCCAAAAAAGATATTTTCTATAAGCAAAGCACAACACCCTGTAGGGCAGATTGCACCCATGAAACATTGCTAATCAAATTGAACCCTTTATGGATAAAGGACATGAGTCTGGTTTTTCTCATTCTCAAGTTCCAGGATACCGTGACTCCAGGTTAAGCATCATGTTAATTTTCTACTTTTGTTTTGCTTTAGGTACTAGGGAGCTGCTGTCTGGCAGAGTTCTAGAGCCTCTGCAGGTGGAGATGGCTATGGGGGTGGGGGTGGTGGGTGGGGGACAGGTTTCTCTGGAAAGGCAATTGAAGAAGCTCAAATCTGATATCCAGACGTGTTAAGTGTTTTGTAAGCCCTGTGTCATCTGCCAGAGGGGCAGACAAAAACCTTTCCATTGACATTTTCTTCAACACCAGGCTTGTTTTGAGAGTCTGGGCCAGGTGACAATGATGGCACCAAGAGCTTGTTTTCCCAATTGGAGTCAAAACATTTGCTGAGCAACCCCATAAATTGGCTAGACAAAAGTAAATAGGAAGTAGAGACATGGGAAAGGTGAGGTGACCACACAGCCCTGGGTGAAAGGATCACTGGAGGAAAGGATGCCACAGGAGAGGTCATGGTGACCAGCTACTCAGTTAACATGTGCCATTCATTCTTTCATTCTGCCACAGATATTTATGTAGCACCTACTGTATGCCAGACACAGCCCTCTATGCTATGAACACAATAGTGAATAAGGTCAACCAAGTTCCTGCACAACATTTTTCACAACTGACAACATTTTCCACATCACACATATGCCCTCCCTGCATCTTAATGTCCTTGCTCCCATCTCCACACACATCACTGCCAACAGCCTATTCTTTTTTTTTTTTTTTTTTTAAGTTTATTTCGAGAGAGCAAGAGCATTAGCAGGAGAGAGGCAGAGGGAGAATCCAAAGCAGGCTCCGTGCTGACAGTGTGGAGCTTGATACGGAGCTCAGTCTCACAAGCCATGACATCATGACCTGGACCAAAATCAAGAGTCAGAACGCTTAACTGACTGAACCACCCAGGCACCTGCCAACAGCCTATTCTTAAACCACATGGTTGCAGTGTCCTCATGTCATTTTCCCATCAGCCATCATGGACCTGGGAATCCTGATGGACTTTGCTCTTTGCAGAAGCTTGGGCAGTGCAGAGGCCCTATAATACCATCAGACCACACATGGGTTGTGAGGAGTCTGCTGTACCAAGATCGGCATTTACTGCAGATCGCACACCCAGGAAAGTTGGAATATATCAAGGAACTTACTGTCTTATCTCTTTCACCTTAAATGGGTGGCTGTTCAGTGTTTCACTCCAAATTCTCACCTTTTATGATTTTTAAATTTCACTGTGACATTTTCTTGCAGTCAAAAGTGGTCATCTTTAGTCTTTGAACCTTATCTAGGTTGGAAGTCTCATTTCATAGAATCCCAGTTAAGACACATTCATAATGAGAAATAATAAATTCAGGCCAACCGCAGAAGCACAGTAGCCTGTTAGAAAGGATAACAGCAATTCCTGCAAAAATAGGTGTAATTATTAGTTTGTATGATAGAATCTTTGTTCAGTTCATCTTCTCTATCAAGAAAGAATATGAAGAGAAATGGTGATTTGTGACTGTCTGGAAGCCTCATTAAAGTCCAATTGTTTAAATCTGAAGAGGTAAATTTCTCTGGACAATGCTATTAATTATCACTGCCTGGGTAGGTATCTGCATCTATACAGGCACCAGTAAATTACTAAAATAATTCACCCACCAGGCTTCAATAATAGATGCAGTTATTTTTTTCCTGGAAATTTGCTTTATTTTTCCCTTTAGTATTTCTAAATTATTCACATTACTTTTAACCATAGGAATGATAACAAAATTCTACCCTTTCTGGCTGAATCTCATATACTCTCAAGTCCCCAAATGTTTATTAACATGGTGTGGGCTCATGGTGTGGGCACATTGCTTCTTATAGGGTTTAAGGTCTTGGAATTCATTCTTTATGTATTTCCATTGCTTTACAAGGGAAATTGGTGCAAGCCCTTTCATTGCATGCCCCACTCCTGATCCTGGGCTTTCTCAAATATAACATCTCCCACTCCCTCCTGGAACTCTGCCTGTCCTCCTTCAACCCTTCATCAACTTGTTTCTTGCCCTCTTTTAACACTTTCCTATATAGAGATTATTCCAAAGAAATAATACCAATGCTTTGTTGGGGAGCAGAAATGAGGACCCAACTTATAGTTATAAAACAGGGCAGGCACTGCTGGCCTTGTCAGCTTATGTGAATCAGAGACCCAGGGACTGAAACAAGGTATATGCATCACCCCTCAATGGGGTTTGGTCTGCTAAGGGCGACAGATAAGAAACTACTTTCTGTATTGCTCCACTGGTGGCAGACTGGTCATGCTCACTGACTGGGCAGCCAGAAGTCTAAGCCATCTGACTAGGTTTGGATTGCCTGGCTGGCTGGGCTTAGCTCTCACAATAGAGTGTCCCCAGGCAAAGCCATGAAGCTGACTGTGGTTCCCAGGAGCAGAGACTATTTGGTATCCTGCTTGGCACTGCGCCTGTCACAAAAAGAGCCTTCAATGGGCATTTGCTGAAACTTTTACTAAGGTTTTTGGTGCTCTTGCATTTTTCCCACCCACCCATGTAGCCCATGGGATTGTCAGGCATCTGTCCATCCATACTACAGGAACAGATCTGATAAGCATCAACACTTTGAAGTTTAATAGGTCACCTCTTCCTTCTAGGAGCATTTTTGTTTGTTTTTGAAGAGGAATACAAATTTTTAAGCAAGCAAGACTATAGTTTTTAAAATAACAAGACAAATAGCTGCCACAGGGACAATTGAGTTCGGTGCACTTTATCAGTGCATCTTTCCTTGCAGGAAACGCTCACGCTATGGTAGATACTTCTGATTGTATTGAATACACAACAGCCATTTCCCCAGGTTGTTCTTGTCGATGGAGTTCTAATACATTCACATGTGGCTCTGTGCTTTAAGAAAGCAGGGCCCATTCTCAGCTGTGATTAATTTAAGGCAACCATGGTGGGTCTCTTCCCCTTGCTAACAATTGGCTTAGAAAAAGTCATGGTAACAATTATAGCCAATAAGATATAAGGAAAGGTTTTTGAGACGCATGGGGTGAGGCATGGGAAAGTATTTCTCTTTATCAATAGGCGTCAGTCTTATCATGGCCTCCACGTCTTGTGTGAGGATGCTATGGTTGGGGCTGTTGCCACCATCTTTTAACCATGAAGAGATGAGCTTAGGACCAAAGCCAACACCCTGAGGACAGCAGAGCATAATTATGAAAAGAATCTAGCTTTTGATGATGTTGAGCCACTAACTTAACTAACCCTGGACCTGCCATCTCTCAGACTGTTCCTCCTTTGAGAAAATATTATCCTTTATTGTTTAAGCCAGTTTTGGTTAAGGGTTTTTTCCTTATGGCCAAAAAACTAAACACAAGAGAGCCAACTTTGATCAGAAGATTGCCAAGCATGCAAGGACTCCAAGCGAGGTGAGTCAATTAAATTCTTTACATGGTGAATAGTCCCATGTCTGATCTTCTATTTTCCCATAGAAACCAGACAGTCAAGTGCTCCAGTGAACTATCTCCTTCCCTGAACTCTGTGGGGTGAATGTTGCCAAATTTAAATTCCACTTTGGAGAAGTCAGGAAACTTTTCAGGTGGATTTGAGCCTGAAAACCCAGGGATTTCTACCAGGCTTCTGAATTCACGGCCTCTTCGGGAATCCCTCCTATTCGCAGTGGCTGTCATGGTCTGGGTTCCAACATAGTGTCCTTCTAAATCTCCACACTGTGGGGCAGGGAGGCATGAGGACTGAGGGAGAAGTCAGCATTCCCACCATGGGTCCACCATGCTACCCTCTGCCCTGTACTGTCTGCCAGTGGCTTTACTTGCATGAGCATACTTTCTTTGGGAAGAATTTTTTTTTCTCTCTTTCTGATAAATTTCCTTTAAATTAGTCTCCCTGTGTTTAAAGTTTTTATCACTACTGTAAAGGAATGTGATGGTTTCAGACACTCCATCTGCAGTTCGAACTAACTTTGCGTGCTTGCCTCTGAAGAAAGTCTTTTCAGGTCATTCATTAGTTGCAAATGGGATAAGTAAACTGTCCTTCCCAGGCAAACTTTAACTGATGAAAAATAGCTAATGTAAACCAGGTGGGAAATGGACTTTAGATTGTAGGGTCTAAACACAAGGGCGGCGCCAGCTCCCATGATGGGGGTCGGTTATAAGCCTCCAGTTGGAGATGGCTCTCCTAGACGTGGAGAATGGAATCAGTACATCATGCATCAAGCAAAGACATGCGAAGTCTTCTAAAGAGGCAAAAAGAGTCCCCTGGGCAATAATCACATGTAGGAATTACAAGGCAAAATAAAGACAGGTCCCTCAGAGAATGTGCTGTTCATTCATGGCAGTGGATACAGTAGGAGCTATGCTGAACGGTCACTGTCTCCTGGGCAGCATTTGCAGCTTTGTATCTGTTCTATTTCATGAGGAGGGCACAGGTAATCCAAGACAAAGTAGTCCTTGCCCTAGTTCTGAGTTTCAAAATAGAGTTCTTAAGTCTACATAAGAGAGAGTAGTCTAAAAACCAAAGGGCTTTGATTTTTGACCTTGCCAAGGCAGGCTTTGTTGAGAAAGAATTTCTGCTGGCGTTCCAAAATCTTGCTTTTGATATCAAGAGCAAAGGTAGAAAACGGATCACATAGAGCTTGCACATTAAACTTAGAGCAGGAAAGAATGCATGCTGACTGAAGTACAGGCGTCTGGTTCATACAAAAAGAGGACAAAACTCCTCTTAGGGCAGATGGAGGAGTAGGGAGAGGATGGAGAGAAGAGAAAATGGCTAGCTGCTGGTGTTAATCCCTACTCCCTGACAACCACCTGATCCAACATGTGCTGGTGGATTCTAGACTCCCTCATTTGACATTTACTAAGTGCTTGATGCTGTTCCAGGTGCTTGAGCTATATCCCTGAACGAAACAAAGATGCCTGTCCTCCTGGAGTTTATAGCCTAACTGGGGAAGACAGATGTAACCAATAAACATAATAAATTATTCGGTGTAATCTGGTGATACAAGAAAAAATAGAGGAAGATAAGGATGCAAAGCCTGATTGAAATTCAAAGCCTGGGGACACCTAGCTGGCTCAGTCTGTAGAGCAGGAGACTCTTGATCTCAGGTGGTAAGTTTGAGCCCCACATTGGGTGTGGAGATTACTTAAAAATGAAATCTTTATTTTTTAATTTTTTCAATGTTTTTATTTATTTTTGAGACAGAGAGAGACAGAGCATGAGCAGGGGAGGGGCAGAGAGAGGGGGAGACACAGAATCTGAAGCAGACTCCAGGCTCTGAGCTGTCAGCACAGAGCCCGACACGGGGCTCAAACTCCTGAACCAAGAGATCATGACCTGAGCTGAAGTCAGATGCTTAACCGACTGAGCCACCCAGGCGCCCCAAAAATGAAATCTTTTAAAAAAAATTCAATGCCTGAACTCAACCACTTCACTATAGTTTTCTATTACAGTTTTTTGACCATGGGAAATCTACAAAGAACCTGTTTACATTAATGATTATAAGCAACTGGGCCCAGGCCTTTCCTGAGGCAAGGGAGGCACATGTGTAACAGGTCTTGAATATAATGAGAATCACCCATGAAAATATTTAAAGATGAGAAACAGGCCCCAGGGGAGGTCACAACTCAGCAGTGCATCCTGGAGCCTTAAATTTCTTCTGCGTTCTAAACTTTGCCTTTGGAAAAGGGAAAGACACCCACAAATTAAATCCAAACATCTCACAAAATGGCCTAAAGGATGAGCAATGGCACGCGTCTGGCCCCCAGGGGGCCGACCCTCAGACCAGAACTCCACTCTGCAAGGTTTGGTCATTTGCAAATGTAAACCCACTACTGGCTTCTTCCATCAGTCACACTGCCTAGCATTGCAGGGGCTTGCCGAAATGTTCACTTGTGTTTTCTTGTTCTCGTTTCTAAACTCACAACCAAGAAAATATTCGATAAGTAAAATTACCCATGACCTATAATCTTATCCACATTTCTTACAAAGGTTGTCTTTTCCAGACTTCAACGACTAGTTGAAGCCATCAGGAAGGGATTAGTGTTGTTATGAAATGTATAAACCATTGATTATACAAGATTCTCATCTTAGCCTTGGCATCTGGCAGTCTCCCCGTGTGTCCGAGGGTTCATGCGCATGTGTGCCTAGACACAGAATGTAGAAAGAGGGACCAGTAGATAAATAGACAAGTAGGTGATTATTTAAGGTTTAAATGTGGAATTGAAACATAAAATTTCTTTGCCTCACCATTCAGCCTAAAGGGCTATCTCACTGTGGGAAAGAATAAATGTCTACAGACATGTAGCAGAGGTCTTATTTGGGGAATATTAATCCATCCTCCACCACAGACAAGCACATGGTTCAGGCCTGACCAGTCATTTGAATTCCATTTCCCTGGCCATGGTGATTGACTCAGAAGGGGACCAACCTGGGCCAATGAGAGTCTTTCCCAGGACTTGGGTTGATGCTATCTGGAAAAAGATCTGTTCCACTAGGGCTGCTAAAGGGGTCAACTGTGAGCCTGTAGCTGCTTTGGCATATTTGTCTCTCTGTATGGAGTCAGCCTGAGGATGAAGCCAGGAGAAGAGGGACACAGTGTCCTCAGATGTCACTTGAGTCCTTGGATATAACTGCTCCTGAAGCTAGATGGACTTCCCAGTGATAGGAATTAATACATTTTCTTCTTTGCTTCAACAAAGTTAAACTGGGCTTTTGTCACTTGGAACCAAATCAATGTTAATATGCACAGGATTGTCAAGCAGAATGACCACTAATTGAGCATCTGCTGTGTGTTAGGCACAGTCCTAAGTGCATTACATCCTGTGTCTCATGATCTCCTCCTAATAGTGCTCTAAGTTGGTTGATGTTGCTGGATTTCAGAACAGGAAAGGACCTAACCATAAGATTAAGTTGCCCATCCAAAGACATACGGTTAGCAGGTAGCCTAGTGGAAATTTGGAGGCAGGATGCTAAGGCTCTTGAGTTCATGATCTTCCCACCCTTGGCACCAATGGTAGCACAGTTGGAAAAAGAGTTCTTATCACAAGACCCTGAAAATCACTTATTAGTGATTCTTAGATATTCATTTACCTGTTTGTGAGTGGGGATTAATATTTTATGAAATAAAGAATATTAGCAAAATTGGCAAATTATAAGTCTTTACCATTGGCTCTTGTTTTTAAACAACTTTATGGAAATATAATTCACATACCATACAATTCATCCACTTAAAGTATATAATTCAATGATTTTTAGTACATTCATATATTTGTACAATCATCACTACAGTCAATTTTAGAAATGTTCATCACCTCAAAAGGAAAACCATACCCTGTGGCTATCATTCCCCTCTCTCCTTGATATCTCTCCAATGATGCGCCCACCCATCACCCTCCCAGCCATAAGCAAGCACTAACCTACTTTCCATCTCTGTAGATTTCTTTATTCTGGACTTGCACATGAATGAAAGCATAGTGTATGGTCTTTTGAGACTGCTTTTTTTTTTAACTGAGTTATAAGTGACATTTGTTTTCTCATAATAACTTGTAAGATTTATTCTCAACTACTTTCAAATATACAATACGGCATTATTAACTACAGACACCATGCTGTACATTATATCCCCAGAACTTATTTTATAACTGGAAGTTTATACCTGTTGACTCCATTCACTGGTTTCTCCTATTCCCTACCCCTGCTTCTGACAATCCCCAATGATCTTGGTTTTGGTTTTTGTTACTATTTTGGGGTTTTTTTAGATGCCATATGTAAGCAAGATCATACAGTATTTTTGTCTTTCTCTGACTTACTATACTTAGCATAATGCTCTCAAGGTTCATCCTTGTTGTTGCAAATGGAAAGATTTCCTTCATTTTTATGACTGAATAATATTCCATTGTATACCTATACCACATTTTTATCCATTCACCCATAAATGGACATATAGGTTGTTTTCATATTTTGGATATTATAAATAATGCTACAATGAACATGGGGGTGTTTATATTTTTTTCTTGTTAGTATTTTCATTTTCTTTGGACGAATACCCAGAAATGGAACTGCTGGATCATATGATAGTTTTATTTTTAATTTTTTGAGGTTTTCCGTATTACTTTCCATAATGACTGCACCAATTTATATTCCTGCCAACAGGGCATATGGGTTCCCTTTCCTCCACTTTTTTGCCAACACTTATCATTTCTTGTCTTTTTGATAATAACCATTCTGTGAAGCTATAGGTGTGAGGTGATATGTCATTGTGGTTTCGATTTGCATTTCCTTGATGATGAGTAATGTATCTTTTCATGTACCTGCTGGCCATCTGTATGTCTTCTTTAAAAAATTGTTTACTCAGATCTTCTCATTTTCAACTAAGATTTTTTTTTTTTTTGCTATTGAGTTGTATGAGTTCTTTATATTTTTTGTATTAGCCCTTTATCAAATATATAATTTGCAAATATTTTCCCCCATTGGGTCAGTAGCCTTTCATTATGTTGATAGTCTCCTATGCTGTGCAGAAGCATTTTAGTTTGATGCTGCCCCATCTATTTATGCCTGCTTTTGTTGCATTCTCTTTTGGTGTCAGATCCAAAAAATATTCAAGACTAATGTCAACGAGCTTACCATATATATTTTCTTCTGGAAGTTTTATGGTTTCAAGTTTTACATTCAAATCTTTAATCCATTTTGATTAATTTTTGTGTATGGTGTAAAAATACTGGTCCAGTTTAGTTCTTTCCCATATGACTATCTATTTTTCCCATTATGAAGAGACCCTACCTTCCCCATTGTATATTCTTGGCTTCTTTGTTACAAATTAACCATACACATGTGGGTATGTTTCTGGGCTCTATTCTGTTTCATTCATCTATGTGCCTGTTTGCTGTTTGTTTAAGACAGAGACCACACTATCGTGCATGCAAGAACAGGGAGGGATGGCCAAATTGGCCAGGAGGAGGTCAAACTTTCACTCTTTGCAGATTCATGAATTCAGCAAAGTTGCAGGATATAAAATCAATACACAGAAATCAGTTGCATTCCTATACACCAACAATGAAGCGACAGAAAGAGAAATCAAGGAATTGATCCCATTTACAGTTGCACAAAAAAACCATAAAATACCTAGGAAAAAATCTAACCAAAGAGGTGAAAAATCTATACACTGAAAACTATAGAAAGCTTATGAAAGAAATTGAAGAAGACACAAAGAAATGGAAAAAGATTCCATGCTCCTGGATAGGAAGAACAAATATTGTTAAAATGTCAATACTACCCAGAGCAATCTACATATTCAGTGCAATCCCTATCAAAGTAACACCAGCATTCTTCACAGAGCTAGAACAAACAATCCTAAAATTTGTATGGAACCAGAAAAGACCCCAAATAGCCAAAGCGATCTTGCAAAAGAAAACCAAAGCAGGAGGCATCACAATCCCAGACTTCAAGCTATACTACAAAGCTATAATCATCAAGACAGTATGGTACTAGCACAAAACAGATACTCAGATCAATGGAACAGAATAGAAAACCCAGAAATGGACCCACAAGTGTATGGGCAACTAATTTTTGACCAAGCAGGAAAGACTATCCAATGGAATAAAGACAGTCTCTTCTGCAAGTGGTGCTGGGAAAACTGGACAGCAACATGCAGAAGAATGAACCTGGACCACTTTCTTACACCATACACAAAAATAAACTCAAAATGGATGAAAGACCTCAATGTAAGACAGGGAGCCATCAAAATCCTCGAGGAGAAAGCAGGCAAAAACCTCTTTGATCTTGCCCGCAGCAATTTCTTACTCAACACGTCTCCGGAGCAAGAGAAACAAAAGCAAAAATGAACTACTGGGACCTCATCAAAATAAAAAGCTTCTGCACAGCGAAGGAAACAATCAGCAAAACTAAAAGACAACTGACAGAATGGGAGAAGATATTTGCAAATGACATATCAGATAAAAGGTTAGTATCCAAAATCTATAAAGAACTTATCAAACTCAACACCCACGAAACAAATAATCCAGTGAAGAAATGGGCAAAAGACATGAATAGACACTTCTCCAAAGAAGACACCAGATGGCCAACTGATGCATGAAAAAATGCTCAACATCACTCATCATCAGGGAAATACAAATCAAAACCACAATGAGATACCACCTTACAACTGTCAGTATGGCTAGCATGAACAACTCAGGCAACAGATGTTGGCGAGGATGCAGAGAAAGAGGATCTCTTTTGCATTGTTGGTGGGAATGCAAGCTGGTGCAGCCACTCTGGAAAACAGTATGGAGGTTCCTCAAAAAACTAAAAATAGAACTACCCTATGACCCAGAAATTGCACTACTAGGCATGTATCCAAGGGATACAGGTGTGCTGTTTTGAAGGGACACATGCGCCCCCATGTTTATAGCAGCACTATCAACAATAGCCAAAGTATGGAAAGAGCCCAAATGTCCATCGATGGATGAATGGATAAAGAAGATGTGTGTGTGTGGTGTGTGTGTGTGTGCGCGCAAATCTTGCCATTTGCAACTACGTGGATGGAACTGGAGTGTATTATGATAAGTGAACTTAGAGAAAGACAAAAATCATATGACTTCACTCATCTGAGGACTTTAAGAGACAAAACAGATGAACATAAGGGAAGGGAAACAATAATATAAAAACAAGGAGGGGGACAAAACAGAAGAGACTCATAGATATGGAAAACAAACTGAGGGTTGCTAGAAGAGTTGTGGGGGGGGGGATGGGCTAAATGGGTAAGAGGCACTAAGGAATCTACTCCTGAAATCATTGTTGCACTATATGCTAACTAATTTGGGTGCAAATTAAAAAAAAAAAACAAGGAGGGATGGAAGGATGGAGGGAGAGGAAGAGAGAATCTTAATCAGCCTCCATGCCCAATGTGGAGATTTGTCATGGGGCTCACACTCATGAACTGTGAGATCATGACTTGATTCAAAATCAAGAGTCAGACTCTTAACCACCTGAACCACCCAGGCTCCTATGTGCCTGTTTTCATGTCAGTACCATATTCTTTTGATTATTCTAGCTTTGAAATATGGTTTTAAATCATGCCTTTAGCTTTGTTTTTTCCCCCTCAAGATTTATTTGGCTATTCAGGGTCTTTTGTGGTTCTATACAAATCTTAAGATTGTTCTATTTCTGTGAAAAAATGCCATTGGAATGTTGTTGGGACTGCATTGAATCTGTAGATTGCTTTGGGTATTATGGGTATTTTAACAATATTCTCCTAATTCATGAGCACAAAATGTCTTTATATTTATTTGTGTCTTCTTCAGTTTCTTTCCTCAGCATCTTATATTTTTCAGTGTACAGGTCTTTCACCTCCTTGGTTAAATTTATTCGTAGGGAATAAATGGGAACTACTTTGGCTGCATCCCATAACTTTTGGTATATTGTGTTTCCATTTTCATTTGTTTCAGGCATTTCTTTTTAGATTTTTTTTTTGATCCATTGGTTTTTCAGTAGCATGTTGTTTATTCTCCACATATTTGTGAAATTTCTCCTTTTCTTCTTGTAATTGATTTCTAGGTTCATACTTCTGTGGATAGAAAAGATATTTGATAGTTCAATCTTCTTAAAGTTATCAAGACTTGTTTTGTAGCCTCACCTATCCTGGAGAATGTTCCATGTACATCTGAGAGGAATGTGTGTTTTCCTGCTTTTGGATGGAATGTTCTTGTATATATTAAGTCCACGATCTAATGGATCATTTAAGGCGAATGTTTTCTTACTGATTTTCTGTCTAGAGGATCTATCCAGTGATGAAAGTGGGGCTAAACCCCTCTCCTATTATTGTATTGCTATTTCTTCCTTTATGTTTGTTAATGCTTGCTTTATATATTTAGTTACTTCTATCTTGGGTGCATAAATATTTGCAAGTGTTATATCCTCTTATTAGATTGGCCCCTTAATCCTTATGTAATGCTCTTCTTTGTCTCTTATTACAATCTTTGTCTTAATGTCTATTTTGTCTGATGTAAGTATAGCTACCACTGCTTTCTTTGCGTTTCATTTGAATGGAATATCTTTTTTTAATGCCTTCACTTTCCATATATGTGTGTCCTTACATATCAAATGAGTATCTTGTAGGTAGCATATGGATGGGGCTTGATTTTTTTTAATCCATTCACCCAATCTATGTCTTACGATTGGAGAATTTAGACCATATACATTTATATTTTTTTATTTTTTTTTTATTTTTTCAATATATGAAGTTTGTCAAATTGTTTTCCATACAACAGCTGGTGCTCATCCCAAAAGGTGCCCTCCTCAATACCCATCACCCACCCTCCCCTCCCCTCCCCTCCCTTCCCTCCCTCCCTCCCACCCCCCATCAACCCTCAGTTTGTTCTCAGGTTTTTTTTTTTTATTTTTTTTTTAACGTTTATTTATTTTTGGGACAGAGAGAGACAGAGCATGAACGGGGGAGGGGCAGAGAGAGAGGGAGACACACAGAATGGGAAGCAGGCTCCAGGCTCTGAGCCATCAGCCCAGAGCCTGACGTGGGGCTCGAACTCACGGACCGCGAGATCGTGACCTGAGCTGAAGTCAGACGCTTAACTGACTGAGCCACCCAGGAGCCCCAGTTTGTTCTCAGTTTTTTGTTTTTTTTTTTTTTTAATTTTTTTTTTTCAACGTTTATTTATTTTTGGGACAGAGAGAGAGCATGAATGGGGGAGGGGCAGAGAGAGAGGGAGACACAGAATCGGAAACAGGCTCCAGGCTCTGAGCCATCAGCCCAGAGCCTGACGCGGGGCTCGAACTCCCGGACCGCGAGATCGTGACCTGGCTGAAGTCGGACGCTTAACCGACTGCGCCACCCAGGCGCCCCTGTTCTCAGTTTTTAAGAGTCTCTTATGCTTTGGCTCTCTTCCACTCTGACCTCTTTTTTTTTTTTTCCTTTCCCTCCCCCATGGGTTTTTGATAAGTTTCTCAGGATCCACATAAGAGTGAAACCATATGGTATCTGTCTTTCTCTGTATGGCTTATTTCACTTAGCATAACACTCTCCAGTTCCATCCACGTTGCTACAAAGGGCCATATTTCATTCTTTCTCATTGCCATGTAGTACTCCATTGTGTGTATAAACCACAATTTCTTTATCCATTCATCAGTTGATGGACATTTAGGCTCTTTCCATAATTTGGCTATTGTTGAGAGTGCTGCTATAAACATTGGGGTACAAGTGCCCCTATGCATCAGCACTCCTGTATCCCTTGGGTAAATTCCTAGCAGCTCTATTGCTGGGTCATAGGGTAGGTCTATTTTTCACTTTTTGAGGAACCTCCACACTGCTTTCCAGAGTGGCTGCACCAATTTGCATTCCCACCAACAGTGCAAGAGGGTTCCCATTTCTCCACATCCTCTCCAGCGTCTATAGTCTCCTGATTTGTTCATTTTGGCCACTCTTACTGGCGTGAGGTGATATCTGAATGTGGTTTTGATTTGTATTTCCCTGATGAGGAGCGACGTTGAGCATCTTCTCATGTGCCTGTTGGCCATCTGGATGTCTTCTTTAGAGAAGTGTCTGTTCATGTTTTCTGCCCATTTCTTCACTGGGTTATTTGTTTTTCAGGTGTGGAGTTTGGTGAGCTCTTTATAGATTTTGGATACTAGCCCTTTGTCCGATATGTCATTTGCAAATATCTTTTCCCATTCCGTTGGTTGCCTTTTAGTTTTGTTGGTTGTTTCCTTTGCTGTGCAGAAGCTTTTTATCTTCATAAGGTCCCAGTAGTTCATTTTTGCTTTTAATTCCCTTGCCTTTGGGCATGTGTCAAGTGAGAAATTACTATAGCTGAGGTCAGAGAGTAGACCATATACATTTAAAGTAATTATTGATATTTAGGTACTTATTGCCATTAAAAAAATTATTTTCTAGCTGTTTTGTAGTTCCTGTGTTTCTTTCTTCTCTTGCTCTCTTCCTTTGAGACTTGATTTTCTGTAATGGTATGCTTCGATTTCTTTCTCTTTCTCTTTTGTGTAATTACTGTAGATTTTTACTTTTAGGTAACCATGAGGCTTATATAAAACAACTTATGTTTATTACATGCTACTTTAAGTTGATAAGTTTGAATGCATTCTAAAGCTCTACATTTTTACTCTCCCCTTCCCACATTTTATATTTTTTATTTCACATTTTATATCTTAAAATCATGTGTATCCTTTATCTAATTATTGTTTTTAGTTATTTTTTACTGCTTTTGTCTTTTAACCTCCATACTAGCTTTGTAAGTGATTAATTACCATTACAGCATCAGATTATTCTAAGTTGTACTATGTATTTAACTTTATCAGTGATATTTATACTGTCATATGTTTTTCTGTTAGTAATCAGCACCTTTCATTTCTACTTAAAGTACCTTTAACATTTCTTGTAAGGCTGATCTAGCAGGATGAATTCCTTTAGCTTTTGCTTATATGGAAAACTCTTTATCTCTCCTTCAATTCTGGATGACAACTTCTCCAGACATTTGACTGGCAGAATTTTTCTTTCAGCACTTTGAATATAGCATGCAGAGTATCTGCTGAAAAATCTACGAGTTGTCTTATGGGGATTTTCTTGCACATAACAAGTTGATTTTCTCTTGATGCTTTTAATATTCTCTTCTTGTCTTTAACTTAACATTATGATATGAATCTCTTGTGTGTAATTCTTTGGGCTTCCTGGATCTGGATGACTGTTTCCTTCCTAGAATAGGGAAGTTTTCAGTCATTATTTCTTCAAATAAATTTTCTGCCCTTTTCCCTCTCTTTCTCTCTCTTTTCAGGAGCCCTACTACGTGAATGTTGGTCTGCTTAATGTTGTCCTACAAGCCCCTTAAGCTATTTTCTCTTTTCATTCTTTTCACTTTTTGCAGCTGATTGTGTTAGTGCCAGTGCCTGTCTTTGAGTTCACAGACTCTTCTACTTCATCCAGTCTGCTTTTGAACCTCTCCTGTGTATTTTTCAGTTGAGTTATTGTACTTTCAACTCTGTAACTTCTACTCGGTAATTTCCTATATTTTCTGTGTGTTAAAATTTTCACTGTGTTTATCCATCCTTCTCCCAATGTGGTGAGCATCATTATGACCATTATTTCAAACTCTTTATTAGGTAAGTCACCTATCTCCATTTCATCAAGGACTATTTCTGATGTTTTATCTTCTTCTTTTGTTTGTAACATATTCCTCTGGTTCTTCATTTTTCTTGACTCTCTGTTGGTTTCTATGCATTAGATAAAACAGCCACCTCTCTCATTCTTAAGAGTGGCCTCATGTAGGAGATGAATCTTATTGTTCAAACTTGCTCTAGCTCTTGATTGTCTCTCAAACCTTTGTGATTGGCCAACCAGCCTATTTTAGATTTAATGACTGCTAGTAGTTGAGAGTGTGCCATGACCAGTTAGCGTCCCAAAGAGGAAGATTTCAGTCAGCACCTAGATTCAGGCTGATTGGAAGCCAGATCCTCAGGCAGCAGCTTTTAAAATATGCAAATATGTGCAGTTCTATGGGACCTCAAGTTTAAGTCCCACTGGCCACCATAGCTAGGCAATTTAGAGGTGTCTCCTGTGTGGCTGTTGGAATAAATCAGGGCACCAAATGAGTGTACAAGCACTTTCGATAAGCTAATGGAGCTCTTTAACAGAGCTGTGGTGGTAGCCACAAAAATCTGGGAGCCAGACATCAGTACAGGTACCTTTCTGGGAGATACCAGTGAGCTGAAGTGAGGCAGAGGAGAGGACAAAGATGATGTTCACTGGCCTCTGTCCCCAGAGCACCTCAGTAGGCTGCTAGATGTGTGCCAAACCAGATGCCTGCCACTCAGACCAATGCTCCAGGATAAGCAGATAGGCCTCTTTCAGGGAAAGACTGGGCACACGTTTCAATCTAATATTTATGCAGTGCCCTGGGGATAGTGGCCGACCAAACTGATCTCTCCAATTGTTTCAATCTCCATGGGACCCAGGAAGACAAGCTCTGCTGGCCACCAGATCCAGACAATCAAGGAGTGGCCCTGGGCACCAGCCACAAAATCCAGGGCACTAGACACTGTAAATGCTCCTTTTGGAAGATATTGGTGCTTTGGAGTATGGCAGAGGGAGAGCACAAAGATAGCACCTACCCTCCAAAGTCTCTGGAAAGGATTACAGTAAGCCCTTAGATATGTGTTTAATTAGAAACACAGGCCACAGCTACAAAGATAAGCTAATAGGCCTTTTTCACAGAAAGGCTGGGCTTCTTGGACTGTTGCCTCTTGCTGTGTCCTGGGGATAGTAGATGGTTAAGAATACTTTCTTTATTAGTTATGGTCCTGTGGGATTCATAAGTTTAAGCCCCAGAAGTTCACAGAGTCAGTGATCTAGAGGTGCTCATTAGGCACTAGCCACAAAATTCAGGGTGCCCGACAGGGCTACAGTCTCCTTTCTGGGAGATACCAGTGAACTAAAAGGAGGCAGAGGGAAAGTGAAAAAGTGATGTCCATTGGCCTCTGTCCTGAGAATATTTCACTTGGCCCCTAGACACATGTTAAATTAGATGCTTACTCCTCAGGCAGACACTTTAAGATAAGCAAATAAGCCTCTTCCACAGAAGTTCTGGGTGCTTTTCAGCTAGCTGCCTCTGCACTGGGCCCTGGATGGGTATATCTGAGCTTACAAGCCCTTTAAGAGCCTTTTCTCACTCACTGTAGCCTTGTGGGTCTTATAGATGTGGGCCCCATTGGCTTTCAGAGCTAGATGTTTTGGGGACTCATCTCTCGGGTGAAGGTCTTAACAGTTGGGATGTCCAGGGGTGCCTGGGTGGCTCAATCGGTTAAGCATCTGACTTCGGCTCAGGTCATGATCTCACGGTTCACGGGTTTCATCCCTGCATCGGGCTCTGTGCTGACAGCTCGGAGCCTGCTTCGGATTCTGTGTCTCCCTCTCTCTCCCTGCCCCTCCCCCATTCATACTCTATCAATGTCTCTCAAAAAATAAATAAATGTTAAAAAAAAATTTTTTTTAAAGTTGGGATGTCCAATAAGGACTTCAAAACCTACATTCCTTTGGAAGAAGCTCTAGGTTTTGAGTCCCTTCCTCATTGTAGGTCACCATGCCATAGGTTGGGTTTATGGTAAAATTGTGTTTCAGCCTCTCCTACCTGCTTTGATATGGGTTTATTGTTTATTTGCCTGATATATGAGTCACTCTGCTAGTTTTGGGTGTTTTTTATTTTTTCAGAGGAAGTTGTTCCATAAGTAGCTGTAGATTCAGTGTATCTGTGGAAGGAGGTAAATTCAGGATCTTCCTACATTGCTATCTTGAATCAGAATCCATGACTGCCTTCTTTGTTTTAGTATAATGTTTCTAAGGTTTATCCATGTTGTAGTATGTATAATATTTCTTAATATTTTTTAATATTTATTTATTTTTGAGAGAGAAACAGAGTGTGAGCAGGGGAGTGGCAGAGAGAGACAGACAGACAGACACAGAATCTGAAACAGGCTCCAGGCTCTGAGATGTCAGCACAGAGCCCAGTGTGGAGCTTGAACCCACGAACTGTGAGATCATGTCCTGAGTCAAAGTCAGATGCTTAACCGATTGAGCCACCCAGGCACCCCTCATTTCTTTTTATTTTACTAATAATTCTTGGCCTCTTTTGATATCCTTTTTCATTCCTTTAAGACTTCCCTGAAAGCTGAGCCTCCCTTCCCCTGAAAACATATATATATGTAACAGTTTCTAAGGGTTCGTAGATCCCTTGAATCCCATCATGGAGCCCAGTATAAATGTATCAATGTAGATCCCTTGAATCCCATCATGGAGCCCAGTATAAATGTATCAATGTAAGTATTCATTACTAAAAGCCAGACATGAGTTTAAATGGCAGTTCTTTGCAGTGGGGTGTCTTTCCTATGTACGTGTAACTCTGACCAAAGTAGGCCCCACCAAGCAGTATTCTGTAAGGAGACTGCTTTCCTGGGAACCTACTCCAAGCAGAACAGAACTGCAATACTCAAATAGGCTCATTGGGCACATGCCACCCTCACTAACAACAGCTGCAGAGATTCTCTCAGGACTTTATGAAGATACAAAAGGATTAAATGAGAATGACTAAACAGCATGAAATAAGAACTATGTGCAGTTTACTATATAGTAAACTTTATAGTAAACATGTACAGTATGTTTATATAATGGGCTATAAATGATACACAGAGGGCCCTGGTAAGAGTTTCCAATTCCTCCTTGCTAGATACTGGTGAAAGCTTATCAAGTGTGGCTGAGAATATAGTCTCTTGTCTGGACAAGTCAGGGTTGTGATGATCCTCTGAGTTTCCCATATTGTCCCCCTAACCTAATAATCTGCACTTGGAGTGTGGCTTCCTCCTAGCAGGGCCCTTGATAACCATGGAAGAAAACTTTTTATGCAGTAGCTGGGATGGGGACTAATCAGATAATCGAAAATACAGGTTTGAGATGAGCTATCCTTTAGGGGCACCTTGGTGGCTCAGTCGGTGAAGTGTCTGACTTTTGATATCAGCTCAGGTCATGATCTCACAGTTTGTGAGATTGAGCCCCGCATCAGGCTCTGCACTGACAGGTGGAGGCTACTTGGGATTCTCTCCCTCCCTCTCTCTCTCTGCCCCTCCTCTGCTCGCATAGGTGCTCTCTTTCTCAAAAATAAATGTTAATAAAAAGATATATTTTTGACATTATATTATCTTTAGCTAACACAAGGAAAAGATATATATGTATATTTAACATTTTATTTTTACTTACAGCATATACTAGGTTCAGCTAAGCATATGAAATTACTGATATGCAACTATTTCCGACATTCAAAGTAGAGCTTTCGTAGGACACAACCTAAAAAAGGTGTTCATTTAAATCTTGGTCTTCTGATCAGCATTCCAAATCACTTTTTTTTTTTTTTTGTTATTATCTATACCTATATGTATCCTCTACAATTTTTGTTTGTATTTTATTGAAGTAGACCTAAACTTGCAGGCATTTGTTCTGGAATCTGAATATAGAATATATTTCTAGGGTTGTTTTTTTTTTTTCTCTTTAATCTCTTATAGTTGTCTTACCCATACAGCTATTGCCCATAATCTGATAACAGCCTTTTCTCTACAGACTGACTTTTGTTAAATCTTTCCAAGCTTCCAGGTATTTTCTGAAGCAAATACCAAGGACTAGTTTCAGGCAGAATCCTGAAGTTGGTCAAAGTTATCTCCAGTACATTTCCTCCCACTTACCCTCATTTACCTCAGGGTGAATTCTGATTCAAGATAGCAATGTAGGAAGATCCTGAATTCACCTCCTTCCACAGATACACTGAATCTACAGCTACATATGGAACAATTTCCTCTGAGAAAATAAAAACAACCAAAACTAGCAGAGTGACTCATGCATCAGGCCCCCACTGGTCAGACCAATCTCAGATGGAGTTGCTAAGACCCATCTTCTAAGGATAGGATGTGATCTTCACATGGCTCTCTTGCCTTCCTCTCCTCTGTCTCAGGGCTCTGGTCACTCTAAGTTTATCTGCAGGTGTTAGGATATGCTCGCTTCTTTCCAAACTCACTGGTACTTTGGTCCAATCTACCATTGACTCCCACTTGGACTTCTGTAACAGCATCCTACCTATTTCCTGGAATCCTCTCTGACTCTATCCAACGTTTTTTTTTTTTTTTTTTTCACAAAGCAGTCACAGTGGGTCTTTATGAGGTACAAATCTGATCATGTCACTCTCCTTTTGAAGGTTTTCATTGGCTTCCCATTCTCTTAGAATAGAGACCAAACTTGTCAAAAGTACCCTTGAGGTTCTTTAAGACCTGGCCTTGCCTACCCTTCCATGCCTTTGTGCCTCACACCTCTTCCCTTGCTCTCTGTGTTCCAAGAATTTTGTCTTCTTTCAATTCGTCATGTACTCTATGCTCTTCTCTGCCTCCAGATCTTCTGTTCCTTCTCCCTGGGATACCATCAGTTTTATCACTCAGTTGCACGCAGAGAGCCCTTCTCCCATGGTCTAAAATCCTAGAGTACCCGGTAGCACCCTTTTTGGAATGTTCTTCAGACTTCAAATTCCTAGTCCAACATCTGACACATTCAATGGACTTTAAGATACATGGGGAGAGGAACTTTCCTTGTTGTGATTGTTGCTCTATCCCCAACACAATATCTGGCACTCAATAGATATTAACAGATATTTGTTGATTCAATAAATATATATGGTACCCTTCTCAGAGTATTTGTCTCTGAATAAAAACACTTAGTAACATGAAACCTGTTAATTTCAAAGCACCCCAGTAGGCCAGTTGATAAGGTACTTATGGGCAGACTCACATTTTCATGTGCCTACTGGATTACATCATGTTGGGGAATTAAGAGCCTATAGGCTATCAAGAATGAATTTTGAATTCATCTCTTCCCAGTTCATATTCCATTATATTTATTTCTCAGAATTATCTTGAGTCCTGGATTCTTTCTCTTGAGAAGTTTCTGGGGATCCCATAATTTAACTACTTTTGTATTTGTCCCCTATAAGGTACATGGAAAATAAAATAATGTGGCAGGGGTGCCTGGGTGGCTGAGTCAGTTAATTATCTGACTCTTGATTTTGGCCCAGGTCATGAGCCCAGGGTCATGAGATAGAGCCCCACATCAGGCTCTCTAGTGGGCATGCAGCCTGCTTGAGATTCTTTCCCTCCTTCTCCCTCTGTCCCTCCCCTGTTTATGTGTGGACACTCCTTATCTATCAATCAATAAAGTAAAACAAATAAGCAAATAAGTGGCAAAAGACACTGGCGTGGAGAAATGTCTCAGTCTTTCCACGCTCCTGAGAGCACAACACACTGGGAAGGGTAACAGAGCATTGGTCTCCCGCAGATGGGCCTTCAGTCTCCTCACTGGTGCTCTTGTCCACTCCAGCCTTCTGCTCTGACACTATGTGAGGCTGTGTCTTTAAGTGAGAAAGAAACTCACAAAGGAAGTATAACCTCGTCTTTGAGGTGATTGTTGAAATAAGCTTGCTTTGGTACACTGAAGACATTTTCCACTTCATTTTCCATTTTAGGACTCATCAGTAACTTCCTGTATCTCCTTTTAAACAGACATCTTTGGCCAGAGAGGAGAAGCTGGTAACGTAAAAATAGCCAGATATCTGGTGATATTTCAAAGGCATAATGGAGAACTGTGACACATTGCTGTGTTGTGGGGCTCAGTTTATGTCTTCCATCTTCCTCAGGAAGACAGAAGAATTAGTCTGGTTTATGATGAGTTTTGTGTATGTTTATTGGAAAATGTTCTGCTTCAAAGAGACCTTTAACCTCTAGCCAAATGCACACTTCAGGGAAGATCCTCTATGTAGACCCGTGTGCACTTACTACATGGCACATTTCAGACACGGCAGTTTCACGAGTTCCCAGATGCCAGGCTGAAGACAATATATTGTCTGTTGGCTTCAGTCAACCCTGGGCTATTCATCACTTTCTCTTGATGATACACTCAGCCATGCTCCTGGGTTTAGAAAATCAAAGTGCTGAAAGCATAAGGGCATATTATCTGGAGTACACCTACAGAAGCTCAGTTCTGATTAGGGCTATTGTTTAGGTTTACGACAAGTTCCTCACAAACCATTAGGTTTAGAGTTTAGTGTGTGGAAGACACATCTGAGGCTTCTTGCACCAGACCAAACGAGACCAGACACACAGATATTTCACGCAGTAACCACAAAAACATTCCTATCTTTTAAATAGAAGAAGCCAACCTATTATAACCTGCTCTGCAAACACTCATTTTATTTATTCATTCTCCTTTGACGCTTGGCACTTAACCTGAATGGTTTTTTGTTTTGTTTTGTTTTGTTTTTTAATGTTTTCAGTTTGACCAAACAGGAAGTAGAGAGCATCATTTGATTTTAAATCTCTTTTCCTGAGTAGATATTTTGGATACAAAACAACAGTTAAACCCTATTTGTTTGGGACACGTACGCAGGTAATTTGAGACACTTAGGGATTTCCCCCTTCTCTTTTCCCTGTCCACATCTGTGCTTGTAGGACAATGTCTCTGGAGATCCATTAACTTAGCCATTAGGTCAAGCAGGCACCCATGGTTTATGAATAGTAAGCAAGACCATGTAGGAAAAAACAAAACACAACCATGGTGAGCAAGAACATGAGGGTGGTGGGGGATGCACTGATCAAAACAGAACGGGACAGCCTGGCCAGGGAAGACGCAGCCGCCCTATAGGTGTGGCTGGAGTATCCACCCTAGGATGGTTGGGTCTGCTGGGGCACTAATTATTTTGCAGTCAGAAAGTGCCTGATGAAAGGCTTAAAGGAGAAATTCAATGCAGTTTCCTTTTATCTGCCTCTCCAATTGATGTCTATACAGAGCAAGCAGGGCTCCTCAAACACGCCAGCCTGTTTCAGATACACAAGATTAAGTAGCTAGTGACATTCAAGACCAATCGGCCCACCCAGGAGGACTGAAGCCAGCGGAAAAGCTGTCAGATTTCTCCTTTTCTCCATTAATCTTAAAGCTTTTCAATGGTGCCAGGTCGCATCTCCATCAGACAAGCTGGGAAGAGTGTCCAGCAACTTTCCACACCCCCACCCCCGCACCCAGAAGAGTAACCCCTTCAGTGCTGAGCTGGTCTCTCAGGACTCAGGGCTTTCTCTTCTGGTCAGAAAGATCCTCACTGGCCCTGTGGCCTCACAACTCTGGGGGAAGCTAGAAGCGATGGTGGACTCCTTCCTTCTGCATGCACAGCTGGTCCACTCCCCAGAGGCTGTGACACACAGGTGTCAGAGCAGCTGTCCTGGAGGAGACAGCTTTTTAGGGGTAACTGTGGGAGGACCGAGAAAATGGGTGCCCCCTCAGTAGTCCACGCTTTGCTATACCACACGGCTGTGGGGTTGGCGGAGAGGGGCAGCCAGGGGGGAAAGATGAGAGGAAAGCAGAAGAAAGGTCATGCAAATAAAGGGAAATGGTCTGGATTTGTAACACTCCTTCCCCCACACCTCACTGCTAATCTCTCTGGAAGCAGGTGACAACCTGGACAAGAAGTCACCAGTAGTGAGCAAAGGAACCTGTCTGCCAGCTTGGATGGAAGCTTTTGCTGAGTCAGAGTTTCCGAGAGCTGACAGGAGTGGCTCCATGAGCACGGTGGGGGTGGGTGATGCCTCTGGCTCGCAGAGCACCAGCATTGCCTTTGAAGATAGGACGCAGGAAACCGCTGGCTGGAAGGGCCCACGGTCTTTTCTTTCTTTCTATGTACCCCTGAGAGCTCTTTCTGGAGCGTTTCTCTCCCAATCAGTCTCAGTCTGCCCCAACAATAGGTGTCTGAGAAAGCTGTGGGCCCAGTTCCTTCAACTGGGGGTGATTTATGGCAGCAGGTAGAGACTGATCCTGCTCAAAAACTAAACTCTGGCCTCCGCTAAAATCTTCCACAGCTCATATATTTTTAACACACACACACACAGAGTCTTGGTCCCAAAAACCCCATTCTTGAGCAGCATAGATCACTCTCTGGATGGGTTATCTTGTTCCCATTAGTAGGTGTGTGCTTCCCACAGCTCCTACCCCACCCCAGATGGCTGCTGGCAGCAAGGGCTCAGCCTCTTTCCCAAATGCAGGGATTATAAAATAGACCTCTGGGTGACTCGCTTTAGGGCAACTTTCTGCACAGTCCCCAGATGCATTTAAATAACTTTTGTGACATCAAAGAAGTCACTCTCTGTATCAGTCCTGGCGAAACCAGGCCATCACCCAGAGTGAATAGCATCTCTTAATTAGATTAAAATGTTAATGAGCATAAAGCTATGCTAAAATAGACTTGTCCTATCAGCCTCACCTAAACTGGGTAGAACAGATGTGCCATTGTTGAGTGTATTAATATCTCTCCTCAAAGGAAAATCATCCTCCAAGGAAACAAATGATAGGTGTAATTATATCTAGGCATAATAGCATATATATTGAACATTGCCTTTGTCCGTATCATACAAATACATTTATCCTAATTGACCATGATTCAATACTTTGTTAAAGAAACAGCCACCAATAAAGAGTGCCCAACACAGGACTGTGCATGGAGTTGATACTAAACAATTTTTAAATTTATTATGTGCGTGTTCTAACTAATGCATTCAGTATACAAAGCACTTAGGTATTTGTATGGAATGTAAATTTCTAGCAACAGCATGATCCAACCTCTACTATTACAGTTAAGAAAAAGATAAGGACTCCCACGAAGGGAACTTAAGCCGCTGAGGGCAGGTGTTTTGTCTAGGAATGTAACAAACAGAGGCTTTGTGTGATCAGACTCTCTCAAGGAAAGGCCAGCACTCAAGATCATAATCACCCTATATGGCCTGGGCCCAGCCTGGGTGGCTAGGCCGGCGGCTTGTGCTTCTCACCGTCCCTCATTGGCACCTGCCAAATTCTGAGGAAAAAGGAGGTCCTGTAGAGGGAACTGGTGAATGAATTGAATGAGAGTCCGGGAAGGTAGCCGGCTTCTGGCTGCAGGTGGTCAGCATGATAGATCCTTATTTGCAGCCTCCACAGCTTTCCCTTCTTCCTTTAAAGGCATCAGCACATTTTACGGTCCTTTAGAAATTCAGAACTGGCTGAGCACCATGGGGAGAGGAAGGAGAGAGGAATCACTCCTTAGTTGGCCCTACCTGGGGGAGATGAAGGGCTGGAAGTCCGCCATGTGTAGAGCTTCTGGCACAGGGCACCTCATACACTGTGCTGTCAGAATTGCCTCCTAACCGTAGAGAGGAAAGAGCTAAACTTGGCTGTTCTCTTCTACAGTCTCCTTCCTTGTCTGGGCCCACCTGGAGAGGCTGAGAACTTGATTAGTTGGATACGGCACTCCTTTGAGAAGTTTTCTGAGCCTCCAAGGCATGGAGCCAGTCACACACCAGCCACCACTGGCTCTGTGGACATTATCAGGCCCTTAGGAAACTGGAAAAACAAGATTTGCCTTGGAATTTTACTGTCATAAACTAGCTTCCTCCCTCCAACCGCCCCACCCCAACTCCTATTAAGGCCAACCAGGTCTAGGTAAAAATAAACTGTATCTTCATTTCTTCAAAGGCAGATATTTAAAGAGTTTTTGAAAGTAATCTCTACACCCGACGTGTGGCTCAAACTCACAACACTGAGATCAAGAGCCACTGCTCTTCCCACTGAGCCAGCCAGGAGCCCCAGGAAGACTTTATTCTGACAGATGGAAGCAATTCTCAGTGTTGGACTCCAGCGCCGCCTCCCTTTCTTTTCTGTATAATCTTCTGGAGCAAAACCATAACTGAGCATAATAAGTGTGGTCATAGTTTATAAAAGATATTCTTATGGGAAAGGGGGGAGGAGAAGAGAGGGAAACAAACCACAAGAGCCTCATAAAAACAGAGAGCAAACTATGAGTTGACAAAAGGAGGTGAGTGGGAAATGAGCTGGATGGGTGATGGGTACTAAGTAGGGCACTTGTGATGAGCACTGGGTGTTGTATGTAAGTGGTGAATCACTGAATTCTCCTCAAACCACTGCATGTTAACTAAAATTTAAATGTAGAAAAAGGAAAACAAATTTTTCTTTGATAATTCAATATAGAATTGGTACCTTGCCTGTATTTGGATTTAAGATCAGTGAATCAGTTTTCTAGATCTCTCAGTGAATTCCAAATAAATTTATAATTTATTTATTTTCTCTTCCATTACAGAAAGAGAAAAAAGTTGTGATTTAGGTTTGGAAATAAAGTGGTGGGGAACCCTAGCAGCACTTGCTTAACACTCTATGATTGAGAGGAAACTGGACCTTTGTAGAAGTTCTCTCTCTACTCCATCCCCCCTTGTTCTATTTTTTTTCCTTTTCTTTTTTAATTGAGATATAATTGACCTACAACTTTATGGTAGTGGCAGGTGTATAACATAATGACCTGATATTTGTATATATTGTTAAATGATCATCACAATACATTGAATTAACATCCATCACCATATCTAGTTACAATTTCTTTCTGTGATGAGAATTTCTAAGATCTCTCAGGAACCTTTATAAAAAATATTTATTTATTTTTGAAAGAGAGAGACAGAGTCAGAGGGAGACTGCGCACAAATGGGAGAGGGACAGAGAGAGGGAAACACAGAATTCAAAGCAGGCTCCAGGCTCTGTGCTGTCAGCAACTTTCAAATATACGATAGTGTATATTTTTAAGTAAGCTCTGCACCCAACTTGGTGCTTGAACGCACAACCCCAACATCAAGAGTCTCATGCTCCATTGACTGAGCCAGCCAGGTTCCCCTAGGATGGAGTTTTAACTATAATCTACATGCTGTACAGTATATCCCCAGGACTTATTTATTTTATAACTGGAGTTTGTACCTTTTGACCCCCTTCACCTGTTTTTCCCACCCCTACCCCCTGCCTCTGGCAACTACCAATCTGTTCTCTGTGTCCGTGAGTTCAGGTTTTTCAGGAATTTTTGTTTTTGTTTTGAATTCTACATATAAGTGAGATCATACACTTTCTCTGACTTATTTCACTTAGCATAATGCCCTCAGATCCATCCATGTTGTCCTAAATGGCAAGATTCCATTATTTTTTATGGCTGAATAATATCTAATTTTATTTGTTATACATATGTATATAATTGTAAATTATAAATAATAAACTTATTATATATATATATATATATATAATTGTAAATAATGCAATAAACACAGAAGTCTTATAGCTTTTCAAGTTAGTGTTTTCATTTTCTTTGGATAAATACCCAGAAATGGAATTGCTGGATCATACGGTAGTTCTGTTAATTTTTTTAGGGACCTCCACACTGTTTTCCATAATGGCTGCACCAATTTTCATTCCTGCCAGCAGTGCACAGGACTCCTTTTTATCCACATTCTTGCCAATATTTATCTCTTGTCTCTTTTTTTTTAATGTTTATTTATTTATTTTGAGAGCAAGAGAGGGCATGAGCAGAGGAGGGGCAGAGAGGGAGAATCCCAAGCAGGTTCTGAGCTGCCAGCACAGAACCTGACGTGGGGCTTGATCCCACGAGCCATGAGGTCATGACCTGAGCTGAAATTGAGTCGGACATGCAACCGACTGAGCCACCCAGGTGCCCTTTTTGTCTTTTTTATAATAGCCAGTCTAACAGGTATGAAGTTATATTGTGGTTTCGATTTACATTTCCCTCATGAGTATTGATGTTGAACACCTTTTAATCAATCTGTTAGTCATCTGTATGTCTCTGGAAAATACCTCTTCAGATCCTCTGTTCGTTTTTCTTTTTTTTTTTTTTTAATTTTTTTTTCAACGTTTATTTATTTTTGGGACAGAGAGAGACAGAGCATGAACGGGGGAGGGGCAGAGAGAGAGGGAGACACAGAATCGGAAACAGGCTCCAGGCTCTGAGCCATCAGCCCAGAGCCTGACGCGGGGCTCGAACTCCCGGACCGCGAGATCGTGACCTGGCTGAAGTCGGACGCTCAACCGACTGCGCCACCCAGGCGCCCCCTCTGTTCGTTTTTCAATCAGGTTGGGGTGAGGTTTTTGTTGTTGTTTGTTTTTACTATTGAGTTGTAAAAGTTCTTTTTATATTTTGATATTAGCCCTTTATCAGATAAATGATTTGCAAATATTTTCTCCCGTTTGGTAGGTAGCCTTTTCGTGGTGTTGATGGCTTTCTCTGCTGTGCAGAAGCTTTTTCATTTGATGATGTTCCACTTGTTTATTTTTGCTTTTGTTGCTTTTGCTTTTGGTGTCCCATCCAAAAAGTATTCTCCAAGTCTAATAATGTCAAGGAGTTACTGCCTATGTTCTCTTCTGGAAGTTTTATGGTTTCATGTGTTACATCAAGTCTTTAATCCAACTTGAGTTAGTTTTTAGATAATATGTAAGATAGTGGTCCAATTTCATTCTTTTGCATTGTAGTTGTCCAGTTTTCCAGCACCATTTATTGAAAAGACTGTCCTTTCCTCATTGTATATTCTTGGCTTCTTTGTTACAAACATATATGCATGAGTTTGTTTCTGGACTCTCTCTTCTGTTCTATTGATCTATTTGTTTTTATGCCAATACCATACTGTTTTGGTTACCATAGCTGTGTAAATAGTTTCAAGTTGGGGGAATATGATGCTCTATCTTTTTCTTTCTCAAGATTGCCTTGGCTATTCAGGGTCTTTTGTGATTCCATACACATTTTAGGATTGTTCTATTTCTGTGAAAAATGTCATTGGGGTTTTGATAGAGATTGCTTGAATCTGTAGATTGTTTTGGGTTGTATGGGCATTTTAATACTACTGATTCTTCCAATCCATGAGCATGGTATATCTTTATATTTATTTCTGTCTTTAATTTCTTTCATCACTGTCTTATCATTTTCAGTGTACAGGTCTTTTACATCCTGAGTTAAATTAATTCCTAGGTGTTTTATTATTTTTGAAGCAATGTAAATTGGATTGTTTCTTTCTTTCTTTCTTTCTTTCTTTCTTTCTTTCTTTCTTTCTTTCTTTCTTTCATCATTCCTTATATCCTCCTTGTATTTTATCTTGTGGAGGTAGAGACCCATTTGTCCAGAACCAGAATCACTTGGTTCTTTGATTGTATTGGACCTTTTCAGTGTATATGTTATTCCAAGTGTGTGTTGCTACCCATATGCCTTTCCACCTTTTCTGAATCTTAACCACAAAGTAATCATTATGAGGAAGAGCATCTAAGTTTTAATTACATTGAAATATGGAATAATGTCCAGTCGGATAATACTCAACAAATCTCTAGGAGCTGATTTGTTTGGCACTCAACTTTCCTGGTGGGTTCATCAGATAAGTAGTCTCATTTAAAACAGAATGTGTCAGGGCACCTGGTTGGCTCAGTCGGTTGAGCTTCTGACTTCAGCTCAGGTCCTGATCTTGCAGTTTGTGAGTTTGAGCCCCACATTGGGCTCGCTGCTGTCAGTGCAGAGCCCAATTCAGATCCTCTGTCCCCCTTCTCTCACCTGCTTGTATTCTCTCTTTCAAAAGTAAACATTTTTACCAAGTTATGTTAAAATATAAAATAAAATGTATTGGCAGCATTTGAAAACCAACGCTGCCCTCAGTATCTTCCAGACCAGGCCCCTGACTTTCATGATTTACCATAGACAAGTTGGGAGTTTCAACTAATGACTAATTGTGACAGATTAGGAACAGATTAGGCAGGGCTCCTAGAAGGAAAGCCTTGATGAGCCTGGAGGCAAGGGCTCCAGTGTGCACTGTGATGATCCTCATGCTAGTTAGATTCTTTACTGCTCACATGAAATACCACCTTTATGGTCCACACATCTGTGTCTACAGTAGCAGATCTTCAAATCAACCCAAGATTGTTCAGGTATTTCTGAGATAGCTCAAATTTGCATGCCTGCCAAAATGGCTTCTGCTAAAAGTCAGGATGAGGCAAGAGATATTTTTGAGGTATAGTTTAATACTACAGAGACTATTTTAAACATTTCAAAAACGTGTTGAATGAAACACTTGTTCGTGATAAGGCTGCCTAGGCCATTACTCAATAAGTGTATATGTGTCTGGTTTACAAAAATCTTTCAAAATAAATGACTCAGTTGTGATCTGGAGAAATTAATAAAAGGAATTCTGAGTGTCAAACAGGTTGAGAGTCCCAATCTGAAACACAAGCTGACTTTATGAATGAAGCACCGTCCCTATATTAAGCATCTAGATCACCAGCAACCTATGTATGGGTCACATTTCTCCCAGAGAATCACCTTTAGAAAATGAGGCCTTGAAAGAACTTCAGATAAACTGCTGGTGTGGAATGGAGGCAGTGTAAGAAAAGTATCACTCTCTCTCATATTTGTGTGTGTGTGTGTGTGTGTGTGTATTCAGAACTGCTTTGAAGATAATGCTTACCACCTCTGTCATACACAGACTGATGACACATTTCAGCTTCAGTTTAAGGGCAAAAAAAGGTTTGTCTGGTTTCATGAACTGATTGCTCTGCTTCTACCTAGTAGATAGCAAGAATTCTAGAACCTACTGATTCTCCCTTAGATTTGAACCTGCTAGCATCCAAGACTAAGATCGGGGCTTGGATAACTCCTGCTACCTTTCTTTTGCCAGAGATTTCTGGTATTTTTCCCCCTTTAAACTTGCTATGTGTTTTGTTTGGTTTTTTTTCTTTTTTCCCTGTGTTTACAGTTTATAGTTAACAGCTTTTGGTTTTGTTTCACCTAAGCTTTTATCCTAAGCAGTCTTAAATCCTTTCAGGAAGTAGATAAAATAGCCTGATATCCTTTTGATCTTGGACTCCAAAGTCATGCCAAGGTATTGATCTGTCTGTTCCAGTGCTCAGTGACCTTACCTTCAATACTTAATGTTGTCTCTCATATATATAGAATTAACGTGTAGAAGGTACTTGGATGGAAATGGGAGCATTTGGAAATCACTTCTCTTTAAACCACACTGACCTGGAGGACCTTCCACAGGAGGCCCCCACACAGGAGAGCCTTGGGTTTGGTCACCGGAATTGCCACCAGCATATAAAGGGCCTCACCTCCTTTGTCCATTGTGCTTCTTTGACTCACTTCCTGACCCAGACTTCTGTTCAGAAAGGAATCCCTTATTTCTGGTTGCTTCCCAACGGGCTGCTCTGCCTGCTTGACTGTTTAAAGATGTGGTGCTTTGTGATTTGTTGCATCTCAGGACCTCTCTGAGACAGTTCTTGTGACCACCCTGCTTGCAGCTGCCCACTTCCTCTCCCTCCAGCAGCTGCTCTGGTGTCCTGCTGGCATCCTCACTGTGGACAGCCAGACAGGCAGTCTCCTTGCAGTGAGCAGCCATCCTGTCAGTGTTGTAGGCTGGCTGCGTTCCAGGACATGGGACAGATACAAGAGGACAAGCTTGGGAACCAAATGTTGGCAGGGGGACGGCATCAACACAGCCCTCCGCTGGTGATCATCAAGGAAGGATGATGAGAGCACCTTCTCCCTCCCTGGATGACATTTTACTTCTCAGTCTCTTTAAGTGCTTTGACCTCAGGGAACATTTGTGTCCTCGTGTCCTCTAACAGCATAGGTTTGTCTTTAAGGTCCTGTTGTTTGCAGACTCAGAAATGTTTCTACCAGTCCTCTAAGCATATGGCTCCAAGTAAACTGAACGCAGGCCCTGGATATTCCAAAAACTGTGGTTGTGAACTAAGCAAAGAAACTGAGACGGACACTGCGTGCAGTTTGAGGCATATGCATTAAGCTTCAGAGTTAGGGATGTGGAAAGGCAGAGAAGAAAGTTGACAGTTTCAGCCTTCCTGGCCTGTCAGGATAAACTGAGAGTGATGACATTTCTTTCCTTTCAAAACTGACACAAGGAAAGTTCTGGGGGAAAATATTGGAAGCCATATTGCAGACCTGGACTAGGACTCATGTGCTGCAGCTGAAGCAGGAGTTCAAAGCCTGTGATTCCAGGACATTCAGCAAGTGGAAGGTGGAGAGCACGTTTTGGTGGTGCTTGTTTGTAGAAGACCAGAATGAGGAACAGGCAATGGTGAGACACACATCATGGACATTTGTCTTTTTTTTTTTTTTTTTTTTTTTTTTGGCTCTCTAGTATATGAACTACTTTTCTGTGTTTGAGAAATTTCCTTCCTAAAGCCTGGGAAACCCCCTTTACTAGCCCTTCGTGCAGCTAGAGTTTGGGCATGTGACCTGGGGTGGGTCCCTCAGATGCCTCATCCCAGCCTTTGAACAGAAAGCCAGAGGCACAAAAAGGAAGGAGCAGGAGAGGCACCATTTGGTGGTGGTGGTAACAACAGCACCAACATGCAGCTTTCTGTGTTCTGTGGGGGAAGAGATCTTCTGAACTGGGTCTGTGTTTCCATGGACTCTCTGAGCCCAGTGTTCTTGAAGGCCTTGGGGGCTACTTCGTATTCTTTGAAAACCATTCGTTTCCTAAGTTGGCCATAGTTTCTGTTGCTTGCAAAGTCAGGCTTCTGGTTAAGTGACACCAGAGATCCTCTCTCACACCTCGACCTATCCAACAATTTGACTGAATTCAGATTTACAGCATAACCCCTGAGGGCTAGTGGCTACAGCCCAGACTGTTTATAGAAGGAAATTAAGTGAAGGGAAAGAGGGAGGGAGGAGGCAGATGGGCGGGGACACATGGTCTAGGCAGTGAAAAGACCAAGCAAGTGGCTGCACTTTTCAGAGTTCAACCCGGGGAGAGCTTGAGAAGTTTGGGGAAGTGCATTGCGAAAGGACGGGTTCATGACTGCCAGATTCAGAAGATTGGAGGTGAGGAACTTACCCTCAGGAGGCCCAGACTGGTTAAGCAGGCCAACATTTGGTTAATAGAGAAAAGCAGACCACTTTTCTAGATCAGGAAAGCAGTATGTTGAAATCCCTCACATTGGCCATCCCAGTGGAGAAAGGCAGAACTAACTCTATAAAAGGACATGTTTTCTTCTTCCCTACACTTTGGGGACTGAAATTGGTAACTGAGGTCCAGCACATTAAAACGGAAGCCATGCAACCCCCCATTGAGAGAACCTACCCAATTTCCCTTCAATCCAGAGCTGCTAAGCACATACACATTGGGACCTAAACTGCCTCATAGTGCCAGATGGCTCTGAAGGAGGCAAATGCATCAGGCATTGCTCCAAAAGTGGTATGTTCCAGTTGGAGTTAAAAGGAAGAAAACTTTTTTGGAATAGTAGGGGGCAAAGGAGACAGGGTTTTATTTAAGTTGGCAGTTGGCTCAATTATACCCAAACCTGTAGGCTAAAGGTACAGTTTGGAGTCTGGCTTTAGGGTAGGGGTTAGGTGTTTGACTACCCACTAATAGATCAGATCAATACTAGAGCAGATTGTTCAGCGCTCCGGTATTTACAACAGTGGCCCAGGCATTAGGGAGAGCAGGGCAGGGACTTAGGGTTTTTCTAAGGGTGGATAGATGAATTCATTCATGCCTTTATCTGTTCATTTTCTAGTTAAACAAATGTTAAGTAAGTGCTTTATGTACCAGGCACTGAGCCTGCGCCTTTGCCACTGTGGTAACTGAGATAATTTTCTTATTTAACCAACACAATAACCCTGAGATAGGCACATTGGCCTTCCTCACTTTACAGATAAGGAGACTGGTACTGGTGCTGTCGGTGCATGTGGGTGGGAAATCTCTGCCTTACAAGGGGGAATATGACAGATGGAGAAGTAAGACCATCCTACATACTTCCTTGGCAGTCAGTACAGGTTTTGGTTGGTTGTTATGTTCCTAAAACGTCACATGGAGTTTGCAGGCACTCCTGAAGAGGCCACCTGGCAACTAAAATAGATGTGGGGCTGTGTGGAGTATGTGGATTGATTAATCTTTGCCAAACGGTGGGAATATACCAGCTCATAAGGATTTGTCCACCTTGCTTCAAGTCTGTCTGAACACTTTTTCCCTTCTCTAAATAGATGAAAACACATCAATGTTCTTTTGTGAAATACATGATGATATGAAATGGCAGATATATATGAGAATTTCCTTATCCAAAGAAGAGCTCCAAAAATATTTTGTCTTCATTTAAAGTAGTTATATAAATATATGCAGGTGTGATTTATTTTTTTCTAAGCCAAATATCCTGAGGGAGTTTAGTTGTCCATCTCCAACTTCCTTGCTCCTGGAAGATGTTGACCTCTGGGCTACCTTGACCAGTTATATTTACCTGAAATTACATTTTTTGCAGTTGCTTTCATTATGGTTTGGCTGTATGGCCTCCAGTGATAGGAAATGGTGTTCTTATTGGAACTAGTATAAGATGTGGCCCTAGGATGAGCAGAAATCCCTCCGGTTTTTCCATACACTTCTTGTAAGAGAGAAGGGAATGGGAACCCCACATGGTATTCATAGCCTTGGGGATACTAGGATTTCCTCCCAGAGAAGTAGCCTCAGTGATTAACCACATTTGCCTATTTTATTTTACTTCCTGTCAGATTCCCTACCACTTAGTAATGCCAGTCAATGGATTTGGGATGGGAAATGTGTTAATAATTTCAGATATATATAATCTGCTCTTCCTTTTTGCTGCTAATTGAATTCATGAAGTTTTTCTTACTCTGCCTTTTCTCTCTCTGCTAGTTTGGAATTTATATACTTCTTTCTATTCTTACAATATTGTTTAGTTTTGGGGCTTCAGTTTTTATTTTAAAAGCAGTTAGTTAACATACAGTGTTAAATTCGTTTCAGGTATACAATAGAGTGATTCAACATTTCCATACCCAGTGCTCATCACAGCAAGTGCACTTCTTCATCCCCATCACCTGTTTCACCTATTCCCTTTTCTCCCTTCCTACCTTCCCTCTGGTAACTCTCAGTTTGTTCTCTGTATTTAAGGGTCTTTTATGAAAAGAAGAAAAAAAAGAGTCTTTTATGGTTTGCCTCCCTCTCTATTTTTATCTTACTTTTTCCTTCCCTTCCCGTATGTTCATCTGTTTTGTTTCTTAAATTCCACATATCAGTGAAATCATATATTTGTCTTTCTCTTACTAACTTATTTCACTTAGCATATGTCATTGTTGCAAATGGCAAGATTTCATTCTTTTTTATGGCTGAGTAATAGTCCAATGTATATATACACCATATCCTCTTTATCCATTCATCAGTTGATGGACATTGGGCTATTTGTATAATTTCGCTATTGTAGATAATGCTGCAATAAATATCAGGGTGCATGTATCCCTTTGATTTAGTATTTTTCTATCCTTGGTTAAATGCCATGTAGTGTGATTGCTGGATCATAGGGTAATTCTGTTTTTAACTTTTGGAGGAAATTCCATATTGATTTCCAGAGCTGCCACACCATATCATTTAGTTTTTAAGCAAAGTCTAAAGTTAATATCGTTACCCTCCTTCTGAGAATTAAATTCTCTTTGCAAATCTTCATGTTGTTGTCAGAGACAGTCATGGCATCTTATTTTCAATCTGCTAAAATTAGCCCTTATTATTATTGTTTGTGTTTAACAGCCAGCACTTACTCATATATACTTATGTTTATAAATGTATTTGTTCATTATTACTATCTGTTTCTTTCTTCTTGGTTTAATTTCCTTCTGAGAGAAGGGCCTCCATTAGTGATCCTTTCAGAAAATAGTTCTCCAACTTTGTTTAAAAGTGTGTTCATTTCTTTTCAGTCTTGAATGATAAGTAAGGAATTTGGGGGTATTTCTATTTCATCACCACTTTTAAGATTTTTTAAATTTTTTTAAAAAGTTTATTTATTTATTTTGAGAGAGGAGGGGCAGAGAGAGAGAGAGGGAAACAGAGAATCCCAAGCAGGCTCCACACTGTCAGCACAGAGCCTGACACAGGGCTCCATCTCACGAACCATGAGATTGTGACCTGAGCCAAAATCAAGAGTCAGATGCTCAACTGTCTGAGCCACCCAGGCACCCCTTAAGATATTATTTTGTTATCTCCTGGCCTCTGATGTTGTTGATAGAAAATCTGCCTTTATTTTAATGAATATTTTTTTGGTGGCAATCCACCTTTTCTCTTTCTGGTGTTTTAAAGATATTCTTTACTGTTTCATAGGTTGAGGTGTGAACTTATTTATCCAACTCAAAATCGATGCTTCTTCAAACTAAGGACATATATCTTTAATCATTCTGGAAAATTCTCAAATATATTCTTTCCCAATAATCTGTTTACTCTTTGCTATCCTTCTACAACTCTTATTACATGTATGTTGGGTCTTTCTAGTCTTCCTTCCATTTCTTTTAACATCCTTTTGTATTTTTACAACCTCTGTCTCTCAACCAGCTCACCAATTCTCTCTTCAGTTTGGCTAATCTGCTGTTTAACCTTTCTCTGAATTATTTTTTTTGTTTCAAAGGCCTTATTTTTCATTTATACAGGTTCAATGTGTTTCCTTTGTACATCTTCCTATTCTTTGTACACGGTCTCCTTCTTTGGCACTTTTCTTCTTTGTTTTTTCAATCACCTTAATACTTTTAAACACAGTATCTTATATTTTCTTCTAGAGTCTTCTATTATCTCAACAAATTTTATACTAATACTTGTTGTGTTAGCTTATGCTGCCTGCATCATGGTGAACTATATTCTCATTGTAGTTTCATATTTTCATTATGAGCACATCTTTGTCATTGACCTGGGGGTGTGTGTAGAAATTCAATATGCCAAGGTGGTATAAATATTGTTCCAACAGGAGTATCAGTTGCCTATGATTCTTTTTAATAACAATTTCTCATGGAAGCTCTCCCCTAGAGCCTTAGGCTAATTGCTTGCTGCTCCTCTATATTAGTGGTCCATCTTTCATGGAGAAGGCAGTCTTTCCAGGGTTGAAGGGTTTCAGTTCTAGATCTCTATCATCTATGAGGCCCTGGCCCCATGTGTTTTCACACAGGCATTAACACCTCCTTCCAAGATGCTCCTGGGTGAGCCCCGGTCTGTTCTAAGTACTCTTCTACTACTTCTCATCTGCACTCTGTCCCTGACCCCTCTGGCTGCTCCCTGGTGTCCTTCTTAGGGGCTGGCTGTCAGTAAGTCTGTCATATTTCTCTTTGTTGCTTGTGAGATACCTGCAAGGTGCTCCTAGGCCAAAAATTTACAAGACCAAGTGACATAATTCTTGACTCTGAGGACTGATAGCTTAGGCCTAATGGCCTCCAAGGCCTGAGCCACCTGGAGAAAAAAATGACATTTCTGAGCCTTTGGAGTGTTGATAGTCTCTAGGGTGCTGATCAGCCCACTGACAGGTCCTACCTCTTTCCTTTCCAATTATTTCACAGTATCACAGTATCACAGTGCCAAATCTAGCTTGAGGTGGCCATTGTTCCCTCTAAGAAAGGCTTTTTATTTGACTTTATAACACATTCCTGTGATGCGGCATCGTGGGGCGGGGTTTGAGCACAAGTCCTAAATAAACACAGATTACCAGTCCGGTATAAGAGGCAGAGTCTAGATTTTCATTGGTATTCATGAACAGTGAGGCAGATATGTGGTATAATTTGGAAAGTGCTGAAAAAATCTACCTAAACAAATCATCTAAACACACCACTCTATGTGGTCTAATGTCCGAAATTCAACCATAAGTTAGTAGCTTAAGAAACAACTGGGTGATTGGAAGCCAGGTCAGGCCAAGGTGTTTGAAACTGTCAGGACTGATATGAAAGTGGCTAATTTCTTGTTTTGTGGGGGAGGGGCTGGGGTAAGATTGGTTTTGGGGGGAAGTAGGTAAATGGTAAAGAGCAAGGGAAGACTACCAGAAGATCAAAGGATGTCAACAGGGCTAGATAATGATCTTTCAGAGGCTTAAGCAATGGAAATAAAAGTAAAAATTATATATAGTTTAAAGAACATGGGGCGCCTGGGTGGCGCAGTCGGTTAAGCGTCCGGCTTCAGCCAGGTCACGATCTCGCGGTCCGTGAGTTCGAGCCCCGCGTCAGGCTCTGGGCTGATGGCTCAGAGCCTGGAGCCTGTTTCCGATTCTGTGTCTCCCTCTCTCTCTGCCCCTCCCCCGTTCATGCTCTGTCTCTCGCTGTCCCAAAAATAAATAAACGTTGAAAAAAAAAAAAGTTTAAAGAACAGCAACATGTTTAGATTTAATGTCTTTTTGTGAGACTACTACATTTTTTTAGTATAGTTGACATACAATGTTACATTAGTTTCAGGTGTCCAACTTAGTGATTTGATGAGTCTATACATTATGTTGTGTTCACCACAGGTATAGCTACTATCTGTCCCATAGATCACCATTACAGTAGCATTGACTATATTCTTTTTGCTTTGCTTTTTACTTCTATGACTTAACTAATTTCATAACTAGGGGCCTGTATCTCCCTCTATCCTTTTGCCCAACCACCCATACTCCTGACTTGTGCTGACAACCATCAGTTTTCTCTATTTATACTTCTGATTCTTTTGTTTATTCATTTTTTTAAGATTCTATTTATGGGTGGATTCCTGTGGTATTTGTCTTTCTCTGACTCACTTATTTCACTTAGCATAATACCCTCCTGGTCTATCCATGTTGTCTTAAAGGCATTATCTTATCCTTTTTTATGACTGTGCAGTATTACACACACACACATGCACACACGCACACACACAGTAAAATCTTGGCTTAAGAGTAACTTGTTCTGTGAGTGTTCCTTAGGAAGAGGAAACATTTCTAATAAATTTTAATTTGATAAATGAGTGATGTCTTGCAGTATGTGTCATCGAATGTCACATGATCACAACTGAGTGAATGTTTCTCTCTTTCTCCCGCTGTGGGATTGTGGGTGATCGTCTTCCATGCTCAGATGCTTGGTCTCAGGCCATGGTGTTTGGCAGAAATCAGTGATTTTTCAGAATGTTAAAAGGTGCCCACAATTGGTACTAGTGTATTTTTTGCCATTTCAAAGCACCTATGGACAGTCCTCTGCGGTTCCATACAAGACTAAGCTTAGGAATGCTTAGCTTCATTCTAGGTCAGGTTGCCTGCAGATGGAGACACTTTCCTCTGCTGCCTTATTGCCAGTTATATTAAATATAGTATATGGCAAGAGTTTATTAATACTGTACTGTAGTCAACATCCATGCGAGTGTATACAATGGCCCCCATGCAGAAAAAGGTTGAAAAGAAAGGCAGTAAGAAGGATATGATTACACTGGAAGTTAAGAAGGAAATCATGGAGAAGTACGAACGAGGTATGCAAGTGGCCGAAATTGCAAGATTTTACAAGAAGTCTATGTCTACATCTCGTCTGCAGAGAAGAAAAAGGTGTGGGAATCCCTCACTTGAAATGAGGTTAGGGAGATTTGTAAAATGTGGGAAACAGTGCAAAATTTTGTAGAAAACACCACCCAAATAAGGCTGCAGCAGTGTGACTGAAGAATCTGTTTAACGACAATGCAATGTCACATTTCTGCAAAATCCTCAAAAGGAGACAAAAGCAAGTGTCATTGGATAGGTTCTTTGTTAAAGTTGCACAAAAAGAAAAAGATTTCATTGAGCTAATAGCAGTGATGGTGAAAGTCATCCTACACAATAACCCTCCTTTCTTGTCTCCATCACACCAGCCACAAAGATTTTCAAAGGTCAGTGCAGGTTAATTTGTTTTTGTTTATATTTTCTTTATTTTGTATTATATTACAGTATTGTAATCATTTTTATATGAATATTTTTGGGTTGTGGAACAAATCACCTGAGTTTCCAATAATTCTTATGGGGAAATTCGCTTTGATATACAAGTGTTATTAAATCACATGGTATTTCTATTTTTAATTTTTTGAAGAACCTCCATATGTTTTCCACAGTGGTTACACCAATTTACATTACCACCAAGAGTGCATAAGGTTTTTTTTTTCCTCCATATCCTTACCAATACTTGTTATTTCTTGTCTTCTTGATTTTAGTCATTCTAACAGGTGTGAGGTGATCTTTCACTGTGGTTTTGGTTTGCATTTTCCTGATGATGAATAATGTTGACCATCATTTCATGTATCTATTGGCCATCTGGATGTCTTCTTTGGGTAACAATGTGTTCCCCATGGGCAGATCCTCTGCCCATTTTTTAATCGGATTGTTTGTGGGGGTGTTTTTGGGGTTTAGTTATATAAGTTCTTTATGTATTTTGGATATTAACCCTTTATTGGATATATCATTTGCAAATACATTCTCCCATTCCATAGGAAGGGCCTCTTCATTTTCTTGATGGTTTCCTTTGTTATGCAAAAGCTTTTTATTTTCATGTAGTTCCAATAGTTTATTTTTGCTTTGGTTTCCCTGGCCTCAGGAGACATATCTACAAAAATGTTGATATGGCTGATGTCAGAGAAATTACTACCTCTGTTCTCTCCTAGTATTGTTATGGTTTCAGGTCTCACATTTAGGTCTTGATCCATTTTGTGTTTATTTTTGTGTATGGTGTAAGAAAGTGATTGGGTTTCATTCTTTTACATGTGGCTTTCCATTTTTCCTAGCATCATGTATTGAAAAGACAGTTTTTCCATATTGTATATTCTTGCCTCCTTTGTCATAGATTAATTGACCATATATATGTGGGTTTATTTCTGGGGTCTCTAGTCTGTTCATTGATCTATTTTTGTGCCAGTATCATACCGTTTTGATTACTGTGGCATTGTGGTATAGCTTGAAATCTGAAATTGTGGTACCTCCAGCTTTGTTCTTCTTTCCAGGATTGCTTTGGCTATTTGGGATCTTCTGTGGTTACATTCAAATTTTAGGATTATTTGTTCTAGTTTTATGAAAAATTCTGTTGGTATTTTGATAGGATTGCCCTGAATCTGTTGATGGCTTTAGATAATGTGGATATTTTGACAATATTAATTCTTCCAAACCATGAGCATGGGTTATCTTTCCATTTGTATCATTTTCAATTTCTTTCATCATCATTTTATAGTTTCAGGTTATAGGTCTTTCACCTCTTTGGTTAAGTTTATTCCTACATATTTTATTATTTTTAGTACAATTATAAATTGTATTGTTTTTTAAATTTCTCTGTGACTTAATTGTTACTGCATAGAAATGCTACCAATTTCTGGGTATTAATTTTGCATCCTGTCACTTTACTGAATTTGTTTATTACCTCTAGTAGTTTTGGGGGCAGTCTTTAGGATTTTCTATGTATGGTATTAGGTCATCTGCAAATAGTGACAGTTTAACTTCTTCTTTACTGTTATGGATACCTCTTTTTTCTCTTTCTTGTCTGATTGCTATGACCAGGACTTCCAGCAATCTGTTGAATAAAAGTGATTGGATGGACATTCTTGTCCTATTCCTGACCTTAAAGGGAAATCTGTTTGTTTTTTTTTTTTTCCATTAAGGGTATTGTTAGCTGTAGGTTTTCTATATATGGTCTTATTATGTTGAAGTATGTTTCCTCTAACCCTATTTTGTTGTTTTTGTCATAAATAGATGCTGAACTTTGTCAAATGCTTTTTCTACATCTATTGAGGTGATCATATGATTTTTATCCTTCATTTGTTTATGTGGTGTATGACATTGGTTGCTTTGCAAATATTGAACCATCCTTGCATCTCAGGAATAAATGCCACCTGATCATGGTGAATGATTTTTTAATGTATTTTTGTATGCAGTTTGTTAATATTTTGTTGAGAATTTTTGCATATACATTCATCGGGGATACTGGCTTATAGTTTTCTTTTTTGTGGTGCCTTTATCTGGCTTTGTTATCAGGGAAATGTTGGCCTTATACAATGTATTTGGAAGCTTTCCTTCCTCTTCTATTGTTTGGAATTCTTTGAGTAGAATATATTACCTCTTCTTTAAATATCTGGTAGAAGTCACGTGTGAATCCATCTGGTCCTGGACTTCTATTTTTTGGAGTTTCTTGATTATCAATTAAATTTTGTTTCTTGTTATTGATCTGTTCAGATTTTCTGTTTCTTGTTCAGTTTTGGAAGATTGAACATTTCTAGGAATTTACCTATTTCTTCTAGGTTGTCCAATTTGTTGGCCTATAAATTTTCATAGTATTCTCTTATAATCCTTTGTATTTCTCTGGTGTCAGTTGTTACTTCTCTCTTGTTTCTGATTTTATTTGTGTCCGTTCTCTTTTTATCTTGATTAGTCTGGCTAAAAGTTTGTCAATTTTATCTTTTCAAAGAACCAGCTCTTGGTTTCATTGATTGTTTTTTTTTTTTTTCTGTTGTTTTTTAGTCTCTATATCATTGATTTCTATTCTGATCTTTTATTATTCCCTTTCTCCTAGTAAAAACAATTTTTTTTAATTTTTTTAACGTTTATTTATTGTTGAGAGACAGAGAGACACAGTGTGAGCAGGGGAGGGGCAGAGAGAGGGGGAGACACAGAATCTGAACTAGGCTCGAAGCTCTGAGCTGTCAACACAGAGCCCGATGCAAGGCTCAAACTCACAGACGGCGAAATCATGACCTGAGCTGAAGTCAGTCACTCAACTAACTGAGCCACCCAGGTGCCCCAACAATATTTAACTTTAAAACAAACAGATGTATGTGGAAATTTTGTATATATTCCTATAAATAGTTCTATATATTTCCCATAAAATTAATATTTTTCTATATCCTGCTTACAATATTCTGAATGATCAGAGCTGAACTTTTCTCGTTTTTGCTGGCCCTCCCTTGCTGGTGTCCTGTGCAGGACTGCATCTGCCTAGTTGACATTCATGAAGGGACGTGTGTCTGCTGATGTGCAGGTCCATGGTGAAGGGCTACACAAACTGTACACTGCACAACAGGGAGCCCCTTTCACAAAGAAGTTATAAGGTGAATGGCTGCCACTTGGAACCACACAACTTGGAGGACCTGGGATGCAGGCACTGACTGAGAATGACAGCTAAATAAGGCATGGCCAGAGGACCAGAGGACTCCTCCCTGAAATCACTAGAGTACTTGTTGAGATACAGATTTCTACAGCTTTAGACAGCATGGAAGGATAGGAGAGCTGGAATGTCTATTTTAAAATAAGCATTACAGCTAATTCTGGAGCATATGGGTGAAACATGCTAACTACCTCTAGGTGAAGTTACTCTCTGCTATTTCTCCTCTGCCCCTAAGGAAATTTCCAGATGAGAGAGGCCTGGCATGCTCTGCAGTGCAGTACTAGCATGGTCTGCCCAGCATCTGGTCAACCTACTGCAGCCATCGGAAGTTCTGTGCTAAGCCAAGGACGTATAACACCCTTGTCAAAGAGTTGTATCCGGAGCTCTGGAGGGTAGGATTTCAAGATCTGGGCTTCAGTTTCAGTTCTTTCACTAACTAGCTATGTGCACTAGTTAAATTCATAAAATTTTTCTGCACGAGTTTTCTGGTGTGTTTGGTGAGAGCATGAACTCAGAATGTATCTTCTAGACCTTGACCTACACCATGTCTTTTTTTTTCTAAGTTATGGGGTGAAAAAGCACATGCTGCGTTCAGAAGGTGTCTCTAAAACTCCAAACACCTAACAGATTTCAGACCTTTCTGAATTTTGAAATTTTAGGATAAGAAATTGTGGACTGTTACTAAGGCCGGTTTTTAGGTCTTAGCTGAAGCCTGTATTTTTGTTCCAATACACATCTTTGATGTTAGAGGGGAGAGAACATGGAGGAGGAATCCAGGGGCTAAAAGGGCCACCGTACCTTGGTGAAGAGAAAGGCACTGAGATGTAAATTCCCAAGCCTGACCCTTTGCGAATTAACTCTGACCTGGAAATAATTCTCCTCTGTGCCTTATTTCCCCAAGCTGTGAGTCGTCATGAGTTTGAAATAACTTATTACACTGCAGTCATTTAGAACACTGCTTGGCCCATGGTACTGGATAGATACCAGTTTGCATTATTCTAGGAATATCAGTTGCATATTCTAGGAATTGTGTTAACTTACCTGTTTCCTTGCTTGTTTCTATGTGGGGATGGGGCTGGTGAGACGAGGTATAGACTGTAAAGGGGTATGACTTGGCAGAGGGCACTGTCAGACAGTTTTCACTCTGGTGTGTGTTCCCAGTTGTGCTCTGGGCCCAGTGTTCAGTAGCTCCCATCTCCCCTCTGTTTCCATGCTCCGCCTGTATTTCCCCGGGAACATCCTTCATTCTACCCACTGACAAAGATGATGTAAATAAAGGCAGACTGAATTTTTCAGAAAAGGAGTTCTTATTATTTAACTGAAAGGAAAGCTTATTTTTGCCACTAATTGCTAAGAATCGTTAAGAAAGCAGGAGCCCTAGGGGACTTGCCTTTGTACTCAAACTATGTGTCTGCTGTTACTAGTGAATCCAGATTGAATGATTCCAAAACGAACCAGAAACCCTTAGTTTCCATGAACTCACTCACTCATCTTCCCCACCGCCCAGGAAATTCTGCTTTGGGTTTTTGAAAGATTGCAGGCAGAGGTTTGCCCCTCCTCCTGATCCTAGAGCTCTAGCTGCACCGTGATTTGCTGTGGCCACCAGTGTAAATCACTGGTTCTAAAATCAAAACTGCCAAAGCAAAGTAGCTCCACTCCCAGCTGAGCCCTAGCTGGAAGCTATGTGCTAAAGTCTTGAATGGCACATCAGTTTCATTGAGAGGGCCCTTCTCTCCAATCTGATATGGGTGATGAAAGTGTTTTCTCTTTCCCTTACAAACATGCAGTTGTCAGAGTATTTATAACTGCCCTAGTGTCAGATGTTCATAGTTATATATACACCACCACCTAAAGCTTTGTCTCTGCCATCTCGGCCCGCTGTCAACCTTCAAGGGAGTCTTTCACATTTATTGTGGAAAATATTATTAGGGAATGCATATTTTTCTACCAGAGGCATAAGGATTGGTATAGGAAGAGGAGACTGAACTGGGGGTTTCTCTTTAGTAGTAAACTCCCAAGACTTCATTACCTTCTCACCACTGCCAGACATGACAAGACTTCTAAAACGGAAAAAATACTTTCTATGGTTTCAGATCAGCTGTTTTTGCAACCTCCCCGTCCCCCCCCCCCCCCCCCAATGACTACCTTAATCATATTTTCCTTGAAAAGAATTGCTTTGGGCTCAAAAGGTGTATGCCAACTTTCAGCCTTGAACATATTTTCCCTGTGAAATTATTAACCTCTGAGAAAACTAACAGAGTCTTCATTATGCCGATGCTACCAGAAAATGCTATCATAGCCTTTGATCCCCTTTTCTGTTTATCACTTTCTTGGTTTTTATTTACATCTATTTTAACCAAGGTCATTAATTCAGAACCTTATGAACATCCCACCCACACAAAGCCACAGTCACAACATAGGTAAAGAATCTTTCATTCAGTGATTCTAAAACATTCAATAAATAAATTGCAAACTTTCAAGTAACTCAATTTATCCATCACTGAAAGATATTTCCTAATGAAGTGGAAAATCACCAAGTTACCATGTTTTAGGATAATCGGGCAAGGTAATGAAAAAACAAAAAAACCTAACATTTTGGGAAATCAATATTTGACATTTTTTATTTTCATGGCCACAGCTACACAAATCTGCTAATGAAATTAGCTCTAAACCATTGCATGCCCCTGGGCAGGCCATAGCTTAGATCTCTATCTTGAAGATAGCTTCCAGTTCTAACAGTCGACCGACCACGGAGCCCTGGTATTCTTTTATATCTTTCCAACTCTAAGACTGTGTTGTATAAATCCTGAAGAAGAAAAAGCAAATCTATGTAATCCTGCTGCTGCCACTAAACCCTTCAAGCAAGATCAGGCTTTGCCTTGTTTCAGGAGTCTTTATGGCAGAACCACCATGATGTATTCTTGCCAAAAATGTTGAACCTGAATCTTACCAAACCTTAAAATCAAATCTCAGTTTGTAGGAAATATGGGAAACAGGGTAAGGAGATAAGCATCCCCATTTGGAAGCAATTCGACAAATTCAGAATGTGGATAGTTTATTTGAAAACTGGCCTGGTCTCTTTAATAATTCATAATAGCCAAATCAGTCTGTGAAATATTTTTGCATTAAAATTCAAACAAATTGACAGTAGAATGGCGTTTGATGCAACTGGGGAAATTTGAATATGAACTAGGTATTAAAGTATAGTAAGTGTAAAAGGCCATGATGTCTGGAATTTGCTCTAAACTACTTCAATATGCAAGCAAATATGGCAAAATAATACCAGTTTAATCTAAATGGAACATATGGGATTCACACTACTTTCATGATTGCAAAAATTTTATAAAAAAAATAAATCACATGAAAGAAAATGTAACAACCTTCTTCAGAGACTTGCTTTAATTCCTTCACACTACTTATAGTTAGGATGTACTTGTACATATAACCTACACTTCCTGCTTCTTCCTTTTTGTTCTACTTTCCATGGAGATACAGAGCAAATGGTAGTATAATGTATGGTTCTCAAAACAAGTGGGCCATGAGCTTCTGTGTTTCCTTGAAAGCCTTTCAGGAAATAAAGTCAAAGCTTTTCATAATAAACAAAAAGGTCATTTGCCTTTTTCACTGTGTTATTTGCACTGATGATACAAAAAAATTGTTGCTTGACTGTGTTAAAATAGATTTCCCAAAAAAGGAAGCATATTCTAACATCGTTGTCACAATTAGCAGTCTTTATAAACATGAGGAAACACTTTGTACCATTTGTAAATAGAAAAAAATAAATCCTACATACAGTAAAACCTTGGTTTATGAGCATAATTCATTCCAGAAACATGCTTGTAATCCAAAGCACTTGCATATCAAAGCGAATTTCTCCATGCAAAATACTGGAAACTCACATGATTCATTCTACAATCCAAAAATATTCATATAAACATAATTACAATACTTTAATATACAAAACAATAAAGAAAATACAAAATATAAAGAAAAGCAAATTAACCTGTACTTACCTTTGAAAACCTTCGTGGCTAGTATGAAAGAGACAAGAGAGAAGGGTTATTGTACAGGACGACTTTCACTGTTACTAATGGAATCACTGCTATCTGTTGGCTCAGTGGAATCTTTTTCTGCATGGGAGCCATTGTATACCCTTGCATGTATATTGACTACAGTATGGTATTAATAGACTCTTGTCATATACTGTGTTTTTTTTAATTTATTTTTAACATGTATTCACTTTTTGAGAGACAGAGACAGAATGTGAGCAGGGCAGAGGCAGAGAGAGAGACTCAGAATCCAAAGCAGGCTCCAGGCTCTGAGCTGTCAGCACAGAGCCTGACATGGGGCTTGAAGTCACAAGCCATGAGATCATGACCTTAGCCGAAGTCGGATGCTTAAATGACTGAGCCAGCCAGGCGCCCCATATACTGTTTTCAATGTAACTGGCAATAAGGCAGCAGAGAAAAAGGTCTATGTCTGCAGGCAGCCTGACCTAGAATGAAGCTAAGCATTCCTAAGCTCACTCTTGTATGGAAAAGCAGAGGACTGTCCATAGGTGCTTTGAAATGACAAAAAAATACCCTAGTGCCGGTTGTGGGCACCCTCCAACATTCTGAAAAATCACTGATTTCTGCCAAATGCCATGGCCTGAGACCAAGCATCTGAGCATGGGAGATGATTACCTACAACCCTGCAGCGCGCGCGAGAACTATTGGCTTAGTTATCATCATGTGACATTTGGCATCACATACTATTTATATCACAAGACATCGCTCATTTATCAAGTTAAAATTTATTAGAAATGTTTGCTCATCTTGTGGAACACTTGCAGAACAAGTTACTTGCAATCCAAGGTTTTACTGTATTTTTCTTTTCTCTCTTCTATTATCTATCTATCTATCTATCTATCTATCTATCTATCCATCGAGAGAGTGAGAGCATGTGAGCAGGTGAGGTCAGAGGGAGAGAGAGAATCTTAACCAGGCTCCATGCCCAATGCAGAGCCCGACAAGGGGCTGGATCTCACAACCCTGGGATCATGAACTGAGCTGAAATCAAGAGTTGGAAGTTCAACAAACTGAGCCACCCAGGTGTCCTTTCTCTCCTTTCTTTATTCTAAAATGTATTATTTTAAAAATTACAAAGAAGAAAAAAGAAAAGAAATCATAATCAGAATAAATTGACAAAAAACTAGCTCACAGACCATGGTAAATAAAGGAAGATTGTGTAATCAGTTCATCCTGCAACTGTTTTTTTTTTTCTAAGAAGTTAGAATGAATGATTTGCAAGGGAATTAGCCTAATTATACTTCAGAGAACATCAGTTGAACTATGGTTTTTCTTTAAAAAAATTGTATTCAATTTATTTAAAGTAAAAAAATAGGGGCGCCTGGGTAGCTCAGTCAGTTAAGCATCTGACTTCAGCTCAGGTCATGATCTCATGGTTCGTGGGTTTGAGCCCCATGTCAAGCTCTGTGCTGACAGCTCAGAGCCTGGAGCCTGCTTCAGATTCTGTGTCTCCTTCTCTCTCTGCCCCTCCCCAACTAGCGCTCTGTCTCTGTCTCTCAAAAAATATAAATAAGTAAAATAAGGTAAATAAATAGAAACAGTAAAACAGTAAATCTATTTCTTCCACCCCAGCCAATCTATTCTCTGTATTGATAAACTTGGTATTATCTTCTTTTTCTTTTCTTTTTTTTTAGATTCCACATATAAGAGAGATCATACAGTGTTTGTCTTCCTCTAGCTTATTTCACTTAGCAAAATGCCCTCAAGTTTAATCCGTTTTGTCACAAATAGCAAAATTTCATTCTTTTTAGTGGCTGAATAATTTATTGTTATAGACTATGTTTCCTCTATCCAAGCATCCATTGATAGACACTTAAGTAAGTTGTTGCCATATTTTGGCTGTTGTAAATAATACTGCAACAAAAATGAGAGTGTACATTTCTCTTTGAGTTACTGATTTTGTTTCTCTTTTGATAAATACCCAGAAAGAATTGTTGAATAATATGGTAGTCCTATTTTTCATATGGTGAGGAACCCCATACTATTTTTCATGGTAGCCGCACCAATGTACCTCTCCACCAACAGCGTACAAGGGCTCCCTTTCCTCCACATCCTCACCAGCACTTGTTATTTCTGGACTCTTTGATAATAGCCATTCTCACAGGTGTGAGGATATCTTATTATGGTTTTTATCTGCATTTCACTAATGATTAATGAGGAGATTATTTTCCTGTTCCTGTTGGCCATCTGTAATAAATTATATTTTTTAACGGAGAGAAAAATTACTGGTGTCTTAACATGAAAGGAGACAGCAGCACCAAATATACCATTAGTTATTGTAGTCTTCATGGGCAATCAAAGAAAATCTAATAATTTTACTCAAAGCTGTCCTTAACAAAGCAATAAAACTTTTATTAATATTTCTGCCCTTTAATACATGTCTTTTAATGTTGTGTGTGATGAAATGGGAAGCACATTTGTCACAAACTGGATTATGATGGTTATTTCAAGGAAAAGCATGTGTGTGCTTATGCTGAGTGATTTGCTGAACTGGCTGCTTTTTTCAAGGACACAATGTTTACTTGAAAGAATAACCGACAGATAAACTGGTTATTTAGACTTAGATATTTGGCAAATATTTTCACAAAAATGAAGTAAGTTTGTCACTTCGAGAAAACAACTGATATTTAAGCCAGGGACAAACTTTGAACTTTCAAGTGAAAATTTGAATTTTGGAAAATTTTTCCCAATACTCTAAGTTTAACTGTTTCCCAGTACTTAAAAGGCTCTCTAATGAGATTGGTACTGCTATTAATGAATGTGATTTTTAAAATATTATATAGTGTAGTATGTCAAAATTGGAAAATTTGTATAATTCAATGAACTAATATTTTACAAATGATCAGTGTAAAATGTTACAAAATCATGCATGGGTAAAAGATTCATTCAAAGTGCAAGATAAGCCAATGGATTTTAATGCAACAGAAAAGTTTGTTGATATGGTTTTTAACTCCATATTGCAATTAACCTTTAAGAAAATGCCACATGACAAATACCCACAATTATCTAAAAATGCTATTAAAAATATCTTTTCTTTTTCCAATTACATATCTTTATAAAGCTGGATTTTCTTCATAAGCTTCAATCAAAAACAGCATATTATGACAAATTGAATGCAGAAACATACGTGAATTCTAGTGTCTTTGTTAAATTACAGAAAGATATTAGCAAAAATGTACAGGGGTACCACTTTTCTCACTAATAATTTGTTTTTGGAAATATAGTTTCATAAAAATAGTTTATGTTAACATGTGATAGTTCATTATTAAAAAAAATTAACGTTTGTTTATATTTGAGAGAGAGCACAAGCAGGGGAGGGGCAGAGAGAAAGTGAGACAGAGAATCTGAAGCAGGTTCCACACCCAGGTCAGAGCTGGATGTGGGGGTCGATCTCACAACCGTGAAATCATGACCTGAGCCAAAATCAAGAGTTGGATGTTTAACCGACTGAGCCTCCCAGGTGCCCCTTTATATTTTTGTTCCAATAACTCAATGTAAAGAAATGCAACTGATTTTTGTATGTTAATTTTTTATCCTGCAACTTTACTGAATTTGCTGATTAAATCTAAAAGCTTTTTGATGGAGTCTTTAAGGTTTTATTTATATATATATATATATGTATACACACACACACACACACACACACATATATATAATGTCATCTGCAAAAAGAGACAATTTTACTATTTGTTTCCTAATTCTGATGCCTTTTGTATCATTTTCTTGCCTGATGGCTCTGGCTAAGACTTTCAGTACCATGTTGAATAGGAGTGGTGAGAGCAGGCACCTTTGTCTTGTTCCTGACCTTAGAGGAAAATTTTTCAAACTTTCACCACTGAGTATATTAGCTGAACTTCTCATATATGGCTTTTATTATTTGCAGATATGTTCCTTCTGTACCTAATTTGTTAAGAGTTTTTATCATTAATAGATATTAAATTTTGTCAAATGCTTCTTCTGTGTCTATTGAGTTGATCATATGGATTTTTTCTTTCATTCTACTAATGTGATGTAACATTGGTTTAAGTATGTTGAACCATCCTTGCATCCCAAAAATAAATCCCACTCATCTATGGTGAATGATCCTTTTAATGTGCTTCTGAATTTGGTTTGCTAGAATTTTATTGAGGGGTTTTGCATTTATGTTCATCAGGGATATTGGCCTATATGTTTTCTTTTCTGGTAGTGTCCTTTTCTGGCTTTGGTATTAGGGTAATGGCTAGCCTCATAAAATGAGTTTGGGAGTGTTCTCTCTTCTTTGGTTTTTTGGAAGAATTTGAGAAGGATTGGCATTAATTCTTTAAATGTTTGGTAAAATTTTCCAGTGAAGCCATCAAGTCCTGGGCTTTCTTCAAGAGAGATTTTTGATTACAGAGTCAAACCTGTACTAGTAATTGGACCATTTAGATTTTCTATTTCTTTATGATTCAGTCTTGGTAGTTGTATATTTCTAAAAATGTTTCCATTTCTTCTAGGTTATCCAGTTTGTTGGCATATAGTTGTTTATAGTAGTCTCTATGATTCTTTATAGATCTGTGGTATCGGTTGTAGTATCTCCTTTTTCATTTATATATTTATTTATTTGTGTCATCTCTCTTTTCTCCTTGCTTAGTGAAGTTAAAGTTTTGTCCATTTTCTTTGTTTCAAGGAACCAATTCTTAATCTGTTTTGTGTATGTTTTCTATTTCCATTGTTGCTGCTCTTAAATTTATTATTTTTTTTCCTTCTGCTAACTATGGGCTCAGTTTTTTCTCCTTTTTCCAGTTTCTTTTCTTTTTTATTTAAAAAACTTACTTTTTTAAATCAAGTATACTCTACTCACAACATTGGGCTCAAACTCATGACCCTGAAATCACAAGTGACATGTGATTACTGACTGAACCAGCCACGCACCCCTTCTAGTCTCTTAAGGCATACAGTTAAGTTGTGTATTTGAGATCTTTCTTGTTTCTCAATGTAGGCATTTACTACTATGAACTTTCCTCATGGAACTGCTTTTGCTGCATCCCAAGAGTTTTGGTGTATTGTGTTTCCATTTTCATTTGTGTCAAGATATTTTTTCATTTCTCTTTGATTTCTTCTCTGACCCATTGGTTGTTCAGGAGAGTGTTGTTTAGTTTCCATGTATTCTTGAATTTTCCTATTTTTCTCCTCTTAGTGACTTTTAGTTTCATATCACTGGGACTTAAAAAGATATTCAATACGATTTCAATTTCTTGAACTTGCTAAGACTTGTTTTGTGGCCTAATATATGGTCCATTCTAGAAAATGTTCTATGTGGTCTTGAGAAGAATGTGTATACTGCTGCTATTGAATAGAATATTCTGTGTATGTCCATTAAGTCCATCTGGTTTACAGTGTTCAAATCTACTATTTCTTTGTAATTCTCTTCCTAGATGATCTATCCATTGTTGAGAATGGGGCATTAGGTCTCCAACGATTATTGTATTGCTGTCTATTTCTTCTTTTAGTTCTTCTTAGTTTTTGCTTCATATATTCAGGGGCTCTGATGTTGGACACATAAATATTTACAGTTATTATATATATCTGATAGATTAATCTTTTTAACATTATGTAATGACTTTCTTTGTCTCTCTTTCTCTCCCTCACTCTCTTTTTATAGCATTTTTCACTTGTATAGTTTATATAATTGGGTAGAACAGCTGGCTTGGTTTCCTGCCAAAGTGAGGCTGTAGGATGGGCTCTAGTGTGGTTGTCTGGATTCTCTGATCAGTCTTACTTAGATGGTCAAGACTAGATACTGTAATCAGCAGTAGGTGGAGCTATGAATTAGCTTTTCTGTCCTAGCAGGGCAGGAAGGTGGGTCTCAGGGCCTGATTAGCTCATTGTTTGGGGACCCAAATCAGAGAAAACTGTGCAGTGAATTTCCTAGCCAGACAGGGCCACCAACTCTGCAGACAGGAAAATAAATGGGCTGTGCTCTCTGTTCAAGTGTCCCTGTAAGGAGGGCTGTTGGATGAGATTCATGGCCTCCATGTGCTCTGGCAAGATTCCATGATTAGGCAGACTAAAAACTACATTCAGCAATGGGTGGAGCTATGAATTAGTTTCCCCTGCTAGGGTGCAGTGGAAGAACCAACTCCAAGTCAAAAAGGCTCTTTGTTTCTGCTCTTAACTCAAACTGGTCTGTGCCCCCAAGTCTCCTAGTGGAACAGGGCTACTGGCTTTGCTCTGCAGACTATCAATTCTGCTTATCGGACTCTCTGCTTGAATGTTGCTGGGCTACACAACTTCCAGGTGTTATTGCCAGCATTTCTGGTCAGATGGGGTCAGGAGCTACATTCAACAGCAGACCTGACAATTACTCAAATCTTGTGTCTGGGTGTAAGGAGACAAGGCTCTGAGGCAGGCAAATCTCTTGATTTGAGTACCTGAATCAGGCAGACCAGCACCCTACCAAGTTGTCCAGCCAAACTTTTCTACCAAATTGATTCTATAAATCGGCAAAACTATTGGTTGTAACCACTACCTGGGCTCTGCAGGTAGGAACTCAGTCGGCCAAGATCTGAGCTATTAAGCTCTCTTTTCCCACTGGAGGAACCATAGGATCAGGAGAGACCTCTCAACACTGTTCTGTGCCAGCCTGGGGCAGGGGCAATGCAGTCATCATATGTAACCACTCCTATTACCCTTCTAATATTGTCTGTCTTGGTCCCTGTAGGCAGGGAATGCTCAGTCTCACCTCTGTGTTCTAGGATTTCTCAGCAATGTTTTGTCCATAAATAGTTGTTAGTAGTTTTTCTTATGAGAGGGAGGAAAGTCAGAAATGACCTATGTCCCTATCTTTGTGAGGTTACTCCCACTTACATTTCTCTTAAAGCCTTGAATTCCATCAGTTTGTTTATCTAGAAATACATTTGTTTTCATATTTGAAAAGTTTTGCTGTACACAGAATTTTTTTTCTTTCATCACTTTAAATATGTCATTCCACTGTGTTTTGGCCTCCATGTGATATTTAATAAGAAATCAACTCTTATTCGGGCTCTGTGCTGGCAGCTCATAGCCTGGAACCTGCTTCTGATTCTGTGCCTCCTTCTCTCTCTGCCCCACCCCTGCTTGTTCTCTGTCTCTCTCTCTCTAATAATAAACATTGAAAAAAAATTTAAAAATAAAGAAATCAACTCTTATTGTGGTACTTAGTATCTGATGTGTTGTCTTTTTGCTTTCATGCTTTCTCTTTGTTTTTGTCTTTCAACTGTCGGCCTATGATGTATTCATATTTGGATTTTTCTTCTTCTTATCCTACTTGGATTTCATTGAAATTCTCATAGCTTTTTTTTTTTAAATAAAATTTGAGAAGTGATTAGCCATTATTATTTTGAATGCTTTTCTCTGCTCTTGTGATAGGCAGAATAATGCACCCCTACCTCCATTCCCACCCTGCAGATGTCCATGTCCTAATTATAGAAACTTGGAATGTGTTACCTTACATGGAAAAGAGAACTTTGCAGATATAATTAAGATCAAAGACCTTGAATTGGGGTGATTATTTTCACTTATCTGGATGAAGCCAACCAAATCACAAGTCCTTAAAAGAACCTTTCCTGACTGAGGTCAATATTGGAATGAAATGTGACTATAAAAGAATGATCAGAGAGATGCAGTATTGCTGGTTTTAAAGATGAAGGAAGGGGGTTATGAGTGAGGAAAAGTCGGAATCCTGTAGGAGCTAGAAAATGAAAAACAAAAAATTATTTTCCCTAAAGCCTTGAGCAAGGAATGCAACCCTGTCAACACCTTGATTTTAACTCAGTGAGACTTCTGTTGACTTCTAATCTCCAGTACTGTTGCAAATAGTGGGTGGATGGATAATGAATGTTGTTTTGAACTACTATGTTTTTGGTAATTTGTTATGACACCAGCACTAAACCAATACCATTCCTTTTTCCTCTCCTTCTGGCACTTCTATTGTTACACATATCGTATGCTTGATGATGTCTCACAGATACCTGAGGCTCTGTTCATGTTTTTTTTATTCTTTTTTCTTTCTGTTTTTCAGATTGGATGGTCTCTATTGATCTATCTTCAGCTTCACTAATCTTTTCTTCTGTCAGCTAAAATCTATTGTTGAGCCTCTCTGGTTTTTATTCAAGTCATTATGCTTTTCAACTCAAGTATTTCCGCTTGATTCTTTTTCTTTTCCTTTAAAAATTCCATCTCAGGGCTCCTGGGTGGCTCAGTCTGTTAAACATACAATTTTGGCTCAGGTCATGATCTCACAGTTCATGAGTTGGAGTCCCAAATCAGGTTCTGTGCTGTCAGCACAAAGACCACTTCAGATCCTCTGTCCCTCTCTCTCTCTCTGCCCCTCCCCTACTGGTTCGTTCTTTCTTTCTTTCTCTTTCTCTCTCTCTCACTCTCTCAAAATAAATAAATAAAAAAATTCCATCTCTTTATTAATATTCTCTATTTGGAGAGTCATTATTATCCTACTTTTGTTAAATGCATTAAATATGGATTGCTTTTGTTCTTGAAACATATTTATAGTAGTTGCTTTGAAGTCTGTTAATTCCACTATCTTGGTGCCCCCCAACACAGTTTCTATTGATTGATTTTTTCCCGTGTATGCGGTGCACTTTTCTGTTTCCTTGCTCATCTCATAATTTTTTGCTGACATCTGGACATTAGAAAATATATTGTAGCAATTCTCATTTCTTATTCTGTGTTTCTACTCCAGGTTTGTTGTTGCTGTTTTTTGTTTCTTTAATGGCTTGATTAAATAAAATTTGTGAAGTCTGTTTCCTCTCCTCATTTGTTTTCCTTTTTCCTTTTTAAGCTTCCTAGACATGACCCCTGGGTCAGCTTAGCTGAGTGGTCAATGATTTGTCGGAGGTTATGCTTAAGCCCGCAGAGCCAGTAATGCTTCCACTCTGCTGTTGGATCTATTTGTAGTATGTGGACTGCTTTCAAAGTTTAGGAGTCAAAGTTACAAGCCTGCCCCACGTTCAGCCAGAGACCAGTAACTTCTAGGGTTACTTGTGTGTAGTCTTGCTCATGTGCACAGCTTGTCAAATGTAGCAAGAGATGTTAACCTTTCTTGGTTATTTGTCACTGATCTCTACTATTCTTGACAATGTTAGTGTGCATGGCTTTTTACATGTTCTATTTCAAATAAAATTAGCCCCTGTAAGCAAGGCCAGGCAGCTTCCAGTCCTCAGGATGCTCCATGCCTACCTTAAACAGAACCTCCACAACACAAGACCAGAGCCATGAGTGAGGAGATGGGAGCCACCGGTCCTCCCAACCTGTCCCAGCCATCCTGGAGTGGAATCTGTGAGGGAGGAAAGGAGCTGTCATTTCTCATAAGCTGCCCTACCCATAGTTAAAATTTCTGCAAAATAGAGGTAGGGATGATGGGAGCAGCCCCTGGTTTCAATGACACAAACTCGTACTTTTCTTACTGAGATGCGTAGATTTTCTTGAGCAATTGCTTCTCAGTTTGTTGTATGCCCTTTGGTCAATTTCCAGAGACTTAAAAAATACTAATTTATGTAGTTATCTCATTTCACCAGTGTTTCTCTGAGGAGAGGCCCTGTTAAGCTTCTCACGTAGATATTTCAGAAATCTCACTGCCTAATCAAATTTTGACTATGATGATTGCAAAGTACTGGTTTTCCAACTTTAGCATTCTCACCAAATTTATCACTTAGCACTTGGCATTCTACTATAAACAAGAGCCCTTTGTTCTCTCTTATTTATCTGTATTTATTATCACTATGGATTCATGAGTTGCTATGCTTTTCCCTAATGATTTATACTTCATTATAATTACTTAGTAATTTTTCAGCTCAATTTGTCAAGATTTGACCAGAGTCCCTGCAAGCTGAATTCTTCATTGTTGTGTATCATTTTTGTTGGAATGTTTTCTTACTTTCTGCTATATTAAGATGCTTTAGACTCATCTTGTTACTTATCCTGCCAGATTGCAAGACTTTTTTTTTTTTTTTTTGCCCTAGTAGATTTCATTTAGAAATATTATTACAGACCGGGGCCCCTGGGTGTCTCAGTCGGTTGAGCATCCGACTTCGGCTCAGCTCATGATCTTGCATTTCGTGGGTTCAAGTCTCACATCAGGCTCTGTGCTGACAGCTCAGAGCCTGGAGCCGACTTTGGATTCTGTGTCTCCTCCTCTCTCTGCCCCTCCCCGGCTCACACTCTGTCTCTCTCTAACTCTTTCAAAAATAAATAAACATTAAAAAAATTTAGAAATGTTATTACAGACCAAGTACTTGATGCTAAGTACTCAGATATGGAGTATCTTGATTCTTGTCCTTCAATGGGCAAAACTAGGAAATTTCTGTACAACTAAATATACAAATATATAAATACACATACATACTTTAGAAATCATGAGTTTACATTAATATCGCTGATTCTAATTCATCCCCACAAAGTTAGTTCTTGTGTTTCCTCATTCTAAATTTGTATGTCCCTTCTTCCTCAGTGAAAACAATATATTTATTCATATGCTCAATCTTATGATACATCCAAATTTGCTTCAGAACTTCCTTGCCCATACTACTACATAAGAAAAACTTAAAAAAAAAAAAAGAAAGAAAGAAAAGAAAAGAAAGAGAGAGATTTAAGGATATACTTGCAATTCACCCCAACCATTCCACCCCATCCAAGACTACAGGTATATAGTCAAATGCTGTGTTCAGAGTAACTTGGGTAAGTTCTTTTTTTTTTTTTTCTCCCCTCAGTGTGATTATGGTATTCATTTATCCACTGTAGATAAAGAGGGCGTTGTTTTCCAGTTTCAGTTCTTTTTACACTAAACAAGATCTGCTAGAAATCACTCCATATCCATTCATACAAATTTTCCTCACTCTTTTAACAGCTGCATAATACCAAATTATGTGAATGTTCCATACTTCATTCATTCAGTTTCTTATATCTAGATATTTATGTAGTTTCTAATGATTTTTATTACAATTGAAGCTGTGATTGGGGTACCTGGGTAGCCAGGTTGGTTGAGCACACAACTGTTACATTCGACTCGGGTCATGATATCATGATTGTGAGAATGAGCCCCTTGTCAGGCTCCACTCTGGGTGCGGAACCAGCTTAAGATTCTCTCTCCCTCTCCTACGGCCCCTCCCCCACTTTCACGTGTGCATGTGCCCTCTCTCAAACAACCTAATTAATAAAGTTGGGCATACGTATTTTTATATTTGTTGGAGTGTATCTTCAAGGTAAATTCCCATAAATGTGATTACTGAGTCAAAGAACACAAACTTAGTTTCTTACTTGTTGCTGAATTCCTCCTCATTTCTCCTGTTACACCATTTAGCAATTTAGCATTCACAGCAATGCAAGACTATCTAGTATTACAGAGCCTAATCAACAAAGTTGATGCCCATCCAGTGGATGAAAAATGGTATCACAAGATAATTTTCATTAACATTTTGCCTTGTTTGGATTAAAGTTAAATTTTTACATGTTTCAGGGCCATTTTTATGTGTCTGAATTCACTGTTTATGACTTTTGCCCATTACTCTATGGGGCTTTTTGTCTTTTCCCCCACCTTAATTTTTTTAATATTTATTTATTTATTTTGAGAGACAGAGTGCATGTGTGCATGGGCGGGGAGGGGTGGGGGGGGTGGTCAGAGAGAGGGGGAAAGAAAGAATCCCAAGCAGGCTCCACACTGTCAGTGCAGAGACCAACGTGGGCCTCAAACTTACAAACCATGAGATCATGACCTGAGCTGAAATTAAGAGTCTGACACTTAACAGACGGAGCCACTCAGGTGCCCCATCCCCTTAATTCTTTACAAGTATATACAGGATTAGTCATCTAAGTATGATATATGTTGTAAAAATTTTTTCAGTTTATTTGCCTGTCTTTTTTTTAAATTAATTTTATTTATTAATTTTTTAATTTATATCCGAGGTACTTATATATATATAGTACAATAATGATTTCAGGAGTAGATTTTGGTGATTCATCTCCTATACATAACACCCAGTGCTCATTCCAGTAAGTGTCTTTGTTAATTCTCCTTACCCATTTAGCCCATCCCCCCACCCACAGGCCCTCCAGAAACCCTCAGTTTGTTCTCTGTGTTTAAGAGTCTCTTATATTTTGTCCCCCTCCTTGTTTTTATATTATTTTTGCTTCCCTTCTCTTGTGTTCATCTGTTTTGTATCTTAAATTCCACATATGAGTGAAGTCATGTGATATTTGTCTTTCTCTGACTGAATTATGTGCTTAGCATAATACCCTCTACTTCCATCCACATAGTTGCAAATGGCAAGATTTCATTCTTTTTGCTTGCCAAGCAATACTCTATTGTATACATATACCACATCTTCTTTATCCATTCATCCATCGATGGACATTTGGGCTCTTTCCATACTTTGGCTATTGTCAATAGGGCTGCTATAAACATTGGGATGCATGTGCCCCTTCAAAACAGCATACCTGTATCCCTTGGATAAATACCTAGTAGTGCAATTGCTGGGTCATAGTGTAGTTCTATTTTTAACTTTTTGAGGAACCTCCGTACTATTTTCCAGAGTGGCTGCACCAGTTTGCATTCCCACCAGCAGAGCAAAAGAGATCCTCTTTCTCTGTATCCTCACCAACATCTGTTGTTTCCTGAGTTGTTAATTTTAGCCATTCTGACTGGTGGGAAGTGGTATCTCATTGTGGTTTTGATTTGTATTTCCCTGGTGATGAGTGATGTTGAGCATTTTTTCATGTGTCTGTTAGCCATCTGGATGTCATCTTTAGAAAAGTGTCTATTGATGTCTTTTGCCCATTTCTTCATTGGGTTATTTGTTTTTTGGGTGTTGAGGTTGATACATTCTTTATAGATTTTGGATACTCACCCTTTATCTGATATATCATTTGCAAATATCCTCTCCCATTCCATCAGTTGCCTTTTAGTTTTGCTAATTGTTCCCTTCGCTGCTTTTTATCTTGAGGTCCCAATAGTTCATTTTTGCTTTTGTTTCCCTTGCCTCCTGAGACATGTTGAGTAAGAAGTTGCTGCAGCTGTGGTCAAAGAGGTTTTTGCCTGCTTTCTTCTAGAGGATTTTGATGGCTTCCTGTCTTACATTTAGATCTTTTATCCATTTTGAGTTTATTTTTGTATATGGCGTAAGAAAGTGGTCTCGTTGCATTCTTCTGCATGTTGCTGTCGAGTTTCCCCAACACCATTTGCTGAAGAGACTGTCTTTATTCCATTGTATATTCTTTCCGGCTTTGTCAAAGATTAGTTGGCCATATGTTTGTGGCTCCATTTCTGGGTTCTCTATTCTGTCCCATTGATGTAAGTGTCTGTTTTTTTGTCCCAGTACCATACTGTTTTCATGATTACAGCTTGTAATGCATCTTGAAGTCCAGGATTCTGATGCTTTGGTTTTCTTTTTAAATATTACTTTGGCTGTTCAGGGTCTTTTGTGGTTCCATACAAATTTTATGATTGTTTGTTCTAGCTCTGTGAAGAATGCTGGTGTTATTTTGATAGGGATTGTATTGAATATGTGGATTGATTTGAGTAGTATCAACATTTTCACAATATTTGTTCTTCCAATCCATGAACATGGAATATTTTTCCATTTTTTGTGTGTGTCTTCTTCACTTTGTTTCATAAGCTTTCTGTAGTTTTCAGTGTACAGATTTTTCAGCTCTTTGGTTAGGTTTATTCCTGGGTATTTTGTGGGTTTTGGTGCAATTGTAAATGGTGTTGATTCCTTGATTCTCATTCTGTTGCTTCATTACTGGTGTATAGGAATGCAACCGATTTCTGTGTATTGATTTTTAACCCTGCCACTTTGCTGAATTCATGGATTAATTCTAGCAGTTTTCTAGTGGAATCTTTTGGGTTTTGCATATAGAGTATCATGTCATCTGTGAAGAGTGAAAGTTTGACCTCGTCTTAGCCAATTTGGATGCCTTTTGTTCCTTTGTGTTGTCTGATTGCTGATGCTAGGATTTCTAATACTATGTTGAATAACAGTGGTGACAGTGGACATCCCTGTCATTTTCCTGACCTTAGGGGGAAACCTCTCAGTTTTTCCCCATTGAGAATGACATTAGCAGTGGGTCTTTCATATATGGCTTTTATGATCTTGAGGTATGATTCTTCTATCTCTGCTTTCTTGAAGGTTTTTATCAAGAAAGGATGCTGTACTTTGTCAAATGCTTTCTTTACATCTATTGAGAGGATCTTGTGGTTCTTGTCCTTTCTTTTATTGATGTGATGTATCACACTGATTGTTTTGTGGATATTGAATCAGCCCTGTATCCCAGATATAAATCTCACTTGGTCATGATGAATAATTCTTTTAATGTATTGTTAGATCTGGTTGGCTAGTATCTTGTTGAGGATTTTTGCATCCATGTTCATCAGGGAAATTGGCTCCTTTTTAGTGGGATCTTAGTCTGTTTTGGAATCAAGGTAATGCTAGCCTCATAGAATGATTTTGGAAGTTTTCCTTCCATTTCCATTTTTTTGGAACAGTCTGAAAAGAATATCTTCTTTAAATGTTTGGTAGAATTCCCCTGGAAAGTCATCCGGCCCTGGACTCTTGTTTTTTGGGAGATGTTTGATTACTAATTAGATTCCCTTACTGGTTATGGGTCTGTTCAAATTTTCTATTTCTTCTTGCTTCAGTTTTGGTAGTTTATATGTTTCTAGGAATTTGTCCATTTCTTCCAGGTTGCCCAATTTATTGGCATATAACTGCTGATAATATTCTCTTATTATTGTTTGTATTTCTGCAGTGTTGGTTGTGATCTCTCCTCTTTCATTCTTGATTTTATTTATTTGGGTCCTTTTTCTTTTTGATCAAACTGGCTAGGGGGTTATCAATTTTGTTAATTCTTTCAAAGAACCAGCTCCTGGTTTCATTGATCTGTTCTATTTTTTATTTTTTTTTTATTTATTTTTTTTTTTTTGGATAGCATTAATTTGTGCTCTGATCTTTCTTATTTCCTGGTATTCTTCTGGTTTTGGGTTTTATTTGCTGGTCTTTTTCTAGTGCTTTAAGGTGCAAGGTTAGGTTGTATATCTGAGACCTTTCTTTCTTGTTTAGGAAGGCCTGGATTGCTATATACTTCCCTCTTATGACTGCCTTTGCTGCATCCCAGAGGTTTTGGGCTGCAGTGTTATTTCCATTGGCTTCCATGTACTTTTTAATTTCCTCTTTAACTCCTTGGGTAGCCCATTCATTATTTAGTAGGATGTTCTTTAGTTTCCAAGTATTTGTTGTCTTTCCAAATTTTTTCTTGTGGTTGATTTTGAGTTTCATAGCATTGTGGTCTGAAAATATGCATGGTATGATCTCGATCTTTCTGTACTTGAGGGCTGATTCATCTCCCAGTATGTGATCTATTCTGGAGAATGTTCCATGTGCACTTGAGAAGAATGTGTATTCTGCTTTAGGATGAAATATTCTAATATATCTGTTAAGTCCCTGGTCCAGTGTGTCATTCAAAGCCATTGTTACCTTGTTGATTTTCTGTTTAGATGATCTGTCCATTGTTATAAGTGGGGTATTGAAGTCCCCTACTATTATGGTATTATTATCAATGAGTTTCTTTATGTTTGTGATTAATTTTATATATTTGGATGACACCATGTTGGTCGCATAAATGTTTACAACTTTTAGGTCTTCTTTGTGGATAGATCCCTTATTTATGATATAATGCCCTTTTTCATCTCTGTTACACTCTATATTTTAAAATCTAGATTGTCTGATATAAGTATGGCTACTCTAGCTTTATTTTGTCAACCATTAGCATGATAGATGGTTCTCCATTCCCTTACTCTCAATCTGAAGGTGTCTTTAGGTTGCAAATAGGTCTCTTATAAACAACATATAGATGGATCTTGTTTTCTTATCCATTCTGTTATCATTTGTCTTTTGATTGGAGAGTTTAGTCCATTGACATTTAGAGTAAGTACTGAAAGATATGAATATATTGCCAATGTGTTCCCTGTAGACTTGGAGTTTCTGGTGCTGTTCTCTGGTACTTTCTAGTCTTTGTTGCTTTTGGTCTTTTTTGTTTTGTTTCATCTTTTCTCCCCTCAGAGAGTCCCCTTTAAAATTTCTTGCAAGGCTGGTTTGGTGGTCACAAACTCTGTTAGTTTTTGTTTATCTAGAAAACTTTTTATCTCTTCTTTTATTTTGAATGACAGCCTTGCTGGATAAAGATTTCTTGGCTGAATATGTTTCTAATTCAGCACATTGAATATATCCTTCCACTCCTTTCTGGCCTGCCATGTTTCTGTGGATAGGTCTGCTGTGAACCTGATCAGTCTTCCCATGTAGGTTAAAGAATTTTTTCCATTGCTGCTTTCATGATTCTTTCCTTGTCTTTGTATTTTGTGAATTTGACTATTAAATGCCTTGTTGGTGGTCAGTTTTTGTTGAATCTAATGGGAGTTCATTGTGTTTCCTGGATTTTGATGTCTGCATCTTTCCCCAGGTTAGGAAAGTTTTCCACTATTATTTGCTCACATAAATTTTCTGCCCCTTTTTCACCCTCTTCATCTTCTAGTACCCCTGTGATTCAGATGTTATTCCTTTTAATAAGTCACTGAGTTCTCTAATTCTCATCATGCTCTTTTGCTTTATTTTCCCTCTTTTTTTCTGCTTCATTATTCTTCATAAATTTGTCCTCTATATCTCTGATTTGCTGCTCTGCTTCATCTATCATTGCTGCCATGGGAATCGTTCAAGATTGCATCGTAGTTACAACATTTTAAATTTCATCCTAACTGGATTTAATTCTTTTATCTCTGCAAAATGGGATTCTATGCTTTTTTTCAACCCCAGCTAGTATTTTTATTATTGTGATTATAAATTCTGTTCCAGATATCTTGATTGTATCTGTTTTGATTAAGACCCTGGCTTCATTTCTTCCTGTTGTTTCTTTTCCATTGAATTCCTTCATTTCATCCTTTTGGAGGAATAAAAGAATTAGGGGCGCCTGGGTGGCGCAGTCGGTTAAGCGTCCGACTTCAGCCAGGTCACGATCTCGCGGTCTGTGAGTTCGAGCCCCGCGTCAGGCTCTGGGCTGATGGCTCGGAGCCTGGAGCCTGTTTCTGATTCTGTGTCTCCCTGTCTCTCTGCCCCTCCCCCGTTCATGCTCTGTCTCTCTCTGTCCCAAAAAAATAAATAAACGTTGAAAAAAAAATTTAAAAATTTAAAAAAGAATTAATAAAATAGAATAAATAAACAAAAACTGAAAACACACAAAAAAATCAAATAAAGGATGCTAGATCCTAGGTGTGTTTTGTTCTGGTTGTTGAAAAAAGCTTGATAGAATAGAGGAAAAAAAGGGAATGAAAAGAAAAGAAAAGGAAATAAAAAGGAAAATGTTTGAAAATTTAAAAAATGAATACAATAAAATAAAATGAAATGAAAGTAAAGTGGAATGACAAAATTTACCCAAAAATAGAAAAAATATAGTAGGAAAAACTTAAAGAAAAATCTTTTTTATAATAATGGAAAATAAAAATGAATATTTTTTCTATATTCAAGAATAAGAAAACAAAACGGAATCGATGGAACAGTGAACAGAGTGAAATACAACTGAAATTGCTTCCAGTTTCCCCTAGACATCAAACTATGAACCACATTATAGTCAGTAAACTGAGCAGGCAGAGAGACATGTCATGTTCCCCCTAGAGCACGCTTGGCACACTTGGATGAAGCTTGGTGTAATGGATCCATTCTGCACTAGATGGTGCTGATTAACTTACGGGAGTGGATCATTGTGTCATGTGTACACGTGTATGCACATGTGCAGGAGGGGTGAAAATGGTGTCACGCAGCTACCCAGTCTCTAGTATCAGAAGTCTGTGCTCTCTCCCAGCTGCAACCAAGCATCCCTCCTTTGTCTCCAGCTTCCATCCACTCCCCACTTACACACTGTCTGTGACCATTCCATCAGCCTGCTAGGTGGCACCTCCCTCCAGAATTTTATCTCAGATGGGGCTGTGTTTGCAAACCCCTCACTTATGAGGGACCTGCACTTTGACCCACTGTGATCCCCTGGGGAAGGGCCTCACCAAGCAATGGCTGAGTGCCGGCCTACCCCCAGGAATGTTTGCATGACCATGCTGTTGCAGATGCCCAGAGACTGCAGCTGGTGCCAGGCAGCCCCTGAAAAAGTTGGCAGGATTGTGTAGCAGCAGCATTTCAGAGATTATGGTAAATCATAACACACATCTAGCACCAGACTTCACTGCCCTTTAACGTTTTTGTTCAAACACCAGCAAACATGGCTATTCTCTGGAGTCTGCTGGGACCGTTGCCTGTGGGGAGGCCACACAGCCTCTACCATATGCCCTGTTAGCAAGGGAGCTGCCTATCCTCTGCCCAAGGACCCATTAGACCTTGCTGTCTGCTCCTGGGGATTCGCCCTTCCCACCAGAGCACCACTCAGTATCCAGCTTTGGAGTTTCAGACTCTGTACTCCCCTATTCATAGAGTCTTTTTGTTTGTTTGTTTTTTATTTTTATTTTTTTAATTTTATTTTTTTTAATTTATATCCAAATTAGTTAGCATATAGTACAACAATGATTTCAGGAGTAGATTCCTTAGTGCCCCTTACCCATTTAGCCCATCCCCCCTCCCACACCCCCTGCAGTAACCCTCTGTTTGTTCTGCATCTTTAAGAGTCTCTTCTGTTTTGTCCCCCTCCCTGTTTTTATATTATTTTTGTTTCCCTTCCCTTATGTTCATCTGTTTTGTCTCTTAAAGTCCTCATATGAGTGAAGTCATATGTTATTTGTCTTTCTCTAACTAATTTCACTTAGCATAATACCCTCCAGTTCCATCCACATAGTTGCAAATGGCAAGATTTCATTCTTTTTGATTGCCAAGTAATACTCCATTGTGTGTGTGTGTGTGTGTGTGTGTGTGTGTGTGTATATACACACACACACACACACACCACATCTTCTTTATCCATTCATCCATCGATGGACATTTGGGCCCTTTCCATACTTTGGCTATTGTTGATAGTGCTGTTATAAACATGGGGGTGCATGTGTCCCTTTGAAACAGCACACCTGTATCCTGTGGATAAATGCCTAGCAGTGCTGGGTCATAGGGTAGTTCTATTTTTAGTTTTTTGAGGAACCTCCATACTATTTTCCAGAGTGGCTGCACTAGCTTGCGTTCTCACCAACAATGCAAAAGAGATCCTCTTTCTCTGCATCCTCGCCAACATCTGTTGTTGCCTGAGTTGTTAATGTTAGCCATTCCCTGTTCATAGAGTCTTAATGATATACAAACCCTCTCCTTTCTCCTTTCTTGTTCAGTCTCTTATGAATGTTTCCCCCCTTTCTCTCCAGCTGCTTGCAGGGGACGTGCTTTTCCTGTACTCTCCCCCTTGACTTTGTCCTCTCACCACAAGCAAAAGCAGCTCCCTACCCTCTGTGGCTTCTCTCTGCACCATATACTTGCCAAGTTCTATAGTTCAAGTTATGAAGATTGTTGTGTTAATTCTCAGATCAATTTTGTAGGTGTGCAAGATGGTTTGGTGTTAATGTTGCTTCATTTCAGGGACAAGAGTTGCAAAAAGCTTCCATGCTACTCCACCATCTTGTATTGTATTAGCCCTGAAGTCAACTACAGTCCAAAATAGGTTGACAAATAGCCAAATTGTGGAAAGAGCCTAAATGTCCATCAACTGATGAATGGATAAAGAAATTGTGGTTTATATACACAATGGAGTACTACGTGGCAATGAGAAAGAATGAAATATGGCCCTTTGTAGCAACGTGGATGGAACTGGAGAGTGTGATGCTAAGTGAAATAAGCCATACAGAGAAAGACAGATACCATATGTTTTCACTCTTATGTGGATCCTGAGAAACTTAACAGAAACCCATGGGGGAGGGGAAGGAAAAAAAAGAGGTTAGAGTGGGAGAGAGCCAAAGCATAAGAGACTCTTAAAAACTGAGAACAAACTGAGGGTTGATGGGGGGTGGGAGGGAGAGGAGGGTGGGTGATAGGTATTGAGGAGGGTACCTTTTGGGATGAGCACTGGGTGTTGTATGGAAACCAATTTGACAATAAATTTCATATATTGAAAAAAAACAAAAAAAAATAGGTTGACAAATTGTTTGAAGGTTAGTGTCAGTCACAATGCTGACATCATTCACTTCACTTCATCTCATCACATAAGCATTTTATCATAGTTGCTTCTGGCAAACTTGAGTTTGCTGCTCCCTGGTCCCCTGGTTTTCCCAGGTCTTCTGAGAAGTTATTAGTGAAGTATCCCAGGATGCTGGCCTATTGGTAAGGCTGATAGGTCCTGACAGAGCAGCCAGGAGGGGATGAGATGGAATGCGCTGAGATGGAGGTGATGTAGAGTATAACACCCAATTTATTTGCCTTTCAACTTTGCTTATGACTTATAAGAGATTTCTATTTTTTATAGTCAAATTTATCAATAATTTTTTGTGTTGCTTCTCGGTTTTGAGTTCTAGTTAAAAAGACTTAAATCATAGCCAAAAATTCTTTTTCTACTAAAGCTATAGACAAATTCACCCATGTTTTCTTTTAGAATATACATATTTCCTTCCCCTTCCCTGTCTCCCTTCCTTCCATTAAAACTCTGATCCATCTGAAGTTTATTCTTGTATATGGTATGAGGAATGAGGAATTTCATCATCTCCAGTTGTCCTGATAACATTTACTAAGAAGATCATCTTTGCCCCAAATGATGTGAGATATCACCTTTATCCTACACCAAATTTCTATATGTAGTTGGTCTATGTATTTTTATCACATTGGCTTGTCCATTCATGCTCAGTACCAAATTGCTTTAATTATAAACATTGTACTATGTTTGAATATCTAAAAGGGGTAGACTTCATTCAGAGTTTTGTTTTGCTTTTCTTTTCAGTGTTTGCCTAGCTACTATTTTTTATTTTTTTATTTTTTTTTCATACGAGCTTTGTGAAATTACCTAGATCCTTACATAAACTTACTGAATTTTAACTGGGAAGACATTAAATGTATAAGTTAACTTGAGGAAAACTGACCTCTTCATGATTGTGAGATGTCCTGTCAAAGAACAAAGGGTATCTTCTCATTTGTTCAATTCTATTTTTGTCTTTCATGAATGTTTTATAATTTTCTTCATGGAAATCTTGGACAACTCTTTTTAATTTATTTTGAGAGAGAGAGAGCATGAGCAGGGGAGGAGCACACACACAGAGAGAGAAATAATCCCAAGCTGACAGCACAGAGCCCAATGTGGGCCTCAACCCCACAAACTATGACATCAGGACCTCAGCTGAAATCAGGATGCTTAACTGACTGAGCCACCCAGGTGCCCCTTGGATAATTCTTATTAAATGTATCCCTAAGTACTTTATCTTTTATCTTCTTTATTGCTATTATAAATAGAGTTATCTATTATAACTTATAGCTGGTTATTATTTGTGTATCTAAATTCTATTGATTTTTTTATTGTGGTAAAAAACAAATAACATAAAATTTGCCATCTTAACCATTTTTATGTGTCCAGCTTGGTAGTGTTAAATTATATTCACTTTGTTGTGAAACAAATCTCCAGAACTTTTCATTTTGCAGAATTAAAACTCTATACTCATTAAATAATAATTCCCCACCCTGTGGTGACTGCTACTATAATTTGTCTCTATGGATTAGCCTACTCTGGACACTTTATGGAAGTACAATCATGTAGTATTTGCCCTTTTATGGAAAACTTATTTCACTTAGCATAATGTCTGCAAGGTTCATCCATGCTGTGGCATGTGGAAGACTTTCTTTCCTTTTGAAAGGTGAATAACAGTCCATTGAATGTATACACCATGATTTATGAATTCATATGTGGATGTATATTTGGGTTTCCTCCACCTCATGGAATAGTGTGGCTATAAACATGGATGTACAAACATCTCTTCAGGACCCTTCTTTCAATTCTTCTGGATGGATACCTAGAAGTGAGATTGCTGAATGATATGATAGCTCTATTTTTAATTTTTGAGGAAAATTTTACATTCCCACCAGCAATGCAAATGCATTTTCTCCGTATCCCAACCAACACTTGCTATTGTCTGTGTTTTTTGTTTTGTTTTTAACCATCTGGTATCATAATGGGTTTAAAGTGATATTTCAATGTGGTTTAGATTTTGCATTTTTGATTAGTGATATTGAGCATTTTTTATACATTTCTTGGAACTTTATATATCATCTTTGAATAAATGTCTATTCAAGCCATTTGCTCATTTTTAATCAGGTTATTTGATTTTGTGTCACTGAGTTGTTCATTTTTCTTTTACCTTTCTAGTTGTTTCCCTAGAGTTTTTAAAAGTTTTTTTTTAAAGGTTTATTTTTGAGAGAGAGGGAGCAAGAGAGAGGGTGAGTGGGGGGAAGAGGGAGAGGGAGAGAACCCAAGCAGGATCCGTGCTGACAGCAGCAAGCCTGATATGGGGCTTGAACTCATCAACAGTGAGATCATGACCTAAGCTGAAGTCAGACGCTCAACTGAGCCACCCAGGCACCCCTATTTCTCTAGAGCTTTCAGTGCACTTTTGCTAGCTGAAGTCTACCTTCAACTAAAATTGCACTGTTTCACATACAGGGCAGATAGTTTATAATAGAATATTCATAATGTCTCCCTCCTGTGCCTTATTAACATTGCCGTCATTCATTTCATTCATCTATGTGTCATAACCTCCCAGTGCATTGTTACTATTTATTATAGCTTTAAACAGTTATCTTTTAGATCAAATAAGAAAAGAAAAATATTCCTGGAGGCATCACGATCCTGGACTTTAGCCTGTACTACAAAGCTGTAATCATCAAAACAGTATGGTATTGGCACAAAAACAGACACATAGACCAATGGAGTACTGTAGAAAACCCAGAATTCGAACAATAAATGTATGGCCAACTGATCTTTGACAAAGTAGGTATCTAATGGAAAAAAGGCAGTCTTCTTAGCAAATGATGCTGGGAGAACTGGACAGCAACATGCAGAAGAATGAACCTGGACCACTTTCTTACACCATACACAAAAATAAACTCAAAATGGATGAAAGACCTAAATGTGAGACAGGAAATCATCAAAACCCTAGAGGAGAAAACAGGGAACAACAACAACCTCTTTGACCTCAGCCACAGCAACTTCTTACTTGACATGTCTCTGAAGGCAAGGGAAATAAAAGTAAATATGAACTACTGGGGACCTCTTCAAGATTAAAAAACTTCTGCACAGTGAAGGAAATAGTCAACAAAACTAAAAGCAACTGACAGAATGGGTGAAAATATTCTCAAGTGACATATCGGATATAGGGTTATAGATCCAAAATCTATAAAGAACTTACCAAACTCTCAACAGCCAAAAAAACAAATAATCCAATGAAGAAATGGGCAGAAGACATGAATAGACACTTTTCCAAACAAGATATCTGGCTGGCCAACCGACACATGAAAAAATATTCAACATCACTGATCATCGAGGAAATGAAAACCAAAACCACATTGAGATACCACTTCATACCAGTCAGAGTGGCTAAAATTAACAACTCAGGAAACAACAGCTATTGGCAAGGATGTGGAGAAATGGGTACTCTCTTGCACTATTGGTGGGAATGCAAACTAGTGCAGCCACTCTGGAAAACAGTGTGGAGGTTCCTCAAAAATTAAAAATAGAATTATCCTATGACCCAACAATAGCACTACTAGGACCTTATCCAAAGGATATAGGAGTGCTGATTCATAGGGGCACATGTACCCCAATGTTTATAGCAGTGCTTTCAACAGCAACCAAATTATGGAAAAAAGCCCAATGTCCATCAACTGATGAATGGATAAAGAGGATGTGGTATATATATACAGTGTAATACTACTTGGCAGTGAGGAAGAATGAAATCTTGCCATTTGCAACGATGTGGGTAGGACTGAAAGATATTATTCTAAAGTGAAATAACTCAGAGAAAGACAGATCTCATATGTTTTCACTCATATGTGGAATTTGAGAAATTTAACAGAAGACCATGGGGGAAGGGAAGGGAAAAAATAGTTTCAAGAAGAAAGGGAGGCAAACCATAAGAGACTCTTAAATACAGAGAATAAACTGAGGATTGATGCGGGAGTGGGGGTGGGGGGAGGGAAATGGGTGATGGGTATTGAGGAGAGCACTTGTTGGGATGAGCACTGGATGTTGTATGTAAGCAATGAATCATGGGAATCTACTCCCAAAGCCAAGAGCACACTGTATACACTGTATGTTAGCTAACTTGACAAAAAAATTATATTAAAAAAAAGAAAGAAACATCCAATTTTGTTTTGCTTTAATCCTTCTATGATACTCTTCTGCTTCTCTGATGTTTCTCTGATATTTATATATATGCCAAATGGTCACCACAATAAGTCCAGTTAAATTTCATTACCATACATAGTTACAATATTTTTCTCATGATGAGAACTTTTAAGATCTACTCTCTTAGTAACTTTCAAACATGTAATACAGTTTTATTAACTATAGTCACCATAATGTACATGACATCCCTATGACTTATTTATTTTATAACTGGAAGTTTGTAACTTTTGAAGTTATTCACCCATTTCACCCACTTCTAACCCCTTGCCACTGGAAACCAATTTGTTTTCTGTATCTATGAGCTTGTTTTGTTTGTTGGTTTGTTTGTTAGAAACCACCTATAAGTAAGATCGTACAGTATTTGACTTCTTTAAGTTAGTGTAATGGCCTTGAGGTCTATCCACATTGTGGCAAATGGCAAGATGTCATTTTTTATGTCTGAATAATAATCCATTGTGTATATATAACACAGTTTCTTATCCATTATACATTGATGGACACTTAGGTTGTTTTTGTATCTTGGCTATTGTAAATAATGCTGCAGTGAACATGGAGATACATATATCTTTTCAACTGTTTTTTATTCATTGGATAAATACCCAGAAGTATAATTGCTAGATCATGTGTTAGTAGTACTTTTATTTTTTTGAGGAACTTCCATGCTTGTTCTCCATAGTGCTATACTGAAACACATTCCTACCAACAGTGCACAAAGATTCCCTTTTCTCCACATCTTCGCCAACATTTGTTATTTCTTGTCTTTTTGATAGTAGACATTCTAACAGGTGTGAGATGATAGCTCTTTGTGGTTTTGGTTTTCATTCCCCTGGTAATTAGTGATGTTGAGCATCTGTTCACCTACCTGTTAGCCATCAATATAGCATCTTTGGAAAAAATATCTAACTCAGATTCTCTGCCCATTTTTTTTTTTTTAATTTTTTTTTCAACATTTATTTATTTTTGGGACAGAGAGAGACAGAGCATGAACGGGGGAGGGGCAGAGAGAGAGGGAGACACAGAATCAGAAACAGGCTCCAGGCTCTGAGCCATCAGCCCAGAGCCTGATGCGGGGCTCGAACTCACGGACCGCGAGATCGTGACCTGGCTGAAGTCGGACGCTTAACCGACTGCGCCACCCAGGCGCCCCTCTGCCCATTTTTTTAATTGAAGTATTTTTATTTTATGTACAATGAGTTGGGATTAAGGTAACTTATCCCAACTGCAGTTAAGGTAGGTATCTTGGATTACCCATTCAAGAAAGTTCACTTAATCCAATTTAATGAAGCCTATAGCCTTCATGTATTGACAGAAACACTGGCAGCACATGTTAAGGCCATATTTCTGGATCAAACCATGCTGGTTTGAGCAGACAAGACAAGAAGAAGAATCCTGGCCAAATTTCCTTGGATGGCTACAGCAGAGCTGCTGGTGACCCATCTTGCTTTCTTGGATGCAGTGAAACAAAAGGGGTCTCTGCCCATTTTTTAATTGGAATTTTTCCCTACTGAGTTGTATGCCTTCTTTATATATTTTGGATAGTAGTAGCTCCTTTTCAGACATATGATTTGGAAATATTTCCTCACAGTTAGTAGATTGCGTTTTCATTTTGTTGGTGGTTTCCTTACTGTACAGAACATTTTTAGTTTGATGTAGTTACATTTATTTTTGCTTTTCTTGCATTTGCTTTTGGTGTCAGACTGAAAAGTAATGCCTTTTGGGGCACCTGGTTGCCTCAATTGGTTAACTGTCCAACTCTTGGTTTCTGCTCAGGTCATGATCTCACATTTTGTGGGATCAAGCTCCTCACTGAGCTCCATGCTGACAGCACAGAGCCTGCTTGGGATTCTCTCTCTCCCTCTTTCTCTGCTTCTCTCCTGTTCATGCGTGCTCTCTCAAATTAAAAAAAAAAAAAAGTAATGACTTTTGCCAAGACTGATGTCAAGGAGCTTACTATGTTTTCATCTAGGAGTTTTATGGTTTCAGGTGTTGTGTTCAAGTCTTTAATCCACTTTGAGTTAGTTTTTTATGTGCCAAAAGATGGTGGTCCGGGTTTATTCTTTTGCATGTGGCTGTCCCGTTTTCCCAACACCGTTAATTGAAGAGACCATCCTTTTTTGATTGTGTGTTCTTGGCTTTGTTGTAAATTAACCATATTTACATGGGTTTATTTCTTGCCTCTCTATTTTGTTCCATTGATCTATGTGTCTGTTTTTACACCAATACCATTTGTTTTGCTTACTATAGCCTTGAAATATAATTTGAAATCAGGGAGCATGATGTCTCCAGGTGTGTTTTTCTTTCTCAAGAATGGTTGGCTCTGTGGGGTCTTTTGTTTTTTCATATAAATTTTAGGACTCTGTTTTATTTGGGAAAGCTGCATTTGAAATGTTGGTAGGAATTGAATTGAATTTGTAGATTGCTTTACATAGTGATGACATTTTAATAATATTAATTCCTCCAGTTCAGAAACATGGAGTATCTTTCCATTTATTTTTGCCTTCTTCAATTTCTTTCATCAGTGTCTTAGTTTTCAGTGTATAAGTCTTTCACCTTCTTGGTCTAATTTACTTTTAGGTATTTTATTCTTTCTGATATAATTATAAAATTAATATCTTAATTTCTCTTTCTGATGGTTGTTAGTGTAGAGAAATGCAATGAAGTTTTGCAAATTGATTTTGAATCCTGAAACTTCACCAAATTAATTTATTGGTTCTAACACTTTTTTCATGGAGTATGTAGGGTTTTCTATATATAATATCACATCAACTGCAAATAGTGACACTAGGACTTCTAAACAATATTAGTAACAGTGGTGAAAATGGGCATCTTTGTCTTAATCTTACAGGAAAAACTTTAAGCTTTTTGCCATTGAGTATAATATTAGTGTGGGCTTGTCTTATATGGGCCTAACTATGTTGAGATAAGTTCCTCCATACCCACTTTTCCTCTTTATTAAAGTATAGTTGGGGGGTGGGGATCATAGCTTATACACAATGTCACATTAGTTTCAGGTATACAACGTAGCAATTCAAGAATTTTATCCATCATGCTATGCTCACAAGTGTAGCTACCATTTGTCAGCATACAACATTATTACAATACAATTGACTGTATTCCCTTTCATTCGCATGATTTATTAATTTCATAACTGGAAGTCTGTACCTTTAGCTCCCCTTCACCCATTTTGCCCATCTCCTCACCCCCTCCCCTCTGAAAATCACCAGTTCTCTGTATTTGGGATCTATTTCTGCTTTTTGTTCATTTTGGTTTTTTGTTTTTGTTTTTGTTTTTTGTTGTTTTCAGATTCCACATATAAGTGAAACCATATGGTATTTGTCTTTCTCTAAATGACTTATTTCACTTAGCATAATACCCTCTAGTCCATCCATGTTGTTGCAAACGGTTAAGATTTCATTCTTTTTTTATGGCTGAACAGTATTCCGTTGTGTGTGTGTGTATATGTTATACACACATGCATATGTACATATGTATACATATATGTACATACGTACATATATACGTGTGTGTATATACATACACGCACCACATCTTTATGTCCTTTGTCCATTCGTCTATCAATGGACACATAGGTTGCTTCTATATCTTGGCTATTGCAAATAAAACTGCAATAAATATGGGGTGCATATATCATTTTAAATTATTTCATTTTCTTTGGGTAAGTACCACATAGTGGAATTACTGAATCATATGGTATTTCTATTTTTAATTTTTTGAAGTACTCCATACTATTTTCATAATGGCTACACCAACACATTCCCACTACCAGTACATGAGGGTTCCTTTTCTTCACATCCCCACCAACACTTGCTTTTGTCTTTTTTGTTTAAGTTTATTTATTTGTTTTGAGAGAGAGCATGAGCATGTGCATGAGTGGGAGGGGGCAGAGAGAATCCCAAGCAGGCTCGGCACAGTCAGTGTGGAGCCTGACATGGGGCTCAAACTCACAAACTGAGAGATCATGACCTGAGTAGAAACCAAGAGTCAGATGCTTAACTGAGCCACCCAGGTGCCCCTCCCAACACTATTTTTTGAAAGATTGTCTTTTCTCCATTGCATATTCTTGCCTCCTCTGTCATAGATTAATTGACCATATAAGCATGGGTTTATTTCAGGGCTCCCTGTTCTTTTCTATTGATTTATGTGTCTATTTTTTGTGCCAGTACCATACCGTTTTGATCAATGATAGCTATGTAGTACATCTTGAAATCAGGGACGGTGATACCTCCAGCTTTGCTCTTCTTTCTCAAGATTGCTCTGGCTATTTGATTCTTTGGTGGTTCTATATAAATATTAAGATTATGTGTTCTAGTTCTGTGAAAAATGCTATTGATGTTTTGATAGAGATTTCATTGAATTTGGGATTGTTTAGGGTAGTTTTCATATTTTAACAATATTCTTCCAAAAATGAGCATGATATATCTTTCCATTTGTTTGTGTCATCTTCAATTTCTTTCATCAATGTTTTATAGTTTTTTAATACAGATCTTTCACCTCCTTGGTTAAGTTTATTCCTAGGTACTTTATTCTTTTTGGTGCATCTGTAAAAGGAATCATTTTCTTAATTTCTCTTTCTGCTATTTTATTGTATAGAAATGTAATAGGTTTCCACGTATTAATTTTGTATTCTGAAACTTTAATTTATTCATTTATTCTAATAGTTTTTGGTGGAGTCTAGGATTTTCTCTATATAGTATTCTAGCATCTGCAAATAGTGACAGTTTTACTTTTTCCTTACAAATTTGGATACCTTTTGTTTCTATTTCTTGTTTTATTGCTGTGGCTAGGACTTCCAGTAGTATATTGATCAAAAGTGGTGAAAGTGGGCATCTTTGTCTTGTTCCTGATCTTAGAGGAAAAGCTTTCCATCTTTACCCATTGAGTACTTTGGGTTTTTATCATAAATGGATGTTGAATTTTGTCAAAGGCTTTTCCTGCTTCTATTGAGATGATTGCATATATTTTACCTTCATTTTGTTTATATGGTTATCACATTGATTTAGGGATGTTGAAACATCCGTGCATCCTTGTAATAAATCCCACTTGATAATGGTGTATGATCCTATGAGTGTATTGTTGGATTCAGTTTGCTAAGATTTTGTTAAGAAATCTTGTATCTATGTTCATCAGAGGTATTGGCCTATAATATTCTTTTCTTGTGGTGTTTTGTCTAGTTTTGGAATCAGGGTAATGATGGCCTTATAAAATGACTTTGGAAGTGTTCCGTCCTCTTCCATATTTTGGAAAAGCTTGAGAATGATTAGTTTTAATTCTTTTGAATCTTTGGAAGACTTCACCAGTAAAGCCATCTAATCCTGAACTTTAATTTGTTCGAAGGTTTTTGATTCCTGATTCAATCTCCTTACTAGTAATCAAACCAGTCAGTTTTTCTATTTTTTATGATTCACTCTTGATAGGTTGTATGTTTCTAAAAATCTATTTCTTCTAGGTTGTCAAATTTGTTGGCATATAGAGTTTGTAGTAGTCTCTTCTGATCCTTTGTATTTCTACTGAAGCAGCTATAATGTCTCTTTCATTTTTCATTTTATTTATATGCCTTCTCTTTTTTTCCCCTGGTGAATGTAGATAAAGTTTGTCAATTCTCTGTATCTTTTCAAATATCCAAATGTTTTCAAATATCCAAATATTCATTCATCTTTTCTATTGTCGGTTCAGTCTCTATTTCATTCATTTTTATTTTGATCTTTTTTATTTCCTCTTATTCTACTTTAAATTGGCTCTTTTTCTAGTTCCTTAAGGTATAAAGTTAGGGGGTAAGTTTATTTGGAGATTTTTCTTGTTTCCTGATATAGACATTTATTGATAGAAACTTCCTTCTTAGAACTACTGTTGCTGCATATCATAACTTTTGGTATATTCTTTCCATTTACCTTTGTGTCTAGATATTTTTTTATTTCTCTTTTGATTTCTTCTTCGACCCATTGATTATTCAGTAGCTTATTGCTTAATCTCCACATTTTTATAAATTTTCTAGTTTTCTTCTTATAATTAATTTATATTTCCATACACAGGAGTCAGAAAAGTGCTTGATATGACTTCAGTCTTCTTAAATTTATTAAGACTTGTTTTTGTGGACTAATATATGATTTCTCCAGAAGAATGTTCATTGTGCACTTGAGAAGAATTTGTACTCTGTTGCTTTTGGATGGAAAGTCCTTGTATATCTCTTTCAAATCCATCTGGTCTAATGTGTCATTTAAGGCCAATGTTTTCTTAGTGATTTTGTCTGGATGATCTATCTATTGATGTCACTGGGGTATCAAATTTCGCTACTATTATTGTATTGCTTTCTAGTTCTACCTTTACATCTGTTAATATTTACTTTATATATCCATATGCTTCTATGTTGGGTGCATGAATAATTACAAATGTTATATCCTCTTGTTGGATTGATCCCTTTATCATTATGTAGTACCCTTTGTCTCTTACTATGATCTTTGTTTTAAAGTCTGATAAGTCTACCTTTCCCCACTTTCTTTGATCTCCATTTGCATGGAATATCTTTTTCTATCCTTTTACTTTGTATGTCTTTAGATCTGAAATGAGTCTTTTGTAGGCAGCATATAAATGTGTCTTTTTCTTTTTTAATCCTTTCAGCCACTGTATGTCTTTTGTTTGGAGAAATTAGTCCATTTAAATTTAAAGTAATAATTGATAAATATGTACTTATTCACGTTTTGTTGTTTTCTAGCTGTTTTATACTTCCTCTGTGCCTTTTCCTCTTGCTCTGTGCCTTTATAGTTGGATGACTTTCTTCAGTGGTATCTTAGAGTCCTCTCTGTTTTGTGTATCTACTATAGGTTTTTGTTTGTGGTTACTGTAAGGCTTACATATAACAACTTATAACAATTTAATCTGATAAAAACTTAAGTTTGAATGAATTCTAAAGTTCTACATTTTTACTCCCCCCCCTCCACCAATGTTTTATTTTCTGCCATCACATTTTACATCTCTTTATCTTGTGTACCCCTTAATATTATAATTATGTTTAAACTTTTGTCTTTTAACCTTAATACTAGCTTTATAAGTGATTACTCTGCCATCTTTGCTATATATTTACCTTTACAAGTAAAACTTACACTTTTATGTTTTCCTGTTATAAATTAGTGCCTTTTATTTCAGTTTAGAGAATCACATTTAATATTTCTTGTGAGCCTTAGCTTTTGCTCGTTTGGAAATTTCTTTATCTCTTCTTCAATTGTGAGTGACAATTTTTCCAGTTAGAGTATTCTTGTTTGAAAGTATTTTTCTTTCAGCACTGTGAATATAGCATACTATTCTGTTATGTTTCTGCCAAAAAAATGATTGTCTTGTGAGGTTCCCTTGTACATAAAAAGTTGCTTGTCTCTTGTGGCTTTGAAGATTCTTTCCTTGTCTTTGACATTCTAATTATAATGTATCTTGGTGTGGGTCTCTGGGTTCATTTTATTTGTAACTCTCTGGCCTTTCTGGATCTAAATGTCTGTTTCCTTCTTCAGATTAGGATAGTTTTCAGTAATTATTTCTTTAAATAAGTTTTCTGCCCCTTTCTCTCTCTATTCTTCTTCTTTTGGGAGCCCTATTTTGTGAATATTAGTCTGTTTGGTGTTATCCTATAAATACATTAAGCTATCTTCATTTTTTAAAATTTATTTTTCCTTCCCTGATTGGATAAATTCTACTGTTTGTCTTCGAAGTCATTGATTCTCTCTTCTGCTTTATCTAGTCTGCCATTGAGTACCTCTAGTGTATTTTTTTTTCTAGTGTATTTTTCAGTTCAGTCATTATATTTTCATCATCTTGATTTTTAAAATTTTTTTTAAGGTTTGTTTATTTTTGAGAGAAAGAGAGAGAGAGAATGGGGGAGGGGCAGAGAGAGAGGGAGACACAGAATCTGAAGCAGGCTCCAGACTCTGGACTATCAGCCTGGGGCTTGAACTCAGGAACTGTGAGATCATGACCTGAGCTGATTAACCAACTGAGCCACCCAGGCACCCCCAGACTATTTTATTTTTAATGGCTCCAAATAGATAAGGTTGTTCCAGAACTTTTTTTTTTTTGTATGATCTACATTTTGACATTTGGCTTTTGTTGTTTTCTTCTTTAGAATTTTCTCCATATACCTCTTTGAGTGGTATAATCTAAAGCAGAATGCAGTGTGTACGTTCTTCTTTGGAAGTTTAACTGAAGCAATTCTTCAATTTATCCTTTGTTTAATACACAATGAAATTGCATTATGTACTCCCCAAGGTGCTTCCGTATCGTTACATGTTTACTTATTTCATATTGAGCTATGGTCCTCTCTGATCCTTCTCCTTACCACTGACAATTTTCTTCTTTCTTATGTAATGTTCAATCATTCTCTGTCTTACATTTGTATAATTTATAATCCCCAAATGTACTGTATTGTGTGTCCTTAGATGAATTGTCATTTGTAAGAAAGACTAAAGCATCCTTTAACTATGGCATATATTGCTTTAGATTCACATGGAAATCCCTAAGACTCATTTGTTTTACATCTCTAAGATGTTTTCCCCCATTTAATGATTGTAAACTGGTATCAAGACCAATTTTGTTTGGTTTTCATTTGTAGGCTTTACTTGAAATCGTATTAACACTTTCAGATTGGCTGGCTCATGTTTTGTCAATTATTCTCATAATTCCATGAAAATCATTTATTTAGGACATCATTCTCCTCACAGGCCCAGAGTGCAGGAGCCCAGGAGGCAGGACTGACACCACCTTGATTTCAAAGGGCAGTACCAATGCCTAGTGAAACTATGGGAATAGTCATCTGGCAGAGTCGTGGGGAATAACCTCCACACTGTGGAGAAACATAGCACGGGCATAACCACTGCAAAGAGCAACAGGTGGGCATGATCTCTGAACTGTGGGGGTAATGTTGCCATACCAGTAGATCTGGAATATAGGACCTCCACCCCAGTGGGTCTAGAGGGTAAAACATGAAGCCAAAGTAAATTATTCTTAAGCCTTATGGTTTAACATTTCCCTTGTTAGGTTTTGGACTTACTTGGGAACCAGGTAAGCTCTTTTATCTTTCCTATTTCTCTCTTTTGGAGTAAAATGTCTGTCCTGTGCCTGTGCCTGTATTTTGGAAACATAGAACTTGTTTGGTTTCACAGGTCTACAGGTAGAAGGAAATTTGCCTCAGGATAAATGATATCTTTAATCTCACTCCTATTTGGTTTAGATGTAGATGAGACTTTAGAGGTGATGAGGAAACAGCTTAAGGCTTCAGGGTTGTGGGATGGAATGAATGTATTTTGCATACAAGAAAGGCATAAAAGTGTGGTGGTGGAGTGTTAAGGAATGAATGTTTGTGTTTGTGAATGTTTGTGTTCTCCCCACCCAAATTTATATATTGAAATTCTAACTCCCAACACGATGGTATTAGGAGGTCATTGGAAGGCAATTAGGTCATGAGCTGTCATGAATGGGATCTGTAAACTTATAAGAGCCTGGAGAGCTGTCTCATCCCTTCTGACATATGAAGATATAGCAAAAAGACAACTGTCTATGAACTCTAAAGTAGGCTGGCCCTCACCAGAACCCAACCACGCTGGCACCTTGATCTCAGACTTCCAGCCTCCAGAACTACAAGAAATATATGTTTATAAGCCATTTATTCTGTGGTAGTTTGCTATACTCATCTGAACTGGCAAAGGAATATAGTATATAAATTCCTGACATCAATTAATCAGAGACTACAATGCAGCCATTCATGGAATCTATCACTGTTAAAGAAAAATGATGTTCTGAAAAGATGCTCAATGTCACTCATCATCAGGGAAATACAAATGAAAACCACACTGAAATACCACCTCACAACAGTCAGAGTGGCTAAAATTAACAATTCACGAAACAACAGATGTTGTAAAGGATGTGGAGAAAGGGGAACCCTCTTGCACTGTTGGTGGGAATGCAAACTGGTGCAGCTGCTCTGACATACAGTGGGGTGGTTCCTCAAAAAATTAAAAACAGAAGTACCCTATGACCCAGCAATAGCACTACTAGGAATGTATCCAAAGGATACAGGAGTGCTGATTCATAGGGGCACATGTACCCCAATGTTTATAGCAGTGCTATCAACATCAGCCAAATTATGGAAAGAGCCTAAATGTCCACCAACTGATGAATGGATAAAGACGTGGTGTGTGTGTGTGTGTGTGTATATATATATATATATATATATATATACACACACACACACACCCAATGGAATGCTACTTGGCAGTGAGAAAGAATGAAATCATGCCATTTGCAGCAACGTGGATGGAACTAGAAGGTATTATGTTAAGTGAAATAACTCAATCAGAGAAAAACAGGTATCATATGTTTTCACTCATATGTGGAACTTGAGAAATGTAACAGAAGACAGTGGAAGAAGGGAAGGGGAAAAATAGTTACAAACAGAGAGGGAGGGAGGCAAACCATAAGAGACTCTCAAATACAGAGAACAAGCTGAGGGTTGATTGGCAGGGGTGGGGGAGAGGGGAAAATGAGTGATGGGCATTGAGGAGGGCACTTGTTGGGATGAGCACTGGGTGTTGTATGTAAGTGATGAAGCACAGGAATTTACCCTCAAAACCAAGAGCACACTTTACACACTGTATGTTAGCCAATTTGACAATAAATTGTACTTAAAAAAAAGAGAGAAATGATGCTCATACTGAAGACATGATGGTTTAAAACTATAAAGATAGACTCAGTTCCACCTTGTGACTATCTTCTTTGGCTTTAGACAGAATATAATTTCCTTCATGTATACATACTTTGTTATTATAAGGATTATAAAATCTCCATATTCAAGCTCTTGAAGTTTGAGGAGTTGATAATTATGTATTGATAATGAAAAATGTCAGCAGATATTACATTGTAACCTATTGGCAGTTTTCTCTAGGGATTTCACATAAGAGTAAATTTGAGTTAGATATTAACAAACCTAACTATCTCGTATCATTCCATATCCATACATTATTTCATTGATTTTCCATAAAAGCATTTAATTGAAGTATAATTGACTTACAGTTTATATTATTTTCAGGTGTACTAGTGATTTGACATTTATACATTATGGAATGCTTATCATGATATGTGTAGTTATCATATAAAGTTATTACAATATTATTGACTATATTCCCTGTATTATTGACTATATTCAAGTATCCATAACAGGTCAGCTAAGTCCTGTTTATTAATTATAAACACAATTTTAAAAGTTAAACTGTATATTATTAAGTCCTACTCCTACCTGTAGGCATCCTGATCCTCCTTTATCTTTCTCCCATTATGATTAAGGTTAAAAAAAAGTACTTAAATAGAAACTCTAGAAGGCACACATAAATTTAGCCTAATGCCTGGCCACAAAGGAATGATGTGAATTTTCATGAAGGAGAGTGCCCAACATTTATGAAGTATCTACGAGTGCTTATTTATTCAATTTCATTTGATAACACCTAAAGTGTAGAGGTCAAGTATAAATAAGTGTCACATCTGACTTTTGATCTAAAGGTTGTCTTAAGAATACTGTGCTTTTTGTTTTCCTCCAAAGGGATACAAAAACTGATAAATTTATTTATTTACTTGTTTATTTTTTACTGATTTTTAATTGAAGTATACTTGACTTATAGTTTATATTATTTTCAGGTGTACTAGTGATTTGACATTGATACATTATGGAATGCTTATCAGGATATGTGTAGTTATACAAACTTATTACAGTATTATTGACTATATTCCCTGTGCTGCACTTTATATCCCCATGACCTATTCATTCTATAACTGGATGTTTGTACCTCTGAATCCTCTTCAACTATTTTGCCCATCATCCCTCCCTCCCTTTCCTGTGACAACCACCCGTTTGTTCTATGTATTTGAGTCTATTTCTGTTTTCTTTTGTTCATTTGCTGTTTTAGATTTAGATTTAGTGAAATTACATGGTATTTTCTTTTCTGTCCTATTTCATTTAGCATAATGAAATGAACCCTCTAGGTTCATCCATGTTGCTGCAAATGGCAAGATTTCATTTTTTTTTTTATGGCTAATATTCCATTGCATACATATACACCACATCTTGTTTATCCATTCATTATCCATCAGTGGATACTTAGGTTGCTTCCATATCTTGGCTGTTGTAAAGAATGCTGCAATAAACATAGAGGTGCATATGTATTTTTGAATTATTGTTTTTACTTTCTTTGGGTAAATACCCGGAAGTGAAATGACTAGATTGAGTGGTATTTCTAATTTTACTTTTTTGAGGAACCTCCATACCGTTTTTATAGTGACTGTACCAACTTACAGTCTCACCAACAGTGTAGTTCCCTTTTCTCCACAACCTTGCTAACACTTGTTATCTCTTGTTTTTTTGATACCAGCCATTCTGGCAGGTGTGAGGTGATGTGTCATTGTGGTTTTGATTTGCATTTCCATGAGGATTCCTGATGTTGAGCATGTTTTTCATGTGTCTGTTGGCTATCCGTATGTCTTCCTTGGAAAAATGTCTACTTAGGTCCTCTGCCCAATTGTATCTGGTTGTTTTGGTTTGTTTTTTTTTGGCATTGAGTTGTATTAGTTCTTTATATGCTTTGGATATTAACCCCTTACTGCATATATCATTTGCAAATATTTTCCCTTATCGAAGTATTTTGCCTTTTTTGTTTTGTTGATCCTTTCCTTTGCGGTGTAGAGGCTTTATAATTTGGTATAGTCATTATTTATGTTTGCTTTTCTTGTCTTTGCTTTTGTTGTCAGATGAGAAAAGTCACTGCCAAGACTGATGTCAAGGAGGTTACTGTCCTGTGTTTTCTTCTAGGCTTTATGGTTTCAGATCTCACATTTACGTCCTCAATTCATTTAGAGTTTATTTTTGTGTCTGGTGGCAGTAAGAAAGCAATCCAGTTTACATGTGGCTGTTCAGTTTTCCCAACACCATTTATTGAAGAGACGGTCTTTTCCCCATTTTATATTCCTGCCTCCTTTGTTACAGATTAATTGGCCATATAAGCATGGGTTTATTTCTGGGCTCCCTATTCTGTTCTATTGATCTTTATGTCTATTTTTGTGCCAATACCATACTGTTTTGATTATTATACTTTTGTAGACTAGTTTGAACTCTGAAATTGTGATACCTCCAGCCTTGTTCTTCTTTCTCAAGATTGCTTTGGCTTTTTGAGCTCTTTTGTGATTCTATACGAATTTTAGGATTATTTGTTCTGGTCCTGTGAAAAACGCTATTGGCATTTTGATAGAGATTTCATTGAATTTGTTATTGCTTAGGGTAGTATGAACATTTTAACAATATTCTTCCAAAACTTGAGCATGATATGTCTTTCCATTTGTTTGTGTCATCTTCAATTTCTTTCATCAATGTGTTTCACCTCCTTGGTTAAATATATTCCTAGGTATTTTATTCCTTTTCAATGAAATTGTGAATGGGATTGTTTTCTCAATTTCTCTTTTTATTTCCTTATTAGTATATAGGAACACAATAGGAGCGCTTGGCTGGCCCATTTGGTAGACATGTAACTCTTGATCTCAGGGTTGTAAGTTTGAGCCCCATGATGGGCATAGACTATACTTAAAAAAAAAAATCTTAAAAATGCAATGGATTTCTGTATATTATTTTTTTGTATTCATTTATAAGTTTTAATCTATATATTTTGGTGGAGTCTTTAGGATTTTCTATACATAGTATCATGTCATCTGTAAATGTATAGTGACATTTTTACCGCTTCCACTTACCATTTGGATGCCTTTTCTTGGCTTAAGTCTGATAAAAATGGGCATGTGACCATTCTAGGGAACTGTTCAAAAGGAGAGGCCGTATGAAGTGTCATTGTGATAAAATTGGTTTTATAAACTTGTATAAGATACTCCCTATCCTGCAAGTTTCAATTAGATCTATTATCTTTGAAGGTCCTTCTAAAATGTAATCATTCATGTACCTACTGATAACTACATAGTGCCAAACAAACCAGTCAGAGAGATTGACCGTTTAAGGAGTGAGGTAGTTCTAGGACACTTTTCATGGCTTTTCCCATGTTTTGGATTATCTGAGTGGGGCCTAAATGTAATCACAATGTCCTTACAAAAGAGAGGCAGAAGGAAATTTGACCTAAGGGTAAGAAGGTAATAGGGCAACAAAAGCAAAATATCCTTGGCTTCGAAAATGGAGGAAGGGGCTACAAGTCAAGAAAGGGAGCTCTAGAACTAGAAAAGGCTAGGAAATGGATTCTCCTCTAGATCTTGTGTAGAGTGTCCTGCCAACACCCTATTTTTGGCCCAGCAAAACTGATTTTGGAGTTCTGATCTCTAAAACTACAGAATAACTGTGTGTTATTTTCAGCCACCACGTTTGTGGCAATTTGATATAGCAACCATAAGAAACTAACACAAAACTAAATAGCCTTCTACTGATTTGCAGAACCACATTATCCTTATGAAATTGCATCTAATTTTATTCAATTTCCTTTTCTGATATTCTAGTAATCTTGCTCCTAAGCACCTAGCAACCTACAAAGAAGTATGCAGCCTGTTAGCTTTATTAGACATCCCGTTTTATTATAAAACAAAACAAAATCCTACATTGGCCTCCTCTATTCCTTGTTTGCCACATCTTCCTTTTTGCTTACCAAAAATATTTTTTCCCAAGGGATTGTCCTTGACTTCTCACTCTTCCTCATAATCCTGTACTTGTCATTCTATTCATTGCCATAGCTTGATTACGTACAGCAAATTCTCTAGGCCCATCTGTTGATCTCCAGACTTACATTTCTAATGGTCTGCTGTAAATCTTCAGCGGGTAGCTCATTGGCATCCAGCATTCAACATAACTAGAAATGAATTCATCATCCCGTGATAGATTTATAAACAGAAAACCAAATCACACCAGGAAATGAATGTTTCATCAAATAAGGCATGTGAAGAATTTTGTTTTGTTTTGTTTTACACAATAATGGAAAACTAGAGAAGTATCTGATTTGGGGGGTTTTGCAGATGTCAATTTTGAGTAATATTTTTCAGCATTTCTTCACTTTGCTTTGTTCCCACCTAGTTATGGTGCAAATGACTGCAGGAATGGAAAATCTGAGTTTTAGACTATACTGTATTTAAATTGTAACAATACAGTTTTCTCAAGTTTCAAAAACTTTGTATATGCTTGCTTTTCTATTATCAAATGCTCACAGATCATGAACTTCACCCAGTGATGCTTTGACATCATACTGAGGTTTGTTTTCATGTCTAAATCAACTTTACTGAGGTATAATTTACATACACTAAGATGTACTTATTTTAAGTATAGAACTAACGGAGCACTTTCTAAGGTATAGTAAGGAAAAATCAAAATAAAGAAGAGTACATATGCTCCCTTTTGTGTAAGAAAGGAAAATATAAATATGTATATATCTTTGCTTTTGCAAAATGAAACATAGGAAGGATAAATCAGAAAATAAAATTGGTTAAACTGCATAGAGTAGGTGAGAATAGGACTCCTTGGAGTACAACTTTTTTTTTTTTTTTTATTTAATGTTTATTGCTGAGAGAAAGACAGAATGTGAATGGGGAGGGGCAGAGAGGGAGATAAAGAATTCGAAGCAGGCTCCAGGCTCTGAGCTGTTAGAACATGACTCGGGCTCAAAACCCATGAACCATGAGTTCATGACCTAAGCTGAAGTCAGATGCTTAACTGACTGAGCCACGCAGGGCCCCAGAGTACAACTTTTTAATACAATTTTGATTTTTGAACACGTTATACTTTTAAATATTAAAAAATTTTTTTTAATGTTTATTCATTTTTAAGAGAGACAGAGCATGAGTGGGGGAAGGGCAGAAAGAGGGAGACACAGAATCTGAAGCAGGCTCTGGGCTCTGAGCTGTCAGCACAGAGCCTGACGCGGGGCTTGAACTCACGCACCGCGAGATCATGACCTGAGCTGGAGTCTGATGCTTAACTGACAGTCACTCAGGCGCCCCGTAATTTTACATATTTTTTAAAAATCACCAAGAAAAAACACATAGATGAATGCAAAGGAACAAATGAACCTAATTGTACATGAAAATTGACAATGTGAACATTTAATTCAAGTAACTTGGGACACAGTACTCTCTGTGTGAGTTTTTATCTGAAGACAAGAATTGTGAAGAAATCTTGAACTTTAACTGGTAGCTTGTTACTGGTGGTATTAGTGATTTTAAACCAGTTTTGTGTGTATTGTAGAATAAATGAATAATGCATTGATGTTAGGTAGCAGGATTCTCGTTGTGAGAGAAGGGTGATAAAACATGAAATGGGGTATGGGGTGCAGAAGAGCAACTCTGAGCAACTAGAATGAAATTGGAGATTATTTGTGTGTGTGGGGGGGGGGCGGTGGTTGGACAGTGATCTTACGTGCCACCAAAAGTGATTCTTTGAGAGTATAAAATCATTACTGATGATGTTAAGTATGATCACTTGGTTAAAGTGGTACATACCAGACTTCTTCATCATAATTGTTTTCTGTAGGCTTCATGCCCAGAGCAAAGCCCAACATGGGGCTTGAACTCATGACCCTGATATCAAGATCTGAGCTGAAATCAAGAGTCACTTAACTGAGCTATACAGGCACCCCCATAAAAGTACTTTTATCTCTTTTGGCTAGTAAGTCATTTATGGATTGATTTTTGAGACTGCATAAATTCTGTTTTCCAACAAAGTTTCACCAGATTGTTTTGGCATTCTTTGGATTGTTACCAAAATGTTTAACTTGAACCTTTCATGAGGAAACAATGAGAGAAATCCAAATTGTGAAACACTGTATGAAATGACTGGCCTGAAATCTTTAAAATTGCCCAGTGTCATGAAAGAAACAATTCAGCAGGTGAACTGTTCATGATTAAAGGAGAGTAAATTTGGGGCTCCTGGGTGGCTCAGCTGGTTGAGTGACCTACTTCAGCTCAGGTCATGAGCTCACGATTTGTGAGTTCGAGCCCTGCATCAGGCTCTGTGCTGACAGCTCAGAGCGTGGAGCCTGCTTCAGATTCTGCGTCTCTCCCTCTCTCTGCCCCTCCCCTGCTCATGCTCTCTCTCTCAGTAAAACGTTAAAAAAAATTAAAAAAAGAAAAAAGTAAATTCAATGCAAGATTATTGATTGGATCCAGATTTTAAGAAAATCAGTGCAAAAAACAATATTGGAGCAACCTCGCTAGATCAGAAAGAATATTGTTCCATTGTATCAGTGGTTAAATTTTTTTTATTGTGATAATGCTATTATGGTATACAGAAGAATGATGTCTTTTTTCAGGAGGGACACATCCTGAAGTATTTAGAGGTGACATCATGATGTATGCATCTTAGTTTTAAATGAAACTTATGTGGTGGAAGGGAAGGAAAATACATGTGACAAAACGGTTTAAAAAATATTAGAGTCTTAAACTTAAAAAAAAAAAAAGCATTTAAAAATAACTCTTTGGGGCACCTGGCTGGCCTTAGTCAGTGGAGCATGTGACTCTTGATCTCGGGGTTGTTGGTTTGAACCCCACATTGGGTACAGAGATTACTGAAAAATAAAATCTTTAAAAAGAATAACTCATTAGTGCCTGGTGCAATTTTTAGATGGGTGTAAACAACATTGATACAAGCAGCTATTGACTAGAATCCCAGTAAATACCCACTAACAATTTCAAAGATGTATCAAGTGAAAACCAGGAGAGTGTAGATGTATGTATGGTTTGTATTCAGAATCCTCTAAATAATCAAACTGACCGTTGTTTATTCAGTTTTCGCAGGAATGAGTGAGCCTTTGTGAAAGACAAACTATAATTCTTACTCTTCTAGACATTTACAGTGTGACTGGAGAGATAAGTTAGATTTATAAAAATACAAAAGATAAATATTAGAAAAATCTAAACATTAAAAAACAAAGTTAAATTGTCCATTAGGTATCATGTTATAGAAAAATGTCATGGGAAAACATACACTCAATTAAAAAGTGTTCGATACTAAATTTTGTTTTAGAAAATATATGTACAGGGGCGCCTGGGTGGCTCAGTCAGTTAAGCGTCCAACTGTTGATTTGGCTCAGGTCATGATCTCATGGTTAGTGAGATTGAGCCCTGCATGGGGCTCTGTGCTGACAGTATGGAGCCTGCTTGGGGTTCTCTGTCTCCCTCACTTTCTGCCCCTCTCCTGCTCACATGCATGCTCTCTCTCAAAATAAATATTTTATTTAAAAAATATGTGTACATTGATATTGTAATTTGTTTTCTAAAAAGAACATGTGTATGTAGGGAATAGAAAAAATACATGCACACCAATTGTATTACAATGGCCATCTTGGAATGGGAGGAATTTGTGATTATACTCATCTTTGAATTCTATATAGATCATTTTTTTTTAATTTTTTTAATGTTTACTTATTGAGAGACAGACAGAGAACAAGATGGGGAGGGGCAGAGAGACGGGGAGGGACAGAGAGACTGAGGGAGACACAGAATCTGAAGCAGGGTCCAGGCTCTGATCTGTCAGCACAGAGCCCAATGCAGGGCTTGAACTCACCAACTGGGAAATCATGACCTGAGCCAAAGTCAGACGTTTAACTGACTGAGCCACCCAGGTGCCCCTAGATCAAGTATTTTTGCAACACTTTTATAATCAGAGTACAAATATTTTATTTTTTATTAAAAAAAAATTTTTTTTAACGTTTATTCATCTTTGAGAGAGCATGAGCAGGGAAGGGGCAGAGAGAGGGAGACACAGAATCCAAAGCAGGGTCCAGGCTCCGAGCAGTCAGCACAGAGCCTGGAGCCAGCTTCCAATTCTGTGTCTTCCTCTCTCTCTGCCCCTCCCTGCTCATGCTCTGGCTCTGGCTCTGGCTTAAAAATAAATAAAACATTAAAAAAAAAAAAAAAAGAATTCTAATACACAGTTTAAAGTACACAGCAATATATGCTAAGCACCAAACTGTCCTGTCAGTTCTGTCGGAACGTCATAGGGCCGGAGCACTCAAAGACCTCTTCCTTCAAGATACAGAACTCCCACACAATGTTGTAGTTTCCTGTATATGACACAGTAAGTGCTCTTCGGCCATTGTGAATATACCATTTGATGTTCACCTATCCCATTAGATAAATTCCTCCATTTTGGAGATGAGGAAACAGGAGATTTAGAGAAACTTAATTAACTTTATAGGGATCACTGAGTGAGTGGTTGAACCATAATTCAATCTTTACTCATTCAAAATGACTAGCGTTGCTGGCAGAATAGAAGCTCCCACGTTAGGTTCACAAGTAATAGGAGAGCAGGGACCTTGTCAGACTTGTTCCACTGTGACCCCAGGGTGTAACATAGTATATAATGTAGTACATAGCACATAGTAGTCATCAAATAAAAACTTATGTTAATGAATAGGTCACTTCTTTGTCACTACAGTTTACAACTAAAAACTAGATAAACTGCGTTTCAAATTCAGTCAATAAAGGCAATAGCTTGGTATCTACAATTGAAATGATAACGCCAAAATTTTTACATTAAAATAGAGTGAAAAAGTAAGACAAATTTGCGGCAATAGTATACTTTAGTAGGACTATTATTGATAGAGTGTTTTTTATAAATTTTCTTTTACATACAGGTTTACTTAACATAAAACATATACTATAAAAACGAGGGCTGTCTGGGTTATTCTTTCTTTTCAGATCTGTCATACCCCAAAGGAAAAAAAAATATATTAAAAAACAACAAATGGGGCCCCTTGATGCTAGCCTTACAGAAATAAATTATAAATTATACTAAATATGATTATAAAAGTCACTGCATGGGCAGCACCTATATAGAGTAATGAGAAAGATGGAAACAACCTAGAAGCAGAGGCTCACTGATTTATTATGTAAAAGGGACCAGATATTGCAATAGAAAAGAACAATACTGAATTTTTTTAGCCAATTCATGAGGTTGCCTAGGAAGTTAGTTCTACTAGAGTTAACAGAAATAGAGTGCTGTATTTGTTAAAAGCCAAAGTTAAGGTGGAATGCTGTATCTTTTTTTGAAGAAAATTTGCCTGTATTGCCTTATTGTATGGGATCAAAGTAGGTTTATTTTACTGAAATTTAAACTTATATTCATTGAAGTATATGTGGGTTTTTTTGTTTTTTGAGAGAGAGAGAGAGAGAGAGAGAGAGAGAGAGAGTGAGAGAGGGAGAGGGGCTAGGGGAGAAAGAGTGTCTCAAGCAGGCTCCATGCTCAGCACAGAGCTCAATGCAGGGCTCAATCCCATGATGCTGGGGATCATGACCTGAGCCGAAAATAAAAGCTGGACACTTAACCAACTGAGCCACCCAGGTGCCCTCTATGGAATTTCTTCACAGCCATACTGTAACATTTTGCAGAGTTTATAGCTCCCTTGAAATAAAATTCTAATTAAAATCACATTAAAATATATTTCAAGCTTAAAATTACAAGATCTGAATTGTAATGTATATTTATGTCTATTTGATTATACAAATAATACAACCTTATGGTAATACATTTCAAAGTTGAAAGACCCAAGACTCGACTCTCCCACAATCAGTGGTAAAATCACATTACTGCTTTCTTACGTGTTTTTCCCAAAACATTCTAGGTACACAGATGTAATAAGTACCTGCTGCTGCACGCCCCCTGATATTATCTACTATTGCTATTTTTTTCTACTTAGCAATATATCTTTAACAACATTCCAAACACATAGATTTTTTTTTTTTTTTTTTTTTTTTTTTAGTATTTATTTTGAGAGAGAAAGTGTGCATGAGCCGGGGAGGGGTGGAGAGGGGAGGGAAAGAATCCCAAGCAGGCTTTGCACTGTCAGAGACCAACATGGGACTCATGACCACAAGATCAGAACCTGAGCTGACATCCAGTGGGATACTTGACTGAGCCACCCAGGCGCCCATCTTGTTTCTAATAGCTGCATAATATCCCACCTATCTCAATTCCTCTTTTAATAAACATTTAGATTGTTCCAGCTTATTAGTTATTAGAAACCATTCTGTAGTATCTTTGTACAGTCACTTCTGTGTATATCCATGGGCTATTTGTCTAGATGAGGCTTTTTAGAATTAAATGGAATATACAGGGGGCGCCTGGGTGGCTCAGCTAGTTAAGCGTCCAGCTCTTAATATTGGCTCAAGTTATGATCTCCTGGTTTGTGAGTTCGAGTGCCACACTGACCATGTGGAGCCTGCTTGGGATTCTCTCTTCTCTCTCTCTCTCTCTCTCTCTCTCTCTCCCTGCTCTTCCCCTACATGTGCACATGCACTCTCTCAAAATAAATAAAAATGGAATATACAGTTAACATTTTGGAAAGAGATTGCCATTATGGCTCTTCAAAAGAAGATTGTACAAATTTATACTTTGATGTGTCTTCTTTGCTGGGCTAGGTCAATGTGGTATTAGTGTTTTAAGAAATATAATCATGAGAAAGTACATAATTAGTATATAACTTTCAAAACATCAAAGAATTTGGGGCGCCTGGATGGCTCAGTTGGTTGAGTGGCCCACTTTGGCTCAGGTCATGATCTCGCAGTCCGTGAGTTCAAGCCCCGCATCGGGCTCTGTGCTGACAGCTCGGAGCCTGTAGCCTGCTTCAGATTCTGTGTCTCCCTCTCTCTGGACCTCCCCCGTTCATGCTATGTCTCTCTCTGTCTCAAAAATAAACATTAAAAAAAAAAATTAAAAAAAAAAATCAAAGAATTTATTAGCAACCCAAAAAAATTATCTGCCACTGATCATATTTCTTTATAACTAAAGTAATTAAAAGTATGGGATGTGAAGACAGATATGGGTTCAAGTCCCAGCTTTGGCATTTAGGACCTGTGTAATTTTGAGTAGGTTATTTAGTCCTTTAAACCTTGATTTAGGTCTTTGCAAAATGGGGGAAATAATAGTGCCTAACAGAATTATGATAAAGATTAGTGTACAAACTGTTTAACGAAGAGACTGACAGGAGTATGTGCTTGATAACTCACAATGGATGACCTAAATGATTTAGCACATAGCAAGAGCATCTATTTACTTCTATTTTATAAAACCAATAGCGAATACAAAAAGATCTCCATCGAACTGATTATTTTCTTGGAGTCTTTGAATTCATAAGAATATAAAATCTTCATCTGAACCCCTCACAGTCATGAACATGAAATCCTGGGCAGAGTTTAGTATGTAACACAATTCATTTGGATTCAAACTTCGAGATATAAAGTTCTAATTAAAGAAGAACTTCAGTAATGAGATTTATCAACTGCAATGTAATCTTGAATTTTGGTAATTCTGGTAATTTATAAACAATTTTTCAGGGGAGCCTGGGTGGCTCAGTTGAGTGTCTGACGAGCTCAGGTCATGACCTCAGGTTCACGGGTTCGAGACCTACATTGGACTCTGTGCTGATAGCTCAGAGCCTGGAGCCTGCTTCTGATTCTGTGTCTCTCTCTGCCCCTTCCTGTTTGCTGTCTCTCAAAAATACATAAACATTAAAATAATTTTTAACTATTTAATTCTATTTTATAAAATTTTATTTATTTTTGACAGAGTGTGAGTGAGCAAGAGGCAGAGAGTGTGGAGCCTGGAGCAGGGCTTGAACTCACAAACTGTGAGATCATGACCTGAGCTGAAGTCGGATGATTAACCAACTGAGCCACCCAGGAGACCATTATAAGCACTATTAACTTGAGAATGGCTATAAAGAACCAAGTGTAAAACTCAAATGTTGCTGTTGATTTCAAGCATTCTTTTTAATAGATGTTAAATACTGAAATTACCTAGAAGTATGATCAGCTCAAATCTCCACTATATATAGGAAATATATTCACTTTGAGACTTAAAACCAACATTTAAAATAGACACCACAAAATGTATCTGTGATTAAAGGTCGAATTTATTAGGAGATTAAGAAATGTATTATACATGGACTATAAATACTGCACAGCTGACTTTATTCACAGTCAAGCACAGAAATATAGTCAGTGCCAACCTATTTTGTGGATACTCTTGTTCTTTTGTTCCAAGAAAAATTTGCACCGTAAGACTTGGACTTGGGTTTTGGAACCTTCTTCTCTTCAATGTCATAGCTCCACCCTAGAAAACAAAAACAAACCCAGAGAAACAATTAAAGAGGATACCTCAAGAGCACAGCAAGCAGAAGCTAACTTTCATAAATTTAATGTTTATCAGGAGTGCAGTTCAGCAACCTGAAATAAACTTAGTAATGTGTTCCCTTATAATCCTGTGCGATAAGAGGGTCCAATATATTGTCTGAAGATGATTTACCATATCTCAAAAGTGTGACCCATGATTTGACTTCTCCTTGCTCAATATTCCTAATTCAATTATCAATGGTTACATATTCGCATAAAATTTTCCATTTCTCCAACATTTAAGTCATTTAACATGTGACTTAATAACTGCAGTAGGGAGCATTAAGCAATATAACCTGTTTCACTGTTTTCTAAAAACTAGTGCCTTTACAACAGTTTGGATCTCACTGGAAGCAATACAGGAAACATAGTTATATACTTATTTATACAAATGACATAGTTGCAGCAGACCATAAAAGATTACTTGCTTCAGTTCTCTGGACTTTGACAGGCTACTGATTAAATACAAAAAAAATTTCAGCATTTGCTTCAAGTGCTATCTATTTAGAATCCCAGGGACATACCTGATAACAATGCACAATTTCTGCCCTCACCAAAGGCCCATTGGATCAGAATCTCTGGTAGGGGGCTGGGACTGTTTACTTCCATGTTTTCTGCTGTGAGCCCAATTCTTCAGTTCTTCTAAGGTATGGAGAACAACTATTCAACATGCTCCTTCTTGAAGATGTAATTAAGTCATCTTTCTATTCCCTAGTCTGAGAAACCTCTTTTACTTCATAAGATTCATTTTCCATACCTGTAATTTATTCTATCTGAGGGCTTTTTTCAAATAACTCCTCTTGAAACATGTGATCCATGGCTGAATCATGTAGCCATGTATAAAATGCCCAAACTGAATAATACAGGTCTAATTAAGTAAACTTGTTGATCTTGTGAGTCATGAGTTCTAGTGCCTCTTGGTGAGTATAGAATTTGCTGCCACAAAGCTTTCATTCAATAGCCCCTTAGAATGCAATTTTGCCACAAAAGTGAAGCCTATGAAAATCAAGTCATCAAAGTATATTACTACTATTGCCTATTTCAGTGTCCAAAAAGAGGAAATAATTAATAATTCCACTGCTAGAACTCCATCTTCCATGAAAGTCTACGTGCTATAAGGAAACTGAGAAGCAGGAAAGCAAATGTAACAAATGGTTTAAAAATACAAATGAGGGGCACCTGGGTGGCTCAGTCAGTTGAGCATCTATCTGACTCTTGATTTCAGCTCACATCATGATCCCAGGGTCGTAGGGCTGGTTGTTGTGCTGTGCGCTGAGCATGGAGCCTGCTTAAGATTTCCCTCCCTCCCTCCCTCCGCCCCCCCCCCCCCCCCCCCCCCGCCTCTTGCCCCCTTCCCTGCTTTTGCTCTCTCTTTAAAAATACACATACAGGGGCGCCTGGGTGGCGCAGTCGGTTAAGCGTCCGACTTCAGCCAGGTCACGATCTCGCGATCCGCGAGTTCGAGCCCCGCGTCAGGCTCTGGGCTGATGGCTCAGAGCCTGGAGCCTGTTTCCGATTCTGTGTCTCCCTCTCTCTCTGCCCCTCCCCCGTTCATGCTCTGTCTCTCTCTGTCCCAAAAATAAATAAACGTTGAAAAAAAAAATAAAAAAAAAATAAAAATACACATACAAATGAAACCTCAAAATCCAGGACACAAAATATTGATTCACTTGCTTAAACGTAACCTTACTTTCATAGGGTAAAGTTTTGAGTACTTTTTAATGTACTAAAACAGGAAAAAAAAAAAAAAGCTAGGTCTTACTTTAAGAGGATCTGAACATTAACAAGTAGCTATTTGCATTTCAAAAAATGTACTAAGGGGCCTAAGAATAGTACCTACCTCATACCTTGTCATGAGGTTTAAACAAACTTACTCATGTGAAGTGCTCAGAAAACACCTGGCACTTAATCATTTACTGATTCTATGAAAAAGGTACTTTTCTAAAACTTTTATATGAATTAATATTATGTTCTTTATATAACTGAGGAAACTGAGGCACAGAGTGGTTAGGTAACCAGCACAAGCTCACTCAGGAAGGGACAGAATGAAGATTTGAACAAAGACAACCTGATTCTGGAGCCTGTGCCTTAACTAATACTGTGTCTCTTGTGTTTACAGCAAGCACATGATAAATGTTCAGCTATTCTTTCTCTCTCAGATTTACCTGCCAGTTTGTAGCTACACATTTTCTATATGAAGTATTAATGTAAATAAAACTTTCATCACACTGGAACCTAATAATTTTGAATTAACTATAGAAAGGAATTTTGTAAGCAAATTAATACTGTAAACTGAGCATAACTTTAACATTATAAACTTCTCAAGCACCTCCTACATTAGCTAGCAAATGATGCTGTGAACTATAAAAAATACTCAATTCAATACAGCAGGTATAATGATATTTACTCAGCATTTGCTATTCATTTAATGATTGCATACTCTGTGTCAGGGACTGTTTAGACACCAAAGGTAAAGCAGTGAATAAACTCCCAAACTTCTTTAAGTTAGTAGAAGAGAAATTAATACATGCACAGTATATTAGGTGCTAATACAGTAATAACTAAGATAAAAAAATACATATTATATGCTAACAAGCACTAAAGAGAAAACACTTTAGAGAGGGTGGACAGGGAAGACCTCCCTCCTTGAGAAGGTCACATGTGACTGAAGACCTGAAGGAGGTCGGAGAGTAAGAGGTGGAGGTCTGGGAAAGAGCTTGCAAGCAAAAAGAACAAGTACAAAGGCCTGGAGGCAGGAGTGAGTGTCCCTGGTATTCAAAATCCTGTGCTAAGTGCTTTCAATGTATTTTTATAGAGTTTTAAAACTGAGATCATAGGTTGATTAGGCATTATATATACACCCCAATTTTGTATTTGATCATGAGGAAAAATAAAACACAGGGAAGACAAATAAGCAGCATAAAGCCACACGGCTAAGTGGCAAAGCCACAGTTTTCACTGAGGTTGACTTTAAAACTATGCACCCAACCACCTCATAAACAAAACCTTTTCTTTAGAAGCATCTTATAATTGCAATTTTTATCTATTTCACACCCATTTCCTTTCAATCTTTGTGATTTTGTGATATTTTTCCCTCTTGATTTTTAGAAATGTGTTGAAAAGACTGTTTCAAGAATGCCTGGAAAGTCTATGTCCCTCATACATGTCCCTCCATAGCCACCCAAGTTGTGGAGAAAGGAAAAGGTTTCTAGAGAATTGTCTGATTACATGGACTGTTGGTAAGTCACCTACCCAAGGCCTCCATGATCTCTTCTTGCCAAGTGATGGGTGAGAGTCCCGATGCTCCCTACTCTGTCCCCCTCCCCACTGCCTCTTCCCAACACACTCTCCAGTCCAATAAAGACATTATTATACACGGACAGATACCTGATAATTACTCTCTCATTTACACGGTTAATCTTTCAACCTTCAGGGAGAAAAAAATTTTTTTTAATGCATCAGAATGCAGACATAGCTCTATTATCTGTTTCGTTCATGGAGTCTCAAAATGCTGTTAGGGTCACTGCAATGTGAGAAGACTGGGATTTTGTACACATGAAAGAACAACTGGTTTGGGTTTTCTCCTGGTAACTAAGGAGTGACCTGGCTCTTAGAAACTGTGAGCCAGATTATAGTTGCTGTTGATGGTGATAACAACAATAAACAGAAGTATCATTATAGGGATTGGAATGTGGATGGGCAAAACACCCTGGGAAAACAAACAAAAACACACATGGAAGAAACCAGCATTTGCTAACAGAGTCCATCTCTATGTTATTACTCTACCACAGCCACCTGTGATGTTAGGATATACAGGGGAAAAAGTCTGTTCTCACATTTTTCTGGGGAAGTAATTTTGTTCTCAAAGATGCACAAGCAACTAAGCTTCTCTGATTAAGTAAAAGGAAAGGGTTGGAGGAAATCTAATGATAACTCACAAGAGACTGAAACTCAAGTAAGAGTCTACATAAATCTCCTTTTGGATTTTCTATCCATCATGGAGAAGATATAGATCTGATGCTGTGATGAAAATTTGCTCTTTTTTGGGGAACTCTATCAAGAGTCTGACCACATTTGCAAGCATCCTTCTCCCGTGTTTACCTTATAATGCCTGGATCAACAAATTTACTGGTTCCACTATACTTCATATGAGAATCTTTCCCAAGTTATTTATTATAATATTGTGATAATATGAAGGCTACTGGAGCAAGCAGTAAGGCGCAGCTTAAAAGATAACCATAAGAATAACACCACACTTGAAAGGGCATTAAACGTTTGTACTTAATGGGTAAGGTACATGAATTATGCTCCTTTTCTACCTCCTTTTTGAAAGTTCTTGAAAAGAAAGAACAACAAACAGAACATAATATAACTTGCAAGAAATAGGACGTAAAAATTTAAGAATGGAATTTTATTCGTGAAATGTTTAAATTTCGGTAGGAATTTGCTTTTCAATACTCAGTTTTTTTTTTTAAAGAACTCAAACTTGAGTTTCTGAATGAGATCATGGAAGTGAAAACACCTGCACTATCTGAAGAATGCTTATTCAAAATGAAGATGTAGTCTATCTATGACAGTGGTCCCAATATGTTGTTCCATTCGGACACTGAAAACCACTCCTTACTCTTCCCAGCTGTGCAACAGAAGATGATCAAAGCAACTGAGTCCAAAGCAGCTGCCCCAGGGATGGGGTAAGCTCCTAGGGCTGCCGTCACTTCCCACTGAGGAGAGCAGCCATATGGCACGGATTAACCACAAATCCAACCACCAGCACCTAAATGATGAGAAGCTGACTCCCTTTGCTGTTTTACACACAGGAATGCTTTCACAAAGACATTTTCATCTTTAAGCCCTAGTATCAGAGAAGTACCTCTGGCAAATACTCCAGTAAACATAAAATGTGACCTGTAATATCTCATGCTTAATTTCTTTTTTGGAAATATGCCCACTTATTTTGTTGATCTCCAGGCAGTGGTTGGGATACTCTACTTCCTATGATATGAATGTTTGGGTAATCTTTCAAATGTACCTAAAAAAGCCCAAGGCCCCAAACTCAAAAGCCAACCACATAAGGCCTCTGAACAAAACCAGACCACAACAATTAACTTGTGAATTCTATGTATGAGACATAAAAATTCCATTCAGTTTTATTTACAGAACCATTTTATTTATGGTCCAGTAATGCAAACTATTCATCGGTGCTTTTATTGCTTGTGAAATATGTTACCTCTAATAACTTTGGTTCAAGCCCTATAAAATGTCTTTCACCTGTAACAATCTAATCTCAAACCCTGACATTAGTTCGGAAGTGAAGAGTTTAATGATTTTTCCTACTGTCCATTTGTGTGCAAAGCAAGAAGCACAACATAATTTGGCACAAACTGACATAACTGGCGGTCATTGCTAACAGAGGCATGGGATGAGAATAGCAAAGGCTTTGGGAAGCCAAAGAAGGTATGTTGATACTTGGAAGGTTTCAAAGTTCCTCACCAGGCTATGTACCCATATTATGCCTGAGTAAAAGCAAAGCATAAACTTTTCAAATATAATTTAAAAGAGGAGGGGGTTGATAGCCTTTGAGGAATTTCACTTTAAAAGTCCCTCTACTTTGAAATTCCCTAGTACCTAATAAATATTTGGGGGGCGGGGGAGTTCAGATTAATTTGAAAGTATCTTAGATCTTCTTTTAGAAAATATCATGGAGGAGAAATAACGTTGGGATACACTAGCAAAGCAATTCTGTCCACAAAAATTATATGAACTTAAACAAGCAAATAAGGTAAAAATGTGAGGCACCTGAAATATTTATTAGATTAGTAACACCCTACACCTGCCACAGCTGCAACACCTCAAAATAAAATCCCACCTTTGATGTGATAGTCAATGACCCCCTTAAATTTTATCTTTTCAAATAATATAGTTGCTCTACAGTATTATTTTTATTTTCAAAGCAGTAATTGGAACCACATTATTCAGAATTTGCCACAAAACAAACTGGTTTGTGTTCCAAAAGTACATGTGAAAATCAGTCATTAGAAATTGAGAACACATTTTTTCTAGAAAAAGAAACTATATAACGGTGGTAAATGTCCAAAAATCAATGAGATGTTAATGTAATTGGTTTGGGTATAGTCTGTGCACAGGAATTTCCAAATCCCATATTACACTAGGCACCTCACTAAGCCACCATGTATATATAACACGACTGCCAAGAGAAAAATTATTTCAGACCTCCAACAGGAAATCTAAGTATCTCTCCCCCACCCCCTCCAACATGTCTATCTTTGTCTCTCAGGTGCCTCAACAGGTCAGGAGTCAAGCTGAATACTTCCCAGGCTACAAGACAGCCAGTACCTACGACTGGGGACTGAGAAGAAAGAGTTATGTAGAAAAAAACTGGGCTTCACCAGAAAATAATGTAGTATCTATAGTATACCAGATCTCAGCCCTGATCATGGTCTTTGAGTTATTCTGAAACCCTGTAAAATGTAGGTACAAACAGTCCTCATAATTTGTGGATTCTGTATTTGTGAATTTGCCTACTCACTAAAATTTACTTGTAACCCCCAAATCAATATTCATGATGCTTTCATGGTCATTAGTGACATGCACAGACCTTTAAAATTAGATTCACCCAACATACATGTTTCCAGCTGAGGTCAAGTAAGGTAATGTTCTGTGCCTTCTTGTTTCCAACCTCATATTGTAAACAAGTGTCCTTTTCGTGTTCTATTTACAGCCACATTGTTTGTATTTTTTTCCTTGAGGATTTTGCTGTTTAAAATGGCCCCACAAGTATAGTGCTTCAGTGCTTTCTAGTGTTCCTAAGCACAAAAAGGTTCTGATATGCCAGTATGTGTATCGGGCAAGATTCACTCAGGCATAAGTTACAAGTGCTGTTGGCTATGAGTTCAAATGTACATGAATCAACAATATACATTAAATTAGGTGTTTTTAAAATTTTTTTTTTTTTCAACGTTTATTTATTTTGGGGACAGAGAGAGACAGAGCATGAACGGCGGAGGGGCAGAGAGAGAGGGAGACACAGAATCGGAAACAGGCTCCAGGCTCTGAGCCATCAGCCCAGAGCCTGACGCGGGGCTCGAACTCACGGACCGCGAGATCGTGACCTGGCTGAAGTCGGACGCTTAACCGACTGCGCCACCCAGGCGCCCCTAAATTAGGTGTTTTTAAACATCTGAATGGAATCACATTTTAAAAAGGTTACATATTGCTTGGCTAACAAAGTAGTGCGATCAGGGGCTTGCAGGAATTTAACTTTGTATTTTCCTAGGAGCAGTATTTCCGTATTTGCTAATTTAGTGTTTGTTGGGACTTTATAGATCATAACTATCATGAATAATGAGAACCAACTGTAATAGATACATAAATTCTGTCTGGTGACTCCACCCTACCCCCTCTGAAAAAAAAAAAGTCTTTCCATTTGTAATTCATCTCAAATTTCCTTTATACAAATTTGTGCCATATTGGGGCGCCTGGGTGGCGCAGTCGGTTAAGCATCCGACTTCAGCCAGGTCACGATCTCGCGGTCCGTGAGTTCGAGCCCCGCGTCAGGCTCTGGGCTGATGGCTCAGAGCCTGGAGCCTGTTTCCGATTCTGTGTCTCCCTCTCTCTCTGCCCCTCCCCCGTTCATGCTCTGTCTCTCTCTGTCCCAAAAATAAAAAAAAAAAAAAAAAAAAAAAAAAAAAACGTTGAAAAAAAATAAATTTGTGCCATATTGATTTTTCCTTTGAATTGGTTACAATATCTGCCTGGCTCCCTTATTTCATGACTAAAATAAATTTAAATAAATTTAAATAAATTTTAAAAATGTTCATTTATATCTATATTAGAGTCATGATTTTATCTTTTTCAGGAAATTCTTTTAACAATTTTGGAGGTCCCATTGAGACACCTAATAATAGATCCACCAACCAAAACACCAGAAGTTGCGTGCCTTATTTTAAGCGCAGGTATGTCTTTTCTTGGTAAATACAAGAGAACTTTGCTGATTCTCCATTTTTCTAATCTTAACTTTGCTCTCTACTATGTTTGGAAATTGGTTTTATGGTCTAATTATTTGATGATTCCCTTAAGTGAATTAATGGCTTTAGAGATCTATTCTCATTTTATTTATTTATTTGTTTGTTTGTTTATGAGCTTGCAAGCATGAGTGGGAGGGGCAGAGACAGAGGAGACAGAGAATCCCAAGCAGGTTCCCTCCCCTCTGTCAGCCAAGAACTGAAGAACCAGGAGATCCTGACCTGAGCCAAAATCAAGAGTAGAAAGTTTGAGTGAGCCACCTACGTGCTCCTCTATTCTCATTTTAAATAGGGGGAGAAAAGACAGAAAATCTGGTTTGTTGGTCTTTGAGGTTTATTTGACTCAAACAAATGAAGAATTTACACTCACTTAGAAGAGAACAGCTCTTTAGTATGGACTAGTGAATTTCATAATTCTGTTAACTGTTAAACCACGACTGAAATTTTAGAACTGAAGTTGTAAGCTCTCTGTGACTATTAGTCTGTCTACATGTCTATTAATTCAGAAGGGCCTTTACCTCTCATATGTGTGGGTAATGTTTTTCTACCTCTACATGATATTAATGAATTAGATTACAAAAATCTCTTTTAGAGGCTCTGTTCTGATTGGCTTATAAAGAAAAATAAGTGCTTGTATAAGTATTCCTAAAAATCTTGGGGCACCTGGGTGGCTCAGTCAGTTAAGCTTCCGACTTTGGCTCAGGTCATGACCTCATGGTTCCTGAGTAGTTCCTGACTTCGAGCCCAGCATCAGGCTCTCTGCTGTCAGTGCAGAGTTCACTTCTGAATCCTCTACCTGTCCCCACCCCTCTGCCCCTCCCCTGCTTGCTCTCTCTCTCTCTCTCTCTCTCTCTCAAGAACAAAAATAAAAGAATTCTTAAAATTCTTAGAAAACAAGGAAATTCAACTTTTTTTTTTTTAATTTTTTTTTTCAACGTTTATTTATTTTTGGGACAGAGAGAGACAGAGCATGAATGTGGGAGGGGCAGAGAGAGAGGGAGACACAGAATCGGAAATAGGCTCCAGGCTCTGAGCCATCAGCCCAGAGCCTGACGCGGGGCTCGAACTCACAGACCGCGAGATCATGACCTGGCTGAAGTCGGATGCTTAACCGACTGCACCACCCAGGCGCCCCGGAAATTCAACTTCTAAATAGTCTTAATGTGCTAGATTTTAAAAATTCTTCCCCCCCCCCCCCAATTTATGTGAAAGAGACCACATGCAGCACAGAGAGAGGGAGAAAAAGAATCCCAAGCAGGCTCCATCCACAACATCAGCACAGAGCCCAAATGAGGGCTCAAACTCCTGAGCTGTGAGACTGTGACTTGAGCTGAAATCAAGAGTTGGGTGCTTAACTGACTGGGCCACCCAGGTGCCCCTGAAGACCTAAGGAACGTTTGTTTAAGAATTCAAGTTTAGATTAACATAGGTGAATCTTCGGTGCCTGGCTGGCTTGGTTGGAAGAGCGTGTCAGCCTCGATCTCTGGGTTGTGAGTTTCAGCCCCATGTTGGGTGTAGAGAATAAAAAAAAATTAAAAAAAAAATACATTGATGAATCTTTGGCAAACAAGACAAATTTAATAATTTTGATTTAATAAAAGAAGCTATGTTTTCTTTAATAGTGTTAAATATAACACATAGATCTTTATTCTACCTCGATATATTCTTTGTGAGCTTATATAAATTTACTGATAAAATAAGCTAGTATTACTTCTGCTTAATGTTTATAATCCTAAAACATATAAATCTGTGTTTATCCAAAATGATTCATTATTCTGGTAATTTTAACAGTAATAGTTTTGTAGTATGCCACATTGAAACTTAACTTCCAGGGGCACCTAGGTGGCTCGTTGTTATGTGAATTTCTACGTTTTGCTAGTTTACAAAAATATTGGTGTGTAACAGTTTTCAATGATCTCTCAGTTTTCTCTATGAAATCCAAGTAACTTTCATTAAAAGATACAATTAATATACATTAATCAAATTCTACTAGGAGCGGAAGTGGCAGAGTTGCAACTTGGTATGCAAGGTAATGAGATGTGTTTCTGTTTACCAATGGAAAAAGAGAACAGTTAGTATAGAGGCTGCTTTTGGGCAACCAACTTGAACACTGGAAACCTGATCAAGGCAAAACAGCCCACAGCTACCACAGGGCTGAATGCAAACAGGCTCCCTAAGTGACCCGCATCTAAATAGCCACAGGCCCTAACTGACCAATTACAACCAGGCACAGTTCTGAAGATTACCAAAAAAGGGAAAATTCTATATTCCTTCACTCTGTCCTGTAACTGTGGCCCCTCACCACCACCGCCTAGGAGACAGTCTCTCCTTCGCTGTCCTGCCTGCTGCTCCCTTGAAGTGTATTCAATAAACTTCTGTTCTGCCTTGGGTGAATTCTTACACCGCTTGCACCACTGGCCTCTGCCTGATTGGGTTGCCCCACATTTGATGACCTCCCCATCTGATCCGGTCCCCTCACAGTTAGGTCCTAAAGTAAATAACTGTTCTAGAATGAGAAAGAAAATGGTGAAGGACATAACCTGAATGAATACAGAAAGTTATATAAGATTTGTAAAACAAAACAAAACAAAACCCACTTTTATTTGCCTTACATGTCTAAAAAATAAGTCTGAAAAGCTATGAAACGTTTACAATCTTCACAAAGTTTGCTAAGTTTTGGTAGGCTTATTTCATTAGTTCACTGTTCCCTGCCTCAACATGAAGGGTTAATTCTTTTTTGTCTCATCTGTCTAGATTTCAAAGGTTCTGTGGTTTACCACAATAACTTTATATGTTTTACACATATGAATCCTATATGCTTTAGGTCCTTGATGACTTCTGTGAGAGCTCAGGTTTTTTACAGCTACGTTATCTTTTATGTTTGTAAGGTTTTTTTAATGTTTATTTACTTTTGAGAGAGAGAGAGAGAGAGAGAGAGCGTGCGCGAAAGAGAGGAAAACACAGAATCTGAAGCAGGCTCCAGGCTCTGAGTTGTCAGCACAGAGCCCAACCTGGGGCTCGAACCCACCAACCAGGAGATGGTGACCTGAGCTGAAGTCAGATGCCTAACCGACTGAGCCACCCAGGCGCGCTTATGTTTGTAAGTTTTATCCTCACTATGAAGTGAGCAGCCAAGTATTGTTTGTCTGGCACCCATGATCCTATTCCTATCCTAAGTGTGCAAATCTACATTTTGTTTTTTGCCTCCTCAAAATAAAAAAGCCTAAATGTAAACTAAAACATTCAGATTATCTTTGTACCTAAAACTATCTTTGAGATTCCCCAGAGGGCCTCTGGAAGATCACAAAGACGTATTCTTTCAACCTTGTGAAAAGAGAGGAAATAACTAGGTTTATTTGACACGTTATTATTGATGAGTAGCATTACAAGAATTATCAAGTCAGAAGAGATGCTTAACCCTCCTGAGGTTAAATGTGTATGGGTAAAATATTATTAATATAAATATTTCACAAATTTATGCTATATGCTAAGTATAGGTTCTCAGTGCCCTCACTGTCCATGCTGTGTTACTTATCAGACACAATTTCAGTTTTCTTTAAAAATAGCAACTTGTGGGGGCGGGGGGCACATGGTGGCTTAGTCGGCTAAGCATCCCACTTAGGCCCAGGTCATGACCTTGCAGTTCATGAGTTTGAGACCCACATCAGGGTCTGGTGCTGACAGCTCAGAGCCTGGAGCCTGCTTCCTATTCTGTGTCTCCCTCTATGCCCCTGCCCCACTGACACTCTGTCTCTCAAAAATAAACATTAAAGAAATAATAATAACAACTTTGTTGCATCTTCCTTAGTTTGGAAATCCTATCTCCTAAGGTTAGTATATGTAAATCAGGAATCCTATCACTTATCAATGGTGTTTTATTAATACACAAATGCTTAGGACCTACCCCAGACTTACTGAATCTCTTTACTTGATTTTCTTGATATACTTTTGCTTTATTCTTACTATAATGTTTGGTGCATTCAGGAAATATATCTCAGGATTATTATATTTCTCTGGAAGTATTATGTTCATCCATTTTTATAAATTAGATGCACATTCACTGTCTTCTTTGAAAAGAGTCTTTAATATTGTTTACAGATATTTTGTCTACAACATTTTTGGTATGACTTTAAGTTGCGTTACCCTTGTTACAAATATTTCACTTCTGAAATTTACCAGTAATGTTAACTACGGCCATCTTAAGTCTTTTATCATTTATGGATAGATTGTTTTGTTTTACTCTGATGCTTCCCTGAAAGCTCCTGAAATCAGTTACAGGCCTGAGTGCTTTGTCTTCAACAAAGAGAGACTGCCTCAGAGCTCTGTGAAGGACTGTTATTCCTGGCTTTAGGCTTCTGATGACATAAATAGTTATAAGACCAGACCAGTGGACTAAGTCAACATTTCCAGAACTCTAGTTGAGCACCAGATAAATTAATGATCCAGTGAAACAAAAATTAACTATATAGGACTGAATGCACTGATAGGGCCTAAAATGTTCTATTTTCTGGACATTTAAGGAAGTCCTTTCCCTTTCTTCTGAGGTATCTACAATTTAGTAGACTCTGTTTTGTAAACTAAAATTTATATCATTCTTAAATGACAGGAGTCTCTCTGAATGACCCCTACAGAATTTGGGAACTCTTATTAAATATTCTTATATTCATGGTAATACAGTTATTTGTACATGTTCAATATGTCCTTTTTATTAGAACATTAGTGTAAACAATGGTTATGCAATGAAGGTTTTACCTCAATCGACATATTTGACAATGATGCTCATTTAATCAGATATGACCAGACACTTTAAAAGAACTAAAGTTGACTTTATGAGGCCAATGCTTACAAACTCCTTCCAGGAAAAGTGGCCTGGCACCAGGCTTACAAAGTTCCCCAAGGTAGTAAAGAACCTTATTCTGAGGACCCTAGGATATTTTGGGGACCTTGAGAAGGGAGAAAGAATTTGCCTAAATTAATAGGCATCACACAGAAGAAATCTGGTTGCTAGTTATTGGCTGTGAAAAGTCTAATCTGAGATTCCTTATGAAAAATTTCACAGCAAAGCAAACTTAGAAAAGCTTACATGGTAAAGAGCAGAACTGCTGCCCCCAAAAATGCCTTTTTGGCATAAGGATTATTTTGAGCTTGTTATTTTTCAGAAGCAGTAAAATCTCTGAAAATGAAGAAATTGGCCTTTTGTGAGGGACATTTACATTTATAAGGGAAATCTCCATTTGTAAAGGTGCCTCCCACTCAGTACTAGGAAGAGGAGGAGGACTAAAACTTGGGAAACTCACCAATGGATAAGTCTTGAAATTAAATCTGCATAACAATTAAACCCTTGTTTATGGTGCTTTGCCTGATAACCTCCAAACTCACTCTCCCTAGCACCGCCCCCCCCCCCCCAAATCTTTTGTCTTTTGCTGGAGATAATACTTAAGGTGGTGGCAATGGCCATTTTGGAATTACTCAGTGTTCCTGGGTATATAGGAGGTATACATGTTATTAAACTTGTTTGTTAATCTTTTCATTAGGGGGCGGAGTCTCAACCAAGAACCTAGAAAGTTAGAGGGAAAATTATTTTTCCTCTCCTACTGTGGCAAATTAGGCATTCTTGCTACACATAAATAAATAATCAGGTTATTAGCCCAACATTTTGTGATCATAATCTTTCTTTATACTTTTTTTAATCGTAAAAGGGGAAGAGTGGAAACAAATTCTGTTTCAGTAGAAAATGGCATTATCTATAGCATGCCCTCCCTACCCCTTCCAGGTTAACAGATTCCAGCTTAATTCCTTGTCTTTTGGCTATTTTATTTCTTTTTAAATTGTATGATAGATATGCAAATTATGTCCTGTGTCCTACTGGTGGTGATTTAATTAACTCCCCTCCCCCACAAAACCTCCATCTGTCTCTATTTGCATTCCTTTTTTCTACATACTTTGTGCTGTTTTGACTTTTTGAACTGGTTATAACATCTACCTACTTCCTTTATATCACATGATAAAATGAATCCTTTAACAAGAACTTTTGTATCTGTAGGAGTCATGATTCCTAGCTTTCAAAACAAAGGCATCTTTTAACAGATGTGTGGATGTGAGGTTGAGACCCTCATTCGAAGGTTTAAGTTAGGTGGAAGTCCAGACTTTGCTGATGGGGTCTACTTCTGGGATAATTCTAAATCCTACCTCCTTATTTTCCTGAATCAAGGGCTCGACCTGTCTACTTCCTCCCCTGTTCTACCTTCTATAATGCAGTTTCACAGTTTATCCTCTATCCTCCTGCTCCTGAAAGAAACCCTCCACTATTTTGAGAATTTCAAAGAGTTTTTATAGCTAACAACAATGAGAAAAACACAGGGGGTAAAATGACCTACCAGAGGAAAGTCACAAAGTTTCAAATCAGATCAAACAGGGAAAAGGCCATTTCTGGTTTTCATTAGCATGTAAATGGTAGTAGATCCTAGTCTTCGACCATTTTTCCACAACTATCTTACTCCTCCTCTCTCTGTGATGCAGCTTCCTTCTCCTCCCCACCTTCAACCACCTCAGGAAACACCAGGAAAAGACAAAGGCCACAACGGGTGAGAAAGGTGGGTCTTTTCAGTACACAAAGAACTAAAGTAAGGTTCATCTACATTTCAGAGGAAACCCCAGATACTCTTTTCTCTTTTTACAAAGAAAGGTTATCTTTGAAGAGTTCCTCTGGAGTATTTGCTGAGCTCAAAGAGGAGACCTTCAGGATGAGGCCCTGGGGTTAAACCCAAGACACCCAGGGTATTTATATTTCCTTTACTTAGTGTGTATGTTGGGGGAGGTTGAGAAGTAAGATTTGGCAAAGGGGAAGGTAAGAAGAGGGGAAGCCACAGGGAGAATAGTATTCGGTCTCTTCTCCTTTCCCACTCCCTAATTCCACAGAACTTTGAAGAAGTGAGGTATGGTAAGAAGAGAGACCTAAGCAAAACAGAAGCGGGGGTCGGGGGGTGGTAGTTATAGGAGTTATTAAAAGCAGGAAGAAGAGAGCTTCTTTTAGTCTCAGAAATATATTCTTATATAAAAAGATGAACCTGCACAATACCTTATTTGGTTAAGAAACTGAAAATAGGCGATTAATGGGATTTTGTGGTATACTCTTGGTCTCTTTTAGCTACTTTATTTCATCATTATATTATGTGTAACATAAGATTTCTACTTATCCTTCATACTGGGTAAGAGTAAAGAATAGAACTATATTTCTTCAATATAAAATGTGAAATCCTCAAAGTTGGATAAGGTTTTCTTATTTCTTATATTAACTATAGAATGTAAGTAAAATATTTAGAATCTGTATACTGATGTGGAGAACAAGGCAAAAGAAAAAAAATTACAATTCCTTAAAACTTACAACCCACTGACAAGTACTTGGGACAGGCAGGGTGACCTTCCTCCAGGAACTCAACTGCCTTAATGTTAATACTTTGCTAGAAACAAAAGGCAACCTTAGCTTGACATTACCCCGACCTCCAGGATACTGTAAAAATCTCTTTGGAAACTTTCTTTATCTCTATAACCCCAAGATATATGTTAGCAATCATCCTCCAAGCATAAGGCCTACTGATACACGTCTGAAGGGTCTCAAGGCTTAAGTTTTTACTAGACAATAGTAAATGACCTTTTCCTAACAGCAGCCCCTCAAGGTCTTAGAAATCTTGTTTCCAAATTCCTCAGAGGCTTATGCTATCCTGAGCCCCCTCCCAACTTGAAAGTGCAGCTATTTCTGCCCATGGGTCCTATTTCCCTGCTTTAATAAAACCACCTTTTTGCACCAAAGACATCAAGAATCTTTGATTATTCGTTCCCGAACCCCAATATTTTCACATCATATAACAATGTATATTCTGTATACTGCTAAATACCATAGATTAGTGCTGTCCAATAGAAACAATGTAAATCACATATAATTTTTTTTGAACACCAGAACTTTAATGATTGTAAGGAGTGATAAAATTTGATACAGGTTATAATGACATTATATTTGATTTTTCAAGGTTAGTGAAATTATACCTACATTAATAATTCTGAATGTCCTATAGGTACATTAGGAAGTATCTAAAATAAGGCAAATATAATGGAGGTTAATTAACAAGTTCTCAACTATTATGATAGCTTTCAGAATAGCAAAGTATGTAACTGACCAAGTTGAATGAACATTTCCTTTTTGTATTTATATATAAGAGATACAAAAGAAAATAATATACATTTCCTGCGTATATCTATCTATAAGCCTCCCATATAAGACTTCTGTAGATAATCCTGCCTGATTGTCCACTACACCCATGCTTACCTCAAGTTACAAGGCTCTGCATGATGACTCTTGTCTACCCCCTACGTCTCATTTCCTGGAATTTCCTGGAATTCATGTCCTCACTCTGCCCTAGCTGATTCTTCTAGTTCCTTGATGCACTCTTTTCTACCTCAGAACAGATTATTTCTCTCCTGCTCTAGATCCTACTTTTCCAAATCTTACGCCTGAAAGGCCATTCAGGGAAGTCTCATCATTCTTTTTCTTTTTCTTTAAATCATCATTGATTTTTGCTGTCCACGTTTTCAGAGCTTCCTTCCTTCTTTGGTGCCTAAACTGGGTTCCATGGAGAGAGAGAAAAGTACCTGTTCAACAAGTCTGTCACACTTTGAATCCTGGTAGGTATATTGTGCCTCTGATCTGAAAGACAGAACTTCAGTAGTTCTAATAACTTCTGACGCTTAACCAAGAGGGCTCAAGCCCAGTCCATATGGCAGAAATGTAAATGGATGCATATGGTTGGTATATCACTTCCTGTATCATCCTCTTTTTATTTTCCACAGATGAATTTTCTCATTGAAAGCACCTTCTGAATCTGGCTATGAAACAAAAACTTCTGAGCATATGAATGAAGTTCTGTATTTTCTAGGGACTAAACATGGATTTTCTGTAGTAGCTAATGAACACTATTTTATCATTCCAGATTTTCCTGAATCTAATCACCTAAGCAATATTCACACTCCTTTAAGAAGCCAACATTGACAAAACATTGGAGCTGATGTGAGTTTTGGATTATTCTTCCTTTTTTACTAGCTCATGTTTATAGTCACTCCAATAGGATAGGGATGCAAGCATATAAACAGGTTATCTGGTTGAATCACATATATGCTAAAATTTTCAGTTTGTTTATTTAAGTAATCTTTACACCCAATGCAGGGCTTCAACTCATGAGCCCGAGATCAACAGCTGCATGTTCTTCTGACTGAGCCAGCCAGGTGCCCCAGTATAACTTTAAGCTTTCTAGTAGCCACTTTAACAAAGGACTAAAGAAATAGTAGGAAAAAAAAAAAAAAGAGGTAGAATTTATTTCAATCCTCTTTTCCTACCCCAATACATAATCAATATAAAAACTTAAATATTAACACCAAGTCTTTGAAATACAGGGAATATTTTACACTTACAGAACATTTTAATTTGCACAAGACACATTTCAAGTGCTATACAGACACATGTGGCTACCATATTGGACAGTGCTGACCTAATGATTAAGATCTACTAGCAGCATAGTATAAAAAATACTGCACTTGAAATTTAGGAACTCAGGCTCTATCAGTTAAGAGCTATGTGATTGATCTGGTCTTGTTTTATTAACTTCTAGGCCTCTATATCCTTAAAAAAGAGTTTAGAACAAATAACATACACCTTGGAAAACAGCTCTAACGTTATGAAATCATCATCTTAAGTACACTGGGATATACTTAAGTTTATCCATTAATAAACTCAGAATAAGCTCCAAATTAGAAAAACATTGGTTGTATTTTACCAACACATCAGAATATAAGAGATTGTTAATCATTCTACTACAATTTCCTTTCTCCAGATTTCTAGTTACAGGGAATTAATTATAATAAAAGGCATAACAAGTAGCCAAATAAAAGTGATTTACAGAAAAGTTAAAACATGATTTGGAGAACAATTTATAAGACATCCAAATGTATAGTTCAAACTCACCAATATTTATTGAGCACATTAAAAGATGAGTGGAACTGGATGTTTTTTCCCATGTAGGTGCTTATAATCCAGGATAAAATATTAAGTTTGATAAAATATTAACAGTCTGAGTACAAGGACAGGCCTTATTTAACTACTGATCCCCAGACCAGCCACCAGTGCCAGCAACAATAGTGTGTGATGGAATGCAACACAAAAAATATAAAACAGTACTATAAAAGCTGTAAGAAAGGAATAAATCATTGTAGGAGTTAAAAGGAAGAGAGAAAGTGTATCCAGTAGGGGGTGGGAGATGGAGGTGGGAAAGGAAAATAAGAAAAGGGACCGAGAGAGAGTTAATGTTTCAACTATATTTTGAAGGCTAGATCCCAGTTCTTGACAGCAATAAGTATGAGAAAGGGAACAGCATGAGTCAGGTTATAGATGAGAGAAAGGATCTAGCAAGCCTGGCGATAAGGGCAGGAAGAAGAATTGGGACACAGTAAAAGAGAGCTAGGTCAGTGCTCCAGTGATGTTAGTGCTTACATTGTGAACTTTAAATTATCAGTTGAGAAGCATATTTCTTAAGCACAGGCCCTACACGATGTCTGAATAAAGAATATTTTGGATTTAGAAAACGTCACAGAGGAAAGGGTGTTGGTATTCAGACAGTGTGTGTGTGTAATGGTTTGGACCATGGGTCAATAACTATTTTCTGCAAATGGCCAAAAACAAAATATTTCTAGACTTTGGGGGCCATATGGTCTCTATTACAACTCTTTAACTTTACTATTGCAGCTGAAGAGCAGTTAAAGACAATACATAAATGAATGACTACGACTGTGTTCAAATAAAACTTGCTCATTCACTTATAGGTATTATGACCTTGTTAGCTAACGTTACTTAATGTCTCTAAAACCTCAGTTTCCTTGATCCACAAAATGGGGATAATAACTGTTCATGCTTCATAGAGTTGCGTGAGGATCAAATGAGAAGGATGAAAAGCACTAAGCATAGTGACAAACGCATGCCTTATTAGCTTTTGTGATGATGATACTCACTACCTGAGTCTGAAATATAATTAGAAGGCATTAAAAATGGTTTCTAGGAAGCAAATGAATCTGGAAATCTTGTTCCTCACTGTACTCATTCTCTACAATACAATCTTTTACGTCAAAGACATTGATGGTCATGACTTTTCTTAAAACCATTTAAAAGTAAGGGAAACAAAACTAAGAATGGGATGAAGGATATAGGTTGTTCATTTTTGGAATAGTCCCTGAGTATATAAACTAACCTCCTATTTCTAGATATGCCCCAAAGGCAAACATTTAATAGGATACACTTTGCCAGGTTTTTTTTGTTTATTCATATCAACAAAAACACATTTTCCCCCTAGAGCATATAATGAATAAGGTACTGGGCTAAAAAGTAAAGAGACATAACCTTATGTCTATAGGCTTTGTGCATTACCCATCCAACTTCTCATTTCAAAGATGAAGATATATGTTTATCAAAAGTATAGTGAAACATGACTTGCTCAAGATCTCCTGTGAAGCTGACAGTTATGGAATGAGAATCCTAATTACCAGCCTCTTAATCCAATAGTCTTTACATATTAGTGCTTCTAAACCATTTCTTCTTAATGTTGTTACTAACCAGAACATTGGTTCACCCAACCTTCACCAGCATTAGTTCACAATGGAATGATGTTAGGTGTGGGAGGAGAGGGGATCTATTTGTATGTCCCCACCATTATCCACCCACCCAAGAGAGGCAAATCAGAATGGGTAAGATGTGGGTAATTTGGGATTCTGTACCGTTTCAATGATTTGCTGCCTCAATAACTAGAGAAATAGGACTTTATATATATAAAATCTCTTTACATGATATATAATGCTGAATGTTCAATAAATGAGACAGATCACTACAGTACTACAGTGAATTCAAGGGTGTAATAATCAGTGAGAACTCTCTCAGATGAGTAGAAAGATGTATTTTAGAAAGTCAATTAATTTTACCACATATCACATGTCCATTATATAGGTTTTGTGCTAGGTGCTGAGGACAAAGCAGTGACTAAGACAGATAGAATTCCTACTACCTTGTAGGTTAAAATTCCTGACCCACTATTAGTCTACAGTATTATAAGATACTCTCCATTAAACTTTTTTAAGTTAACACTGTTTACTGACTTTGATAATGTTCCTCAGTTTTCTTTCCCAGGGAGGTAGAAATCAAAGTGGGAAAGCACCTGATTTCAACAGCAGCAGCTAGTTCACACCTGCAATTCACATGACAACTGTAGTCATGCAGTCCTGGTGACCACTTAGACATTAACCAGAGATTTAACAATTTAATTAGATTTCCTGTTATTAAACTCACATTACAGACCTCAAATGAATAATTTTCAAGGTGTCAGACATGAAATATGGTAGGCTGCAAAGATGGAAAACATTAATAGAACTGCTTTTGATAAGCTATATTACAGTTTAATTAAAAAGCAATTTAATTTAAATCAAAATAATATCTTAAAGACTATGACCACCATGAGAATAATTATGTAATTAAGAAATTTGGAAATTGCCAAGAACATGTTAATAAGGAGCTTCATTTACAAATTTTTTTTTTAAGTTTTAAAAAGCCTACTACAAAGTCTAAGATAAACTTATGTACAATTATAACTTAACTATGTTCTAAGCACTTCTATTAATGAAGGCAATCCTCAATTCCCACTGTACATAGGAGAAAATGGAAGCACAAGACATACAAATAATAGGAGACCAACATGGATCCAAAGGCCAGGCAGTTTGGCTTCACACTCTTAATCATAAGCTACATAATACTAAGGGTAAAGTGAATATTTTAGATAATAATATATGTCAAATATGTTACAGAACACTAATAATCTTTTACATTGATCTACTGCGTTATAGTAACAATATACTTAAATAGACATGATCTCATTCAAATAGATAGTTTAGATTCAAATTCAGTTTGACCAACTGGAACAAAAGAATGCATTAGGTACAAATATATAGTAGTGCTTTTAAATCCAAAGGAGACAAACAGAAATATCAGATGGAGAGAGGTAAGGGTCAGAACTAATAAGATACAAAGTAACTATTAGGTAAAAGGTACTGGACTAGGTACACTATGACTTAAGTACCATGACTTCAACCATGAGAAAACGTTAAGTCCATTATGAAATTAATCCAAAATCATATAGCTTCAGAGTAGCATAACAAGGATCAGAATTCAGACTGGACTGACTCCCATGACTGACCACCATGTTGCATGGCTTAATAGAAAATGAGGAGAAAAGAACTGGCATTTTCATTGATAGCAATATCAACATAAAGAAATTTTAGGTGGCTACCTCAAAAACTAATACAGTCTTAGGCTGCATTAATCTAATATTAGAGTTCAGATTATGCTTGGTACTATCCCCACCATATCTAGAAAAGTGGCAAACATTTAGGCTTACATGAAATTTTATAGAGAATAAGGTAATGATAACTATTTTTCAAATAATGAAGAGCTATTAGGCAGAATTATAGATTTGAGATTTTGGCTCAAAGTAATAAAGAAAATAATAAACAGAGGTATCAACTGGGACAGGCTATCTTATGAGATGTTCAATGAGTTCAAAAACCAAATGTTAGTAATTCTGCAGAGGGAGCCATAAACAAGGTAGGAGTAGGAGAAATAGTTTTTCTCCCTGCTTCTATTTCAAATTAGGGAAGTTTGGCTTTTATGTGTTATGTGGGCATTCTATTTTAGATTTTTTTACATGGGGGGGGGTGTTTTGATGGTGTAAAAAATCTAAAAACCACGGGATTAGACAGACCTACTACAAGATTTCTTTCAACTCAAATTCTGTATTCCTGACTGATTTTGATTAAGGTCAAGAACATAAAATCTTACTTTCATTTTATTTGTCAAAGCAAAACAAATATAACCTAAACATACCATTTTTTTCTGCAAAGGCAGCTGCATCTTCTTTAGTACTGAAGGTCAGAACCATGTTGGACAAGGGATCAGCCCTGTAAGAGACCATTTTTTTCCAGGATTTAACATTAAATATATATTTTAAAATATATATGTAAAATCAACTAAAACGTTTAGAAAATAAACAGCTGCTGTATGAGATAAGTATACTACTGATGAAATACCTTGTTTCAAACAGTCTCTTTAAAACTTAACTCTTTGAATGTCATCTTTTCCTGTGTTAAACTGAGATTTTCTAACCTGTATTGTCAAATTAAAAAATTTGTAACTGCAAGGGTGCCTGGGTGGCTCAGTCGGTTAAGCGTTTGACTTTGGGCTCAGGTCATGATCTCATGCTTCATGGGTTTGAGGCCCCTCTTGGGCTCTGTGCTGACAGCTCAGAGCCTGGAGCCTGCATCATATTTTATGCCTCCTTCTCTCTCTGTCCTTCCCCACTTGCACTCTCTCTCTCTCTCTCTCAAATATAAATAAAACATTAAAAAAAATTATTAACTGCAAAGACATTCAGCAATTTTTTTACTCCTTAATAAAATCATTTATTCAACTCTTCAAAAAAAATAGAAATGAGTTAAAAAAAAACAAGAGAATTCTTAAACTGACCTTATAAATTTATTACCAAGAAAATTACTGGTGAGTGCAACTGTAAGTACTACTATCATTACCCCCCCCCCCAATAGATGGCAACAGCACCCACTCTTCTAATGAACCTTCTATCATTATGGGCAATAAGCATATGGCCACATGACAAAATAAAGCTCCAAGAATTGACATCTAATTGAGTTCCTCAATCTAAGAAAGGGTAATATTTACAAATCTACACAGACTCTTCACAAGCTGCCATACATATAACTTCAGAAATATCAGTTTTATTAGTACATTTATAAAAAGGTAGAACACTGTTTGCTACAAATGTTTATTATGAATCTCTCAATGGTGAATATAGCATTCCGTGAAACATCGTGTAGAAATGTGGAACGGGCACCTGGGTAGCTCAGCCGTTTGAGCATCTGACTCTTGATCTTGGCTCAGATCATGGTTTCTTGGTTCGTGGGATCGAGACTCACATTGTGCTCTGGAAGCATAGAGCCTGCTTGGGATTCCTTCTTTCTCCCTCCCTCCCTCTACCCCTCTTATGTGCATGCCCAATGTCTCTCTCTCTAAAAATAAATAAATATACTTTAAAAATGTGGAAGTAAAAAATAAGATTTAGTGAGAAGTGGGATAGTGGGAAGGTATGAGAGATATACACTGAAGAGAATATATGGGAAGCAGCCCTCAATGAAATGAAGATTCACAAATTGCTGAAGTTGCAGTCATCCACTATGGTTACTGTTCTGGGGCTCCTTATGAGATCCTATGATATGTATTCTTACCATACCACTTCCCCCACCTTGTAAGCAAAAGAACTTCATGTTAGTTAGCCGTATTAGCACCAATAATGAATAATAATTTTATATCGATCCCTCCTCTTCAAAGCACATATGATTTCTCAGTTGATAGTTTAGAGAAACTATACTGAGAACAAAAGGGTCAACAAAGGGTGCCTGGGTAGCTTAGTCAGTTAAGCGTCTGACTCTAATTTCAGCTCAGGTCATGATCTCATGGTTTGTGAGTTCGAGCCCCTTCCCCGCTCACTCTCTCACAAGATAAACTTTTAAAAAATAGAATTGTCCTGGGGTGCGTGGGTGGCTCAGTCAGTTGAGCACCTGACTTTGGCTTAAGTCATGATCTCACTGCTGGTGGGTTTGAGCCCCCCACATTGGGCTCTGTGCTGACAACTCAGAGCCTAGAGCCTGCTTCAAATTCTCTTGTCTCCTTCTCTCTGCCTCTCTCTCTCTCTCTCTCAAAAATAAACATTAAAAAAAAATAAAAGAAACATCCTCTATTAAAAATAAATGGTCAACATAAATATGATCCAGTAATTTGGTGAGTGTTGTCATTCATGTCAGCTTAGCTGAGAATAGGAAACAAAAAAAACTGTAGGAAAAACTCAGGAGCCAGGAGCTCTCCTTTCTGCAAAGGTGGTACAGCTTTTATTCTTCTCACTTTATTTATGAAGAATTACACACGTAGGTTAACAGTAACAACTTGTATCAGTTTCCATCCTTTTCCTTCTCTGTCTACTATGTTGCGCAATTCTTCTCTAAGTATGTTGCCACCACCAGTCACAACCACCAGTCACCCTTTCTCCTTCCTCAAACTTCTGATTCTTTCCTAACTAATCTTTCTGCCTCCTTTCCTGACTCCAATCTACCCTTCATCTTGTTGCCAGATTAATTTTCCTAAAGTTCAACTCTCAAACTCATTGTCCAACTTTAAAACTTAAAATAGTTCCCACTGTCTACCAAATTAATTTCAAAATCTCCTACACTTTGGCATTCAAGCCCTTCTACAATATGATCAAAACCCATACTTTCCAGTCTTCTTTTTAATTATTTCCCTTGAAAGTAACAAACTGTTCAAACAGATTGCTAAGTGTTCCTCTGAAGGCAACCTATACGTTCCCACCAGCTGAATCTGTTCCTTCCACTAGGAATACAGAGGGAGACCAGAACACATCAGCATATCAAAGTCCATCCCAACCATCTCTCGGTCTGCAACGAATACCAATCTTTTACATGAAGTCTTTTACAGTTTACCCTCCTCCATCTATAAATAATCTCTTTTTAATCTTTACCAAATATAATCTGTACTTCTATACTTATTTTAAGTTATTTTTTGAGAGAGAAAGAGGGAAAGAGAATCCCAAGCAGGCTTGAATGCGGGCTTGAACCCACAAATTGTGAGAGCACGACCTGAGCTGAATTCAGATGCTTAACTGACTGAGCCACTCAGGCGCCCCTGTACTCCTATTTTTAAACTTTATTTGCTCAATTCCCAATTACTGAGGTTCCAATTTGGATAATGGCAGATTTACCTGTCATTAAAATCAGACTTACCTGCCTAACAATTATATAATTATAAACTATGGACAAAACAAAATGAAAAACCAACTGTTTGAAGGGAACAGAGTGACCAAAAGCAGGAAAGAAACTGAAGAATTGAACCTTGGAAAGAAGGGAAACACAACGGTTTAGATAAGTTGATACTGTTTTCTCCTTAAAGGTACTCTCTGGTGTAGATAGCTAGGACCATCAAGAAGTCAAGCAGAAAGCCAGTCTTATTAGCACAAGGAATCTGGAGAGAGTGTTTAGGATTGCCAGAGCTGCTGGCAAGTTAGGGGAAGAAACAGTGAAAAAGAGGAATCTGAAGAGGAGGGAAATTCTGAACTGCACACAAATGGACAAGACTCTCAACAACTGAGAAGGCTGAAACAACTAAGCAGAGGTTTCAACTGCTGTTTACTTGCTACAGGGAAGACTAAGTCTGGAGTCCCACAGACTTAGAAGGACTTGGTAAGTACTTCGTACTTTCCAACAAAACCTCAAAAGAGCCATGCCTTTTTATTTTCTAACACTGTGTTCTAGGGCTAAGACCAGAGTAAAATTGAAACAGACCCACCCTAACAAAGCAAAACATATATCCTCCATAAATTCAAGGTAATCTATCAGTCACTGCACTGTCTGCTAAAACAAAACTTATAACCAGCGTCATTAACTGAATAGGCATAAGGATAGAGAATTAAAGAATGGTACTGAATAGAAATTCATTTGATCAGGGGTCAATCAGCATATTAATATGAAGTCATAGGTTCACCAAGAGATATGTATAAGAATCTTCATTTTAAGTATTATAATAACCCCCAATTGAAAATTGTTATAAAAGATAGCAGGCCCAAAATGGAGTCATTTGTGTTTAGCAAATCAAAACTTCATACCTAATTGCAATTTCAATCTCTCTCAAGAATGTAATCTTACATTCTTGCAAATAGTCAATCTGGAATAACAATCAGAGAGATGAGGAAATCTGCTGTTTCCTTATCCTTGCCTCCTATATTTTGCACAACATTTTGAAGCTTCTTTGTATTTGCTAGATGGAATGCTGCTGGATTCATGAATAACTGAATAAAAGCCAATTTGATCTTTAAATTTACTCAGTTGAATTTTGTTTTTAACAGATTTGGTGGCAGCTATGGGATATGAAGCAAACTTCTGATGGCATTTAGGGACAATGAGAAACAGGGGCGGTACCCACGAATCCTTTTGAGTTCTTGGTCTTTTTCACTTTTTTTTTTTTTTTTTTTTGAGATAGAGGGTGGAAGTGAGTAAGGGACAGAGAGAGAGAAGCACAGCTCACCCCAAGTGGGACTCAAGCTCACCCAATGTGGGACTTGAACTCATGAACTGTGAGATCATGACCTGAGCCAAAATCAGATGCTTAACGACTGAGCCACTCAGGCACCCTTTTTTCCACCATTTCTAAGAGTCATGGGTAAGTTCCTGATTCTGATCTCTGCTCTCTTTGCGTCAAGCTCCAAATCTAATTGGCTTACCAGTAAGTTCCATGGGAGCTGCTGGTAGTTCAGGCCACAATTCTGGTTTAACTGTCTGAAACCCCAGGGTCCTTAATTCTGTCCCAAGACCTATGGGGGAACTGTTAATGGCAGTTGCAGTTTCCCACTGATGTGGAGCCTCCAGTCCCCATTTGTTGGTGTCTGCTTGTTCAATCCTTTCCCCAGTCCAAGGTTTCATGATAGAAATTACTGGCGGTGCACACAGGACTATCTCATGGCCAGAGCACAGTACTATCTCTTGGTTATTGCCAATATAGTAAGGTATACATGTTTGATTGTCTTGTTTTGTGTAAAGGTTAATGTTAATGGGGATGATGGAAGCCAAAAAGCTGCAAAAATTGGTGGGAACATGTTAGGCACTTAAAAGCTGTTAGAGCAATCACCACCTAACTCAGAGATCCCCATGTTAGTATAAGTCGGCTACAGAATGGATTAGATTGACACTAAGTCACTGTCAACCTCAAGAACATTTCTGTGCAATGAGGTATACTGCAAAACACCATAAAACCCCCAATGCAGCAGCACATCCCTAACAAGTATCCCTTTCAGTTTGGTTCTGAGAGACCCAAAGGCTTAGCTGGAATAACAACAAAAGGAAGGGATCCTTAAATTCTAAAAAGTTAAGCATGCCACCTTCTGACACACCTGTATATTTTGTCTCAGAAGCTATAAATACCTACAAGATTGTCAAAATGTTATTAGAGACAACCTAGAATTAATTACAATGGCCATTATGGAGAACGTTCCAATTAGATGAGATCATTCATTTAAGAAATGTACTTGAAAACAAGGGTTCCTAAACTGAACAAACAGAATGAGATATCTATTTTAATTGGTATTCAGAAGCTTCCAAAATGCATCAAGATTCCAAAAATGCTTCATTAAAAAAATGAAGCAAAAGACTAATGAAAAATTAAAGACACAAGAGGTACTTTAAAAAAAAAAAAAGACAATAAAACTCCTACTGCTCGCCTCAAATCTTCCTTTCCTCAAATCTTCCTTTCCCTGCGTACTCAACACTCTACTAATCCTGTATCTGAACTGCCTTTCCACTCTGAAGAGACTATTAAAAGGTTATCTTTTATAATAAAAACACCTGAGGTTGTGGGGTGACTCTCTTTCACTCCTTGGTCAAAGACTAAATTAAAACCATAGTTAAAAGAATTTCCTAAACCCAAGGACGATCCCCAAAAGTTTTCTGAAGAAGTTATTAGAGCCAGGTTGCCAGATCTTGTCCTCTTGTGCACATGTTGGTGGGACCTGGTAAAGCCCAAAAATGGATGCAGGAAGCAAGATGGTATAACCCCAAGGATGATATCCAAGATCCTTAACCTTCAATCTGGTCCCCTCCTGGACTAGAAAAGGTTCACAGAACAGAACCAATCTTTAAAAGCCATTCCTAGTGTCCCCCTCTTCAAACATGTATATTTATTTATTATTTGTATATTATTCAAACATGCAAACAAAACAAAGATGAATCTGTTGCAGACTTTAAGCCCACTTGGAAGCTTTCTTCCTACAGCATTCTGGGGCTCCAGAATAAGAATAAGGTCACCCAACTTGCTCTAGCTGCTCTATTTGTCAATGGAGTATCTCCTGAGATTAGGGAATTGATAAGCAGAAAACAGGATGGAGACAATTGACTGACTGAACCTGTGACCATAGCTGAGCACTTTGAAGGAACTTTGAAACAAGACCACAAACAAAAGTCTGCCAAGATACTGGCCATAGAGATATAATAACTCCAAGGCCAGGCACCTAAAATAACACCTAGGTCCCCCACATCACACCCCCCCCGACTAGGGGTCCACAATCAAACCATGGCCCAAGTGTTGATGTTTCATTTGTAATCAAACGGGACAATGGAAAAAATGTGTCTTCAAAGGTCCTATGTAAATCTGTGAACATCAACTCTGTGAAGTAGATGTCTCCTCCAGAAAAGTAAAAAGCTTTAGCCATCTGAACAAGTAACCTTAACCTATACCATCTACCAGAAAAACAACTTAGATCCAACTTCTTTTATAACTAGTGAGTTGTGTATTACTGTACCTGATTGATGGCTGTAATTTATTTTTCTTCGAAGTTTATTTATTTGAGAGAGAGAGAGGTAAACCGAGAATCCCAAGCAGGTGCCATGCTCAGTGCAGAGACAGACACAGAGCTAAATCTCAGGAACTGTAAGATCATGAGCTGAGATGAAATCAAGAGTCGGATGCTTAACTGACTGAGCCACCCAGGTACCCCTGTGCAAGTAATTTTAAAATAGAAGTTAGAAGTTCTACATTTACATCTGTCTGTATGTCTATGTGTCAAAATATATGTGTTACAGATAGGTGGATTTTTTTAAATCTCTTAATGGTATTGGTAAAATTAATTTGTAAAAGAGTTCTATTTAATTGGCTTGAAGAAAATTAAGCACCTCTATAAATTAAGGCATTCCTAAAATTCTCAACTATACAATAGAAACTCAAATGCTTTTCAGACTCATGTGATCTGTGAAAATATTCAGTATCAAAGCCAATTTAAGTTTGTTGGCTTAATTAAAATAGGCATGTCTTTAGAATTATCAATAGTGAATATAATGCAGACATACAACTTTTATTAACTTGGGTTTACTAGTCCACGTTCACATTATCTGTTATAAAACTTATCAGCAAGAAAAATAACTTAAGATGATGAAATTTCAGAAGTGATCTAAACAAAATTTTTAAGAACAAGTGAATTACAGAGATGTAAGCAGGATAAAGATTTTTAGATGAAATTTTTTAAGTTTCCCAAATCTTTTTGGTAATCTGAAACCTTAAAGTTTTGCTAAGTTAAGTGATGGAGAATCACTACATATCTAGATCATTTGCAAATAAGATAAAATACTGAAACATTTAATTACTGAATATAGGTTTATCTACTTTACCTTCCTTTTATAGAGGAACTCAAGGTATTTGGATGTATTAGTAAACATGTTTTGTGCCTGAAAAATTTACTATGAGAAAACATGTGTTCCCAGATATAACAAAATTATGTCTGCCAATCCACAGAATGCTAGTGTAAGAGACAGTTCATAACCATTTGTTTACTTCCTTATTTTCATTAAAAAATAAGAGTTTTAGGGGTACCTGGCTGGCTCAGTCAGTAGAGAATTCAACTCTTGATCTCAAAGTCATGAGTTCAAGTCCCACATTGGACATGGAGCCTACATAATTTTTTTAAAGGTTTTTAGGGTTAAAAATTCTAACATATGTAATTAAAGCCACTAAGGTTTGTGGAAGAAAAAGAATCTTTGGACGAGTATTAGGCATGGTCAAGACTGGCTAAGATTAGAATAAATTTAAGTGAACAAGTAAGCTAGTAAGATTAGAATGTGGTTTTTCTCTCTGTTAAAAGGACAAAATTTTCTTGGAACTGTTGGTCTGCTTTTGATAAGAGATAGTAAAAAAAATTATTATTCCTTTACCGTTTTGACTAATCTGCCTAGAAATCAAAGATTTTGTCTTGTCAAAATAATTTCCTGTGTTTCATGTTGTTTTTTTATCACACCTTTAGTTACTTAAATTTAATTACTTCCCTATTTAAAAAGTTAAGCTTATTGTTTTACAATAATTTAACTTTTTTTTAAAGTAGGCTCCATGCCGCAACATGGGGCATGAACCCTGAGATCAAGAGTCACGTTCTACCAACTGAACCAGTCAGGTGCCCCCTAATTTAACATTTTGTATTTGCTCTCAGAGTCTTTAATTGTCCCTATGGTTAACTGGATAACTAAGTATTATTTCACACTAACCTATGATCCAACTTGACCAAGTGTTTTTTAACCCTTGATATTTTTTATCAACTTTCCAAAATTCAAACTCCAAATGAAGTATTTTTGACCTTGAACTAACTTTAAGATTTTTCTAGAGGGTCCCAAAAAATTGCAAAAGATTTGTATTCTCTTCTTATAAAAAGGGAGATGTTAAACTAGTTAGGCTTATTTGATATGTTAGGTGACAAGAGAAGCCATGTCAGATAAAATAATATTAAGCCTTCTTTATGTAATTTATATAGGTATGTACTATAAGTTTTCTAAAATTTCTAGAAATCTGATGTCCTGGTGTAATGTTATCATTCATAATTCTACTTCTCTTAAAATGTTGTGTAACACAATAACCAAATTTCCTTGTCAATTCCATTTACAGAGATACGTTGTTTTACTCTGATGCTTCAGTGTTCCTAAGAAAGTGCTACCATTTTCAAGGAGATTCATGGAAAGGATTTTGACAAGTACAGGTTTCTTTTTTTTAAAGATTTTTATTTTTTTAAGTAATTTCTATACCCAATGTGGGGCTCAAACTTACAACCCTGGGATCCAGAATTGTATGCTCTATCAACTGAGCCAGCCAGGCGCCCTGACAAGTACCGGTTTCTTATAACTAAGATCATAAAACTAAACTGGGTAGGAATTTCCAGAACTATTAGAAAAAAATGGGTTCAAGAATTAATAACATGGTGGGTGCTGGCTGGCTCAGTCAAAGCATACAACCCCTTGATCTCGGGGTTGTCAATTTGAGCCCCACATTGGGTGTAGAGCCTACTTAAAAAAAAAAAATAAAGGATTAGTAACATGGCACTGAGTGGACTGATAAAAATTATAATTTATAGAACTTCTTATCTGAAAGACTGCTGGTTCTTTAATGTTTTGTTTTTCCAGACTTTGCAAACTTTTTCTCTTAAGCTATTAATGATTTACAACAATTTGGTTAAGTATACCTTCGTAAACAAAGATGAAACTCTGAAGTATTCTTTTCATAGCAATATAGCTAGTTATTTACACAACTTCAGTAAAAGTTCTTGGGGCACCTAGGTGGTTCAATATGTTAAACGTCAGATTTTGGCTCAGGTCATGATCTCACAGTTTGTGAGTATGAGCCCCACACTGGGCTCTGTGCTGTCAGCATGGAGTCTGCTTTGGATACTCTGTCTCCCCACCTCTCTGTCCCTCCCTGGTTTTCTCTCAAAAATAAACACTATAAAATTTTTTTAAAAATCTGTTCTCCTTATAACAAGACACAATTGGAAACCCTGGCTATATCACCAAGGCCTTTTTAAAAATTTTAATGTGTATTTATGATTTTGAGAGAGAGAGAGAGAGAGAGAGAGACAGATATGAGCGGGGGAGGGGAAGAGAGAGAGAGGGGGACACAGAATCCAAAGCAGGCTCCAGACTCTGAGCTTTCAGCTCAGAGCCCGACACAGGACTTGAACTCACAAACTGCAAGATCACGACCTGAGCCAGTCGGATGCTTAACTGACTGAGCCACCCAGGCGCCGCTACCAAGGCTTTGATAGGAATGATTTTACAGGTAAAATCTGATGGCCAGTCCCTTGGAAGATTTTCACAGTTCGAGATTCCTTATGAAATGTTTCAGCAAAGCAGTGTTCAAAAAAAGCTCATATGGTAAGTCACTATTCTCACTGCACTTATGTAAACAATCAGGCCAAGTTTACTGCCGATTAGTTTTACTGTGTTTATCTTTGGTTTTTAAAAAAATGGAGTTAATTGTAGAGCATAATGTTTGTACCTTTTTAAATGCTGGATCCTAGCCCTATGAACTATTTTTGAGGTTTTGTTGTATTCCTATAAACCAGACTGGATCCTAAATTTTTCTAGTTTCATCAATTATCTGGCTACAACTCTCCAACTTAATATTTTCCATTTTCCCCCACACTTGGAATCACTGAGAACAAAGACTGCCTTTGAATCTCCTCAGAAAGGGCTCTACTCGTTCCTCCTCACCACCTAGATGGAGCCGAACTTCAAGGACTAGAATCTCAGGCACATATTTCACAGCTGAAAAAGGCTTTGCCTAATATCTAATAATGTGCAAAAGCTGGAAACCTTCAAATCAGATTGAAGAAGAGAAGTAGGTGACAATGATGTAGATTACTTCCTCCCAAGATCCCAGATCAAGACTTCATACGTTAGCTAAAATCCTCTCTTCTTGTCATCAAAAACTCTGGTCTATATATTAGAGAGCCCTTGGTCCATTTCCCTGTCTTTAGTTAATAACCTCAAAACTTGGGGAACTTTGCATCTAGGTTCTCTATAAAGAAAGGAATACCGGGGCGCCTGGGTGGCTCAGTCGTTTGAGCATCCAACTTTGGCTCAGGTCATGATCTCGCGGTCTGTGAGTTCGAGTCCCGCATCGGGCTCTGTGCTGACAGCTCAGAGCCTGGAGCCTGCTTCGGATTTTCTCTCTCTCTCTCTCTCTCTCTCTCTCTCTCTCTCTCTCTCTCTGCCCCTCCCCCACTCGTGCTCTCTTTGTCAAAAATAAGTGTTAAAAAAATAAAAGAAAAAGAAAAAGAAAGGAATACAAGGAAAGGGTAACCAGAATAAAACTGCCTGTGTAGTCTACAGGCCATTAAAATATAACTGGCTTCCATGGCTGTCACTTTCCAGTCTGGAGCCACAGATTAAAATGAGAATTACTGGGAGGCATTCAGGATTCACTTCCTTTGGCAGGCAGGGCTCTAATTCCCTGGTCAATACCACCTGCTGTGGATTACTTCTGGGGAAGCTGAAACTAGTTACATAAGATCACCTAGAAAGCCACTTGGCATAAAACGGTTGACTCTTTCCATGGAGTCTTTGACTGAATTGATTTTGATTGGTTTGCATCTTGGAGACCATGGTTCTAAAGTCCCATCCAAACACTGGGAATTGTCTTGTTTATTATAATCATACTAATCCTTCCTGGCATGATGTATTCTCTCAAAGACTTTAAATGCATGTTCCTATCCTCTACCCAACAAGCAAATAATCTTCCTAAGACTGAAAGGAACCAAAAGGGGGCACCTGGGTGGCTCAGTTAAGCATCCAACTTCGGCTCAGGTCATGATCTCATGTTCCATGAGTTTGAGCCCCACATCAAGCTCTGTGCTGACAGCTCAGAGCCTAAAGCCTGCTTCAGATTCTGTGTCTCCCTCTCTCTCTGCCCATCCCCAGCTCATGTTCTTACTCTTAAAAATAAACATAAAATAGATTAAAAACAAAAACCAAAAAAACAAAAAGAATAACCAACTTAAAAAAATTAAGAACCTGGGGCACCTGGGTGGCTCATTTGGTTGAGCATCCGACTTCAGCTCAGGTCAAGACCTCATGGTTCATGAGTTCAAGCCCCACATTTGGCTCTGCGTTGACAGTGCAGAGCCTGCTTGGGATTTTCGGTCTCTCTTTCTCCCCCTACCCCACTTGCTCTCTCTCTCAAAATAAATCAATTTAAAAAAATTTAAAAAAAAAATTAAGAACCTGAAGCTGTGGTCTGTCACAGACACTAAGACCTGTGAATACCACCCAAAGGATTAACAAAAGCTGTGAGAGGGGCACCTGGGTGTTTCAGTCGGTTAAGCATCAGACTCTTGATTTCAGCTCAGGTGATGATCTCTTGGTTTGTGAGATCAAGCCCCAAGTCAGACTCTGAACTAACAGTGTGGAGCCTGCTTGGGATTCTCTCTCTGCCTCTATGCCTCTCCCTGGCTCCTGCTCTTTCTCTCAAAATAAACAAACATTTAAAAAAAGAAAAAGCTGGGAGAACTTCAAAGTGGTAGCTGGGAGTGATGCTAATGCCTTTAATTTTGATGTTATCTCTCAGTTATGCTGAGAGTCTGATTTAATTTTTTAAAAAATTAAAATAGGCTCAAAATGGAGTCATTTGCGCTAAGCCTCACATCAACAAAGCAAGACTGCATACCTAACTGTAATTTCAACCTCTCCCAGAAATGTAACCTTAAACTAGTCAATTCTAGAATTTCCCCGTCAGCAATAGTGAGGTAATCCACCCAATAGACCAGACCCCCTTCTGTCCGCAGAGAAGAGGTAATCCATACTTTCCCTATCTCTGACCATTCTGCCAATTAAAGCCTCCCATTTTGGGGGTGCCTGGATGGCTCAGTCGGTAGACTATGTGACTTCTGATCTCAGGGTTGTGAGTTCAAGTCCCACGCTGGATGCAGTGAGATTACTTAAAAGTAAAATTTTAAGAAAAAAAAAAAGTCTTCCATTTTGTATAGTTCTTTAGAGTTCCTTTCTATTAGCTAGATGGGATGCTACCTGATTCATATACCACTGAATAAAGCCTATTTGATCTTTAAATTTATTAATAAAACTACGCAAATACCATTAATAAATAGTACAATGGATGAATCTTGCAAATAGAGGAAAACATTAAAATCTCATGTGACTTAAAGAGTAATCACAGCATTTAAAACACTGAATACAGACACCTAAAAAACTGCCTATATATCATCTTGTCAAATAAAATATAATTGTATTTAAACTGCACATGGCAGACATTTTTAACAAAAACTCCTCCAGGTACATTGTAAGAAAAGATGTTAAATATCAGACTTTTTTACAGTTAGACATAATTTAAACTGATAACCACCTTCAACTAAAGACTGGACACATAAAATGCTCTAGGAGTCTCAATAAGATTGACAATTTTCTAGCTTATCTGGCTGTTTTCTCTAGTAGCAGCAACAAACAGCAGCTTTTATTCAATTAGAGGCAGTCCTGCCATTTAACATTTGAGTTTTATTCCACCACAGAGATTTAGGTTACTGACTTCATTGGTGCCACCGAATTTACAACCACTTTATTCCAATGCACTATAAATTTGTTAATCACAAGATCTCAGGAACTTGCAAGTTTTCCTCAAAATAGCTAATTTCTTTTTTTTTCATTAATGCTTATTTATTTTTGAGAGAGAGACAGAGCATGAGCAGGGAAGGGGCAGAGACAGAGGGAGACACAGAATCTGAAGCAGGCTCCAGGCTCTGAGCTGTCAGCACAGAGCCCGACATGGGCTCCAACTCATGAACTGTGAAATCATGACCTGAGCCAAAATTACACTCTTAACCGACTGAGCCACCCAGGCGCCCCTAATTTCTTTCTTTTCTTAAAAAAAAATCTATTTACTTATTTTGAGAGAGAGCATGTGCAAGTGGTGGAGGGAATGAAACAGAATCCCAAGCAGGCTCTGCACTGTTAGCACAGAACCTGACTAGGGGTCTAAGCTCACTAACCATGAAATCATGAACTGAGCCGAAACCAGGAGTCAGACGCTTAACCGACTGAGCCACCCAAGCACCCCATAATACCTAATTTCTAAACTCACTCTTCTCCTTACAAACAACAACAAAAAATAATTTATATGTAAACAAAAGTGTCATTAAATTATTAACACTATTCACACAGTGTATCTTAAACAGCTTGAGGCCATGCTAACAATGCTTAGCGTCAGCCATTTTTATCCAGTAAATAGTTCTCTGAAAAGACTGTTTCTTTGGTTTTTGTGCTGGGCCACCCTTACATGAGCATTAAATACATATTCATGTAAATATAATATATAGGTCTATCACTTAACATTATACCTACACAAATGGTCTCAAAAAGTATTGTCAACATATTGGATTTACAATTTAACATATTTAAAAGGAAAACCCACACAGAAAAAGCAGAAACAATATTCAAATTAAACCAAAGTACTCACGTTGATGCCCAACCCATCAAAGGATTTTCCCATCGCTCCCTGGTATCAAACTCCATCTTCCATTTCTTTGTGTTGTTTACTCCAGACTGCATGTTATTGCGAGCAGGAACAAAGATCCTGACTTTTCTAGTTTTGATATGCTCTACTGGAACGCCAGTTAAAGTAGTGATATCCTACAGAAAAAGAAGCAAACACATTTCTAACAGCTCACATACACTCTGATGTACTTTTGCTGCTTTTTATGTTCATGCAATTCTATTCAGACTTATAAACTGGGGTTTTTAGCTTTCTGACTTCACTACTCTGCTTTTACCATATAAACTGCTATTTTGATATCTGGAAAAGGTATACTGGGAGGAGTGTTAGGGTACAGTGGGAAAGGGTTCATGAAAAAAAAATTAGGTCCCTTTTGTCCAATAAAGCATTGATAATTTCTGAAGAGTTTGCTGGTAGAAGAGCCTATAGACTCTTATTTCATGAGCAGGTGTAACTAGTAAGCAGAGAAAGAATGTGAATGGGTATTAAAATTAAGGGGAGAGGCATTTCAGTGGCTCAATTAGTTAGGCATCCGACCTCAGACCTCAGCTCAAGTCAAGATCTCAGTTTGGTTTGTGAGTTCAAGCCCTGCATCTGGCTTGCTGCTGTCAGCACAGAAACCGCTTCAGATCCTCTGTCCTCTTCTCTCTCTGTGCCTCCCATGCACGTGTGCTCTCTCTCAAAATACATATATTTTTTAAAAAGTAAGGGCATATAAAAAGTTACTTTTAAATAGAAAAAAAATCTATTATCAGTGGTTTCTGTGTCAAACTGCTTACAAGAAGTCATTTCCTTCAGGGGAAGGCCTAAACCTTTTGTTAAATAAAATCAATTATAAACTTTAATTAGCATTTTGATTTATCTCCTTTTAGTGAAATCTACTGAAAAGAACCCACACCAAATTTATTCTGCAAAGGTAAGCCATAAAAGTTACACAGTTTTTGCAGAAATGTGATATGAAAACAATGGTAACTTTCTTGATTCTCTTTTTTTTAAAATAATTTTAACAAATGCTCAAAGTGATAAATGCCTGTAATTTTGATGCCCCAGATTAGACATATTTATCAAACATAGTAGCAGTCTGGACACAAAATAATAAAGTAATTCAGTGTTTAAGTCTCCTTTCAGTAATGGTAGAATATTTGATCAAAGTAAGATCATATCAGGGTTAATCATATTCTTACAAATGAAGCATTTTAAAACCATGGTTCACTTACTAAATTTTTAAAAACTGGTTAAAAACAACAGAGTTAAACATGAAAAAAATCACCAAACTTGTGAAAACTAGAAAATTTTGTGAATTTCTATTTCATTTTAACATATCCCCTAAAGAAGACTAATGTTAATTTATAGTTCCACTCTAAACAATGCTATGGACCAAATAATTACTGTCAACACTTAGTGTGGCAACATATACTGGGAAAATACTAAGCGCATTTCTGACTTCACTAGTCTTCCTACTCACAGATTAAGAAAACACTGTTTAAAGTTATTTTAGCTGGCAACCAATCTTCTGCTTAACACAATACCTTTCCACCTGCACCAATAAGTAGGTGTGGTTACTTTGTCACAGCTTGTCTGTTTGGAGAAACTATCAAAATAATCCATATAAATATTTACACAAATACGCACTTCTAGTATGTGCCTACATTTAAAAAGTTTATTAAATAAAATAAATGCAATTGGTTCATAATTTCTAAATGTATGAATATAAGTTTTAATTGGTAATTTTTAATCGCCAAGTTCAATTTCAAAGGAATTTCATGTTTTATGACATTTGTTCACTTTCTGAAGCATATTTCTCTACTCAAGAGCTTAAAAGAGACTCCTGGGAAGTCCTCATTGCTTATTTCTTTTGAATTCACTATAGCACTTGTAATCTATCATATTATTATTTAATATTACATATCTTTATATTAAAGTCCTATTTCCTCAGCTAGAGTTTAAGTGGTATATAAATAAACAATATAAGTGTGTTACAAAATTACAGGGCGAGGCACCATTTCCAAATTCCACAGCAAACCCTCCATAAAAGTTCATAAAAAATAGAACTATAAGTTAGCTACTCTTTGCGACTTACAGGAAAGGAGACATTAAACACTTATAATACCATTTAGCTCAGGAAGATGAGATTATAGGGAACAGATTTACTTTTTCTTTACCTTCTACATTGTGATGTATATATATGACAAAGTAATAGAAAATAAAACTTTTTAAAAAAAGAAACAGCATTTCTTGATTTGTACTATTAAAATAGAAGGGGACAGAATGATTTTTTAGGATGGAAAATCTCTTTAAGTGGCTAAAATGTTACGGAGCTCTTTCTATTTTGAACAACTACCAGTGCTTCCATAGCTTCTCCAAGTATGACATTTTTTTAATTGATCTCATCCCCCAATTTAAAGTTGGCATTGGCACAAAAAAGTTTCTGAATTTTGAAGCCCAAGTTGTTCTGACAAAGTCCCTGCTCTTGCCTGCAGAAGACATGTAAGGTGCCGCAGCAGAGTTGAGCTGCTGCCAAAGACTGAGAATGAAAAGGCTTGGCATCTCTCACATACTTGACACCTAAAGGGCACAGAAGCTCTAAAATTCCTAGTCCCTGTAGGCACACTCTCAGTCTAGACAAACTGATTTCTCACACTTTTAAAATGCATTACGACACTATTGTTATCATTTCATCCACACGGCTTCAGCTAGTGACAGAAGAACCTGTCCTTTAAGCCACATTTCAATGGGCTAAAAGCTCCCACTCCAAGATTCCATTAAAACAATGTAATACTTGAAAAGAACTATGAAGCACTATGTTGAAATCTTTACTTGTGTCTTGAATTCTTTGCTCTCCCTCAAAATAAATAAGTAAAACATCTGCAAACTAAACTACATTGAACTAAAGACATTATGTCTAGATTTCTATATTGCAATATTGGATCACCGGTGGTTTTCTAAAAAGAAAACCCTACTTACCCAAATACTTTGCTGATGTCAATATTGCCTTTAATAGATTTCTCATTTTATTGGCAAAATACGTATTTATAAATAACAATTCATAATTTTCTATGACTACAAAAAAGCTACATCACATTGGATGAGAAGCCTTCAAGTTTCTACCTAAAGAAACTCAACACTCACTAGCTAATAATTATGTATAAATTCTCATAAATCAAGTTATCCTTTAGATAATATACACTAATTTTCTGAGTTTTAAAACTTTTAATTTTTAAACAGTTGAGTCAAGCATAAAACCTGTATTCCAATTATTAAATAATGTTACTATCTTAATAAAATTTCACAAACACCAATCATATGTACCATAATGCGATCTTAAGAAACGTGACTAATGATTCATAGACTGAAGGGCATTCAGATAAATATTTGCTCCTGAAAAGATGCACCTCACAATTCCAAAGTTCCTCTCTTTCAGCACCATCTCCTCCACAGTCTTAAATTCTGGAAGAGCTTACAGCTGACCTTCTATCTCACAAGTCTACTTAAACGGAAGAGGAATTTAAAAAATCATTAAGAAAGTATATGCCAGTAGATGTAAATGAACTTTATTCTTTCAAATACCAATTTCCATTATAAAATATTTGTTTTCCATATAAAAACTGTATGATTCGGTTATCAACTGTCCCCATTTATGTTGTGTGAATTCAACTTTTTTTTTTTTTTTTTTTTTTTTTTTTTTTTAAACAAAGGAAGCAGGGAACAAGCAATGGGAAGTTGGTGTCAAAATGCAGAAAAACCTCCCAGCAAGCTTCTTGCAACCACCCAGGATTTAGAGTCTTGCTGGTCGCTCTCTTTTCAATACCAGAATTTCACACATTTCAATGACTATTATGACTTCAAAGAATCAAATTTTCATCATTGTCCGTCATCTGCCGGTTGATTTGTATAAAGGAGTTCTTCTGCATGCACTCCAAACAAAAGCCTCCTTACTTTTGTGGTTATATATCAAGTTTAAAAGTTTTGTTTGTGACAGTTGTGTCTTTGGTAAATTAGGGTAACACTGAAGGAGTGCAGCTGCTCTGCAGGAACCTCCTTTCTGGCACCATTTCACTTAAATAAAAACTGAATAATTAGCTTCTGCCTTTATTAAACCACAAAAATGCCACTGGCCTTAGTAATTACTTCCAGTTGCCCCACCCACTTAACCTTAATAGTTTACACTTGTCATAAAGAGAAATAAATGAAAAAGGTTTTCACCACTTTGGTGAATTTTTGACAGATCTCCCAGCATATCCAGAAGAGCCAAAATTTTAACCAGGTTTCTGGGTAATAAGGTCAATAAATTGCATGTATGGATCGATGTTGAAAAGTTTTAATAGAGCACATGCTGGAACATTAAGTACAAATACTGCTTATAGAAACTTGTTCTACTGCAAGCTTTTAGTTACCAATTATGTATTTAAATTTATTCTAGGGCTAAAACTGATCTAAATTTGAAGACTGCGTTTATATTCTACTTCAACCATGAAAGATGTTAAAAAAAAATCTGTAATAAAAACTTCCTTTCGAGTACCCTACAGATACTTTGCACAAGAAACTCACTAAGTGGTCTCATAAATAATGAAGGACAGTTTACAAAATAAATTTTATAGTTTGAACAATATAAAGAGTTGACAGCATAACTATAGGTATTTACTTATTATGGAAGAACTTTAAGCACTTCTAAAAAGTCAGTGGTCATCAAAATTCAGATACAAATAAAAACTGTAAAAATACATTAGAGGTGTGCTAGTAGAACTGACTTTTGTTTGTCTGTTAAGGCAACACATTGATGTGGGAATCCAACCAGGTAATGAAACAAGTATTGGAATGCAACATTACATTCTGTATACTGGGCAAGGCTATCACGGAACCAAAAGTTCAGTTTTAAATAAAATGCTAAGATAGAAACAGTAACATGCAAATGACTCTGAAAATCATGTAACACATAATCAAACTAAGAATTACACATGAGTATCAATCCCTAACTATTTTCATTACTCCTAGCTCTTTGTGAACAGGAGCAATGGTTAAAAGCAAAGGGCTGAGTCAAACTGGGTTAGAAGAATACCAAATCACAACTTTGGGCAAATAAACTTTTCATTCACCATCTATAAAATTAACTAAATGAAGTAAAATGAGGACTAATGTATATAAAGTGCTTACCTTAGACAATAAAAAGAATGTATCTCATTTACTCAATGTATTTTTTGGCACCTACTATGTATTAGTTACTAGACATAATGCTCAAAACAGTACAGACATCATCTCTAGTCTCATAAAAAGTAATATTGAACTTTTTAAAAAGAACGGAGTGAATAAGTAATGGGAAGCTGGTGTTAAGATACAGAAAATCTCCCATCTTCCTTGAAAAACGAGTTAGTAATCAAAATACAACAAAGGGTTTTGTAATTAGAGTCCATAAGCTGCTTCAAGTTTGGAGGAGAGAAAAATGTAGCTTTTTAAAAACAAGGGCTGAATGTCCCATTTGTTGTACACATCAAAAAAACTGAGTAAAATATGTTAAATGCATTGTGTTAAGTATGAAAACACATACTGATAAGCCTACAACATTCATGAAACTGAAAGAATAAGATATAATTTACTTTATTTCAACTCAAAATGAAAGATCCTATTATGCCAAGTTATCCATGCCAGAGGCTGCAGGGGATATAAAGACAAAATTTTATTCCTGAATAAGTTTACAATTTGTGCACCCATGGTAGGGGTGATGCGTGGCAGAAATAACTAAATAATCACAATGGAAAATACAATATTGGTTAAGAGAAAGCAAGTAGGATTCAGATAAATCTGGAGGAACCCAAGGACCACCATTTGCTACCTATGCAGTACTGACGAGTTGCTTAAACTATGTCCATTTCCTCCTTTAAAAACTGTATCACAGAAGCTATGTAATAGCACTGTTTGGAAGGATTAAATAAAAAAAATTTAATCAAATTTTAAAGGTGAAAGAGTATCAGAAAATATCTGACCAAAGAGGGACAGAGAAGATGATTCCTTCAAGATACTTAAGATTTTAACAATACTGGTAAACACTTAATAATATTAAAGAGAAATTTATAAAAATATATCCATATGCTTAACACCCTAGCAACCGTTTTCTTAACTGTTTTACCTACCAATACATATCCATATACAATTCCACTTTACATAGTTATAATAATACAGTTATTTTGCATTGATTCTTTTGACCTAGTTTTCATATTTGTTTTAATCCTTATTAGTAGTCTATTTAAAAAAAATTAATGCTTATTTATTTTTGAGAGACAGGCAGAGTGTAAGCGGGGGAGGGACAGAGCGAGAGGAAGACAGAATCCAAAGCAGACTCCAGGCTCTGAGCTGTCAGCACAGAGCTCAATGCAGAGCTCGAACTCACAAGCTGTGAGATCATGACCTGAGCCGAAGTCAGACGCCCAACCGACTGAGCCACCCAGGTGCCCCATAATCCTCATTAATAGTCTATTAAGTTAATATGTCACAATGTCTTAGCCAATTGTGTCAATGAGCCCTCTTACTAAACTACAGACGCCAATGGTTAAAACCAGAAATAGACAAGACTGCTTAACTCACACTCTAACTAAAACGTATTGTGCTTATTTCTTACTGCACTTTCTTGAGGCATTGACGAAGACATTTTGCAATGACTGAACATTCCAACTGCCAGACCAGAAAGGCTCGAATAGTAAATGACTGTCTAGAAGACCATACCCTACACATCCCCTTCTCAGACCATGATCATGGGCTAAACACATACTGAATTCCACCTGTGATCATGAGCTCTCTGCTTGCTTTCTTGCATGGACCACCCCCCCACCACAAACTTTCCCTATAAAACTCCAGGTATCCATCTTGCCAGCAGAGAGGTAGGTTGTTAGGGCTTGAACCTGCCACCTCCAATGGCTGCTGGCCCCTGAAATAAATTTCTCCCTTTCTTTTTTCCAAACCCTTATCTCTTGAGTTATCGGCTTCTCTTGCAACAAGTTTGTTCAGCAACAGTGTTGGCAAACGCAGCCAGGAGCTATGGTTCCAATTTGTCCAGCCCCCTCAGGAATCTCCTGGGATGGAGCAGTTGGCTGAGGCAGCGCACCAGGACTCACCCATTCATTTCCTGAGCTAGTGGCCATGATAGATCGATCAGCAATCTCTCATTATTGAAAAATCACACTGTCTTGTTATTATTGCTTTTCCAGTATACTGCAATGAAAATCCCTGTAACCTAATTCCTTTAACCACAACTGAGGGTAGAACTGATAAAGTCAAAGGTTATAAGAATGTTCATGGTCCATAATATGTCATCAAATTGCTTTCCAAAACTGTGGTCAAATTTTGTATTGCCACCAAAAGGGAAGCCAACTTCCATTTATCCTCTCAAGGCACAGGTATATATTAATTGGCTTGGATTTATTTAGTGTGCGTTCTTCCACGCAAAACTACAGAAGATGAGTTTGGTTTTTGACTTGTAAAAACATACCAAAAATTTAACAAATTTTCCTCAAAAATGACCTAAATGATGTTATATTACTTTATAAGAGCAGCTACCAAAAGAAACCGCCATGAAAAGGTTAACACTCATCTAAAATCTAATTAACTGCCCAAAATATAACTCTGAAACATCACACAATCTCTTTGTAATTGTAGGTGCCAAGGGTAGGCCACACCAATATGGGTCAATTTGGCATGGACATCATTTTGAACTAAAAGCAATCAAAACCCAGCACATTCAGGAAAAGCTCTTTACCTCTCCCTCAACTGCCTATTTGTACCAGAAAGAGAGCTACTAACAGAGATTCCTCTTTACCTAAGAAATTTATCTATATAATAAGGCAACTCTTGTTTTTTTAAACATCTCCTCTTACCTTCCTGCTAACAGTCTTTCTCCCCTTTGTATCCTCAGATTCCCACCCTCTCCTTAGCTCAAAGAGGCATCATGTTGCTCAACTGTCTTTGGAACTCCAAGTCTATGTGAACTGCCAAATGTACACCATGAAATGTTATTGTCTCCTGTTAATCTGTCTCATGTCAACTTGGTTCTTGGTCCATCCAGAGGGACCTTGAAGGGCAAAATAAATTGTTCCTTCTCAACACAATGGTGTGTGGATAGCAAATATTTTCAGATTTGTTCTGTATATAGTTAATTTTGTAGTGCATGATTTAACATATGGCATAGCCAAATCAAGTCTACTAATCAGGTATTTTATGAGAGAATGCTACAATTTTTTAAAAATGCTAAAACTTTCCCCCCCTCAAATCAGGAAAATTCATTGGGAGACTTCATTTTTACACAAGGAAACACACGAAACAATCTTTGGTTTCTATTAATTTTGAAACAACTGAAAGTTACTAAAAAAAAAACCAAAAAAAAAACATGCCTCACAAATTAAATGATCAATATTGTGTCAGTGAAAACCAACATGCTTCTCTGAATCATTTTGAAAGTTACTAAGCTAATAATTTTAAGAAGAAAGCTATAATAATAATGATCAACTTTGTAACAGTTAAGGCAACTTTTTTTTTTTTCTTTTTAATCCAATGCTCCAGAAGTTTTGGGATTTTTAAATCACTAAGTCATGTAGCTATCAGGCATGTAGGAGCTTTTTCAGAAGGCGAAATAAAAGGACAAAAAAGTGTGGCCACAGAGCACTTGGAATAGTCTGAAAAGATCCAATTTTTTAATCCAACAGTCCTCCTCATACCCTGGTAATAAATTAAAAGGCTGACATACACACAACATACGTTAAGAACTATGAAAACAAAAGCCATAGCAGCAAAGAACCAAATATCAAATAATTGTTGAAAAAATATCAAAGCAAAGGAACAGAAGGTAAATTAACTTAAAATCAAGAAACAGTTTAAGCAATAAATGAAATTAATTAAATCTGCAAAGGAGGCTGGACGTAATAAAAAGTAACAGATCCAAAGCTAAATGGGTTTTTTTTTTAAGATTTTTTAAAGATTTATTTATTTTTGAGAGAGAGAATGCAAACGGAGAAGAGGCAGGGTTGGGGCGAGTAACAGAAGATCTGAAGCAGGCTCTGCGTTGACAGCAGTGGCAAGCTCGATGAGGGGCTCGAACTCACTAGCCATGAGATCACGACCTGAGCTGCAGTCGGACACTTAACCAACTGAGCCACCCAGAAGCCCCTAAATGCTTCTGTTTAACAAAGCAATATTCAAGAGGCAAAGATGTGAAGATCAAACTAGACTGTGAGGAGGCACATTAAGATGTGTAAGACAATTCCTTGTTAATTCAGAATAAAAGTGAAATTACCCAACAGAAGTCTCCTTTCTGACTCAGGAATTGACAGTCAGTTAGCTGAAAGTACTAGTGACGACAGGGGACCACCTAAGTAAGTAAATATACACACACATGTGCATGCATGTGCACACATATACATTCACACCTTATACATTGTATTTTAACTTAAAAAGCATACATGTACACTCTTCTAATAATCTGATAATAGGGCCAGTATTTTTTCTTTGAGTATGGGTCCAATGATTAGAATTCTAAGTGTCGTTTCTTTGACAAGTTACCAGGAAAATAAGTTAATTTATTAGTTTGGGGGGTTTTAAATGTGAAGTTAGAATGCAAAGACATTTGGGAAACAGAGTCCAAAATCTGTCTAGAATTTTATGATTTCCTTTTTACATTATAATCTTTTGTAATTGTTTCACCTCCACCTAATTTGACAGAATTCATTAAAAATTCACCATCATCAGGGTGCCTGCGTGGCTCAGTCGTTAAGCATCGGACTTCTGCTCAGGTCATGATCTCACAGTTCATGAGTTCGAGCCCCACATCAGGCTCTGTGCTGACAGCTCAGAGTCTGGAGCCTGCTTCAGATTCTGTGTCTCCCTCTCTCTCTGCCCCACCCCTGCTTGCGCTGTGTCTCTGTCTCCCAAAAATGAATAAATGTTTTAAAAAAACTTTTTTTAAAGAAATGCACCATTATCGTCTTTTCTTTTCTTTTTTTAAAATGTTTATTTATTTTTTGAGAGAGAGAGTGTGTGTGAACAAGTGGGCAGGGGCAGACAGAGAGGGAGATAGAGAATCCCAAGCAGACTCCATGCAGTCAGCACAGAGCCCGATGTACGGCTCAAACTCATGAACCATGAAATCATGACCTGAGCCAAAATCAAGAAATCAAGAGCCAGATGTTTAACCAACTGAGCCAGCCACACAGGTGCCCCTCCATTATATTGCCTTTTCAAAGTATTCAACAGAACTGTCATAGAAAGAACTCTTTGTCCCCTATATAGCAATCAGATCATAGTATTCAATTAAATTATATAATCACAATTTCAAGGAAAACTAGCATAGAAACTTATGGAAACAAACACAACTGGGTCTTGGTAAGCATGACTCAATTACGGTGAGCCGAAGTCTGGCTGTATACTAAAATGAAACCTAAATTCAGCCATAGTATGTAGTGTGTTGGGGTGTCATTAAACATGTTCTATGTTCTATAGAAAGAATTGAGAGAATCAGTACCTGAACAAACTGTTAAAGGTAGTTTAAAAAAAAGTACAGATTCATTAACAAAGCCATTATTGTAAAAGAATCATCACAATGTAGTGTGTAAATGGACTTTCACTGCCATCCATGATGGAATTAAGTGTTACCAGACTACTGCCCTTGACATATAAAAGTGGGAAAGTTACTTTAAGCACTATTTTCAGATACTGGACAACTGGATGGTAGGCAGAATCACAGTGTAATCTCTGGAAGGAGAATTCATGATGTAGTCCTTAACTATCTCAGCTTTATGCCTGGAAGCACACTGCAGACCATGGCGAAGCCTAAGCACAACACAGTAGTTAGTATCAGAGCAGAGAAAGTAGGATTTAGGAGCTTAGGGTTGCTGAGGTAACAAACCTTTTTGAGGCAGAGTTCTGAAAAGGAGCAATTACCCAAGATAAATAAAAGGCATCCAAATTCTAAATAAAGTAAAATTATCTCTGTTCATAGATTTATAGGACTCCATACACACTCACAAAACCTGTTAGAGCTAATGAACAAGTTCAGCAAAGTACCAAGATACACACACACACACACACACACAAGCAACCCAGTTGTGTGTTTTTTTTTAACTTTTTTTTTTTTTTTAATGTTTAGTTAATTTTACGAGAAAGCACACGCAAGGAAGGGGCGGTGGGGGAGGGGGGTGGTCAGAGGATCTGAAGCAGGCTCTGTGCTATAGCAGAGAGCCCAATGTGGGACTCAAAACTCACTAACCACAAGATCAAGACTTGAACAGAAGTCGGATGTTTAACCAACTGACACACCCATGCGCCCCCCAGTTTTGTTTCTCAATGCTAGCAATAAAGAATATGAAAAGAAAATTAAGAAAACAATTCCAATTACAGTAGTATTAAAAAGAATAAAATACCTGGGAATAAACCAAGAAGGTGAAAGACATGTACACTGAAAACTACAAAACACTGTTTAAAGAAATTAGAGAACACAAAAATAAATGGAAAGACATTTCGTGTTCATGGACTGGCATGTCTTAATATTGTTCAGATGACAACATTACCCAATCAACCTACAGATTTAATGCAAACTCTACCAAAATCTCAGTTATGTTTTCTGCAGAAACAAAAATTCATCACAAAATTCATATGGAATTCTGGCCTCAAAACAAATCTTGAAAAAGAAGAACAAAGAGGACTCAAATATCTTGATTTCAAAACTTATGTAAAGCTATAGCATTTGAAATAGTGTGGTACTGGTATAAGGACAGATACAGGCCAATGAAATAGAACAGACAGCCCCAAAATAAACTCTTGCATATATAGTCAACTGATTTTCAACAAGAGGCCAAGACTGGTATACTTCAATTAATAGTGAAGGGAGAATGTCAGGCAGAAAGGCGAGTTCAGGTACCTTCCAGAGTATGAGACCCAGAGCCCCTCTCCCAACTCCATGCAGGCCTTCATCCCTGCCATGGCTAAACTAATCCAGAAGAAGCTATAGGGAGAAGTGGAGATATCAGCAGCTACAGAAGGACCTGAGTTAAATCCATGTCTGGGCAGCAGAAGCCTGAGGTGCAACTAATAAAAATAATATCATTAAGGAGGAATTGGCCCTGCTGGTTCGGTCCAACATGGTCTTTAAATTTCTGGGTCCTGTGCTGGTCAAAGAGGAGACGGGAGAAGCTTGGGCCACACAGTGGGAAAGAGGCTGGACTATACCAGAGCTGAAATTAAGCAATACAAATCCCAGCTCTGGGATCCTGAACAGCAGACCGCGCTACAGAGAAGACCCTGGCTCAGGTGCAGCAGGAGTTGTAGTGGGCCCAAGTGGCCACAGCAAGGGCTTCTAGGAAGGACTAACCAGGTGTGGGGAGCAGGGGAGGAGAGGAAATGAGGCAGCTCTAGGGTCTATACTGTAGCTAACAAAATGTGAAAACACCTGCTTTCTGACCAGTCACTTCTGTCATAATTGTCTCCATCCATTCCCTGGGCCCTGTCCACTTTATATATACACCACCTACATTACTCCATCAGGTCAAAATTCTTGGAACTGGAACCTCTCTGTGGCAGAGTAATCCTTCTTTCTTTATTGACACTAAAATTAAATGTCTCAAACCTAATTCTTGTCTGTATGTGCAACCCTTAATTCTCCCTTATCTTGGCTGGCAACACCTCTATAGGAAACATGAGAAAGGCATTTACAACACAATTATTGGGAAGGTTAGATGGGGGGAAAATAAAAGTACCAAAACCATTCAATGAAGAAAGCATATCCAAAGCCAAGGAAACTGCATATCCAAATATCTATGAATGAAATTGGAATCTTACCTTATAGCAAATACAAAAGTTAACTCAAAATGGACCAAAGACCTAAATGTAAGAGCTAAAACTATAATACTCCTAAGAAAACACTGGGGAGTGGGGAGGGGGGTTGGAGCACCTGGGTGGTACAGTCCGTTGAGCAACTGACTTGGGCTCAGGTCATGATCTCGTGGTTTGTGAGTTTAGAGACCCGCGCCAGGCTCTGTGCTGACACATCAGAGCTGGAGCCTGCTTGGGATTTTGTGACTCCCTCTCTCTTTCTCCCCCTCCTCTCCCCCCACCGCAAGCGGGCTGTCTCTCAAAAATAAACAAACGTTAAAAAAATTTAAAAAACAAAAAGAAAGAAAGAAAACACAACACTGGGGGGAAATTCCATGACACTGAATTTAAGGAGAACTTCCTGGATATGACAACGAAAGCATGTGCAACAAAAGCAAAATAAACTGGATTTCATCAAAATAAAAACATTTGTGCACAGGACATATATCTGATAAGGGATTAATATTCAGAATATATTTATTAAAAAAAGACAACAAAAAACAATCCAAATAAAAAATGTGAATACTTGAATATTCAAGATATTCAAATGGACAACGAGCACATGAAAAGATGCTCCGTATCGCTAGTCATTAAGAAAATGCAAATGACACCCTCAATGAGAGACCACTTCACACCCATCAGGATGGCTATTATATAAAACACAGAAAGTAAGTGTTGATGAGGATGTGAAGAAATTGAAACACTTATGCACTGCTGGTGGGAATGTGAAAATGGTACAGGCACTGTGGAAAACAGTATGGCAGTTCTTCAAAAGTTAAACATAGAATTATCATATAATCCAACCATTCCACTTCCAGGCATATACCCAAAACAACTGAAAGCAGGGACTGGAACAAATATTTGTGCATCCATGTTCACAGCAGCATTATTCACAACAGCCAAAAGGTAGAAAGAACCCAAATTGTCCACCAACATGGACATGAATGAATAAACAAAATGTAGCGTATATATACACAATGCAACTTAGATAATCTTAAAAAGAAGTAAAATCCTGACACATTATAAGAATTATGTAAAAATTAAGCCAGTAACAAAGGGACAAATATTGCATGAATCTACTCATAAGAAGAACGAATAATAGGCAAATTCATAGAAACAGAAGGCCTAATAAAGGTTACCAGAGATTTGGGGAATTGGGTAATGGGGAGTTAATGTTTAATGGATTCAGAGTTTCTGTTTGAGACCATGAAAAAGTTCTAGAAATGGACACTGGTGATGGCTGCACAACATTGTAAATAAGCTTAAGGCCACTGAAGTGTACACTTAAAAATGGCTAAGTTGGTGAATTTTGTGTTATGTGTATTTACCACAATTTAAAAAAAATGGAATGACATCTTTAAAGTGTTAAAAACCTTCAACCTAGAATTCTATAACCAGTGAAAAGGTTGTTATGAGCAGAATGTCTGTAACATTCAGTGTCCCTCTGCCCCACAAACCCATGTATTGAAGGCTTAACCCCAAACAGGATGGCATTTGGAAACATGATGGGCCTTTGAGAAGTAATTAGAGTTAGATGAATCAAGATGTGGGGTTCTTATAAAGGGATTAGTGCCTATATAAGAAGAGACACCTGAGCACTTGTTTACTCATGCCTGCCTGCACACTCACATTTGCTCTCATTCTCTCTGTTCGCCATGTGAAGACAAGGTGAGAAGGCAGCCATCTACAAGCCTGGGAGATCATCCTAACAGGAAACGAACATGCTGGCATTTGAATCTTATATTTCTAGCCTCGCAAACTATGAGAAAATAAATTTGTTATAGACACCACTCAGTCTATGGTGTTATGGCAGCCTGAGCTAAAGCAAAGTCTTTCAAAAGCAGAGGCAAAATGAAGGCATTTCCATATACACAAACACTAAGACATTTTGTCCCAATAGATGTGCACTATAAGATATGTTAAAATGAAGTTCTTCAGGATGAAAGAGATACCAGATGGAAATCTGTTATCTATATGGAGGAATGAAGAACACCAAAAATGGTAAATCAGTGGGTAAATATAAAAGATTTTTCTCGTTTCTTAATTTCTTTAAAGATGACTGATTGTTTAAAACAATATTAATAATTTACTATGAGGCTTACATTGGGAAGTAAAATGTATGTCAACATTAACACAAAGGACTAGCGTAACAGATGGAAGCGCTGTTTCAAGGTTATATGTAAAGTGATATGTTACTAGTTCATAGCAGAATATAAAACCTTAAGAATGCATACTATAATCCCTAAAGGACTCACTAAAAAAAGAGGTAGAGATAAAACATCAATAGGAGAGATGAAATGGGTTTTTAAAAATGTATTCAATCTAAAATCATGATGACAAAGGTAGTAAAGGAGAGGAGAAGAAAAAAGGAAGAGAAAGAAGGCAAAAGGAAGGGAGGGAAATCAAATGGGAATTAAAAGGTAGAAATTACACATTAACAGAGATAATATTAAATTAACAAAATGAAAGATAAAAATTATAAGATCAACTCAATACATGCAAAAAAAGCATCTGACAAAATTTAACATCTATTTATGATAAAAACTCAACAAAGTGGGTTTAGAGGGAATGTGCCTCAACATAATAAAAGCCATGTGACAAGCCCACAGTCAACATACTCAATGGTGGAAAGCTGAAAGCTTTTCCTTTAAGATCAGACACAAGACAAAGATGCCCACTCTTGCCACTTCTGTTCAACATTAATATGGGAAGTCCTAGCCAGAGCAATTAGGCAAGAAAAAGCTATAAAAGGCATCCAAATTGAAAAGGAAGAAATAACATGGTCACTCTTTAGATGACGTGGTATTATATGTACAGAAAACCCAAAAGATCCCATCAAAAAATATTAGAACTAGGGGTGCCTGGGTGGCTCAGTTGGTTTAGTGTCGGACTTCGGCTCAAGCCATGATCTTATGCTTTGTGAATTCGAACCCCACATGGGGCTCTGTGCTGACAGCTTGCTCAGAGCCTGGAGACTGCTTCAGATTCTGTGTCTCCTTCTGTCTCTGCACCTCCCCCACTCAGGATCTCTCTCTCTCTCTCTCTCTGCCCCTCCCCCATTCGCGATCTCTCTCTCTCTCTCTCTCTCTCTCTCTCTCAAAAATAAATGTTTAAAACAATATATATTAGAACTAAAAATGATTTTAACAAAGGTGCAGGATACAAAACCAACACACAAAAACCTGTTGCATTTCTTTTCTTTTTTTATAAATTAAAAAAATGTTTTTACTTTTTTTTTTTTTTTTTTTGAGAGAGAGAGAGCACAAGCAGGGAAAGGTCAAAGAAACGGAGACACAGAATCCAAAGTAGGCTTCAGGCTCCAAGCTGTCAGCACAGAGTTCAATTAGGGGCTCAAACCCACAACCCATGAGACCCTGACCTGAGCTGAAGTCAGACGTTTAACTGATTGAGCGACCAGACACCCCAAACCTGCTGCATTTCTACACACTAATAATAAACTATCAGAAAGAGAAATTAAGAATACAATCTCATTTAAAATAGCATTAAAAAGAAAATTATCTAGGAATGTATTTAACCAAGGATGTAAACGTGTATAATGAAAACTATGGGACATTGATAAAAGAAAATGAAGACAGAAATAAATGGAAAGACATTCCATGCTCATGGACTGGAAGAATATTGTTAAAATGTCCACACCATTCAAAGTAATTTATGGATTCCATGCAATTCCTATCAACATTCCAATGGCAGTTTTCTCAAATAGAACAAACAGTCATAAAAAAGACTCCAAATAGCCAACCATTCTTGAAAAAGAACAAAGTTAAAGGAATCATGCACCCTGACTTTAAACTATATTACAAAGCTACAGTAATCAAAACAGCAACAGCACTGGCATAAAAATTCACATAGAGACCAATGTCACAGAATAGAGTCCAGAAATAAACCCATGCATACATGGTCAATTAATTTTTAACAGAGTCAAAAATACACAATGGAGAAAGGACAATTTCTTGAATAAAAGGTGTTGGGAAAACTAGACAACCGCATGAAAAAGAATGAAACTGACTATGATCTTATGCCATACACAAAATTATCTCAAAATGGATTAAAGATATGAACATAAGACCTGAGACCATAAAACTTCTAGAAGAAAATACAGACAGTAAGCTCCCTGATATCAGTCTTGGCAATGACTCTTCAGATTTAAAAGTAAAAGTAAATAACAGGACTATATCAAATTATAAACTTTCTACACAGCAAAGAAAACCATCAACAAAATGAAAAAGGCAGCCTACTGAATGAGAGAATACATTTGGAAATCATATATCTGATAAGAGGCTAATATCCAAAAAATTTAAAGAATGTATACAACTCAATAGCAAAAACAAAAAAAACAAACAAAAATCTGGCTAAAAAATTGGAAGAAGAACTGAATAGACATTTTTCTAAAGAAGACATACAGATGACCAAAAGGTACATGAAAAGATGTTCAACATCATCAGTGATCAGGGATTTTAAATGCAAATCAAATGACAATGATCTATCACCTCACACCTGTTAAAATGGCTACTATCAAAAAGACCAGAAATAACAAGTGTGGTAGGGGTGTGGAGAAAAGGGAACACCTGTGTTACTGTTCGTGGAAATGTAAACTACAGTGCAGTCACTGTAGAAAACAGCATGGAAGGTCCTCAAAAAGTTAAAAATAAAGCTACTATTTATTTAAAAGTAAAACTATCGGCAATTCTACTTCTGGGTATGTATCTGAAGAAAACAAAAACACTAATTTAAAAATTTATATACACCCCCATGTTCATTGTAGCATTATTTATAATAGCCAAGATATAAAAACAACCTAAGTGTCCACCAATGGATGAATGAGTAAAGAATTTGTGGTATGTATGTATGGTTTGTATATACACATATAGGTGTGTGTGCATATGTATATGTATATACATATATATATGTATATGCATATATATGTATATTAACATGTATATATATTTAATGGAATATTATTCAGCTATAGAAAAGAATGAGATCTTTCCATTAACAACAAAATGGATGGACCTCACATGAATTGTGCTAAGTGAAATAAGTCAGAGAAAGACAAATACTGCATGATCTCTCTTATGTGTGGAATCTAAAAAAAAAAAAAAAAAAAAAAAGGCAAAACACACACAAAAAAAACAGAAAACACCAAGCCCATAGATACAGAGAACAGATTGGTGACTGTCGGAGATGGGGGGTTAGAGTGAAAGAAATGGGTGAAGTAGAAAGAAAGAAAGAAAGAAAGGAAGGAAGGAAGGAAGGAAGGAAGGAAGGAAGGAAGGAAGGAAGGAAATAAAGAAAGAGGGAGGGAGGACAGAAGGAAGGGGAAAAAAGTCAAATGGGAATTAAAAGGCAGAGACAAACTAGGTAAAATAAAAGCAAGAGCCAAATATATGTATGTGCAAGGGACAAACTTAAAACATGAGCTCACAAACAGGTTAAAAGTAAAAGAGTGAAACATGATGCACCATGCAAAACTAAGAAGAAAGGAGCAGCTGTTTAATGTCACCCACGTAGACCTCAGAATAAGGATTAGCACCAGGAAAAGGGGGACCTTACATACCGATAAAAACATCAATTTGTTAAGCACACATAACACTCTTCAGTGTTTACACATTCAACGTTTATGCATCTAACAGTAGAGCTTCAAAATAAGTGAAGCAAAAAAGTGAACTACTAACATAAGAAACAGACAAATTAAAGTTTGAGATGTTAACACTACTCTCAGTAATGGACAAAAGATGTAAACAAAATTCTTAGGCAGGATGAAGAAAATCTGAACTCTATATACCAACATAAAACTTAACTGAAATTTATGGAACACAAAACCCCAAAACTAGAAAATGCACATTCTTTCCAAGTATACATGGGAACATTAAGACCGATGACATTCTGAACTATTAAAAAAAAAAAGTCTTAAGAAATTTCAAAACTGAATTCAGAGTGTGTTTCTGACTACAATAAATTAAATAAAAAATCAATATTAACATAGTTCACCAAATAAATGACAAAGTAAGTACTGTAGACATTTTTTAAAGGATTAGCTTGCATTGTTCTGGAAAGGCATTATAACAAGAATAAGAAAGAATACAGACTGACATGTAAAATACGGAGAATGCTTCATAACTTCCTCAGATACAGTCTTTATATAACAAACTGTTATAATGCATTATAAAATAACAGTAGTAATAGTACTAATTGCTATGCATTTTACGTATATTTATGATAGAAATCTCATCAACCTGAATATCATGAATTGATAGTACAATGATAGCTAACTTCATAATGTTGATCCTCAGGATGTACTAAGCTTTGAAGTACTTTCAATGCATTTAAATATTTTAAATGCATTAAAATATTAAAGGTGTTTTTACTGTTTTCTACTTCTTGTATGTATTCCACTTCTTAGAATTTGTTATACCCATGTGTCAGACTCTGAAAGGCATCCACAGAACTGGACCATGTATGCTTAAAAAAAAAAAAAAAAAAAAAAAGGCTATGAAGAGCCACACCTCTAAAATTATATAGAGTTAATTAGTAACCTCTAGAAGTATCCTGTATTATCTTTAGGTATCAAAAAATATTTGAAATATTAATATTAACCCCTTTGATCTAGTAATTCAACTCATAGAATCAATCCTAAAATAAAGATGCTATCAAAGATTAGACTTAGGTGTAAAGTTGTTCATTCTAGCATTGTATGTAATTGTGAAAAATTTTAAATAATGCGAAGTATAACAATAGGTATGATTATGGTATAGCCATACAATGGGAGACTATACATCCATTTACAATTATGCTTTTGAATAATATTGATTGACAGAGACAGAAGGAGCGTAAGTAGGGAAGAGGGGCACTGGGAGAGGGAGAAGGAGAGGGAGAGGGAGAGGGAGAATGAATCTTAAGCAGGCTCTATGCTAAGTGCAGAATCCAATGGGGAGCTTGATCCCATGATACCGGGATCATGACCTGAGTTGAAATCAAGTGTTGGATATTCAAGTGACTGAGCCACCCAGGCACCGTAGTGCTTTTGAATACTTTTAAAGATATTCAAAATATAATGCAAATACAGTATGCATTAATGAAAAAAAATAGTACATCAAATTATGAAGCATGATGTGTTTTATATAAATATGGTTGGTGTGTTTAAATATTCATAGAAAAATGAAGTAATATCACCAAGACTCAAATTAAAGATGATTTTAATTTTCTTTGTACTTTTATACTTCCAAGTTAATGTTTCTATAATGTGCATATTTTACAGTTAAAATCAGTAAAGTTTTAAAATTACATATAGTTTAATAACTGAATAGAACGTATAATGAATTAAGGCCTTCAGAAACTTCTTTGGAGTAATACAGTTTAAAGTTCCCATTAAAAACTGGTTATAGGGGTGCCTGGGTGGCTCCACGGTTGCGCATCAGATTCTTGATTTCAGCTCAGGTCATGATCTTAGCATCACGTGATCAAGCCCATTTTGCTCAGGTTATGATCTCCCAGTTTGTGAGTTCAAGATCCACAAGGAGGCCCACATCAGGCTCCCTGCCGGTGCTAACCTTGCGAAGCCTGCTTGGGATTCTCTCTCTCTCTTCCTCTCTCTCTGCCCCTCCTGTATGCACTCTCTCCCTCAAAATAAATAAACTTAAAAAAAAATAGGTTATAAGTGACTAAAGAAATTTCTCATTGAAACGATAATTGTATAGACTGTCAAACGATTGTCAGAAACTAATGAGATAGTAATATCAAAGATGATTTAGTAAAATGCAAAAGGCTGTTAGAAATAGATAAGTTACATAACAAAAATCATTAACTACACACACACATACATACACAAACAAACACCTCTAATATATTAACATAAGACCATTGTAACTGAGGTCAGTATTTTGCTCCAAAATCCCCTAGTGTCTGAATAGAAATGTGACTCATAATAGTAGTTTTCTCAATTACTTCAGATTCAGTTAAGAATAACAAACATCATTCCAGTTTGCTTCTCTCTTCAGACAATTCCACATAGGAAAAAGGGGGGGGGGAGGAAAAGAGCTTTTATTGAATGATGAAGTAAGTAAAATATTATATCTCCTCTTATTTAATGTATTCTCAAACTAACTTGCAAAACAAATCTGAAAAGTCATTTTCATTTTATAAAGACAAGGAAGTTAAATAACTTGCTCAAAGTCTTACAGCTTAAAGAAGGGATTTAAAAAACCTAATGCTGTAGCTATAAAATCAGTCCATACTCTTTCTAGTATCCCAAAGTCTCTCACTAGGGTGAAAACTTCAAGTAATATAATGTACAAATCATGGCGTTTCTTTTTCCAATTAGTAAATGTCTTCAAAAGTCCTATATATTCTCAAGGGGGGAAATAAGGCAATGAGGGAAGAAAAGCTATTAGAGGGTAGGGGCCATCTCTGTCTCTCCTCTCTAGGTCTGACATAGCTTTCCCAGGATTTTGAGAGAAGGGAGAAGTAGTAAAGAAAGAATAAAAAGGACAAAAGTAACAGAAATGTGGAAAAATGAAGAGAAAGGGAGGAAGAACAAGAGTAAAAGAGACAAAGGGGTAGGAAAAGGAAAGGAATGATGAAGTCCTTTATAGTTTTATAAAGGCTGCTGAAAGGGGAAACTGACAGGGGTGAAGGGGAAACCAAGCAGCCAGAAAAAGATGACTGTCAGATTCATAGTCAGCAAAAGATGAACACAGAGTTACAAAGACAGAGGGAAATAGTTATACAAACACTGGAGAGAGAGAGAGAGACAAATCTCAAAAAAGCAGACAGAAAGAGGGAGAAAGGAATGGCAGAAAGAAGTCAAAATTAAAATGAAGACAGACAACCATCTCCACCTGCCCATGCCACCAGCTGAAGCAAGGAACAGAAACTTAAATGTATTTGGGGCTTTGTCAGCACCTACTTGGTGGACAGCAGCTCAGTTCATTTATTTTCCTTCACAGTGATGACGGTTCTCTACTTTACCCTCCCCTTTTAGGGGTGGAGTGGGGCGAGTGTGGGAAGACCAGGGAGAGTGGTGAATTAGAGGAATGAGATGAATTTATTATTTCAGGTCCCAATATGATCTTTAACAAAAAGCATTTCAAATTCAGAAAATACAGGATACAAGAATCAAGCATCAATGAATTGTTATACCATATGTAAAATCTAAAATGTAAAGACAAAAACCAGGATCTTTTGTTTTTTAAATGCTTATCTATCTAATGAGAGAGAGAGAGAGATGGGGGCGGGGGGGGGGGGCAGAGACAGAGAGGGAGAAAGAGAATCCCAAGCAGGCTTCATGCTGTCAGTGTACCGAGGCTTGACCCCATGGACCCAAGAGATCATAACCTGAGCCAAGATCAAGCGTCAGATGCCCAACTGACTGAGCCACCCAGGAACCCCAATCAGGATCTTTTTTTAAATGGCTGTTCAAAATCTAATCACTTGTAGAAAACTTTAGGAAAGTTTTATTCACTTAGGAGTGAATAAAAAAGGCAACAAACTAACCACTTTCTTTGAGCTTCTTTCAAGTGACCTTTAACCATAAAAGCCAAGTAATTCCCAAGCTCTTTTGATCAGTAAATCAGATAAAATCACTTTCCTACTTAAAACCCTATAATGACTTCCCATTATAATTAAGATAAAAATAAAATTCAAACTTCTTACCATGAACATAAAAATTGTACCTGACTGATGCAGTCCCTGCCTACCTCTTTTACCTCACTGAGTTTAATTCTCCCCCTTTTCATTATGTCACAGCTCTCCTTCTCTTGACTACTACCAGCTGGTTTACACTTCAGGACATTAGCTTCTTCCTCTACCTGGTAGGTTCTTGGATTCTCACATAGCTGGCTCCTTTTCATCATTCAGATTTTAGTTCATACATCATACCTTCTCAAAGTGGCTTGCTTTGATTGCCCTACAAATAACCCCTTTTTTGCCCATCCACTCCCCAGTTACTCTCTATCCCATCACCTTTCATTTTTTTCTGTAACATTCATTAATCTATGAAAGTACCTTAATTATTTAGAAAGCTGGCATATGCTTATACATAAGAATATAAGCTCTAAGGGCAACAATGTTGTTCCATATTTATGGCTAAATGCTCAAACTACATAGGTGCTCAACAGTGGTGCTATATATATATATATATATATATATATATATATATATATATATGCATATATATATATATATATGCATATATATATATATATACACTTAAAAATGGATTAAACAAATAAAAAAGGACAGTAAGATTTTGTATTATAAGAGACAAGTAAAAATAAATCCCTTGCAGAATCTTCACAAATAACTACAGATTGTTATAGTTGAAAACTCGTAGCCCTAGAATAGTTTTATCTCTAAACACTCTAGGCATAGGCCATGTCAGCCATATTTGAATGTTTAATACATCATAATACTAAACTAGGAACTTATTTTAATTTCTCGGATGTCAAATTTCAAACTACTCAATTAGGCTTAAAAATCTTTTATTTTTTTTAATGTTTATTTATTTTTGAGGACAGAGAGAGACAGAGAATGAACAGCGGAGGTGCAGACAGAGAGGGAGACACAGAATCCGAAGCAGGCTCCAGGCTCTGAGCTATCAGCACAGAGCCCAACACGGGGCTCAAACTCATGAGCTGTGAGATAGTGACTTGAGCTGAAGTCAGATGCTTAACTGACTGAGCCACCCAGGCACCCCTTAAAAATCTTTTTAATTGACAGACTTTAACTATAATAATATATGCTTAGTAGTCATTGTAATAGATACAAATCTGTACACTAATCAGATCCTCAGTTCTTAAAATTACATTAGTGTTCTCGGCCCAACATATGTCGTATATGTTGTTTAGAGAAAGCCAAGATCATTTCTTATACCTATTCTAGTGGAAGCATTAAAATTTAAAAAAACACTCAATTATTAATATGTGATATACTCTACACTGAAAGAAGTATTAAACATGAAACAGGAATGGAACAAAAAGCTTATTTATATATTCTTGAAAAGTGTGCCTTATGAAGCAGAGTTTTGTGAAAACAGTACACTACATACAGTTAAGGGTTCCATATCACTACCCTTTTTTAAATGTCCTCATCTCATAAAACATGAATGATATTTGCAAGCTTGCAAGTGGTATTTTGAAGAGTTAGAATTAGTACAGACTAAGTCACATAAAATTAGAAAGCCTGAACACAGAAACAGAATCAAAGTTTGCTAGTCTCAAATTCTGAGGTCTGCATTCTCCTTCCCTTTGCTCTAATTCTGTTTCTCGAAATACATGATTTAAAGAGGAAAAAAAAAAAGTGTCACCAAAAGATATTACTATTTTTTTCACTTTCTCTCACCCCTGCCTTCTTTAAGAACTTACTGTAAGATGATGAACATGAGGCTTTAACAAGTTTAAAGCAGATATTTGGATGAATTCTTAAGTTTTGAAATTATCTGGTAGGTAGGCCAATTAAAAAAACAGTAACTAAAAAACAAAATACTCTTTCTACTACCAAAGAAACAACCACCAAGCAACCCACCTATATTCAAACACAGGATATAAAACATCATATATCTACATATTCTGACATAAACACTGATGATTCTTTTCAATTATATTCAAAGGAATAAAATTAGACAAGCAATTTCCAAGGAGATAACATACAGCTTATGCACCTTTAATTCATTAAAGAAAAATAGGTAATTTTCACATATAAATTATATAATCTCTAAAATATGACCCCAAAAATCTTAATTAAAATCCAAACAAATAAAATATTATCAATTCTACTTTATTGAGAGCCAGAGCTCCTACATAATAACATGCAAGAATTTTAAATTCGTGAAAGCAAGTGTCAAGTACTACACAAAATTTCCATACACAGCAGGTAGTAAAGCAAGAAAAGAACTGACACAGTTACTCTCCTTAAAAGAGACATACAATGGAGAACTGTTATACAGCGCTAGCATACTACAGATCTATGCATTAAAGATGTTGTGGCTATTAACAGTTTAAACCTTTACTGTATTTTGCTAATTGGTACATAGAACTTTAAAGCTTTTGAAAGATAAAACATTCCAGTCATTTCAATTCTCCAGCATTGTTCAAGTATTCCAAGTAGGAACAAAGAGGAAAATAAATCAGCTTTAATTGCTGAAGAATCACAGATAATAGAGATGGCTGAATACTGTAGAGGAAAGATCTTTTGTTCCTTAAACAATTTTAATATAGAAAGATAATTCTCTATTTTAAATTTAAATGGTTCCTGTCTGCATATAAAAACTACTATTAACATCCATTTCCTCTGTAAGTACTTAATAAGTACAAGTTTCATATAGCTTGATAATATAATATCTGAAAGTAACTTATTTTAATTGGGAGTATATTTTAGACAACAAAGTTATGTACTTAATATAATTTTATTTAAAATAACCATATAAATGATCTGACTTGTTTTAATCAATATTCAATATTAAATGTAAGAGTTAACTGAAGTTGTTTTAAAATTAATGATATTAATGAGTAGAAATATTTTTATTTTAAATGATCAATGTATTCTATTTAAATTTCCAGTAATTTAAGAGCATGTTTTATCTATCAACATAAAACTAAGCCATTTTAATATTAGTCCACATACTAAGGTATATATGTCATGCAATACGAATACTAAATGCGGCTTAATAGCCTTCTAAACATTTAAGCAATCATTTACGTGATTAACATTCTTGGTACAAAGTACATTCACTGATTAACCTATCCCAAAAGTGTAGGAACAACATTTACTTCTAAGCCATACCAAATCTTAACATTTTTCATTACTTGAGTTTTTCATATTTTTCAAAATTAGTATCTTTTCCCCTCCCTTTCTTCTCTCTCTCTCTCTCCCTCTTTCACACACACACACACACACGCACGCGCGCGCGCACACACACACACACACACACACACACACGTATTTGAAAAAAGGCAAACTAAAGAATGGCTATTTCACTATAAAATTTACACTTCCAAAATCATTAGTCATTACTTCTTTAGAATTTTAAGCAATAATATTGCTACAATTTTAAAGGCTATTCACCAATCTTTTTCAGTAGCTCATGGATAGTGTGAAACCACAGAGAGAAGTACATTGTAAAAAAAAAAACACTATAGTTGTTTTTAAAACATAAAACTATATTGCAAACTAACATATATATTTAGTCAGTGCTTTTTCTCTTTTTATTTTAATAGTCTCATCTAAATACAAAAATATAAATAAGCATCTGTAGACTAAAAAACATGAAGAAACATTACTCCATATTTAGTGAAAGTCTTAAAGAAAAAAAACCTCACATGCTAAACTGCCACCATGGAAGGTTCTCAAAGGCTGCTATTCTTTGATGTAAAATGAAATACTACTTAGTGAATAAAACATAAAAAACTCCTGTCTACCCTTCAAAGAGACATATCCTTTGACCCAGTGCTTCAGACTAAAGCCTTGAAATTTTTGCACAAGAATGCTGCGTGAGGAAAGTCCAGACAAAACAGACACTTGAGATGCTAGAAGGCTGTATAACCCCAATTGCAGACACTAGTCCTTCCAATAATCTAGCAGAGATAGCGCTGCCATGCACCAGAAGTAATCTCACCAAAAGAAAACTGACCTCCCCCACCCCTACCAAAAAAGCAAGCAGTCAAAGCAAATGTAAGCCTTTAACTTAGGTTTATCTTTTTGTGCAGGTCACCTCTTAATGACTCATTTTTATTTCAAGTTTGCAGACTTATAAGAAGTTTTCATCTATAAACTGTTAGTACATCAGGAGGTGAAAACAACATAAAACAAATACTTGTGTAGCAAACATAATTGTTTTATTTCTGAAGGCTTGAAAAATCACTCATTTTTACAAATTTCTTAGAGTTCAAGCAACGAAAAAATTTCAAACCTATTAAAGTGACAAAAAATTCTATTAAATAGCTTGTTGCTGTTTGCAGACATTCTAAAACGGCAATATTATCATGCAGTTGATTGAGTGTGCTGCTAATACCATGTGCTTAATCAAATAGCAATTACATATTGCAAATATCAGCAAGTAACAAAGCTTTAATTGCTGTGTTATTGCTCTTTGGAAGAAACCCTCAGGTAGTAAAACAACAAACTGGTAACATTCAAACAGTGACTCTACATGCACGTGTTATTTTTAAAGATATAAATACAGACTACTTAAAATTTCTAAAACATTAGGATTTTACATTAATAGTGCGTATTGTAATTTATCAAGTAAAAGCTTAGAAATGACAGCCATCCTCCTCACCCCACCGATTTGAGGCTGTATTATAGACTACTAAATAAAGTTTCCTTTTTCATATGCATTTGTGTTGAGGATGCATGTATAACTAACCATAATACCTTTGTAAGATTTAAAACAGGTGGTGCTTAATAGGTTTTAACCAAAATAAGCATCTAAAAGAAAACAAGCCACTCAAATTTATACATGTGCCTGGCACACTAAGTGCCCAATAAGTATTTATTGAATAAAGAAATGAAAACTGAAGGAAAGGTGGCAGCCAACATAATTTTACAGAATATACTAATGTACAAGCTATTAAAGCTCATTTCACTTCTATTAATAAATAGAAATAATTCTTACATATTATGAAAGTATTTTCTTTCTGTATTAAAATTTTAACTATAGAAGTAGGTAGTTAATACAATTCTGACAACCAGGAATTAGTATTTAAAAGAGGTAATACTCGGCAATCAAAAAGAATGAAATCTTGCCATTTGCAACTACGTGGATGGAACTAGAGGGTATTATGTTAAGTGAAATTAGTCAGAGAAAAACAAATATCATATGACTTCACTCATATGAGGACTTTAAGACACAGAACAGATGAACACAAGGGAAGGGAAGCAAAAATAATATAAAAACAGGGACGGGGACAAAACATAAGAGACTCTTAAATATGGAGAACAAACAGAGGGCTGCTGGAGGGGTGGTGGGAGGGGGGATGGGCTATAAATGGGTAAGGAGCATTAAGGTATCTACCCTTGAAACCACTGTTGCACTATATGCTAAGTAACTTGGATGTAAATTTAAAAAAATAAAAAAATCAGAATTATCTGGGGAAAAAATTAAAAGAGGTAAGAAAAGTAATAAAAATAATAAACAAAAAATACACCTATGAAGGCTTAATGTATGCTTTGGTTATTTTGTGAGGGAGCACCTCCTCAAAAATCTTTAAAGAGAAATCTTTAACTTCTTTTTTATACTCCAAGTAAATACAGAAAGACAGCACGTTGATGGGACTTGGGTTTTCATCAAATGTACTGAAAGGAGATGGGAGGTGAGGTGGCATAAAACACGAAGAGTCACTCTCTTAATAAAGCACAAAGGCAAAGACATTCTCCCCCAACCTCCATGGCACAGCAACTCCTGCAACAAAAACGAAGGGTCAAACAACCATGTGCAAGCTTTCCTTATTATTTGTAGGAAATATCTCATATTTGGAAATAATAATGATGCAACCCAGAAAAAGGCTTTTTTTTTTAAACAGTGTGCTTCTACATAAATTGACAAGATTATTTTTAAATGCTGTCATCTACTCTTCTTATATTTAAATTTTTACTAATTCATTTATTAGTAAATGAAAAAGATAACAGTTTATACACAACGAGCAAGAAAGACATTCTTAAGATTGACCGATTAGAAACTTACCATGTGTCCTGGTATAAAATTTATTATTAACAGTAATCCAGGAATCACAACTTCATTCTCTGAAGATTTGTCTCTAACGATGGCAACACTGTGTAGTTGTAAAATTACTGAATACATTCTTTACATTAGAAAATGCCACTTTCCCCTCTACTTTCTATGTCTTAAAAAAAAAAATAGGAAACATGTTATCAATATACAATTGATGCCCAGAATAAAACACTTTATTAAATTCTGCCTGGCAGATGTGATAGCAAAAAAAAGAAGAAAGAAAAAAATTAAGCTTCACTTGGGAACATGCTGTTTGAGCTCATGTAAGAATATTAGTTGAAAATAAAAACAGCATATATTTAAGATGAAAGAAATATGACTTGATAACAGTACAAATAAAAAAGGATCTGAGTTTTAGTTCTCCATGAAATCCACATTAAGGAAGAAGTATGAGAACCTAAATTTTGAGTTTCCTTACTAGAACTGCTAAGACTAAAAGGAATAGGGATAATCCCTGCCATACCTTGCACCATACATCTGGAGTATCATAAGAAATCCTGGCAGCAACATTTAAACGGGATTCGGTCAAACTGGAAAGTAATCAAGATGATGAATTAACTGGAACTCATGTGAAAGGAATCAAAGCCCTCGGGATGTTTAACCCAGAAAAGACTTAGGATATGATTATTTTGGTCTCAGGACTCCTTTATATATTTAAAATTACTGAGACCCCAACGAGGTCTCACTTATGTGAAATGTAACTAGATATTCACCATAAAAAAAATTAAAATGGAGGGGCACCTGGGTGGCTCAGTCGGTTGGGCATCGGAGGTCGACTCATGTCGGCTCACGTCTGATCTCTCTGTTTGTGGGTTCAAGCCCAGCAGTGGGCTCTGGGCTGACAGCTGAAAGCCTAGAGCCCGCTTCAGATTCTGTGTGTCCCTCTCTCTCTGACCCTCCTCTGCTCATGCTCTGTGTTGTCTCTCTCAAAAATGAATAAACATTTTTAAAAAATGTTTTTTAATTAAAATGGAGAAAAACAGTGGCGCCTGGGTGGCTCAGTCGGTTAAGCGGCCGACTTCGGCTCAGGTCATGATCTCGCGGTCCATGAGTTCGAGCCCCGCGTCGGGCTCTGTGCTGACAGCTCAGAGCCTGGAGACTGTTTCAGATTCTGTGTCTCCCTCTCTCTGACCCTCCCTGTTCATGCTCTGTCTCTCCCTGTCTCAAAAATAAATAAAATGTTAAAAAAATAAATAAAATGGAGAAAAATATATACTTAATTTAAAATAAACTGAATACATACTTACATAAATAACATTATAATTATAATGAAAAATAACTACCTTTTCAAAAACCAAGAGTTGCAATGATTTGCATTTTTTAAAATCTCTAATATCCAGCTTAATAAAAGACAGCTAAATTCTAACATCTGCTCCTAATTCAAACTGTTGCACTAAGTTGTCTTGGTTTCAATAAATGAAGAAAATTTATCCTCAAATATGTAATTAGAAAAGCGAGCAATATTTTAATAGCTTTAATATTTTTTCACTTAGTTACATTAAATTCATTATTCTTTCCTGCACTTTACATGAAACTTTTACCCACGCGTGATTTTATAAAATCATACACCGGCCATATGGAAAATACTATTTCATAGAAGTATGCAGATCTTCCAAATGTTAGCATATTTCATTACACAATATTTTAAAAATCACATTCATTAACACTACCACCAATCCTATTAGAACACTCTTTAAGTAATGGAAAGATGTCAAGCTCAATCAGATCAGTGGCAGAATCAAGTTCTACAAAAATTCTAATTTTCATTTGAAAGCTTGAAGTTTATCATGGGCAACACTTTGTTGAAGTTAACTTTTGAGAAAATGTCTGCCATGTACTGAAGACTAAAAAACCATAGTTCATCTGTCATCTGTTGCTGTTTTTTTACTTCAAAGGTATTCCATGAAAAAAAGTGGCTAGGTTCAGTTTGCAAAAGCAACTCAACCATACAGGTGCTTTGCCTTGAGACAACTTAGGTATACAGCAGAAGTGTTTTATGCGTACGACTTGTTTTGTTACATGGAACATAAAAAGATGTGTATGTAAAAGAAAAAAAAGGGCTGCATTTGCAGCACTGAAATTTTTTAATTAAAAATTTTTGCTGATTAATCAAGGACATTAAGTCAAACTAGTTGTTTTTTTTAATCTCGAATGCAAGAAAGGGAATAAAATGACTAGTACCACAGATGTAACACAACTGCTTCTGTATCTTAAGTGTCAGTGTCAACACAGTGAAAAGGGAAAATATAATCTTTGTATAGTTATAAAAATAGTTTGATTTGTGGACTCTTAAGGGTCTTGGACTACTCCCCATCCCCACCCTGCCCAGACCACTCTTTGAGAACCACAGATTTAGGATGGCCAGAGCTGTTTTCATGTATACAGAAGGCTGTCATGTAAAAAAAAATGGCATGTCCTATATAATAGGGCAGACCTTGAACCAATGGATATTAGTTAGAAAGAAGTATATTAGGACCAAATTAAGAAACACTCTTTCTCTGTTTTAAAAAACTGAGATGGGACACCTGGGTGGCTCAGTCGGTTAAACGTCCAACTTCGGCTCAGGTCACCATCTCACAGTTCATGAGTTTGAGCCCCACGTCGGGCTCTGTGCTGACAGCTCAGAGCCTGGAGCCTGCTTCAGTTTCTGTGTTCCCCCCTCTCTCTGCCCCTCCCCCGCTTGTGAGCACAAGTGTGCTCTCTCTTTCTCTACTCAAAAATAAATATTATTTTTAAAAACTGAGATACAATTTATAAACAATAAAATTAATCCTTTAAAGTGTTCAGTTACATGGGTTTTTTAAACAAATGAATATAAATAAGGATTTTTAAAAAAGAACACCATAATCAACATATAGAATAGTTACATCACCCCATTCAAATTTCCTAATGCCCTTTTTAATGTATTCCTCCTCCAACACCCAACCTTGACAACCAATGATCAATTTTTTGTCCCTAGAGTTTTGCCTGTTCTAGAATGTCAAATAAATGGAATCACACAGTAGGCAGCCTGTGAGTCTGGCTCCTTTTACTTAACATAATGCACTAGAGATTCACCCACAATTGCTACTAATTGGTGAGTAAAAGTCTATTGTATAGGTATACTGAAGTATAGTTGGGGTGTTTCTAGTTGTTGGAATTATAAATAAAGCTATTAAAAACATTTGCATGAAGGATTTTATATGAACATAAGATTTCATTTCACTTGAGTAAACACTGAGAAGTGGGACTGCTGGGTTATATGATAAGTATATATTTAACTTTGTAAGAAACTACCACACTGTTTTCCAAAACGGCTGTACCATTTTGCATTCCCACCAGCACTGCATGCAAGTTCCAGTAGCTCTGCATCCTTGCTAGCACTTGGTATCGTCAATTTTTTTAAGCCATTCAATGTATACTGTATGGTGTATATCACGGTATAGTGGTATCTCACTGTAGTTTTTTTTTTTTTTTTAATGTTTTGTTTATTTATTTATCTTAGAGAGAGAGACAGAAGCAGAGAGAACGGGAGACAGAGAATCCCAAGCAGGCTCTGCTCGTTCAGCACGGAGCCTGACACAGGCTCAAACTCACCAACCATGAGATCCTGTAGTTCTAAGTGTTGTTTAGTGTCTGGATACAACTCCTCTATCAGGTATGTTTTGTAAATATTTTCTCCTAGTCTGTGCCTTGTCTTTTCTGTCTCTTAACAATGTCTTTCAAAGAGCAGAAATTTCTAATTGTAAGGAAACACAACTTCATAATTTTTTTAAAAATGGATTTAGTTTGTATCTATAAAATATATGCCTAACACAAAGTTATAGAGAGCTTCTCCTACATTGTTTTCTAGAAGTTTTAAAATTTCTAGTTTTACATTTAGAACTATGAGTTTACATTTAGAAGTTTGAGTTACTTTTTGCATATGGTACACAGTATAGATGAAGGTTTTTGTTTTGTTTTGCATTTGGGTATACAATTGTTCCACCTTCATTTGTTGTAAAGACTATTTTTTCTCAGTAATAAATCGCTTTCTAATAATTGTGGCTGATGAGTAATATAAAGAGTAACCTCAAAAGAAATGAGAACCAGTTAACTGGAAATTTTTAAAACAGAAGTTTGAGAACAAGTTGTTTGGTCTAATAAAAAGGACAGAAGATTAAATTATCTTTCCAAATCTCACTCTATGAAGTTACCCAAGAAGGCAGTCTTGGGGAAAGTTTACAAGTCTTCCTTCATGTTCCCAACCCTTACCCTCCAACAGTTCAGCTTTTATCTAGTTAATTACTTACTGGATTTCCCCATACAATTTATCTTGAATAAAAGGTTGAACAATCTTTCAAACGAGAAATAATTGGATTCAGTAATAAAACTAGGTAACATTTAAAGTTATCCTCTGGCTTTAAATTCCCAGGATCCATTTTACAATAACCACAAAAATTTATCCTCAACTAAGCTTAGTCCATATGCTAAAGCCCTCGGCTATAATAGGTTATCACCTGTATTAATTTTAATACATTATATAAGAATATCCAATAGAAATCATGATAATGGCCAATTAGCTTACCTTACATTAAGATTTTAGCTTTCATCCAATTTCGGGTACAAATATAACAGTAATCTTGTGTTGAGCAGTTAATGAAGATGGTATACTTAGCTAATAAATTGGTTTACATTACATATCATGTTAAAATGCTGCTTCCACATCTCCTTCTAAAATACTTACATTTACTTAACATTTTTGAAATATTCTTATCATTAATGTTAATATACAGACGATCCCCCACCCCCACACCACCCTATCTACAGTTTTGCTTTCTGCAGTTTCAGTTACCTACAGTCAACCACAGTCCGAAAGCTAGTGATTCTCAGGGCGCCTGGGTGGCTCAGTGAGTTAAGCATCTGACTCGGTTTCGGTTGAGGTCATGCTTCACAGTTCCTGAGATTGAGACCTGCATGCGACTCTGTGCTGACAGCACGGATCCTGCTTGGGATTCTCTCTCTCCCCCTCTCTCTGCCCCTCCCCTGCTTGTACTAACATAAAAGAAGAAGAAAGAAGAAGAAAGCTAGTGATTGTCCTTCTAACATATCTAAAGGTCAATGTTAGCCAAATGCTACATCACAAAGCCTGTATCATTCACCTGACTTCATCTCACCACGTGAGCATTTTGTCATCTCACATCATCACAAGAGAGAGAGACCACATTCACATAACTTTTATTAGTATATTGTTACAATTGTTCTATTTTATTATTGTTGTTGTTAATTTCTTACTGTGCCTAATTTGTAAGTTAAACTTTATCATAGGTATGTATGTATAGGAAAAACATAGCATATATAGCATATATGGTATTATCCATAGTTTCAGGCATGTACTGTGGGTCTTGGAATGAATCCTTCTTATTCAAAATGCATATATAATCAAGTCCAATTGCTCAATATTTCTAGAAGTACCCTTCAGTCAGTGGTCATGTCATTACTCTATCAACTGAAACATCTAGTAATGTGTAGGAACAAGAAGACTGAAACCCCTATCAGCGTTATGCTACCTATCTGAGTATTTAATACAGCATTTTAATATAAACCTAAATCAATGGCTAAACCTCAGGTTTGAAAATTACCTATAGGTTTGAATTACTGTTCAAATATTACTTCAATAGCTATGAATAATTTATGTGTAAGACTTGAATTGATTTCAGCTGGAATACCATACTGACATTTTCACTAATACACTTCAAGACATAACAAAGCTGAGAAAAATCTACACAGGGCAACAAGATTCATTGAAAGTATGCAACTGATATGAGATAAAAAATGCAAAACTCAAAGCGGTCTGTAAACCTCTCTGGTAGGATTCACAGCATCTTGTTTAGAACAACAGATTGCTACCTCACTCATTCTTCAAACTAGAAAGAAGAGAACTCAGAAGCATTACTAATAAACTCTATAAAATTTGAAAATTTATTATAGAGAGTAAACCCCATAATATTAGAACAAGAAGCCAGTCTCTTGGTGCTTAGAAGATAGTCATTGGAAAAATTCAAGCAGTACCGTCGTTAATTAATGAACCCATGACATGGGTAATTCATCCTCCTCTCACACAGACCTCTCTCACTTCTTTTATACTTGACTAAGCAAGTGGTGTTCGACTAATATTTGAAGAATAAGTAGATGGCCCCTGGTTGAAGAACTAAGGGATTGGTGAAAAGCATCTAGGCAGAATGAACTGGAATGTGAATGCCCCAAAACAGGAAAACAAGTTCCAGGCTTGGTGTGGCTAGAGCACAGAGTATAAAAGACAGTGGTACAAAATAAACCTCGAGGGGAAGGCAGGCCTTAAATCATGCAAGACCTCAAGAACCATGTAAGGATTTTAATGTTAACTTCTAGGTCAGTAAGAAAACCAATGGATTTTACACACAAGAAGTGACAAAAACAGCAGTTAAAAAAGTCTATTCTGATGATCCTTTGGAAAATGAATTAAAGGAAGATTGAAATATCTATAGAGATCAATTTAAAAACTACTGTAGCAATCTAAGTGAAAGATGATGCTGGCCTAGACCAGGATGATGGCAATGTCAGCAAGCAGATAGAGACAGTTTAAAGATAAAACCAACCAGCCTTAAGCCTGACATGTGAGTTTTCCAAACTATCCGTCCCTTGTCTGTTAACTCATTTGTTTATGTACCTGTTAATATCTCTAATGGTATAAATGGTGTTTAGATCATTTTTAAGTGTGACCTATTATTTAAATTATGCTGGGGTGCCTGGGTGGCTCAGTCTGTTAAGCAGCTCAGGTCATGGTCTCACAATCATGAGATCAAGCCCTAAGTCGGACTCCGCACTGATCATGGAACCTGCCTGGGACTCTCTCTGCCCTTACTCTGCTCCGGTGCATGCTCTCTCTCTCTCTCTCTCTCTCTTTCAAAATAAACGTTTAAAAAAATGAAAAATTAAATTTTGCTTACTGAGTGATAAAAGAATGTACAATTGGAGGAAAAGTAGTTAAGAAAGATACCCACACATTTGATAATGGTAAACCAGATAAAAAATGAGAAGTATGCTTACACTATTACACATTTTTATAAGTCTTAGAGACTTTACAAAATGTATGCTATTTTACAATATAGATATAAACAAGAAGTTGTATCTAAAGTAACAGCACACATTGAAAAATTTTACAAGTGACAGTGACCAAAATTCTATCTGCTACTGATTAACAGAGTATTATTTGTTGCTAGTTGTAACCTCTCAGGCATAATGTAGAAATGCAATTTGTGTGTACATATATACATATAATAACAATACAATAACTGGTCCCATAAAAACCCAATATACTTAATTTTAGGTACCACCTGGTGTCTTACAATTTAAACAGGAGTGTAGCTGAGAAAATAAAAGTTACATATTCATTCATATGTATACTCAATTTGTATTTGTTAAATTAAAATGTTCTGATTGTTACTTATAAACACCACAAAAATGAAGCCTTTTGCCATTTTAACCTCTTAATATCTTTATATGACTTAATATTTGTGTATTACACTTAACACAAATTGTCTTTATCTTTTTGTGATGAAAATTTCTTCTTAAAATTTACACACAATCTAGAAATTTAAATTCAAATCATTTTCCTAGAAGAACCCAGAACACGATACTGAAAAGCTGTTATACAAAAATAACCCTGAAGGCAGAATCACAGCCATGTACAGTAGAAAATTCTTACCAATTTTTCATCAACTGTTATGAGCTGTGCGTCTCGAGCTGGGTCCTGTGCCAGCCTCCATGTGGAAGTGCTTAATGACCTGCAGTGCAAGACTTTAAGTTAAAAAATGATCCATGCAATGAGAAAAGAGAGGCAGAAAAATCTTACATAAACAAGCTACTAACAATATCTATCTTACAAAACAAAAAGAACAGAAAGAAAGAGAAGGCACAAAAATCCTTTCCTCCCCAATTAGTTCTATCTGCTGAGTTTCTGGCAGACTCACTTAGGAGTTCACAACAGGCTGCACTTTATGTCAGTCTATAGACTCTCTGTCACAGAAAGGCTGTCAGTGACAAGTACTGAACACTGTGGGTCTACAGTAGCTGGTTTGTCACTACCAGGAAGAAAAATGCAAAGCTGTATCAACTCTTCTGGAATACTGATTCTTAAATGATGGCATCGGAAAGAAAAAGAAAAATCTCAATCATATTCTTAATGGCCTAAAGTAACTGTAAAATTATATCATGTTAACAAATAAAAAGTTTCTTCATTTTAATTTCAAAACAGAAGTAATTTAACTAGAAATGATTTGTATGATCATGTTAACTAACAGTTTGGTTTATTAGTTAACTAGTTATTAGTCTAGTCCCATATCCCATTCACAGAACTGAAGAAAGTCTAAATAGTTAAAATAGAAATATTAACTCAGAAATATAATGGGCACCAAATCTAATTCCTTTATATTAGCATCATCCCAAACCTCACCTGAAAGAAATTACTTAAAACTAACAGGTTTTTTTTAATTTCATGTACACACTGTAGTTTATACTAATGAATTTCAGAGCTGTCACTGATTGTGACAAGTTAGCATTTGAGATTTTTCCAAAATATTAAGCCATCCAATGTAGATTTCTTTTTCGAAAGTTAGCACCTACAATTGTGACTCAAACTTCAAAACCAATAGAATATACAGTATTGAGTTCTTTCTGTTTTAAATAAAGTATAATCACCATAATTCTGACACAACATAAATACTAATTCCTGATGCAAAACTTCATGTTCAACTTTCAACAGCTATGGTATACACAGCTTTATAGAAAATCCACCTACTAATAGCATAATTATTAACTGATAATAGAGAAGATTTTTTTGCTTTATGAACATATACTTTTTTAAATGTCAGTTATTTCCCAAAATTAATAATTAGCTATTACTTTAAATACCCTGCTCAGAAATACATATTCACAAAATACATCTAAATGGAAATTATTTTACATTTTTACACAAATAGTTAAAATATATGTTCTGGTTGTTAAATTAAAGTAGTATAATTAGCACTTTCAAAAATCTATTTACTCTGGGAGCAGGGGGAACAGCTGGGACTGGATTTCAGCTCAGGTCATGATCTCATGGTCATAAGATCTAGCCCCGCTGGGTGTGGAGCCTGACTGGGATTCTCTCTTTCCCTCTCTATCTGCCCCTCCCCTGTATGCAACTCTCTCTCTCTCTCTCAAGGAAAAAAAAAAATCTATTTACTCTGGAAATCGTTAAGAGAATAACATGACAATAAAAACATTCTGAATACTTTTAACTAAATCTATATATTGTAAGAAAAAAATTAAGGGCACCCAGGTGGCTCAGTCAGTTAAGCATCCAATTCCTTGATTTCAGCTCAAGTCATGATCATTAATTTTAATAAAGTCCAGCTCATCTATTTTTTCTTTCATGGATTTTGCTTTTAGTGCTGTATTTAAAAACTCAAAAGCAAACCAAGGTACCTAGAGTTTTACGTTATCTTCTAGAAGCTTGATAGTTATGCTTCTTCCATGTAGGTCTATGATCCATTTGAGTTAATTTTTGTGAATGGTGTAAGGTCAGTGGGTAGAGTACGTGGACATGTTGCAGTTCCACTTAATAAAAAGATTATTTTTTCCTTTGGATTGTCTTTGCTCCTATCTCAAAGATCAGTAATCTATTTGTGTTGAAATGTTGAAATTTGTGTTATCAATTCTATCCATTGATTTATTGGTCTATTCTTCACCAGTTCCACACTGTCTTGATCACTAAAGTCAGGATCAGACCTATAACTTTGTTATTCTTCTTCACTATTACACTAAATATTTGAGGTCTTTTGTCTTTCTATATAAGCTTAGAATCAGTTTCTTGACATTCACAATACAGCTTGCTGAGGTTTTGACTGGGATTGTGCTGAATCCACCAATTAAGTTGGGAAGAACTGGCATCTTAACATTATTGAGTCTTCCTGTCCATATATATTTACTAGGATCTTTGATTTCTTTGGTTGGAGTTTTGTAATTTTCCTCACATAGATCTTGCAAATACTGTTTTTATTACTTTAAAATATACTCTTCAACAAGCCTTAATGGTGAAAAGATAAAAAGAAACCAGTTGCATTGGAAAATATCTAAATAAGAATAAACATTACTGATTCAAAGTACTAACACTATTCTCCCTTTGAAACAAATTAACTTTATCAACTAAGAATAGTAAAATTCCCATAACCCTTGTAGCACTTTGAAAACATGGCTCCATGAGGTGCCTGGGTGGCTCAGTGGGTTAAGCATCAGACACTTGATTTTGGCTAAAGTCATGCTCTCATGGCTCTTGGGATAGAGCCCCAGTTGGTTAGCACAGAGCCTCCCTGGGATTTTCTCTCTCTCCCCCTCTGTCTCTTCCCAGCTCGTGTGTGCACATACAAGCTCTCTCTCAAAATAAATAAATGAACGAACGAATGAACGAACGAACGAACGAAAGACAACACGACTCCAAATTTCTTTGACTCTCCTCTCTCCCACCAAGAGCTGCAGGTTCCCTATTCCTAGAATCTGAACCCTGTGACTGCTTGATCAATATAATACAGAAGTGAAAATATGTGTGTTTCCAGACCCAGGCCTTAAAAAACTAGTAGTTTTCATTTCCTGTCTCTTACAACATGGCTTCTTGGGATATTCACTCTTGGAACCCACCCATCATGTTGTAAGGAAGTCCAAGGTGCCCACAGAGAGATCCACGTCAGGAAAAATCAATCAATAATCAATGTCACTTTGCCAGCTATGTGAATGATCCTCTAGCCCAATTTGAGAATCCTAGCAGACACCACATGGAACACAGACAAACATGCCTGCCAAACCCTGCCTAAAATGCAGATTTGTGAGCAAAACAAATGACTGTTTTTGTTTTAAGCAACTGAGTATTGGGATAGTTTGTGTCCAACTATAGAGAATGAAAACATCCCTACAAATAATTGAAGATGATGTTATAAACATTAAAATTGAACCAGTAACTTCAAAAGATCAGAAATGATCTGTTCAACTTCTAGACAAAGTTAAATTCTTAATCTTATAGAAATTATTAAGGAGGCAAATCCTTAACCTTCTGAATAAACCAATTTTTAATTGTCAATTTACTGGAAATTGAATTAATCCAAATTCACATTAAATCAGAAAGTGTTTAGTTCCATAAAGAAGTATTAAATCGTAAGAAAATGTTACTAAGAATTCTAACTGAAACATTAAAATAAAAATGTGTACACATTTTCTATGTCACAATAATTATCTCAGATTTCAAATATGTTGGCATTTGGGTCAATCACCTTCAAGTTAATGATCTTGAAGCTTTTCAAGATCTTGAATCAATAGCGAAAACTTAAACTGTCATCATATTGTACTCACTAGACAGAAGCAAGCAAGAACTGTTAATGGAAAAAATAAAGATGAAGGGTCAAGCGACCATTTTAATATTCTCGGAAAACATGTGGAGTGAAAGGAAAATCAAGGATACTACAAATGCTCTGGTTAAGTTCAGTGGAGGTAACAGTGAAAATAGTTTATAATCTACTCATAAATAAGTTCCTCGATTCTAATTCAGATTTGTCACAAAATTTCCAATCTTTACCTACAGGACTTAATATTATCTTAAAGTGTTCCGCTGGTCAGGTGAGCAAAAATTAATGATCTCCTTCTCCTGCTTACAGTTATCTTTTTTCCCATTCTTCTAAGTCAGGTGGAACTTGGAGCACAGACTAATAGCAGTTGTGCCTCTGGATACAACTCAAGCCAAAAACTCAAACTAATCCTTTGAGAGTCATCTAACAGATGAAGGAAAGATTTGTGCAAGAAGGATAAGGGTAATTATGCTTACATAACAGACTTTGGAATGAAACTGAGGAGTAAAAGGAGAATGTGGGCAAGGTTTTGGAGGATGATAATGAAAAAACTGGAGGGCATGATAGAAAATGTAAAAAGAAATAAATATACCCAAGTTTATAACAACAGGTTATCAAAATAAATATAAATGAGGTAAAAATAAAGAGAATAAGAAACATAGATGTCATAGTGATAAAAGTATTTATATTACAAAACACAATTAATATATGAAAAGTTCACATTTAAGAAGGTCAAATCCTTGAGCTATACTGGCCAATAAAGAGTAATTCTACTGGTTTAAAATGCATTAAAGGAAGAAATTTAGTTGCTGTACTTTAGAATGTCTTGTAAATAATTGGAAGCAAATTCACCATAAAGATGTCAATTATTAATCTACAAGTTAAATATAATAATTCTAACCGAATTTTTATGTAATTAGAGGATTCTCATTGGGAAGAAACAATTCACAAAAATAACTAAGAATGTTTTGAAAAACAACTAGAAGGTAGGATATGCCTTGCCAACTAATATGCTACAGTAATTAAAATATGGTAGTAGCACAGGCACAGACACGTATCATATAAACAGTACAGATCAGAGTACAAAAACAGGTAATATAGATTTGTAAATCTATTATACAATTAAAGTGCAATTTCATATTAGTGGTTAAAGGATGGACTATTTAATAAATATTACTGAAACAACTGGCTAGCCTTTCACGGAAGAAAAATGTTTGAATCCTGTATAGTTAAATCATCTACCAAAGAATTCCAAATGGATTCTGTCTCCGTGTCCCTCCCTCCCTCTCTCTCTCTTTCTCTCTTTCTCTCTTTCTCTCTTTCTCTCTCTCTCTCTCTCTCTCTCTCTCTCTCACACACACACACACACACACACACACACACACACACACACACAGTTTTGGATATAAATTACTGAAATCAAATATACTGGATGGAAAAGTTTTCTTAACTAATACACATGGCACAGTACCTACAAACCATGAAAAGAAAAATAACTTCAGAACAACAGAAGGTACTATGAACTAAAATAAAGGAAATATCAGAAATAATAAATACAACATACAAAGCAGATAAAACACTAATATCTAGAATATATAAAGGACTCTACCACCCCTCAAAAAAAGAGAAAGAAAGCAGAAAAAATATACATGGTAGATATTAATACTAACTGTATCAATAATCACTTTAGGAATGGTATAAATATACCAACTGAAAGAGGAAATGTGACAGAGTGGATTAAAAAAACCAAGAACCAACTATATGTTGCCTAAGGGAAACCCATTTTAAATACAGAGACACAGACAGATTAAAAGTAAAGAGATGGATGGGGCACCTGAGTGGCTCAATCAGATAAGCATCCAACTCTTGATTTTGGCTCAGGTCATGATCTAAGGGTTCATGGGATCAAGCCCTGAGTCAGGCTCTGTGCTGACAGGACGGAGTCTTCTTGGGATTCTCTCTCTCCCCCCTCCCACCTTCTGCCCCTCCCCTGCTATCTTTGTCTCAAAATAAATAAATATATTTCTTAAGTTGAAGAGATGGAGAAAGACATACCATGCTAACAGTAATCAAATCTTACTGCAATAGCAATATTAATCTCAGACAAACTAGACTTCAGAACAAGGAAAATTATCAGGAATAGGGGCATGTGGCTGACTTAATTGGTAAAGACTCTTGATCTCAGGGTCATGAGTTGAGCCTCACATGGAGTGTAGAGATTACTTTAAAAAAATTATCAGGAATAAAAAGGGGTATTATATCATAAGAAAGGGTCAATTTTCTAAGACGACATTAACATTCCTTAAAGTATATATGCCTAAGAGCATATCAAAACATATGCTGCAAAAATCCAAAGAGCTACAAGGAGAAACAGACAAATTCCTTATTGTAGTTGGAAACTTCAACACTCTTCTAACAGTAACTGACAGAGCCAGCCAGCAGATCAGTAAGGATACAGTTGAACTGAAGAGCACCATCAATCAAATGGATTTAATTGACATTTACAGAATACTTCATCCAACAACAGCAGCATACACATCCTTCTAAGCTCACATGGAACATTCACCAAGATAAGCCACATTCTGAGCCATAAAACACACCTTAACAAATTTAAAAGAGAAATCACACAATGTATGCCAGTAGTCAAAAAAGGAGTTAAACTAGAAACCAATAACAGAAAACTGGAAAATCCTCATTATTTGGAGATTAAATAATACACCTCTAAATAAATTATGGGTCAAAGAAGTCTCAGAGAAATTTTAAAATATTTTGAACTAAATGAAAATGAAAATACAGCTTTTCAAAATCTGTGGGATGCAGCAAATGGGGTGTTTAGAAACTTACAACATTGAACACATACATTACAAAAAAGTCAAAATTCCATAATCCAAGTTTTTAAGAAAAAGAACTAGAAAAGTGCAATATAAAACTAAGGCAAACAGAAGAAAAAATAACAAAAATTACAGCAGAAATCAATGAAATTATAAACAGGAAGTTGGTTAAAAAAAAAAAAAATCAACAAAACCAAAACCTGTTCTTTGAAAAGATCAGAGGAACTGATAAGTCTCTGGCCAGGCTAACCAAGAAAAAATAGAGAAGACAAAAGTTACCAGTATCAAAAACAAAAGAGGTGTCATCACTATTGATACCACAGATATTAAAGAGACCATAAAAAATAGGGGCGCCTGGGTGGCTCAGTTGGGGCGCCTGGATGGCTCAGTTGGTTAAGTGTCCAACTTCGGCTCAGGTCATGATCTCACAGTTCATGGGTTGAGCACCATGTCAGGCTCTGTGCTGATAGCTCAGAGCCTAGGGCCTGCTTCTGATTTTGTGTGTCTCTCTCTCTCTGCTCCTCCCCCACTCATGCTCCGTGTGTCTGTCTGTCTGTCTCTCTCTCTCTCTGTCTCAAAAATAAACATTAGGGGCGCCTGGGTGGCTCAGTCGGTTAAGTGTCCGACTTCGGCTCAGGCCAGGATCTCATGGTTCGTGAGTTCAAGCCCCGCGTCAGGCTCTGTGCTGATGGCTCAGAGCCTGGAGCCTGTTTCAGATTCTGTGTCTCCCTCTCTCTCTGCCCCTCCCCCATTCATGCTGTCTCTCTCTGTTTCAAAAATAAATAAACGTTAAAAAAAATTAAAAAATAATAATAATAAAAAATTAAAAAAATAAACATTAAAAAAATTAAAAATAAAGGGATAATAAAAAATATTATAAATACCTCTGTGCCCAAAAATGTAATAACTTAGATGAAATAAACTAATTATTTGAAAAACACAAACTACTAAAACTCACACAAGGAGACATAACCTGACTAGGCCTATAGCTGTTAAAGAAATTGAATCAGTAATTAATGACATTCCAAAAAAAAAAAGCAAACACCAGGCCTAGACAGTGCTCTTCTCTACAACCTTTTCCAGAAAACAAAAGCAAGGGAACATGTTTTAACTTATTCTATGAGATCACCACTATCTTAATACCAACACAAAGGGGGAAAGACACACACACACACATTAAAAAAAGGAAAACTATAGACCATGATCTCTTATGAACACATATGCAAAAATCCTCAACAAAATATTCACACACTGAATCCAACAATGTATAAAAAGATTTATATATCATGACCAAATGGGATTTATTCCAGGTATGCAAGACTGGATCAGTATTTGAAAATCAACTGATGTAATCCAGTACATCAACATGCTAAAAAAGAAAAATCATGTGATCATACTGTCACATAAAAGACATCTGACAAAATCCAACACCCATGCATACTACAAACTCTCATCAAACTAGGAACAGAGGGGGAATTTCCAAAACTCATGAAGAACACATACATGAAATCTACAACTAACATACTTAAAGGTAACTATTCCCAAGACTGGGAAAAAGGCAGGATATCCCCTCTCGCTACTCCTATTTAACACTGGATTGGAAGTCTTAGCTAATGGCAATAAGACAAGAAAATGAAATAGTAAGTATACATATTGGGATACAAAATATAACACTGTCCTAGTTTACAGAGGACAACGTTGTCTATAAAGAAAAATCCCAAAGAATTATCAAAAAACAACCTAGAGCTAAAAAGTAATTAAATAGCAATTTGTGGGATATGTTAATACATAAAACCAACTGCCTTCTTATACAACTAGCGATGAATAACTGGAATTTGATATTTAAAATGCAATACATTTGCATTAGCATCAAAAAATAAATATTTAGGGGTAAATCTAACAAAATACATATAAGATCTATATGAATAAAACCAGAAAACTGATAAAAGATCACAACATATCTAAATAAATGAAGGTACATTCCATGTTCATGGATAGGAAGACTCAATACTGTTAAGGCATCAATTCTCCCCAACTTGATGTACACATCCAACACAACAAATCAAAATTCCATCAAGTTATTTCATGGATATTGGCAAGCGAATTCTAAACTCATGTGGAAAGAAAGACAAAAGACACAGGACACCTGGATGACTTAGTCGGTTAAGCATCTGACTTCGGCTCAGGTCATGATCTCATGACTTGTGGGTTTGAGCCCATGTCAGGCTCTGTGCTGACAGCTCTGAACCTGAAGCCTGCTTTGGATTCTATGTATCCCTCTCTTTCTCTCTGCCCTCCCCCACTCGTGCTCACGTGCACAAACACGCTCTCTCTCTCTCAAAAATAAACATTTTTTAAAAATCCTTTTTTAAAAAGAAAGACAAAAGACCCCAAATAGTCCACATAATACTGAAAAAGAATAACAAAGTAAGAGGACTAAACACTGATTTCAGATTCATTACACACATCACTAATCAAGATAGCATGGCACTGGCAGAAGAATAAGCCAATAGATCAATAGAACATACCAATAGGTAGCCCAGAAATAGACTACTCTAATATGATCAACCAATCTTTGAGATAGGAGCAAAGACAATCCAATGGAAAAAAGGTAATCTTTCTATTAAGTGGAACTGCAACATAACCACATACAGAAAAAGTTATCCACCCACTAACCTTACACTGTTCACAAAAATTAACTGAAACTGGATCATAGACCTAAATGGAAGAAGCAAAACTATCAAGCTTCTAGAAGTTAACATAGAACTCTAGGCACCTTGGTTTGCTTTTGAGTTTTTAGATACAACACTAAAAGCAAAATCCATGAAAGAAAAAATAGATGAGTTGGACTTTTTAAAAATTAACAGCTTCTGCTCTAGAAAAGATGCTTTAAGACAATAAAAAGACAAGCACAGACTGGAAGAAAGTATTTGTAAAACACATATCTGATGAAGAATTTGAATCTAAAACATACAAAGGGGTGCCTGGGTGGCTCCATTGGATTGAGCATCCAACTTTGGCTCAGGTCATTATCTCACAGTTTGTGGGTTTGAGCCCCGCATCAGGCTTTGTGCTGACAGCATAAACCCTGGAGCCTGCTTCAGATTGTGTCTCCCTCTCTCTCAGCCCCTCCCCCACTCATGCTCTGTCTCTGTCAAAAATAAACATTAAACATACAAAGAACTCTCCAAATTCAACAAAAAAAATGGTCCAGTTTTAAAGTATGCAAAAGATCTGAATAGATACCTCACCAAAGAAGATATATAGATGGCAAATAATCATATGAAAAGTTGTTCAACATATTTCATTAGGGAATTGAATTCAAACAATGAGATGCCACTATGCACCTATTAGAATGGCTAAAATCCAAAAAACTGACAACACCCAAATACCGACAAGCATGTGGAGCAACAAGAAGTCTCATTCATGCTAGTGGGAATGCAAACGGCACAGCCACTTTATAGCACAGTTTGGCAGTTTCTTACAAAACTTAACATACAATCCAGCAACTGTGCTAGGAGTTATTTACCCAATTGAAATGAAAGCATATGTCTACACAAAAATCTGCACAAGAATTATTTATCACAGCTTTATTCATTATTGCCAAAAACTGAAAGTAACCAAGGTGTCCTTCTATAGGTCAACTGGTAAACTGTGGTGGAGCCATACAATGGAATAGAATTCAGTGAGAAAAAGAAATTGGCTGGAGAAAGTATTTGCAAATTACATATCTGACAAGGGATATCCAGAATATAGGGGCACCTCGGTGGCTTAGTCGGTTAAGCGATCAACTTTGGCTCAGGTCGTGATCTCAAAGTTCGTGGGTTTAAGCACAGAGCCTGTTTCAGCTCCTCTGTCTCTCTCTGCCTCTCTCTCAAAAATAAACATTTAAAATATTTTTTTAAATGAGAAAATGACTTAACAGACATTTCTCAAAGGGAGATACACAAAAGGCCAATAAACATATGAACCACTGTTCAACACATCACTAATTATCAGGGAAATGCAAGTCAAAACCAAAAGACACATCATACTCATTAGAAAGGGGAAGGAAGGAAGGAAGGAAGGAAGGAAGGAAGGAAGGAAGGGAGGGAGGGAGGGAGGAGGGAGGGAGGAAGGAGCAAGTGCTAGCAAGGATGTGGAGAAAATGGAACCACTGGTGGGAATGTACAATAGTGTAGATGCTATGGAAAACAGTATGACAATTCATAAAAAAAAAAAAAAATTAGAAATACAATTACCAAATGATCTAGCAATTCTACTTCTGGATATATATTTAGAAGAACTGAAAGCAGGATCTGACTAGATATTTGTTCACCAATGTTTAGAGCAGCATTATTCACATTAGCCAAAAGGCAGAAGAAACCCACAAATGGGATGAATGGATTAAAAATAATTTAGTGTAGGGGTGCCTAGGTGGCTTAGTTGGTTAAGTGTCCAACTCTTTTCTTTTTTAAATGTTTATTTTTGAGAGAGAGTGAGAGAGAGAGAGAGAGAGAGAGAGAGAGAGAGAGAGACTGAGAGAGAGAATGAGCGGGGGAGGGGTGAAGAGAAAGGAAGACACAGAATGTGACATAGGCTCCAGGCTCTGAGCTGTCAGCACAGAGCCTGACGTGGGGCTCAAACCCACAAACCGTTGAGATCATGATCTGAGCCAAAGTCAGGCGTTTAACCAACTGAGCTGCCCAGGCACCCCTTAAGTGTCCAACTCTTGATTTCAGCTCAGGTCATGATCTCATGGTTAGCCCCCACACTGGGCTCTGTGCTGACAGGACAGAGCCTGCTTGGGATTCTCTCTCTCCCTCTTTCTCTGCCCTTCCCCTGCGCACATGCTCACTCTCACTCTCATAAAGTAAATATTAAAAAAATAATTTAGTATATACATACAACAAAATACTCTTAAAAAGAAAGGATATTCTGACACATGCTACAACACAGAGGAACCCTGAAGAAAGGGTTATATCACATGCTAGGTGATATAAGCCAGTCACAAAAGGACAGTGTATGATTCCACTCAACATGAAGTACGTAGAGTAGTGAAATTCATAAAAACAAAAAGTAGAATGGTGGTTGCCAGGGACTGGGAGGAGAGGAGAATTGATAGTTATTGTTTAATGGGTACAGAGTTTTAGTTTTAGAAGTTGGAAAAAGGTTCTGGAGGTGATGGTAGTGATGGTTACACAGCAATATGAATTTACTTATGTCACTGAACTACACTTAAAAATGGTTAAAATGGTAAATTTTGTATTATGTAAATTTTACAATTTTTAAAAATATACGCCTTGTAAAGAAACTGTTTACCTTGTTTACACCACTAATAAAGAGGAATACACCCATACAAGTTTGTCAAAGCTACTGATTTATAGCTTTACCTACAGAAAGCTTCTTCATGTATGTACGTAGGTCTATATGTAATCAATGTCTTCACACATTTTTATTTATTATTTTGAGAGACAGAGAGAGAGAGAGAGAGCAGGGAAAGGACAGAGAGAGAGGGAGAGGCAGAGAGTTCCAAGCAGGCTCCCCAGCACAGAGTCTGACGTAGGGCTCGAACTCATGAACTGTGATCATGATCTGAGCCGAAACCTAGAGCTGGATGTTCAACTGACTGAGCCACCCAGGCACACCAATCTCTTCACAGATTTTTAGAAGACCAAATTGAAGATGTTGAACTTCAATATGATTACTCATCTGTACTGCCTCAGGTAGCATATTTTCCAAAAAAATATGCATGTCTGGAGGTGCCTGGGTGGCTCAGTTGGTTAAGCATTCAACTTCAGCTCAGGTCATGGTCTCGCGGTGAGTTTGAGCCCCACCTTGGGCACTGTGCTGACAGCTGGGAGTCTGGAGCCTGCTTCAGGTTCTGTGTCTCCTCCTCTCTCTCTGCCCCTCCCCCGCTCATGCTCTGTCTCTCAATAACAAACATTAAAATTTTTTCAAAAAAAATATGCATGTCAAGTGCACGTCTATGTAACACGAAATAAGTGATACTTTATTAACATACTAATACCAATTACCACCCTAGTGATTTTTCAGACCATTGCTTTGGCACCATTATTCAACACATGTTTTTCATAATAATAATTGATACTTTTCATGTTATCAATAGTTAGAGCAAATCTTCTTTAATATATCAATGATTATAAAGAACAAAACACAAGGAAAAGCAAGCCCAGGATGAACAAACTGACTACTCTAGTCAAGTAACTATTGGACATTTTCAATGAGGTTACCTACCTCATTTACCTTTTAGCATCAAGAGCCTTAATTCATGACAGTAGTTCTTACTTCAGAGGTACTATCTTTAACAAACAAACAAAACAAAACAAAAAAAAAGATTCTACTAATCAACCACACAAAATTCTCTATGTTCCTCACAAGGCTTATGTGTGAACCATTACAGTTGTGCCCAGTATTCTAGTTCTCATTCCATGCATATGGCAAGATTACACTTCACCATCATCTCTAAAGTTAGGTGTGGGCATGTGACTTATTTCAGCCAATGAAAGAAAAGGAAGTGGCACTATTTAGTAGCTTTAAAAGTCAGTGCATAATTGCCTATCTCTTTTCCCCTGTCAGAGAAACCAATTGCCTTTTTTCCTCTGTCAGAGAAAACAACAGTGGCCAGTGAGGACAAACAGTGGAGAAGTAGAGCTTCTGGCTGTCCCACTAGGGATATGAAACATGAACAATAAATAAATCTGTTAGTTTTAGCCACAGATATTGTGGGGTTTGGTATCTTAACTGATATAGCTTGATAAGTAATTCTCTTTTCAAGTACTTCTCTAGGGAATGCCATATGAGAACTTAAGTTGTATAATGCCTGTTTCACATTGACTGTTTAAAATAAAATTCCATCACAGAAAATGTGCTGAAATTATAAGACATGAAAACTGAACAGACTAGCACTCATCATCTAGCAATAATCCATCAAAGAGAAAGCTACTTGGTAGGTGCTGCTTACTCTTCAATTCATAGATAAAGTATCTGTCCTTTAGCAGACCTAGCACTCTTGGGCACGCAATTTCTTAAAGTCAATGATTACATGATTGAGATCAATTACAAACACATTTAGAAGAAGAAAATCACTAACATTTTTTTTTTTTAACTTCATGACACAATTGGGAAAACAGCCATGTAGTAACTTCTGTATCAGTCAGACCCATGTTAAAATTTCAGATCTGCCACTTAAGAGCAATATGATCTTGAACAAATTACTTCACAACTCTGCACTTCAATTTCCTCATCTGCAAAAATAAGGATAATAATAACTCACAGAATGAGTGGCAGAATTACACAGACTGTTAAGTAACAGGCATGGAGTGTGGGGTGTACAGAAATGTTCACTTCTTCCCCCCATTAACAACATTATCAGCTCATTTAGGGGCAAGAGAGAAAAGGGAACCCTATAAAAGATTGACAAACACATCTTTTCCAGATTAAAGAATGTAAACAGCTAACTTTCCTTTTTCTGTCCAATTCACTATAAAGTGCTACCAAATCCACTCCTGTCCTTATTCCCTCCCACCTTGACCAATAAAACAATCACTTGATTGGTGTCCCTGATTCTAGTCTTATCATCTTTAAAGGCATCTTCCACATCACCAAGTAATTACAACCAATCATTCCACTCCACTACTTAAAATCCTTCATTGGCTGGTGGTAATTTATCTTAAAATATGGATGGAGTACTGTGATATATATAATTTACTTTCAAATAGCTTAGGTAAAAAAAGAATATACGTGTATGTCCATTTTGCTCATATACATACATATGCATATATAGTCATATATGTAAATTTTATACATATAATACATAAATGCAAAATGAGCAAAAAACAGCAAAATATTAACAATGATAAACCTAAGTGGTGGGTTTATGGATTCACTGTAGTCTAACTTTTTTGTATAAGGTTTTAATAAAAACTTGAAAACCTGAGGGGTGCCTGGCTGGCTCAGTCAGTGGAGCATGCAACTCTTGATCTCAGGGTTGTAGGTTCAAACCCCATGCTGTGGGTAAAGATTACTTAAACAAAATAAAACCTTATAAAAAGTTGAAAAAGCAAAATGAAAAATATTATTAGTATGCTTTATTTATGGAAAAATGGAAAGAGTAAAAATGTATTTACTTGAATATGCACAAACTCCAAGCATAGGAAATTATTAACAGTGATTTCTTGTTGGGTGGGGAAAGCAGTGGGAAATGAGCAAACAGGAAACAGAGATGAGAAAGACTCATACAATTTACATACACAGAATTCTATGACTGCATTATCTCTTTAAAATATTACACTGAAAAGTAATGTTGACCATAGTTTTACACACTGCATACTGTGAGGATTAAGTGAGACAATGTATATAAAGCTTTAGTAAGTGCTTGGTACTTGGTCAAGGCTCAGTAAATGTTAGCTAGTCCGGCTGTTGAAGAAAAAATAAATCTTCAGTATTAATAGTACCATCTAATATGTACCAGTTAATTTTAATCTACACCCTCAGATGGTTAGTTGTGCTCTCCAGAAATGACTACTTATGAACATGAATTCCAAATCACCACTACCAACATTTATATTGAAGGATTTTTTTGATTGGTCAAAGGCAAGACTGAAATTATTTTTCCTTGATGAAATGACTAGAATCTGAAATATATGACTGCTAGGAAAACCACGTGGGCACCACTAAGAAAGTTTAACAATTTAGCAACCTTAGCAGCCTAGACTTTTCGAACAACACTCAGTACCATTTGGGCCCAGGATCTCCCACTTCAAAGAAGCCACTGTTGTCTAACATGACCATTCTTGCTATCAGACTACTGCTACTGTTTATCTTTTAGTGAACCAAGTCTCTCATCACAGAGTCTTCATGGAGGACCCTGCTATCTGACTTGACAGCACACCATTCTGCCACCCACACCACAGGCCCAAAATGGAGTCATTTATGCTGGGCCAAGTCACCAAACTGGGGCTTAATATCCAACTAATTGCAGTTTCAGCCTCCCCCAGAAATGTGGTTTTAAACAGTCGGGAATTTACTGGTCAGCACCAATGAGGTAATATGGGCCTGTCTCCATTCCCCAAAGGAAGATGAGATAATCAACCTAATAAGACCCTCTCCCCACTCCAAGGTAGGTGACCTTACCCCAAAAAATCCTTTCTTCTGTTTATTTTTTTTTAATTTTTTAATGCTTATTTACTTTTGAGAGAGAGACAGAGTATGAGCAGGGGAGGGGCAGAGAAAGAAAGAGACACAGAATCTGAAGCAGGCTCCAGGCTCTGAGCTGTCAGCACAGAGCCTGACGCGGGGCTCGAACCCACGAACTGCGAGATCATGACCTGAGCCAAAGTCGCATGCTCAACCAACTGAGCCACCCAGGCGCCCCATCCTTTCTTCTGTTTGTAACTTCCTTGTCCTGCTTTTAAAAACCTTTGCCTTTCTGTACTCTCTGGAGCACCTTTCTAGACAGCATGCTGACCAATCCATGAATAAACCCAATTAGATCTTTAAAATTTACTTGGTTGAATTTTTGTTAACAATTCCTATCATCAGAAGTCGGTACCATCTACCTTTAGTGAACCAAGGCATCCCCGCATAGAGCTAATAAGAAGATTAAATGAGGTATAAATGATAATAAGCACTTAACACAGCTTTTAATCTATTCCAAGTAAAATTACCAGCAATCATTATTACTTTGAGAAACTAAACTTGTTAAATCAACAATTCCATTTAGAAGTTTTAAGTTTTTATTAGATTAACCCTAGAATTCATACCAATTCTAAGACATGGATTCAACTACAAAAAAAATTTCACATTAAAAACAAAAAAAATTCAGATTAAAAACAATTGGGGGCACCTGGGTGGCTCAGCCAATTAAGTGTCTGACTTCAGCTCAGGTCATGATCCCACAGTTTGTGAATGTGAACCACACACCGGGCTCTCTGCTGTCAGCACAGAGCCCATCGGGATACTCTGTCCCCCTTTCTCCTTGCCCCTCCCCCCACCTCAAAAATAAACATTTTTTTTAAAAAGCTTTAAAAATAACTAAACAACAATTCATTTCCCAAAATAGCTATAGTAGATGTTTGCTACCTGTGACCTATTTTAGAGCATTTTTTGACATCAGGCACAAATCAAAGAAAGATTTAGTGGGGTGCCTGAGTGGCTCAGTTGGTTAAGCGGCCAACTCTTGACTTCCGTACAGCTCAGGATCTCACAGTTGGTGAGTTCGAGCCCCACATCAGGCTCTGTGCTGACACTGGGGAGCCTGCTTGGGATTCTCTCTTCCTCTCTCCCTGCCTCTCCCCACCTCATGCTTTCTCAAAATAAATAAACGTTAAAAAAAGGAAATATTTAGTAATAAATTACTATATCTAAAGATGAGTTAATAAAAGAAAAACTGAAAATATTCTGTACTAGTTTAGTAAAGCAGTGCCACTTTGAAATACAGTATTATTTTTAAAATAATGTATGTCTGTAAAGTTAATTTGTTTAAACAAATTCAAATAGAATCTAAAAAAACCAAAAGTGTAAAATACAATCTAGACTTACCACTTCATAAACATAACACAACAATATATATGCACAAGAGCACAAAAAGCTACATAAAAACAAAGGCACACACACACACACACAGAAAACTTCATAGTGGTTAGCTTAATAAAGAAAATAGGCTGTTATTATTCAACTAATAGTTTTATAGGCACTGATACCATTAAAAAAAAAAAACAACAATCACTGTAAAATTTATCCAAATCCAGTCAGTAAAACTGCAGACTGATAATCCTGAACAAAGTAATTAAAAATTGCACTGACTTCAGAAAATTACTTAGCTAAACACCTAAGTCTATTGTCAGGTGTATATACAATTTGATTTCAATCACAAAACTAATATAATCAATAAGAAAATGAGACATGAAACTAGTACTTTTTCCTTTGACCTTTCATAATTACATTCCATCTTTTAAAAATATTCACCTAAAGATTTTTGTCTTGAAATATAATTGACATAAATAGCATATTAGTTTCAGGTATACAACATAATGATTCACTATTTGTATATATTATGAAATGATAATCACAGTGAGTCTAGTTAACATCCATCACCACACACAGTTACAAATTTTTTTGTGATGAGAACTTTCAAGACCTACTCTTTTAGCAACTTTCAAATATGTAATACAGTGTTATTAACTGTAGTCACTATGCTATACCTTAAAAAGATGCTTTGACTTTACATTTTCTTGACGAATATCCAGGCAGTAAAATATTCTTTGAAGAAAAATCTAATGATCTGGCAAGAGCTAATACTTCAATTACAAAGTAGTATATCTATGTTCAAAAAGCCCAGATGAACTCTGCTGACCATATATTTAAGAATGTAGGGATGCCTGACTGGCTTAGTTGGTAGAGTGTGTAACTCTTGATCTCTGGGTTGTGAGTTCAAGCCCCACATTAGGTGTAGAGATTACTTAAAAATAAAATCTTGAAAGAAAGAAAGAAAGAAAGAAAGAAAGAAAGAAAGAAAGAAAGAAAGAGAAAAAGAAAGAAAGAAAGCCAAAATTCTAATTCTTATTCTCAATTAATCAAAAATGATGATGATTAATTAAAACATCTATGTTGGGGCACCTGCCTGGCTCAGTTAGTAGAGCATGCAACTCTTGACCTTGAGGTTACAAGTTTGAGCTCCACAATGGGCACAGAAAAAATAAAATCTTGAAAGAGAGAGACACAGACAGGGAGGGAAGAAAGGGAAAGAGAAAAAGAAACAAACATCTATGTCTTATGCACAATGCTAGACTCCGTAGCTAGCTTTAAAATTTTTATTGGATAAAGGCAGACATATAAACAACAATATCAATGTCACTGCTTTGAATGCTAGTAGTAATTTCTATGATAATAGTACATATTAGGTGCTTTTCCATTTATGGAAGAACAACTGTATTGGGCACTGGGAAGTACTGTGGCAGATGGCAGGACTATCAAGTAAAACTTCCTTAACAATGTTGCCACAGGGCGCCTGGGTGGCTCAGTTGGTTAAGCATCAACTTTGGCTCAGGTCATGATCTCATGGTTCATGGGTTCACACCCCACATTGGGCTCTGCACTGACAGTGTAGAGCTGCTTGGAATTCTCTCTCCCTCTCTCTCTGCCCCTCTCCAGCTTGCTCTCTACCTCAAAATCAGTAAATTCAAAAAAAAAGTTTAAACATCACTTTCTCTATGGAGCATCTTTTGAATTTACAAGCTTAGACTATAATACTAATTTTATGTGGTTTTAGAGTACTCTGTTTTTTTTTTTTTTTTTTTTTTTTTTTTTTTTTTTTTTTCAACGTTTTTTATTTATTTTTGGGACAGAGAGAGACAGAGCATGAACGGGGGAGGGGCAGAGAGAGAGGGAGACACAGAATCGGAAACAGGCTCCAGGCTCTGAGCCATCAGCCCAGAGCCCGACGCGGGGCTCGAACTCACGGACCGCGAGATCGTGACCTGGCTGAAGTCAGACGCTTAACCGACTGCGCCACCCAGGCGCCCCAAGAGTACTCTGTTTTTAACTTTTACTTTTTCTAGTGCTTGTTATGCTTCATTGTGATTGCTTATTTCCTTGTCTCTGCTTCCCACTAGACGTCAGTTCTTTGAGAGCAGGAACTGTTTCTTCTTCACTTTTGTGTTTCACAGCATTACACAATCTTCAGCAAAGAAAAGATACTCAGTAAATACCTATGGGCTCATTTGATTATGGAATTGTATAAACATTTAAAAATATTGCATAGCAGCCATTTCCTTAAGCAGGATAGCATTTCAGATTTTTTTCCTCATGAACCAACTCTTTAGAGTTTTAAATGTAGCCATCATGGTCAGTGACATCACAGATTACTGAAAAGTGATGACTTACAGGTTAATGACACATCCTCCTCTTCCATTTCTCGAATAATAGTATCACAGACTTTATCTTATGGCAACATTTACTAAAATGTGTAAGGAGAATTTTGTCAGAAAGACAGCTTTCATTGCAACTTGAGTTTTCACTAGGACTCCAAAATTTTTCATCAAAGCAAGAATAGAAAAGATGAACATATATTGCACATATAAATACTGCCAAGAGTATTTTTTTCTGTAATAAATAGCTACACAGCTATTACACTATAGATTTTGGAATTGCTGAATGCTCAAAAATGCTCAAAATGCAGAATACACCCTGACTTTTAAGAATGAGAATTACACATTCTGCTGTTACAGCCCACATTAAACAAACCACATAATTTTACTTAAATTTGTTCAGTTCTATTTGTTTTAGAAATAAAATCAATTAAAAATGGAATCTATTAGGGTTTAAGGCATTTTGGAATATTGTAGATATTGTTAAATTTTATTTAATTTACTGGGAGGGAGTTGGGAGAAGGCAAAATATGAAGCAATGGTGGAAAAATAAATATTTGGGGGGAAAGAATTCATGATTTTTCAACTAAAATTTGAACTGTTTTGTGGTACTATATATAATTTTAAAATAAATTATGAGCATGTTTGCCAAGATTGTACCACACATAATAGGCACTTAATGGGAATGAATCAAAGTAATATGCTAAACATTTTTTAATTCCCTTTTCAATCCTGCATCATTGAATGCTTGGTGAAAACAAAAGTATCTGGAGAGTACAGGCAACGTTTTGAGTTTTTTCTTTTTTCTTTTTTTTAGGTTTATTTATTTTGAGAGAGAGAGAGAGAACGAACAAGTGTGGGAAGGCCAGAGGGAGAGGGAGGAGACAACAATACATGGGTTTCTAGCTAGGTAACTGGCAAGTTACTGGTAACAGGAACTAAGGGAGAAAAAGAATGGAGTGGTAGAGGATATGATCATAATCAAATTGTTTCAGATATACTGTGATTGAGAGGCCTGTAAAAAATCCAAGTGGAGACATCCAAGTAGAGATCTAAGGGTCTAGAAGTCCAGAATTCAAGAAAAGGATGCAGAGTTACGTCTCAAAGGAAAGTAGGTCCAAAAGTCAGTGTGTTAGGCAAAAACTACAAAGAATGAAATTTATCTTTGGAAATCCTTTAGGAAGCCCCTTACCAGTAAAGATATACCATCTCTTTTTTTTGTTCTTTTTTTTTTTTTAAACATTTTTATTCACTTTTTGAGAGACTGAGAGAGACAGAGAGCAAGCAGGGGAGGGGCAGAGAGTGAGGGAGACACAGAATCTAAAGCAGGCTCCAGGCTCTGAGCTGTCAGCATAGAGCCCGATGCGGGGCTCAAACCCACAAACTGCGAGATGACCTGAGCCGAAGTCGGCTGCTTGCTTAACTGACTGAGCCATCCTGGTGCCCCATACCATCTCTTAATAAGCCAGTCATCTCGCACCGGAACAACTGCTGTTTCTTGGTTGAGTACTAAATAATAACTAAGTAGAATAATAAGAGAATTCAGTTGAATTTTTAAATGTTTTTACACATCTTTTACCCTTTTTAAGTTGTGTGCTGACTGGCTTGAGTGAAAAGTATATATTATAGCAAATGAACCATATACATTTAGGCTTGAGTACAAATAGATGGTAACTGAAGTCATGGTAGATAATGAGATACAAGGAAAGCATATTAGTTTTCTACTGCCGCTGTAACAAATTACCACAAACTTAGTGGATTAAAACAACATAAATTTATTTTCTTACACTTCTAGAGGTCAGAAGTCCAAAATGAGTCTCACAGGCTAATAATGTGTCAAGCAAGACTGGTTCCTTCTGGAAGCTCCAAGAGAGAATCTGTTCCTAATCTTTTTTAGCTTTTAGAGGCTGGTGGCATTCCTTAGCATACGGTCACATCGCTCCAGTCTCTGCTTCCATGGTGACATTTGCTTTTCCTCTGACTCATAATACATCCTTCCTAATAAGACCACTGTGATTATATCGGGCCTGCCAGGATTACCTCCCATCTCAATATCCTCAACTTAATCCTATCTGCAGAGTCCCTTTTGCCACCTAAGGTAACATTCACAGGCTCTGAGGATTAGAACATTGGATATATTTGGGAAGGAGACAACTATTCAGCCTACCACAGACAGAATGCAAATAACGGTATTGGTAATTCTCTAGTTCTTATACTGGATGGTGGGTCCACATGAATTCACTTTGTCAGTATGCTTCCTAAAATATGTATGTTACATATATTCAAGTGACACAAAATATTATATAATGTAAAACATTTTTAAAAGAATAAAGAGCTATTAAATCAAATGAGAAATATTGACAGCTCAAGGAATGGGCAAAAGATGATGGGGCACTCAAAGGGAACTGAGAAGGAGAAAAGCCAAAGTATAAGTCAAAGGAAGAATCTTTCAATTACAAGAAAGTCATCTTTTGGGACTGCAAAGGTCACATAAGATAAGGATTGAGAAGAGTTTATTAATTTAGCAACAGGGTCACTGTCGACCTTGATGAAAGCTATTTCAGTGGAATGGTGGATGCCAAAAATAGATTGCATTGAGCTGAGGAGTGCATGGGAGGTCACAATCTGGAAAAAGCCAGGTGCAGATAATTCTTTCATATACACATGAATAAAATACTGTAAATAAACAAACAAAATCCAAGTTGCTCTCATAATCCAGGAAGAAGAACTACAATCTAGGTAAGGTTTATGAAAGGAAAAAAAGAAAGGTGAGAAAGGAAAGAACAAAAAGGAAAAGAAAGAAGCCACAAAAGAAAGAATAGGGCACCTGGATGGCTCAGTCGGTTAGGGGTCCAACTCTTGTTTTTGGCTCAGGTCATGATCTCATGGTTCCTGAGTTTGCACCACCCTGGGGGCTCTGTGCTGACAGTGCAGAGCCTGCTTGGGATTTTATATATATATATGTATATATATATATATATATACATATATATATATATCTTGAAAAGAGAGATTATGATATCCACTTTACAAAACAGAAAACAGGCACAAAGAAGGCAAAGAGCTAGGAAGTGACATAGGTAGGTAGGACTCAAATATAGGTGGATCTGACCAAAATGTGTGCTCCTAACTGCTGTTGGACAGAGATGGTAGACTGGACTGATACGTGAAGTAAAGTAGTTCAAGTATGAAGCTAAGAATACAGCCTGACAGCATGGTGAATATCAGGAGTTAATATGTCTATCTCTGGAAAGCAGTTTTTCCTGAAGCTTGGGTCAAGGACACTAGTAAGACATTGTTAAGGGGACTGGCCAAATTAACAGTTTGAACTTGAAGTTGAAAGTTTAAATTTGAGACCAAAATAAAAATCTGAGCCCTAATAAGGAATCACTTATCAGCATTAACTAAGATGTACTTAAACCATGAACTCATCAGCAACAGAACAACCATGTTTTAAGTCTTAAGGGAAGAAGAAACTGAAATTTCTAAAATGACCTCAAATGCATGTTGTATCCATTCCAGTACCAGCTATGCACTAAAGTGGTATGCTTTACCACATTAAAACCACTTTATCACATTTAAAGTGAACGACATTAATAAAATGGAAGACAAGGAGCGCCTAGCTAGTTCAGTCAGTGGAGTGTGCGACTCGATCTCGGGATTGCAGGTTCAAGCTCAATATAGAGAATACTTACAAATAAAATCTTTTTTTAAATTTATTTTTAACATTTATTTATTTTTGAGAGACAGAGAGAGAGAGAGCATGAGCAGGGGAGGAGCTGCAGCTGGCTCCAGGCTCTGAGCTGTCAGCACAGATCCTGACATGGGGCTCGAACTCACAGACTGTGAGATCATGACCTGAGCCAGTCAGATGCTTAACTGACTGAGCCACACAGGCACCCAAAAATAAAATCTTAAAAAATAAGAAGAAGATGGAAGACCAGGCTACCACCATATTAACAGTCAAAGATGACAGTGGGACAGGAGCAAGAGCCTAAAACGCAGCTGTAGAAAAAATAATTTAACTATCTTAGAATTATTCAGCAGTATCAGTGAAGAGAAAATAATCCAGAGAATGAGATTAGGAAGGTTACCAGCCACTAAACTTATCTGTTAACATTCTCAAATTCAAAGAAAAATCTGTAAATTGACCTTTGTTTACTGGAGTATTATACACAATCTCTGGTCAACTACCTGGTACATAGTACGGAAGTATTCTGCCATTATGAATTATTTATTTTGTAAAGTTTATTTATTTACAGTGAGAGAACATGTACAAGTTGGGGAGGAGGAAAGGACAGAGAGAGAGAAGAGAGAGAATCCCAAGCAGGCTCCATGCTGTCAGCACAGAGCCCAATGTGGGGCTCAATCCCATGAACCATGAGATCATGACCTGAACCAAAATCAAGAGTCGGTCGCTCAACCCACTGAGCCACCCAGGCACCCCCATCATGAATTCTTTAAACATGAAATTTTACAGAAGAAACCATCCCTTTCCTAGAGACTTCTATTACTATTTAGTTAAGTAAGTTGTAAGACCTCAGTTTCCCAATCCTTTGTCATATCCTTCAGAGTACTGGTGAATAAAGCAAATTCCAATAAATGTGAGTTATTTACAACCCTAGCAATCGATTAAACTATAATTGTCAATAGACCATCTAAGATGAAATCATTCAGGGGTGCTTGGGTGGCTTAATCCAGTTAAGCGTCCGTCCAACTCCAGCTCAGGTCACGATCTCGCAATTCGGGAGTTCCAGCCCCACATCAGGCTCTCTGCTGTCAGCGCAGAGCCCACTTTGGACCCTCTCTCCCCCTCTTTCTCTGCCTCTCCCCCACTCTGCCCCTCCTGCCTCGTGCTCTCTCTCAAAAATAAAAATTTAAAAAGAAAAAAAAGAAAATGAGATCATTGTCATGAGATGAAATAACATACAGAAAGCAATTACCTTAGTGCCTAAGTGCTCAGTACATAATAGCTAATAGAATTATTAGCACCCTCTCCAAAAAAATCAGTTATAGAGACCCTTGAGTTATAATGAAGCCTGTAACCAACACCTTTGGTGCTCATGTCACCCCTCTGACCAATTTGTCATTTGCCACCATTACAGACCTTCAGACTCAGGTTATGCACCAACATTCCATCTCAAGTGAACCAGCCCATTATGTATGCCTCAGGTCTTCAGGAGCACAGGTATAGCTCAAAGAACAGAAAAGTCTATACTTTCAACCACAGGAGAATGAAAAATAGTGGATAAATGTTCAAACCTTCCATCTTTCAAATGCACAATACTGAGAGGCATTCTGTATATTTCTTAGGAGGTTCCAGTGGAACTGAGTTTCTAGTGCTTACAGCAGCAATCTCAGCATCATACTTTTTCCTTCCTTGTCTAGAAATTCCTCATTTCTAGTTCCTGGGTCAACTCAAATAAATCATCTACACTCTACTTTAAGAAATGCCAACCGGGGCACCTGGGTGGCGCAGTCGGTTAAGCGTCCGACTTCAGCCAGGTCACGATCTCGCAGTCCGTGAGTTCGAGCCCCGCGTCAGGCTCTGGGCTGATGGCTCAGAGCCTGGAGCCTGTTTCCGATTCTGTGTCTCCCTCTCTCTCTGCCCCTCCCCCGTTCATGCTCTGTCTCTCTCTGTCCCAAAAATAAATAAAAATTAAAAAAAATAAAAAAAAAAAAGAAATGCCAATCTAAGATAAAGCCCAATCACAAGACCCAAAAGATGATCATCCAGACTTTGCTTGAATATTTCTATCCTACACATTCATCCTTAAAGCAGATGTTCCAAGGAACACCAAGACAGATGTTTCTAGTAAAGCCTGTAAAAATGCAGCCTTTTGAAAGTAGAAAAAAATGCAAATATTTGCTGAATGAGTGAATAAACTTTAGCAAGCAAAATCCCAGAGTTCATTAGGAAAAAAGGTAAGTCAGCCTACACAGTATACACAAACATTATTTGTTCCTTAAAAATCCCTAAAGAGATCTTGATATAAAATACTATTCTTAATTTTTGTTTGAGAAGGCCTACCTTTCATTACACCTGACTTCCAGAGTTCCCATGTATGCATATGACACAGCAATATAAGCAGAATTACTATGACTATACAATGACTACATATTATAGTAAACCCTTAGTCTATGTGACTCACTGATTATTTCCCTAAGATTTTTAAAACCTGGTACCAGGGGCGCCTGGGTGGCTCAGTCAGTTTAGCGTCTTGACTTTAGCTCAGGTCACGATCTCACGGTTCATGGGTTCAAGCCCCACATCGGGCACTATGCTGACAGCTCAGAGCCTGGAGCCTGCTTCAGATTCTGTGTTTCTCTCTCTCTGCCCCTCCTCTGTTCAGGCTTTCTCTCTCTTGAAAATGAATAAATGTTCGAATAAATAAATAAATAAATAAATAAATAAATAAATATTACTTTTAAAAATAAGAAATATAAATAAATAAATAAATAAATAAATAAATAAATAAATAAATAAATAAAACCTGGTACCAAAGAAAAGGATTTTCAGTCCCTCCCTGGTGATAAAGATATGGGATATAAGTCTTAAAAAAACTTTCATTAGCTGTATCTGCCACATAGGAAAAAACAATCTCAAGTAGTAGCTGTCACTCAGAGAATGACAGAGACAAATTAGAAAGAGAGCCTGGTCCCTGTATAGCTCTGGTCCCTGGGACCATTTAGCTGTATCCTTACCTTTTCCTTTGCTTGATAATATAAACCAATTCCCTCTTCTTGACTAAGCCAAGTCATTTGAGTTTCTAGGTTTCTGTCACTGGTAACTGAGAAAGGTCTAACACAAGAGCTAGTATAAACATAGTATAAGATCTAATACTCTCTATGGAAGGGCTGAGATCCATGAATCCCCTAAAAATAAAACTCTGATTTTGTATATAAGAGTACATATTCTAGAGAGAAGATACTAAAATTTCTGTCAGAATAAATCTCTGACTACCATATCCTCTAAAGTTTAGATTTATTAGTTGATGGTCTAAGCCAGTAACTTAATGTATATTTCTGACCATTTATATGGGCAACAAACATCCACCTTTTATTAAATGCCATGATTTTCAACCACGGGCACATATATTTTGAAATCCTCTCTCTACTTCTAAGATTCTGGTATGTTGTTAATTCCTCCCTTCCTCCCTCCTCCAATAGCTGAGAATCAATGGTTTACGATCTGTATGAAGAACTTTTTTGAGTCATTTTTACATCTTTTAAATCTATTCAGATATGCTAAAATGCAAGAAATACTACAATTGACTTTAAAAAATAATTCATCCTAAGATGGTTGGTCCTGGTAAGATGTAGTAAGCACACTCCACCCTGTCTCTTCCACTAAATGTAACCATAAACTCAGGACAGGATACACAGAACAGCTTCTTGCTAAAAAGCAAACAGCAGGCAGATCAAGGAAGTAAAATACCACTCAACCAGAAGTGAATTTATTTCTTTTTCTCCAGTATCCCCTGCCTGAATTTCATGTAGCCAGAAACCCAGGAGTGAGCATTCCTCCAGAAGAATCACTCTGGCCCAAAGATCTACAAAGGAAACTAACAGAAATGTGTAAGTATGGAAACTACCCATGTTTTTCCCCGTTTCTGTTCTCCCATGCACCATGCACAAGCTATAGGCAATCCCATGGTCACATGGAAACCTGAAAGAGCCATCACTTCAGTTACTAAAGCTGTGATTCTAAAACACAAAAACAAAACAAAACAAAACAAAAAACAGGACCAACACCTATTGCAGTTTTTGTTTTTTTCTGGTTTCTCTGTCTCTCCATCTCTTAGCCCCTGACTACAGAGCAGGGTAAGAAGAGTCACAAATTTCTGGATGGAAACTGAAAAGGGAAACCCAGGGAACTGGATTTTCAGAACATAATGCAATTAAACTCAAAATTAGTTAATAGGAAAATGAGAGGAAAATCTCCAAATACTTGGAAATTAAACAAAACTCCTCTAAATAATTTATGCATCATGGGGCGCCTGGGTGGCGCAGTCGGTTAAGTGTCCGACTTCAGCCAGGTCACGATCTCGCGGTCCGTGAGTTCGAGCCCCGCGTCGGGCTCTGGGCTGATGGCTCAGAGCCTGGAGCCTGTTTCCGATTCTGTGTCTCCCTCTCTCTCTGCCCCTCCCCCATTCATGCTCTGTCTCTCTCTGTCCCAAAAATAAATAAACGCTGAAAAAAAAAATAATTAAAAAAAAAATAATTTATGCATCAAAGACGAAGTCTCAGGGCACTTGGGTGGCTCACTAAATTCGGCAACCAACTCTTGATTTCAGCTCTGGTCATGATCTCACAGTTGGTGAGATGGAGCCCTATGCTGGGCTCTGTGCTGAGAGCGTGAAGCCTGCTTGGGATTCTCACTCCCTGTCTCTCTCTGCCCCTCCCCAGCTCTCTCTCTAAATAAACATTAAAAAGGGGGGGGGGGGGGCACCTGGGTGGCTCAGTCAGTTAAGCCTCTGACTTCGGCTTGGGTCATGATCTTGCGGTTCATGGGTTCAAGCCCCGCATCAGGCTCTCTGCTGACAGCTCAGAGCCTGAAACCTGCTTCAGATTCTGTGTCTCCCCTCTCTCTCTGCTCCTCCCCTGCTCATGCTCTGTCTCTCTCTCAATGAGAGGAAGTCTCATTGAACATCCACTCATGATAAAAACTTTAGCCAACTAGTAGTAGAAGGAAACTTCCTCAACCTTAGCTAACACTCTACTTAATGGTGAAAACCTAAATGCTTCAAAGCCTGGTAAATGGGAAGAATGTCTAATGTCACCATTCTTTTTTAACATCCTTTGGGAAAATGAAAAGAAACAAAAGGCACAGAGACTGAAACAAAAGAAATAAACCGACCCTAGTCACAGACTGCATGATCATCTACTTTTAAAAATCCCAAAGAATTTACAAAATACATATAGGACAAGTAAATTTAGCAAGGTTATAGGATAAAAAGTCGTAACACAAAATCGTTTTTTTTTTTTTTTTTTTTTTTTAAGTAAGCTCTACGTTCAACATGGGGCTTGAACTCAAGACCTCAAGGGCAAGAGTCACAGGTTCCACCCACTGAGCCAGCCAGGGGCCCCCAAATCAATCCTATTTCTATATACAATTAGAAACTGAAAATTTTAAGGGTGCCTGGGTGACTCAGTAGGTTGAGCATCTGACTCTTGATTTTGGCTCAGGTCATGATCTCACAGTTTGTGGGTTCGAGCCCCGCATCAGACTCTGTGCTGACGACTCAGAGCCTAGAGCCTGCTTCAGATTCGGTCTCCATCTCTCTCTGCCCCTTCTCTGCTCATGTGCTCTCTCTCTCAAAAATAAACATTAAAATATTTTTTTAATAAAAATAAAAAATAAAATAAAATCTAGATGAAAAGGCAAAGAAACTAGAATAGTTAAAAATTTTTTGAAAAAAAAGAATGAAACTGAAGAATCACAATCACTCAATTTTAATACACATTTACTCTGAAGCTATAGTAATCAAAACTGTGTGGTAGTGGCAAAGGGATTTAGATCAATGCAACACAATAAAGAATACAAAAACAGACCCAGACAGATATAACCAAATGATTGCTGACAAAGGTACAAAATCAATTCAATGGAAAAAGAATGGTCTTTTTTTTTTTTTAAAGTTTATTTATTTTTGAGAGAGACAGAGCGCAAGCAGGGAAGGGGCAGGGAGACACAGAATCTGAAGCAGGATCCAGACTCTGAGCTGTCAGCACAGAGCCCGACATGGGGCTCAAAGCCACAAACTGTGAGATCATGATCTGAGCCAGAGTCGGATGCTCAACCGATACACCCAGGCACTCCTGAAAACAAATGGTCTTTAGGGGGGCCTGGCTCACTCAATCGGTAGAGCACACAACTCTTCATCTTGGGGTTGTAAATTCATCAGTTGTAGAGATTACTTAAAAATAACGCCTTAAAAAAACAGAAACAAAAAGACAGTCTTCACAGTAAACACAAAATGGTGTTGAACAAGTGTATACTCACATGCAAAAAAAATTAACCTCAAATTAAATCTCACACTTCATACAAAATTCACTCAAAATGGATCATAGATCTGAATGTAAAATACTAAACTTCAAAACTTCGAGAATACAAAAAAACTTCAACCTGCGGTTGCTCCCAAACATACAGCTTCAAACTCAGGAAACTCAGGAAACAGGTAAGCCCTGGAGCTTCAACAGCCTTCTGTTCCTTCCAGGGAATCCTGAGGGGCCTGGACAAATCAGAGGTATTGCTAATTGGTTATGTTGACACTATTGGCAAACAAATTGGGATAAACTCGACAAGAGAAGCCAATAACTCTACAGACAAGGGTTTGGAAAAGAGAAAGGGAGACATTTATTTCAGCAGCCATGGGAGATGGCAGGCTTGAGCCTTAACAATCTACCTCTACCAGCAAGATGGACACCTAGAGTTTTGAAGAGAGAGTTCAGAGGAGTAAGTTCAAGAGAGGCAAAGAGTGTGTGACTATGAGTAGGGGTCAGTATGTGTTTAGCCTATGATCATGGGCTAGAAGGGGATGGGTGAGGTGTGGTCTTCTAGGCATTCCACCGCTATCTGGGCTCTTCTGGTCTGGTGGTTGGAATGTTTAGGTCATTGCAAAATTCTTTGTCAAGGCCTCAAGAAAGTACAATAAGAAGTAACTGTTGGGGTCTAGAGTTGAGCAAGAGGGCTCGCTGACAGGGTTCAGCAGAGTTCTTTGGACAACAAAAGTACTATCCATTAAAAAAAAGACTGCTAAGTTGGACTTTAAATAAATTAAAACTTTTACTCTGTAAAAGATACAGTTAAAAGAAGAAAAGCTACAGATTGGGAGAAAATATTTACAAACCACATATATGACAAAAGACTTATATCCAGAATAGTTTAAGAACTCTCAGAGCTCAACAATAAAAAAACAAACAGCCCAATTAAAAAATAGGCAAAATATATAAACAAACACTTCCCCAAAGTTCAACATCATTAGCCATTAGGGAAACAGATATAAACCACAATGAGTTAGCCATCATGGAAATACAAATAAAAACCACCGGATACCACTTCACACTCACTAGGATGGTTATAATAAAGAAGACAATAACAAGTGTCAGCAAGGTTGTGAAGACACTGAACCCTCATTTACTCTTGATGGGAATGTAAAATGGTGCAGCCACTTTGGAAAAAGAGTCTGGCAGTTAATCAAAAGACTAAACAGAGTTACAACATTATCCAGCAATTCAACTCTTCTGTATATCCCCAAAAGAATAAAAACATATGTATAACAAAAACTTATACACAAATGTTTCATAGGTCATTACTCATTAATAATCAAAAGTGGAAACCACCCCAATGCCCATCAACTAATGGATAAATAAAATGTGGTATGTCCATACAATGGAATATTATTTATCAATAAACAGGAATAAAGTATTGATAGATGCCACAACTTGGATAAACCTTGAAAACATTATGCTAAGTAAAAGAAGCTAGTCACAAAAGATCATATGTGATTCCATTTGTATGAAATGTCCAGAGCTGGCAAATCTACAGACACGGAAAGTAGATTCTTGGTTGCCTAAGACTGGGGGAAAGGGAGAAACAGAAGTAAAAGCGAGTGGGCACAGAGTTTCTTTTGGGGGTCATAAAAATGTTCTACAATTGGCTATGAATGGTTGTACAACACTGTGAATATACTAACAACCATCAAATTTTACTTTATGTGAGTGAATTTTGTGGAATATAAATTATATCTCAATGAAATTGTTATTTAAAAAACCACAAACTTGGGTAGCTTAGTTGGTTAAGTGTCCAACTTCAGCTCAGGTCATGATCTCACAGTTCGTGAGTTCAAGCTCCAGAGCAGACAGCACAGAGCCTGCTTAGGATCCTCTGTCACCCCCTCTCTCTGCCCCTCCCCTGCTCACTTTCTTTCTCAAAAATAAACATAAAAAAAAAAAAGAGCCACAATGAAATATCAATATACATCTATTAAAATGGCTAAATTAAAAAATACTGACAATATCACTGTTAATGAGACACAGAGTGACAAAACTTTCATACATTGCTAGTGAAAAAGGAAAATGATACAACCACTGTGGAAAATGGTTTATTAGTATCTTATAAAATTAAACAAATACTACCAATGACCCAGGAATCTCCCTCCCGGGTAGCTACTCTAGAAAAATGAAATCATGTTCATACAACTCCTGTACACAAGTATTGACTATAGTGGCTCTACTTATAAGTATTAAAAACCAAAAATAAGGACATTTGGTCCTTCAAGGGGTGAATGGATAAATTGTGTGGTACATCCACAAAATATGTACCACTTAGCCATAAAAAAGAATGAACTATAGATAAACACAACAACTTAGGTAATCTCAAAGGCATTATGTTGAGTGAAAGACACCAATCTTCACAAGATTGTATACTGCCTGGTTCCACTTATATTATACTCTCAAAACTACAAAACTATGGAGATGAAGAAAAGATAACTTACTGCCAGGGTCTAGAGTCAGGAGGGATAACATGAGGGAGTCTTTCAGGGTGATGAATTCTTTCAATATTCTGTACCGTGACTACTGTGGTGATTACACAAATCTATACATGTATTAAATTCTAAAAACTGTTCACCAAAAGGAAAAAGTGAATTTTTCTTTATAATTTTAAAAATAAAAATTTTTAAATTCCGACTTAAAGTCAACTTTTCTCTTTAATTCAATTTCAACTCACTAAGTTATCACCTCTGGTAATTTCATTTAGTTAACAGTATACAGCTCAAAGAAAGATATTGGCAAAATGGACTATATCCTAAGGAGTACCAAGAGGTAGTAAATAATTAAGAAATCTGGTAATAAATTAATAAAGGGTAAAAAAACAAAACAACACACAATATATGCTAAGTCTAGAGCATACACTTAAAGGGGAGAATGAGTAATGACAAATATCTTAAATTATCTGAAAGGCTGACATATGCATGGGGGTTAGAATTTTTTCTACACAGTATTAAAGGGAATATCACTTACCAACGAATCTAAAAGTAGAACGTTTTCTAGGGTTACCAGAAATTTACCATTTATTCCTCAAGTGTTAGATAATCAAGAAACAGGAAATTCTAGAGATTCCTGCATACACAAGAGGTCAAGCAGGAATATCCTAGAGTTTTCTCCCAACTCAAACACTGTATGAATCTAATGACTATTACTTCTAGCGTTAACCTAGCAAAGTAAAAGGTATTGAACATCTAAAAAGGTAACCCTTCCTGCCAAAATATCACCTTTCATTGCATAAAGGTAAATATTACAAGGTAAAAATTTGAGTTCCAAATTTTTAAAAAGACTAAATAAATACAAAAATCTTAACAAAAGCCATATTGAGATCTATTTTATTTTCCCAAATCTCATTTATACTAAGGATATTAAAATTAAACTCAAATTATTAATGCCTAATTAAATCTAATTTCATTATACTTAAAAGACAAAAGTTATAAATATAAATTTCATGCAAATTTCTGTAAGTATATTGAAGAAATCTCCTGAAAAAGAAGTGCTCTTTCCACACAAAAAGTGGTAGTCCTCAAAAGAGCCAAAACATCTGTATTCACTTTAAAGCTCATCAAGACAGACTGACATTTTTAGGAGAAGCATATGGCTTGCTGAACAGTCATCTAGAACAGGATCTTTTGTCTAGTAAACCCTATTCAAGGACCATTTACTTATGTATAGAGTGGCTGAATAAAGGAAAGAACATATTTTCGAGTCCTAGAAAACACAAAGAAATAAACTCTTCATCTAGCTTTGTTAAGGATACAGCAAAACATATTACAAAGCAGCCAGATTTTTACTCTGAGACTGTGCCCTCAACATCTGAAACAATTCTAAGAAATCACTGAAACAAAAGAACTCTAGAAAAGCATGCAACTTTCTTAGAGAACTATATCCAGCCAAAGACCACCTCCCTAAAAAAGGCATTTCCATTTTAAAGGATAAAACACTTTCTTCTTAAAACTTTGAAGGGCAGAGTTCAACAGCTGCGCTATATTAAACCTGAGCTCTTCCAAAAGGAAGAACAAGAGTCTCTAGAGAGTGAGTAACATGGCCTGCTTTCTCCAAAATTACCAAAATGCCTGCTCTCCCTCAAAGGAAAATTTCTCCAAGAAAAAGCTTCCATCCAGTGCATGGGTGAAAAGCATAAAGCTTAATTTAGATTAGGGAAATGTGCAAAGATGGAAGAATTTTTGTTTGTTTCTGGAAATCTCCACCCGACCCCCAAGGAAAAATGCATTTTGAAGTCTTTCATGATATAGCATGGAAACTATTTTAAAATGCACAAACGGTAATTTTCAGACCTAGCTTCCCATCAGAATCACCAGAGTTAAGCCTCAAGTTAAACTTACTGAACTAATACATATTGGGGCCAAGGCATCTGAATTTTTTATGCACACAACAGGTGATTCTGATGTACAGCAAGGGTTTAAAAAACCACTAAACTGGAGCATGATCCCATAAAGGAAAAAATTAAGTCAATGCAAAAAGGTCACATTTGAGCAACTAACTAGTTCTAAAGAACCTAAGGTTGTATTCACCTATCAAAATAAGACAAAAGAAAGAAAATTTGAAACAGGAATTCTGAATTGCTCTCATGCCACTACCTAAAAGGCAAAAGATTTAGAATAGTTTGCTAAAATATAAAAATATTTAGATGAAAGTCACTGCCAAGAATCTGGCCACTCCAAAATTCAGGTACAATAAAGTTCCATCAGGGTCTTTGGACACTGCAAACTAAAAAAGAAAAGTTATAATAGGAGCTCATGTATTATATGTAATTATCTGTGAACCTTAAAAAAGCTTAAGGTTTTAATCGCAACAAAGTAAATTTCAGCCATCATCAGAGCTTCATTAAGCCTACTTTATTTTACTCAAATCCTAACAGGTTTACTTGGTTGGTATTCAAACTCATGATAAATGAAAAAGGGTAGTGAAACTGCTAAAGAGAGGCAGACCAGTCAAGGAAGGACACAAAAACACTATTAAAAAGCAGACAAAGAACTCAGAAAGTATAGCAGACACTTGATGGTTTTTAAAGGCATCAGAATACAATAACTTTTTCCTAATGATCACTGGAGTAAGAAAAAAAGAAAAATATATTCCATTTACCTTGTTTAAAACATGTATTACTTGCATTTTGTTTAAGGGGGTAAGAAAGTATCATAATCAAGTCACATATACAAAGTTTCTCAGCAAAAATAATTACCAAACTTAGGGGGAAAAATCCTTATTACAAAAAAAAAGAAAACAAATTCCTCATTTGGAGACTGTCACTGTACAAAAAGGAACAGTGAAAGTAAAGAGCATCAGATAGTTTCTCAAATAAAGACATCCTGCTAAAAGAAAAACAGAGAAGACACTGAGGTTTTACTCTTAGCAGACATATACTTCTCATTACTAAAGTCAACATGTTCCTTGGCTGCTAAACCAGACTATTTCCTAGTAATGTAAATTTTAAAATGTTTCCTCATCTGAAAAATGAGAAAAATAACACCTAAGTTCATAGGGTCACTGTGAGAAATATGTGAGATAATGCACGTAAAGTCACTGGCTAATACACAGTGGCTAATACACAATGAGAAATAAAGGTCACCTATTATTAATTTGTGCTCAGAACAAATACTATAAAAATGATTCTCAACTTTAGACAACCAAGGGATATATTTTAGAAGCTTTTCCATGTGAAATAGTCTTGTTCTATATTCACCCATGCCCAGAAACTTCTTCAAACATGTCTAACAAAGGAACCAAGTTGCATCTTCTTTCTCCATTAAGCTCAATGTATCATTAATTTTTAAAAACTTCCTGTAAAGTTACTTCCAGAAGGCAAGTCTGATAATCACATTTAGTTACTATTATGCCAAGAAAGTTATCATGTTCCATGAACACCTTTTCCCAAATAAATTCATTTCTACCTCTTTATATAATTTGAATACAAAAGAGTCAGGACACTTGTCAAAGAAATTTCTGAGTACAAAAAAAATCTATTCATAAGTCAACTTCAATCCAGATGTTAAGAGTTTCAGGTCAATATTTTAATCTCAGACCACTGCAAGTAATTAGAAAAGAATATATGTAGTAGATATTTTATATTCACACTTATGTAGGTTAGTATTTGGCTTTCACTGATGAGGCTATTAACAGAAATACCACCTATGGCTTCCTGCTTTTCCTCACAATCACACATCTCTAAATACGTATTTACTCACGTACGTGATCAACATTTACTATTATTTGTGAACCATTACACTAGGTGCCATCAAGTATACAAAAATAAATAAAAATTTTTTCCAGCCCTCCAAAAGCCTGTGACCTCACTGATACATTACTCCATGTGCTAAAACCTGCTCATTTGCATGCATGCGTGTGTGTGTAAAAAAGGTCAATATAGGTTATGTTGAGGCAACCAAAAATTCAAACATTTTTGTAACTCACAACAAAGATTTCTTTTTATTTTTTTAACGTTTATTTATTTTTGACAGAGAGAGAGAGAGAGAGCGATGGACACAGAGAGAGAGAGAGAGAGAGAGAGAGAGAGAGAGAGAGACAGAGCATGAGTGGGGGAGGGACAGAGAGAGAGAGAGGGAGACACAGAATCGGAAGCAGCCTCCAGGCTCCGAGCTATCAGCACAGAGCCCAACGCAGGGCTTGAACCCATGAACTGTGAGATCATGACCTGAGCTGAAGTTGGATGCTTAACTGACCGAGCCACCCAGGCGTCCCAAAGATTTATTTCTTAGTCACTTTATATTTTATATAACCTGTAAGAATCAGCTTCTAGCTTTGCTCCATGTGATCTTCAATCCAGGATCTAGACTAAAAGAAAAAAATCCCACCTAAAATGTCTATCCTATAGGCGAAGGGAAAAGGGACATGGCAAATCATGGGACAGCTCTTAAAGCTTCTGCTTGACATGGCATATTGTTGCCAGTAACATTTCATTGGCCAAAACAAATCACTTGACTAATGGAGCAGCAATGTATAATCTTGTCACAGAAAACGGAAGCAAATATTTTCAACAATACTACCATCTACCACAATATCTATCACCAAGATTAATGAAAAGAAAAATACTCAGGCTATTCAAACCAATAATAAAGTAGTGTTTACTTAGGTAAAGTTTACTATGTGCCAGACACTATTCTAATATTCATTAGTATTAAAATATTTAATTCTCCTAAGAACTCAACAAAGATCTCTACTACTGCTGAAACCTCATGAACCATTATGGGTATTTCTTAATGAGAAAAATAAGCAAAAGAATTAAACCTATTAAAGGGTATTTTAGAAATATTTCAAGCTCACTAAACTTGGCTTTGATATATTTCAAAGACAGCAAAAGTAGCTGCTTTTCAGAGAGGAATTTATCCATCTTATCTGAAATAGAAGCCAATAACTGGCTTTAAATGTCCTAAATGTTTCTCAAATTTGGGCTCAGTTTCCCAGTAAGGTGTAATATACACAGAACCCTTGTCAACCTTAGGACTGTCAACTTCAGCACATCTTACTCACTGAAGGTTCCTGGCTTATCTAATGCTGAAAAAGGAAATAGTGGGACACAATAGAGCCAGAGATTGAAACACAAAATAAGGCTCACAAAAAAGATCCAGACATGGGGCACCTGGGTGTCTCAGGTGGTTAAGCATCCGACTCTTGATTTTGGCTCAGGCTCAGGGCATGATCTAACGGTTCATGAGTTTGAGCCCTGCGATGGGCTCTGTGCTGACAGTGTGGAGCCTGCTTAGGATTTTCTCTCTCTCCTTCTCTCTCTCTCTGCCCCTCCCCAGCTCGTGCTCTCATTCTCAAAATAAATAAATAAACTTAAAAAAAAAAAGTCTATACACTTAGTCCTCACCACAGTCATTAATTAACACCCTATGCAGACCCTAAGGAACTGTGTTTGAGATAAACACAAGATTCAGTTCAAATTGAAAAGTGATGAAACAGGGCTAGGCAATACACAAATGGGTTAAAAAAACAAAACAGAACAAAAAACACTGTATCAAACATGGAGTCCAAAGTATTGCTATTTTGAAAGAGCACCATTTTATCTAGCTTTTAGATTAAAATCCTAAATAGTTAAACTCACCCTGGACAATTCTGTCAGAAAGTCAGGGAAAGTAAGAATAAATGTGGGCCATTTATCCGGTTTTTCCCCCTTCTCATTCAGTCCAGAGAAATGAGAAGCACATGGAAACTGAGACTCGCTCTGGAACACGAGCTCAGGAACTAGATCAACGGAATCATCTACACTGTTTAAACAATTTTTCTCCTTGTGTGTATGTTGTTGGGTTTTTTTGGTTTACTCTGGTTTTGTACTAATACACTGTAATTTCATACAAGTTAATGTAACAGCTTCTTTCCTTCTACTCACACTTTCTTCAGTATTTGTTCACTACTCCCTCCTTACCAACTGCCTTACTGATTCTACCCTTCATTTTATTCAAGTGATCTGAAAGGTTACATTATTTGCAAATGTTTTCTAAGCATTACAATAAAATGAATTATAGATTTAGATTATCCTATTAACTGGTACTCTTTCCACACACAACCTTTTCAGATCCTCATTACCTTCAAAACATAATGGAAAGACAATGCTTAAAGGATGAAAAGCCAGTAATAGGTAAGAGAGAAGGGCCATAAATTTCCCTCAAGGGGAGATGAACATCACTAGTTCTCTGGACAAAAAAATGTGTTACAGAAAGCAAATAAATGGGGGCACCTGGCTAGCTCAGTCAGTACAGCATGTGACTCCTGGTCTCAGGATTGTGAGTTCCAGCCCCACACTGGGTGTAGAGATTACTTAAAAAATAAAATTTCTAAAAGGCAAATGAATGTGTCATTTGACTTGTGGTTAAAATTTGTTTTCTTTGTCTTTTACGTTTTTTAAAGTGTGAAACAAAGATCACTTTACATTATTTAATATTTTATTTTCAAATCTCTAACACATTTGCAAACAGAAACTCTTCAAATTTGCGTAAGTAGTACTAGTTAGCATCAGTTTCTAAAATCCAGTATCTTAACTTCAACTACCATAACTGCTGACAAAATGGCTGACTTAGATATAGAATTTAGTTAGATACACAGTCAGGTCTTAATTAGCCATGCACCAGTGGACCCTTCAACTCTGTTTTGAGTTCTAGGGCTACTGTGAATACAATATTACTTGGGAATGCAAAATTTTTCTCCATAATGTCTAGGAGAACCAGAACTAACTTGGATCACCTCTCTTACAGCCCTAAGTCAACCAGTCGGGTATTTTATTTAGAGAAACACTTCCCATTCTTCAAGTCTTCATATGTACAATAGTTCACTACAATTTTTTTTTTACCTTTCCCCAATCTTAGCATCGTTATTTTTCAACAATTCTATCTTATGTATGTATCCACTATTGCCTTCAAAGCTTTTCATAAGCCACTGACCCTATTCAGGACATTCTTCTCCCCCCGCCCCAACACACCAAAACCTTAATAAAATTTACCTCACAAATCCTTTCTAATTAACTCTAGTTCTAACGCTCGGGATTCCCTTTATATCTAACACTAAATTAATTAGTATTTGACTAGACCCTCAATTTTTAACCACCCCATCTGTCCCTGCAGTCTTCCCGTGTTATTCTAAGCACTCAGTGTAGTCTCCAGAGCATGCAAAAGGCATTCAATACATGCCCTGATTTATAATAGGCAGCGAAATAGCGATGAAACATAATGCTTTGCAGATAAACACACTACCGTGTTTACATGCTATTGTGTTAGTACCACAGTCAGGAAAATTCGCGTTAAGAGGGAAATCGAGGATTAATGCAGTCAGGAAAAAAGCACCATCACAAAAACGCTCAAAGCAAAACAACAGCAACAATCTCTGAATTATTGTGAATCTTTAATAAAATTCTTGATAGGAAGCCTCCCGGCATTACCACCAGCCTTTTAGAAATTACCTTCCAATATTACTAGCAATGGTATGTTCACTAACATTGAATTCCAACCAAGCAGGCTGATGAATAAAACAATCTTTCTGTTCAGAAACCCACTAATACCACTTAAAGCCATGTAAGGGAAAGAGGGATTTAACCCCAACAAGGCCTGGAGTGATGGACAAACAGGTGAAAAACGGAGGGGGTGCGTAAAGTGGGGAGAAAGACCAGTGAGACTCCTCCCCTTCTCTGGGGGCTAGGGCTCGGCTCGCAGCCCTGGAGACAACCCCACCCCACAGACCCTCTCTCACAGCAATAGTCCCAAAGTTTCCAAGAAACCAGAGGTCCTCCTCCCCTCATCCCCGCATTCACACCCCCACTCGCCTGGCCAGTGCCCCTGAAAAGCAGCTAGTCCCAAATCCAACCGCCCTCTCCGGAGGAAAGGGTCAGCAGAGAACGCTTTCCCAGAGGCCTTCTCCGGAACCCAGCCAGCAGAAACCTCCCCAAAAGTGGAGAGACCCCAGAAGCTTGAAGAAGAAGCCTGACAATCCTGTTACCTGGTAGGAACCCTGGAAGCGGAAATGGCCGCTACAGCCACTGCCCTTTTCCCCCACAACATTTGCCTCAGCGCCACTGACATTGTGACCGCCGCCATCTTGCTGCAGGCAAACGCCAGAACGGATCACCGGAAGGGACAAACTTCCTTCGTTCTCAAGCTTCTGTGGCTACATCGTAATGAAGTGGGCTTTTGTTTATTTCATTATTGCTTGGCGTTTTGGTAAATGCTGGAGTTCAGAAAAGAGGTAATAGGTTTGATTGAAAGAGATAAGAAGGAAAATGAATGGAAGAAAATGCAGCAGTGCATTGTGTAAATATTACCTCCACAAATTGTAATCCTTGTTTGTTGCTAGGACTGGTTGTTTACTGGTTATTCAATGAAAAGAACCCTCCCCCCCCCACACACACACACACATACACACACAGAAACGCAAAAAACATGGAAATTTTAAACACCTGCAACTCATAATTTTTTCAAAGGGCTGAGCATATTTAGGGCTGAGCCCACTGGAAGAGCCAGAGGGCTCTTTGGGTTCTTGAGAACCTAAAGTAGTACTTTTCCAAAGTGTTGCCAGATTCAGTATGCAAGCCCTCAGGAAAGGGCTGTATTTAGTTTGATGTTGTCTAGTTGTAACGATCATATTTTCCAGTTTGGACACATGGCCCGGAAAAGGATTATTTTTCTGACATGTAGGTTCATATGAAAAACTAATAGAACACAATATTTGAAATCCCCTGCCTTCCCAGTAAATTCTGATTGTGAGATCATAATACGTACACACCAAGAATATTATTAATGCTTCATGTATATAAAACAAAAATTATCTTCTGAGACAAGTGTTGGAAACATCCTTGTATTGTAAGCTACTGACCTTAAAAACGATTAACTGAATTATTGAAAATAAAAGGTTAGTTTGTGGGGTTTTGTTTTTAAAGAGATTTTTTTTTTTAAGATTCCTGCTTTTAACATTAAGCCTTTGGAAACATAACATGTATTAAAAGAAGAGGATTAACAGGAAGATGGGGGATAACTTGGTTCTGCATTATGACGAATTAAAAGAAAATACATAAGGAAAGAAGGAAAAGAAAGAGATTCAACACTGTAGCACCTTACACCTAGCTCTAAGGAGAGAAAGCCATGTCAAGGGAAAAGGGAAATGAACAGAAAGACGAAGGAAGGCAAAGGAGAAATGTCTCAGAGGGAATTTTCTTTTAAAGTTTTTATTTTGAAACAATTATAGATTTCACAAGAAGTTGCAAAAAATAGTACAGATTTTTCAGCCAGTTTCTCCCATGGATTGTATCTTCCATAACTCTAGTACATACTAAAGCCAAGAGACTGACATTGATGTAAAATGTTGGGATAGTCCTGTATCATTCTATCACATGTGTTAATTCATGACACCACTACCACAATCAAGATTCAGAATTATTTCAAAACCACAGAGATCTCCAGAGTGCTACCATTTTATAGTAACTCCCAAGTTACAACTCTTGGTCACCGTTCAGTTGGCCTTTGAACAATGCAGGGGCTCAGGGGACCTGCACAGTTGAAAGTCCACATACAATTTTTGACTCCTCAAAGCTCAACTACTAATAGCCTACTATTGATCAGAAGACTTACCAATGACATAAACGATTAACACATATTTTGTATAGTTTATACTGTATTGTTACAATAAAGTAAGCTGGAGAAAAAAATATTATTAAGAACTCCTTGTGAGTTTGAGCCCTATGTTAGCTATAGAATTTACTTAAAAAAATAGTTTGTTTTAAAAGGAAAAAATAAAATCATTAGGAAGAGAAAATTCATTTACAGTTCTGTACTTATTGAAAAAAAGTTCATATATAAGTGGACCTGCGTAGTTCAAACCCATGTTGTTCAAAGTTCAACGTTACTGTTTCCGTTCTTATAATTTGACATTTCAAGTATGTTACATAAATTGACTCATGTAGTATATGACTTTTTGAGATTGGCTTCTTACACTCAGCATAATGCCCTTGAGAACCATTCAAATTAATGCATATATGAACAGTCCATTTCTTTTTATTGCTGAGTAACATTCCTGGTGTATTAGGACCCTCCAGAAAAGCAAATACAGTAAGATAAATGTATGAGCATACCTATCTGTTTAACCATTCACCTATTGTAAAAATTTTTGTTGTTTTCTGTTTTGGGCTATTAAAAATAAAACTGCAGGGTACCTGGGTGGCTCAATCAGTTAAACATCAGACTCTTGGGGTCTGCTCAGGTCATGATCTCATGGTTGTGAGATCAAGCCCCACACTGGGCTCCACGCTGAGCATGGAGTCTGCTTAGGATTCTCTCTCTCCCTCTCTTTATGCCCCTCCCCTACTCATGCACATATGCCTGTGCAGGAGCACACTTGCTCTCTCCCTCAAAACAATATACATTTTAAAAATAAATAAAACTGCTATGAATACTCATTTTTTGGTGTAGGCATAAATTTTCACTTCTCTGGGATAAGTGTTCAAAAGCACGATGCTGGGTCATGTGATACATGTATATTTTTTTTTTTTAGGAAACTGCTTAATGATTTTTCAAAGCAGTTATACCATTTTACATTCCTACTAGCAATATATGAGAACCAGTTTCTCTTTATCCTCACCAGCATTTGCTATTTCACTATTTCTTATTTTATCTCGGCTAACATTAGTAGTAGGTATGTCATGATATCTCATCATGGCCTTACTTTACACTCCCCCAATGGCTAATAATATCAAATATCTTTTCATGTGCTTATTTGCCATCTATATACTCTATTCAGTTAAATGCCTCATGTCTTTTGCTCATTTTCTAATTGCATTATTTGTTTTTGCCTGTTATATTTTAAGAGGTCTTTATATATTCCAAATATGAGTCTTTTATCAGATATGTGGTCTGCAAATATTTTCTCCTGTCTGTAGCTTGTCTTTTCATCCTCTTAACAGGGTCTGTTGCTCAGTAAATGTATTAAATTTTGGTGAAGTCCAGATTAGTCATTTTTTAATTCATGAATTTTGCTTTTGGTGTCATGTCCTCGTACTATTCACCAAGTCTATGTCCTAAACATTTTCTCCTATATTTTCTTCTAAAGGTTTTTTTAGTTTTACCTTTTATGGTTAAGTCTATGGCCTTTTTTTTGAGTTGCATATTTAGTCAATAAGGTGTGAGGCTTAGGTCAAGTTTCAATTTTTTTACCTGTGGGTATCCAATTGCTCCAGCACTCTACATTAAAAAGACTATCTTTCTTCCATTGAATTGTTTTTGTACCTTTATCAAAAAATCAATTTGGCCATACTGTATCTGGGTTCTCTATTTCAAAGGGAATTTTAAGCCCTCGGGTGGTTTTGATGTTGGGTTAAATTTTAATAAACATGTTTTCATTTTTAAGAAGTAACTTATGATCTGTCCCAATGTTCATCAGGGCAACTTACTGTAGCCCTGCTCCTAGTCCCATTGACCAAAACTCAACTTCTCCACCTACCAGCTATTCTAGTCTCTTCCTTCTGTGAATTTGGAATCTCAAGGGAAGACTTCACTGGTCTGTTTTCCTTTCTACACAGCCTTTGATCCAAAATCAGCATTGGCAACAATACATTCCTGTAGAACCTCTGATTCCTTGATCTTCTGTTGGATTCCCTCCACTGCCCATACCTGAAGTCCTTGCTAACCTCGCGTATAATATATAGGCCTAAGAACTGAACAGAATTAACATGCCATGTGCACTTATTTATTTATTTACTTACTTACTTACTTACAATTTCACCTAAACTATAGAGTCTACCACTAAGCTTAATAAAATGTCTAGGTCTAAAAAAAAAAATGTCTAGGTCTAAATATTTCAATAGAAGTATTTAAAATACTTTTTGTTTGCATTTCATGCATGGTAACCAAAATCCTCCTGAGCAGCTCATCATTATTAAACAAAATAGCAATCTCAGACACTTATTCTACTGCTAATTAGTACTCACCATGTAACCTTATCTGACTCCTCAGTAGTTTGGCATAGCTTTTAATTCACTGAGTATCTTTAACCTCATTTCCCAAGTGGTATTCTAAGGAACACTAATTGTGAGAGACTTTAACTGGTGCTCCTAAAAATTGATTCCATACTACTAATATTCCAGACTTGGGGTAATTTTTTTCCTTCCAGCTCTATTGAGATTTACCTGGCATGATATTTGGTAACTTCAAAGTGTAAAACATGATGGTTTGATATATGCATATATTGCAAATGGTTATCACAGTAAGGTTAGTTAATACATCCACCACGTCACATAGTTACCTTTGTGTGTATGGAGAGAATTTTTGAGGTCTACTCTCAGCAAATTTCAAGGATATAATGCAGCAATATTTTAACCATAGTCACCATGCTGTACATTAAATTCCTGGAACTTATCTATAGTATAACTGGAAGTTTATGCTTTGATTACTTTTACCCATCCCTCCCCCATCATTTCCCCACCTCTAACACCCCCGCCTCACCTTGGAAATCACCTATCTTCTCTATTTCTAAGAGTTCAGTTTTTCAGATTCCACATGTAAGTTAAAATACACCGTTTGTCTTTCTCTGTCTGACATTTAATTTAGCATAATGTCCTTCAGTTTCATCCATTTTGTCACAAATGGCAGGATATCCAACTTTTTAGTGTCTGGATAATATTCCATTGTGTGTGTGTGGGTGTGTGGGTGTGTGTGTATTCTTTATCTATTCATTTGTCACTGGACACTTTGGTTATTTCCATGTGTTGGCTGTTGGAAATAATCCTTCAATGAAGTTGAGGGTGCAGATATCTCTCAAAGATACTGATTTCATTTACCTCAGATATATGCCCAGAAATGGAATTGCTGAATCATATGGTAAGCTTGGAGTAAGTCTTTTTTTTTTTTTAAGTCACAATCCCATTTATTTATTTATTTGTTTGTTTGTTTTAAAGCAAGCTCTATACCCAGCATGGGACTTGAACTCACAACCCTGAGATCAAGAGTCACGTGTTCCACTGACTGAGCCAGCCCTGTGCTCCATCTTGGAGTGTTTCTTAATTCTTCTTTCTTTTACCTTCCACTTGCAATCTTTAACATGTGTACAGGGATGCCTGGCTGGCTTGGTTGGAAGAGCATGTGACCCTTTAAAAAACATTTTGTTTAATGTTTATTTATTTTTGAGAGAGAGACAGAGACAGAGCATGAGCAAGGGAGGGGCAGAGAGAGGAGGCACAGAGTCTGAAGTAGGCTCCAGGCTCCGAGCTGTCAGCACAGAGCCCGATGCAGGACTCAACTCATGAGAAGAGCATGTGACTCTTGATCTCAGTATCATGAGTTCGAGCCCCATGATGGGTATAGAGATTATTTTTAAAAAAATAAACAAACTGGGGAGCCTGGGTGGCTCAGTCAGTTAAGCATCCAACTCTTGCTCTCAGCTCAGGTCATCATCTCATGGTTTGTGACGTCGAGCCCCACGGCAGGCTCGGTGCTGGTGGAGTGGAGCCTGCTTGGGTTCTGTCTCTCCTTCTCTCTGCCCCTCACCTGCTTGTGCTCTCTCTCTAAATAAATAAATAAATAAGCTTTTAAACAAACAAACAAACAAACTTGGGGCACCTGGGTGGCTCAGTCAGTTAAGCATCCAACTCTTTTTTTTTTCTGAAGAGAATTTTATTATAAGAAGTCAACATCCAACTCTTGATTTCACCATTCATGGGTTTGAGCCCTGTGTTGGGCTTTGTACTGGCAGTGGGGAGCCTGCTTGGGATTCTCTGTCTCCCTCTCCCTCTGTCCCTCCCCGACTAGCTCTCTCTCAAAAATAAATATTTAAATAAAGAAGCTTTTTTAAAAGTTATGTTCAGATATTTATTTATTTATTTATTTAGAGAGAGAGACAGAGTGCGAGCAGGGGAGGGACAGAGAGAGAGGGAGACACAGAATCTGAAGCAGGTTCCGGGCTCTGAGCTATCAACCCAGCTCCAACCCATAAGCCATGACATCATGACCTGAGCTGAAGTCGGATGCTTAACTGACTGAGCCACCCAGGCATCCCAATAAATAAGCTTTTTAAAAAAGTGTTCAGAATGTGACCATTTTCCCCACCGCTCCTATTGCCACTCTGATCCAAGCCACCATCACCTGTGGCATGGATTCTTGAAATAGGCTTCTAATAGCTTCCAGGTAGCGATCAAAGCAATTGAAACAAAAGTCAGGCCACGCCTTTCTTCAAAACCGTAGAGGGACTTTCTGTGTCATTCGTAGTAAAAGCCCAAGATCTTATTATTATAACATATAAAGCCCTGTACGATAGGCACTCGAAAGGCCCTCTGACCTACCGTCCATCCCTTTACTCACTGCGTTCTAGACGCACTGGCATCTTTGGTATCCCTGCAGCATGCCAGGCACACTTCTATCTCAAGGCCTTTGTGCTTGCTTTCCCGTGTCTGGAATACTCCTCTGTCTCCATCTCTGTCTCTTTCCCATGTGTATATCTGTCCATCTGTCTGTCTGTCTGTCTCTCTCACCTCCTTCAGGTCTTTGCTCACATGTTACTTTCTCAGTCAGGTCCTTCCTGACTACTTTATCTAAAATTTTGACACTAGCCCCTATATCTTCCTTGCTTTATTTTTCCTCCTTAGCATTTTTTTGTAAGTTTAGTATTTTATGAACTTCCTTTGGTAAATATGAATTATAAGGTGGAAAAATCCCCCAGTAAATAAGGACAATCTCCCTCCAGCTATGAACATAAACTTTATTTCCACAGTAATGTGTCCAGGAATAATTGTTCTAATTATGCAATAAATATGGATCAAATGAAATAATTTGTACTTAACTTACAAAATTAGTAAACTGTGCAATTTTTAAAAAATGTTTATTTTTGGGGCGCCTAGGTGGCTCAGTCGGTTAAGCGGCCGACTTTGGCTCAGGTCATGATCTCGCGGTCTGTGAGTTCGAGCCCCGCGTCAGGCTCTGTGCTGACAGCTCAGAGCCTGGAGCCTGTTTCAGATTCTGTGTCTCCCTCTCTCTCTGCCCCTCCCCTGTTCATGCTCTGTCTCTCTCTGTCTCAAAAATAAATAAATGTTAAAAAAAAATTTTAAATAAATAAAAAATAAAAAATGTTTATTTTTGAGAGAGAGATAGAGTCAGAGTGCAAGCAGAGAAGGGGCAGAGAGAGACGGAGACACAGAATCTGAAGCAGGCTCCAGGCTCTGAGCTGCCATCACAAAGCCTGACATGGGGCTTGGACCCACGAACCATGAGATCATGACCTGAGCTGAAGTTGGACGCTTAACCAACTAAGTCACCCAGGAGCCCCAGTAACCTGTATAATTTTTTATCTTATTTTCACCTGGAGATCTGCACTGGTCCCTACTGGGTTCCCATAATCATTCTGGCTTCCAATTTGTACTCCACTTTGGAAATGAACACATGATCATGTCACCTATATGAATCCCTTCCAATGGCTTACCATTTCCCTCAGAATAAAATCCCTTATCCTGATCTGACAGGCTCTACATGGTTTGTCCTCCACCTTCACCACTGTCTTTCTGTCCTGCCCCAGAGCCTTTTGCAGATTGTTGCCAACTGGAGTGTTCTTCCTTGCCTTTTCTCTAGTCATCCTCTTTGTTCAGATCATAGCTAGAGAGTCACTCCCTGTGGTAGAAACTGTAGGTATCTTATTGACATATCCCACCTTTCCCTTCCTTGCTGGCAGAGCCTGACTCCTCCTACAAAGACTAAAATAATATAGGATAGTTGCTTTCCCATGCTCTTTCAAGCAACATATGGACATGCCCAAGGCCAAGGGGATCTGAAATTCCTTGTGGGAAAAAAAGTTTCTGAAAAAAGGAGACACACAAAGAGAAATACCTCTTTTCCTGCCTTTGGATGCAATTGTATGAGGACATAATGCCTAGGGAACAAGCATAAAAATCTACCCACCAAGAAAGAATGGAATAGCAGAGAGAGGAAAGAGGAAAGAGCCTAGGGTTTTAATGGCATTATGGAGCTTCTGAATCACCCCTAATCAAAATACCTCCTACTTCTTGTTGTATGAAATAAGTGTTTTAACTGTTTAAACTTTCATCTGTTAAATATCTTACAGCTGAAAACATCTTTATTGATCCTCTTACACAAGGAATGCTTCTCTGACTTCCCTGACCACTCCAACTCCTCTTCTTGTAAACCCACCTAGCACCATATCTTTCTCCTTCAGAGTACCTCCCGTGTTTCTGTCTTTTTTGTTTTTTTTTTAAGTTTTTATTTGTTTATTTATTTATTTTGAGAGAGAGAGAGAGAGCAGGAGGGGCAGAGAGAGAGAGAGGGAGAGAGAGGGAGAGAGAGAATGCCCAATGTGGGGCTCAAACTCACAAACCGTGAGATCGTGACCTGAGCTGAAACCAAGAGTCAGTTGCTCAACTGACTAAGCCACCCAGGCAACCCCTCCCATGCTACAGTATTAATGCAGTGTAATTATCTCTTTCTCCAGAATGTAAAGCAAGTTCTATGTGGACAAGGATCATACCTGTTTTTACTGATAATTTTCCCAGCACCTAGCCAAGGCCCTGACACATAATAGGCACCAAAGAATGCATAGAATGAATGAATTAGTGAATGAATGAATGAATAAATGAATGAAGCTAACTGGAACTGTAAAAATGTGGGAAATGGGGGCGTACATTTTCTCTTTGTTATTTTTGCTTAGACAAAGGTTGTACAAATTATTTTTAATGTGATTGTTCTCTCACAAATCTTATTGGTTTCTAATATTTCATCTTTGATCAAATGCCATTTCCTGAAGATGGTGGTAGGATGTTGGGGGTTGAGGCCCATGTTGTTGGCAAGAGGCCTGAAACCATAAATCTACCTTTTACTAGGCTTGCGTTAAAAAAAGAGTTTAATAACCCCTTTCATTTCCTTATTTCTCACATTTCAAATACAGGATAGAGGCCTGAAATGAAACACAAATAATTTGCTGTGTGCATATATTGTTTTTTTCAATTGCACCCAATCTATAGATTCTACCACTAGGATTAATAGATGTCTAGGTCTAAATACCATTTTATTATTTCATATAGAAGTATTAAAATGTGAACTGATTTTACTTTTTGCTTGAATTTCAAGCATGGTGGCCAAAAGAAACATTTAGTTTAGACTTTCTGATGGCATGTGAAATTTACAGTGGATCTGAAGTTGTCTGGTTTTAATTTTTTCCCCTTGCACATGGGTCTTCAATAAAGCATCCAGAAGAAAATAAATTAAAACCAGACATTTCTATCAGAGGTTTCACATGCAATCGCTACAGACATGAAAAAAATTCCACCATCACTTATTGGCTACAAACTAATATTTTAAATCACATCTTATTTTTCACTGCTAATTTAATTGAAAACCTTGAATTAATACCTTATCTTCTTAGAAAATTATCATGACATCTGGCAGGACTGCTGAGGCTTTGGCAACAAACGAAATAATTTCTACCTAGAGTGAAGAACTGCCACTTGAAATTATCTTTGAAAAACAAAGGGTACAGACAATCAAAATTCCTAAGAACTCATTTTCCCACATACATATGATCACATGCCCCATCACAGTCTGGAGTTCCAATCCTAAATTTTCAACTGTTTATAGGTCATTCTCAAACTTAACATGTAAAGAAAACCAAACTAATTGTATTCCTTCCTTTTCTCTTACCCAAAGCATATCTATTCTTCCCATGCAGTATTGTCTATCTTGGCAAAATACCACCATCTTTCTTCCAATATGTGATGTTATCAACTGTAAAATACATCATTATTTTCTATACTGTTAACTACAGAAAAATGGAGCCATTAAACCATGACACATTACCAACTGTATTATATATACTGATTTCAGAGAGACAAAATGTAGGAAAATGCACATTTTAGAAGCAAAGAAATACAACAATTGCCTAATCTAATCTATTTTCTCCCCTTTGTTCTTAATACTAGAAACCCATTATTTACTGGTCTCTAGAAAAAAAGACCTTATTTTTCAGCCTTTGCATTGCTAAAATAGCCATGTAACAAGTTCTGGCCAATTAAACGTAAGAAAAAAGGATCATGTGACAACTTCTGGGAAATTTCCTTTAAACATAGAGAGCAGTTGTACTTCCTTTCCTCCCCCTTCTCTTTACTTACTTCTATCATCTTGCTACCTCAGTACACATTGAAGACTCAGATCATAAAGTCAAGATCTCTATGATGAGCAAATAATGAGGTAGAAGGAGACTGGATACTCCAACCACCCTTTGATTCCATAAGACCTGTCGATCCACTGATTCCGCCACCATTTCTCTGGTCTTCACTTCCTTGATGAAGGCTCTCCCCACCTTATTCAGATTAAATTCCCTGGCCAATTACCATGTTCATTTTCTTGCTTACACTCACAACTCCCTTGCCCCTCTCTCAGTATTTTTGTACTCAGCAAAACTGCCACCCAAGTCAAGTCTAACTCTCTTTCTATCCTGCACCCACACCCATGCAGCTGAACATGACTGGGGAAAAGCACAAAACCATACTGATTTCTCTCTCGACCACAAACCTCCAATTGACCCTTAACACTATTTGACAATCATATTATACTTTCCTATATTCCAGATTCATACATTCCTAATCTTGTTCATTCTCCCATTTTAGTAAATGACTCTTTCATACCTTCTCTCTCCTCAAACTTCTATTACCTCTTCTCCTATTCTTTTTTTTAAGACTTTTTCTTTTTCTTTTTATTTGAGAGAGAGAGAGAGAGAGAGAGAGAGAGAGAGAGAGAATCTCAAGCAGACTCTATGCTCAGCTCAGAGCCTGAGGCAGGGCTGGATGCCACAACCCTGGGATCATGACCTGAGACGAAATCAAGAGTCGGATGCCCTACCAACTGAGCCACCCAGCAGCCCCTATTCTTTTCAGCTTAATTTTTTATTACACAGCCCCAAGATCAAGAGTCCCATGCTCTACCAAGTAAGTCCATCAGGCACCCCTATCCTCACTTCTTCCTGATGACTTTCCTACTTCACTGAGAAAATTGAATTAATCAGAAGAAGACTTCTTTGGACACCCACCACCATATCACTTACGAGCAGCGACACTTATATATTACTCTGCCTTCCCCCAGTTACCACAGATGAACTATTCATGCCCTTATATAAAGCAAATCTCTCCACTAGTGTACCAAGTCCCATCCCATCTGGAACCATCTGCTTGAGAACATTGTTCCAGTAATTCCGCTCCTTCTTTTCTATACCATAAATATTTCACCATTTCATGAAACATTCTTCTCAGTTTGTAAGCATGCTGTCCTTTCTCCCATTTTATTTTATTCTTTTTAAAAGTTTATTATTATTATTATTATTATTATTATTATTATTATTTTTAGTAATCTCTATACCCAATGTGGGCTCTTCTGACTGAGTCAGCCTTTCTCCCATTTAAAAAAATAAAACTTACCTTGACTCAATTTATCACACCAACTACTGCCCCGTTTCTTTACAGCAATAATCCTCTGAAGAGTTGTCTATATACACTGTCTCCAATTTTCCCATTCTTTGTTCAACTCACATGGGCATTCTTTCTCTCCAACCTCTTCACTGAAACTGCTCTTTCAAGGTCACCAATGTTCATGTTGCTAAAGCCAGTGATCATTTCTCAGACTTCATGTTATTTGACCTATTATATGGCACAATTGATTACTCAGTGCTTAATACACCCCGTTCACTTGGTTTTCTGGAACACCTTACTGTCCTGGTTTTCCTCTACTTCATTTCTATGCCCCTTCTCAAACTCCAGTGCTGGTTCCTCCTTCTTTCCCAAACTTGTTAATGTTGGAGTGCCCCAAGACTCAACCTTCAGACTTCTTTTTATCTCCCTTAACAACTTCATTCAGTCTCATGGCTTTTAAGTTTATTTATTTACTTTGAGAGAGAAAGAGTGTGCACAAGCAGGGGAGGGGCAGAGAGAAAGGAAGAGAGAGAGAGAATGCCAAGCAGACTCCCACTCCACCCTGAGCCTGATATGGGGCTTGATTTCACAACAGCAAGATCATGACCTGAGCTGAAATCAAGAGTCATATGCTTAACCTCAGTCTCATGGCTTTAAAATATCATCTATCTACCAACAGCAATCAAACCTTTATCTCTAGCTGAGTGTTTTCTCATGAATTGAAGACTTGTATTTCCACTTATTTACTTAATTTCCTCACTTGAATATTTAATAGATATCACAAATTTATCATGTCCAAAACCGAATTTCTGATCTCCCCAAAATCTGTTCAACCTATAGACTTCTCCATCTTAACTTTGTCATTTCAGTTGTTCAAGCTAACAAAACTTTAGATTCCCCCTTCTCTCAGGAATGCTAGTTCTGAAACATGTTAGGATGTTTCTGAAAACAATTCCATACTATAGAGTGGGCACAAAAAGTCCCTATACATAAGATTCTACAACAGTCAAAGGCCTAAAAACAGCTACCAGAAACTTCTTTAGTGACTTTCAATCACTAGCACTGAATGATGTCCAGATGAACATAAGGAAAAAAAATTGTGCAGATATTAGAGGAGCAAATGCAGGTAACTCCTCACTACCATGCTTTCAGACTTTTAACCACTTTGTATATCCCTAGTTAGAGATTCACAACATCATTGGAGTCTTCCTTAACTCCTCTCTTTCTCTCTCACCCTAAATTCCTTTGGCTCTGCTTTCAAAGTATAACTCTACTATGACCACTTCTCATAACCTCTACTGCAAGATCCAAGCTACCATCCTCTCTTGCCTAGAATGCTGTTAGCTTCTTTTAATATGTCTCCCTTCTTTGTTTTTGTCCCCTACACTGTATTCTCAACACAGCTGCCACAATAGTCCTTTTTAAATACAAGGCAACTCATGTCACCCCCTTGCTCAGAACCCTCCAATGGGTCCTTACATTAGAGATGATCTGGTTGTACTACCTGTCTTACCTTATCTGCTATTCTTTCTTTCCTCACTCTGGTTTCTTCAGCATGCCAGGCATTTTCTCACCTTAGGGCCTTTGCATTGATTGTTCCCTCTGCCTGCAATACACTCCCCCCCCCCGCCCCCACCGCTGACCCCCCAGATATCAACATGGCTAACTCCTTCCTCTGATAGGTCTTTGATCAAATGTCACCTTTTCAATGAAGACTTCCCCTGACATACATACCAGTCAATGTCCTGCCGGTAAAACAGAAACTACCGTTCCAAACAGAAGAAATTTAATTCAGGGAATTGTTTACACAGGTGATAGAATTGCTGAAGAGCCAAACAAGGGAGATCATGAAGCAACTCAGATATCAGAATCATCAGGAGCTGCTGTCACCTCTGGGGCTAAGCACCACAGGAAATAAATGGTTTTCTCAAAGGTCCAAAGTGGGGGCAATCCAGTGGGATCTGGACCCAGAGCAAGGGATGCTGAGCAGGAGCTGGCACCAGGGAAGGAGAAGCAATCCAATAAGAATGGGAATAGAATCATGGAAGAAGTGCCAGAGATCACGCCCCATGCTGGAGAGGGGGGCAGATAAATATCTCAACTTGCCCTCCAGTCTGCCAGTTGTCTCCCATTAACTGAACCCACCTAAAAGCCTGAAGTCAAGAGAACCTGGAAGATGTTGTTCCTTATGAAATGGTAGAGCAGGTAAGTCAGGGAAGGAATCTAGGAGAAGCTGGTGAAAATTCAGCATACCTCCCTATCTAAAATTGCAAGATCCCAAACCCCATATCTACCACATAGTACCAGTAGCCTTTACCCTGATCTATTTTCCTATCTATCCGAATTCCTGGTTATAAGCAACAAAAAGCCTATTGTGATTATAAAAAAAAGAAGTTTGAATGAAAACATTGAGTAGCAAATAGAATCACAGAAAGTCGGAAGAACTGAGCTCAACTAAAAAGGGGCAGTAACATGGGAAGCTAGACAGAAAGCAGGGACAAATCTAAAGCATGCCACAGAAACTTGCTGTGTTAAACATAGATCCACAGTTGCCTTGTGTGTCACCGGACACTAGACTCCACTACTGGAACCATGACAACTCTGTCCATGAAAACTGGGTATCACTGCTGCCACTACTGCCATCTGTCTCCATAATAGGTTCTCTGCTGCCCTGGGCCCTCAGGATCAATGGCTCCCTATTCAAAATCCAGGGCAAATACGTCTGAATGCCTGAGTCTGGATATGCACATGCTTGTATCCTAGTTGCATAGCAGGCTGGGAAAGGGTACATGTTATTTTTAGGTTTCCTGGTGAGAAGCGGTCTACACTTCTCATCAATATTTATAAGGTGGTAATTTCCAAACATGCAAAGGGGATTTACATGCTAAGCAGCCAAAAAATTACAAATGTTCATGGTATATTTGTATATATCCAAAAGTCTGTAACTTTTTTCTCTTGGATACCCTTTACACTATCTCGTCCTTTTAGAAAAGTACAATAAAACCTTCAAGACTCAGCTTAACAGTTTTTTCATTTAATGTCCTTCCCCCACCACGGGTATCTATCTATCCATCAGTCTTTCCTTTCTACCACTACTGCATTTTATACAAATTTCTATTATGACACTATTAAAAATAAAAGAGTAAATCTTATATGCCTACTCTGTGCTGAATAATGTGCTAAGTGCTTTACATGTTTCACTGAATCTTTTTTTTTTAATTTTTTAATTTATTTTGAGAGAGAGAGAGAGAGTAAGTAGGGGAGGGGCAGAGAGAGAGAGGAGAGAGAGAATCCCAAGCAGGCTCCACGCTGACAGCTAAGAGCCTAACATACCTGACCTGAGCTGAAACCAGGAGCTGGACGCTTAACTGACTGAGCCACCAAGGTGCCCCATTCACTGAATCTTTAATCATCCCTACAATGTGAGTACTAATGTTTTCTTTGTGTTGCATATGAATATTGTACTTGTACAGAAGACAAAGTAACTTGAACAAGCTGATTACTGCTAGATACTGACAAAAACAAAATATGAAGCCCAGTCCATCACATCCCAGAATCCATATTTTTAACCATATGAGAGATACACAGCTTTTAAAATATTTGTATGTGTGTATGTATACAATGTGTATACGCACACATAGAACCGAGAATGGAAAATGTTGATAATTATTGACACTGGTTAATGAGTATTTATGGGTTTATTATACTATTCTCATATGTTTTAAATATTAAAATCTGGGGCACCTGGGTGGTTCAGTCTGTTAAGCTTCTGATTCTTGGTTTTGGCTCAGGTCATGATCTCATGGTTCATGGATTTGAGCCCTGCGTTGGGCTCTGTGCTGACAGTGTGGAGCCTGCTTGGGATTCTCTCTCTTTCTCTGTCCCTCCAAGGTGTCTCTCTCTCTCTCTCTCTCTCTCTCAAAAAATAAATAAACTTTATTAAAAAAATTAAAGTTAAAATTAAAACTCATATGCACACATGTCCTAAACATTTTTTTTTTTTTTTAAGACAAATCTTGAGACCTCCTGGGTGGCTTAGTTGGTTAATCGTCTGACTTCAGCTCAGGTCATGATCTCACTGTTGGTGGGTTCAAGCCTTGCATTGGGCTTGTGCTGACAGCTCAGAGCCTGGAGCCTGCTTCAGATTCTGTGTCTCCCTCTCTCTCTCTGCCCCCCTCCCACTCACACTCTGTCTCTCTCTTTCAAAAATAAATAAACATTAAAAAAGAATTTTTTAAAAAAAGACAAACCTTGGACATCATATATTTAACTCATTAATGAGCAGAAGTTCATAGAATTCATTCTAGGATCCCACGATTAAAATAACTCAGTTATGCTCAGTTCCTACTGAGTCGTTTCCCAGTACCAACTTGTACCCAGTACAAGGAAGCAGACTGGCCCATCTTGGGTTAGATCTCCACTCCTGCCAATCAACTGCGCTAGGTGGCAGAACTCCATGGACTAGGTATGGCTGCCTTTGCCCACCCTTCAGAAAAAAACAAATTCTAAGGAAACTGTATGACCCAGGTGGATATCCCAACTTTTGCCTAAGAGATGTAGGTTTTATTTTTCTCCTGAACCCATAAAAGAAAGTAAAGACTTTATTATTTTTTTTTAATTTCTTTTTTATTTTTATTTTTGGGACAGAGCATGAACGGGCGAGGGGCAGAGAGAGAGGGAGACACAGAATCGGAAACAGGCTCCAGGCTCTGAGCCATCAGCCCAGAGCCCGACACGGGGCTCGAACTCATGGACCGCGAGATCGTGACCTGGCTGAAGTCGGACGCTTAACCGACTGCGCCACCCAGGCGCCCCAGAAAGTAAAGACTTTAAAATGTTTTTTGATGATGAACACAATTGGGTTTATTGAGAAACAAGACTGACCTGTAGTTATTTGTAGATCAGAAAACATTTGTCTCTGGTACATTTATTTTCCTTTTATTAGTTAAGATGATGCCAATGGCTTCAACCAATAAGCCCTAAATTTTTAGTGTCTTAGCAAAGGAAGAGTTTATTTCTCACATGTCACTAACATAAAGTGTTCCCAGTCAGGCCAGGGACCCAGGCTGTATCCTCCTCAAGGACCTTGGAGAACTTTGCGTTTAGTAAGTAGATAAGAAAAGATACCAGACTGATGACGTGGAAAGGTTTTAATCTTTCAGACTTGGAAGTGGCACACATCACTTCTATCCACATTCCAAGGTCCATAATTCAGTCATATACTCATACTTAACTACAAGAGGAATTCTGGGGAAAGTAGTCTATCTATGTGCTTTGAAGGAAAAGGAAATGGACTTTGGTTAACACATGATGGTCTCCGCCACAGTTTACTCTTCTGATCACTAAGTATCTCTTTTCTCTTTTTTCCTTATACAAAGAAGACACTCATACCCTTCCCGAGGAAAACAAAACGAAACAAAAATGTTTCATGCAGACAGTGCATCCCGATGAAGTTGATATTGATGTACGAACATGTAGCCTACCAACATGAACTAAAAAGACGAGTTTTATGTCCCCCGCTGCCATCATCCTATACATTCAAATTACGATGGTGGAATAGGGACAGATAACTGCAATCAACATTCTTATTCAGGAAAGGAAAGGATTAGAGATACACAGCAATCAACACTCTTTGCAACTTTGAAGTTTTGTTGAGCAGACATTATGAAAGTCCTTACCTTGATTAAATCCTGATTCTTCTCTCTAGTAGAAAGTCCCTTGTCTATTCTCGTTTCTTACTGCTTGCTCCTGATGTGCAAGTTTGGGCTTGTAACTGTGTTAATAGTTCAATTCCTTCAAAATCACAGTACATTTCTGATTTATGTTCTTTTCAGTCAGTTCCATGTGTCAGTAGCCGCACCTAAAGGTCCTTTCTAGATGTAACTCTCAAGCCTCATTTTTTTTTGCTTCCTTGCCTCTTGTAGTAAATAGTGTTCCAGTTAAATGCAGCTACTGAGTGCCCCTCACTGATTTCTTGCAAGGCAGAGATGAGATGTCTCACAGAGCTATTTCCCAATTATACAATTGTTAGCAGATAAATAAATGGTTGTGTTTTAATCTACTAAATTGGGGGTTGTTTGTGAAACAGCAATAGATAATTGTAACTGGCCAACTACCTTCAGGGCACCTGGACTTCGACTAGGAAGGCCACACCTGTAATCTGATTTTTTAATAGTATTAATAATACTATTAATATTTAGGCAGAAACAACAGATGTAAACTATGACTATCCTGAGCAAACTAGAACACAGCAGTTTTATAGCCTCTTGTTACTCAAAACCTTTTTTTTTTTCTTTCAGTCTTCGTTCCTTTTCCAAAGAGTTTAGAAGTAGCTGACTTTTGCAATTTTTACAGGAACTAAGTTTCTGGCCTCTATCCTCTTTCATTTCCGTTTACAAACTGTGATTCTTTTCTGAGTACATCGGTTTCTTGTGATAGCTTGCTGAACGTAGTCGCCATTACTTTCCCATCACTTCTGCTGGTGCTAAAGATTCAGAGGTTATATGGTCTTCTTTCAAGCTATCACTGGAGATAGTTTGGCCATGTGTTTTGCTTCTATGTAACATAATTCTCTGTGTCCAGCCCCCGATAACAGTTTCCTCACTATGTGATGTTCAACCACTAAGGCAATTCACAAATTTTCAATTGTTAATTTTGGCTGTATCCCACTCCCAATACTAAATGTGCAATGGCTCAACAATAATCAAAGTTTATTTCTCACTCACTTAAAGCCCCAAATGTGTATTCCTCGATGGGGGGCCATTCTCCTCTTTGCAGTGTTTCTGGAATAGAGGCTAGTTCTGTCTTGTGGCTCTGCACTTTTGATGGTAAGTTTTCAAAGTCACCATGTTCAGAGTCAGGCTGGCAGATGGAGAAACGGCAGAAAAGATCATATGCAGGCGACTTTTATGGGCCAGGCCTGGCAATGAAGCACATCCTATTGGCTAAATACGTCCTATTAGCTGACACTCAGTCACATAATTATACCTAACTGCAAGGAAGGCAGGGAAGGATCAATGGTCTAGCTGTGTGCCCAGGGGAAAAAAAGAAAAAAAAAAAAAAAAGGAAGAAGAAACAAGTTTTCTGAAAAGCCAGCCAATCTGCAACACTAGGTCCCAGAAGTAACAAGATATTCTTAGTTTTCAGTTATTCACTCATGAGAAATAAAGGCAAATTTGTGGATAATATAAATGTCGGTAATCTAAAAAGCATTGTTCATCAAAACTTTGATAGGTATTTTCTCTCCGCATTTGAATATGTATGTGACTGGTATTCTTGGAATATCCCTCTCACCAAATAACATGCATTATATAGATCTCATTCCTGTAAGGCTGAGCAACTGATAGGTTTGTAATTCAGTCACCCCTCACCAGCTCTTCCTCTGGTAACACTGGCAGACTAATCTAAAGTGTATCACTTCCTGAATCTTCTTTGGAACGAAATGTTCTATTCCAATAAACTTCCCTGTTGGTTTGCTGGCTAAATGTAAAGGAAAAATAAAACATACTTAAAAAACATAACTAGTGAGTATAGAATCAGATATCATCTGGTCCACTTCCTTTAATTTTCAATACTATGGGTGCTGGTCATTAACAGGCACAAAAAGGATATATTCAAGATATGCAAAAGAAATCAGTGCTGGGTAATAAAGAGTTCACTATACAAAAAAGAAAGAAAGAAGGAAAGAAAGAAAGAGAAAGAAAGGGAAGGGCTATAAACATTTTTATAGTTAATTCAGTTTTGAAAACTTGCTTTCAAAGTGTAATTGTCACTGCTCTGTGTAGAACGTTTAAAAATGAGGAACGTGATAAAAGCTGCCAGAGGTTTTTCCAAACAGATTAGATTTGTCTTTTTAAACTCTTCAAACCTAATCACGAGAGAAGCTCGCAATTTTATTTGCCGAGCCTTCTTTTTTTTCTCACTGCTCAGGAGTTCCACTAAAACTGTACCTCTTTTCGGGCATTAAAGGAGTGAGCAAAAAGAGCCAATAGATTATATTACCAGAAGGAATATTAATTTCTGGAAGACATCAAGATTCCAAAGCTTGCCTTGAAATCATCAGTTAGTCACGTGGCCCAATGGCAACAATTGAGGAAAGCAGGATGGAGCTATCCCATGCCACTAAAAGGCTTAGCATACTAATGGCCCTTTGACACTAGCAGCCATTCAGAAATCAGACTTTGTCATGCTGAAGAATAGACCACTCACCCCCAACAGGAAGCATTGGAGAGGCAAACGTGACAGTAATTCCCTGTCAGATAAAACTGAGGTATTGTTTTGGATTCCATCATATGTGACAAGAATGACCCAGTCATAAATTTAAAATATTCTTTCTTTACCTGTTAGCCACTCTATGTTAGAGCTAAGTATCTGTGACAGGTTAAGGTTAACAGTTTTGAGAATCTAGGTGTTTTTGAACAGGTCGTGAAGATTGGGATACGGCTACCTGCTGTATTTTGATAATCTAAATATTGTTAAAGATTACAGCTACCTAAGAAAAACTGATCAAGATTCAAAGTGTTTTCTACCTTTCCTTAGCTAATAGAAGCTGGAAGGTAGTGTGAGAAAATAAAGCCAAGTGGGAAATAATCTGCTTTAGAGTTATTTTTCTCTGTATTTATGCAGCTTTAAATGACCTTGTATTAACATGCAACAAAACACTTGAAACAATTCAGTGGAAAGGCAGCATAAAAACCCAGTAATAGTCCATGGAAACTTGGGGAGGTGGGGAACTCACACATTAACACATCAAAACTAATTTGAAGAGGATTTAATTGATCCGTGGGCTGTCAAAAGAAGACTTCGGCTGGTAAATTACAAGTGGTTGTCTGCTCATTACCTTTTTTCTTTTAAAAACAGGGAGATATAACCAGTGTTTTATCTGTTTATATTTATTTATTATTTCCCACTTTCTGTATTCGGTACCTTATTTTGTCCAATTATCTTGTGTTTGAATCATTTTTCAAAGGGGGAAATATTTATTTCAGGGAGATTATCTCTCGTTCCATGAAAGAGGAAAAAACAGGTTCAAATCAGGGAGACTTCATCAAAGAGACTTGTAATCCCTATTGTGTCTGTGTATTCTTCCCATCGGTTTAGAGAATGTGATAAATATCTCTTTGAATCAAGCGTTGGCATTTACTTTTTCAGGCTCCAACAATTTAAATGTGGTGCAAAAATAGGATATTCAGATACAGTAATTTACTACATTGAGTTGCTTTTTTAGTGTGAAACACTACTTTTGGTTCTTTTTTAAAACGTCCCTTTTTGCTGGAAGTAGATTAATTTTTCTTCTATAATTTTAATTTTATAACACCATGTTTTTGGGGAAAAAAGAAAAATAAAATAAGATCATTCTTTGTGACCTAACACATTTCACTGAACCCAAAAATGAATAATTGCAAAAGAAAGACAAGCCTTTTAAAGTTTCATTTAGCACTGAAAACCTTCCCCAGATCCTCAGCTCCAGCTACCTTCTCTTGCAAAAAGAGCAAAAAGATAGGTTATTTCAGAGTTTTTGAGCAGCAACTAGTTTGTAGAACTATAGAACTTAGTTCTCTTGATTGCTCAGTTATCAAAAATTTTAAAACGGTTAATTTTTTAAATTGTAATTTGGTTGTCCTGACCCTCTTGCCAAGTTTCCACATGGTTTTAATTTAATGTTCCCCAACTGGTATCTTTATTACTCCATGCTTCCCTCTTATTGAGATATACAGGTTTATTAGGTTTTTATTTTCTAAACAAAAAGACTGATACCAGTCATGAATGGGTTGGAAATTATTAAATGATTTATTGAAAGTTTTTCTTTTCTTAATTTCAAAGACTGTGAGGGCAGTTTTCTTAACAGGGGAGGGACATGTATATTTTGAAGGATAACATTATCTGGAGGATAGATACATGTTATGAATTTTGTTTTATTGTTCTGGAAGAGAGGGAAAAACACCTTATTTTAAAATTAAATTTGATATTGTGGGTGATTTATGAAATCTGGGGCTTATTCATTTTCTAGTAAGCATCCGTAAACATTTAAAATTGTACAAAACATTTGTAATAAAGGTATAATATTGTGAAAATACCCATAAGATTACTACATACATAAAGTCTTTTGAAATAATAAAAAAAATTATTTCAGCTTTATCCCTGATTTTTTGATGTGCTGAAACGAATTCTTAGTAACTATGTTTTGCTTACCTTACCAGTCCATACCTTTTAAAATATTGCCCTACCACACCTTTAAAAATATTACTTTCTTTTTGGGACTTGAATGTTAAAGAGAACTGGTGAAATGAACAGTATTTTAAAAACTATGATCGAAGGCATTCTATGACATTCTATCACATGTTTTCCTTGCCTCTTCTGCGATCTCCATCAGGTGCTGAGACACCCCGGGCAAAGCCGGAGGCTCATTTCCCAAGAGCGACTGGTCTCAGTGATACTGATGACGACTTACTACACTTTCCAGCCGGACTTTCTTCTCTACTGGGAGGTTTTATTTACTCCACCCGCTCAGCCCACCAGGCACTCAAACCACAAGAAAAACGTGGCCAATTTCTCTTTGGAGCATCAGTTTTGCGCTAGCATAAGGATGTTTAAACCTCATTTTGGGGGCGCCTGGGTGGCGCAGTCGGTTAAGCGTCCGACTTCAGCCGGGTCACGATCTCGCAGTCCGTGAGTTCGAGCCCCGCATCGGGCTCTGGGCTGATGGCTCAGAGCCTGGAGCCTGTTTCTGATTCTGTGTCTCCCTCTCTCTCTGACCCTCCCCCGTTCATGCTCTGTCTCTCTCTGTCCCAAAAATAAATAAACGTTAAAAAAAAAATTTTTAAAAAAAAACCTCATTTTGCATTAAAATGACAGATATCTTATGGAATACAATGCAAAACTCTCATAATGTTTTAATTCAAACATGAGACTTTGAAGAAATTTCAGGATTGTGAGGGCCTTGCAGATTTTTTCATTCTGCAGCTAGGGTGCTTAAGTAGAAAAGTGTGAGAAATAGTGAATTAACACACAGAAAGGTGTAATCTTTTTTTTGTTTTCTTTCCCTAGCTTTATAGTAGTTCGCATATATACACCATTATCTTCAAGGAGTTTTCCTTATCCAAATTCTTCTATCTCTAAAAAACCCCAAGCTCTGAAGCCAGGGCTTTTTAACAAAAGAAGACCTGGAACAGCAGCATGAATTCCACTGAAATCCAAAATGAATGGTATTTCAAGGATATTGCAGTACTGAGTCACATGTAGGGGAGTAATATTGTTGTTACTATTTTTCTCCTTTAAAAAAAGGAAAATGTTTTCATACTTCTAAATATATTTATTTATTTGGAAAAAATAAACAATATTGAAAAAGAAAAAGACGGAACTAAAATTCACCCCAGGTTCTTATCAACCTGAAATTAATGCTGCTCATTGAACAAAATATTTATTCAATGCTCACTATATGGCAGAGACATCTTTCTACACACACACATACACACACACAATTTTATGTAAACAAGGACATACCATACATGCTGTTCTAGTACTTGCTTTTTTATAATAGAAAGATGTCACAGACAACAAATATACCTATATCATCATTTTTAATAGTTGTCTAGTATTTCTTTTTGCAGTGCTAGGCTACTTAACCATTGCTGTTATGGCCTTTGTCAATGTCTTACCCCCACACCAATCTTTGGAGACTGAAGCTTTCTCAAGTTTACTCTGAACATAAGTATTTCTGACATTTCATGATTTTTTGACTGCAAACTGCAAAAGACAGTCCTTGTACATATTTATGAGTTTATGTATTCATATATGAATGTATGTTTACAATATGTATATATGCTTGACATATGTATTGCCATATTTATTTTTAAGTCTTACTCTTGATGTAAAATTATCCTTTCCACAGGTTATGATAAGAAAACAAATATCTTTAGCAATTCCATCAGATAATAGGTTATTTGCAAATCAAGCCTGCATAAGGTCTCTACTTATGACACAGTCATTTCCTTTGCAAGTTGTCTTTCCGAACTGTAACCACTGCCTTGACGATGAATACACCTAACTGGATCTTAATTCTCAGAAAAAAATGCACAACTTCAGCATGTCTTCCTTGGTTATTCTTGTCCCTTTCTTTGTGCTTCATCTTCTCATGGAGTTAATCACCCAAACTGAATTTCCTCTGGGGAAACTGTATGCACATTTTCTGCATAATCTCTTGAGGTTAAAGGCTTTGAGGATCTTTGTACATAATGGAAGAGGAGAGTCCTTTGACTACAATTGTCTTAATCCTTAAGATGTTTTGTGTGGAGTGAATGGGGAAGCCATCATTTCTTCTAAGGCTTCCTGGGACAGAATCTGCAAGATATTTGCTTCTTGGTGATTTTATTGAGTAATGCATTGAATAGATGAAGTTAATAATTACTAAATAAGCACATGCTAAATAAGTTCTCTGTAACTATATTTTAAGGTTAATTGGTACCCTCAGGTTATATCTAATTATATGTGACAACATTTCATAATGAAAAAGGCATTTGTCTTGTTGAACTGAGCAATTTCTTCAATTGATGATGCAGGTTGAACAACATTACTCCTAGCTGGGTTTGGCACATTAAAAAATTTTCTTATTGTAGGGAGAATTTTATTTTTTCCACCATATTTTACATAGAGACAGGCTTTTGCTTAATAATTATTTTGTTCCTAATATCTTGATCTTAAACCAGAGTTCATACGGAAGTCTCTTAGAAATAGAATTATAAAATTGTTTCATGCTGTATGTAGCTAGATTTAACACAGAGTCAAAGGAACAGTCTCTCCTTTGTTTCTTTAATTGTTCCCAAAAGAAAATTCATAGACTCACATCTCTCCTCCTGTTACTTAACCTGCAGAACATTGTCAAATATAATTGATATATTTAAGAACTTGGAAGCCCAATGGAGATATTGGATTTCTCTTTCTAGAATACATTTTTTTAAAAGAGACTTTTATATTTCTCTAGAGTGCAGCAGCTTGCCTTTAGGTAATAAAATGAACAAGACTTCTTGAGTCTGCTTTAGCTTCATAACAGGGTGATCCTAGCAGACCATATCAGCCTTACTTATCTCTCTCTTATTTTTAATTTTCTCCGGAGATAGATGAACCCCAGCACATTAAACAGGGGATTACTCAAAAATCCCAGAAGTTTGATTTCCAGAATCTATTTTTTTAGTCTGTCTTGCTTTGGTTGTGGAAATATAGACAAATAGGATTTGAAATATTTTGGAAAGTAATTCGTAAATCTTCTATGGCTTAGTCATGTATTTCTTCATTGTGAGTCAAACTCCAATCTACATTTCCTAGGATTAAACCTGAAAATAAACTTAAATGATTCTGAAAGTAATGCATGCTCTTCATAAAATATTTTTAAGACATAGACATGTATGAGTAACTATGTCCATAACATAACCATCCAGAGATAACCACGATAAGCATTTTGATGCATTTTTCCTAGTCTTTTCTCCACATGTAAATAAATTTTTATACATATATATGTGAACCTTCTGTTTGTCCATATTTACATATATTTGTTTAAGATAGATTCTGGATGTGAGATTACTAGATAAGAGAATGCACTTTTTTAAAGATTTATTTTTAAGTAACCTCTATACCCAACATGGGGCTCAAACTTACAACCCTGAGATTAAGAGTCACATGCTTTATCGACCAAGCCAGCCAGGCTCCTGGAGAATGAATATTTTTTGTGGTCTTAAGTCCTATCACATTGTTCAGAACAGATTTGTGGCAATTTATAGCTTCACCAGCTGTGAATGTGTATGCCTTCTGTTTTTTGGGTCACTTGCTTACATTGAATATTCATTCTGATTAAAGCTAATTTGGTAGGAACAGTGGGCTGAATGGTGGCCCCCCAAAAGATAAATCTACATCTTAATATCCAGACTCTGTGAATATTACCTTATGTGGCAAAAGATGAAATTAACGATTTTGAGAGGAGGATTTATTCTGGATTAGCCAGGTGGGCCATAAGTGGTATCTTACACATTTGTATAAGGGAGAGGCAGAGGAAATTTTGAGGCAGACACAGAGAAAAGAAGACAATGTGAAAATAGAGGCAGAGATTGGAGATTGTGATGGGAACACAACCCAGGGATGCCATGGAGAAGTCCCCAGATGATGGAAGATGTAAGGAACAGATTTTCCTCAAAGCTCCCAAAGGGAAGTGGCCTTGCCAACACCTTGATTTTGAACTTCTGGCCTACAGAATTGTGAGAGAATAAATTTCTATTGTTTTAAGCCACTAGGTTCTAGTGATTTGTTATAGCAGTCACAGGAAATGAATACAACAGGTAAAAATTACATTTCAGTGTTGATTTCATCTGCATTTCCCTCACCAGAGACATATTTTATTTTTTTAATTTTTAAATTTAAAAAATTTTTAAAAGTAATCTCTGCACCCAACATGGGGTTCAAACTCATGACCCCAAGATCAAAAGTCACATGCTCTACTGACTGAGCCAGCCAGGCACCCCAAGACATGACTGTTTTAAATTTTATTTATTTAATGAATAATAAGACCGGATGAAAATGGGACATAAAACAGAAAAGAGAGAAACCAGTTGGAAGCTACGGCAGTATTTTAGAAGAGAAAAACACCATGGCTTGAAATAAGATAGTGGAGTAAGGATGAAGAAAACAGACTGGGGAGAGAGCTGAAGTTTAAAAAAGTAAGACCTAGGGGCACCTGGCTGGCTCAGTGGGTAGTCCATGCAATTCTTGATCTCAGGGTCATGAATTTGAAACTCATGTAGGGCATGGAGCCTACTTAAAATAAAAATTAAAATAAAATAAAATAAAAATAAAAAGACAAGACCTAGTGATTGATTACACAAGACTATGAAGAGGGAGATGAGGAGAAAGAACAACTAAGTGGGTGATTATGCCATTTACTGAGATAGAAAATATGGAAGAAGAGAAGCAGATTTGGAGGAAAAATAAAGAATTCGGTTAGAATGGCTTAAGGTGCCCTGTGAGACATGCATGCGAACATGTCCAAGGGGTTGCTGGCTATAGGTCTAGAGCTCAGTACAGAGATCTTGGCTAAAGCCATACACTTGTAAGTCATCAGCATTTTGAAGCTATCCACATGTGTGAGACTTTTCTAGATAGAGTGCTCAGGGTACAAAACAAACAAGGCTTGGGACAAAACAGTGAGGAACAGCATAAGAGGGATGGTCAGAGAAAATCTTAAGCTGGGAGAGTAAGAGGGGGCAAAACTGAGAAGAATGTTTTTTAAGGACAGAGCGATCAACAGAATTAGGCTGACAGAGGCCAGCTTGCAGTATCTTCAGAATATGCCTCAGCTTTCAGACTGAGACCAAGCCTGCAGCCGATGATGGAGCATGACAAGTGCATCAAGTAAGTCAGGGCATTTCTGCCTAGCACAGGGCTTTTTCGAGGAGCCATGTTTGCTCCAGCGCTTACTGTTGAATTGACTGAGAATTTTTCAGATTTGCACCACCATCTGAACACATTCCATGCCCATATCCTGCTTTTTCCCCCTTTCATAACTCACAGGCACTATTCCCATATAAACCTCTTGCACTCTTCACTCTGCCCACCTTTGACACGTGATCTTGCAAAAACTTCTGTGGAATTAGAGGAATTCAAGGAAGCTGAAGAGTAAATGCACAGTAAAGTTCAAGACCTTTAATGGTGAAGAGGGAGAGGATAGAAACTGGAGAGGGTACTTGAGCCAATAGGGACTTTTCTCCTTAAGATGGCGCAGGCATGACATTTTTCAATCTACTAATTTAGGAATGAATGGAAAGAAAGTGTGATAGCCCAAGATCCCTGAGAAAAGTGAAAGGATGGAATCCTGAACATAGCTGGAGGAATTCAGCTGAGACAGAAGGAGAAATCTCTCCTCCATAGTGGGAGGAGGAAAGAAAGGAAGGACGGGTAAGCTTACAGATGCTGTACCATAGCGGGTGAGACCATCTGCTGAGAAGGAGGAAAGAGATGATAGAGTACATGTTCAAGGACAGCATAGAGGGTTCATTGTAGCTATTTTACAGGATGGTTAACAGTGAAGCGCTAGAAGCTTTCCAATTTATGCATGGACTAGACAGAAGTATTCATGATTGCCAATTGTAGCAGTTACGGTTCTCAGCAGGAGACAGATGATACACTCAAATTGGAATATTGAGAAGACAAAGTAACAAAGGAATATTTATAACGGTTTAGGCAGCAAATAAGGGAAACAGTAAGATAGAGTGCAACACTCCAGGCTGGTAACCCAGAGCACTGCTATCAGTCCCAGGACTAAAGTGGGAAAAAGAGGAAACAATTACTAGAGCTCAGAGACTTAAAAAGCTTCATGGAGAGGCTAGTTTTTAGGAGCAGGGACTTTTTTTTTTTTTTTTTAAATATTTATTTATTTATTTTAGAGAGAGCGCAGGGGAGGGGCAAAGAGAGATGGAGACAATCCCAAGCAGACCCTGTACTGTCAGCACAGAGCCCGATGTGGGACTTAATCCTACAAACCATGAGATCATGACCTGAGCCGAAATCAAGAGTCTGATGCTGACTTCACCGACTGAGCCACCCAGGCACTCTTAGGAGCAGGGACTTTTGATAGGATAGGAGACCCAGCAATTCATAGGGACCTACAAGTAGGGAGGTGGGAGAAAAACACTTAGATCTCACTCTCCTTAAACCCTTCCATCTGTTTGTTGGCTACTTTACCAGAATCCAGAAGGCAAAGGAATCTGTGTTGTGGTTCCTAACAGATCAGCCTCCTGGAGACAGATCAGGGTGGAGAAAGGTGAATCTGGAGAATTACGACATGCCCTACATTAAAATGTACCATAAAGCTACCAATTAAAAAAAAAGTATATTATTGGCTCATGAATAGGTTTATAGAAAACCCTGTTTTGTCTAAAAATAGGACAAAGTATATACACATGTATTTATTATACAGTAAAGGTGATTTCAAAACAGTGGAACAAAAGGTGAATTATTCACCAAGTGATATTTTATTTTATTTTATTTTATTTTATTTTATTTTATTTTATTTTATTTTTGAGACAGAGAAACAGAGCATGAGTGGGGGAGGGGCAGAGAGAGAGGGAGACACAGAATCTGAAGCGGTCTCCAGTCTCTGAGCTGTCAACACAGAGTCCTACACAGGGTTCGAATCCACCAACTGTGAGATCATGATCTGAACTGAAGTTGGACACTTAACCAACGGAGCCACCCAGGAGCACCCCCCCCCCGCTTTTTTTTATGTCCAAGTGATATTTTAACAGTTGGTTAGTGATTTAGAAAAGATAAGTTGAATCCCTACTTTTAGATCCCTATAAACTTAAAGATAAATCAATGATTTAAATGTAAAAGAACTTGAAGAACAAGATGAGGGATGAAAGGAAAAAAAAGAACTTAAATAAAATATGAGGGTACATATTTATATTTCATTGGTCAGAAATTATCACAGAAACTAGAAGCTGCATTAAATTTTAAAACATCTTTATGGTAAAGAATACCATAAACAAGCCAAAAGATGAATAAAAAAATAGGAAAAGTTCACAACTCATGTTAAAAGATTAATAGCCATAATGTACAAATGAATAAATCTATAAAAAATAACAATTCAATAGAAAAAAATCAGTAATAGGTTTTAATAAGCCAGTGATACATGAGAAAACATTTTTGGTAGGGGCACTTGGGTGACTCAGTCAGTTGAGCATCCAACTTCCACTCAGGTCATGATCTGAGTTAGAGCCCCACATCAGGCTCGCAGAGTGAGTTAGAGCCCCAGAGTGAGCTAGAGCCCTACATCGGGTTCCGCAGCTGTCAGTGCAAAGCCTGCTTCAAATCTTCTGTCCCTCTCTCTTTCTGCTCCTCCCCCACTAGCGCTTGCTCACTTTCTATCTCTCTTAAAATAAACACTTAAAAATAATAAAAAATAAATGCTTGTTCATTTTTGAAAGAGAGAGCATGGGCAGGGGAGGGGCAGATAAGAGGGAGACAGAGGATCTGAAGCATGAAGCAGGCTCTGCACTGACAGCAGAGAGCCAGATGCTGGGCTGGAATTCACAATGCCCACCCCCACCCCAACCTCCCCAGATCATGACCTGAGCTGAACTCGGATGCTTAACCAACTGAGCCACCCAGGCGCCCCATGAAAATGAATACACATTTAAGACAAAAAAGAAAAAAACACAATTTGGTACATAAAAATGACAATACACTCAGCTTCATTAATAATCAAAGTCATGTAACTAAAAACAATTGTGAAATATAATTTCCACATCTATAAAGTTTTAAAAGATTGAAATGACTCCCTGTTGTAGGACGTGAAGGAAAACAGACCCTCTAATTCATGGGAATACATAAATCAATACAATTTTCCTTTAAGGAAAATTGACACAATGTATCAAAATATGAAATGTATATAGCTTTTGACCCACCAATCTTCTAGAATTTATTCCAAGGGGTAATTGTACAAGTGCATAATGATATATCTATTAGAATGTCCATTCTGGCTTTGTTTTTTTCTTTTTCTTTTTCTTTTCTTTTCTTTCTTTTTTTTTTTTTTTAGTCTCTTCCCAATCCATTAATATGGAACTGGACAAGAAAACTAGCATACAATTCCACAGTGGAATACTCTGTAGCCATTAAAGTTAATATGTTTCTATATTAATTCATGTGAAAATATATCCAAAGCTTCTATCAGTGAAAAAGACAGTGCATATAGAATAATTCCATTTATTTAAAATTGATTATTAAGCATACTACTCTGGAATCGTAATGTCTAGAAAGATATTCACGAAATTGTTAGCAGCAGTTATCATTAGGTGTTGGTATTTGGGCTGCTTTTTCATATTTGGCTTTTCTGTTCTCATTAAATTTCTAAAATGAAATGTGTAATTTTACCATATATATGGCTAAGGTTATTTTTAACATATAATAAAGGAAGGAATGAAATTGCTTATGTGAAAACTAGAAGCAATTATTATGTAGAAAATATAGAATTTCAGGAAATACTAACAGTCTAGGCAAAATGGAAATCACCCACTTATGTCACCAACATTAGTGATGATACAGTAGTCTCTGGTAGAGCTTAGTGCCTCTATAGTCTATTTTCTGAAAATTCTCCTTTGAGGGGTGCCTGGCTGGCTCAGTCAGAAGAGCATGTGAATCTTGATCTCAGGGTCATGAGTTCAAGTCCCATGTTGGTGTAGAGATTATTATTTTTTTTTTTAAAGTTTATTTATTTTTGGGACAGAGAGAGACAGAGCATGAACGGGGGAGGGGCAGAGAGAGAGGGAGACACAGAATTGGAAACAGGCTCCAGGCTCTGAGCCATCAGCCCAGAGCCCGACGCGGGGCTCGAACTCACGGACTGCGAGATCGTGACCTGGCTGAAGTCGGATGCTTAACCAACTGCGCCACCCAGGCGCCCCTGTGTAGAGATTATTTAAACAAATTTTCTTTTAAAAACTTAAAAAAAATTATCCTTTGAATATCAAGAACCAACCTCATGAACTCAGATTACAGATTTTATAACCCATAGTATAAAGAATGAGGAAAACATGAGGGATGGAAATTAACTATCAGACAGGAAGAGGAAAGAAAGTTTTATATGATGGGAGAAAAGGAGACAGGTTTTGAAGGAATGCAACCAGAGAGATAAGAAGCATAATTGGACTCCTAAAGAGGGATTTGCTGAGTCATCATTCTGGGCCTTGGGTGGGTGTGGCAAGATGATGGAAACCCAGATAGCTTGAGGAGGAATCTGGACCTCCAGACTTATAGTCTGACTTATTGCTTTATCTATCATTGCTCTGGAATGTCAAATCAGTAAGGTCCTGGGAAGTTACCCACAGCCTATGGCCTTCACATGCTACTTAGCAATATGATGCAGAGATGCTCAAAGATTGTAAGAATTCTACACTCAATTCCAAAGTGGGTGTGTGTGGGAGGAGTTCTCCACATCACCGAGCAAGAAATTCTCAGACACCAGCTGGGTGTCCTACAATTCAACTCAATTCTGACACTATCTACTACCCGGAGATTAGTGTTAGATTCCACAGGCTAAGAGTTCAGTCCTACAAGACTACCCTCCCCCCAATTCTCTTACTCCCCAACCTCTACCCATTTCAGATGCCAATGGAAAGTCCAGGTTGTTACTTGTGCTTCTGACCAAATGACCACACATGAGAGATTCCCATGACACCCTCCTTGGGTTTAATGAATTTGCTAGAGCAGCTCACAAAACTCAGAAGAACATTTTACTTACTGGACATTTTACTTACCTGGAAACACTCCAAATCTTGTCCTTGGGTCCTTTTATGGAGGCTTCATTACACAGGCAAGATTGATTAAATCATTAGCCATTGATGACTGATTCAACCTCCAGCCCCTATCCCCTCCCCAGAGGGCTGATGAGGGCAGAACTGAAAGTTCCAACCCTCTAATCACAGGGTTGGTACTCTTGCAACCAGCCCCCATCCTTAGGTGAGGTTCCAAAGTTACCTCATTAACATAATAAGAGACACCTGTATCTGCTCTCATCACAGGAAATTCCAAGGGTTTTAGAAGCTCTGTGCCAGAAATGGGGACAGAGATCAAATATATATGTCTTATTATAAATCCCAATATCACAGACTGACAGATCAAAGTGGTTGGGCCTGAGAAAAGAAAGCTGGAGTTGGGGAGACTTACAACCAGAAGCCATGATGGGGATGGTAGTCATTAGTAGTAGTTAACATGAAGGCCCAGAGACTCTTCAGCAGATGCCTGTGCCCACTGCTAAGGAAACAAGTTAATCACACTGCATTGGAGAGAGAATACCCAGAGCAGTGCTGTTCAATGAAATATAATGCAAGCTCTGAATATAATTTAAAAATTTTCTGGTAGCCACGTTGAAAAGGTAAAAAAAAAAAAAAAAAAAAAAGTATGAAATCAGAGCAGCTGTGTGGCTCGGTCGGTTGAGTGCCCACTCTTGGTTTCAGCTCAGATATGGTCTTATGGTTCATGAGTTCAAGCCCCACGTCTGGCTCTGCACTGACAGTACAGACAGAGCCTGCTCAGGATTCTTTCTCTGCCCCTCCCCCATTTGTGCTTGTGTGTGCTCTGTCTCTCAAACTAAATAAGTTAAAAAAAAATTTTTTTTAAAGATGAAATTAATTTTAATACTTTCACACAGGGGTACCTGGCTGGCTCAGTCAGTACAGCATGTGACTCTTGATCTCAGGGTTGTGAGTTCAAGACCCATGTTGCGCCTAGAGCATACTTTAAAAAAAAAAAAAAGTTAACATACAGTTGACTCTTGCACAACACGGGTTTGAACTGTGTAGGTCAAATTATATAAGATTAAAAAAAAATAAATACAGCATAGTGCTACAAATGTATTGTCTCTTCCTTTTCTTCAATTTTTCTTTTCTCTAGCTTACTTTGTTGTAAGAATACAGTATATGATGCATATAGCCTACAAAAAATGTGTTAATCCACTGTTTATGTTATAGGTAAGGCTTCTGGTCAGCAGTAATCTATTAATAGTTCAGTGGGGGGGGAGGAGGGGGGGAGGAGTCAAAGTTATATTAGGATTTTCAATTGTGCAGGGGTCAGCACTCCTAAACCCTGTTTGGTCAAAGGTCAATTGTATCTTATTTAATCCAACAAATCCAAAATATTTTCATTTCGACTTTTCATCAACATAAAAATGATACTTTATATACATTTTTTTTCCATACTAAGCCTTTGAAAGTCAGTGTGTATTTCACATTTACAGCATATCTGAATTTGGTCTTGCCACATTTCAAGTGCTCAGTGGCCATTTGTGGCTGGGGACCACTGTACTGGACAGCACGGATACAGAGAACAGCAGGCCCTTCTCTTTCCCACCATCATAAACACACAAGCCTCCTTCTCTTCTCAGACCATCTTGGCAAGGAAGAGAGATCAGGGGACCCTTCCAACAGTAAGAAATGTTTTTGATAGGGAGTTAAAATTATGGATTATGGATTAAAAGACTTTTTTAATGTTAATTTATTTTTGAGAGAGAGAGAGAGAGAGAGAGCAGGTGGGAGGAGCAGAGAGGGAAGGAGGTGGGGGGTCCAAAGCAGGCTTTCTGCTGACAGCAGAGAGCCTGATGCGAACCTGATGCGGAGCTCAAACTCAGGAACTGCAAGATCCTGACCTGAGCCAAAGTCGGCCGATTAACTGACTGAGCCACCCAGGCACCCTGGATTAGGAGACTTTTAACAAGAGAAACAGTTAATTTTAACTAGACACTAAGTTTTTCTTCAATGATCAGTGGTAGTGAGGACTGAAAGACAAGATGAGATCATTTAAAATAAAGAAATTATCATTTTTTGTACATCTAATGAATACTGGGTACATTTCAACCCATATTACCAAAGATGGAGAACTGTTTGTACTATGAGGGAACCTAGCCATTTCTAAGCATATTGATGGAATAAGACACCATTCATCACGTTGTGTTTAGGCATAGTTCTTCAAAAGTTAAGGCAGTATTGCTTGAACCCTTCAGATGCTTGTAATCTAAAGCCAAGGATACCTATAATGGTAGTCACTGCAAACAAGTTATGATAATTGAGAATGGGGTTTCTTGGGGGACATGAGATTTGTAACTTAGTCTCAAACAACATGTCAGCACTAGTGCAGTGCTTTAGAAAAACTCCAAGCCTTGGGCCACCTGCTCAGCCTGTTAAGCATCTGACTTCTGCTCAGGTCATGATCTCACCATCCATGAGTTCAAGCCCAGAGTCAGGCTCTGTGCTGACAGCTCAGAGCCTGGGGCCTGCTTCAAATTCTGTGTCTCCCTCTCTCTCTGTCCTCCCCCCATTCTCTCTCTCTCTCTCTCTCAAAAATAAACATTAAAAAAAAAAAAAAAAAGCTCTAAGCCTCTTCTCTAAGCTGTTTTCATTACTGTGTTGCACCTCCCAGGTTGGCTCTCATTTTTCTCCTTTGTTTTGTTTTTTACTCGTTTCTTGGAGTTTACTTTCCGCTTGGTTTAAGGCACACCGTTGCAGGGTGTCAGGGAGGCTTGGGGCCTGGATAGTAAAGAGCAGGATTCTCTCTTTTTGGTGTTTTGCTGTTTTGATATAAAAGAACCCAACTGCATCTGCTTGCTGAAGCTTGCCTAGTAAGCAGGGAGGGGACAGAACGGGAAGGGAGGGGTTCTAATGAGCTCAGCGCCTTCTGAAGTCTGGTGGCTGGGGGGGCCACCCAGGACTGGGGCCAGTGAGGTTTTGCCAGGCTGACCGCCAGGCTGCTTCCTCATGGCTTCCAGAGTCAAGCCACAGGTGATGGTGCTGCTGGAGGTCTGGGGGAGACTCCGAGCATTCATTCTGGGGACCCCAACATGGTAGCCACAAACTGGAGAGTGGACTTCCCGAAAAAGCAGCTTGCTCACCAGTGACCTGGGTCGGCCTCGGGGAGACCAGGGCGGTGAGAGATGGCTTCCCCAGGATGCTCTGCTCCTCTGCAGAAGCTGTTCCTGAAAGTGGAACCCAGGCGGCTCCAGTGACAGTCGTGGGTGGCCATGAGTGAGCCGAACCGCTGGAGGGGAGGGCTGCCAAGCTGTCGCTTGCGGGCTGGTGGAAACCTGAGCGGCGACCCCTCGCGGGCTTAGGCACATGATCACGGGTGGAGGGGACCCGGACCCTAGACAGGGGAGCCCATTTGCAGAGGGGACCACAGAAGGCCTCTCCACCGCCCGGATGTGCAAAGGCTCTGCCTTTACTTTTGATGTTCCCCTATCTAGAATAGCTTCATCCTCAGTTCTGAACCTGATTCTGTCCAAGTTTCACGAGCTGATGTAAGTCGTGTCCTCATCGTCGACTGTGTCTGGACTTGTTCAGTTTAAATAAAACTTACTGTGTGGTTCACATTACATGGCTTAGCTCCTAATTATATATTCTTTAGTATTTTTTTCCAGTTATTCTCTTTGAAAATTTCTTATCTCACCACTGAACTCCCACTGTACTCATGGGAAGAAACTTTTATTTCTTTTATAAAACTGATGCATTCAGAGAAGTGCTGGGCTTGAGACTAATCCTCAAAAAAATACTTGTTGCTTGAATGGAATCAACCAAGTCGTCTATGATGATTCCATTTGAAAATTTGAAAACACATTTTATTTATTTTTTTGAGACAGAGAGAGACAGAGTGCGATCTGGGGAGGGGCAGAGAGAGAGAGGGAGACAGAGAATCTGAAGCAGGCTTCTGGCTCCAGGCTGTCAGCACAGAGCTGGATGCGGGGCTTGAACCCACGAACCGTGAGATCATGACCTGAGTCGAAGTCGGACGCTTAACCGACTGAGCCACCCAGGCGCGCCCCCCCCCCCCCCGTTTGAAAATTAACATAGCCAAATGAAGTCATTCTAATGTAGTCATACTCTGTTAGCTCATGGATGCATTTATGGAAAGGGGAGTGCTAACTGCAAGCAGAGAATTACACACAATTACATTCTGTGCAGTGTATTGACAGCTTCGGTTCTACTCTCCCTGAATATTCTGAGTTGAAGAATGTTCCCGGCCGTGTATCCTCCCAACCCCTGTTCATCAAGCTGTTGGTCATTTCTTCTTAGCTGCAGTGAGGACCAAGGGTGGTCACCATCCATCCCTAAATGGCTCTGCTTTTTGCCATGTATTTCTTCCGCTAGTTCCTAGTAGGTACTCATCCTTCTCAAGCATTTGAACATCCAAAATGACTCATGAGGGGCACATTTGGGACATTCTCAGTTCTCCCATTTGCACATCTTTTATCAATGAACGCGAGCTGAAACTATTCACCAAAACATGAAATAATGGCTTTCTCCCACTTTTTAAAAAGTTTTTATTTAAGTAATCTCTATACCCAAAATGGGGTTCCATCTCACGACCCCTAGACCAAGGATCACATGTTCTTCTGACTGAACCAGCCAAGCACTCCCTCCCACTTTTTGGATTTCACTGTTACTGTGCTCAAGAAACAGATTCGCGGGGCACCTGGGTGGCTCAGTCAGTTAAGCATCTGACTTCAGTTCAGGTCACGAGGCTCAGGTCATGATCTCGGCATTGGTGAGTTCGAGCTCTGCATCGGTTGAGCTGGAGCCTTGCTTTGGGTGAGCCCTACTTCTCTCTCTCTCTGCCCCTCACTCTCAAAAAAAAAAAAAAAAAAAAAAAGAAAAGTAAAAAGAAAAAAGAAAACATTGGCATGCCCACCGAAATGAAGGCAAAGTCAGTAAGGTGTATGATGATGTATTACAAATTGACTCATCATGAGGAAAATCCCTAACAAAGAAGTATTCCATGTGTGTTTTGCACATACACATACTGACATACAGGTTTTTAATATGAAATACTTCAGAAACGGCAGCACCATAATACGTCAGTGCTATTCAAAGCGGTGCTCAAGGAAAAATGCTTCTAGCACTCTGGGGAGTGATTGCAGTCCTTCTGGCACATTGTTAGACAATAAAGATATCTAAATAAGGGTATAGCCTCAGTTCTGATTTTGGATGATTTTACAAAACCTTGAGCTTATCATTTGTTTTTAGTCATAGCCCTTTAACATTTGTCAGGCACATGGCTTTTTTGCTCGTTTCCCTATCTAGAGAATTTTGATATTGATATTCTGTCAGTTAAATCATCTTTATGCTGTTCATTTGTGTGTGTGTGCTGGAGTAATAATTCTTTGACCAGAAAGGTTTTTGGACCTTTGTTGAGAAATTCAGTTTATTTTTTTTTTAATTTTTATTTAAAAAAAATTTTTTTTAATGTTTTTATTTATTTTTGAGACAGAGAGAGACCGAGCATGAGCAGGGGAAGGGCAGAGAGAGGGGGAGACACAGAATCTGAAGCAGGCTCCAGGCTCTGAGCTGTCAGCACAGAGCCCGACTCGGGGCTCGAAGTCACGGAGCGTGAGATCATGACCTGAGCTGCAGTCGGATGCTCAACCGACTGAGGCACCCAGGCGCCCCGAGAAATTCAGCTTAAAGGGCATTGTACCTGGTCAAAGACTTAGACTACTTTAGTAATTATGATTTCTACTTCTCAGATGCTTTAAGGAATGACTTAAGCTGAATAATTTTTTTAAGTGGGTTCAACTAATGGGAGTAATGTGGGTTAGTGGATTAGGCAGGTAGATGGCAAATCTTTGGAGTGAAGAAATCTAGATACAGAAACCTACGTAATGATCAATTATGCTAAAATTGGGTGTAGCTATTCATTCCAAAAATATCTAGGGAGAGTTTACGATGTGCCAGGCACTGTTTTAGGTGTTGGGTGAGCTGTGATGAACAAGACAGGCATTGTTCTTGAACTTGGGAGTTTAGAATCTAGCAGATACTAATATATTGAATAGAATGGTTGAGATGAACTTCTTAGTCTTAGCTTAGGTGACTAGAGTTTTGCTGGTACATGCAATGTTCCTTAGAGTGATGGCAAATAAAACATTGATTTACTTTCCTTTTTCGTATTTCATTTGAAAGGAAATCAAATTTTAGGTCAGGTATATTACATACTGCATCCCATAATATTTAGCTTCACAACAAAGGAAGTATGAAATCTCAAGTTCTTGGCTGGTTTGGTGTTTAAAGTACAGACTGATGTCTTGAAGGTTTGTTTAGATTTCTTTTCAGTCTAAATAATGTTTTATAATAGACACTTCTTTTTTTTAAGCTGTTAAAATTAGGCTGGGGGAAAGTGCATACTCTTTTTTTATATCTCATCCTTCACACATTTCTCAGAACATCAGAAAAATATTTAAGTATTGAAAAAATATGGGGTGTTTTTTAAAATTATTTTTTAAGTCTTTAAAAACATTTTTTAAATGTTTATTGATTTTGGAGAGAGAGACAGAGTACAAGCGGGTGAGGGGCAGAGAGAGAGGGAGACACAGAATCTGAAACAGGCTCCAGGCTCTGAGCTGTCAGCACAGAGCCCGACACGGGGCTCAAACCCACCGACCACTACATCATGACCTGAGCCGAAGCTGGATGCTCAACAGATTCAGCCACCCAGGCACCCCTATTTTTTTAAGTCTTCATTCTTTGACTGAGACCCTTGGAAAACTAAAGTATTAAGACTACAATTAACTATGATGTTGAGGAAAGACGTTATATGCTTACAGCAAATAGATAACAAGTATCTCACAAAAACATTGCTAGTTTTATAATCTTTTTTAATAATTCAGATAAAACTCTATAATATGACCTTCATTTGAATCTGAAGCATGTTACAAATCAGCACAGAGAGGAGAAATTCAAATAAATGTAAACATTTGGAAATTTAAGAATAAAAAATTCCCCTGTTTGCAGAAAACAGCCATTGCTTTGAAGTCTTTTTTTTTCTTAGCAAGAGAGAGAGCATGAGCAAGGGAGAGGGGCAGAGGGAGAGAGAATCTTTTTTTTTTTTTAAGTTTATTTATTTATTTTTGAAAGAGACAGCATGAGTGGGGTAGGGGCAGAGAGAGAGGGAGAGAGAGTGAATCCTAAGCAGGCTCTGCACTGTCAGCACAGAGCCCGAGGTGGGTCTTGAACTCGCAAAACTGTGAGATTATGACCTGAACCAAAACTGAGAGTTGGACACTTAACCAACTGAGCCACCTGGCACCCCAAGGGAGAGACAATCTTAAGCAGGCTCTAAGCTCAGTGTGGAGCCTGACATGGGGCTTGATCCCACGACTCTGGGATCATGACCTGAACCAAAACCAAGAGTCAAACATTCAAACAACTGAGTCACCTGATGCCCCTGAAGTTTTTTTTTTTTTTAAGCAATGATCTAAGTAGAATCAAATATTTTAAAAATGAAGAAACCAAATGGAATGAACATTAGTAAGTGTAAAATAAAAAATAAACGACATCAATTGTCTTTGCCAAGGGGGATCTGAGTCTAATAAGCAATGCTCTCCAGTCAATGGAAATGAAATGGTGCAAGTCACAATTGAGATGTAGAAAGAAAATACAAATGAAAATAAGGAGAACTTATAAGAAAGATATTTACCTTATTTCTACTTTCTCTAAAGAGAACACCAAAGAAATTACCAGATTATGGTCGGCATGGGAAGCAGCAACCCCTGTACAAGCAGAATTGAAGAAGACTGCAAAGTTTCCTCAAATAACCATAAATACAGCCAACAATGGTTGCATGTGTATTGAAGCCAATGCCCAGAATTTACCTCCCCTAGGCTAAGTCACTTTCATCCTTAACTGAGACGGTTCTCTCTGGCCTCCTCTACCTATTCCCATCCTTTCTCTTTCCTCCTCCTCCTCCTTCCTCCCCAATTCTTCTTCCTCAATTCTGCTGACAGTAGAATTTTTGAAAATCAAAATCTGATGATATCCTTGCCCTAACCAACTTCTTTGACTTCCAACTGGATAGAATTTTGGATAGAATTTGAAATCCTACAAATTTCTGCATATTCTGGTTCTTGCTCACCTCTTCAGCCTTATTTTCTACTTTCTTAGCCTCCCTCACAGAATTTCAAACTCAATGTCGTATTTGCCGTTTCTCAAATAAACCAAGCTCTTTGATCCCTCAGAGGATTATCAGCACCAGCTGTTTCTTTCTGTCTGAGAAGGTCTTCATCACCAGCCCCATCCCAACCCAAGCCACCACTACTGGCTGGTTTCTCCTCAAACCCCAAGTCTCAGTCTAGGTTAGGTATATTTTGCCTTTACACATATTCCTTGTATAAGTAAAATTATTCAAACCAATACTAATTTAAATACAAATATGATGGGGGCGCCTGGGTGGCTTGGTCGGTTAAGCGTCCGACTTCGGCTCAGGTCATGATCTCGCGGTCCGTGAGTTCGAGCCCCGCATCGGGCTCTGTGCTGACAGCTCAGAGCCTGGAGCCTGTTTCAGATTCTGTGTCTCCCTCTCTCTGACCATCCCCCGTTCATGCTCTGTCTCTCTCTGTCTCAAAAATAAATAAACGTTAAAAAAAAATTTAAAAAAAATACAAATGTGATGAATGGTTTATTGCCTATGTTTCTCACTCAATTTTAAGGTCCATGAGGGCAGGGACTGTGTTTATCTTGTTTCTTACTACATTCTGTATGCCTGGCATTGTGCTTGACTCATAGCTGGTGCTTAATAAATATCTCTGGAATGAATAAGGTTATAATGTAGATGTGACAGAGCTCAATGGGAAACCTTGTTGTTGCCTCTATTTTTGCCTTGAACTAGGACTCTGCTTTTTGTTTCCTCTAAAAACTTTATTTTTTTTTAAATTTTTTTCAACGTTTTTTTATTTATTTTTGGGATCCTCTAAAAACTTTAAATTGCCTAAGATGTGTGTCTGACTGGCTCAGTCATAGATTGTGTGACTCTTGATCTAGGTAGTTGTGAGTTCAAGCCACTGAAGAAAGTGAATGATGTAAATTTTACTGAATACTTTTTTTGAGAGCTGAAGAAGAGAAACATCACATATCTCACAGTAAAGCTTAATTGAAAATCCCTATTAGGAGGTGCCTGGGTAGCTCAGTCTCAGGATTTCAGTTCAGGTTATGATCTCACAGTTTGTGCGATCAAGCCCTGTGTTGGGCTCTATGCTGACAGTGTGGAGCCTACTTTGAATTCTCCCTCTCTCCCTCTCTCCCACAAAATAAATAAACATTAAAAAAAAAAGATAATTCCTATTAGACATTTCCATTCTTCCCCTCAAGGTTCCTTTTTAGCTTGTTGTCTTACCTTTGACCTTCCAAGCAGCCTGTTCTGCTTCCTAGTCTCCTAGCCTTCGCCACTCTGATTTCACCATGCCAATGAGGGGCTTTCTCTGTTTCTTTTCTAATGTGGAATATTTTAGCTTCCCTCCTCATATTAGTTTGCTAGAACTGCTGTAACAAAGTACCATAAACAGGGTGCTTTAAAGAAGAGAAATTTATTGTCTCATACTTCTAAAGACTAGAACTCCAAGATCAATGTATCAGCAGGACTGATTCCTTCTCAGGGCTGTGAGGGTAAATCTGTCCCAGTCCTCTTGTCTAGTTCCTGGTGGTTTTGCTAGCAATCTTTGGCATTCTATGGCTTGTAGAAAAATCACCATGGTCTCAGCTTTCATCCTCACATGGCCTTCTTGTGTGCATCTGCATCCAAATTTCCTCTTTTTGTAAGGACACAATTGGATTAGGGTCCACCCTAAATGGCCACATCTCAACTAATTACACTTGCAATGACTGTATTTCCAAATAAAGTCACATTCTGATGTATTGGGAGAAGGACTACAGCACAGTGTTTCAACCTATACCAATTCTCCTACTCATCTTTTTCCGTATGGAAAAGACTCTTAGACTAAGTCTATCTTCCTCAGAAAAGGGTTGGAGGATGTTTATAGCAGCGCTTTCAACAAGAGCTAAATTATGGAAAGAGACTAAATGTCCATCACCTGATGAATGGATAAGGAACATATGGTTTATATATACAATGGAATACCACTTGGCAATGAGAAAGAATGAAATCATGCCATTTGCAGCAACGTGGATGATACTGGAAGGTATTATGCTGAAATAAGTGAAATAAGTCAGTCAGAGAAGGACAGATATCATATGTTTTCACTCATATGTGGATCTTGAGAAACTTAACAGAAGACCATGGGGGAAGGGAAGGGGAAAAAATAGTTACAGAGAGGGAGGGAGGCAAACCATAATGGACTCTTAAATAGAAAGAACAAACTGAGGGTGGATGGGGGGAGGGGAAAATGGGTGATGGGCATTGAGGAGGGCACTTGTTGGGATGAGCACTGGGTGTTGTATGTAAGTGATGAACCATGGGAATCTACCCCAAAAACCAAGAGCACACTTTACACACTGTATGTTAGCCCTTTTGACAATAAATTATATTTAAAAAAAAGAAAAAGAAAGAAAGAAAAGGGTTGGAGGGAATTACAGGTAAGGGGAATTGTTAGTAGCAAATACATTTTGTCTGATCAAAATAATTTCCTCTTACAAGTGGCTGAAAAAGAAGCTAGTCAAGCTTTTCTACGGATTTATCTTTCAAAACTATAGATCAAGTGACACCATTCTCTTGCTCAAAGGCTGAAGGTAGGCAACATCTTGTCTTTACTGGTGACCATTGCATCTCTAGTACCTGGCTTACTGCCAGTCACATAGTAGATATATGTTGAATACAATTGTAGAACTTTAATGACAGCTTTTCACTTTCAGAACAAAGACCAAATTGCTAACCTTCAGCCATTTGACTCAACTTATCTTTATAGCTTATCTATTACTCTACTCCTTTGAACCATATACCTTTAGCTATCAAAACCATTCTGTTGTGGTTCTCTGAGTACACTCTCCACTTTCATCCACATTCTTTAATTCAGACTTTCCCCTTTGCCTGGAATGTGTTTCTACCTTCTAGCTAGCCAGCCTTTAAGGCCCAGATCAGACTGTCCCGTCTCTTCAGATAAGTCTTTTTCCTGTAGGCAGAATTAATCTCTTTTTCAGATAGCCTCATAACACTTTGTAAACTTTGGACAATAGAACTCATGGTAGAATTATTAAGAATTGTGTCTACCTCCCTCCCAAGTAGATTAGAATTCTTATAGGATCAAGGACATATCCTATTCATGTTGTTATCCTTCACAAAGCCAGAACACTCCTTTGTACTGTAGATATCAACCAATTTAAATTAGTGAGTATTATTATTATTATTATTTTAAGTAAACTGTATGCTCAACCTGGAGCTCGAACTCATGACCCCAAGAGCTAGAGTTACAAGCACTACCAACTGAGCTAGCCAGGTATCCCATAATTTGTGAATTTTAAATTATAAGAAATGTTCCCCTAGGCTAGTTTTTAAATTTTTTTTTCCAGTAGAATAACTCCTTCATAATCATATTTTTTAGGCTTTCCTATAAAATTTTATAAAAACAAAAAAGTTACTATCAATTCAATATTTTATTTTATTTTAAAGTTTATTATTTTTTGAGACAACATGCATGCGTGCATACACAAGGATTAGCAGGGGGAGGGGCAGAGAGAGAAGGAGAGAAAGGATCCCAAGCAGGTTCCAAGTAGTTAGCACGGAGCTGGAGTCTATGTGGGGTTGGAACTCATGAACTGTGAGATCATTACCTGAGCCGATGTTAAAAGTCGGACGTTTCACCGACTGAGCCACCCAAGCGCTCCTAAATTCAGTAGTTTAAAATAAATTTGTGTTCTACTTATCACCAAAACATCTACAGACATAGGAAAAAATGGGTGTTCACATTTTACCAGACATATTTCAAAGTTTGATGTGTACATGGGTTTGTAGACCCTTGCAAACTTAGTAGCTTACAAACTGCAAATACTTTTCTAGGAAATAAAAGCCCGTTGAAAGTTTTTGACTAGGTAATGACAAAAGAAAGTGAAACCACACAAAAATGAGATACATTTATTTCAAAATACTCTGTCTTAGGGTTGCCTGGGTGGCTCAGTTGGTGAAGCGTCTGACTTCAGCTCAGGCCATGATCCCGTGGTTCGTGAGTTCAAGTCCCGCATCAGACTCTGTGCTGACAGTGCAGAGCCTGCTTCAGATTCTCTGTCTTCCTCTCTTTCTGCCCCTCCTCCCCTCATCAAAAATAAATAAAACTCTCTCAAAAAGAAATAAACATTAAAAAAAAATACTCGGCCTTGCATTCATATCTTTAGTCATTCAATGAATATTTGTTCAGTATCTAGTATGTGCTAGCCGGTATTCTTGGTGCTGGGCATACACGAGGGACCAGGTGGAGGTAGTGAGAGGTGATTGGATTCTGGATACGTTTCGAAAGTGGAGTCAACAGGATTATGGGTAGATTAGATGGAGTGGGTGAAAGAAAAGAGTCAGTGATGACTCCAAGGCTTCTGACTGGAGCAGTTGGAAGAACAGAGTTGCTATTTGCTGGACTAGAGAAGACTGTTGGAAGGGAGGTTTGGGGATGGAGCTAATCAGGAATTTGGTTTTGAATGTATTCAATTTGAGATGACTATGAGTCAAGAGAAGATGTCTGTAGATATACGCTAATGTAGGTACCTCCTCAGTAAATATAAACACAATTAGAGGTGTGTTAGTGTTGGCTCACACCAGCTCCTGAGAGGTGATCATTACATTTTCAGGAATTTGGTGAGCTAGTTGTTCAAGTTTAAGAAGCTGTTATTCAAAGTTAAGCTATATAAACGTATAAAGTGTATTAAATAAATTATAGTAAAACAAAATTAATGAATTAATTCACTAATTATTTTGATTAAGAGAGAAAGTGATAGCGGGGTCAAGGCAATGAGAGAGGGAGAGAGAAAATCCTAAGCAGACTCCACGCCATCAGCACAGAGCCTGATGTGGGGCTTGAACTCACAACCTAAACCGTGAGATCATGACCTGAGCTGAAATTAAGAGTTGGACATTCAACTGACTGAATCAGCCAGACACCCTAGTAGTACATATTTTAAAACCACTTCCTAATTATTTTAATGCTGTGTATGATGATGAGGTTAAATCTTTTGTATCTATTCAGAGAGTCTGGGTTCAGTGACATAGCATTGGTAGCGAGAAATTAACATGATACCAAATGCCACAACTCAGGTCTTTTTCTCCCTGGAGAGCTGATTGTTAAATCACACTTACCAGCACAACACTGAAAAATCCTCAGTGGAAACAAATTGTCTCTTAACCTTTATATAACCTTCTATTATCATCATCATCACCACCATCATCATTATCACATTTGTTTATATCTTTCCTGCTATATATGTGAAAACAAAGCAACAAACCAAAAAAGTGGACAGAAAATAAAGGGTTGGTGAGTAGCTAGCATAGGGCATCCAAAACAAGAAGGGTCTTACAAAGTAGACCAAGTTGTGGTACGTCTATGCAACTTAACACTTCGTCTTTAAATCTTTTTTGTTTATTTCTGAGAGACAGAGAGACAGAGCATGAGGGAGGGAGGGACAGAGAGAGACCCAGAATCTGAAGCAGGCTCTAGGCTCTGAACTGTTAGCACAGAGCCCAGTGTAGGGCTGGAACCCACGAACTGTGAGATCATGACCTGAGCCAAAGTCTAACACCGAATCAACTGAGTTACCCAGGTGCCCCAGCACTTCGTCTTTAAAAAAAAAAAAAAAAATCAGCCAGCTCAATACCAATGGGGTACAGTCTATAGGATATAAACAGTGAACAAAATAAAGTACACAATAGAATTTATAGTATGATACTATTTATGCAAAACAAAACAAAAATACAGGTACATGCTGTTTATGCAGTAAATATGTCTCTCTCTTTTTTTTTTTTAAGTTCCTTTATTTATTTTGAGACAGAGACAGAGGAAACAGGGGAGGGTCAGAGAGCAAGGGAGAGAGAGAGAATCCCAAGCAAGCTCTGCTCTGTCCGCACAGAGCCCCCGATGTGGGACTTGAACTCATGAACCTCGAGATCATAACGAGCCAAAAGTGAGTTGGACGCTTAGCCAACTGAGCCACCCAGGCGCCCCTATGCAGTGAATATTTCTGAAAAGTATACAGAAAACTGATAACATTAGTTGCTTCAGAAGAGGGGAACTTGGTGACCAGGGTATACAGGTGGGAGAGAAACATACTTTCCCTAAACATCTTTTTATTCCCTTTGAATTTCATAGCACATGTATGCATTTCCTATTCAAATCAAGCATTGCTTTAAAAAAGTTCTTAAATGGTTTTAAGAACATGATGTGTAAATAACACAGTTTAGGGAGGGAAGAGGAGGAAACCTCTTCCACTTTAAATTTGTACAAATTTTGCCTCATTTGAACTCAGTTGTGATTCCTTATACACATCTGTTAACATGATATACATCTTCTAAATATAAATGTTAATTTTTTGGTTAACAATCTTAACCTAGAATCTTAAGTCTATGTTAAGCTGAAAGCATGTTTAAGTATGCTTACTCTAAGAAACTGTATATTAGGTGTGCCTGGGTGTCTCAGTCAGTTGGGCTTCCACTCTCGATTTAGGTTCAGGTCATGATCCCAGGATTGTGGGATCGAGCCCCGTGTCCAGCTCTGTGCTGAGCGTGGAGCCTGCTTAAGATTCCTCCCCTCCCCCTCTCTCCCCCTCTGCCCCACTCATATGCTCTCTCTTTCTAAGAAAGAAAAAGAAACTGTATATGTTAGAATACTTGTTATATAAAATTACATTTACTCAAAGTAATAAATATGTTTGTCTTACAATGTTAATATACTTATCTTCTTATGATAATGAACACATTGATATGATCTTACTGGTCTTACTGTAACTATCCTCTCCATTATGTAAATAGGATAAATTCCCTTGTTAATTATAAAATGCAGCAGATTCTGAGTCTAGACTTTTCTCCTCAGTTGTGCAAAGAAATAAACAGTGCTTATAGCGGACTCATTATCAAACACACAATAAAAAAACTTGTGCTTTCAAGCAAATTGGTACTGTGGTCCTGGAGACGAGTCTGAGTGGGGTGGGGGCGGGGGGTTGGGGGGGTGGAATAGATTGCTTTAGTTCCCAAACTGGAGTGTGTTAATATAACGAGTAAACGGGCCACAATAAATGTCTGTTTTGGTTTTTGGTGGAAGCTGCCTGTCTTTGCTGCTAAGTCCCAATCCAAGAGCATGAAAGTACTGTGTTCATTAAATTAAGCACAAAAAACTAAATGCACACATTCAGGTATATTGGGTAAGGATCCAAAGATTAGAAGCAGGGTCAGCAAAAGCAGGGTTTTTTTTTTTCCTGTTTTTTGAAATTTATTTATTTATTTTGAGAGAGAGCGAGCGTGAGTGGGGGAGGGGCAGATAGAGAGGGAGAATCCCAAGCAGGCTCTGTGGGGTCAGCACAGAGCCCCACACAGGGCTCGAATTCATGAAACTGCAAGTTCATTTCCTGAGCCAATATCAAGTGTTGGATGCTTAACTGACTGAGCCACCCAGGGGGTCCCAAAAGCAGTGTTTTTTTAATTGTGTGAAATGAGGTGGATCAAACTGAGAAGCAGTCACACCAGGCTGTGGTAGAGAAATTGTTTTCTTCCTCAGTGTCTTCTCCTTCCTTTTCCTGTATGAATTAAAGATTGATTGACCAAAAATCGGGTCTGAAAAGGAAGTCTTAGATATCTCCTGTGTTAGTCAGGGTCCTGGCAAGAAGAGAGACTTCACCCCAGATAAGTTTTGTCAGAATGTATGTTCAGGACAGGACTGTGGTATGGGAAGAGGTAAGGGAGTAAACAAGCTATGTGAAGCACGTAGAAAACCCTTACTTTCCCCACAGAAGGGACAAGGGGAGGAAGTAGAGTTTCTGGAACTCAAAGAGAGCTGGGAAAGTGTAGATAGGGCTGCCCTGCTTCTAGTGGATAGTCATGGAGGGAAGCGGCTACAGTCAGAGAGTTGATGCTGAAACGAGGAAGGAGCAAGGAATAAATAACCCCCATCTGTCTCCCATCCTCTGCTCAGGATCTGGCTAAACTTAGAGGAAAACCAGCTCCCAAAGCAGGTATGAGAGATACAGTCCACAGGGTTCAACTTTCCAGGGCACAGAGCAGGAGAGAAGAGAATGAAGAGTGGATGGGGTAAAGAAGTGTAACAGAATAATTAGCACAGTCAATTTTCTGCAAAAATTCAAATGTGGAGCAAGATATGTGTTTCTCTGACAAGTAAGCTATTAGTAACCTTGGTTTGTGTAAACCCCAACCAGCTTTGGGTGATTATGGAAATCCTACATGCCAGGCAGATGCCCCCTTTTTTTAATGTATTATTTTTTTAAAAATTAATCTCTATGCTCAATGTGGAGCTCAAATTCCCAACCCCAAGATCAAGAGTCACATGCTGTACTGATTGAGCCACCCAGGAGCCCCATAAGGGATCCCTATGTGATTTGAGGTAGGGTTTTGAGGAAAGGTTCTCTCTGGATATCTGTACATTATATATGCATATGCATCATTGCCATAGGATGTTGCATATCATATGTAGGGATATGTAATTAATATTCTAGATGAACAACCAAGTGCTTGCATAAATTCTCAAGTTTTTTTTTTGCCCAGAGGAATTGAATGATCACATTAAAATCTGGAGAGAAAAAGAAAAAAAAAAAAACGCACATCCAACTTTAACTAAAGAACAAGAATCTGAGTAAGATTGAAGGATTTTGTGAAAGATCATATTCAGGAGAAAAGAGATAGTTAATTCTTTCCTTCTTCCACATGCCGAAAAGGAAGGCTGCAATTTCAAAACTGTAATTTGTGAAAAATAATTTAAATTAAGGAAAATCAGCATTTGGATGGTAAGGTCTAATTTTGTATTTAGTTTTTTTTTCTTTTTTCAATTTTTCTACTTAGTTTCCTTTTTTTTTGTTAAGATTTTTTTTCATGTTTATTTAATTATTCTGAGAGAGAGAGGGAGAGAGAGAGAGCACAAGCAGGGGAAGGGTGGAGAGAGAGAGAGGGAGAGAGAATCCCAAGCAGGCTCTGCACCACCGGCACAGAGCCCGATATGGGGCTCGAACTCATGAACCCGGAGATCATGACCTGAGTGGAAACCAAGATTCAGACACTTAACTGATTTAGTCACCCAAGCACCCCTCTACTTAGTTTCGATGTGGAAAGTTAAAGCATATTTATTTTGGATGTGAACATTTTTCTTAAAGAAGGAATAATTTGCTCTTATCAGAAAGAATGGTGGTGTATAAATATAGTTGCCAAAAAAAGTTGCAAACTTTTCATTTCCAAGAAATGATACTTTACATCGAAAACAGAAAGAAATAACTTCTGTCCTGGCAGCACACCAATAAGAAGCACAACATAAGGGGCACCTGGGTGGCTTGGTCGGTTGGGCGGCCGACTTCGGCTCAGGTCATGATCTCGCGGTCTGTGAGTTCAAGCCCCGCGTTGGGCTCTGGGCTGACAGCTCAGAGCCTGGAGCCTATTTCGGATTCTGTGTCTCCCTCTCCCTCTGCCCCTCCCCTGTTCATGCTCTGTCTCTCTCTGTCCCAAAGATAAATAAACGTTAAAAAAAAAAAAAAAAAAAAAAGAAGCACAACATAATTAATGCTTTCAGACTATTTGACCATGTTAATAGCCAGGTGGGACAAAAATTATTCTCTCTTTTGGTAAAGTTTTTATATGAATTTGGTTATTGTTCTTTTAATTTGATGTTGAATGCTTTTAGTACAAAGTGGTATATAATAGGACTGGGATTTTTACCATTTTCCTAATCTGAGAATTTTCTTAGCAATATTAAAAGAAATGTACACTGGTAAAATAAATCTTTTTCTCCCCATAGAATTCTGACTCCTTTCCCCACCTTCTCTCTATTACTGGCGTAGTTATTATAGTCACAAAATGGTATGAAATTGTGACATATTTTTAATCCGTGAAGATATTTAGTTTTTCTCCTGCTGAATATAAAAGGACTAAATTGTCTACATTTCTAATTTCAATGCTTGACTTATATTTATCACCTTCAAAACTGGTATTTAAGAGAATAGAAATGTAGAGTAAATATCGTATAGAGTACACAACTAGAATGTGCTAAAATGTAATGATGTGTGTCTCTTTATAAACTGTAAAACTGAAGCAATTTTCAAGTGAAGTGGAACTATGAAATTCTTCCATTTAAATGATCTGGGTAATCAAAACAAACAAACAAACAAACAAACAAACGAACAAACCGCTTTACTAAGGATAAAATTCACCTACCCAGGCAATGTATCTATTTAAAGTCTACAATTCAGGGGCACCTGGGTGGCTCAGTGAGTTAAGCCTCTGACTCTTGATTTCAGCTCAGATTATGATCTCACAGTTTGTGGGCTTGAGCACCAAGTTGGGCACTGCGCTGATAACATGGAACTGGCTTGAGAGTCTCTCTGCCCCTCCCCCACTCAATTTCTTTCTGTCTCTCTCAAAATACATAAATAAACTTAAAAAAAAAAAGTGTACAATTCATTGGTGTTCCTATATTCACAGAGCTGTGCAACCAGCACTGCAATCAATTTTAGAACATATTCATCCTCTGAAAAAGAAATCCCATATCCGTCAGCAGTCACCCCCATTTCCATACTATTCCTTCAGCCTCCGGCAACTACTAATATTTCTGTCTGTACAGATTTGTCTATTCTGGACATCTTGGCAAATTTTTAAAGGTGCCATATTTCTCTAACAAATTCTGAATTATTGATTATCTATTTTTATTTATTTATTACATATTGATATAAATTTATCTATAGTTTCCTCCTCGTTAACTATTGAAGTTTTGCATTAATTTAATAGGTCATATATAAGATTTTTGAAAAGCTTATAGTTGATCCCAAAACTGCTGTCATAAAATATAAATAAATGGCCCCTGTGGGTTTTTGTTGAGATGTAATATTGGCCCATAAAATCTAGAACCTTCCAGGAGAATTTTAAACAGATAATAAAGGAAGTAAAGCAACTTTTAAAATGTTATATTAGCCTATATTCATTCTTTCTGCTCCTGGATATTGGTGAAGGAAAATATTTATATATTTTTTTAATAATGTTTATTTATATTTAAGAGAGAGAGTGCGAGTGCCCACACATGTGTGGAGGGGAGGGGCAGAGAGAGAGGGGGACAGAGGATCTGAAGCAGGCTCCACGCTGACAGCAGACAGCCCTATGCAGAGCTTGAACTCACAAAACGAACCAGGAGATCATGATCTGAGCTGAAGTCGGAGGCTTAAGTGACTGAGCCACCCAGGTGCCCCAGGGAAATATTTATTTTAACCTGTCCTTTTTGTTTTGTTACCTGGATCTTTGGCCCATGTTATCAGCACTGGAGATCTGACTTTCCCATATAAGGGTCTTTGCTAATGTCAGAATGTTCTTAGTTTTTCACCAGCCTTTGCTTGAGGTTGTGTTCAGACTCCTCAGTGATGTATTTATTTGTAAGCACTAGCTCCTGTACTGTTCCACCAGAGGCTGGAGTTCAGGAAGCTTTCACTTGCAAGACATTATGCTAAATGTTAACTACTGTTTGTTCTTTGGGAAATTGCTTGTGTTTGTCTTTGCTTGATGTTGTTATTATCTGCTTTATTTCTCGGCCCTTCGCTTGTTCCTCTGAACTGTGCTGGGACAATGCAGACTGTTTGGGGACGGCCATCTTATTGGATGGGGCATTTGACTGGTACTAGATTGTGAATGCCTTCTTCGTCGAGTGCTTCTGAGAAAATAACCCTTGAACTGATATTGATGAACTCTGTACTTTCCTTCTGGCTTGCAGTTCTACTTTTAACCACTTTATGCCTATTTCTGTTTAGACTAGTTGGTCGTAGGGTGCCTGGGTGGCTCAGTAGGTTGAGAGTCCATCTTCGGCTCAGGTCATGATCTCACAGGTCATGAGTTGGAGCCCCGTGTCAGGCTCTGTGTTGACAGCTCAGAGCCTGGAGCCTGCTTCGGATTCTGTGCCTTCCTCTCTCTCTGCCCCAACCCACTCGCATTCTGTCTCTGTCTCTCTCAAAAATAAATAAACATTAAAAAAAAAAAAAAAAAAAAGATTAGTTGGTCGTATCTACCTGCCATTGTGGCTGCCAAGATCTTTGGGACACCTTCTCTACCTTATATTTCTCTCTACTGAATTCTATCCACCTTCCCAACTTAGAACTTAACCCTGCATTTCCCAACTTCTTTCTCTAGGGACTTATATATACTCCAGTCAGATATACTCCTGTAAGGTTTTGATTTGGAAGGAACCTCTGTGAGGAAAGAAGTGGGGTGAGGGGCATCCTTTTGTTCGAGGCAGTAGGTTTTATGGGCCTACTGTAGAGGTGTAATTTCTTTACCTTAGAAGAGAAAGTATAATCTGGAGCTCCATATGATGTCAGGACTGGTCATAGAGTTCTGCAGTCACTAGCATGTGAATTGCAGGGCAAACCATGATAATATTGGAATAGTGTGGAAGGTGCAGAAGACTGCACAGCCTGAAAAGCAAGGGAGTGGAGAATGGAACTCTTGGCCTACAAAGGGCAGTCAGAGCATATAGATGTGTAAAGCAAATCAGGTGAAGGACAATGGGGAAATGGGAGATGCAGTGAACTAGGGAAAGCACACCCATTTGAAGGAGAGAGTTGTCACTGTATGCTCCGTTCCCAGTAATTGTGCTGTGGTGCACAGGCCCAGTGATATCTGGATTTCAGATTTTTCAAGAGAAAGTAGAAATTCAGATTTTTTTGGTGGAATTTCGTAAATTTTAAATATTCTCAATTAATTCAGAATTATTTTACAGGTTTGGGTGATCCATAAAATATAAGTCAGATACAGTCCACAGGTTGACGGTTTTTGATCTCTGTTACTGGTGAGAACACAAGCTCATAAAGAAGAATGGTGAGGTAGGAGGGTGTGGGAATAGAAAAGCCAGGGGGAATTGACAAGAGTAGAGTCTGGTTAACAGTGTATAAATCCAAGAGAGGTCTGTTAGATAAGGACAGAATAATGTCCATTGTGTCTATTGTATTCGGTGCTTGGAAGTCATTGATAACCTTTGTCAAACTTCTTCAGCTGAATAATAGGAGAAAAGACCAAACTGCAGAGGGTTGAGGAATGAGGGAGGAGTGAACCAATGGAGATGGGGTGAAGATTACTCCCAGAGACACAAGAAGATTTATTTATTTATTTATTTATTTATTTTGGAAAGCCTAGCCAAGGCTAAAGCTTTTTTACCTATGTGTTTGTGCAGGTATGTATATCTTTGAATGAGGCAAGATTTCCTAATTATATTATTTCAATTTTCTATAACTTTATTTATTTGTTTATTTATTTATTTTAAGTAAGCTTTATGCCCAACATGGGGCTTGAACCCATAAACCCGAGATCAAGAGTCACATGCTCTACAAATGGAGCCAGCCAGGCGTCCCTCTATAATCTTAGTTTTAAAAAGTTTATGAAGCATATTTATAGGCTCAGGTTAATAAAACCACTGTAGAGGGAGAAATTAAAAACTATGCAGGAAAAGCTGCTAACTGAATTTCTGGAGGAGATTGGGAGGGGGTGTGGTGGAAACACAGATACGAAAATGAGATTCTCTGGATTGGAGGGAAGACAATTAGAAATGGTTTGGAATCAGGCAGACTCCTGGGTCATGCTGGTGGATGTGGAGGAAGCTGAGGTAATTCTTTCCTACAGCAGCAATTTTCTAGTTATGCAGATGAGATACTGAAAGTAGGGAGAACGGGAGTGGATATGTTGTTTGAGCACAGTGGTGAGGGTTTGGAAATGCCACAGAAGGGAATGGGAAAGAGACGTGTATATGAAATATTGTTTGGGAGGCTAAAGAACCCCATTTCAAATTAGATCCCATACTTGTGTAGGGGCACTAATTTGTACTTTTTGAGCATTTCATTCCTTGCTCAGCAGCATAAGCATAAGTGTGAAGAAGGTGATTTCACTGATCCATAGTTAGGATTTTAGCCAGAGGATGTAGGTAAATGGGCTGGAATTCACAGAACCATGGTTCTGGAAGAGAATCATTGAGGTATTTGAAGTAGGAAACAATACGAGACTAGGAGGGAGTAAAATGGCAGGGAATAGAAACAGAGGTCATTCTACTCTTGGTTCAGGCTAGGAACCTTGAGACATTGCATCTGGATGTGTCCATCGGAGGATGTCACTTAAACTGTTTCAAGCTTGTATGTCTATTGCATCTAGTTGCTTAGATCTCCCTGTTCTTAGAAGAGGTGGGCCAGATGAGTAGCAGTTTTTGCTTTCTGATCCATGGATGAAACTGAAGTACTACTTGAAGAAGATGATGCAGAACTTCTGGAAGTTGCCAGCAAGTGCCCGGGAAGGGAAATGGACCCAATGTCAATTTAAGGGAGGATCCGGATTGGAAAGTCAATACTATTCATTCAAAATTCAAGTCTCTAGGGGTGCCTGACTGGCTCAGTCAGTAAGGCATGTGACTCTTGATCTCAGGGTTGTGAGTTCAAGCCCCATGCTGAGCATGGAAATTTCTTTAAAAAAAAAAAAATTCAAGTATCTCCTGATAAACTTATTCCTTAACACATCTTGCTGGAAGGGATGGTGGAGACAAGTCCACAACTCTTAGCCAGCTCAGCTTAAGCCTCACTGGAAAGACCTCCCTTAATATAGTGGAGGATGAGAATATTAGGAAAAATGGACCTTGTGAATGTCTATGGCTAAGTGCTTTTATCACTAGTAGGCCCACTCCTGCAGAAGAAGGCCACATTATGCATGAGAATCCTGGCCAGGTCAGCCTGGGGGAACAGGGCTGATCATGGCTTCCCTGGAGTTCTACCAGAGACCCATTACACATGGGTTTTCTGGCTGCCTTTGGACCATCAGGTAGCCAGGGCTTACTTGGAACTTGAAATGATTTTGGGGCAGTAGTTCTCAAACTTCAAGATGATAAAGAATCACCTGAAGAGCTTGTTAAAAAATGTAGATTCTTAGACTCTAACTTCAGTGAATTTGGTTCAGTGGTTTTGGGGTAGCCCCTGGGAGCTTGTATTTGTAACGAGTTCCCAAGAAATGTTGATGCTGCTGGTCCAGGCACTACACCATTTATGTAGCACCAATTATGTTTGGGAATTTTATTGGCTGGATTCTGATTACACATATCCAATGAATAAATTGCCCTAAGTCTATTTTGATGATGTCTCCTGGGTTTCTGATCCTGCAGAAGACTCTACCTTAGGAATTCTAGGTATTACTGGCCTTTTGAGTGATCTAATCCTTCTGTTACCTATTGTCATTGGGCCACAGATCCCAAAAGATCTCAAGAAACTATAGAGACTGGATTTTATGGGTTGTATCATGACCATGAAATTGTCCCATGAATTTTTTTGGTGCTGAAAAAGACAGCGATCTATCAAGATTTTTTCTTCAAACTTCCAAACTAGAAAAATCTAAAGCTCCCTCTTCCTCACCAGGATTGTAATGTTTCCTCTTTTTGCTTGCCTCAAACTCCTTTTTTTTTATTAACAGTTTTTTTTTTTTGTTTTTTAATGTTTATTTATTTTTGAGAGAGAGAGCAGGGGAGGGCCAGAGAGAGAGAGACAGAGGATCTGAAGCCGGTTCTTGCTGTCAGTGCAGAGCCCGATGCAGAGCTCAAACCCCATGATTCATGGGATCATGACCTGAGTCCAAGTCAGAAGCTCAACCGACTGAGCCACCCAGGCACCCCTGCTTGCCTCAAATTCTTGAGAAAAGCTTATACTCATCCTTTAGCCAGAAACCTGAGTCCTTAGGAAATGAATACAAGAGACTTTTGGTGGGAGTGTATCTGGCTTCCAACAGTACCAGTTGGTTCCTGGGCCATATTCTTAAAATAGAAAAATGACCAATTACAGCTTTGCCAAAACTACATTTGGTGTAATCCAGAGAATATGTTTTTAAGTGTCTGAAGGACTCAGCCACAGGAATCTCGATGGTACCAGCCAAGATATCTGAGGTCCAAGGATGGCAAAACCCAGGGACCATTTAGTACTCATGGGGGATTCCAGCTAAATAGAAGCTGGGATTTGGACATGTCTGGGCAGGTCTGCTGAATATGCAGGGCAGGCATGCCTGGAGTCTATTTACATGACAACTTTTGGCTGAAGAATGAGTGTACCCTGATCTGAATGGAAAGTGGAATGGGAAGAACAGAAATGTGTCTGTCTTAGGACTCAGGTTTTGATAAATGTTCTTTAAGAAATGAGTTTATTAATTAAATAATATATCATCTTTTTATTTCTTGGAATTATACAATTTACGTTAGGATTTTTGATAGTTTGAAAATAGTTTATTGCTATCTTTAGGAGACTATAGATATGGTAGGCAATCATATCAAAATGAAAGAAGATTGATTTAATTTAGTTTACTACCTGGGATTAAATTGGGTGTGTGAGCAAAAGGACAAAAGGTATACATATTTTGTGGCTTTGGAAATATTGGTGGATTAGTGAATCTTTAAAAATTTCTATAGGAAATAGTGCATTTAAACTTGCTATTTTCAACTGTATACTCTTTCTACACCACCTAGAACTTTGTGAATTTTGTTAAATATTAACATGGCTGAAGTACTTTACAATTATATTTACCTTTAAAAGGTTTATTTTACATTTATTTATTTTTGAGAGACAGTGACAGAGCATAAGTGGGGGAGGGGCAGAGAGAGACTGAGACACAGAATCCAAAGCAGGCTCCAAGCTGTGCACAGAGCCTGACACAGGGCTCAAACTCACAAACCGTGAGATCATGACCTGAGCTAAAGTCAGACGCCCAACTGACTGAGCCACCCAGGAGCCCCTATTTACCTTTAATTTAAAAACTGTTCACAATTGTGCTTCTGGTCTTGATTAGTGCTATTCCTCATTCATTGCATTTTTTTTTTTAATTTTTTTTTCGACGTTTTTTATTTATTTTGGGACAGAGAGAGACAGAGCATGAACGGGGGACGGGCAGAGAGAGAGGGAGACACAGAATCGGAAACAGGCTCCAGGCTCTGAGCCATCAGCCCAGAGCCCGACGCGGGGCTCGAACTCACGGACCGCGAGATTGTGACCTGGCTGAAGTCGGACGCTCAACCGACTGCGCCACCCAGGCGCCCCATTCATTGCATTTTTAAGATAGAGTTTGGTTGATGAGCCACAGTTCCATCTTTGCTTTTCTTTAATTAGTAAGAATTATTATAATCTTAGAGAACGCTGATTGACTGACTTTTTAATGTGTCAGACACCCATCTAAGCACTTTACACATCGTATCTCATTTAAGCCTCACAGCATTATTATGAGGGAGACACTTTAATTATCCTGACTACATACATGGGGAAACTGAGGCACAGAAAGATTAAATTACTTGTCTAAATAACAGCTAGCAAGCAGTGGAGAAAACCAGGGCTTAGAGTGTTTGCGGTGTTTTAGCAAAGGTACTAATGACTCTACATTTTAAGATCATTACAGAAAAGAAAAGGCTGTTTCTCAGTTTGGGTATGGTTTAGGTGCCAGGAACTCTCTCATTGCCAATTTTGATTCTTCAGGTAGCCTTGGTAAAGTCACTGGAATTATTTTCCAGAGACTTTTGTTCATACAAATGATTTTTTAAATGACTCTGAGCTGTCATTTGCTTTCCTAGAGAATGAGAGAAGCAATGTACTACGCACCTCTCCTTCTTGAGAATGATTTTAGATTTTTAAACTTTTTATTTGCATATAAGTTCAAACTTACAGAAAAGTTGCAAAAATAAAGATAGCATTAAAAATACCATATACCTTTTACTCAAATTCTCTTTACTGTTTACATTTTACTCTAATTCTTTCCATTTGTGTGCTTTCTCTGAATACATATGGGGAAAAAACTAAAAAGTTATTTTTTTTCCTTTTAAATCATTTAAGGGTTAGTTACATACTTTGTGGCCCTTTCTCCTTAATACCTTGATGTGTATTTCCCGCGTATAGGGATAATCTCTTTTGTGACTACATTATAGTAATAAATTTTAGTAAATTCAACATTGATTCAATACTTTAATCTATGAACAGTATTCCAATTTGTCAATTGGCCCATTAACATTATCTATAGCATTTTCCTCCTTGGGTACAGGATCTAGTCCAAGGTCAGTTACTGCATTTAGCTGTCATATTTGAGAATAACTCTAATTATGCCAGATTTTATTTTTATCATATTCTAGAAACCATCTCCACACAGCATATAAAAATCTTAATTTAGGATGACAGCTGATGAAAATTAGACTTCTGATAGATTTTTTTTGCTATTACTTGATATTTTAGAATCCCTAATGATGATTAGGATGTAGTCATACTAATTAAAACTAGTTTTAATGAGTTAACTAGCTACCAGCAACTGTTTCTATTATATTGTATGCCTAAGCTAAAGAAAATTAGATTTTTTTAGACATTTTGAATCATAGTTGAAAATCTAACAATAGCTTAATGATATTGATCTAATTTTAAGTTTAGAAGAGACTTCTATTTTTTTGGTACTAATTAGTTTAATACAGCATTACTGAAAAATAGGAAACTCCAAGAAGGAAAATGTGATACTGTCTAGTGTCTGAAAGGAATGATTGATGCTAACAAATATAAAATATAAATTTTAAATAATCAGGATATTGTTTAAAAGGCAAGCTGTTGACTTTATCACTCCCCCTTGCTAAGACACACATTGGTGCCAGTTAAATCTGACATTTTTACTCTGATCATCAATGGCAGCTTTAAAGCGTCTGTAGTATCCCAGGACAAAGTAAGAAATCAACTCCAGGAAGGGCTGTGAAACTGTATCTGCTGGCTCTTTCCTTTCCCAAAAGCCCATCCCCAGTGGCATGCCAGTAGCTTCTGGGCACTGGAGAAGTTATGACCCTGTCTTCGCTGGGGTTAATGGCAGCCTGTTGGTCTTCTGCACCTCCCTTTCACCTTTCCCTGGGAAACTGGGGCTGAAGGCTAACAAACCCTACAGGTTCCCAGTCATTATATAAACTGCCTACCCAAAAGGCCCTTCCGCCTCCACCAAATTTGGTGACCACAGTTGAGAGCCAAGAGTCTCCTATAATCATTGTTAATAGTTATATTAAGGAGGGTTTTCACAAAAGGGACATTTAAAAAAAATTTTGTTTTTAATTTTTATTTATTTTTGAGAGAGAGACAGAGCACAAGCAGGGTAGGGGTAGAGAGAGACGGAAACACAGAATCCAAAGTTGGCTCCGGGCTCCAAGTTGTCAGCACAGAGCCCAACACAGGGCTCGAAACCACAAGCTGGGAGATCATGACCTGAGCCGAAGTTGGACGCTTAACAGATTGAGCCACCCAGGCACCCTAAAAGATCCAAACTTAAAAGGATCTTGGGTCATGGTTTTTGAAAGAAAGATCGTTATCTACTTGTTGAGCAATGTTGGCAATATTGACTGTTCTTTGCTCTTTCCCTCCCACAGACCCAGTCCTCACTTCTTTGCATCTTGCATTCCTTTGATATTTTTAATATACTTAGGCAATGAATTAGCACTCAATGGATTGAAAAATTGTATTACCTTGTTATGTATTATGTGTAAGGACCACCAATTGATGCCAGTATGGAATCTTAGGCTCTAATAGTGGGACTCGTCTGTCTTAAAGTAACCTGCAAAATATTGACACACGGTCGAGTGTCATCAATCCTGATGAACCATGCATGTGGTTGTGGAAATCCACCTCTGCCTCATTCTCACCCCGAGTCCCAAGAACTCCAACACTAATGCCTAGTTCTGTCGTTGATATTCTGATTTCTAGAATGTGCTTGTCAAATATTAGGCTATTTTCATTTTTCCTTGGGATGCACTTTGTTTTTTAAAGATCTATGATCCATTTTATTTAGATGAAGGAAGATAAAGAAAGGGTTCCCCTGCTATGGAGAAGACCATATAAATGGACAGGCAAGATGATGGTGCTTTTAGGTATGTAGTCACTCTAGTCAACGGGTTGCTGGACCTCAGATCCCTTTATGTGTCAGACTCCACTGAGGTGATTTGCAATTTACCTTGCTTTGGAGCTTCTACTGTCCTGGCTCACTCTATTTCTTAGCAAATATATCATATGCACTTTAACTCAAAAGCCCAAACGACTTCTCTAACATCAACAATTGAGACCATTGGCTTTTTAAAATTTTTTTATTTTTTCACTCATCATTTATTTACAAATACACATTATAACTTTTATATACATTGCACATTTACATGGTAGAAAAGTACAAAACTATATATTTAAATGAATTTATATTTAACTTGCCATGTTTGAAAATATAAAATTGCATCAGAAAAAAGTATTATGAAAAGCAAGAAACTTGAACTGATAAAGCTTTGATATAACTTTTAGCGACACGTTGTTTGAAAAGGAACTAATTTAAAAGGTACAGCAGAGTAGCTTACAGGAAACACCTAACAAAAGGTTGAATGTATAGCATTCCCTTCCTTCAGTCTCCGGATACCCATATCAATTTCTTTGGATTTGTAACATCTTAAAAGTACATTATTAGAATTCTAACATTTCTATCACCCCTTCTCTCCCAAATCATGACAAGAGAACTGAACTAGGAGTTTCCTCAAAGATGTATCCTCTGTACCTTCTATTTGAGTCAGTTATAATGCCTTTTGGTCAGTCAAGATTCCTTGTAAACAAAACCCGAGGGATCATGTATGTACAGAACAGGCAGCAGAGAATCCAATAAATAAAAAACATGACAGAAACTGACATGCAAGTTTGTTAAAGTGGAAAAGAGTCTAACAACAGTGAGATGAAGGGAGACAGATGAGTGAGTGAATAGTAAGGAATGGACTTAAATGGTTTACAAGGAAAAAAAAAAAAAAAGCTTTTACTTTACAAGCAAGAGACCTCACAATAAATAACAACTGCTCTTCCTTTCACGAATAAATTTCTTCAAAAACAAGGTGTACAGTCAACCAGACATTTTATGTATAAATTATAAAACATGACACAGTATAAATAAATGTCTACAAGTCTCAACTATGGGCCTCATCCAGTAGACCTCACAATGACTGCCTCTCCGTGTCCAATGAGTAACAAGGTGGCCTGGGAGAGAGCTCTAGGACAAACGTCCTTTATGTATAGTTTTCCCCCCAAATAAATAAGCATACACTTATTTACAGTATGGACAATATATTTTTTCTTTTCTTTTTTTTTTTTTTTTTTTTTTTTTTTTTGCCCAAAGGCTATATCAACACTGAACATTGGTGGAGGGTTTACCACTCTAGAATGGAAGATATAGGAAAGCTGTAGTCCTGGTCTTCATCTTCCTCTTCCTCCTCGGTGTCTTCCGAAATGGCTAGATGGGGGAATACAGGGGAGCTGTTGTTTAAATATGGACAACAACAGCGCAGAAGCAGCTCAGTGTATGTTTTCAAAGCCCTCTGAGACAGCCATATTACAGCGTTGCATTTTTATGTGACTTGCAGTAAGATGCTTTGTTTTTGGCATCTGCTGTTATGCAATAAGTTTAAAAAACATTTTTTTTAAACATTATCTATGAAGTCAAAAACTGCAGAAAGTTCTGAAGAATCAATGGCTCAGGTTTTACGGGCAGATTCCTGAAATTAGATAAAAAGCGCTCGTGTTCTAGGTATAACTGCTTTGGGTCCTTAATTCAGAGTTAGTAGAGGCAACTGCGAAAAGCAGCAGCCCATGTGTGATAATATACAGCTGTCTTTGAAAAAGAAAAAAAAAACAAAAAACTTTTGAAGCAGTTAGTTTAGATTCAAGTGTTAATAAAGCAAACGGCCAAGCACATTACTACAGCAAAAGAATTAAGGGCAAATGACTAGAGCTAGGTTTTTAGAGGCAAGCCCGTTGATGATCATTGGACAAGTCCTAACGCCGGGAAACATTCCAGGGAATTTTTCTGTGGACCACTGGATTGCTGGTGAAATTTAGCAGCTACCTAATTTAAATTTTTTTTTAACGTTTATTTTTGAGAGACAGAGACAGAGTGTGAGCAGGGGAGGGACAGAGAGTGAGGGAGACACAGATTTGGAAGCAGGCTCCAGGCTCTGAGCTGTTAGAGCCCCATGCGGGGCTCGAACCCACGAACCCACGAGCTGTGAGATCATGACCTGAGCCAAAGTCAGTCTCTTAACCGACTGAGCCACCCAGGTGCCCCTAGCAGCTACCCAATTTAAACAGAAATGGGCTTATGTTGGAAGGTTTTCGTGCTTTTGAGGTCTCCGTTCCCTAGGGCTTGCCTGGGAAGGCCTCACATTGCGGCGAAGGTTAGAAACTGTACTTACAGTTGCAAGATCCGGAGTGCTTGACTTCCAGCAGCACACCTGAGGAACAGGCAGCCTCCTTCATGGCACACTCACTGGCGTAAGTGGCATTGTCACTGGCACAGACAGGCTCCTCGGACTTACTCTCGGGGCACAGCTCATCGCAGAGGGAACACCGGCCTCTGCCAACCTTGAAATCCCATAAACACTTTTTTCCACCAGTGCACTGGATATCTTCACAGGACTTTGCTTCTAGGATATAATACACCTGTGATGAGTAAATTGCTTTCCCTCCTCTCCCTGTTTTTCCCTTTCTTTAGTCCTCTGTCAGTAAAGACAAACATATAGCTTATGATTTACTAACAGGATAATGGAGATCTCATGCAAAAATGCTTGATAATAAAACTGAAACTTAAACACACACGGTCCCTACACTCCCTACTAGTACACAAAAATAGTATTTTGGGGGAACAGGTTATCACAGTATCCTGGAATTAAATAAGGATTTCATTATTTCCCTCAAGTGAAATCTTTTGAAAAATAAAGAATTCCATCAGTATTAGAATCTGATAACAGATTTTCAGTAACTGTTAAGCAATTATTTCTTGCTTACAGCAAGTCTAGCACCTAAAAAATGTGTAAAATTGAGTGAATTCTAAGTTTTCCAAGACAGAAAGTTGTTTCCCATCTCTTGCTGGCATTTCAACATATATGCCAATGCTTCCAGAAGATAACTGTTTCCTTGAGGAATGCTGTGGTTACCACAGTTTACCCAAACTGGAGACTAGTTCCCCCTTCAGTGAAACTATGCATTATGGGGCAAATTTGGGCTTATTTGATTGACCTCACAGCTTTACCAGTAGAACAAGCCTTTCTGACCATGTTTCCACTTTTCCTTCCTTAATCCAGAATACCTACTGATACACTTTCCCTCATAGGCTAATCCAATCGATCTGCCCAGTAGGCAGGTAGCCTTCCTCAGGTGACAGGCACTGGAGTAGGTCACACCATCATTCCCACAGAGATACTGTTCAGAGGAGGTGGGCTCTGGGCAAATCCGGTTACACGTCACACAGTAAGCATTGTTAGTCTGGTCCACCACGCACGTGGAGCTGCCTGGACAGAAAACATCCCGACATGTCTCTGAAATAAAGAAGGAAAGAAATACACATTAATAATAGGCACTTCCTGGCTGTTCGGGAGTGAGCATTTGATATTATCAAGGAAATCATAAAAGGAAGCACCCAGCTTTTCAACAAGCACTTTGGGAACCCAGTGGTTTCAAGAGAAAATCTATGACCCTAGGTTGGTCCCGTCTGAGTTCTTAAGAAGTCTTCAGAACATTAAAAAAGTCTGCTTTGTTTTGCATCATCATCATTATTGGGCTCTTAGGGTGGACAATACCACACCCCAGGGGTCTTCCAGTGGGTCCACCTCAGGTGGAAAGCTGGAGCGGAGGGGAACCAGGGAGGACCTACTTTTACATTTGCCCTGGTACTGGACTTCCAGTTCCGGCTGCTCTTTACATCTGGCCTTGAGGAGTGCACATTCGTTGCGGTAGGTTTTCCCATCCAGCCCGCAGACTGGCCCTTTCCAGGTGATGTTGGAACAGTCTGGGGCGCAGACGCAGCGGGGTTTGTTCTTCTTGTTCATTCGGCACTTTTTCCCGGGTCCACAGTCCACATTCTCACATGTTTCTAAGGGTTGGAAAGAGGGATGGATCAAAGCCAGGGCCAGGCAGTATGCAAGTCAGCCAGGAGGGCTGTGGAGGCCTTGCAGGACCCTCCCTGTGGCCAAGAGTTCCCGCCAGAGGGGTCCAGCTCTCTCCTAGTAGTTGAGGAGGGGGTGGGGATGGGGGTCGGCACCCTATACTCAAATCTCTCTCAAAGAGTGCGAGTTGGTTGGCTCCACCACCACACTTGGCCAGTAAGTCCAGGAACCTCTGGCAACCATGTTTTGCTGGCAGTGTGTACCAGGCAAGATTCAACCCGAAAGTCTTACCGGGACTGCGGGAAGATAGAGGGAACCCACGAACGCACCCCAGCTGGGCAACGGGGAAGGTGAGGATAAGACGCCCTCTACTGAGGGCCTGGAAACTGGGGAGGAAGAGTCCTACCTTTACAGGGGATGCAGTTGGGGGCGCCCCCGTTGAAAATCATCCACTTGAAGAGCGTGTTGTCATTTACATCCTCCTCGGTCCACGAGGTGCTCAGGCGGCCGGTGCTGCAGCACTCCTCCTTGCTCAGTTCGGTCTTGTACAGGACCTGGCAGCGGCCGTTCTTCGCTTGGCGGAGCCAGCAATTCCCAGCTGCGAGGAGACAGGGGTGGGGAGGTGGGTGAGCGAGAGGAGAGGCGGAGTAGGGGGAGGGAGGGGGCGAGGTGGCGAGCTTGCGAGGGAAGGAGGAGACCCAGCGGGGATGGGGCGGGAGTGACTGTGGAGGAGTAGAGAGACATGGGAGAGAAAAGCAGAAAATAAATGGAAGGGAGTGAAGGGGTGGGGAAAGGGGGGCGGGGGAGACGGTTGAAGAGGTGGGAGGTGGGTGAGGGGGAAGGAGAGCGAGAAGCCAGAGCGCCCCAGCCATATCAATGTCAGTTACCAGTGACCCAGACACAACACGTGCAGCTTGCATTGACTTTTACTAGACTGTTTACTTTTATTCGTCCCATTTCATAACCTGCAGCGACTCGAAGAGCAGATTAAAGAACCTGACAAAAACAGGATGCGACGGATGTTTTTACATGTTGGTTTCATGTAGGCGGTACGAGTATTATTTGTGACAGAGGTTAAGAGAGTAGGAGAACTTGAGAGAGGGAGAGACCGACACAGACACACACAACAGGAACAGATCAAGCAAAAGGCACTTGTGAAAAATGAAAGCAAAAAAGCAGCCGGGCCCTGCCCGGAGCTGCCCCGCGCGGCCTCGAGGCGCAGCCCGCCCACCCGGCCCGTTTTGCAATCCGGCAGACCCAGAGGACGCCCGCGGCCACCGCGATCTTTCGAAATCTCCGAGGGCAGCTTTTCTCGGCGCCCACGTCCGCGGCACCCAGGCAGCGCCTCGCCCCGAAAGGTGAGGGCGGCGAGGGGGCAGTGCCCAGGGGGACAGCTCACAACACACTCAAAACGGTAACGCTAAAGAAGGAAAGTTACACGTCTGTCTCCAGAAAAGTGTAGAGGAAAAAAGAACAGGGGAGGGGGCGGCTTCCTACTATTTCACCGCAACATATACCTAGCTCATACCTACCGAGAGAAATCTTTGCAAGTACTTTCCCCTCCCCCCCTCCCCCCGCCTTCCCAGGTTCGCGTTTGGGTCAGGAAGTCTTCTTAGGAACCATCAATACAATTTGAACAATCATTGGACCGCAAGCTGCTATTATTATTATTTTTAAAAATTGTGTCCGAAGACTCACTGAAATAAATTTGATTAAAAAAAAAAAAAAAAACCAAACTTTAGAAATTTGCTCTTAATGCATCTCAGAAATTAAAGAAGTTGTGAGGTCCTTCCTCGCTGTTCTCCATAAAGTTAGTCGGAGGAATGAGGCACAGAGAAAAAAAAAATTGTGAACTACTCAAAACACTCCGGGGTAAATTTTTTTTTTTTTTTTTTTTTGCGGGGTTGGGGGGAAGGGGTTGGAAGAAGCATCCACTAGGCAGAAAACCACTTCACTCTAAAATTTTCAGCACCCACATCTCCAAGTTTGGGCAAAGTTGCTGAAACCACGTCCCCCGGCCACTGAAGAAATTTCAGTATCTACCCCCATCCCCCAGTCATTTTTTAAAGTATCCAAAAGATGTGGGAGGGAAAGAGGTTACAGTGCAAATGGATCGACTGAAATCTCCAGGCTACTGATGCCTGTCCCCTTCTTCAGAGCCAAAATAGGGGAGATAACATCTAAACTCATTATGTCCAGAACTTGGAGCATCTAACCCTAACTACTGAGAGAGGCTCCAGCTTACTCCCTTTCCTTTTAAAGGATAACCGCGCTCCCAACTCGGCTGGCAGTCCGAAAGTGTCACTGCCTTCAGTTTTCCCACTCCACTCCATCCCGGAGTCGCTAAGTTGGTCCAAAATCTTCCGAGAGCAGCGTTGCTTAGAACAGACCCGGTGCAGACGACAGTAAAGTACAAACCCCTGCCCGCAGCCGAGCCTCCCAGCGCATCCCCCCTCGCTTACCCTGGGCGCTGCGGTCCTCCATGAACTGGCAGAGCAGCAGCAGCAGGAGGCACAGCCCGCCGGGCTGGTGCCTGGGACCGACCATCGTGGGGGCAGACGCGGGGCGAGGAGTGCGGCGGCGCGGGGAGCGGGCGCGGCGGCGGGTGGCTCGGGCGAGCGGCGCGCGTCGCAAAGGCGAGCGGCGGAGGGCGCAGCGATCCCGGCGCAGCCCCGCGCTCGCCGCCGGCCGCCCGCGCGATTCAATGGACGTCAGAAGCCGGGCGCAGCCGCGCTTTAAATCTAGACGGGGGTCTCCGCGGTTTGCGGTGGGCGGTCTCCCAGTGTGTGGGGCAGTGGGAGGGCGGCCGCGAGCAAGGGTGTGCGCGGCTCCTTGGGGGTGGGGAGCTTTTAAAAGTTCAGTGTGAATCAGGTGACATTTCCCACCTTCTGGAAACCCTTCCCAATTATCTGTTGGAGGTGCCCGAAATCAAAGCGGCAGGAGGGGAATCGCCGAGTTCTTATTTGCGTAGGAGGGAGAGGGAGGGGGAAGGCGGCTGGGCGGGGGGTGGGGGCGACGCTTCGGGGGTGGGGAGTGGGGAAGAACACCCACTTCAAGTCCTGCACGCCGCCGCTCGCAGGCAACGCCGGCGCGTCCGGGGTGGCGTGTCTGTGTGAGTGTGTGAGAGAGTGTGTGTGTGTGTGTGTGTGTGTGTGTGTGTGTGTGTGTGTGTGTGTGTGTGTGTGTATGCAGGGGGGCGCGGTGGGGGCGCTGGAGGAGGAGGCGGCGGCGGCGGCGGCGGCGGGCGGAGCGGAGCTGTGGTGGTGGTGGGGGGGAACCCGGGAGTTTGTCTCTCCTCCCGCTCCTCCGCTCCTCCGCTCCAGAAAGACTTTGCAAACGCCCAGAGAGCCCGGAGCTGCTGAAATACCCGGGTGGCGGCCGGGTCGGAGCGCGCTGGCCCCGCCGCTCCGCCGGGGCGCGCGGCAGTTTTAGGCCCCCGCAGCCTGGGCGCGGGACCGGCGAGGTTTTGTGTCTGGGTCTGTGCGTGCTTGACTGTGCGGCCACCCCCCGTCCGGAGTTGGGGCTAAGAACCCCAGCGCCGGCGCCTTCCACCTTGGCTGAGCGGGGCCGAGACGCGGCCCTCGGTCTCGACGAGTCACAAGCAAACAAAAATGTTTAACACCTCGGGCCCGGCCTCCCCCCCCCGTCACAGTCTCGCCCTCTCCCTTTCTTTTCTCTCCTTTCACTTCGCGGCGTCTGGAGTCGGAGCCTGGAGCGGGGGCGCCGACGTAGGCGGTCTGCCCCCCCTTCCCGGCTCGGAGACTCCCCAGTTTCTGTCCTGTGTGCCTGTCTGTCTCTCTCAGTCTCCTTCTCAGCTCGCTCGCTCTCCCTCTCTCTCTCTCCCTCTCCCTCTCTCTGTCTCTCTCTCTCTCTCTCTGTCTCTCTCGGTTCGCAGAATAAAAAAGATTGCAACATCGATAATGAACTTCTGTAGCCTCAGTTTATTAAGCACAGTGCCTGGCATTCTTCGCTGAAAGTTGGCGGGTCTCTCATTTATAACATTTTTGGCACTGCTGAATGAAACTGAGGAGGCGATATTTCCTTTTATATAAAACGATTACTTCACGGAAAATGCTATATTGTTTATTCCAAAGCTGCCTTTTAAATTTCCATTCTTTTCGCTTCTGGAGCCCGAAGGACAACAGACAGCGAAGTATGCAGACAAAATTCTTGGACATTCGCAGGTCACTGGGATTTGTTCTTCCACGGATTTCAAATCCGCCCCTCTTCGCCCTCCCTCAAGCCTCCCCCCGCCAGACTGCCCCCCCATTCCTGCTTTCGCCTTCCCCCCACCTAACATCATCCCCCCCTTTCCACAACTGCAAATAACTCAGTGATAACAGATTTTTTTCCACCAACTGCAGGAGATAGTGCTAATCTTTTAATAAAAGATCCCATTACAATGGGATCTGTCTGGACAGACTATAATAGATCCCGAAATACAGCCGTGCTAATATTAGAAGACAGTTGTTTGGGTGCCTCTCAGACGGGCCCAAGCCCCCCTTTGAAAGTGGGCATGAATCACAAAGCCCCGCGGCCGCCGCACCTGCACCGCGCGCATTCGGTGCAGCAGGCTGGTAAAAACGGGTGACCTCGCCGCTGCTTTTCGCTTTATAATTACCGTCCTGAGGACGGGAGAGGAGGGGTGCGGGCGGTCTGGGGGTGGGGGGCTGGCTTTCTGCTGACTTCAGACGGCTCTGGGGTCTCCACATCCTTCTTAATATTTCCAGATTTATTCTTTCTCTCTCTCTCTCCTCCCTCTTCTCTCTTTCCCTCCCGTCCGCCCACTCCTTCTCTTTTCTCTTTCCCTCCCTCGTCCCCGAGTCTGCTCAAACCCCCCCCTCCCCTCTTTCTTTCCCGTCTTCCTTTCTTTCTTCCCTCCAACGCAGCATTAATGTAGAGTTGTTTAGTGCCCTCTAATGGCAGACGACATTAACAATTAATAGCAAACTGTCCCCATTGCGGGAGCTGCCCCTCAATGGCAGAGTTCCAAAGTTGAATTTATTTCTTCTTTATTCAGGGAGGTGGATATAGTGCTTATATATAGTAAAGTGCTGGAGGGAAACTTTGCTTCCTTCCCTTCAAGTCTTTTTTCCCAAGGATAACAGCCGGAAGAAAGGGGAAAGCTAACAATTACTGTTATTTGACTTGTGTGTGTGTGTGTAAAAATTTGTCTTAATAGCAGCAAGAGACACAGCTTTTGTTTTAGCTAGGTTTATCAAACCATGTATCTAGAATTGGAAAATTAGTTAGATATTCTAAATACATAAAAGATCTTGGATGGTGGATGGTTGGATCTTATGGCGGTGCTTTACCAATAGCCATTGAAAAATTTTAAGACCCAAAAGTAATTACACGAATTTGTATTTGTCTCCCTTTTAAAGACATTTATTGTTCCCAAATCTACTCTAGTCTCTTAAAGCTTGGAAAATCTAATTGCAGTTAGATTTTATAGCCTAGGACCATACAAAACATTAAAATGTTACTTGTGGTTGGCCATATATGAAGTCATCTTGCTTAGAGGAGTATAAGATAACATTTTAATCCATGGTTTATTTTCTCCATCCTTTTGGAAAGGTGATTCTAGAGACCATCATTTCTTCATATTTTATAACATATAACAATGAAAATGGTGATGTAGCTTGCATGTTCTTATTAGATTTAACTTGTTCAATTACATGTACATATACAGTATGTTAATATAAAGAGAGCATAACAGTTATATGCAATATGGCTTTTTTGGGGGGATCTATGTGACTAAATAAAACTTGTAATAGAGTCAGTTTTGGGGGGTTTAATAAAAATATTTATCTGGATTTTTGAGCAAAAGTATTTGGTTTATGTAGGTAGTTAATTTATACATAGAGAGACAACTGGTGTAGTAAACACTTCCTAAATTCATTTAATCCAAGGTGTGTCTACACAATTCTGTATGATGGGTAAGAAGTAAACATTCTGTTTCCATTTTATTTTTTGTCTACGTAATGCCAAATACTCGGACTGGTCATTTGACAAAATCAAGTGCATTGACTAGTTGCTTTGGCATCATGTAATTGTCTAGGCTGGCCAAAACAGACACAGGAGCTCTCCTTGTAAAAAAAAAAAAAAAGAAAAAAATGTCACCTCTCATAAGAGTGCTCCAGTACTAGAGGCGGACCCAATACAGGATTACTTCTCGCCCCAGTGAGGGTGGCCCTGCAGGTCAGGGTTGAGGTCACTAGCAAACACACTGTGGAAAACACAAATGCTGTGTTGCTTTTGCCCTTGTGAATAAGCAGCTTGGTGTTTGTTTAATGATACAAGCTCATCCTGTTTTTCAGCTGCACCTTGGATAGTATTGATCTGTTTGGGAGAATGTCTGCTCTGAATCGGCACAGATCAGTCATCAGAACTCTTGTTGGTCTGGGTTATCTTCTGGCCAATTCAAGGAAATGAGACATAGGTCAATACTGGTTCCATATGGGCCTCCTATGGGCATCAACAAGAGACCCATCCAATTTCTGTGGTATGAAATGCTATCACACCTGTTCAATGCCATCACAGAAAAACAGCTGCTATTTTTTTTTTTTTTTGCTGTTTTATCTCCTGTAAATGTTAAATATTGGGTTTGTGGATGTCTAAATGTCAAGGGGACATTTTAAAATAAAAATGCCTTCTTTCATTTTTGTTGTATGCCTCTAAGTTTGACTTCTTATTTTTTTCCTTTCTGCTCTGCCAAAAAAGTAAATGTAAATTATGAGAAACACAATAGGACCACTTTGTAACTGACTTTCTGGGCAGCACACAAAAAGACTGCTGTTCTCTGATTGTTTTTTTGTCAGCTTCAAAAGCTGTCTTCCTTCTGAAGTTTATAAATTTAAAATATTGGAGTTTAGCAAATGATTCAATCTAGCTCTGAAGATATCTACTTGAAATCATATGATTGTTGTTTGAGACCAGAACTGACCTGGTTAAATTTCAATCTCTAATAAGGGAATGTGTATGGAGGGGGTGGGATGAAGTTATGTATGGAAAATTTGAAAGTCATAAGCTGTGTAGCTTTTATTTTTTGCCTTAAAGTTAAGTGTTCAATTTTTTTGAAATTAGGTGTTTTGCAAAATGAATATTAAAATTTCAAATGCAAATAAATAATCTTGTAGAATTTAAACACTTGATAAGTAGGCTGAAGTGATTTTAAAATCAGATTTTGTTCTTCTAGGTACATAAACATCTACTTAATGCGTCATGGTTTGAAATTGTGCAACTTCATAGGCTGGAATGAGGATTTGAGTTAGGGTGGGGGATAATAGTTCTGTATTAGCTGAATTGTTGTAGAACTAAAAAGTTAAGAAATGTGAGTACATAAAAGCAATGTTTATCCAAGATGTCCAAACCAATTGATTAAGTTTTTAAAAAAGTCGTTAGAATATGTTTTTAATATAGTGCTGAGAAAATAATTGATTACCTGAACTTTTCTCTTTTCACTATTGCTTTGATGTTATGTAGAGCCAGTTATCATGGACATCTCGTTCTTTCTGATACTACCTGTCTCTGTATAACATTTTTTTTAAAGATTTTTTTTTGTAAGTAATCTCTATACCCAACATGGAGCCTGAACTCACAACCCTGAGATCAAGAGTTGCAAACTCTACCCACTAAGCCAGCCAGACACCCCTTTGTATGACATTTTTTAAAAAGTTTATTTGTTTATTTTGAGAGAGAGAGAGAGAGTGAGGGAGTGCATGCATGGGTGAGGGAGGGGCAGAGAGAAAGGGAGAGAGAGAATCCCAAGCAGGCTCTGCATTGTCAGCACAGAGACCCATGTGGGGCTTGAACTGACCAACCATGAGATCATGACCTGAACTGAGATCAAGAGTCATGCTTAACCAAATGAGCCACCCAGGCGCCCCTAGCACTTAAAAAAATTTTTTTTTAATGTTTATTTATTTTTGAGAGAAAGAGAGAGAATCAGAAGCATGCTCCAGGCTCTGAGCTGTCAGCACAGAGCCTGACATGGGGCTTGAACCCATGAACTGTGAGATCATGACCTGAACCAAAGTTGGATGCATAAATGACTGAGCCACCCAGGTGTGTCCCCAGCACTTTATTTTTAAAGATTTAAAAAATTTTTATATTATTTTTATTTAAACATTTTTTAAAAAAGATTTTGTTTATATTTTTGAGAGAGAGCATGACTGAGGGGAGGTTCAGTGGGGGACAGAGAGAGAGAGAGAGAGAATCCCAAGTAGGCTCCATGCTCAGTGTGGAACCCAACATGGGGCTTGATCCCATGACCTTGAGATCATGACCTGAGCCAAAATCAAGAGTTGGATGCTCAACCGACTAAGCCACCCAGGCGCCCCAATAATTAGGTTTTTTTTTAAGTGTTTGCCTATTTAATATTGCAGTCAGTAGTTGATGATTGCTGTCTGATCATCCATGTTGTCATCTCTGCTCATTTTTTATTTAACATGAATCCTATCTCATTTCCGATGTCAAATTTGCCCCAAAAGTAAAATATTATGTTTATGAAAGGTCCAGAGTTCACAAGGCAGTTTATACATGACTTTAGACATCCTATTGCGTCTTTATATACATTTTTAGTTAGTCATCTTTCCTCAAAGGGGAATTAATTCCAAATCCATTTTGTGTTTTGCCTTTGCACCTTTGTAAAAAATGAAATGATCTCATATGTGTGGATCTATTTCTGCGCTCTTTATTCTGTTTCATTGATCTGTTTGTTGATTTTATGGCATACCACATTGTCTTGATTATTGTGACTTTATAGTAAGTAATGAAGTCAGGTAGTATGGTTCCTCCAACTTTGTTTTTTTTCAAGATTGCTTTGGATATTCTGGCTACATTTTCATATATATTTTAGAATCTGCTTGTTGAATTCTACAAAAAAAGCTTGATGGAATTATGACGGGGATACATCAATTTGGGGAGAAATGATATTTTAACAATATTGAGTCTTCAAAACCATGAGCATGGTATATCTTTCCATTTACTTATGTTTTCTTTCATTTCTCTCAACTATGATTTGTAGATCTGTTTTGTATTTTGGCTGTCATTGAAAAACATGCTGAAGGATGATAAATGCAGTTTTCAGCTCTTCCCCTCAAAATAGCTCAATGGGTTACAAAGATTTTCTGGTGCAGGCTTATGCTTGTCTCATTTCCTAAAGTTGATTATCTATGACCAGTCAAAAATGTATCTAGCATACTTCCCAGGAGTGGTATGCTAACTCATTAAAATCTGTTGCATGGATTCTTTTAGTGTTTCTCTTAGATTATAGTCACTTCTTTAAATGACCAATTTCTGTCACAATGACATTTACACTTAAAGAGTGTTAGAAATCAAGGTGCCTAGGTGGCTCTGTGGTTAAGCGTCTGTCTTCGGCTCAGGTCACGATCTCATGGGTTTGTGAGTTCAAGCTCCACATCGGGCTCTGTGTTGCCAGCCTGGAGCCTGGAGCCTGCTTCAGATTCTATTCTCCCTGTGTCTCTGCCCCTCCCCTGCTCTTGCTCTGTCTCTCAAAAATAAATAAAACATTAAAAAAATAAAATGAGTGTTAAAAATGATCCTCTAATGGTTAGTGATTTGTTGAATATTATTTTATCATTTTTATGCGAAAAGACTCAAAGTATCATTATTCTTAAGTTTAAGCAGTGGAAACATGCAGTTGCCATTGAGCCAACATTTGGGTAGCAGTTACTTTCTGCCTTTATTTTTTTATTGGAGCGTTATGGCATCTTTTCATTCGTCATTGCTCTCCCTGATTCATTCATCCTCCCCATAGTTTCCTTTCCTCTTATATCTCATTTTCCATCCACCAGAAGAAGTAGTACTATAACCTAAAATTGTACCTTTTGCAGCATGTATTGGTTTATTTTTTTTCATGTAAATGTTACATTTAAAAGTAAACTATACTTTGTATTGTTTATCCAACCGTACTATTAAATATTTAACAATGGGTTGAGGTCAAATGGTGATGACACAACATGTGGAAATACGGGACAGATGATGCATTAAGTGTTGAAATAAATTATTTCAACACATGGCGAGACTTGCTATTTTTTGGATTAGAATATGAATATATATATTATGAACATTTGTAAAGGAATGACTTAGAGACAGTCTTGGTCAATGTGTGCTTAATAATCTCCCACCAATGGCCACTCTTTAGCAATATAAAATTGTTAGTATGTAAAGGAGACTCATTTATTTGGTTTTCCAATACATGAGATAAATGATTATTCTGAACTGGTCTCGTGCATTTTCCTTGCAAATAAGGATATGAAAATCATCAACAGGAACCATGTGTTAATGGCTCACATGCTGGGCAGATGGAAACACAGTGTAGAAGAACCATTTAGTTGAGATCATTTTGGCCTCAAGACTTCTAATCTTTGCTTTAACAGAAAACATTGCTTTGGCCAGCCAGATGACACAACCATCACACTGTCAACATTTTCATTTTTGCCAGAGCACCAGATTTCCTGAAGAAATGTTTAGGCAGTGATCCCTAACTTTTTCTTATTCACAGTCCCTCTGAGAAGCTATTGGAAGATATGAACCATCTCCCCAGAACAGTGCACAGACACAAGCACATATACACCCACCCAAAATTTTGCCTTCATTTTTAAGGAGGCCATAAACATTTAAAAGTGCATGCATAGATCCTCTAGGGTTCCATGAACTCCAGATCACAAACCCTGATTTTGAAAGATTCAACTGCTAAATGGGCTGATTATTCTTCCAGTATACCCTAATCAGTCTACTTGCTTTTCAAGAACACTTCAGACCTCAGTCAGTGTGCCTTCTCTGGAACAATTCCATGTATTAGAGTGTCTTACAAAATTAACCAGTGTCACCATTGTAGCAACTGTCTTGAGAGAGTTCAAAACAGACACACATACTCCAAAATACATCTGTCTATTATTTCGTTCTTTAATAATATGTATTAAGTGCCTATTCCATGCCAGGCACATGCAATATATCATCTCAGTTTTCTTAACTATCTGTTCAGATAGATATATATATATTTTTCAACACTGTGCTATGAGACTCATTCATACTGTTGTGTGTAACAGTTTATACTTTTTCATTAAATGAATGTATCACCATTTATTCATTCTGTTTTTGAAGTTCATTTGAGTTGATTCAGTTTTGACTATTATGATAATGTTGATATAAATATTCTTGTACTGTATTTGGTGCACATTTAAACACTGAAGTATATACAGTTAGGTCTATGCCTAGGAGTGGATTGTTGAGTCAGAGGTTCATCCATGTTGTTGTGAGCCAGTAGTTTATTCCTTTTTATTGCTAAACAGTATTCCATTTTTGTGAAAATACTGCAATTTGTTTGTTTGTTCACTTTTTGGTGGACATTTGAGTCATTTCCACTTTGGGACTATTGCAAATAAAACTATGAATATTCATCTTTTTGTGAACATATATTTTCACTTCTCTTGGGTGGCTGTGGAATATCTAGGAGTGAAATTGCTGGATCATAAAATAAACATGTAGTTAACTTTATAAGAAACTGTCAAATGTTTTCTAAAGTAGCTATGCTATTTTATACTCTTACCAGAAAAGTAGGAAGATTTTAGTCGCTGTGCCTCCCCACCAATATCCTCAGTTTTCCCAGTTTTAAACATTTGAGTGAGTGTGAAATGATATATCATTGTGGGTTTTTTTACATTTAAAAAAATGTTTATTGATTTATTTTGAGGGAGAAAGAGTGTGTGCATGAGCAGTGGAGGGGCAAAGAGAGAGGGAGAGAGTGAATCTCAAGCAGGCTTTCTGCTGTCAGTGCAGAGCCCAATACGGGGCTCAGTCTCATGACTGTGAGATCGTGAGTTGAGCCAAAATCAAGAATTGGATGCTTAACCAACTGGGCCACTTAGGCTCCCCAACATTCTGGTTTTACTTTGAATTTCCCTAAATGACTAGGTGAGGACCTTTTTACGTGTTTACCGGCCACTTACATCGATTCTGTTGTAAAATATCTGCCCAAGTGTTTTGCCCATATATTTTATACCAGGTAGGTATTATTATCACCATTTCCTAGATCCCTCCAGAAAACATAAAAATGGCTGAGTCAGGAAAACTCTATAGCCCAGCATTTAGGGACGGATTGTTACTGTAGGATTTCCAAGGAGTAATGAGAAAAAGAAATTGCTCTGTGATTACTACTGTATTCTAAGCAATTTAACATAATTTTACAGATAATTTTTTTATACCTAGATTACTCATAAAATCTGCACTTGAAGCACACAAAATATGTTAACAAAAATAGCCCCAAACCTTTTTGTGGCTTAGTTTCCAATATAATTTCAACACATATTTATTAAATATCTGTTATGTTCTCCAGATCCTGTGATGCGGATAGAGGAGCAAATATGATAAATCTAGTTGCAGCTTTCTTGGAATTTTGGAATAACAGAAAAGGCAGATATTAAATCAGTGTGTGTAATAAATTGTGAAGAAGATGGCAGGGAAGATCTTCCTGATGAAGTGACATTTAGCTGAGACCTTACATGTGAGGAGGGGTTGGCCAGGAGAAGGTGGTGCTTGAGGGAGATAGTGGAATAATATTTGTAAAGTTCAGGAGGAAAGAGAGGAATCATTTGAAGAACTAAAAGAAATTTGGTGATGACCAAAGCACATACTTTGAGAGGAAGAGTGGAAATTGAGGAGATGGAAGAAGTTGATGGCACAGATTACGTAAACTATTGTAAAAACCTTGGGTTTATTGGTTTTCCAGAGGAAATCTATGGGAATATTTTAAGTAAGGAATATTTAAGTAAGTGCCATTTTTCACTTAAAAATGCTCTCTCTGTATGAACTATAGAGATAGATTTAGAAGGCACTAGCCATGGAGAAAGGCCACCTTTTAGAATGACATCCCAGTAGCAGAACTCTATCAGGTGGTGAGACTTGGGTTAAAGACAAAGATTCATGACATGATTAAAAAGTAGAATCCATAGGTTCTATTGATTGACTGAATGTGGGGGATAAAAGAAAAGGAGGAGACAAGGATGACTCTTGGGTTTCCAGTATGAATAAATGAGTGAGTGGTGGTATCATTTCCAGAGATAGATGATAATGGAGAAGGGGCAGGTTTTTATTTGGTACTGTGTTTTTTTTTTTTTTTTTTTTTTCAACGTTTATTTATTTTTGGGACAGAGAGAGACAGAGCATGAACGGGGGAGGAGCAGAGAGAGAGGGAGACACAGAATCGGGAACAGGCTCCAGGCTCTGAGCCATCAGCCCAGAGCCTGATGCGGGGCTCGAACTCACGGACCGCGAGATCGTGACCTGGCTGAAGTCGGACGCTTAACCGACTGCGCCACCCAGGCGCCCATATTTGGTACTGTGTTTAAGGATCCTATGGGACTCAAGAAATTTTGAATGCTCTAGATTGCCAAGCTTATCTTTTTTTTTTTTAAGTTTATTTATTTTGAGAGAGAGAAAGAGAAAGCACAAACAGAGGAGGGACAGAGAGAGACAGAGAGAGGGGATGCAGAATCCCAAGCAAGCTCTGCTCTGTCAGTGCTGAGCCCAATGTGGCGCTTGACCCCACAAACCATGAGATCATGACCTGAGCTGAAACCCAGTGTTGAATGCCTAGCTGACTGAGCCACCCAAGTGCCCCGCCAAGCTTATCTTTATGAATAAATCTATTATGGGTAACAAAGATTAGTTTTCTTTTCTCACCCTGGAAACAGCCAGATCTACTTAGATATGACTAATTACAACCAAGAATACAAAGCATTTTGGGATGAACTAACCAAACAAATGAATGAGAATGGGTGGTTGTTTCATAGACCAATACCCAAGAAAATACATATTCCCCTTTGCACTTTTTTTAAAAACCATTTTTAAAAAATGTTTATTTATTTTTGAGAGAAAGAGAGTGCAAGCAGGGGAGGGGCAGAGAGAGAGCGGGAGAGAGAATTCCAAGCACGGTTCCCACTGTCATCACAGAGCCCAATGTGGGGCTTGATCCCACGACCCTGGGATCATGGCCTGAGCTAAAATCGAGAGTTGGATGCTCAACTGAGTGAGCCAGCCAGCCCCTCCCCCAAACGCCCACCTCTTTGCACTTTTTAAGTACTAACTTTAAAGGGTAGCAGCAACTCAAGATACAAGACTTATACAAGGATAGGATGAAAGGGGACCAAGCACCCTCTCAAGATATACAACTGTGTGGGAATCTTTGTCCTGTGTAAAGTGATCTCAGTCTCCAGTAGGCATTACCATCTCGGATGCAGTGCCTGGAGTGGGATGTAGAGAATGGAAGATGAGAAATCCATCTCCAGCTATCTCTGACATTTATTCACACATTAAACAGTATTTGTTGTGTGTAAAGAATTAACTGAGTATAATTGAGTACCAATTGACAGTGAAATCATTAGATGTATGATTGATGGGGAATTGACATTTATATGGTGCCAAGGAAATCAGACAAGTTCCTAATTTAAGAGAGAAACCACAGCAGAATGGAGGATCAGGCTGCTGTCATCCAAATCCCCTTGTGAATCTTTGTATCACAAAGGTAGGGCAATCAGCTATAGGTGTATCCTGATGTAATGGAATGCAAAGAAATAACATCACCTATGTTGAATTATAGTCCAAAATGTGTAAATCAAATGTGATCAAGATATTGGCTCTAAATCATCATTTATAGGAGATTCAGGAGCTAGAAGAACTATACCTCCAGGATACTATCAAATTCAGAAGGTGAGTCGTTCTACAGAAAAACTGACATGATATCAATAATGGAAGATTACAGATAACTACCCCCTTCCATCCCCCAGATAGCTGGTCCTGAGAAAGATTTTAGATTATTCTGTGGGACTGAGCAACTAGTCACAGTAAAGGTGATGTCAGCTGGATAATGCATCTTTGTATAAACTCTCCTTTCCCTCTCTCTTCTATCCCTCACTATTCACTCCTGAACCACACTCTCCACTAAAGACCTTGGACTTAAGCCTTCTTTCAGGTTTTGCTTTCTAGGGGACCCACACTAAAACTGAGAACAAGTGAAACACTGCTAACAGGTTTAAGGAACCAATGAGGCCATTAGATTATATAGTATTTTTTTATGTATTCAACTTTTTGGCTTAGTTTGGATGATGTTTACACATATACTCTTCCTAAGATTATAGGACAAAGATGACAACTAGGTAAATTTGATTTAACGAGAGCTGAAAAGGATTCTAAGGCTATAAACAATTAGCAATATCTATTTTGGCTACCACATGGAAGTGTGTCATTTACCCATGTTTGTCATCCTTAGACTAAAAGATAAAGGTGATTAAGGTGTCATACAAATCCACTGGGATGAGAGGTAATTACATACACTGAGAGAGGGGAGAAAGGGTCACTGTTTTCAGGTGATATAGACAGTGTTTAATGGGCATTTTCCCCCACAGCCTCTTTGACCCCATCATCTAATGTTCTTTATTTCTCCACAATCTTACTGGTTTTCAAACATGCTCCTCTCCTACAATCTTTACATTTGTTGCTCCTTCTACCTTTTACTGTAGAGATGTGCATGGCTTGCTCCCTTACTCCCTTCTGGTTTCTGCTCAAATATTAGGGAGGATATCTATCTATCTATCTATCTATCTATCTATCTATGATATATAACAAAAGTTGATGATAAATTATATGTATTTATAAGCAGGGCTATTGATTATTTTGAAACCTAGTTTATACTGCAGAGGCAGAATAAATGCTTATGTTTTCCTCCTTTACATTTTTTTCAAAGTAAGGTGTTGGTCAAATGGCTATTTCAAGTGATGTTGATGATTTCAGGGTTTTTTTTTGAATTTTTTTTTCTTTCTAAAAGATTAGTTCTCAAAGAATATATTTATGAGCTCATGAATAGTCATAGATTTGGTGATTTTCCATCAACTACAATCATTGTTTTTTTACAGCTTAAGTCATCATAATTTTGGTCAGTGGAAGTCCCTTCAAAGTAGGTAGCCTCTGTTTCCTTTTCATGCAATCCTATTAATCTTGAAAAATTTATTTGCTTTATGGCACACATTGTCCTAGACCTTATATCTTTGCTGCTGTGTAGGCATGGAATCAGTCTTTCTTTAAGGAGCCCTGTTTTGTTTTTTATTTTTTTATTTTTTTTTTTTTTTTAAATTTTTTTTTTTTTTCAACGTTTATTTATTTTTGGGACAGAGAGATACAGAGCATGAGCGGGGGAGGGGCAGAGAGAGAGGGAGACACAGAATCGGAAACAGGCTCCAGGCTCTGAGCCATCAGCCCAGAGCCTGACGCGGGGCTCGAACTCCCGGACCGCGAGATCGTGACCTGGCTGAAGTCGGACGCTTAACCGACTGCGCCACCCAGGCGCCCCTGTTTTGTTTTTTAAATATATTTATTAATTATTTTTTAAATTTGCATCCAAGTTAGTTAGCATATGGTGCAATAATGATTTCAAGAGTAGAATCCAGTGATTCACCCCCTATGTATAACACTCAGGGCTCATCCCAAAAGTCTTCTTTAATGCCCCTTGCCCATTTAGCCCATGACCCCACCCACACTGTCTCCAGCAATGCTCAGTTTGTTGTCTGTATTTAAAAGTTTCTTATGTTTTGTCCCCCTCCTTGTTTTTATACTATTTTTACTTCCTTTCCCTTATGTTCATCTGTTTGTTTTGTTTTAAATCGATAACGTTACTAGGGGTGAAAATCTGGGTGCTAGATGTGCTCATTGCTATGACAGTGACATTGGAAAATTTCTAGGAGATTTCAATGGATAGAGCTAGAGAAAAAAATTTATACATTAAAAGAATTTTGATTCTTTTTTGATATTTCCTATGCAGTTTAAAAAAAATAATGGTTTCATTGTGGTATAATTCACTTATCATGAAATTCACTCTCAAAGGGTACAATTTTGTGGTTTGTAGAATATTCACAAACGTTACTATCATCTAATTCCCAAATGTTTTTATTACTCTAAGAAGAAACTCTGTACCCATTAGCAGTCACTCTTTTTCGTCTTTTCCCCTGGCCCTTGGCAATAAGTATTCTACTTACTGTCTCTGTGGATTTGCCTATTCTAGACATTTCATGTAAATGGAGTCATACTGTAGCCTTTTGTATCTAGATTCTTTTACTTAGCATAATGTTTTCAAGGTTCATCCATATTGTAGCCTGTACTGGTATTCCATTACTTTTTTATGGTTGAATAATATGTCATTGTGTGGATATGCCATATTTTGCTTTTCTATGCATCAGTTGATAGACATTTGGGTTGTTTCTGCTTTTTAGCTGTTACTTCTATGAACATACTCATACAAGTTTTTGTGTGATACATGTTTTCATTTATCTTGAGTTTATATATCTTGGAGTGGAATTACTGGATCATACGATAACGTTATGCTTAACTTTTGAGATGCTACCAAATCATTTTCCAAACAGTATTTTTTTTTTTTTTTATAAATTTTTTTTTTCAACGTTTTTTTTTTTTATTTATTTTTGGGACAGAGAGAGACAGAGCATGAACGGGGGAGGGGCAGAGAGAGAGGGAGACACAGAATCGGAAACAGGCTCCAGGCTCTGAGCCATCAGCCCAGAGCCTGACGCGGGGCTCGAACTCACAGACCGCGAGATCGTGACCTGGCTGAAGTTGGACGCCCAACCGACTGCGCCACCCAGGCGCCCCCAAACAGTATTTTTTTAATGTTTGTTTATTTGTTCTGAGAGAGAGATTGGCAGAGAGAGAGGGAGAGAGAGAACCCCAAACAGGCTCAGTGCTGTCAGCGCAGAGCCTGACCCAGGGGCTCAAACTCACCAACGGTGAAAATCATGACCTGAGCCGAAATCAAGAGCCCGACGTTCAACCAACTGAGCCCTCGAGTATTTTGGAAACTGTTCATACCACTTTATATTCCACCAGCAACATATGAATGTCCCAATTTCTCTACATGTTCCCCAACATTTGTTATTAACTGTCTTTTGGAATATAGCCATCTTAATAAGTGTGAAGTAATATCTATGTCCCCCCTCCCCCCTATAATAAATTCCTTTTGAAGCTAAAGTCATGTAAAGAGATTTTGTAGTGAGGAAACAAATGACAGCAATCTACAAATTTCAAAGTAAAACAATTTAAATGCACAAGAGTGAACTTTGGTACTGGTGGATGCGGCTGGGAAAAGTAGCTTGTAGAACTTGCAGCACAACATAAATAATCCATTTCAGGAAGAAATATATTTTTCAGGTAGAGTGAAAAGCTGTGAGATTACAAGAAGGTAACCTCCTATCAATACAGAAATATCCAAGTCTTGCAACTAAAGCATTGGAAGAATGAGTGGATAGGTTGGGAAGGGGTGATTTCTGAAGTTGAAGGTCATTTGGTTTTGTGTCCTGCTTTCTCATCTTTCTGGCTTTGATTTACATTTTCTCATTCAGTTTTCAAATTACATTACATTAGGGGTGCTTGGGTGGTTTAGTCTGACTTTGACTTGGGTCATGATCTCATGGTTTGTGGGTTTGAACCCTGTATCCGGCTCTGTGCTGTTAGTGGGAAGCCCACTTGGGATCCCCTGTCCCCTTCTTTCTTTGCCCCTCCTCAACTCATGCTCTCTCTCAAAAAAATTAACATTAAAAATTACATTACATTAATTTATTATTTTGTAAATTTTAACTTAAATTTTTATTTTATAATGTTCATGGTACCATGAAAATCTTGATTCTTTATATTGTTAATAAATCACTTATCTTCCATTTCCTATGTTATAAAAAGTTTCCAAAGTCTTACTTTTTTATGTTACAAAAGATTCTAAAACCTTTTTTAAAAAATGTTTTCAGGGCACTTGGGTGGTTCAGTTGGTTAAGTGTCTGACTTCAGCTCAGATCATGATCTCACAGCTGGTTGGTTTGAGCCCCACATCGGGCTCTGTGCTGATAGCTCAGAGCCTGGAGCTTGCTTTGGGTTCTGTGTCTCCCTCTCTCTCTCTCTGTCCCTCCCCCTGCTCACGCTCTGTCTCTCTCTCCTTCAAAAATAAATAAACATTAAAAATAAAAATAAATCAATCAATGTTTCTTTTAGAATCGGTTCTTAGATTTTGGCCTTTTTTTGTTGTGGAGAGAAAGTTCTTTTTCACCAGGCTAGATTTGGAAAAGAGAAAGGAGAATTTACTGAAGCAGAAACACAGGAGAAGGGTAATGGTATATCTTGGTAGTTTTAAGCAAAACACATTTTTCCCCCTCAGTACAAAATAATATGTTTTACAGCAGAACATGTGGAAATATAGTAAAGGAGAAAATTAAAATCATATGTTTCCTTACCACCCAGAGATACTGATTATTAATGCTTTGGTGTATGTTCATCCAGAGTTTTTCCAAGTATAAAAGCAATAATTCAGAGCATCACCAATACCAGTCCAATCAGGCAGGCAGAACTTTGCCAACAAAGATCTAGGCATTCTGGAAATACTTCTGATTTCCCAAGATTCCTATCAATATGCAAGGTCTAGCTCTGAGAAGGAAGGCTGGCAGGAAGTAGTGTTCAGGGAAGGTTCTCAGCCTGCAGATTGAGTTTTGAGCAGGGTTCCAGGTCTGTCTATCAACAAAGAAAATATGGAGGACAGGATGGAAGGCTTGTGGGTCTGAGGAAACTGATCTATTGCCAAGCTCTACAAGAATGGTAGGGTTATGGCTTCTATGTGCATCTTTTTCCTGATAGGGCTATCTCAGGAAAGCAGACAGACTTGGCCTCCACCCATGGAGCTCATCAGAGGTTCCAACCTTGGATTCTGAGGAAGAGAGACAGGCAACTAAAACAAGGGCTAACATTGTGCAGGTTGAAAATGAGTATTTCTAATTATATTACACATTTTCTGGAAGAAAATCTTTAAAAGTATGTACTAACATGGTGATTTTTTTCATCTCAAGCTATTAGTGGGCTTAGTTGAGTATGTTAATGACTATTTTTAATGGTAGAAGCAGAAAATTGCATTGTGTTATGGGAAGCAATTGGAGATATTTGAGGAATGTGTGTTCTTGTTGCCCTTATAATAGCTAAAGAGCTTTTAGGTTTCAGCCAAAGTGTCCCCCCTCCTCCCCCCTCCGCCCCAGAAAATTCTAATAAGATGCAAGCTATACATCAGTGGAGAGCCTGGTCCAGTGGTGGGTGTTCAATAAATATTAAACACCAACAACAATCGTTGAAGTTTCCTATGTTATGTCTGCTCCAGAAAGGACTTCTTTAGCAGAACTATGGATTATGGATAGCCTGGAACTGCAAGAAAGAGAGACATAGAAACTTTGCCCACAGCCTAATCCCACACACCAATGTGTCAGAACAAAAGATTAGTATATGCAGTAACTCCCGCAGTCCTCCTGACACACTGAGCTGCCTTTTCTTGCTATTGGCCTTTTATGAATAAGCAGTTGAATCAGCCTGTGATAAGGCAACTGAGAAGTGCTGGCATTTTGAAAGGGATAACCTGTGAATATGGTCTTGGGTTTTACTTACATATTTACATCTCCCCAGGTCTAGCTGCAACTTGAGAAGAAGTTGGAAATAAGGAGATAAGTATTCTTTGGCCCAAATGAAGGGCAGAAGTCAGTCTCCCTTCTGATCTGCAGTCTGGATCTCATATCTGCCAGTTGAATCTCTATTGCATGCAGGACAAGTGCAGATTGTGCAACAGAGGGCCCCTGTGTGCATCTGACAGGAGAAGTTTGTTCCGAGTGTCATAGTGTTGCTTTCATCTTGATAGACTAGCACAGTCTGGGTGAAATGGTTGGGGGAGGGTGCTGGGGCAAAGAAAAATGCTCAGGTAGCTGAACAATGAAAGCTTACATGCTACGTGGACAGAAATGAAAGGAAGCACACAGATGGCTCAGTGAAACCACTGGTTAGCTGAAGCAATTGAGAAAGTGGAGTGGGGATTTCAGGAAAAAGAACATTTGTGAAGGCTGAAAACAATCAAGGGGATCAGGAACATGTACTGGAAAAGTGATGGGAAATACAGTAATGTGTCCATTAACCACAGCACCATCACCATCAATCATCTTTAGTCCATGATGAAAATTCAACTCTAGAGAGACCTGTCTTGGCTTGTGTCTATACTTCATGTTGAAGTATTTATTTTTGTTCTTAGTATTAGAAGATGCTGCCACTGACAGCATTACTATTCATGTGTGTGAATGGGGCTCAAAGCCGCTCCATTAATGACACACAGTCACATCTTGTCTAAGTACACATGTAGACAGTCTGTCTATCACCAGCGGTGGCTTTGCCTCTTCACCTGTGGGGCTGCATGAAATCTTGGTTGACAAAAGCTTCTGTACGTTTGAAGTGTGCGGCATCATTTATCTGTTGCCTGCTATGGCTCCCGGGAGTCGGAGGATATTCGGCATCGCTAACTGTTGAACTTCTACACATTCTTCCCACTTCTCTTTTGTTGACCCTGCTTCTAATCAAGCTTCTTTGGCTTGTGGTGGGTGCAGCTGCTGTGGTTAATGCATATGTCCAGGGACAGAGATTCAATGAGCACAGCTTAGACCCTGATGGAGTGACTACATTCTGGATCTTTGTTTTTGGCACTCATGTGTTTCCACTGATGTTAATTACGTCCCATGAGTGATGCTGTGGAGATTGCTGGGGGAAACAAGTGAGAGTCCAAGTTACTGCTCTTCCTTTGGAGGGATGCTTACTGTGCACAGGTTTACTTTAGTTGACAGCTTGGTGCCATGCCTTGGTCCTTTTGAGGTGATGTCTACAGAAAGGAATTTTTTGAAGGTGTCTTTTTTTGTTTGTTTGTTTGTTTTTTAAAGGCTACCCATGCATCTCTGAAAAAGTTGCCTAGGAGATGAAATTTGCATTTAATTCTTCCAGTGGATTTCTGGAAGTTTCCTTCATGAGGATGGTAACATCACCTCAGGCTTCAGATTACATTTTTACATTGGTATGATTTTGCATCATGTAGGACAAAATTCCATGTAATTGAATGTATTTTCTTGCACATTGGGTTTAGAAGTATAGTCACTGAATATATAGAAGTTCCTGAATGCACCAATGTTGTATGATACTGCCTTCTGTGCTGGCTTGATATTTAAGAGGATGCTGGGCATAGTCTGATTCTGGCTTTTAGAAATGTGGTTTTGTCTAGCACACTGCACAAATAGATGTACCCAAATTCAACTGGTGGTGGAGAGCAGATTTCATAGCTGGTGTAAAGTCTGCCACCAAATCTAACATGCTGGCTTCATTATTATTTTAGGAGTTTAGGGAAATTTTCTTGTCAGGATACCTACTTGTTAAGAATCTGGTGTAAGAATCCGAGTTAGGCTAACAGAATACCTTGAACCGATAGTATCAAAGATATTGAAATAAAGTGGGTCAGGATTAAGTTTAAGAATTAAGTTCTGCGATTTTTTAGGATCATCTCTGATACCACAGAACTTGGTCCTCTTGCTTCACTGAGGAAAAGAACATGTCTATAAGACAGATGTGACATTTGGATATTTGTTTTCTTTACCATATTCCATATTCTGCTTTAAATGAACTGTAATTTTTAATTGAAACTGTAAGTTTCCATATAGGTTTATATGGCTTGGTCAAAATAAAAATAAAAGAGATGAAGTATAGATAAAGGAAGATTTCTATTATTTATTAAGTAGAGTGGTTGATATGGGTGTAAAAATTAGAAAAAGTATATATTGAATAAATATGAAACATTCAGTGTATATAGAAATGAAATGTCTTATACATTTTGCAATAAATTGCAATATTAGGAAATTAAAGAAGGATATGCCTCCCTACTTTTAGGTATTATTTGAATTTTTGTAATCAATATATTAATTTTGTAAAGAAAAAATACATATGTTTATAAATTATCTTTGGTTATCTTTGAGGAAACCCCAAGCCCTATATAAAGTGAAGCAGCATTTTTTATGGATGCTCAGGTGCCTAAGGATAAAAGACACTTTTAGGCAGACTCTTGGTCAGATGAGAGAACCCTGAGTATTGGGGTTCATCAATCCTCGGAAATACAATTGAAGAGAATAAACACTAAGAGTTAACATGTTTAAATAAAAAATGAAGGTTGCCTATGCTCACAAATATGTGGCTATTCATTTTATTATACACATCTATTGTGACTCATGCCTTTGACCCACAAGGAAACAAAAGAAGACATAGATGTGATCTCATCCCTTAAGGATTATCTAATTAAGGTAGAGAGCACAGACCTGAACAGCAATGGACTTCTCCCAAAGCAACCTAAAGCCGAGTGCATAACAATGTGGTGAACATGATACACATAATTCAAAGGAATTCAAGATAGGAAAACACTTGGTGTGGATCTGTTAGCTTTATTAATCATGGTCATCACGTTTCCAAGAAAGGATCATTTGAAATCAACAAATCTAATTAAAAAAATAAACATAAAGTTGAATAAATCATAGTGTTCCCCAGAAGATTATAATTTTTATAGTCTCTAGAGATAAAATGCTATGGGAGGATGGAGGGATCAGTAATTAATTTTTCTGAAGACTTTCAAGTGTCATAACATATGGAAAAGACCTCAAAAGATGGGAATTACTTTATTACGAGAAGAATGGCTACGTGAATATTCCGGGCAAAAGCACAATAATAAGCAGTATAAATGTATGAAGAGCACTGGATTGCGGCGTAGGTCGTTGATTGGAGTTTGGGAAGATTAAATCGTGCAGGTACTAGAATGACATATTAAGACATTTAGACTCAGATCCTTAAAGTCATTAAAGGCCATGAAACACGACTACATCTGTAATGGTTACTATGAAGTACATACAAAAATTGTAAATCGCAAATTAAAACAACAGTTCCGGTAGGCGCAGGCGCAGTCCTGCCGCAAGGTACAGGATGCGCGCGCAGCGTTTTTGGCCGCCGCGGAAGTTGCCGAAGGGCTACTGAGAAAGACGCTTCTCGTCAGGATGGAATTTCCAGCCCTGTAAATCTGAGGGCCAGACCATGACCTGGTCAAACATGATCACCTTCTGTCTAGACTGGCAAAAGTATTCAAGCAGCATTCAAATTCCGCCCCCATTGCGGAACTTTGCCTTTGGAGATGGTGGAGCGTCCCAGACCTTTGTCACACTGCTTGAGTCATCTTTCGAGGCTCAAGGAGAGAGCTTAACGCTATTTCTGAAATTTCTAACAAGACGATGAAATGGACCAGCTCTGTCACCGTTCTTCCATCATCCCTCTTTTGAGACAGTGACAGTTCTGAATCTGAAGATATCTTCTTCAGTCCCTGTGGGACACACCGAGAGATTCCTCTGGGAGCAGACTCCCCAACTCGAAAAGCAGCCTGCAGATGAGCAGGCGAAGCCCCTCAGACGCAGAACAGGAGCCTGATGACCACCTGGCTTGAGGCTTTGCCTATCGGGGTGGTGCTGATGGAGAAGAGTGGACAGCACTGGAAGCTGGGATTCCTCCAGACCGGGTGACTAGGGCATTGTCTATAAAGGTACACGCCGTTCACAGGTGAGCCAGGCCATCTCCGAGTTACCGCAAAGGGAGGGGAACCCCCTTTTGAGACTAGGTAAGGAAGCCATAGCCCAGCTGCAGACCAGCCCCTGGACAGTTTTCTCTTAGACTGCAGGCAAATCTCTCCACCTACAGGGGTAATTAAGACACAATTAATATAACATAGAATTCACCATTTTACAGTGTACAATTCAGTGGGCTTTAGTATATTCATAATGTTGTGTAACCATCACGGATATCTAATTCCAGAGCATTTCCAACCCTGTACCTTTTAGTAGTCAGTTCCTAGTCTCTCTTCTCTCCAACCCTAGGCAACCACTAATCTAGTTTTTGTTTCTATGGATTTGCCGATTCTGGACGTTTTATGTAAATGGAATCATACGATGATTAAAAAAAAAAAGGCAAAACAAAACAAACAGAAAAAAAAGCCCAGTTAAAGAAAGCCTATGGAATAAACTCATAGCTTCTCAAACAGTTGCTGTTGACATTTCAGGCATGCCTATTTAATCACACCGCAGATCATTCTGACCAAAAGACATTACACAGTTTTTGGCACGCCAAACCCTTTCCTATATAATGCTGAAACCATAAATCTGAAAAATAATAGTTTAAATAGTAGTTTTATTTACAGTCACAGCTTTTTGCTAGATGTTGTACAAAAAAGAAAACCCCCAAAAGAAACATAAAAACGAAACAAAAGGCATAAGGAACAAGAAGTTCGCGATTTTACATAAAAGCTTTTGCTGGCTTCTATTCTTATTCTTATTCTTATTATTATTACTACTACTACTACTACTACCAGTTGCTCCTTAGCTTTTATTGAGTTCCTGCTAATGGGTTATATATCTATCTTTTGAAAATGTTTTACTCTAGAGAGAACACTAAAATGTAAAGATCTACCTTTTAAACAAACGTTTAAATGTATAATATAGTTGACTATAGGCACAGTGTTGTACAGCAGATCTCTAGAGCTTTTTTATTTTGCTTGATGAAACTTTATGCCAGTTGATTAGTAACTCCCTATTTCCTCCTCCCTACCATCTTCTGGCAAACACCATTCTGCTCTTTGATTCTATGAATTTGACTCTTTTAGATCCTATGTAAATGGATTCATGTAGTATGTGTCTTTCTGTGGCCTTATTACATTTAGTATAATGTCCTCAAAGTTCATGTTGCTGCATATTGCAGAATTTCCTTTTTTTTTTTTAAAGGCTGAATAGTATTCCATTTGTGTGTGTGTGTGTGTGTGTGTGTGTGTGTGTGTGTGTGTGTGTATATACACTATAGTTTCTTTGTCCATTCATCTGACATTTAGGTTGTTTCTACATCTTGGCTATTGTAAACAGTGCTGCAATGAACATAAGCATGCTAATATTTCCTTGAGATCCTGATTTCAATTTTTTTGGATAAATACCCAGAGTTGGGATTACTGCATCATATGGTAGTTCTGTTTTAATTTTTTTGAGGAACTTCTATACTGTTTTCCATAGTGGCTGCACCATTTTTGCATTTCTCCCAGCAGTGTACAAGGATTCCACTTTCCCCACATCCTTGCCAGTACTTGTTATCTTTCATTTTTCTGATAATAGCCATCCTGACAGGTGTGATGTTGTATCTCATTATGGTTTTGATTTGCATTTTCCTGACCATTAGTGACAGTGAGCATTTGTCATATACCTATTGGCTATTTGTAGGCCTTCTTTGAAGAAATAATGATGCAAGCTCTTATCCCATTTTTAAGTTGGGTTATTAGTTCTTTTTTTACTATTGAGTTGTGAAAATTCCTTATATATTTTTGTTATTAGCCCCTTATCAGCTTGATAGTTTGCACATATTTTCTCTCATCCTATATGTTGTCTTTTTATTCTATTGATTGTTTTCTTTGTTGTGCAAAGGCTTTTTAGTTTGATGTAGTCCCATTTATTTATTTATTTATTTATTTATTTATTTATTTATGCCTGTGCTTTTGGTGTCAAATCATTGCCAAGACCAATGTCATAAAGCTTTTCCTTTATGTTTTGTTCTAGGGTTCTACAGTTTCAGGTCTTACATTTAAGTCTTTATTTTGAGTTTATATTTTGTGTATGGTATAAGATAAGGATCCAGTTTCATTCTTTTGCATGTGGATATCTAGTTTTCCCAACAACACTTGTTGAAAGACTGTTCTTTCCCCTTTATGTATTCTTGGCACTCATGTTGCATATCAGTTGACAATATATGCATGGATTTATTTCTGAATTCTTTGGTCTATTTTATCGGTCTGTATGTCTGTCTTTATAATGATACCATTACTGTACTTTATAATGTATTTTGAAATCAGGAAGTGTGATACCTCCAGCTTTGTTGTTTTTTCTCAAGATTCATTTGGCTATTTGTGGTCTTGTGTGGTTCCATATGAATTGTAGAATTGTTTTTTCTATTTCTGTAACAACTGACATTGGAAGGGCATCTGGGTGGCTCAGTCAGCTAAGTGTCCAACTTAGGCTCAGGTCATGATCTCATGGTTTGTGAGTTCGAGCCCTGCGTTGGGCTCTGTGCTGACAGCTCAGAGCCTAGAGCCTGTTTCATATTCTGTCTCTGTCTCCCTGCCTCTCCCCTACTCGCTCTCTGTCTCTCTCTCAAATATAAAAAATAAAACATAAAAAGAAACTGACATTGGGATTTTGATAAGAATTACATAGAATCTATAGATCGCTTTGAATAGTTTGGACACTTTGACAATATTAGAGTAAGTAAAGTAAGTCCATATACTATTCCAAATGCTTTACCTATAGTACTATTTAAAATTTTTTCTAATTCTAATTTTTACTTTTTAAATAAACTGTTTATTGTAGAGTAGTTAAGATCTACATAAAAGTCACAAAGATAGTACAAAAAGTTCCACTTACCTGACATTTAATTTCCTCTATTATTAACATCTTAACATTAGTATGGTGCATTTGTCACAGTTAATGAATCAATATTGATATGTTATTATTAACAAAAGTCCATACTTTATTTGAATTGCCTTAGTTTTTTAAAAAAAATTTAAGTTTATTTATTTATTTTTGAGAGAGAGAATAAGTGGGGGACGGACAGAAAGGGAAGAAGAGAGAATCCCAAGCAGGCTCCACACTGTCAGTGAGGGGCCCAACACAGGGCTCAAACTCAAAACCATGAGATCATGACCTGAGCTGAAGAATCAGATGCTTAACCAACTGAGCCACCCAGGGGCCCCTGAATTTCCTTAGTTTTTATCTAATTTCTTTTTTCTATTCTAGTACCCACCCAGGATACCACAATACGTTTAGTCATCACATTTCCTTAGGCTCCTCTTGGCTCTGACGATTTATGGTAGTGTTCTTAATCATCACAATAATTCCATGTGGTAGGACTGTTATTCATTTATTTTTTTTTACAGATAAGGAAGCTGAGGCTAGGGTCATACGGTAAAGGGAGCCAACTCTGGAAATGTAGGCCAGAGCCCTGACTCTGAACCACTGCACTGCTCTGCACTACTTCTAACATTGGCTACTCAGTACAAGGTAAATAAATGTACAGCTGCACACCTAGATCATGATATAAGGCAGCATGTGATAAGTACTTCGCAGCCCCCAAAGGTAAAGGTTATTTCTGGTTTGTAGGAGTAGCGGAATTTGAGAAAGATTTTAACAATGAGATGATATTTGAGCTAGGCGCTGAGAATTGGGAGGAATAATTATATAATATTTTATAGTTCTTTTTAAATATGTTAGAATCCCTATTCTAATTTGTTTTTTTAAAAATGTTTATTTATTTATTTATTTTTGAGAGAGAGAGCTTGTGAGCAGGGGAGGGGTAAGAGAGAGAGAGGGACAGGAGACAGAGAATTCCAAGCAGTCTCTGGCTGTCAGTGCAGAGTCTGATGCGAGGCTGGAAATCACGAGCCATGCGATCATGACCTGAACCGAAATCAAGAGTCAGATGTTTAACCTACTAAGCCATCCAGGTGCCCCCTAGTTCATTTTTGCAGCATCTCCAGGGATGGATGAATGGATTTCTCCTGGAGCGAATGGCTTGAAGATGAGAAGTTTTAGGTCATGGTTTGATAAACTTTCAATATCTAAACAAAGTCATGTTATAGAATTTCACCTCTAAAAGGATAAAATTTAAAAAAATATGTTTTTTAACCTATGAATACTTAGTCTTAGAATTAGTTTGATCACATTCCCAAAATCCCAACCAATTGAAGATGAAGATGAGGTCAATTTTGTTTGATTAATGCATTGTTGATTCTTTTACACCATTCTGGCACTAGAAAGTATTGAATAAATATTTGTTGAATGAGTGAATGAACCTGATTCAATTCAGAGAGATGTTGGAAGATTTCTTGGTAATAACAGTTGGCAGGTGGAGGCTACTCACAGTTTCCCTTCTCAGATGAAAACACTGTTAGAGAATCCCAGCATCTTTTATGACTTGTACATATTCAGATTCTGTGGAGTCTCTAAAAAGGAGTAACAGAGAAGTTCTAGAGAGTCTTTACCCTTTTGCTCTTCCCACAGCTTTCCCAACTAGAAGCCTAACTCTCTGAATTTGTAAAAATTCATTCTCAGGATGTTCTAACAATATGTTCTATTAATAACTTTTCTAAAAGGTAAGAGGTAGGTCTTAGAATATAAAGGTTATTTATTTGAAATGAACTCTACTGAGCAATTATTTTTAAATGATAACTAGTAGCCTTACTTTGTATAAATTAACTGTGTTCACATGGGGTGGTGACAAGTGATTCATGATTGGTTTTATAAAGTACACTTTTAAAGAAAGTGCATTCATGTTCAGAGGAGAATGTGATAGGAATGTCATATACTTGATCTTTAGAGGTTTTGGGAAAATAAACAAAATTTCCAAATTTGGAAATGGTAATTTGATCAATGACAGGTAGGATTGAAAATATGCCCTATGGAATTATGACCCCTCCCCTCTGCCATCCCTTCCCCAACTAAAGGGATATGTTTAAAAAAGAACAATTAGCCAACTGAAAGTAGTCTTGGCTGATTAAATCTAATGGGGCACGAACCTGGAAAACTGCCCTCTAGTGGAGTTTATTGAAATTTAGGCCTAGAGGGTTCTAATAGAGATTTGTCTTACAGTCAAGGGTTCGATAAAATTCCATATCTTTTCTCAGATTTCTCTAAAGCAGTGATGGAAATGGCAGAAAGAATAGGGGTGCCTAGGTGGCTCACTTTGTTGAGTGTCCAACTTCAGCTCAGATCATGACCTAGAGCTGTGAGTTTGAACTGTGAGTTCAAGCGCCCATCAGGCTTGTAGCTGTCAGTGCAGAGCCTGCTTCAGATCATCTGTCCCCCTCTCCACTCTGCCCCTCCTCTGCTCTCTCTCTCTCTCAAAAATAAATAAACTTAAAGAAAAAGTAGAAAGAGTAAAGGTCAAATGTGACCCATAGAATATGCATTTAACATTTTATTATTCTTTCTTTTTGGTTATCAGCTCATGTTGGTTAAGACCTATGTTATACAAGTGGTTATAAATGTGTAAAAAAGATGTTATAACTCAAAATAAAATTAATAAAATAGAAAAACGTGTAGGTAATTAATCTTATGAAGAATAGAGGTATGGTCATTTACTATGTGGTGACTGGTTTTGATGTTTGATTTTGTCTGTAGTTGTCTAGACTACTTTGGACAGAATCTCAGGGTGGGGAGATGAATAAACCATAGTGATTCTTTTACCCAGTGAAGTTCTAGAATCTCTGAAATGATACAATGAGAGCCCTCTGAGAACAAAACCCTTTAGAATACAGGATAGGCACCTGAGGAGGACAAAAGAATATTCCGTGATGAAGGAGAGCAGCGATTGGGTAAATGGGGGATATCAAGCTGAACTTCAGGCTTTTCATGATTCTCCCCAAGGTCAGTCCCTAGAAGAGTTAGTGTTATTATGGTTAATGACTCTATGACTAGTTTCCCTCATCAAGAAAATGAGAGACATGAAAACCTTTTGGAGATGGCAGTACTAGCCCATTAGAATGCATTGAAAAACAAAGAATTCTCAGAGATAAACTCTCTTAACTGAGCCCCTAGGGGTTTCATTTGTGCTCGCTCTAGTGACATGTGGTGTAGATCCAGATATGTCCTGTGCCTTGTGATTGCAGTCTTTCTTTTGAAAACAGTTGCTGACAATCTGTCACTCCTTTGTTAGGGCTCAGTCCGTTTGAAAATGCTGGGTATCAGCTGCTGTTGCTGTAGGTCCATTTCTGTTTTCCAGCAGGTGGGTGTGTCTGTTTCTTTCCTTTCATCTCCATCCAGGCTTTCTTCTTTCAGACACTTTCCGGTTTGTCAAGCCAAGTATGCCTGTCATGTTGGAACCCAGCCCTGGGACACTCACCAACTTCTCTTTGTGTTAGTATCTCTCTTGACTATGTTTCCACTCTTCCTTATCTTCCTAAAGCCTACCAGTCCATTCATGTGGTCACCTACCTGTCCTATTCTCCTTAATGTGGGTGCTCAAAAACTGCCAGTTACCCTTGTAACCTCACCTCCTCTGTGTTTTCACTTCATTTAGACTTGCCTTGTGCTTTTCCACTGGGTCACTTTGGCCATTCCCTTTCTTTTCTTCTTCCTATTGTTTTTTGCATCAAGTCATACCAAGCCCTTCAACAGCTTCTCTGAACTGAAACTTTAGAGTTCAGTAGAAGACAGTAGGTTTCAGGCAGGCTGGGATTGGAATCTTACTTATTAGTAGCCCTGAAAATACTCATTCTGTCATAGAGGTGTAAAAAAATGGATTAGATAATATAGAAATATGCCAAGCACAACCCCCATAACCATAGATGTTCAACACAGAGTAGCTATTATTATTCATATTATTTTTGCATGAAAATGTTCCATGATATTATAGCCCACAGTGCTTTTCTGCCTTTGTATTTGTGTGGATTTTCTTGGATTTAGGGTTCCAAGAGAGGTGGGAGATTAAGATACAGCCCTTACTCATGTGACCCTAGAATAAGGGGACCATGAGCAAGAAGAGGAGCTGTGATCTATAAATATGCTATCCACTGCCTACTCAGGAGGGGGTTTCTCTCAGGATCAGGCCCCTAGTGATCTTTACCTGAGTGTTGAAGTGGTTCTCTCTTTGAGTCCAAACCATCCCCAGAGACATTTTCTTGCTGGAAGGCACATGGTTCCTTCAGTTCCACTTTGTTGGTTTAAAGCTTTGAAGTCTCAATTGGACCAGCTCAGAATGTCCTACCTGGTGGGACCATGGAGCCTCTACCATATTATGGGTTTTTGCTATGTCTTGGACCTGATGCCAACATAATTCTCCAGCTTTCTGATATGCTATTCCATTGCTGCTAATTTCTGCTGTTCTGCACAAGAATTCTCTAGATTGATGATTATGCTCCTGATTTGTTAATTTCTTTTTTTTTCTTTTTCTTTTTTTTTTTTTTTAACATTTACTTATTTTTTGAGACAGAGAGCATGAACAGGGGAGGGTCAGAGAAAGAGGGAGACACAGAATCTGAAACAGGCTCCAGGCTCTGAGCTGTCAGCACAGAGCCCTATGCGGGGCTCGAACCCACGGACCACGAGATCATGACCTGAGCCGAAGTTGGACGCTTAACCGACTGAGCCACCCAGGCGCCCCTGTTAATTTCTGAGATCCCCCAGGAATGAACTTCTGGTATAGTCTACTCTTCCCTTTTCAACTTCCAAACTATAACATGAGCATAAATACTTACACCTAGGAATCTCTGATTGGTGTCACCCTACAAGCCACAGCCTCTCACATATGTTCTAATCCAGGGGTTCTCAAAGTGTTACCATACAGGGGAGCTTTTTCCATGAAATTCTTCTATGTCCTACCTTTCACACTCTCTCTGTTAAAGGTTACTATTGGGAACCCCAATAGACTTTAAGAATGTTGAGAAGGAACACAGATTGATTAGAACTCTTTGATAGAGTGAGAAAGAAGTTTCTTATTTTTCCAGTTTTGTTGAGATATAATTGACATATAACGTTGTATAAACTTAAGGTGTACAAAATGATGATTTGATACTTGTAAATATTATGAAATGATTGTCAGAGTAAGGTTAGTTAACACCTGCATCATCTCACATAAATACCTTTGTGTGTGTGTATGTTGTGAGAACATTTAAAATTTAGTCTCTTAGCAACTTTTAGATATATAATACAGTATTATTATTATAGTTATATATTAACTGTAGTCACCATACTGTACATTAGATCCACAGAACTTATTAATCTTATACCTGGAAGTTTTTACCCTTTGATGAACATCTCCCTATCTCCCCAACTCCCATCTCCTGATAACCACCATTCTACTCTCTGTTTCTATGACTTTGGCTTTTTAAATATTTCACATATAAGTGATATATGCCATTTGACATTCTCTGTCTGACTTATTTCACTTAGCATAATGCCCTCAAGTTTTATCCATGTTGTTAGAAATGGCAAAATATCCTTTTTTCTCCTCATGGCTCAATAATATTCTATTGTATGTATATATTCCACATTTTCTATATCCATTCATCTGTAGATAGACACTTAAATTGTTTCTATGTCTTGGTTTGTTCTAAATAATGCTGCAGTGAACATGAGAGTGCAGATACCTATTCAAGATCCTGATTTCATTTCCTTTGGTTATGTACTCAGAGGTGTTATTACGGGATCATATGGTCATTCTATTTTCAATTTTTTGAGGAACCTTCATACTGTTTTCCATAGTGGCTGCACCAATTTACATTCCCACAAACAGTGCACAAAAGTCCCTTTGTCTTCACATCTCTTCGGTATTGTTATCTATCATTTTAGTAATAGCCATTCTAACCGTTGTGAAGTGACATATCCTTATGGTTTTGATTTGCATTTCTCTTATGATTAATGATGTTGAGCATCTTTTCATGTATTTTTTGGCCACTTGTATGTTTTCATTGGAAAAATGTCTATTCAGATCCTCTGCTCATTTTTTAATTGGACTGTTTGTTTTTTTGCTGTTGAGTTGTATGAGTTCCTTATGTATTTTGGATATTAACTCCTTGTTAGATGGTTTGCAACTGTTTTCTCTCATTTCATAGATTACCTTTTCATTTTGTTGATTGTTTCTTTTCCTATTCAGAAGCTTTTTAGTTTGATGTAGTCCCATTTGTTGAAATAAATCCATGCATACCCTGGACATATTGCAGGTTTGGTTACAGACTATCCCAATAAAGTGAATATTGCAGTAAAGTGAGTCAAATGAATTTTTTGGTTTCTCAGTGCCTATAAAAGTTATGTTTACACTATACTATAGTCTATTAAATGTGATAGCATTATGTTTAAAGAATGTATACATCTTAGTTAAAAATACTTTATTGCTAAAGAATGCTAACCATCATCTGAGCTTTCAGGGAGTCTTAATCTTTTTGTTGGTAGAGGGTGTTGTCTCAGTGTGGATGGCTGCTAACTGATCAGGGTGCTGGCTGCTGAAGGTTGGGGGTGGCCATGGCAATTGCTTAAAATAAGACAACAATGGAGTTTAACTCATTGATTGACTCTTCCTTTCATGAATGATTTCTTTGTAGCATGTGATGCTGTTTGATAGCATTTCACTCATAGAACTTCTTTCAAAATTGGAGTCAGTCCTCTCAAATTCTGCCATTGATTTATCAACTAAGTTTATGTTCTAAATCCTTTGTTGTCATTTCAACAATCTTTATAGCATCTTCCAGGAGTAGATTCCATCTCAAGAAACTACTTTATTTGCTCATTCATGAGAAGCAATTCCTCATCTCTAAAAGTTTTATTATGAGATGGCAGTCACATCCTCAGGCTCCATTTCTAATTCTAATTCTCTTGCTATTTCCAGCACACCTGCACTTACTTTCTTCTCTGAAGTCTTGAATTTCTCAAAATCATCCATGAGGGTTGGGATCAACTTCTTTTAAACTCCTGTTATTTTGATCTCTTTCTATGAATCACGACTGTTCTTAGTGGCATCTAGAATGGTGGTCAATCCTTTCTAGAAGGTTTTCACTTTACTCTGCCCAGATTCATTAGAGGAATCACTATCTATGGCAACTATAGCCTTACAAAGTGTATTTATTTATTTTTTAAATTTTTTAAATGTTTATTTATTTTTAATGTTTATTTTTGAGAGAGAGAGAGAGAGAGCACAAGTTGGGGAGGGGCAGAGAGAGAGGGAGACACAGAATCCGAAGCAGGCTCCAGGCTCTGAGCCATCAGCACAGAGCATGATGTGGGGCTCGAACCCACAAACCCTGAGATCATGACCTGAGCTGAAGTCAGTCGCTCAACTGACTGAGCCACCCAGGCACCCCTCTTTTTTTCATGTTTATTTATTTGACAGAGAGAGAGAGAGAGAGAGAGAGAGCGAGCAGGGGAGGGGCAGAGACAGAGGGAGTCACAGAATCCGAAGCAACCTCCAGGTTCTGAACTGTCAGCACAGAGACCACTGTGGGACTTGAACTCTTGAACCATGAGATCATGACCTGAGTTGGAGTCGGACACTTAACCAACTGAGCCTCCCAGGCACCCCCAAAGTGTATTTCTTAACTAAGAAGACTTGAGAGACAAAATTACTCCTTCATCCATGGGCTGTAAAATGGATGTTGTGTTAGCAGGTATGAAAGCAACATTAATCTTACTGTACATCTCCATCAGAGCTCTTGGATGACTAGGTGCATTGTCAGTGAATAGTAATATTTTGAAAGGCATCATTTTATTTGAGCAGTAAGTCTCAGCAGGGGACTTAAAACATTCAGTAAACTTTGCTGTAAACAGATGTGCTGTCATCCAGGCTTTGTTGTTCTGTTTATAGAGCACAGGCAGTAAATTTACCATAATTCTTAAGGGCTCTAGGAGTTTTGGAATGGTAAATGAACATTGGCTTCAATGTAAACTCACCAGTTGCATTAGCCCCTAACAAGAAAGTCAGCCTGTCATTTGAAGCTGTGAAGCCAGGCATTGACTTCTCCCCTCTCATTAGATGAGTCCTAGATGGCATCTTCTTCCATTAAAGTCTGTTTTGTCTGTGTTGGAAATCTGTTGTTCATTGTATTCACCTTCATTAATGATCTTAGCTAGATTCTCTGGATAACTTGCTACAGCTCATACATCATCACTTGCTGCTTTACCTTGCACTTCTATGTGATGGAGGTGGCTTTTCCCTTTAACCCTCATGAAACAACCTCTGCTAGCTTCAGACTTTTCTTCTGCAGGTTTTTCCCTCTGTCAACCTTCATAGAATTGAAGAGAGTTAGGGCTTTGTTCTGTATTAGGCTTTGGTTTAAGGAAGTATGTGGCTGGTTTGATCTTCTATCCAGACCACTAAAACTTTCTCCATATCAGCAATAAAGCTGTTTTACTTTCTTATTTGTGTGTTCACTGGAGTAGCACTTTTATCTTTTATTACTATTTTAAAAGTTTATTTATTCATTTTGAGAGAGAGAGTGTGTGAGCAGGGGAGGGGCACAGAGAAGGGAGGGAGAATTCCCGGCAGGCTCTGTGCTGTCAGCGCCTGGAGCCTGATGTGGGGTTTCATCTCATGAACCGACCTGTGAGATCATGACCTGAGCCAAGATCAAGAGTCAGATGCTTAGCTGATTGAGCCACCCAGGGGCCCCATGGAGTAGCACTTTTAATTCTGTTTAAGAACTTTTGCTTTGCAGATCAACTGTTATAAGAGCCTATGTTTTGGCCTATATGAGCTTTCAACATGCTTTCTTCACTAAGCTTAATCATTTCTAGCTTTTGATTTAAACTAAGAGCCACCTAGGTGGTTCAGTTGGTTGAACATCCAAATCTTGATTTTGGCTCAGGTCATGATCTCACAGTTTGTGGGATCAAGCCTTGTGTTGGGCTCTGTGCTGACAGCGTAGAGCCTGCTTGGGAATCTGTCTCCTCCTCTCTCAGTCCCTTCCCCTGTCTTTCTCTCTCTCTCTCAAAAAAAAAAAAAAAAAAAAAAAGAAAAGAAAGTAAGGCATGTGGCATGTGACTGTTTTACTTGAACATGTAGAGGCCATTGTAAGGTTATTAACTGACCTAATTTCAATATTGTTATGTCTTAGGAAATAGGAGTGCCTGAAGAGAGAGAGAGAGAGAGAGAGAGAGAGAGGAATGGGGAGCAGCTGGTTGGTGGCGCAATCAGAACACACACGTTTATTGATTAAGTCTGCTGTCTTTTCTGGGCATGGTTTGTGGCATCCCAAATAATTACAATATTTACATCAAAGCTCACTGCAAGAATCACCAAAACATGACATGGAGACAAGAAATGAGAAAATGCTGTTGGAAAAATGGTGCCAATAGACTTGCTTGACACAGAGTTGCCACAGACCTTCAATTTGTAAAAAAACACAGTATCTGTGAAGTGCAGTAAAGTGGAACACAATAAAATGAGGCGCCTGTGCAGTTGACCAATATATGACTAGGGAGCCAGGAATACTCAGGGGGTAGGGATAGTCTCTTCAATAAATGGTGTTGGGAAAACTAGATAATTACATGCAGAAGAATGATATTGGATTCCTATCTTCTACCACTCACAAAAATTAACTTGAAATGGATTAAAGACTTAAAGCATAAGATCTGAAACCATAAAAGTCCTAAAAAAATAGGGGGAAAAGCTCCTTGACATTGGTCTTGGCAATGATAATTTGGATGTGACACCAAAAGCACAGGCAAAAAGAGCAAAAATAAGAAAAATATTTCTTTTTTTAATGTTTATTTATTTCTTTTGAGAGAGACAGTGAGTGAGCAGGAGAGGTGCAGAGAGAGGGGGAGAGAGAGAATTCTAAGCAGGCTCTACACTGTCAGTGCAGAGCCCAATGTGGGGCTTGAACCCATGAACTGTGAGATCATGACCTGAACTGAAATCAAGAGGAGGATGCTCAAACGACTGAGCCACCCAGGTGCCCTGAGAAAAAAAAATTTCTTAAACACTAAGTTATCTGTCAGAGTAGACAAGATAGGCCTTTTCTTTCTGCTTCTTACTCCGCTCCCAACATTACAGTTATATAGATAAAATATATCTGAAAAACAATCAACCAACCAACTAACCAAAAAAAAAAAAAAAAAAAAAAACCTCTCCCCCAAATCTCTGAATCTTTCCAAAAGCCAGTTTTCCCCCCACCCCTTTCCTGTCCTTCAAGATTCTGTTCACCAATTTTGGACTATGTTTACCTTCAACTTCCTTTTTATGTCACCTTTCCCATCACTGACAGCTCTGTCCCTGTTTCTGGCCACTTCCCAAACTTCAATCTCCTCAGGATCCTCAAGCAGTTATTGTTTGTGGTTCATTTGATTCTGCTGCTTAGTAGATGTGTGTGTGTGTGTGTGTGTGTGTGTGTGTGTGTGTGTGTGTGTTTAAGTGTGTTTAATTAGTAAGACTGTTTGCTTCTTGACGGTACTATAGGTTATACCCTCTAGAGAAGCTAGAATAATGACTTCCAAAAAGCATCTGCTCAATAAAAACATATTGTCTGGTTATTGATTTTTGCCTTAGTTATGCTTCACAATTTTCCTGCTTCCCCAGTCCTGCTTCTGGCCAACGTGGGATTATGTATGGCACCTGGAGACAAAGATGGCTTGGAGAACTAAAACCTAGAGATAATCCTATAAGCTCATTTAGAACAAAGGTTTAATTATCCCCCTATCAACTGAGCCTTTTATGTGAGCTGAGTTGCAATAAGCAACAAATTGGTGAGTTTCATTTGCTCTGCTTACTTTGGCTACTGTGAATAGCGTAAGGAACACAAGTCAGAGTGAAGGAGAAGCAAAGAACCTGCACAGGACAGGTAGCTTTTGTTTAGTCATGTTGGCCAAAGAGCAACACATGTGAGGTGTATCATTGAATATGTATTTGACCTTTCTGTGTGGGGAAACAAGCATCGAGCAATTTGTTTCATGATAGGCTAGAACTAGCCTGGGAACGTTACTTTCTTTCTTTCTTCTTCTTCTTTTAAATGTTTATTACTTTTGAGAGAGAGAGAGAGAGAGAGAGAGAGAGAGAGAGAGAGAGAACGTAGGGGAGGGGCAGAGAGAAAGGGAGACAGAGGAGTTGAAGCAGGCTCCGTACTGACAGCAGTGAGCCTGATGTGGGGCTTCAACTCAGGAACCATGAGATCATGACCTGAGCTGAAGTCAGATGCTTAACCAACCAACCGAGCCACCCAGGTGCCCTGGGGAAATGTTACTTTCTAACACCTAATTTTCCTCATGTATAATCCAAAGGCTAAGTGGTGCTATCCCTGGCAATGGAGATGGCCAAGTGCCATTGTGGGGAATAGAAATAAGAAAGAGTGTGACTGTTTACTGCTGCCATATGGGTGTGCTCTTTCTTCTTTCTCCTGTGTCCTTACTACTTTCTAACCCCTGATGGTCAATAGCCAGAGGAAGCTGGTGACCAGTGGTAAAACCTGTTGGCATGCTGAATGGGTATCAGCTCTACTAGGAACTTCTTCAGTACATCTACCTCTTTTCATCTCTACCACTACCTCCTTAGCAGTGGATTTATATTCAAAATATTTAATAGGTGGCACAAGGCACTGACCTATCAGAATGGAAGCTGGTTTTAAACAATCAAAATAGTTATACTGTCAGTTCTTTAATTTGGAATCTAAGGTCCAATTGCCTCTGGCCTGGACCCTGTAAGGGCCTCCTAACACTGCAGTGCACCCTAATTCATTGCACAATAACCAGAGTAGTCTTTTCAAGCGCAAATCTTATCTGGTCATCTCTCTTCTCTCACTTCCTAAAACTCTTCCGTGGCCCTCCATAGCTCTTAGGATAAAGATAACCTCCTTAATATGGTCTTTAAAGCCTCACATGATTTGTCACCTGTCTGCCTGTAATATAATTGATAGCTTATTTTCCACACAAAACTGTAAACTCTATGAGAGTAGGGACCATATTTGCTTTTTCCTCACAAGTGTTGCCCCAGCTACTACATAGTACAGTACCTTGCACAAAGCAGGAGCTCATTAAATATTCCTTGAATGAATAAATTAATCATGAAACAATCCAACTTTTCCAACATGTATCTTCATATCTAGTCCAGGATTTTTTGTACATATGTGTGAATGTGTGTGTGTGTGTGGTGTGTGTATGTGTGTGTGTGTGTGTGTTTAAATGTCTATTTATTTTTGGGTGGGGGGGAGAGTGCAAGGGGGGAGGGAGACAGGATCCAAAGCAGGCTTTGTGGCTCAGCCTCACAAATGGGAAATCATGACCTGAACTGAGTCAGATGCTTAACTCACAGAGCCACCCAGGTGCCCCTGAATATGTTTTTAATAAATAGTATTATAGAGGATTCTTGTTCATATTTCTTATATTGTTGAACTGCAATAGTATTTTCCTAGTGATGGATGTTGGACATGTGAGAGCTATTCTAGTCTGCCCTCTTCTGCCACACCCCCAACTAAATAAATAGTCCTGTGGTACTATAGTTCTATTTCCCAAAGATTCTCCCAATATTCCCCTTCTCCTCAGCCCTTCGCTATTCTCTGGTCCAGGTCTCATCATTTCTTACAGTTACTTTCAACCTGATCTCCCTACTTTCTTTCTTATTCCCCTTTAGTGACTAGATGTCTAAAATCCAAATCTAGTCATGAATTCTCTTGCCTTAAAATTCTTCAAGGTACCCTACAGAGGATCAAGTTATAGCACAACATATAAAACCCTTTGTCATTTGGGATTTCTCTATGCTTTGAGATATTGTTCATTTAATAAATAGTTATTGAACACCTACTATATGACGGGATCTTTTGGAAACATAGTGAATGAGGTTGTACTTTCTTTGCCCTTATTGATAATACTCTCTACTGGCAGGTTCACCCTTTGAAACAACCATATATAGCTAATATTTGTAGTTTCTCAATTTGTGGTTTCTGCTACATCCTCATATTTCTTTTTTTTTATATCATTTATTGTCAAATTGGTTTCCATACAACACCCAGTCCTCATACCAACAGGTGCCTTCCTCAATGCCCATCGCCCACTTTCCCCTCTCCCCCACCCCCCATCAACCCTCAGTTTGTTCTCAGTGTTTAAGAGTCTCTTATGATTTGCCTCCTTCCCCGTCTGTAACTCCCCCCCCCACTTCCTCTCTCCCCTGATCTTCTGTTAAGTTTCTCAGGATCCACATAAGAGTGAAAACATATGGCATCTGTCTTTCTCTGCCTGACTTATTTCACTTAGCATAATACTCACTAGTTCCATCCATGTTGCTACAAATGGCCAAATTTCATTCTTTCTCATTGCCAAGTGGTATTCCATTGTATATATAAACCACATCTTCTTTATCCATTTGTCAGTTGATGGACAGTTAGGCTCTTTCCATAATTTGGCTATTGTTGAAAGTGCTGCTATAAACACTGGGGTACAAGTGCCCCTATGCATCAGTACTCCTGTATCCCTTGGGTAAATTCCTAGCAGTGCTATTGCTGGGTCATAGGGTAGGTCTATTTTTAATTTTTTGAGGAACCTCCACACTGTTTTCCAGAGCGGCTGCACCAGTTTGCATTCTCACCAACAGTGCAAGAGGGTTCCCGTTTCTCCACATCCTCGCCAGCATCTATAGTCTCCTGATTTGTTCATTTTAGTCATTCTGACCGGCATGAGGTGGTATCTCAGTGTGGTTTTGATTTGTATCTCCCTTTTGAGGAGTGATGTTGAGCATCTTTTCATGTGCCTTTTGGCCATCTGGAACATCCTCATATTTCTTTATCATGGCTTGGGTGCCCCTTCTGTTTCTCACCTTTACTCAAATCTACCTGAAAAATTCCTATTTATTTTTCAGGGGTTAATTTAAGAACCATTTTTCTTGTGACACTTTGTCTAATTTCTTTTTGTCCCCCAGGTTTTACTGTTCTTTCCATACTCTATCAGAGTATTGGTTACATTGTATTTCTTTAGCTTTCTCCACACTAGTCTATAAATGCCACATCACATGATATTTTGTTTTAGTCATCATCATCTCTCCAGAGAATAGAAGGGTACCTGTTAAGTGGAAGTTAATAGTTTGTTGACTGAGAAAATGTTTCCTTGGAATGTGGGACCCAAGAAGATATGGTATATATTATGGGTCCTTCTGTGCCAAACAGATTCAAGTTACTAAGAAATCATAATTTATTGGTATATTTTAAAACTTAGTATATTTTAAAATATAAGGCTCCATTTTATTCAGTATTCTTTGTTTAAATGGAATCCAGTTGTAAACTGACCTCTTATAAAGCTTATTGTAAACTATGATAATTAACTTGCATAACTTGAATGATACACACAAAACTCTGACAAATCTCATTAGTAAAAATTTTTGTTTGACCCTTTCCTACTTTGGTTTATGATTGATTTACTGGTAAATGTTGATATTACCCCTTATTCAATTTGTCAGATTTTATTCCTACTGATGGGGATAGAAATTTTAGTAAGTCATTTTCAAGCTAGGTCTGTCAGTCATCTCTTTTTCCCTGGACACATATTTTTATTTCCGTCTCTTGGTTATCCTTCAGCATAAAGTCAACGTTAAGTACTTTCTGTGACAACAGACCCTGGTTAGAGCTCTCTGGGGTCCAGGGATTCTAGTGGAAGGTTTTCTGAGATGGGACTACTAGGGATTAATCTTGTCAATGAACAATTATTTATTAAGCACATGCTCTGTGCCCATCTCTCTAGTAAGGTACAATTATTTCTGTTCTATTCTCCACCATACTTCCAATATCTAGTAAATGCTTGATGAATATTTTTTTAATGAATAACATTTGGAAAATATGGATTCTGTTTATGGAGGGGTTGGGAAGAAGAGAGGGAGAGGATTATCCATTATGCTCCTGTGAGATGCCAGGCCCTGTGTTCACACTTGCCACACATTATGAGTTTTACAAGAACTCTTCAACATGGATGTGCTTATTTTATTTTTCATTTATCCCTTGTTTTCCCAGTTATAGAGCTAAGGGGTAAAATATGAATCATATAAACAGTATCATTGTATTCTTAGTTCTGTACTTAAACTGCCTCTCTTGACAGACTTTAGTTCTTCCAACCCCCCCCCCCGCCCCAGTTTTATGGAAAATGGGGGTATCCCCTAGTACTCATGAAAATCATCTTGCATTTGCCACTGCCCTTCCATTTGCCACATTGTGTCTACCATTTTCTCCTCCCTCCCCGCAACCAGTCTACTGCTGTGGATGTTTACACCTCCCCATGTCTCTAGGGGTTGGGCTTGCAATACTCTATGGCACTGAGGCTATTCCATTGTCACATCATGACCTGGTTTGTCCACAGATGCAACAGTGCCATTGATCTTTGAGAAAAACAACTGGGTGTCTAGATTATCTCTCTCCAGCAGAGGATAAAGCATCTGGAGGGAAGGGCTGATTTAGAGCACGGCACTCATCTGATGTGCTCTCACATGTGGTTTGGAAATCAGAGGCATGGAAATTACTGCTGTGCTGCTAGTAGAGGGAGTGTAGCTGGAGCTTCGGGAGAGAGTTCACTGTCTGGCTCAGTGTTTTCTGTTAAGATAAGTCTTCCAACTCTTCAGGAGTAGGAGAGAGGTAAGAGAGATTTGGGATCTGATGGAAAATGCCCCTGGGGGAACATGCAGTATGTTCTTATTTGTAAATAACCACCAAGGTAGAAAGTATGGCAGGAACAAAAAAATTTACCTGCTAGATACTGTTAGCCTTTTCCTCTTTCTCTGCCTTTGAAGGGAAAAGAGTTTTTTGTTTGTTTCTTTGTTTGTTTTTGCTTCAATTGTCCCAGGAACTGGGGCTTTGTTCTGATTAATGTCTGGGGTATACTATTTGAAGGAGCCCCAAAGTCTAAATTGATATCCAAGACACAGGGCAGAGAGCTATTCAGGAAGAAGAAGGGACCCTGAGAGAAATAAAGCAGGAGTACAGGCTAGAGTTGTAAGGATAGAGAAGATAAGTGAGAGGAAGAGAGAAGAGTGATTACTGAGCAGCTGTGATGAAGACAAGAGACAATGATGTGAAAAAAGGATCTTAAGGATATTTGCTGTCTCTTTGAAAAATCTCAGTAAAAATTTAAGATATTTTAAAGTATATCTTTGAGTTTTGGACTTCTGTTTCTGTTGGATACAGTACTAAGACTGGTCATGAGAACGGTTCAGCTTTCTTTCACCATCTTACTGGGGAGCCACAATGAAGCCATTAAACCACTGGCAAACAGAACAATGGACTGTGAGGTGCAGACAATATGTATTTCCAGAGACCAGACAAAGCAGGAATTAATATGGACTGTGGTTGTTGGTGAAGGTTTCAAAGAGTTTAATGGAACATAGCTGGGAGTCAGATCTCAAGAAATGGACAGGATTTGCACAGATAGAGAGAAGGAAGGCCATTTTTAGCTAGTGGCAGTACACCTAAGTAAAGGCAGAAAGTACGAATGAGCATTGTATCTAAGAGGGGCTGGTCAAAAGTTCAGCCTAAGAGGAAGAGAAACGAGCAATGAGTAGTAATTGGGAATTTGAATGTATCAGTAAAGTGGGGTCAGGTTATGGAGGGTTTTAGAGATTATACCAAGGAGGCTGTATGAAATTTATAAAGGATAACATGTATTCTGTAGAGTGATGAAAACAAGTTTTAAAAAGACTCATCTGGAGAAAGTGATTGAAATGGAGGGAGCCTAGAGACTTTTTGTTTTAAATCCATGTGTGTGTTAGGCATTTAGGGTTTAGATTTAGTGGATAGGAAATGTAAAAAGGACAAATCGTAGGACTTGCAACTAATTAGATGTTCAGGACAGATGAGAGATCAGATTCAAATATAATTCTAATTTTTTTGGTCTAGAGGTTTTGAATAATTATGGCTTAATTCTTTCATTTATCCACTTATTTTTTTCACTTATTGAACAAATATTTATTGAGTGCCCACCATGTTTTTCATACTGGGATACAGTGAACAAAAACATTGAAAACATTTTGACTTTATGGAGCTTACATTCAAGAGAGGGAGACACATAATAAAAATGTAAAAAGTAAAACATATTGCATATGAGCTGGTGGTAAGTTCTTTAAAGAAAAATGAAGCAGAGAAGGAGAATGGGTTGCGATTAGGTAAAGAGGTTACAGTAATAAGTAATTGAAGTGGGGGGTGTTGGAAAAAGAACTAGTTGTCAGGGAAATATGGGATTTGGACACTACAGTGGCATTATTTTCTGAGAAATGTAGGCAAATAATTCTTATGAGAAATTAGGATTGGGAATGTATATTGGGGAGTCACCAGCATAACTCTAGTAATTGAAGCTTTTATTTAACCCTTAAAGATGTAGGAATTGATGAAAGCCTGAGGTCTTAACCTTGGGAGCTGGGTTAAGGAGGAGTTGTCAACACAGAGCATGATGCGGGGCTCAAACTCACGGATTGCGAGATCATGACCTGAGCCAAAGTTGGAAGCTTAACTGACTGAGCCACCCAACACCCCTTCTCTGGCAATATGTTAAGACAGTTTCTACAAGTATCTGGAAGCTTGCTGATTGAAAGAGCAAAGAACCAACTTTGTTGCCCAGAAATGAATAACCAAAGTAAAATTTATTTTTCTCACCACACCAAATGAGCCATTAAAATTACAGTGCCCCCAAATAATGAGTACCTTATGAGTACCAAAGACTTTGTAGAAGTGTTTATTTCACAACGAATGCATCTACTCACCCTGAGTAAAGCTGTTGTGTCCCTCTATTGCCACAGCCCCTGATCTTGAGGTTTTATACTCTAGCACAAACAAGACCAGTGTGGCAGGGCATGAAGGCCCTTTAGACAGGGAAAAACCAGTAAGCAAATATAATACATGAAACGAAAAGTAAACAAATAGATGACTAATACTGTGATCTGGAGGGAATGGCTTATTAATTAGGCAATGGCTCCTCATCATTTTACAAGGCAACGTTACTAATCCCTTCTCATAAAGTCAGGGTTGCTGATGTACCTGATATTTGTTTTTTCCACATTAGAATCCTTTTCTTCTTCATTTAAAAGGGTTACTAAGCTAGACAAATGAAGCAAAGAATGCTCTGAGACTCTGTGGGATTGAACCATGAGTCTTGGTCTATGAATTGTAAAGGCATCCTCTGCTGACACTCTTGTGTGAACTTGCAGGCTGGTATGATAAACAATGGTGAAGCAACAAGAACATAACTCAGGAGACTTGAAGTGATTATGACCCACATCTCACATTACAGAAACTTAAATATCAACGATCTCTTGTAACTCAGTATGTATTCGTCTGCAATGGAAATTTAATAAGAAAGACATGAATACCATTCAATATTGGCCAAAAGCCCCTAAGACACTAGCTTAAAAAGTTAATTTCTTACCTCTTTGTTCTATTTATTAACCTGTAGGGAAATGATGGCAATGACTGCAACAAAAATGTCTCCTCTTATAATAATGCCCCGTGAAATCCTTAGAGGCTAAACATATTTGTTTCTATTCTTAAGTTACACAGACCATCTTTCAGTAATGGAAAGAAATAAACGATCATCTTTAGTTTTGATGTTCGTGAATTATGAGTCATCCCCAATTTGGGAACCTATAATTGTTAAATAGTGTTATCCTTGACTTACAAGCTCAGGTTTTGCTATTGGAAGCAAGTGCTTCCATTCCCACATTCCTCTCTGCTCTTTTCTTTATACAGTTCAGGACTAAAAGGAGTAAACATTTTAAACTTGAACGTTTTTAATTTTTGCTTTTCTGTGGATAGTAAACATAATATTACCATTCTTGATGTAATAATGACAGATGTTTGAAGACAATGTGACCTCGTTGATTTTAGTTGCCTGTTTTTTTTTTTTTTTTTTTTTGGTCAGACTAGATATTTCTGTTTAGCTAAAGTTGATTTGCTTTTGTATTTTTTTGTTGTTTCCTTCGTTGTGAAAAAGGAATACTTACTTTTATAAAGCATTTAAAAATATTAAAAAATTAACATATATCAACTCAATACCAGTCTTAGTATAAGATTTAAAATAGCTTAAATACTGTTTTAGATACAGAGTTCTGTAAAGTCAAGGAAACAGTAGTTAAATTGATTTTCATAATCCTTCTTCCATCAGATCATCTGGAATATATTAAACACATCTTCCCTTTACCTTACCGTAAAATCTAAGGGGAAATAAATATTTTTACAGAAGCGAATCATTCATATTTGAAGTTAGTGAAATTGAGGGCACATTCAGATTTCTTTCTTTGTTAAAGTAACTCCAAAGATACTTTAAAGCATGGTTTAGTCTGGCCAAATAAAAAGAGAAATTGGGACCAAGATTTAAGAAAAGTATGTGTAGTGTACAATATCTGTGTTGGGATATGCTTTGAAAGACTGAAAAAACTTTACATACATTTTAACATATCACATATCTTTACATATTATTAACATCTTAAAAAGCTGGACATAAAATGAAATGTGTAAAAGCCAACATTATGTCATGAAGAGCAGAAAAGAGAAGAAGCAGACATTACAAACTTTCTTGTATGCTTTATACCAAAATTCTTAAAAAAAAAAAAAACAACTAGATGTGGCTTGCAGCCATAGGTGTAAAATAGATTATAAATTAATTTGGAAGCAGGTGTTTCCATGGTTGTGGGAAAAACAATGCCAACTGAACATTTACATAGCATTAAAAGAGCAGACTGTGGCTATGCTTACAACAGGCAAGAAAGAGAAATAAGATCATAATGCTGGAACATATTCCTCACTTTCTGAAACAAAACCTGGAGCCATAAATGCTGCAGCTGGAAGAGTTTTGTAGGAGTTTTGATCTTGGTGGGCGAATTCGGCATTAACATCTTTAACTCAGATGCATAGCTTGCAGTAAAATCCATATCCATAAGGTATTTTCTATTCCCAACTGTGAAGTTTCTGTTCTTTCTTTTTCTTTTAAAAGGAAATAAACAAAGACCAAAAATTATTGTATTTGTTAAACTTCAACTTATCATTTCTTGGAGCAAGTAAAGTTGCAAAACAAATTCTCAAGCTAGCCATATACATAGTTATGGTATTATTATACTTTATACTCACTGGCACAGAATCCTCTTCCATTAGTGGGCTGTGTTGAAGAATAGCGATGTCTGTGCTTCCATGGGCAATATTTTCCTCTGATAAGAGTTGTGTTTCTATTTGGATATAGACTCAATATACTAGTTTTCCTACACCCAATTCTAGCAATTCCCCTCCCCCAATTCTAGCAATTCCCCTCCCCATCTTATTTTCATTTTAGAGCAAGGAAAAAATCCAACATAGGACTCATCTGTCATTTTATTCCCTGGCCTTTGCTGAATGACAACTGTGACGTCTTTTCTACTCTACTCTCCATAGAACTTGGACATGTTATTATATACAAATTAAAATGAAAAAACTACCTGGTCCTCCAAGTGGCTACTTGCTTGACTGTTAATGAGATTGTAATATAGTACACTTGGCTTCATAATTTAAAATTTAATATAATTTAATATAAATTATATAATATAAACTTATATTACATTTAATATATAATATATGTAATATAAAATATAATTTAATATATACTTTATATAATTTACATATAATTATAAATATAATTTAATATATATTTAATAAATACTAAGGATGTAAACAAATAAATACAAACGGTTGGTCTTGTTATGGTTTAGTGGTAACTTCAATCTCTGCTTGTATTTTTATTAACTTAAAACTGCTAGGCAAAAAAATAAATGAATCATATATCAAACAATTATTTCCCACCATCCTCCTCAAATTGAGTAATCATCTACTGAATTGCCTGGTTATTTAGGTTGGGTTGAATCATATGGCGTTGTTATTTCCACAGGACAAAAACAATTGAATGTTAGCAATGTCATATGGTTCAGCTTAATAGATTCAGTTTCAGTCACCAATCACTATTCAGTATTTCCTTTTGCTGGTTCTAAAAATATTTATATCAGAAATCTTTCCCCTTTGCACTTCCATTGGAGGGATTCAGCTTTGTCCCACTAATTTACCATGTGCCCTTGTTTTCTCTTCAAGGGGCACATTTTCTCTGCCTTCATATTCTTTTCCTTCTATTGTTTCTGGGGAGAGAGTAGGAGAGAGACCAAGAGAGAGAGGGAGAATAGAGACGGAGAACAGTGGCACATGATCCTGCCCCACGAAACTGTTCCCAAATTCTCACAAAGGTGTTAGGAGTAGATTTTGGTAGAAACCAGTAAATAGACTGGGCTTCCTGCCTAGTCTAGTGTGGGAGTATAGAAGCAGAAGCCCAAGGAAACCAATCTGAAGCACTCACAAGAATCACAAGGAGGACTCTGCTTTTCACAGTCCTATAGAATTTGGCTTTCTCCAAGTTTAAATACATCTCTAAGTTCCCTATTTGACATCTGTTTCATTTTGGAGTCCTGTCCAGTGTCATTGAATTAGGGGCAAACCTGAACCAAGAGTACAGCCTTAAATTGACGTCTAAACTGTAGGGTGCATTGTATAGGGAGATTAGGGGTTTGTTGGGTTGGCTAAAATTTTGATGATTTTGGAGATTCCATTTAAATTTAGAGAGCAAAGTTGTGGAAACCATTCTGAGATAAGCAATATAACCTTCAGGGAAAGTACACTGTTTAATATTGGCTATTTCGGAAAGAAGCCAGGTATATGCTGAATTACAAACAAGATGGGTGGTAACTTCTGTCAGTATAAGAGACATAAGAACATACATAGGACTTCCTGGTATGCAGTGTGGTTTTGTTAATGGAGAAAAGAGACATTTTGTGGCAAACTTCTACCAGCAGGAAAAACCATTGCTGTTCCAGGAATCAAGTTCAGGAAATATGAAAGAAGCCAGAGAGGTCGACTACTCCAGCACCATGAACAAAGGTGCTCGTATGAACACTTAACATTTTTTGTATGTTGATGAGGCCCTAGAAGGAAAAGCTGCAGAGAGTGGGGTGCCCATTTAACAATATCCCTTACAGGGTGGTCTCTGACTCTGAGGGTGAAGAAAATGTGGCATACGGTTTAGATTGGGAATTTTACCACCTTCCTGGGGCTCCCTTAAGCATGGCGCTGTTGACTGTATTAACAATAGTGCTGCATTCATAGACTTCTTTCACCTTTGCTACCAGAAGGGGCCTTGTGTGACTGGGCTGAGTGGGAGAGACCCCTCAAGTTAATGAAGAGGTGAAGCCAGAAAAGGATTCCAACAGGATCTTAAGAGACTGGAAACTGGACTTTCTCCTCTAAGGCCAGAGGAGAAGAATGGAGGATGCTGAGGCTTGGAGCGAAGAAGGTCTGTGCTACTGAGGGAAACTGTGAGCCAGGTAATCAACATGCTTTGTCTTCTCCTCACCTTTTCCTCTGGGGAAGAACTTGGTAAAGTCATAAAGGCTGCTAATATTCTCCTTCTCACCTTCACTTAGGGGAAACTTTAATAAGATGGAGAAAAGTACATTCACTAGAATTCATTTAGATGGGTAAATGTCCCATTTAGGGAAAGTTGCTTGGGGTGTATAGAAGGAGATTCCAGGGATATGGATGGAACTCTTTTGAGCTAGACAAGCAAAGAACTTGCTCACTTCTTAGAGGGGAGGAAAGGAGAGACTGGTACTGATGGACTCCCTGCCAATGACGGAGGGTCACATGTTGTATAATGCAATTTCTTCATGACTTTAAATTTGTAATCAAGGTAATAAATTCGAGAAACACTTGAGCATGAACAGATTTTTGGTGGAAGCCAATGAAGAGGTTCCGTGTGGAATCAGTGGGAATATATATGGATGAAACCAGAGAGAAGGAGAGAAACTTGGACATTACCCAGAATTCTGCACTTTCATAGTCTGTATAATTGACAGCCAGGTTTAACCAGATCTGTGATAGATGTGTGTGTGTGTGTGTGTGTGTGTGTGTGTGTGTGTGTGTGTGTGTGGTCACCTAGCTGAGTAAAAGGAGTCATGTCTTCCTGGGAATCTTCCTGCTCCAGGACTGTATGTTTCCATGGCAGCACTTTATGCACAATATTATAATTACAGTCCTTTCAACTTTTTTTTCCCCAGACACAGATATCTCTAATCCACCAAGCTATCACTGTTCCCCCCATTCAAAGGCTCCCTTCTGGGCGCCTGGGTGGCGCAGTTGGTTAAGCGTCTGACTTCAGCCAGGTCATGATCTCGTGGTCCGTGAGTTCGAGCCCCACGTCGGGCTCTGGGCTGATGGCTCGGAGCCTGGAGCCTGTTTCCGATTCTGTGTCTCCCTCTCTCTCTGCCCCTCCCCCGTTCATGCTCTGCCTCTCTCTGTCCCAAAAATAAATAAACGTTGAAAAAAAAAAATTTAACAAAAAAAAAACCAAAAAAAAACAAAGGCTCCCTTCTCTTTCTGTTTCCATAGGAAGTTCATGTAGATGAGGCAAAATTCTTTCAAATAATTTTAACCTTGTCCCCATCAGATGGTTCTAATAAGACCAGAAAAAAAAGGGAGCAGGGAATCCCCTTGTAAGTTCCATGTGACTGCCATACTCATTTCTGCCTTACATTTTTATCTTTGCCTGCCTAAATGCCTTTCTTACATTCAAATCTTATCTATCCTTCAAGGCCTACCTAAAGGCACACCTCTGCCTGAACTTTTTTCTTCCAGTTCTTGCTGATCTGCTTCTCAGCATTTTTCCTGTCTCTAACTCCACTGCACTCTTCTTTGAGGATGAAGCATGCTTTATACTTCTGGAACCTCCACTGTACCTAGCACAATGCTGAGTGCAAAGTAAGCATTTCATTTAAACATGTATTGCTAGCTATGTGCAAGTACCATCTACTGATTAAAAATGTAAGCCCCTAGAGGGCGGGGCCTAGCGCTTGCAGGTGTTTTTTTGTGTTTATTTTTTTGTTTGTTGTTGTTTTTCACAGAGCTTTATATATTTTGGTCTATTTGACTATATTGAACAATGAGGACCGTGAAAGTACTGGAAACCTCATTAAAACTCTCCATGGGACGCATGCTTGCTCTGATAATTTATGATGGATATGAAATAGCAATGAACTGTTTTGTAGCTGTACTCTCAGTGGCCAGGCATGCCAGGAGAACAATTATTACAATTATTACCTACTGAGATTTTAACTGATTTTCCTTTGTGCAAATATTTTTGTAAGGCTTCTTAAAGGACCCAATATTTTGACTTTGCATTCATCTGCACTGAATAATGAATTATTATTACTAGAAAAGAGACAAGAGCAAAGCATAAGTGGAAAATTAGCAACCATTGGTCCATAGTAAGACTGGAAAATGGAATTAAGCCAGAGTCTCTTTCCTCACTTAAAGAGCTCATACCTTCCTTAAAGCCTTGTGTTATTAATAATAATAATAAAAAAACGTTGTCAGCTACTTGGATCCAGAGAGCATTCCAAGACTAACAGAAATGGTTTCAGGGAGCCAAGTGTTCAGGGTTTGCATAATTGCTAAACACTATACTTCTCAACTTTCATAAGATAAACCCATCTTCAAAATTTATTTATGAGATGAATAATTGAGCCTGAAGATTTGATTCTGACATTTCCTGTTTTATTATAGACCTCTGAAGAGTTGTCTTAATCATGTTTTCAGTGGTGTCCAAGAATGACATTCTTCTGATGATTTTTAAGCAGAAACCACATACATTTTTTCAGCATTAAGTGATAGACTCAATTTTGGTGACCATTTCCTTTGGGGCATGCAGTTGTGCCTCTTTCACTTGTGGAGTAGGTCCTACTGGAATGGAGGGGTCACACCCTTCCCCCAGTTTTCCTCCATGCCATCAATTCTGTAGAAGATTTGACTTCATGAAAAGCCTTTCCGTGTCATAGACAAAGGATATTCTTTTTCATCCCTGGAAAAGTTCTCTTTCCCAGGGAGTCACATAGAGAAAGGTTGGGTGAGGCAGGAATGAACTGACTCATTGATATATCTCCCATGAACTCTTTGGATTGCTTTAGAGGGATGAAGTTGAGCAGTGGAACCACTGTCTAAATTCCAAGGCAGGGAACTGGCTTAAGAACAACAAACACAATTTGGGCCTGCATAAAATAGAGGGCTTTCTAGGGGATCAGAAAAAACCTGTTTTGCACAGGTGCTACTCTAATTGTGATCCAGAGTTATGGAGAATTTCACAGTGAGCTGCAGTTCCTGCATTGTGACCACAGCTGTTATAATTCAAGCCCCTCCCCACCCCGTGTGGTGGTCTTGCATTGTTACATAGGTCCATAATAGGATGCACATAGAGACATAAAACAAGATATCAAGGTTGTGTCTGGTTCCGGTGAGCGGGGGTGGCTTTGCTCCCACAGTTAGCTTTTGTTTAATAGGGCTTTGGAGAGGCAAATGTACAAATTAAAAATTTCTTCCAGTATATAGAACCACTTGTTTTAGTGGTTACCAAGTAAAGATTGCACATGCTTTTATTTTAAGTTAAAGTGGAAGGCAAAATTAAAAAGAACTCTAGTGTTCCAGAGACTAACACCCAGGTCAACAGGTTGTAAGTGTCTGTTACCAGTGTTTTTTGGTATTATTGCCCTTAAAAGGTGGTTAGGTCCTGGTTGTTAGTAAGTCTTTTGTATGCAAAATGTTATCCACTGTATTTGATTCTGGGGGTAAGAATAGAAAGTGTCCATTTGTTTTCATTAATGGATTCACTTGATTGAGCACTGGTCATTTAGTGGTCTGTGTTTAAACTGGTGAGTATGGGTTTCCTTGGGGGTTGTTATCCTGTACAGCGTTGGCACAATATTTTGAAACATGGGGCTCAACGGACTAGGCCAGTTTTTAAGATTGTATGTTTGGTTTGCTGCACTTCTGGGATGAGGAAATAAAGTACTTCATTTCTGTGAAATTAAGTAAAAAAATAACAACAAATCACTTTTCCTTGTTATTTGGAACTCCTTTTTGAACTATCAGTGTGATTGCTTTTTAATTTTGAAAGTTTTGTCACCTTATTCTAGGTGACATATCTCCAGTCTTAAACGATCTTGGGTGTTCTTACCTCCCCAACTTTCTACAGGACTTTTCTTGTGTCACTCGACGCAATATAAATTGCTTTGCTGTCACTTTCTCATATAGCCATATTTCAGTGCTTTTTCCTTCCTGCTCCCATAACACCATATATATTTTGTTGGTAAAGGGATTCTAAATTATTCAAAGGTTAAGGACTGTGGCATACTTATCTTTGTATCTCTGTTAATCTGAATGCATTTATTAACTCAAGATTATTCCCCATCTCTTCTTTCACAAACCTTTGTTTCTTTTCTTTTTTTTTTTTTTTTAAATTTTTTTTTTTTCAACGTTTATTTATTTTTGGGACAGAGAGAGACAGAGCATGAATGGGGGAGGGGCAGAGAGAGAGGGAGACACAGAATCGGAAACAGGCTCCAGGCTCTGAGCCATCAGCCCAGAGCCCGACGCGGGGCTCGAACTCACGGACCGTGAGATCGTGACCTGGCTGAAGTCGGACGCTTAACCGACTGCGCCACCCAGGCGCCCCTGTTTCTTTTCTTAATACGCTCTTTTGTCATCCCATTGAGAGATATACTTTGTTAATAACTTTAGTGCAGTGGTCCTCAAGCTTAGGATCACATGGAGAGCTTTATAAAAGCACTGATACCTGGGTCCCTTAGGAATTTTGATTTGATTGGTCTGTAGTGTGGCCCTGGGTTTTGCGGTTTTATAAAAGCTCCCTAGGTGATTCTAATATCCAGTCAAGGTTAAGGGGCACTGCTCTAGTGCCCTATCAATTTCAGACATGAGTTTATTTGGCTTTGTACTCTCCGCAAATATGTAACTCTTTAATTTTGATGATGATGATGTTGTTGTTGATGGTGATGACCATAACAACCACTGAAAGTTATTGAGTACTTCTTATATGCTAGGCACTAAACACTTTACAATTTATTTTACTTTCACAAAAATAATAAGAGGTAAGAAATGGTATTACTCCCATTTTACAGAAGAAGAAATCTAGGCATAGGGAGGTTAAGTAAATCATATGAAGTTAGATAGCTAGTAAATGACAGAGCTGAGATTCACACCCAGGCAGGCTAACTTCAGAGCCCACATTCCAAACCACAACATTTTGCTGTTGTCTGTCACACCTTCTTCTTGGGACAGTGACCTCTGATTAATGGGGATTTCCGATTATCAGAAAAAAAATTGCTAGGCAGTCACATAGCATTTCCCCTGGTGCCTTCATCTGTACAGCTCTGTGCTGAGTGGTATGATGAGGAAGAAATGTCTTCTAAGGAGAGAACAGATCAAAATATACAATAAAACATGCCATAGAGCCATGGAAAAATCAAATCCGGTGTTCTTGACCATGGCACTTTTGACCAGTAGCAACCCCTTTTCCAGATGTGACAATAAAAAAATATTTCCAGACATTGCCAAATATCCCCTCATTGAGAATCACTACTCTAATCAAACAGCCTTCAAGCTAGTAATAGTAATTAAACTTAAAGTAATAGGATGTTTTGATTGATAGTGACACTTTTTTCAAAACAAACATATCATAATTTATTTATTCAAATGAATGTTTCTATCCAAGTAATCAATCAACTTGGAACTCTGATTTATTCCAACAATATATTTAGAGCCATGTCTGGTGAGCAAGGTGTGTTGATAAACTGTAGATTTTAACGACATGGTCTTTTCTTGTATGACTCCTAAACTGTCTTTAACAACCATTCAACAAGAAGGGTTCAAACTAATGTCTGATTAGTGATGTTCTTTGCAGAAGCCCTTACAGAATTTCTCTTCTGAAGTACAGTAATATATAACAATACTTTATAATGCTTATTTTTGATCAAAAGTAAACTTCCATTTTCTAAGAACCACATATCATGGATGTACGAAGAGTTTTCATGGGTGAGCAGGCCCTACTACTAGAGAAGCCTTCTGAAAGAAGTTAGATTTTTCGTTTTAAAAGAATTTTATTTATTAGTAACTTCTGCACCCAACATGGGGCTTGAACTCACAACCCTGAGATCAGGAGTTGTGTGCGCTTCTGACTGAGCCAACTAGACATTCCCTGAGGGAGTTAGTTTTGAAAGAGGGAAAAGCCAAGGACTGGCTGAGAAAAGTTGGGAAGCAGTGCAGGTGCTAATAATAATAATAACAATAATTTGTGTGAAGCTTGGAGGTGGGAGGGAGTTACTCATGAATTAGGGATCGTGAGCAGGTGCACTTAACTAGATTGGAGAGTCTGAGTCTAGGACTATAGGTCTCAATCCTCACCATTTGGCAGCCTCATCTGAGAAGTTTAAAAAAACCATAGTTGCTTCAGTCCTATGTAAGTCTCTCTGGGGGTGGTGCCTGGAGCCTCTGTGTTTTGTTTTGAAAATCTTCTCAAGACATCTTAATGCATAGAGATGTTTGCGAATCAATTAAATAAGACGTAAACTTGGTTGAGTAAAGGTAGCCTGCAATCCATGTTTTCCATGACTCACACAGCAATAGTAGGCCAGGTCGGGCTTCTGAGCAGGGGAACAATAACCTCCTGCGGTTTGGTAGGTACCAAGATGATAATACTGATCTAATATTAGAGAATCCAAAAAAGGTTAAATAACTTGTCTTAGTTCATCTGGTCAGTAAGTGCAAAGCTAAGGAATAATTCCCAAGTCTTTGATTTCAGGTCAGTGTTTATGCACTGGGGCAGACTGGAGAAAGAATTAAGAAATTTGTTGGACAGCTGGAGTGGGAGAGAAGTTAGAATAATATGGAAGGTGTCTGTATGTTGAGAGGGCCTTAGCAGGAGGGCCTTAGCAGGAGGGAAAGAAACTGAAAACTGAACACCTGCCATGCACCAGGCTGTATCTCATTTAATCTTAGCAATATCCTGACAGGGTAGTAGTGGCACATACGGGGGGCTGAGGCCCAGAATGGTCACTAACTTGCCCTATGTCACATAGACAGAAAGTGAGGTATGGACTTACACCTGTGTCTGCTGGCTCCAGAGCTCATGCTCTTTTTACTACCTCATTTGGTCTTTTATCTGAGAGCAGCGGTTCTTTACTGAGCACGTTTTCCCCTGCAGGGACATCTGGCAATGTCTGGAGATGTTTTGGGTTGTCACAATTTCAAGATAGGTTGGGACTGCTACTGCTGTCTAGTGGGGTGAGGCCAGCAACGCTGCTCAACAATGCACAGAACAGCCATAAAGAATTATCCACCTCAAAATGGTGCTAGTGTTGAGGTTGAGAAAACCTGACCTAGAAGCATGGTAGTAGCTTAGGAATTTGGAAATGAAGGACAACTTTATGGGTGAGGTGATGAAGTAAGTGGCTCCAAACATTCATGTATTAGTCAGGTGTCCAGTTAAGTCTATGTTTCATCTCCTTCCACCTGAGAGTTATTTGAGGCTGACATGTTGCTGACTACCTTGTAATGTGGTAACTGACCTCATGCCTTAACTGTGCTTCTCTACACAAGCCTTTCTTCAATACCCCAGATGGATTTACCGTAAGAATAGCCTTTTTGCCAGTTTTGAATCACCTGTTAGGATGAGGAGGCTTTTTATCCCCATTCTTTCTTTTTTCTCTTGGTTATATATTATTATTATTATTATTATTATTATTATTATTATTGTTATTTATGGCCCATTGAATTCTTGGCAGATCTGTTAGACATTTGCTTCTAGTTTCTAATTTTGGGCCTTTTGTTTGAGGGAGGTGGATCCTTGTTTACTAGGACCTGAGTGGAGACGCCTAAGCCCAGGGGCCACAATGAGGTAGCCATTTTTAGTTACTTTCCACCTGGGCTGAATATGAGCCAGAAGATAAGAGGCAAAACATATCCCATTATCAGGCCCCTAAGCCATTGACTGCCCTGATTTCTCTCACGGATATTCTTGTTTCAATGCCAGTAAGCCCACATACTCTGTTTGTGGTGGCTTGGAGCCAAAATCCAGGTGTGATATTCCAAAGCATTCTTGTAGAGGAGTTTTCAGCTGGTATTTTGTTTGCCTGCATTTTTGGCCAGTCTCAATCCTTTGGGAGCCAAAAGCTTACAGAACTGTAACATTTCTAGCTCTTACCATACCTGTCTATAAAATATGCATGAATACAGACTTTACACAATGTGTCTGTAGCCTTCGGTGACCCCTTCCTTGCCTTTCTCTTTCTTCAGGAAATTCCAAGAGGCTGTAGAAACACCTCCTATCTAGCTAGTATTCATTGGAAATCTGGTACCCTCACAAAGTGCCCTGAGCACCCTGGCATGAAAAAAAGGCACTTTTTAAAATCAAGGTGTGTTATTCCTAGTTCTTAGAGGAAGACCATTCTCAAATGTTCATCCTAAGACAGCCCTGGAGGAAAATCATAATAAGTATACTAGCCATAAATAAATGTTACCACTCTATTCGTTGTAGGAAAAGACATAAAAATAATCTAGATTTGGATTTTGATGGGTTTGGCTTTGGGAATCATAGTCATTCCCTAAACCTCCCCCGCTTTGGCTTCTTTGGGGCCGTTGTGTTGTTCCTCTCATTTGGGGGCTCACATGTGTGTGTTCTGGCTGGCTCTGTGATTTCCTCCTGTGCTCACTTCTGCCTCTGCTCTAGGCCTTATTATCTCTGGTGTCTGTCTTGGCCTCTGTTTGCAGGGCAGTGGGGCACGTGGAGGGAGACGAGTCAGTAGACAGAGACTTGTGGTGGAGGGTCTGCAGACAAGTTAGGTTCCTATTACTTTTATTATTGACATGTAGACTCTCCCAATCTTATTTCTGTTATCTGTAAAATGGGAAAAATTTTCTGTTATTTCTTCACCCTACACATTAATTGAGAGGACTTTGCCTTGTTCACTAAATCTAGGACAATTCCTGGTGCCTAGTAGCCACACAATAAATATGTGTTGAATGAATAGATAAACATCATGTAAAAGTCTCCAATTCTAAATGAATTTAAGGTACAGCCTTTTGGGAGAGGATGTTGCACTTTAAATTAGTCTGTTTTTAGTACACAGAAGATAAAATAAAAAATTTTGACATTATTTCTGCCCTGACTTGCTTCTGGCCCTGGGCCATGCAACTATCGGAAGAGCACAAGGAATGAGATTATCATAGATCTTTTGATATCGGTACTGAGGGGACTTTCAGAGCGTCAGTATGATTTTAGTGGAAAAATGCTTTTTACTGTTTATTGTGTACTTTTTAAAGGAGAATGATTGTATAGAATCTTAATCTAGATTTTTTGCGCCTCAGTTTTTAAGATTCACATGAAGAAGAAAACTAGATATAGGATATGGGATCTAAGTCCACTGCATTGTATATTTCCTGGAGACTTTGAAGCAGGGAGTACCCTGGCCTCACCCTGCACCTCAGGGAGAGTGAAGGCATCTACAGTCTGTGCCTGAGTCTTGATTCATAAGCATGATATACACACCTTTGGGCTTGTGTGTGTGTGTGCGTGTGCGTGCGCACACGCACGCACACACACGTACACACACACATAATTAGGACAGGGGCAGCTCATTCAATGACTAAACTTGATGCTGACAAGTGCAACTTTAGCTAAGATTCTTTGTTGCACTACTGAACTTTAGAGAGCTCGAGCTTGCATATGTTTTTGTTTACTCAGTGGTAATTTTTCTTTTTTGAACATCCTTGTGATCAGAAATTGAAATGTTAGGATATCTTCTGCCATTGGTAATCTGCCTGATCTTTTAGCTAAAAACGTCAGGACTACTTGAAACTTAGGATTTTTAGATTTATGTTTTAGAGATTTTAGATTTTATACTGTAGATTTTTTTTTAAATAAAGGCAATAAGGTACATTTACTGTTATGTGACACCCTCATCAGGGTCTGGACTATTATCCACAGTCAATCAAGTTTGTGTAATAAAATGCATATTTATACGGAGAGAGACAAATGAAGACTGTGAATAGCCTCATGGAGAGTCAAGTCAGATTTGGCCAACAAATGAGTTTAGGTGAAGTCAGGTTTTGCACTTGAATTTAGGAAAAATACCTTTTGATTTTTAGAAAATTTTAGATATTTGGACTATGAAAAAAGTATTGTAGACTATTATTAAATAGCTTTATTTTTTAGAATTCCATTAAGAGAGAAACTTTATTTTATCCAGAGCCTTGTGGAGGAAGGTAGGTGGTTTGCCTTGAAGTCTATTCTCCTCCATAGAAAGTCTGCAGTGTTTCTGCTCACAGTCATTTGAAAATAAGCTCAATGTATTTCCTGGTGCGGGCTGTTAAAATGGCTTGGATTCCACTAGAGGGCAGTTGGTCCTTATCTCAGTGGACTTTATGGTCACCAGATTGTCATCGCCTAATTAGGTAATTTTTGCCAGTGACCACCACTCATTTCTGTTTCTGTTCTGCACCTCTCTGTCTTACTTGGCACCACCCACACATCTATATGTCCATGATGTCCTTGCTTACATTTCCAGCCTATACTGCTTTTCTGAGCTCCTGCTTAGTATCTCTAGTTGGTTGTTTTAAAGAACATTCATTTAATCTGGACATATCGAAGATCAACCTCAAGAACTCTATTGACTGTTCTCTACCCCCAATTCTCTTTTTCTTGTGCTCCTTGGTTCAGGGAAAACCACCACCATCTATTTGCTTATGCAAGCCTTGGAACCTAGGCTTCGTCCTTGACACTCCCTTTTCTTATATAGTTCCAAATCCTTTCTGTTTTATCTTCCAAATACTTCTCATTGTCTGCCTACTTTTCTATGTCTCCTAGCTGTCACATTCTTTTGCTTTGTTACTAGCCACCTAACTGGTCTCCTACCTCTAGCATGCCTCTCTGCCTTATACCAAATTTCTCTCGTGCCTCTGCTTCTCTTACTACCAACTCTAGACCTTTCAATCACTCTCAGCTTCTATGCTCACACCTGTAAATCTCTATCCACCATGAATTACTGTTTTTTAAGCATGTGAATGCCGAACGAACTACGGAAGATGGTAGTAAGACCCAAGGTCTTCATAATGTGGTGGGCTATCATTCATTTACCATTCTTCTATTAGTGGATATTAAGAGACATATAACGGTTTCTACATTTTATTTCAATTATAAACCATGCTTTATTGAACTGCCTACTTTGGTGCACATATTGAGTTTTTCTCTGTATGGAGTCCTGAAAGTGGAATTGCTAGAGTAAAGAATTTGCACATTTTACATTTTGATAGATACTGTCAAATTGAGTCAATATATACTGTTTGAGAATGCTTGTTTCTACTTGTCAAGACCTAGTATTTAAATAATTATTTAAATTAAATGTCACCTGATGGATGAAAATATTTCATTATTGTTTTGGTTTGTAATTTTCTGAATAAAACATGGAGGGGAATCTGTGTGTTTAGTGGAGATCTATCTCTTATCTTTAGCCCTTTTTTAAAAACTTTTTTTTTTTAATTTGGAAAAGCTCTTCATAGTCATTTGTTTAATCAACAAGCACTAATAACCACTGACATTGTGTAGGCATAATGCTAGGTATTGGGATTTCGGAGAACACAATACAATATACAATATATAGTACCTGCCCTCTTAAGAGTGGTCTGATTGGTGGGAATGAAGACTTGTAGAGAAAATAAATGCCATAAGATGTTACAGCTGTTAGATGAATTACCTCCTTAATACAGGGTTGTGTGGCACTTGCTTATCAGTCACCTGAGAGGGAGAAAAATTGAAAATGGCATAACATTTCATCTCTCTAGTAATTTATTGCTCTATCCTTAAATGTAACTGTTTACATATTTAAGTCAGTAATTATTTTTTATGCTACTATTTCCTAAGGTTATAGAACTAATCATAAAGACTCTTTGAGGTAATTTAGCATTTTAATATAGAATGGTTTTTTACTCTATCTTTAATTGTAGTGATGTTCCCACTCAACTAGATCAGAGACCTTTGACAGCTTCCATGACCTTCCACTGCACACATTTAAGCGGGCATATTCAGACACACACAGATAGAATTACACAGACACAGCTGAGCCAACTGGTATTATGAGAAAGGACTAGACCGAATGCTAGTGACTAGGTTGTTATTTGGGTGAAGAGGATCCTCCAGCTGTGGAGACCCACATACATGAGAACTCTATTTGCCAGTTAAAACAAAGCTGATTTAATACATCAGTGAGGCAGTTTATTAAGCACTATAGAAATCTGAGTGAGTTAGTAGGATAGTAGGTGACTTACTTATGTCTAGGAAGAGGGTTGATTATAAAATAGAAAATTTAAAAACTCATTTTATTTGTCTATACACTAATGATGAAGCAGCAGAAAGAGAAATTAAGAAAACTCATTTATAATTGCATCAAAAATAATAAAATACCTAAGCATTTTTTTAAATATATTTCGAGAGGGAGAGAGGAAGAGTGCACATGCACGAGTAGAAGAGCAGAGAGAGAAAGGGAGAGAGAGAATTCCAAGCAGGTTCTGTGCTGTCAGCCCCTGATGTGGGGCTCAAACTCACGAACCGTGAGATCATGACCTGAGCTGAAATCAAGAGTTGGACGCTTAACCGACTGAACCACCCAGGAGCCCCTTTAGGAATAAACTTAACCAAACAGATGAAAGATGTAAATTCTGAAAACTATAAACTTTCTTGGTGAAAGAAATTGAAGATGACACAAACAAATGGAAAGACAGTCCATACTCATGGATTGGAAGAACAAATATTGGTAAAATGCCTATACTACCCAAAGCAATTTACAGATTTAATGCAATCCCTATCAAAATCCCAACAGCATTTTTCATAGAACTAGAACAAACAATCCTAAAATTTTTGTGGAATCCCAAAAGACCCTGAATAACCAAAGCAATCTTGAAAAAGAAAAACAAAACTGGAGGTATCACAATTCCAGACTTCAAGTTATATTACAAAGCTGTAGTAGTCAAAACAGTAAAATCGTATGGTGCTCACACAAAAATAGACACATACATCAGTGGAACAGAATAGAAAGCCCAGAAATAAACCGGTCAAATCAATCTTTGGCAAAGGAGACAAGAATATGCAATGGGAAAAGACAGTCTCTACAACGAATGGTGTTGGGAAAACTGGACCACTTTCTTACACCATACACAAAAATGAACTCAAAATGGATTAAAGACCTACATGTAAAATCTGAAACCATACAAAACCTGGAAGAGAGCATAGGCAGTAATGTCTCTGATTGACCATAACAATATCTTTCTAGATATATCTCCTAAGGCAATGGAAACAAAAGTAAAAATAAAATGTTGGGACAACATAAAAATAAAAAGCTTCTGTACAGCAAAAGAAACCACCAACAAAACTAAAAGATAACCTATTGAATGGGAGAAGATATTTACAAGTGACATATCTAATAAAGGGTTAATATCCAAAATATATAAAGAACTTGTATAACTCAACACCAAAAAAAAAAAAATAATTAAAAATGAGCAGAGGATATGAACAGACATTTCTCCAAAGAAGACATAGAGATGACCAACAGACACATGAAAAGATGTTCAGCATCACTTATCATCAGGGAAATGCAAATCAAAACCACAATGAGAGGGGTGCCCGGGTCACTCAGTTGGTTAAGTGTCCGACTCTTGATCTCAGCTCAGGTCATGATCTCATAGTTTGTGAGATCAAGTCCTGCATCAGGCTCTGTGCTGACATTGTGGGGCCTGCTTGGGATTCTGTCTCTCACTTTCTCTCCCTCTCACTCGTGCTTGTGCGCGCGCGCTCTCTCTCTCTCTCTTTCTCAAAATAAATAAATAAATGAAAAACATGATGAGATATCACCTTGCACCTGTCAGAATGGTTAAAATAAAAAACTCAGGAAAAAGTGTTGGTGAAGATGTGGAGAAAAAGGAACCCTCTTACATTGTTGGTAGGAATGCAAACTGGTGTAGCGACTGTGGAAGATTGTATGAAGGTTCTGCAAAAAATTAAAAGTAGAACTATGCTATGATCCAGTAATTGCATTACTGGGTTTTTACCCAAAGAATTCAAAAACACTAATTCAAAGGGATATATGCACCCCTATGTTATTGCAGCATTATTTACAATAGCTAAATTATGGAAGCAGCCAAGTGTTCATAGATAGATGAATGGATAAAGAAGGATATGGATAAATGAATGTGATATATGTACACAATGGAATATTATTCAGCCATAAAAATGAATGAAATCTTGCCATTTTCAACAACATGGGTAGAGCTAGAGACTATAATGCAAAATGAAATAAGTCAGGCAGAGAAAGACAAATACCATATGATTTCACTCATGTGGAATTTAAGAAAAAAAATGAGCAAAAAAAAAAAAAGAGAGTCAAACCAAGAGACAGACTCTTAACTGTAGAGAACAAACAGATGGCTACCAGAGGGGGGTTGGGTGGGGCGATGGGCGAAATAGATGGAGATTAAGAATTACACTTGTCTTGATGAGCACTGAGTAATATATGAAACTGTTGAATCACTGTATTGTACACAAGAAACAAAACTAATACTGTATGTTAACTATACTGAAGTTAAAAAAAAAAAGAAAACTCCTCTTATTGGTACAAAAGTCGCTGACAATTATTCTCTTCTTAAAGCAGAAGGCAAGGGGGGGGGGTTCAGATTTGCTGAGAATGAGCTCACTGTGAATTTAGGTTGGCAGAAGAGTAGGTAGTCTTATTTCTTTTTAAGCATACTCCCAGTTTAACAGACTAGAAAGGAGGTATGGAGTGGGCAGGATTATTGGTCAGGTCATTACAATGAAGTGCATGATGCCCTCCTCCAGGCTCTATAACTGTGGTAAGAACCCTCAAAAATGGTGAGGGTAGGGAGGAGGGAGTCAGAAGGATGATAAAACTGTGAAATGTGATAGTACATGCAATAGCTTGTAAACTGTGAGGTTTATAGGTATAATTTTCTGTAAAAATATAAATCCCCGCCACCAGCATAGAATGCCACTTATAGAATGGGTTTATAAGCAGCAATCTGGTTGGAAAAGAACACGGTTCAAAGTTGTGTTTGCATAGCAAACACCTTGTTTTTGTTTAGATTGTGTGTGGGTTGGTAGGAAAGGTAGGAGTGTAGATTATGGGTCACTACAACACCACATGCATCCCCAAGAGATCCTATGGCACCACCACTGAACCTCACAAATATTTTGTCAAGATAGACACTGAAAACAGAGATAAACTCTGACCGCCATCTTGTGGAGGGATCTACCATTACCAAGTCAGACTGAGTGTGAGGTGTTAGCGGGGGATGGGCTGAGAGGGAGATGAAAGCCCCAGGCATATGTTTTTTTCTCCCTTGAGGATTCTGGTAGGGACTATAGGTGAGATAAAACCACTCAGATAACAAAATTTGCCACCTGGCAGGAGAGCTGTATTACCTGAGCCTGTAGAGGAGTCTTTCCTTAAACTGATTTAGAGTTTCTATAGCATGGAGGATGTGGAATAGCTTCAAGGGAGTATTTGTCATTCTTTATCTCCTTGTTTCCAGATCCCTAGCTTGGAAAGGTATTTTTCTCACATTCTTCAGGGTTCAAAGAGCTTACTGAACAACAGACACTCAATATTTATTCTTCAGTATTATTCTATTATATGCCACACCAGAGCACATTTGTTTTCACAACATTTAATTAGATTTCCCGGAAATGGAAAAGCCATTTGCTTTTTTATGGATTTACTATCAGTCTGAAACCTAAGAACCTTTCCAATATTTTAATACAAACCAGTCATACTGACTTAAATTAAAGGAATGTGTTCAAAGTAGGAATAACACTGATAAAAGAAGCTTTTGATATGTCCCGGATAGCACCCAGCCTGACAGGATGACATTTTGGTGAAAGTGAGTAAGACATGGTATCAAAGGGAGACTTTTCTTTCTTGAAATATTTAAAACATAGTTTGCTTTTCACTTGGCACAACAACAACAACAACAACAAAAGAAACCACGTGGCCATTTTTCACTTTGCAAAGCATTCTTTACAGATGCCTGTCTAGTTGTTCTTGGATGGCTTCAGGGCACTGACACCGCATTCATCTTTTGAAAGTTCTCTACCAGGTCCAAGTGGATGTTGTTGATCCCAGGAATGGGTGAGGCACATCATGCCTTTCAAAGGTTCAGCATTTTATTTGTCTGTAATGTAGCATGCTCACGAACATATCTGGCTGAAGATTGTGTCTTTCACTGTATCTAGAACCTCATAGGACAAGAGCATTCTATGTTTCTAATGTAGATTTGGCAGCAGTACCTGGTGCAATGCTTACTTAGCACATAATAGGTGCTGAATGAATGCTCCAAGACAGAAGGGTCTAGCTATTATCTGCAAGCCTAGAAATCTACTAACATTCTTTTTTTTTTTAAATAAAAGATTTATTTATTTTGAGAAAGAAAGAGAGCGTATATATGCACATTAGCAGAGGAGGAGCAGAGAGAGAGGGAGAATGTCCCAAGCAGGCTCCATGCTCAGCACAGAGTCCAACACAGGGCTTAATCTCACCACCATGAGATCATGACCTGAGCCCAAATTAAGAGTCAGATGCTTAACTGACTGAGCCACCCCGGTGCCCCATGAAATTCTTGAATAGATGTCTACAACAAACCCCTCTCCTAAAAAATGGCCCCAACTGCTCTTTGCCATTTGGGACTGGATAATTCTTTGTTGTGGGGGGCTGTCTTGTGCATTGTAGATTTAGCAGTATCCCTGGCCTCTACCCACTAGATGCCAGTAGCATCCCTCAGTTTTGGAAACCAAAAATGTTTTCAGACATTGACAAATGTCCCTTGGGGTGCAAAAGTCACTCCCAGTTGCTAATCACTGCCCTAAACTAAGTGTGATTGTGTGGAGCAGATCTAGCTCTAGGCATGAGTTGAGTCAGCAGTAGTAAATAATGAAATATGATAGGAGCACCCTGGCAATGCCTTTTTGACCAATAATACCTTTTCTGCCCTCAGCATCCTCTAGGAAAGCTGATCATAAACATCGTAGCTGGGATAGTTACAGAATGTTAAGAGCAAATGACTGAACAATCAGCTAGGGAAATGGTTCATTTTTGATTTAAAGAAAAAGACAGTCATTCAGGAGTCATGCAGTCACTTTTAGAAAGCTGGTGTCCAAGAGGTGATGTGGTGTAATGGGAACAAAAATGGAAAGGAAGTCAGGAGACTTGCATTTTAATCTTGGCTCAGCTACTGACCAGCTGTGTCTTGTAGGGGACTTCTCTTCAGTTTGGCTGATAACAAGGGGGATGAACTAAGTGACCCATAAGGGCCTTCCTAACATTGGTGTGTGAAGAAATTACAGATTTGTTTATCTAATGAATAGCCTTTTATTACCTATTTTTACAGAGGAGGAGCAAGGCTTTGAAGGAATGCAGTGCAGGAATCAGAAAGGTGATTAGAAGTATGGGAAGGTAAGTAACCGGGTTTAGGGAATGACAAAGTCTAAGATAAGGGAAATGGAATTTGTGCTAAAGAGAAATCAGAATGTACAAGGAAAACACAAAAAGCATTCAGTTTTGCTGTTTTGTGTATAAGTGTGTGTGTGTGTGCAAGTGTGCACATGTGCACATGTGCATGCAGGTTGGTGGTGGGGGTGCTGAATCAGCCACAGCTAGCAGGCTAGTTAGCTTCCCTTATGGCTCCTTAGGGAAGAGGGTTTACTCAGGAGAACAGTCTCTCTTGCCAAATATGAAAACCACCATCATAGGTTACTGAAAGCAATGGGCACTATTGCATGTGTATGGAAGCTCTCACTGGAGCATTCAATGGATTCAACTGCATTACCTTATTTTGCAGATGCACATGTCAAAACAGTCCATAAATATTATGTTTAATGGAAACCAATGTCATGATTCATTGACTAAAAAAAGTAAAATTGCCTGAAAGATTCCAATATTCAATAACACAGAAACCAGGGTACGACAAACCTGGCTGGAATTTGGATGTTTGAAGAGGTTTTTCAGCCATTTTGGGTTTGATAAAAGAGCAAGCTCATTTTATGAAGCAGTCTTAACCTTACTTTCTAAATATGATGTGTATTTGAAGGGAAATTCAACCCATATGTTTTTGATTAATTTTACTTAAATCATCAAAATATTATTTCTTAAGGGTTGTTTGATGTCTAAGAAGTATTTAAGCCCTTTGAATAATTTTTAAAATATATATATATATTTTCTCTTTAAAGCAGGAAATCACTTTTTAAAGAGTTTAGGTGGGTTTGGACACAAATGAGATTCAGACTTGAAATCCTGACCCTGTAAGATTAGGGAAAGTTTGAAACTTGCCAAAATAGACTCTCCCATTCCTCCCTAAAAATCAGTACCTTCTGATACTATATTGTCAGCAGAAATATTTGGGTATTCTCCAACAAAGTAAAATATTTTTTTATAGCTTTCCCCCAGTCTATAGGGTTCATAACCTCAGTAAACTTTGATTCCCCTCTCTCTCCTTTACATTGGTTTTCGTATCAGGTAAGTTACTAAGTTCTGTAGCTCTTTCAATCTGTCTCTTCCTCTTGCTTTTCATTGTCTTAACCCTTTTCAGGCTTTTATCACGCCAGGCCTAGATCACAGCATTTACCATCTGGCTTGTGCCTTTCCCTTTCTAGTCTCTCTGAGCTCCAATCAAATGTGTATGTTGTTGGGGTGCCAGGGTGGCCCAGTTGGTTAAATGTCCAACTCTTGATTTGGGCTCAGGTCATGATCTCAAGGTTGTGAGATTGGGCTCTGCACTGGGCATAGAGCCTGTTTAAGGTTCTCTCTCTTCCTGTTCCTCTGCCCCTCCTTGCCCTCTCTCTCTCTCTCTCTCTCTCTCTCAAAAAAAAAGTGTATGTTGTTGCCTTTTAATCCTTACTCAAATCCTCACTAAACTCATTATTTTTTCTAAATGTTTTATTTATTTTTGAGAGAGAGAGAGAGAACGAGTAGGGGAGGGGCAGAGAGAGAGGGGGACAGAGGATCTAAAGTGGGCTCTGCACTGAATCTGATGTGGGGCTCGAACTCACAAACTGTGAGATCATGACCTGAGCCACAGTCAGACCCCAGTCATCATCACTCTTCTATTAAATAACCTTCAGTGGTTCCTAAAGCCCATGAATCCTTTAATTTGCATTTACTGGTTCTCAGCATTCTTTGGCCCTTGCATACCTTTTTAAATGTATCAGCCTTTGCTGACCAGTGGAAAATCTCTTCTCAGAGTGGCTTGGTTGCTTTGCCAGAAACAATACGTGTACTTAGGTCTGAGATGCCCTTCTTCCTCTTTCTCCTACTCATTCAGTGTGAGGGCTAACCTCAGTCTCACTTCCTTTCTGATGATTAGTACCCATGCTATCACTCTCTCCTTAGAGTTCTTGCATCACTCTCTCACCTTGTCTCTCTGAGTTTGTGCCTGATCTTATGCTGCTGTAGAGAATCCCTTTACTTCACAGATGTCTATGTCTTGCCTCCATATCTGGACTGGAGACTTAGTTCTGTAGCATTGGTTCTTCAAGTGTAGTCCCTGGACCATACAATCAGCAACATCTGAGAATTTGTCAGAACTATAATTTTTTAGGTCTCGACCCAAAGTTGCTGAATCAGAAATTTCAAGTGTGGGGCCCAGCACTCTGTATGTTAACAAGCCTTCCATATGATTTGGATGCATGTTCACATTTGAGAACCGCTGTTTTTTTTTTTTTTTTTTTTTTTAATTTTTTTTTAACGTTTATTTATTTTTGAGACAGAGAGAGACAGAGCATGAACAGGGGAGGGGCAGAGAGAGAGGGAGACACAGAATCAGAAGCAGGCTCCAGGCTCTGAGCCATCAGCCCAGAGCCCGACGCGGGGCTCGAACCCACAGGCCGTGAGATCGTGACCTGAGCCGAAGTCGGATGCTTAACCGACTGAGCCACCCAGGCGCCCCTGAGAACCACTGTTGTAAAGAAAAAGACAAATCTTATGTTTCTTTGTATCTTCCACAATGCCAGGGAAAAGCTGAAACAAAGTTATTAAAATTCTAGATAACTTGAATTTTAAAACAGTCTCTCAAAGACATGCAAAGAAGAGAATGAAAACGCTTTCAAAAGTTTGTTATGAAATTTTAAGAAATAAAAAGCTACTATTTCTTACTGATTGCTATGAGGATTAGATGGATTGCTAGTTTATTAATAATTCTCTTAAGGAGAGTTTCTTAATTTTCCCCCTTTCTTAAGGATTTGAGTGTTGTTCAGCACTGAGTAATCAGATGATAGAATTCAGCACATTATGTTTTTCTAACATTCTTGAAACTCTAAATCTGTGGTTTATAGATGATATTTTTCTTCGGAGGTTGTGTGCTTGGTGGTCGTTTGTGAGCCTGGAGAATAATTTCCTTCTATTTCCTATTAAAATCCTTTATGATAGCTTACAACTCTCATGCAGTGATGAATGTTGCTACAGAATAAAAAAAATAATGATATACAGAGAAATCAACCCTTTGCATATATCTATACACAATAGAGAAAAGTAAATTTAACTTATTATTTTTTAGGAAATATAAATATTGCATTCTTCTCTACTCTCTCCAATCAAATTGTACACATCACCACAGTTTACAGGCTTCAGTGCTGAGATTAGCTTTGACCCTGTCATATCTTTTCTGTACTTTCCAGGAAAGCTTATAGTCAGTGATGAACCGTGTAAAGTCCCTGGGTCTGGCAGGTTTGCCTATTGGGCAGGCTTACAGTTGCCCTAAGCCAATTGACAATACCTGTACATTTGAGCCCAGGAAGATGACAGAGGATCCATGGGTCTTCCTTAAATTCCATTGGTAACAACCTGTGAGCCTGGTTTTTGATTAGAGGCAACAACAAGTTAGTCACCATAGAATTAAAGGTAAAGTTTGTGCTTTGGTATCAGACAAACCTGGATTTAAAGTTCAGCCCTATCTCTAATTAGCCATTTGCCTCTTGTTTTTTCTTTTGGAATGAGGTTTCTAATATCTATTCTGCAGGGTTGTTGAAAGAGGGTGGCTAATGCATGCAAAGTGCATGTCCAAGTTGGATGCTGATAATTACTGTTTGTAATTCTTTTATTTTTAATCTCAAAGACATAACTTGAATGAAGTCATCCCCTGTCCAGCTTTTTTAATATCAGAGAGCTTTGCTTCTAATTGTTCTCTTTTAATGGTAATTGTGTTGCATTGATTTAAAGTGTGTTGAACAGTTTTTCTTCTGTTTTCCTTCTGCTCTTCTTTATTGAAGCTGTACCGCTTGAATTTCTGGAAAGCAGGTGGGTAACTGCATCAGTGCTATCATTTATTGAGAAATCAAGTCTGTCTGGATCTTCCTTCTTTTGTTGAATTAGTATTTATTGGATGCTTACTCTCTGCCAGACTCTGAGCATACTCAAGTGTGCACAGGGATCAGAGCATTGTCTGCTTAGTTTCAGCCAAAAGTCAGAGAGCTGAAGTACAAGTTTGTGACTTCACAAGTTTGTGACTAGAATTATCCTATTATCCTTACAAACTTGGATTTAGGAGTTGTGGAAGCAGGTATATGCTTACGTGGTGAGATTTTCCAGGACTTAATACAAGGACATTTCCCCATCTGTTTGTAGCATACCTGATGTTTCATCCACTAGAGTTAGTGCTTAGTTAAGGCCTTGGCTCTTTTATTCTCTAATCTGAAGGAAAATGTGAGTTAGAAGTAATAAATACTTTTTCCCTGCAGCATTCTCTGAACATATTAACAAAATTATCTTACCTGATCAGCGGAGCTACCCTTAGTAAAGAATAGGGAACTAGGAGGACAACTGTGCTAAAGATTTGCTTTGGAGGCCCATCAGGACGAGTATAGGCAGGCCATTGTGGAAGGCCTTGCACAGTTAGGGTCTGTGGTAACTTCCAAAATGGCCCCAGTGATTCTTACTTCCTGTTAGTCACACTCTTGTGTTGTCTGTACCACTTTGAATGAGGGTTTCCTTTGTAACCAATAGGACATTGTGGAAATGACTCCCAACGCTAGGTCACAAGAGACATTGAAGCTACTGCATTACTTGCTAAATCAGTCATTCTATGGAATGCCATCTATCATGTTGTGAGGTCTGTGGAGACTTTCTTATAGTGAGGAACTGAGGCCTTCTGCCAACAATTGTCACGAATTTGCCAGGTATTTGAATGAGCCACATTGAAAGTGGATTTTCCAGCCTTACTGAAACCTTCAGAACACTGTAACCCCAGCTGACATCTTCACTTCAACATCATGAGAGACCTGAAGGTAGAACTACTCAGCTAAACCACATCCAAATTCCTGGCCACAGAAATGATGTGAGATAATAAATACCTTTTTAAGCCACTAAGTTTTGGGGTAATTTGTTTAACAGCAGTAGATAACTAATACAGGGCCCAGCATATGGTGCTAGATTCCTGGAGAAAAGAGCAAAGTTAAGGAAGCAGATATTCAAAGGGAAGATTAGAGACGTCAAAGACAGATGCTGTTCCTACACTTCATAAAGGGAATATAGAGATGGGGCTGGGAATGGTGGTGGGGGAGAGGGAGAAAATTTAATATGTAATTATCAGAGTATGTGGAAGGAAGAAAAAAAGGCAAAAGGATGGATGTTAGTTTAGGAAGGATTCCTGAATGAAAAACTTGGAAATGGATCTATGTTTCAACACTATGGGAAGTTTTGAAAATTGAATTTTACTTGAGCAATCTTTGGATTTCATCAAACAGTAGGGTCATAGTGATATAGGTAAAAGAAGTCTCCAGAGATACACTCCCTGTACCCCCCACCCCAAGACTCTAGTTAAAGTACCAAAGACTATCTAACCTTTTAAAAGTCAACATGCCGGGGCGCCTGGGTGGCGCAGTCGGTTGAGCGTCCGACTTCAGCCAGGTCACGATCTCGCGGTCCATGAGTTCGAGCCCCGCGTCGGGCTCTGGGCTGATGGCTCAGAGCCTGGAGCCTGTTTCCGATTCTGTGTCTCCCTCTCTCTCTGCCCCTCCCCCGTTCATGCTCTGTCTCTCTCTGTCCCAAAAATAAATAAAAACGTTGAAAAAAAAAATTAAAAAAAAATAAAAAATAAAAAATAAAAGTCAACATGCCAATGAAAGCAGCAGTTTCTAAGGCTTGGCAAAAGGCTTCATATTCATTTAAAGAAAAGAGACTCTTTCTAAAATTATCTCCAGCTATATGAAACTATGAATCACTTTTGTACCTCCAGGAAAGACTTAAGTGACATATGAGCATTTAGGTAAGAAGGCATTGTATTACAGATTAACATTTTTTTAAAAAAACAAATTACTTTCTTTCTGCATGGTTTTTGTAACATGTCAACGTTTTATATGGTTTTAGTTGGGGAGAAGGATGAGTTTCTTTGGAAAGGGGCAAGGCAGGAAATCAGTAATGATTCATACAACTTTTTCACATGCTTCTCTGGCGAGTTTTAATCACAAATCTGGGTCCACTTGTATAACAAAAACATTAAAAGAGGGTGTTTTAAACTGCTTCTTTTTATTAATCGTGTATTTGGTCTTGTAAATAATACACGCAAGGACATCCTTGTTACGTCAGTTGGAAAAGTGATTAACTAGCTGTTTAACTAGGAGACAAGAATATCTTGCAGCTTTATATGTACTTCTTAAATAGCTATGTGTTTGCGCTTGTGCTATTTGATTTAGGAAAATGCTTTAAATTTTAGAATTTCTTTAATTGATTCCTTTAAAATTTATTTATTTTGAGAGAGGTAGTATGTATGCACTCAGAGAGGGAGAAAGAGAATCCCAAGCAGGCTCCGCACTATTGGTGCAGAGCCAGATGTGGAACTTGATCCCACGAACATGAGATCGTAACCTGAGCTGAAATCAAGACTCGAATGCTTAACTGACTGAGCCACCCAGATGCCCGTCTTTAATTGATTTTTAATGTTAATGACCCTTTCTATCTTACTCTACATTTCATGACAATTTTTAGGACTCTAAAGATAGTTTTCTATGCCACAATAGTCTTTTAAAAGAGGGGCACATTTATATGAAGGGAATGCACTGTTATTTCTTTTTTAAAAATATTTATTTACTTTTGAGAGAGATAGAGAGAGAGAAAGAATACAAGTGTGGGAGAGGCAAAGAGAGGAGGACAGAGTATCAAGACCAGCTCTGTGCTGACAGCAGCAAGCCTGATGTGGGGTTCAAACTCATAACGGTGAGATCATGACCTGAGCCAAAATTGGATACTCAATCGACTGAGCCACCCAAAACTTTGTTATTTCTAAGTCCCCTTGATATGGTTTTTACTTTAGTTTTCCCTTAAGTCTAACTCTTTTTCCCCTTTGTTTCTATTGGAATGAGGTAATCCTGGATTTGTAGAATCTTTTGTGTTGGAAATGACTACAACTACACAGACACAGCATAACATTTACTAAGAATAAGAGAAATGGAAATATCGGTAGTGCTGCTCACCAAGCATGTGAAAATACTTAAGTGCTCTATTTCCAGAGAGAAAAATGCCACTTAACATGTTTATTATTAATTTGGGTGACTGAAACATAGGTGCACGTAAATTATGAACCAAAATTGAGGAATGGTATTTAAAAATTATGATAAGTGGGAGAAATGGTTAAGGAGGCCAGATGCATTAACAATGCAGTAATATAAGACATTTATGAATAAGGAAGTTACTTGGAGATTGACAGCTCAACAGATAAGTAGGGTAGTATGTGAATGTAGTACATACTTCAGTAGTAGACTAGAAGTTCAAGCAGGAGTTAGAGACTCCAAACATCATTTGTTTTAAAATCACCTTAACTTTTAACAATAGCCAAATTATGGAAAGAGCCTAAATGTCCATCAACTGATGAATAGGTAAAGAAATTGTGGCTTATATACACAATGGAATACTATGTTGCAATGAGAAAGAATGAAATATGGCCTTTTGTAGCAACGTGGATGGAACTGGAGAGTGTTATGCTAAGTGAAATAAGTCATACAGAGAAAGACAGATACCATATGTTTTCATTCCTATGTGGATCCTGAGAAACTTAACAGAAGACCATGGGGGAGGGGAAGGAAAAAAAAAGGTTAGAGATGATGTTAGGTTCATTTATTAAGTCAAAATTGTAAAGAAGTTAAATATCCAACAGCAGGAGAATAGGTAAATATGTCATACTACATATGTGACAAAATTATATATATATTTTATTAAAATTTTTTAATGTTCATTTATTTTTAATGTTTATTAAATTTTATTTAATATTTATTTAATGTTTATAATTTTTAATGTTTATTTATTTATTTATTTATTTAAAAAAAATTTTTTTTTTCAACGTTTATTTATTTTTGGGACAGAGAGAGACAGAGCATGAATGGGGGAGGGGCAGAGAGAGAGGGAGACACAGAATTGGAAACAGGCTCCAGGCTCTGAGCCATCAGCCCAGAGCCTGACGCGGGGCTCGAACTCACGGACCGCGAGATCGTGACCTGGCTGAAGTCGGACGCTTAACCGACTGCGCCACCCAGGCGCCCCTATTTATTTATTTTTAATGTTTATTTATTTATTTTCACACAGAGTGTGAACGGGGGAGGGGCAGAGAGAAGGGGAGAGAGAATCTGAAGCAGGCTCCAGGCTCTGAGCTGTCAGCACAGAATTCACAAACTGTGAGATCATGACCTGAGCTGAAGTCAGCCGCTTAACTGACTGAGCCACCCAGGTGCTCCGTGACAAAATAATATATTGTCTTTTAAAACTATTTCTTTTTTTAATGTTTACGTATTTATTTTATTAATATAATTTATTGTCAAATTGGCTTCCATACAACACCCAGTGCTCATCCCACCACGTGCCCTCCCCAATGCCTATCACCCACTTTCCCCTCTTAAAACTGTTTCTTGCAAACAATTTTATGACAGACAAATGCTTAATATGATTTTAAGTGAATAGAGGAGAATACAATATGATCCTGATTTTTGAAATTTTAATTCCAGTATAGTTAACATACAATGTTATATTAGTTTCAGGTGTACAATATAATGATTCAACAATTCTATACATTACCCAGTGCTCATAACAAGTGCGTTCCTTAATCCCCATCACCTAGTTCACCCATTTTCTTACCCACATCCCCTCTGGTAACCATCAGTTTGTTCCTATAGTTAAGAGTCTGGTTTATTTCTCTCTCTCTCTTTTTTTTTTTTTTTCCTTTGCTCATTTGCTTTATTTCTTAAATGCCACATATAAGTGGAATCATATGATTTTTGTCTTTCTCTGACTGACTTATTTCACTTAGCATTATCTAGCTCCATCCTCGTTGAAAATGGCAAGATTTCACTCTTTTTAATGGCTGAGTAATATTCCATTGTGTATATATATACCACATCTTTCTCTGCATTCATCTATCTATGGACATTTGGGCTGCTTCCATAATTTGACTACTGTAACTAATGCTGCAGTAAACATAGGGGTATGTATATCCTTTTGAATTAGTGTTTTTGTATTCTTTGGGTATATAGTAGTGTGATTACTGGATCATAGCGTGCTTCTATTTTTTTTAAAGTTTATTTATTTTTAGATAGAGAAAGAGGGGGGGCAGAGAGAGAGGGAGAGAGAATTCCAAGTAGGTTCTGTGTTGTCAGCGCAGAGCCTGATGCGGGGCTTGATCCCACAACCCTGGGGTCATGACCTGAGCTGAAATCAAGAGTTGGATGCTTACCTGACTAAGCCACCCAGGTGCCCTGCATACTTTTATTTTGAATTTTTTATGTAACCTCCATCCTGTCTTCCAGAGTGGCTGCACTAGTTTGCATTTCCACCAACAGTATAAGAGGGTTCTTTTTTCTCCATGTGCTTGCCAACACTGGTTTCTTGTGTGATTCTGATTTTTGTTGAAAAAACATAGTAAAAAGTGTAGAAGAAAATATACTGAAGAGAAGAATGCTAACTATTTACCAGAATCCCTTTGTCTCTTCTTCTGGTATACGGCCATGCTACATTTCCCAGCCTCCCTTGTAGTTGTGTGTGACAATGTGAATAAGTTCTATCCAGTGAAATGTGAACATCAAGGATGTATTCTACTTTTAGGTTTGACTCCTAAAACTCTCCCACACATTTCTCCTGCCCCCTTTTTTTTTTTTTTTCAAACTGTCTTCAGTTGACTGGGATGTCAATTCTTAGGGTAACCTTGGAAGTCACATGTTGAAAAAGGCAAAGTAGACATCAACTTAGGTTCATGAGTGGCCAAGAAGAAGTGAGTTACCCTGCTAATCTGAGTACTCATCTAGAACTGTCAGTTGAGGGAAGAAATACATGTCTATGGTGTTCAGCTGCCATCGTGGTTCCTGATAGAAAAACAGATGTGTTTAAGTCCATGTGAAACACCTACTAGGTATTGCCAGAAACATTTAGTTGGGAGTAGACATGGTGTGTTTTATAGGAACCTAAAGACTTTCAGGGTGCTTGGGTGTCTCAGTCAGTTAAGCATCCGACTTTGGCTCAGGTCATGATCTCATGGTTTATGAGTTCGAGCCCCACATCGGGCTCTGTGCTGGCAGCTCAGAGACTAGAGCCTGCTTCGGATTCTGTGTCTCCCTCTCTTTCTGCCTCTCCCCCACTTGCACTTTGTCTGTTTCTCAAAATGAATAAATGTTAAAAAAAAAATTAAAGACTTTGATAAATAAAAAGGAATATAAACTAATGTTTATTAAATTAATATTTTAGTTATTCAGGTTTCCCCATTTGTATGTACGTGTTGAGGTCTGAGGAAGCCTGGGCTTACATGTATTAAAAAATTTTTATACTTTAGCATATATTGCATTTCTTAATTGGGAGAGGTAGTGAAAAATACAAACATAACTGTGAAAAATGGGAAAATACAAGTAAATTAAAAAACAAGGGTCAAGGAAATCATAAATTTGTAGAAGGTAAAGACCTAGTGAATATACAATGCACATGAGCCACTCTGTCCTATGCAGTTCCTGAAAAATGAGTGTAAATTAACTCTGATTTTATTATCAACCAAGTGATTAGTTAAATGATTAATACATCAATTTTTTATATGTGTAAATGCCTCCGTTGGCAATTAGTTCTGAAAGAAATATCTCAATGGATTTTCATATAGGAAACGATGTCCTCAGCAGTATCCCTAAGAAAATATCAGAAAGTCTGAGCCAGGACTACACTGAATGTTAACTAACTTTAGAATTAAAAAAAAAAAGAGAGAGAAAATACTAGAATGGGATTAACGGTGCTGCCTCTAGATTAACTAAAAGGACAGTGAGTCAAAACAAACCTCAGGTAAAGAAAATCAAGAAGGAGAGTGGGAGGTATAGCTTGACAATAGAACATGACAGATGATGGCCGCATTGGATCAAGGACTGAAACCTGTGTCTAGAGAAATAGTTGGAATTTATATTCTTTGAATAGTATTCATTAATATCCTTGTTCTACAGAAGGCTTTTTACATGTTGGACAGTAGGTGATTTTCAGGAAACTGCTGTAAACTCTCATCTTTTTTCCATTCGCCCACATATCTGTCTGCAATAACCACTAGCTCTGCCTTTTCAGTCGTGTGGGAGCGCCTCTCACTGACAGAGTTGAACCCAGAACCATAGTTCACAGGGATCCTGGGAAATTCATTTCTGGACTTCTCCCTTGTGATAGTAAGAACATGGAGAAAGAAGCTATGATGTGGAATGGATAATGGACCATCTAGAACACTGCAGAATATTAGTGACAGATCTCCAATAGCAAGTCAACATATAAAAAACAAACCAAATTGCCAACAAAAGGTAGTTACAACGTCATTTGTTTTTTTAAAAATTTTTTTATTAAATTTTTTAAATGTTTATATTTGAGAGAGAGAGAGAGAGAGACAGAGTGTGAGTGGGGGAGGGGCAGAGAGAGAGGGAGACATAGAATCTGAAGGAGGCTCTAGGCTCTGAGCTGGCAGCACAGAGCCTGATGCAGGGCTCGAATTCATAAACTATGAGATCATGACCTGAGCCAAAGTCAGACGCTTAACTGACTGAGTCACCCACGTGTCCCAAACATTATTTGTTTTAAAATCACCTTAGCTTTCAACAATAGCCAAATTATGGAAAGAGCCTAAATGTCCATCAACTGATGAATGGGTAAAGAAATTGTGGTTTATATACACAATGGAATACTACGTGGATATGAGAAAGAATGAAATATGGCCTTTTGTAGCAACGTGGATGGAACTGGAGAGTGTTATGCTAAGTGAAATAAGTCATACAGAGAAAGACAGATACCATATGTTTTCATTCCTATGTGGATCCTGAGAAACTTAACAGAAGACCATGGGGGAGGGGAAGGAAAAAAAAAAGGTTAGAGAGGGAGGGAGCCAAAACATAAGAGACTCTTAAACACTGAAAACAAACTGAGGGTTGATGGGGGGTGGGTGAGGGGTATTGAGGAGGGCACCTGTTGGGATGAGCACTGGGTGTTGTATGGAAACCAATTTGACAATAAATTTCATATTAAAAAAATAAAATAAAATCACCTTAAAAACAAAATTATATATAGAAATACCTATATATAAATACAAAGGAAAAAAGAGACACACAAATCTGAAAATAAATGTATGTCTGGGGTGGGAGTAGGATTTTGTAGGAACAAGAGAACTTGTATATTACATTATCTGAAATCCACATATATATGGTCAATTATTTTACAACATAGGAGCCAAGAATATACAACGAGGAAAGGACAGTCTGTTCAGTAAATGGTGTTGGAAAAATTGGACTGTCACAAGCAAAAGAATAAAACTAGACCATTGTCTTACACCAAACACAAAAATTAACTCAAAATGTATAAAGACTTGAAAGTAAGACATGAAACCATAAAACTTCCAGAAGAAAATGCAGACAGTAAGCTCCTGGACTTAGATTTTAGCGACAATTTTTGAATCTGATACCAAAAGCAAAAGCAACAAAAGCAAGAATAAACAAGTGGGACTACATCAACGTAAAAAGCTTCTGCACAGCGAAGGAAACCATAAACAAAAGGAAAAGGCGACCTATTGAAAGGGAGAAAATATTTGCAAATCATGTATCTTGATAAGGGGCTAATGTTCAAAATATATAAAGAATTCATGCAACTCAATAGCAAAAATTCAAACAATCCTATTAAAAAATGGGCAGAATTTCTGGATAGACTGAAGAAGACATACAGATGGCCAACAGGTACATGAAAATAAGCTCTACATCATCAATCATCAGGGAAAAGAAAATCAAAACCACAATGAGATATCACCTCACACCTGTTAGAATGGCTCATATCAAAAAAGACTAGAAATAATGTGGGTTTGGAGAAAAGGGAACCCTTGTACACTGTTTGTGAGAACGTAAACTGATGCAGCCACTATGAAAACAGTACAGAGATTCCTCAAAAAATTAAAAACAGAACTACCATATGATTCAGAAATTCCACTTCTAGGTATTTATTTAAAGAAAACAACTTAAAAAGATATATGCATTCCGTGTTCATTGTAGCATTATTTACAATATCCAAGATACAGAAATGACCTGTGTCTATTGATGGATTAATGAATAAAAAATGTGGTTTATATTTTATACATATACATACATACAATGGAATAGTATTCAGCCATAAAAAATAATGAAATCTTGCCTTCTGCCACAACATGGATGGACCTTGAGGGCATTAGGCTGAGTGTAATAATTAAGAGTAAGAAAAATACCATATAATCGCTCTTATATGTAGAATCCAACAACAACAACAACAACAACAACAACAACAACAACAACAAAATCTAACTCATAGAGAACAGACTGGGGATTGCCAGGGGGACTGGGAAAAATGGGAGAAATTTTTGTTTTTTAGTTTATTTTTTGAAGTTTATCTTTATTTTTTTTAGCAATTTCTACACCCAATGCAGGGCTTGAGTTCACACCCCAAGACCAAGAGTTGCATGCTCTTCTGACTGAGCCAGCCAAGCACCCCTGTTTTTTAGTTTAAATAAATTGAATAATAATTTTTAGAAAGCAGATGAATTTCTGATTCTACATATCTCACCATACAATAAACATTGAACTCATGGCTCATTTACAAGCTTTTAAAATGTCAGATGCCGGCACGTCATGATCTCATGGTTTGTGGGTTTGAGCCCCAGGTCGGGCTCTGTGCTGACAGCTCAGAGCCTAGAGCCTGCTTTGGATTCTGTGTCTCCCTCTCTCTCTGCCTCTCCCCTGTTCATGCTCTCTGTCGCTTAAAAATGAATAAATGTTAAAACAATATTAAACAAAACAAAATGTCAGATGCCAAACAGGACATCTATGATTAAGAATCTGAGTCTGGAGTTGTTTACTCGAAATTGGAGTTGGAACCGATAACAGTAGATATCCAAAAGAAACAAAATTGAGTGAACAACTAAAGATAATAACTAATGCCAGGGACTTTGGCCTCAGGATCTTGGGACAGGAAATAAATCTGGCTCAGAATAATTTATACAGAGGAATTTTCTAGCTATCATATGCCATTCTTATTGTTTCACTTGCTGTCCCATGTCTTTGGGAGATGGGTAACATTCAGTCAATTGATTTAAATTTATTTAGTGCTCTTTATGCTGGTTGTGATTATCCTGTTATATTTATTGAATCTTGAGAGAGGGTCATACATATTTGTGCATGTTAAAATAGCTACATGTGGAACCCCATATCCATTAGAGCAGTTAAGTAATTTATCTCTTTCAATATATTTCATTTTAAATTGTAATGTCTGGAGCATTCTTTAAAAATATTTTTTAAATATAAATTTTTGTGTATTCTATAATTAAAAAGAAAAAATAAATGGAATTATCCTGGGATAATTAGTACCTTAACATAATAATAGCTTAAACAACTAATTTCTGTAGTGAGATATTCTGTGACCACGTTGAAGGCAGTGAATGGCGGAAAACTTGAGTTCTAGTCCAATTTCTGCATTAGCATTATGTGGTATGACTTAGGATAAGTAATTGTTTTCCCAGTTGTGAAATAAGAGTTTGGATTAGGTGATTTCTAAGATCCCTTTCAGCACGGACAGCCTATAATTCTAGGATTTGTTGGAGAGAAGTATTAGAAGCATGGAACAGTTCTAGGTGTGGTGGCGAGGAAAAGGCACTGTTACTTTGTCTTTGGGAAGCAGGAGGAACTGACCAAAAGTACTAAGGATTCAGAAAATCAAAGTGCGGGCAATTGAAGGCAACTTTTGCATACATTAAAGTTTCACTGAAGTTCAGCTTTCTTCCTGTGAGACACTTGAAATTACGTAGAGATATTTGTTTTTATGTCTATGAACAGGGATTATATTCAGTTGGTTTGTAACAAAATTGCTCTGTGGGTTATTTTTGGAGGGCATCTTTCCTAATTGTTTGGGTCTATTCTGTATGGATTGTTGAATATTAATCCTAGACATACATCATCCTCCTACATCTAAAGAGGTATAGTGCTTTTTTTAAAAAATTTTTTTGATGTTTATTTATTTTTGAGACGATGCAAGAGACAGAGTGCAAGCGACGGAGGGGCAGACAGAGGGAGACACAGAATCTGAAGCAGGCTCCAGGCCCTGAGCTGTCAGCATAGAGCTCAACGCGGGGCTCAAACTCATGAACCGTGAGATCATGACCTGAGCCGAAGTCGGACGCTTCACCTACTGAGCCACCCAGGTGCCCCATAAAGAATTATAGTCCTTTCTTGTTTCCATTAGGAAGAACCTAGATGTGGGGCGCCTGGGTGGCGCAGTCGGTTAAGCGTCCGACTTCAGCCAGGTCACGATCTCGCGGTCCGTGAGTTCGAGCCCCGCGTCAGGCTCTGGGCTGATGGCTCAGAGCCTGGAGCCTGTTTCCGATTCTGTGTCTCCCTCTCTCTCTGCCCCTCCCCCGTTCATGCTCTGTCTCTCTCTGTCCCAAAAATAAATAAACGTTGAAAAAAAAAAAATTAAAAAAAAAAAAATTTAAAAAAAATAAAAAATAAAAAAAAAAAAAAGGAAGAACCTAGATGTGAAGATAGATTTTCTGCTATTCAAGGATACAATTTTGCACACAGGTTATGTCAGAGCTGAAAATCTATCCTCTCAGGGACTGAAAGACTGAAAGTGAAGGTGAATATCCTTCTAGTAAAAGTGAAACTAGACTTCTTATTTACACAATCCAAGGAGAGTAAATACATGAGGACCAAACATACCAGTTGAAGGAAGTCTATTAGAAAAAAGCATATTAGCAAAATTAGATGTAATGATCTAAGTTTTCTATTATTTGTTGTAATAATGATGTACTTTTATACCATTTCTTGGGCAGTATTATTAACTTTTGACATTAAATATCATATATGTCCTCAATGTTTTATGCTATATAACAGAGCCTTTTAGAGATAGTGTTCTAAAAAATTCCAAGAAACATATTTACAAAGATTGATAATCCATGCATAGGGACCAGAAAGGAAATTTGTATGTTCATGGTAGGATTAGTCAATATTATGAAGGTGTCAGTTTTTCCTGAATTGATTTAAAAAGTCAACTCAAACCTAATCAGAATATCAGCAGGCTTTCTTTTCTCTTCTTTCCTTTCCTTTTCTTTCCTTTCCTTTTCTTTTCTTTTCTCTTTTCTTTTCTTTTCTTTTCTTTTCTCTTTTCTTTTCTCTTCTTTTTTCTCTTCTCTCTCTTCCTTCTCTTCTCTTCTTTTCTTTTCTCTTTGACAAACTGATTCTAAACTTTATGTGGAAATGCAAAGGATCTAGAAAAACAAAAAAAATTGAAAAAGAACAAAGTTGGAAGACTTACATTATCTTTCATAACTTATGATAAAGCTGTAGTAACCAAGAGTGTAGCATTGGTATAAAGACAAATCAATGGAACAGAATAGAAAGTTCATAAACAAACCCATGCATATATGATTAATTGATTTGCAGAAAAGGTATTAGAGCAATCCAATGAGAAAAGAATGATCTTTTAAACAAATGGTGGTGGAGCAATTAGATAGCAGTATATAGAGACATGAACTTTTACCTTTACTTTACATTATATATAAAAATTAACTCAAGATACATCATAGACCTAAATATAAGAGCTAAAACTATAAAATTGCTAAACAAAAACATGTGAGGAAATCTTACAAAATAATACAGATGGTGAGCTTTTTGAGGCTCGTGACCCATTCCGTCATTCACCATTTATCTCTTTTTCCTCAGTACCTAGCACAGTGTCTGGCTCAGAGCCTGGAGCCTGGTTCGGATTCTGTATCCAAGGTATCCAAGGAATGCCAGAACTCAGACCTAGATTTGTTCTCTGTATTTCACATCCCTGGTACATGCTCTCAGGGTTGGCTTTCACGCCTTTCATGCTGCACAGGTGGAGAATGTGGAACTCCATAAGCCTCAGCCCCCTAGGGGATTTGCCCACAGTACTTCTGAACTGAAAGAATGGGGCACCCAGTCTTGGCCCATACTTTGGTATCTCCTCCGTTCCTAATTGATCCTACTCTAGATTGGATCTGGTGATGTGAGCTCCTTGGCCACCCAGGCTGAGACTCTGAGAAAATACAGTGAGAGGGAGTGCAGAGGTTTATCAGTGAGAAGGTGGTTCAGCCCAGGGTAAGAGTTGTTCCAAAGGAGTATAGAGAAGGGCACTTAAGTCACCATAAACAAGTAAAATATTTATTTTTAAAGTATTCACAGGAAGGATGTGATGCTATTTTTATAAGAAGGGCAGACTTTGTTCATTTCCTGTTCTCTGAATTAGAGATCTCCAGTTTATTTTGCTCATAACCTAGACAAGCCCTAGAAAGAAATACCATAACTGAGAACTTCTTTGTCTTTCCTCCTTTTTAGTCTCATCATTGTGCTACCTATTTCCTAAGCACTAGTGACATCTTCATTTCAAACTTTAACTGATCTAGTCCATGGTGGAGTTAGCATTAGATCTGAGTCCTGGGGAACTGTTGTCATTTAGCAACAGAAGTCCTGGTCTCAACAGGAATATATGGTTTTAGTCTGTTAGAAGCACATGATTGGAGATTGAGGAGGGTCACCTTGGTCAGAAAAGCATAAAGAACACATCTTGTGTATCTATGAACTTCAGATCCATGCCCTCTTAGTAGTATCCTAAGCTTCACATCTTTTTTCTGGATAGATATTAATTCCCTTTCCTTGTGGTTTATATATTATTTTGTCTTATGGAAGCAGATGCTTTACTTCCAGGCATATCTTTCCTTCCTTCGTGGAGCACAAATGAGTACTGCTAAATAAATTTGCTAAATAGATTACCTTTAATTCAGGTGAAGGTTACTCTTAAAATGGGGCACCTGGGTGACTCATTTGGGTGAACATTGACTTTGGCTTAGGTCATGATCTTGCGGTTCATGAGTTTGAGCCCCACATCGGACTCTCTGCTGTCAGCTCAGAGCCTGATTTAGATTCTCTGTCTATGTCTCTCTCTCTGCCCCTCCCCACTTGTGCCTCTCTATCAAAAATAAATAAACATTAAAAGAAAAACAGATTACTCTTAAAACTAGAGGACTTCATCCAGAAGAAGGCCTGCTTCAGGATCTGCAGTTACTATGAACAGTCTCTTACCATACCTTGGTATTTGGCCAATCCCACTCCATATGCCCTAATGGTTATATATGGCAATCATATGAACAAGATTTGTGATAATCATTAGATTGTTATATTTGAAGAATCCCTGGTAACCAAGTAATTTACTACTTTCTCCAAATGACTGCATCTATCTGCTTGGACATTGTGTAAAAACTTGTGTGTATAACTTCTTTCCAGAGACTTTGTAAAAGACCCACTCTTTTTACCTCCCCTCACTACCTGCTACTCTAGATGATTTGAGAATAGCTAGCCTATGACTGAGGGGATGGTCATTGACACAACAGTGGAAAGAACTTCTGGTTCATACTCTGGGAGTTTATGGTTTTCTACACATTTTAGAGTAGCTGCAAGAAGAGCTAGCTTTTTATTCCAGGCACAATAATGTCAATATATTTTGTAACATCTTATTTTTACCAAGAATTTTAAACTGCTTTTAACCAAAGCAGACTTCCTGACAGGGGAGTTGACATTTATTTCCCTTTATCCTCTGTGTGACATGTATAAAGTAGGAAAATGAACAAAAAAGTCAAGTAGAAAGGACTAGAATGTCTCCTCCAATGACCAAAAGTTGATGGATATTTCTTCTGTAGATTTCAAAGAACTAAGATTTTATACTGCCACCATGTTCTTTGCTACTCCTATAACACTGAGGCTTTCATGTATGTTACTGTTCAAAATTCACTGTTTAATTTTTTTAAATTTTTATTTATTTTTGAAAGAGAGACAGAGTGCAAGCAGGGGAGGGGCAGAGAGGGAGGGAGACACAGAATTCGAAGCAGGCTCTAGGCTCTGAGCTGTCAGTACAGAGCCCAAAGCAGGGCTCGAACCCATGAACCCTGAGATCATGACCTGAGCCGAAGTTGGACACTCAACCAACTGAGCCACCCAGGCACCCCAAAAGTCACTGCTTAGAGGGGTGCCTGGGTGGCTCAGTCGGTTGAGTGTCTGACTTCATCTCAGGTCATGATCTCATGGTTGGTGGATTCATGCCCCGCATCAGGCTTTGGGTTGATAACGTGGAGCCTGATTCAGATTCTCTGTCTCCCTCTTTCTCTCTGCCTCTCCCCCGCTCATGCTTTCTCTCTCTCTCAAAAATAAACATTAATTTTTTTTAAAAAAGGAAAAAAAAGTCACTTCTTAGAAAGCAATGTGTGCTGATAGGGTCTACTGTGAGCTACGGAAATTGCATCTGAAGGTAGCGGTGGCTTCTCTGAGCCTGACTTGTCTTCAGTATTGGAGTTTCACCTTGACTTAGTCTGCTTAGGCTACTGTAACAAAATACCATAGACTTGGCAACTTAAACAATAGACATTTATTTCAGCACAGTTCTGGAGGCTGGAAGTTCAAGATCAAGGTGCTGGCAGATTGGTCTCTGATGAGAGTCCTCTTCCTGGTTTACAGATGTCATCTTCTTGCTCTATCTTCATATGGTAGAGAGAGAGGGCTCTGGCCTTTTCCTCTTATAAGGGTACAAATCCCATTATGGGGGCTCCATTCTCATAACTTCATCTAACCCTATTTACAAAAGCAAAAACAAAAACCACAAAACCTAATTATGTCTCCAAGGCTTCAGCTCCAAATACCATCATATTGGGGATTAGGATTTCAACATACGAATTTTGGGGTGACACAAACATTCAATCCATAGTACACCTTTTGCCCTCAGTTTTGTGTGGGGTCTTTCTATGACCTCACTGGATGTAAAGTATAAGAACCTGAGTAAGATTTCATTTGTACTTTTTTTTTTTAGTTTTTTTTTCTTCAACTTTATTTATTTATTTATTTATTTATTTATTTATTTATTTATTTCTGGGACAGAGAGAGAGACAGAGCATGAATGGGGGAGGGGCAGAGAGAGAGGGAGACACAGAATCGGAAACAGGCTCCAGGCTCTGAGCCATCAGCCCAGAGCCCGACGCGGGGCTCGAACCCACGGAGCGCGAGATCGTGACCTGGCTGAAGTCGGACGCTCAACCGACTGCGCCACCCAGGCGCCCCTCATTTGTACTTTTTATTACTGGTCCCCAGGAACAGAGAGTCTTATGAATTTCAATTCTTATGAATTTGCCCTCAAGGGAAAGTTATGCAATTATGATTAAAATGTAACATTCAGAGAGATCTGTGTTAAGCATTTCTCAGATTTATTGGGGTACCCTGAGTAGCACATTAGCAGGAGGAATTTTTTTTTTTTTAATTGTGTCAGGTTGGAAGGATTTTACCATTTACTTTTTGATATAAACATATTCTATCCAGCAGTCACCAACAACTTGACCTACATTTTGTAGTACAACAAAAAATCTCAGTGAAAAATAGAAACGAGGAGTTCTGGACTTAAACCTAGAAATATTTAAGAGAGAGGTGTTTATAGGTACTTCTTTCTGTTTACCACCTTAAAATAGATGCATTACAATGAAAGTTCTAGGATTTTATTTCAGCCCACATTTAAAATATTCTGGATAAATGCATGTGGTTTACTTTCGCAATGTTTACAGAGCACAAACAGCATTCAATATCTAGGCTTAACTTCACAATATTATCTGTTTTATTGAAGTACAGTGTTGTATCCTGAGCAGGGCTGTACAGTAGGTGCATTAATTCTATGATATTTTGTTTGAAGCCAATGCCATTAACTTTACTGAAACCCCAGTCCCTATTCAATGATAATTACTTAACGGTAAGTGGTATTTATTATTCTCTTAAGTTTCTACTTTGGGTGAGGACAGATATTGTTGAATACTTTGAAAGGCTTTCAGGAAAATAAGGAAGGATACTTCTTTTCCTTCTAATAATGCAACATTTTCAGGAATGTAGGCTCTATCCCTTAGGCCAATGATCAGGTATGCCTAGTTGTAGACAGTGATAACTTTGTTGGGCCAATTGTCTGTTGCTTATCTCAAGGCCTAGGGAAATATGCCCAGAGTGGAGGGCTGCAGGGAGTGTTTCTCCAACCTTTCCTCAGAGTAGGAAGCAATTGTGTGTTGTCTCGTACTAGCTGTAAGGCTGAGGAGACCTTGCTTTTTCATAGAGCTATGTAGCCTTTCTTCATAGGATTCAGTCTATAATAATACTCTGTAGTCAGAAATCACAGAAAACCTTGGGGCACCTGGCTGGCTCAGTGGGAAGAGCATGTGACCTTTGATCTTGGGTTTGTGAGTTTGGGCCCCATGTTGAGTGTAGAGATTACTTAAAAATAAAATCTTTAAAAAAATCATAGAAAACCTCCTTGTGTAAGCCCTTTCTTGTTGATTACGCACAGTTTCTCCTCTTCCTCTATTCCTTTTAACATTGAGCTTCCTTTGACATAAATAGGGACTCTGTTTTGACTTTAAACTAGAAGGAAGTGGAGATAGAGTAACAGAAGAACAAATTTCTAAATAACAGAAGAAACTTCCTTTTATAAAGCTGAATTTAAAACACTCTCCTGGGTTTTTGGCTAGGATATTTTTGGGCTGCCTAAACACATTTACCAGTACACTTGCTATGAACAAAATCACCAGTATGCATTTATGGGTGGATCCATTTCCTTTCTAGCTGTATTATCCTCAGGCCATGAGAACTCTTTTAGCTTAGTTACTTAAAATGAATGCACAAAAACAAATTCTCATAAAATCTACTAGAAAAAACTTAGACAACCCATATGGATTAAACATCTTATTAGCCTAACCTAAAAGAATTAAATGCATGTAATTATACATGTTAATTTATATAAGGAGTAGTGTTTATGGCATTAGATAAATATTGACCCACTCACAGCCAATTAGTCTTATAGCAAACTAAGTCTTTCTTGGAGATGTTTTCAGGTGTACCTCAGAATCCTCTGCCTGGTAATTTTTACTCAAATGTATGTGTGATGGGTATTTTGTATGTCAGCTTGACTGGGCAAAGGGATGCCCAGAGAGCTGGTAAAACATTATTTCGGATGTGTCTGTGAGGGCATTTTTTAAGAAGAGATTAGCATTTCAATTGGTTGAGGAAAGAAGATTGCACCAATGTGAGTGTGCTTCCATTTAAGGTCTGAGTAGAACAAAATGACAGGGGAAGGGCGAATGTGCTCTCTGCTTAAGCTGGGTTATCCATCTTCTTCCACCTTCAGACATTGGCACTTCTGGTTATCAGGCTTTCAGACTTGCACTCAATTGCATCACTGGCTTTCCTGGTTCTTCAGTTTGTAGATGGCAGATTGTGGGTCTTCTCAGCTTACATTATTGTGTGAGCCAGTTTCTATAATAAATTTCTGTCTCTATATCTATCTATCTTATTGGTTCTATTTTTTTTTCAGAGAACTCTAATACAGCACATAAGATATAAATAAAACTACTGAGTCTTAAACCCTTATCTTAGTGATGTCTCCTGGTTTATTCTCATTCTTCTTTTGAAAAGGTAAAGTATGGGAACAGTGAAGTAAGATACACTCTGGTTGTGGTTTTAAAAATTCTTTATACGTTAATTGGAAGTATATCCAGTTGAAATAACCTAGAAGTTCAACACTAAGGCATTGGTTAAATAAATTAAGATAATCAATATAATATTAAATTGTTTAATAGATATTCAAAGTAGTGTTACCAGTAAATATTTACTGATATAGAAGTATTTTCATAATATGTTGTTTTTTTAGAAATTAAAAAAAATGTTTATTTTATTATTTTTGAGAGCGAGATAGTACAAATGGGTGAGGGGCAGAGAGAAAGGGGTACTGAGGATCTAAAGCAGGCTCCACGCTGACAGCAGACAGCCTGATGTTAGACTTGAGCTCATGAACTGTGAGATCATGACCTGAGCCAAAGTCAGATGCTCAAATGACTGAGCCACCCAGGTGCCCCTATTCATAATATATTGTTAAAGAGTCCACTTAAAAAATCATATATGTTGTAGCACTCATAAAGAGCTAAATATATATACATAAGAAAAATTCTAGAACAGCATTATTTTATATAAATATGATACAAGTCACAAATGTAAGCCACAAATGTCTGTTAAAATTTTCTACTGGCCACATTAAAACAAGTAGAAAGATGGGCACTTGGGTGACTCAATCAGTTAGGCATTTGACTCTTGATTTTGGCGCAGGTCATGATCTCAACAGTTTGTGAGCTTGAGCCCTACCTCAGCCTCTGCTCTGACAGCATGGAGCCTGCTTGGGATTCTTTCTCTACCTCCCCTACTCTCTCTCTCAAAATAAATAAATAAACTTAAAAAAAATAAGTAGAAATAAAGAATTGAAATTAATTTTAATAATATATATTTAAGTCATTATAGCCAAAATATTATTAAATATTAAATATTAACTAACAAAACTATTGAGATATTTTATGTATTTTTGTACATGAGATATTTTACATATTTTTGAAATCCAGTGAGTATTTTACCTTAGAGCACATTTTATTTTGGACTAGATATATTTCACCTACTCAGTAGTGTCATGTGACTAGGCTGCCATCCTGAATAATGCAAACCTAGAAGGATGTGCATCAAAATATTAATAATGGCTATCTATAGATGGTAGAATTATGAATTCATATTTTGCTTACTTGTATTTTCTAGTTTGTACAATAAGCATCTAATACTTTTATAATAAGTTAAAAAATCTATGTTTACTTTAAAGTGTTTCATGAATCATATTAAAAAAAAAAAGTGTTTCATGAAGTGTGGTGAAACTCCCATTTGCTTATACCCCCCAAGAAGTCTTCTAGTGGAGGAAGAGGTATTCTGTGTTTTCAAGACAGCAGAAGTTTACAAATGGAGGCTCAGATCAGTACTATTGGTAGTCAGGGGCCTGTGCATGTGTGTGCATGTGTGTGAACGGAGATGGTTTGTGAAGAGCTTTTTGTAGATACTGGCAATTCCCACAGTCATGGAAGCATGGTGGCCCTGAGGCATGAGTAACGTAGCCTTACACTGAGGATCATTAACCTGAAGTGATAGTCCTTGGTACCAGTCAGTTCCATTTTTCTTCACTGGAGTATCCTCATATTTGTTAGCCCAGGATGACCTACTGTACTAAGCATGAAATCTGGGCTAGATAGTTCTTGGGTTGAGTTGTAGAGGTTAAACATGAACATTTCAGAGCAGCTGGGGCCAGATTCCCATCAAAAGTAACCCCTTGGGAATTTGGAGTACTCAAGTATTAGCCAAGTTAGGGTCTAGTTCAATATTCTTCTGAAATGACACACTGGAATTATTCTGTCAGAGGGAGCTATGGAATGTACCCTATCATGTGATCAGAAAGCCCTGAACTGTAAACAATGGAACTGTTAGAATGCCAGATGGAGTCATATGGAGATCAGTGACACTTCACATGCTATCATCTTAGTGGCCTCATAACAAACACTGTATTCATTAAAACTGCACTTGGGGTACCTTGACCTATGTCAATGATGGTCTAAAATACTGGACTAAATCACTTCTAATTCATTTGGCTTTTATTATAGTAAAGTTAATCATGAAAAACTCATATGGTATTAATGCCAGTGTCATAAGTTCTTTATCAAATTTCTACCCACAATTCATTATTAATTTTTCAGGAGATTCCCATATGTTCCTGGCATGGAGTTACAGCAAACATGAACTGGTTCTCCAAGGTTATGATTAGAGCAGTTTGAGCCAATCTGACAAAGCCTCATGTGCCTTTACGTATAAAGCACCTGCCAAACCACATGTGCACCAGACCACTGGAATTCTTTGGCATTGTTTCTCTGAGCAGGAGGTTTGGGTAGTGGGGCACTCACCAAAGCACTCAATATTTCTTTCTTTTTGTTTTAAAAATAGAACATTCATACAAAATAAGCCTCATCTCTGGTTTCCAAACCATAAAATTTTGAAGGAGGGTCTTTCAGGAAACCACTGTATTTCTGAATGAAACTTCATGAAGTCCCATCATCCTTTTCAACTATTGCACTCTTTGCAGAGCACCCTGATGGTCTATTAATAAAACCATTTCACCTAGTGAAGATACTGATGTAGAATCAAGGAGAAAAGATACAACACCTTTATCTGGGTTACAGGAATGAATTGGTATTTTCCAGGAATCCTCCCCTTTTTGACTTAATGGCACAGTAGCTATGGCACACAACTGCTCTGTTCCCTGTTTTAGAGAGCAGACCAAGTGAGGAAAAATACACTTAATAACATTACATGGAATGGAAAAATTAGTCTCTCCTCTATACAAGTATAGTCTCACAGAAAACTTATAACCTATCGAGCTTATGACTTGCAAAAGATAATTCAGTGTTCCTTGTTTATAAAGATTCTGAAACTCCTTCATATCAATTAGGGTAGGCCAGTTGCTTTAACAAATAGACCACAGGGGCACCTGGGTGGCTCAGTCAGTTAAACATCCAACTCTTGATTTCAGCTTAGGTCATGATCTCACGGTTTGTGAGTTTACCTTGGGCTCTGTGCTGACGGCATGGAGCCTGCTTGGGATTCTGTCTCCCTCTCTCTCTGCCCCTCCCCTGCCTACTCTCTTATCTCTTACATTGCTCTCAAAATAAATAAAAATAAATTTAAAAAATTTTTTAAAAGTTAAAAAAATAAAAACATGTTGGGATGAGCACTGGGTGTTTTATGGAAGCCAATTTGACAGTAAATTATATTAAAAAAAAATCAAATAGATCCCAAAGTATATAATGGCTCAAATACAATACAAGTTCATTTCTTGCTCATACAAGTGTTGGACAGGGGAATAGGTTGGCAATATCCCTCCTCTACAAAGTCATTCAGAAATCCAGGATAACAGAGGCCTTGCCAATTTCAACATTTGGATGCCCTGGGGTACCCCGTAAGGGAAAAGAGCAGAGAGGAAATGCATAGGAGAATTTTATGGACCAGAAGTGGACATGGGATGTAACATTTCCACTCACTTTTCATAGGTTAGGATTCATTTATATGTTCTCACCTAACTGCAAGGGAGACTGTGAAATGTGGTTCCTGGCTGGGAATCAATTTTCAAATAATCTTTACATTATGGATGGGGAGCCATGAATTTTTGGTGGACAGTTAACTACCACTGTTATATGCTCTGTCCTTTTCTTTTTGAGAAAATTTAGTCAGATGAAAAATTAAAGCCAGTGTTAAAAATGGTAAAAAATAACAAGAGAACAGATCATTTCTCCCAGGAATAGTCTTAATGATGGTACCTTCATTTCTATGTACACTGTCTCCATGAAACTTGTATAGAGGTGATTGAAGAAGAAAGGAATGGGAGCAAAGAAGGAGAGAAACATTGAGGAGGAGAAGGAGGAGAGGAAAAGAGAAGGGGAAAAGATGGAAAAGATAGTAAAAAATATGCTGAGGTGATAAAAATAAAATTGTACTACCCTGGATATGCTTAGGTATTAAAAAAGAGTTTCCAGCTTTTTACCTCTTTCGTTTCCCTCTCATGCCATAAAACAACTTTATGCAAGCTGGGCCCCAGGTCCCCTTCACTGCAGATGTGTTCTAACAGTAGTTTAGTTGTTTTTATCATTATGCTATTGAAAAGATAGTGCATATGCAAAGGCTTTGTAAACTACATAGAATTATCTCATTGTAATTATGATAGGTTTTAGCATTAGACCTAATGCACATTTTTTAAAGGTTATATTGGTGGGCTAAATAAAGTAAGACAATCACAATTTACTGATTGCAATTTTGTTTTACTAAATAGTATTATATATTGATATATAAAAATACAAATAGGTAAAGACATAAATTCTTAGTGTGCAGCTTGATGGATTTTCACCAAATGAACATCGAGAAACATAACATTACAAGCATCCAGAAAATCCTCTCGTGCCTGTTCCTAATCATTATATCCTCCTTCTTCCTCAGAGATAACTTAAACTTTATATAAGTGGAATTATACAGCATGGATTTTTTTCTGTGACACTAATTTATATTGTTGCATGTGGCAGTAACTTGTTCATTTTTATTACAGTATGAGATTGAATTTATGAATATATGACCATATATATATCTGTTTTACTCTTCAAGAGCATTTTGATTGTTTCCAGTTTTCAGATATTGTGAATAACACTGCCGTGAACATTTTTGTACATGTCCTGTTGTTTGCAAATGTACACATTTCTTTTTTTTTTAAATTTTTTAAATGTTTATTTATTTTTGAGAGAGACAGAGACAGAGCTTGAGTGGGGGAAGGGCAGAGAGAGAGGGAGACGAGAGAGAGGGAGACACAGAATCCGAAGCAGGCTCCAGGCTCTGAGCTGTCAGCACAGAGCCCGACGCGGGGCTCGAACCCACGGACCATGAGATCATGACCTGAGCCAAAGTTGGACGCCCAACCAACTGAGCCACCCAGGCGCCCCTTAAATGTACACATTTCTATTCAGTATTTACCTAAGAATGAGATTTTTGTGTCAATGAGTAGGCATATTCTCTCTTCCCATAGAGACAGCTAAGCAGTTTTTCAGAGTGGCTGTAACAGTTCTTCTTCCCAGGAGCAGTGTGTTCAAATTCTAGTTTCTCCACATCCTAGCCAGCACTTATTACTGTTAGTCTCATTTTTGGTCACTCTGATGAATATAGAGTGATTTCAAATTTTCCTGATGATTAATGAACTTGAGAGCCCTATCATATGTTTATTAGTCATTTGGGTATCCTCCTTTGTGAAGTGCCTGCTCATGTCTTTTGTCAATTAAGAAAGGTTAATAGTCTTTTTCTTATTGCTTTGTAGGGCTATGTCATCTATTCTGGATATGAGACCTTGTATAGATAGTGTACTTTTTTCCTAGGACTTTTATTGTGCCACCTTTCATGTGTAAATGTGAAAATATGTAAGTATATAATCCAATTGGAATTGATATTTAATATGGTATGAGGAAGATTTAAGATTAATATATTTTCCGTCAATTGGATAGCCAATTGACCTAGGACTGTACATTGAAAAGACCCTTCTTTTAACACTTGTAGTAGGGCAGTGGTGTCTTGCTCAGATTCCCGTTTACCAAGCCAGTGCACCCATATCCTCAGTTGCTGTGCCAACTATTAACAGTTCATGGCTGCTCCTCAGACAATTGGGCCTCTTTTAATGGAAACCATCTACCGTTGGCAGTTACATTTCCATTGGGGATGTTCCTCAGCCAGTGAATGACTAATGTAGGGGCACAAAAGCCTGGCTTTTTTCTGCCTCAGGAAGGGTTAACCTGTGGTGGGTGTATGCTTCTGAGCATCCTCCTGTGGATTAAGCCATAGCTAGCTTTCACCCAAGACTGCATCTTTGTCTGGCTTCTTCTCCTTTCCTATTCTGCCTAATTCCCTCTCTTGTAGAATTTTTTCCTAAAGAGCATTCTCTCAATAAGTTATGTATATTACAAACCCTATTTCAGTCTCTGTTTCTAGGGAACTGAACCTAATACATTTGTTTCTAGAAGTGCTCCTAGGAAGTAGACTCTAAGAATGGGATCCCAAGTTGAATCACTTTCTATCAGTATAAAAGAATACCTCATCATTAGTTATGATAACCCGTTATATGCAGTAGAATTACAGTTGTTGAGACTCTGATCTGTGGTGATGGGGATGTGTATAATGGAAGAATTTGCACTGGTTTGTTTAATATCTCTGGCATTTGGAAGGTAGCAGAGAAAGAATACAAGAACTGTGAAGTTGAGGGGCTATTGTTGATTGCCACTGAAAAGAGAAAAGGCTTAGGACAATCTCTAATTTTAAGCAAACTGTGAAGGTTTGGGGACAGCTTAGATAGTCTTCAAATGACCTCATTTTCTACTAGTGAAAGACGGAAATGAAGATCAGGCACAGGACCTCATTTTTAAGAGTGGCAGAGCTTTGGAAAAGGCTGAATTCTCAGCCTAGCCAAATCTATGCTAAAGATAAGTCCCTGATAAAGAAAGAGTGAGATGTAAGACTTGATATGAGGTTATCTTGGTAGATGAACTTGAACACACAGATTCTTTTGTGCTCTCTTTGTTTGCAGAAGTAGCACCAACTCTCCATTGTAGGCAAAGAGTCTCCTTTCTTGAAAATTATGAGGCAGGCATCAATATTACATTGGTTCACCTCAAGATCTGCCCTTAATTCACCTTCCAACTATTCAACCAATACTAGGATTGAATTTTATCATGAACTATCTGGGAAAACTATGGAGAGAGTGATTATTATGTTATTCAATATTTACTGGAAGTTCTAGTTAATGCAGCAGGACAACAAATAGATGATATATACACAAACAAATGAATAAATGGCTTACAGATGAGAAAGGAAAAAGTAAAACTGCCTTTGTTCACGGATGATATGATAGCCCATGCAGGAAATCCCAAAGGATTGGTAACAAATACTCTGGGAACTAATAAGTAATTAAGTCAAAGTCATAGGAAAAAAGTTGATTTATTTGTTTGATTTTTACAGAGTGATTTTTACAATTTGGAGGGGATGTCAGATGGTCCAACTTTCCATATTTATGTATGTATGTATGTATGTATGTATGTATGTATGTATGTATGTATGTATTTATGGAAGACAGAAGACATGAATGAGTGAGAATCCCATGCAGGGGGCTCAAGCTCATCCGCAGCAGGGCTAGAGTTCATAGAGTTCACAGAGTTCACTCAATGTGGGGTTCGAACTCACGAACTGTGAGATTGTGACCTGAACTGAGGTGGGATGCTTAACCGATTGAGCTATCCATGTGCCCCAAGAAACAAGTTTAATATCCAAGAATCAATTGCTTTCCTATATATCAGCAATGAACATTTGAAATTTGAAATTAAAACACAACACTATATTATAACAAAAAATGAATATTTAGGTATCAGTCTGACAAAGTATATTCAAGGTTGAGGAAAGCTACAAAACTGATGAAGTAAACCAAAGAAGTTCTAAATAAATGTAGAGATTTTATGTTCATTGATAGGAAGACACAATATTGTTAAGAAGTCAGTTCTTCTAAATTTGATCTGTAGAGTCAATGCAATTCCAGTCAAGATCCCAGCAAATTATTTGTGGATCTTGAAAAACTGGTTACAAAATTTATGTGGAAAGGCAAAAGACCCAGAATAACCAACACAATATTGAAGAAGAACAAAGTCTGAAGACTGACACTACTTGATTTACAACTTACAGTAAAGGCACAGTAATTAAGATATCTGCAAAAGAATGGGCAAATAGATCAATGGAACAGAATAGAGAGCCCAGAAAAAGACTCACACAAATACAGTTAACTGGTCTTTGATGAAGGATCAAAGGCAATTCAAAGGAGAAAGGATAGTTTTTTCAATAAATGGTGCTGAAACAACTGGACATTCATATGCAAAATAAGTCTGGGCACAGACCTTACACCTTTTACAAAAATGAACTCAAAATAGATCATAGACCGAAATGTAAAATGAAAAACTATTAAACTTCTAGAGGATAACAGAGAATCTGGGTGACCTTGGATTTGTGTGATGACTTTTTAGATAAATAACCCAAAGTATGACACATAAAAAAAAATTGATTAGTTGGACTACACTAAAACTAAAAACTTCTCTATGAAAGATACGGTTAAGAGAATGAGAAGATAAGCCACAGACAGAGAAAATATTTTCAGAACACATATCCGTAAAAAGACTCGAATCCAACATATACAAAGAACTCTTCAAACTCTACAAGAAGAAAACAACTCAATTTAAAAATGGACCTAATATCTGAAAGACCCCTCACCAAAGAAAATAATACAGACAACAGTAAGTATATGAAAAGATACTTAACATCATATCATTAGGGAATTGAAAATTAAAACTGCAATGAGATACCACCATACTACTAGATATCTAGTAAAATGGTGAGCTAAACAGTCTTGCCATATGATCCATATGATATTTACCCAAGTGAACTGAAAACTTATGTCCATAGAAAAACCTGCACATGAATGTTTATAGCAATTTTATCCATAATTGCCCCAAAACTGAAAGCCACCAAAATGTCCTTCAGTAGGTGAATAGATGAATAAACCATAGTATAACATTTTCTATTCAGTGATAAAGAGGAATGAACTATTAAGCTATGAAAAGACATGGATGCCTCTTAAATGCATATGGCTAAGTGAAAGAAGCCAGTCCGAGAAGGCTGCACACTCTGTGGTTTGAATTATATGACTTGTGGAAAAGGCAAAACTATATAGATGATAAACAGTTCAGTAGTTTCCCGGAGTTTAGGGGTGAGGTCGAATAGATGAAGTATAAGGGTATTTTGTAGGGTCAAGGAACTATTTTCTGTGATGCTCAGATGGTGGATACATGACATTACATATTTGTCAAAACCCATAGAAGTTTATAGCACAAAGAGCAAAGCTTTAGCTTTGAATTTTTAATTATGAAATTAAAAAAAATCATTTAAAAAGTGGAAGATCTCAGATGTAATACAGAATGTAACAAACCAATCTAATTGCTTTACAAATGTATGAAACAATTTTACTACAGGGGTGTGTGTGTGTGTGTGTGTGTGTGTGTAGGGGGGTAACAGTGCTGACCTGAGTAACTTTGGAAATAAGTGGAGTCTGCATGTACTGAGGCACTTTACTCTAGTCGGTAAAATTGTTTCTCATAGGGGTACGGGTTAACAATTCTGGAACTACTACATATGCATACTGGAATTGAACAAATAAGCAAATAGATGGCAGATGGTGGGAGCAAGGTGTATCACGGTTGAAGGTTACAGATAAACAAGAAGAGGCTGGAATGATTTGTAGGGTAATGATCAAGAGTTGGAAACATTACTGTGACCTCATGTTTAGCCTAATATAGACACAGATGGCTACATATAGAAATATTTATAGATATGTGTATCTAAACACAGGTTAGTATACACATGTATATTTTCTTGCTTTCTCAGTTGAGAGGTCCTAGAAGCAATAATGTCTCAGTAGCAATGAGCGCATCTATCACCCAGATGTTGGTTTCTAGTATCATTCTCCAGTAAAGGGAACCAGGGTGCCTTGCAGAAATGGCTGGCTTAGGACTGGAGCAAAGAATGTACAAGATAAATCTGAAGTATCTTGTAGTGCTAGAAAGTAAGGAAGTTCTCAAAATAAGAATCCCCCACAATAATAAGGGTATGTGATGTCAAAAGGACATAAGAACAAACTGAAAGAGCTCTCAATGACAGATGCTGGAACAATTTGGGTAAAAAAATGAAGTAGTAATGGATTATAACAAAAAGCATAACATAAATATTCATGAGTCCATACTGATATAGACAAGTTATTGAATAAATAAATAAATAAATGGGAGAAGAGACAAATCTCTCATGTAGAAAAATTCAAATAATTTATGTATATACTTTACTGTCAAGGAGGTGGAAGATAACTTTTCAGTCCTTATGGTGGGCTGCACATAATGACTTCCTTCCCAAAGTACAATATACAAAAGGGGAAAATAGAGTCTTTAGTTGAGAATACTGACAAGCACCACCTTAGGCAAGTGATCAGGTTAACATCAACAGTGAAAGTCATGTTGATAGTGCGTACTATCAGTATGATATAATGAGAATGGCACTTTGCCTCTGTGGTTTTCTTCTCCCAAACCTATAATGCCCATCTGATCAGAAGAGAACATCAGACAAATCTCTGTTGACAAACATTCTACAAAATACCTTACCAGTACTCCTCAAAACTGTTAAGGTAACCAAAACCAAAAGTCTCAGAAACCATTACAGCTGAGAGGAGCCTTGGGAGACCTGATGTTTAAATATAATGTGGTATCTTAGAACAGAAAAATGACATTAGGTGAAAACTAAGGAAATCTGAGTGGTTTGGACTTTAGTTGATACGTAGTTTTGTGTTGGTCTCAGCTTATTGTTAAAAAGAAGACTATAGGCCTAAGGTGGACTCCCTTGCCCCCAGAACTGTAAACCAGGACTGAATTGCAGTTCCAACTTCTCCAGAAGTGGAATTTTAAGCCAATCAACCTGGATATTTCTGTTCAACAGTAATTAAGTAATCTGGCACATGGACCCCTCTGTTATCTCCCGAAGGAAGATGGGGTAAAATCTGCATGATAGGACACCCTGCCTTTCCTGTTGAGAGATAATGACCTGGCCTGAAACAGTCCTTTCTTTTCTTTTGCTAATAACGTCTTGCCCTACCCTCCTTCCTATAAAAATCTTCCACTTTGTACAACTCCTTTCTACTTGCTAGCTGGGATGCTGCCTGATTAATGAATTGCCTAATAAAGCCAATTAGATCTTCAAATTTACTAGGTTGAATTCTTGTTATTTAACAAATAACCAATGTTGTGGTTGGACCAGCCCTTAATGGTTCTTATTATGATTGCAAGATGCCCTTAAGAAACAATCATCAGGAAACTTTGAAAAAAAAAAAAAAAAGAGATTGATTACTTACAAGACCTGGAAATCACATAGCACACCTGGACCACACATTGAGGTTGTAGGTATAAAGAGAGTGCATGGGCTGGGGGTTCTGTTTTTATTGGGGTTGAGGGTGGGAGCCTAGGGTTTCCATAGGAGTCACTCTTGATTGATAAATTTAAAACATAACAGTGGGAATTTAAAGCAGGGTGGGAAGAAAGGCAAGTGACACAATTGTTCAGTTACTGAAATCTACCAGGGTCTCTCAAATAAAGGAGACTGGGATGGTGGGGGGAGAGGGATAGGTAGTCTGGCTTCTTCCTTAATCCTGTGGTTGGCAGTGTGTTTATTCAAGACAGCCTGTTTCAAATGGATGCCTGAGCAATCAAAACTTAGGTCAGGCAATACATTACAAAAAAGAAAAACAACCATCAGGGCTTATACTATGTAATAATATATTAATATGATTCAATAATTATTACAACTGTAGTATGAAGTTGTAGGTGTTAATAATAGGAAACTCTGGGTGTGGCAAGTATGAGAGCTTGCTGAACTATCTTCATAATTTTTCTTGAAATCTAAAATTTCTAAAAATAAAAGTTTTTAAAAATAAGAACCTGAAATCCCCTTGGTGAGAATTTCTTTAGTGAGATTTTAATATTGAATAAATCAAAACCTTAGTCTCCAAATGAAAATGTTAATGGACTAAACACTCCAATTAAATGGCGGATTACCAGAATGAGTCTAAAAAGCAAGCTCTATGTTCTAGAGACTCATGCACTTAAATATAAATACTAAGTAAATTGGGAAAGTAAGTGGATACAAAAAGATGTGCCATGGAAACAGTGAAAAGGTTTGAGTGACTATATTATTATCAAACAAAATAAACTTTGAAACAAGGAATATAACTAGTGTAACTGGTATAATTAGCTAATACTTTCAGTATAGTGTTAAATGGGTTTGCAGAAAGAGAACATCCTTAACTTGTTCCTGATTTTAAGAAGAAAACATCCAGTTTCTCACAAATAAGTATAAGGTTTAGTTGTTTTTTGTTTGTTTTTGGTAGGTGTTCATTATCAAGTTGAGGAAGTTCCTCCTCTATTTGTGGTTTTCTGAGGGTTTTTAATTTATTTTTAATTAATTTATTTTTATTTGAGAGTGAGAGTGCGTGTGAGAGTTGTGTGAGGGGGACAGGCAGAGGGAGAGAAAGAGAAAATCTTTTTTTAAAAAATATTTTTATTTTATTATTTTATTATTTTTATTTATTATTTATTATTTTTTAAAATTTTATTTTTATTTTTTAAAATTTACATCCAAATTAGTTAGCATATAGTGCAACAATGATTTCAGGAGTAGATTCCTTAGTGCCCCTTACCCATTTAGCCCATCCCCCCTCCCACAACCCCTCCAGTAACCTTCAGTTTGTTCTCCATATTTAGGAGTCTCTTCTGTTTTGTCCCCCTCCCTGTTTTTATATTATTTTTGTTTCCCTTCCCTTATGTTCATCTGTTTTGTCCCTTAAAGTCCTCATATGAGTGAAGTTATATGATTTTTGTCTTTCTCTGACTGACTAATTTCCCTTAGCATAATACCCTCCAGTTCCATCCATGTAGTTGCAAATGGCAAGATTTCATTCTTTTTGATTGCCGAGTAATACTCCATTGTGTATATATATATATATATATATATATATATATATATATATATACCACATCTTCTTTATCCATTCATCCATCAATGGACATTTGGGCTCTTCCCATACTTTGGCTATTGTTGATAGTGCTGCTATAAACATGGGGGTGCATGTGTCCCTTCGAAACAGCACACCTGTATCCCTTGGATAAATGCCTAGTAGTACAATTGCTGGGTGGTAGGGTAGTTCTATTTTTAGTTTTTTGAGGAACCTCCATACTGTTTTCCAGAGTGGCTGCACCAACTTGCATTCCCAAGAAAGAGAAAATCTTAAGCAGGCTCCAAGCTCAGCCTGGAGCCCGACTTGGGGCTTGATCTCATGACCCTGAGATGATGACCTGAGCTGAAATCAGGAGTCAGACACTCAACCAACTGAGGCATGCATGCACCCCTCTGAGGGTTTTTATTATGAATTTTGTCAAATCCTTTTTTTGTGGCAATTGATAGGATCATTTGTTTTTCAAATTTAGCCTATTGATGTGGAAATACATTGATTTTTTTTTTTTGAGTGTTAAATCAGTCTTGCATACTTGAAATAAATTGCACTTGATTGTGTCATATAATTCTTTTTACGTATTGTTAGATTTAATTTGGTAATATGTTTTTAAGGATTTTTATATCTATGTTCATTAAGGATATTGATCTATAGCTTTCCTTTCTTTTAATGTGTTTATTTAGTTTTGATACTAAGATAATACTGGCATTAAAGAATGAGTTAGGGAGCATTCCCTCTGCTTCTGCTTTTTGAAAGTACTTGTGAAGGATTGGTATTTCTTTCTTAAATGTTTGATAGGATTCACCAGTAAAACAATATTAGCCTGGGGTGTTTTGTTTTGTTTTGTTTTTTGAAGTTTCTTAATTATTGATTTCAGTTTAATAGATACAGGAATATTCAAGTTATCTATTTACCCTTGTGTGAGGTTTGGTGGTTTGCATCTTTACAAAATTGGGTAATTTCATCTATGTTATCAAATTTGTGGGCATAAAGTTATTTGTGGTATTCTTTCATTACCCTTTTAATATGCATGGAATTAGTAACGTGACCCTACTGGTTATTTGTGTCTTTACATTTTTGTTAGCTTGGCTGTCGATTTGCCAATTGTATTGATCTTTTCAAAGAATCAGCTTTTGGTTTCACTAATTTTCTCTACTATTTCCTTGTTTTAAATTTAATTGACTTGGGGTTCCTGGGTGGCTCAGTTGGTTAAGCGGCTGACTTCAGCTTAGGTCATGATCTCGTGGTTCGTGACATTGAGCCCCCAGGTCCAGCTCTGTGCTAACAGCTTGGAGCCTAGAGCCTGCTTTGGATTCTATGTCTCCATCTCACTCTCTGCCCCTCCCCTGCTCGTGCTCGCGCTCGCTCTCTCAAAAGTAAATAAACATTAAAAAATTAAAAAAAAATTTCATTGACTTATGTTCCAATTTTTATAACTTCTTTTCTTTTGCCAGAGTTAGGCTTAAATAGTTCTTCTTTTCTAGTTTCTTAAGGTGATGCTTAACTTACTGATTTTCGATCTTTTTTCTTTTTGTAGCATTTAATGCTCTAGATTTCCTTCTAAACACTGCTGTTATTATAGCCCACAAATTTTGAAAAGTTGTATTTTTGTTTTCATTTAGTTTGATATTTTAAATATTTCTTGAGATTTCTTCTTTAAGCCATGTGTTATTTAGGAGCATGTTGCCCAGTTTCCAAATATTTGGGCATGTTCCAGCCATCTTTCTGTTGTTGATTTTTACTGCATCCATTGTAGTCTGAGAACATACTTTGTATGATTTTTATTCTTTTTAACATGTTAAGGTGTATTTAATAGCTGAGAATATGATCTATCTTGGTAAACGTTGCATGCAAGTTTGAAAAGAATGTGGTTCTTGTTGGATGGAGTAGTCTATAGATGTCAATTAGATCCAGCTGATTGATGGTGTTGTTGTGTTTAACTATGTCCTTACTGATTTTCTGACCGCTTGGTTGATCAATTACTGACAGGAGTATTAAAGTCTCCAGCTATAATAGTGGATTTGTTGGCTTTTCCTTGTTGCTTTATCAGTTTTTGCTGCATATTTTTTGGCACTGTTGTTAGGTGTATACATGTTTAGGATTGTTACGTCTTTGTGTGTGTGTGTGTGTGTGTGTGTGTGTGTGTGTGTGTGTAATTGCTGGGTCATATGGCAATTCTATGTTTAACTTTTTGGAGAATCACCAAACTGTTGTCCACAGTAGCTGTATGTCTTCTTGGAGAATTGACCCTTATTATGTAATACCCACCTTTATCCCTAATAATTTTCCTTGTTCTGCATTCAACTTTATTTGAAGCTCTTCTAGCTATTCCAGCTTGCTTTGATTAGTGTTAGTACATATAGTTTTCTCCATCCCTTTATTTTTCACTTATCTGTGACAAAATATAGTTGGATCTTGTTTTTTTGTTTAAAAATTTTTTTATGTTTATTTTTGAGAGAGAAGGAGAAAGAGTGTGAGCAGGGGAGGGGCAGAGAGAGAGGGAGACACAAATTCAGAAGCAGGCTCCAGGCTCTGAGCGTACAGCATAGAGCCTGATGCGGGGCCGGAACCCACGAACTGGTGAGATCATGACCTGAGCTGAAGTTGGACGCCCAACCTACTGAGCCACCCCGGAGACCCTAGAATTTTTTTAAATGTTTATTTATTTTTGAGAGAGAGAGAGAGAGAGAGAGAGAGAGAGAGAGAGAGAGAGAGTGATTGGGGGAGTGGCAGAGAGAGAGAGAGAGAGAGAGAGAGAGAGAGACAGAATCGGAAGCAGTCTCCAGGATCTGAGCTGTCAGCACAGAGCCCTTCGTGATGCTCAAACTAATGAACCATGAGATCATGACCTGAGCTGAAGTCCAATGCTTAACAGATTGAGCCACCCAGGTATCCCTTGTTTTTTTGTTTTAAATCTACTTTGACAATTGCAATCTTTTAATTGGTGTATTAGTATCTTTTTTTTTATAAAATTTTTAAAACATTTATTCATTTTTGAGAGACAGAGACAGAGTGTGAGTGGGGGAGGGACAGAAAGAAAGGGAGGCACAGAATCTGAAGCAGACTCCAGGCTCTGAGCTTGAATTTATGGAACATGGACCACAAGATCATGACCTGAGCTGAAGTTGGAGGCTTAACCAATTGAGCCACCCAGGCACCCCGGTATATCAGTACTGTTGTGTTTAAAGTGACTATTGATATAGGTGAATTAATATCTATTATGTTGGTGACTGTTTTCTATTTCTTGCAATTGTTCTTAAATTTAAACCAATTTCTGCCCTGATTTATTTTGGTCATCTTACATGATTTTCTTTTATCTCTTCTTTTAGCAAATCTATTATGCTTCTTTAAAAAAAAATTAGAGAAATTCCAAGGGTTTTAGGATCTCTGTACCAGAAACAGGGATGAAGACCAACTATGTATGTCTTCTTAAATATTTCAATATCAGGGAGGAGGGGCCAACATGGCAGAGAAGTAGGGGGATCAGAAGTTCCCTCCTCTCACAAGCAAAGCAGTATTGAGGCCAAAGGACTTTGAACTCCAAGCTTCTGGGCAGCAAAGAGACAGAATTGCTTCCAGGGCTTCCAGGGGCCCACTGGGACAACCTGACAGGCCATAGGTGCATGATTGCGAACTGGGAGAGAGAAAACAATTTAGTTGTTGCCTTAGACTTTGTAATATATACATTTAACCTAAGTCTACCTTCAAAGAACTTGTATAATGTAACTTATGACTGTGTTGCCAGTTCTCCTCTCTAGTTCCTTGTGACACTGTGATCATTCATTTTACTTATCAATATGCTATAATCACCCAATAGATTATTACTATTATTTAGACAGTTACATTTCAGATTAACTAAGAATAAAAGTAACAGATTTATTTTACTTCCACTTATTCCTTCACTGATGCTCTGCTTTTCCTTATGTAATCCAACCTTCTGACCTATAAAATTCTGCCTGAAGAACTGCTTTAACATTTCTTTTAGAGAGGTGTGTTGTCAATGCATTCCCTCAGTTTTTGTTTTTTTGAAAAAGTATTTCTCTTTTACTTTTTGTACATTAAAATAAAAAAAATTTTATATTTTAAAGTTTTTATTTTAATTCCAGTTAACATACAGTGTTATATTAGTTTCAGGTGTCTCCTTCACTTTTGAGGGATAACTTTGCTGGATATAGAATTCTACATTGGTGGTTATTTTTCTCAACACTTTAACGATTTTCCTCCACTCTCTTGTTAGCATAATTTGTAATGAAAGAAAGAGTTCCACTCTTGTAGCTTCAGCTGCAGCTTGCTTTGAATCTGCTATGCACATGTATAGTTCAGGGGTCAGCTAAAGACCTGGGCAGAGTTTATACACAAAATTTGGGGTGTCCCTTTTCTCAGTTTCTTCTTTCCAGGATTCAGCCTTCATTTTCCACTGGCTTTGTTTGTTTTGGCTTTATCTCCTAGCTTTTTAGACACGAAAGATAGAGGATTTTTCTAAAAAAGTTTTAGCCACCCTGTAATATGCCATGACAATATGCTCTTAGAATAAAGCTACAAAAATAGAAGACTTACCCTGCTATGTTCTCCTCTTCCAAATTTCCACACCCCTCCAGTATTTACCTGGTCTTATTAACTCTGTAGAGCCTTGAGGTAGTTGTTTTTTGTATTTGTCCAGAATTTATATTTGTTATTTTCAGATAGTTTTTTCTGTTAGGAATGTATTCCACCAAAGTGGAAACAGAACACTCTCAGCTTCTGGCTTCTACTGCCAGAGTCTTTAGCTTGTACCAGCCCAATGGCTTCTAATGAAAACAAAGCTTAGTTTCTGAAATTCCACTGCTTCACAAATAAAATGGAGGCTTAAATGAATTGAGACATGTAAAATTAGGCAGTAAATGTTGATTTTATTTTTCCTGTATCTCCTTCTGTTCTTTCACAGAGAGGTTCGATACCTAATCCTGGATTGTCCATGTTCAAAGGCCAGCCTGAAACTGTAATTTCTGGCAGCATTTCTATAGAGTAGAGGTTTTATCTTTTTTGATTTTGCTCTATTTCAATGAAACCTGCCCCAACACCCTCAGGTGGTGAGGAGAGGAGGAAGTTATCTTAATCTTAGTAAAGCCAATAGCTTAATAATGAATAATAAACATTTTTTTTTTCTTATAAGTGCTTTGGCTGACCCCAGCACTCTGCCAATATCAGGCAGTTTTGATAAGTTGTCCCTTCCACCAGGACTCTTCTGTGTTTTTGTACTCCCTTTCCTTCAGTTTTTCTTGAGATAATTCACTAACCTTCCAAAAGCATTATTCATTTCATATGCAGAGGAGTTTAATTATAATCTTGTCTCATTCCCAAATACTCCAAATGCTGTCTCCCTCAACCAAATAAAATGGCCATCAAGTATTGAATTAATTGAATACAGCTCTCCCCCAGTGAAGAATGTTGTGACCAACTCTTAAATGAGGATTTTTGTTGCTGCTGCTGCTGTTGTTTTTAATTTTCATCACATTCACTTTACTAGGGAATGAAAATGACGCATATAGCTTCTCAAGATCTTTTTACAATTCTGAATCCAAAAAGCTCTGAACACTGGAAGTTTTTCTGCAAGTTTGTTGCAGATTTATTTGTCTGCAAAACCTAACTGCAACTAATGTGAAGCTTTTCATAGCCTTTCATTATCAATTTAGTGTAAGCATTCATATGTGTCACTGCAGAAATATTGATGTGCTTGATTATGGGGTGCTGTTCCAGATTCCAGCATTGGTGTTTCATAATATATGGAATTACAAACTGCATTACCTATTTAAAATGTGAAAAAATCTGAATTCTAAAACACATCTTGTCCTAAAAGTTTTATTTTTAAAAAATTTTTTGAATATGAAATTTATTGTCAAATTGATTTCCATACAACACCCAGTGCTCACCCCAACAGGTGCCCTCCTCAATACCCATCACCCACCCTCCCCTGCTTCCCACGCCCCATCAACCCTCAGTTTGTTTGCAGTGTTTAAGAGTCTCTTACGTTTTGGCTCCCTCCCTCTCTAATCTTTTTTTTTTTTTTCCTTCCCCTCCCCCATGGTCTTCTATAAAGTTTCTCAGGATCCACATAAGAGTGAAAACATGTATCTGTCTTTCTCTGCCTCACTTATTTCACTTAGCATAATACTCACCAGTTCCATCCATGTTGCTACAAATGGCCAGATTTCATTCTTTCTCATTGCCAAGTAGTATTCCATTGTATATACATCTTCTTTATCCATTTGTCAGTTGATGGACATTTGGGCTCTTTCCATAATTTGGCTATGGTTGAAAGTGCTGCTATAAACATTGGGGTACAAGTGCCCCTATGCATCAGCACTCCTGTATCCCTTGGGTAAATTCCTAGCAGTGCTATTGTTGGGTCATAGGGTAGATCTATTTTTAATTTTTTGAGGAACCTCCACGCTGTTTTCCAGAGTGGCTGCACCAGTTTGCATTCCCACCAACAGTGCAAGAGGGTTCCCGTTTCTCCACATCCTCGCCAGCGTCTATAGTCTCCTGATTTGTTCATTTTAGCCACTCTGACTGGTGTGAGGTGGTATCTCAGTGTGGTTTTAATTTGTATTTCCCTGATGAGGAGTGACGTTGAGCATCTTTTCATGTGCCTATTGGCCATCTGGATGTCTTCCTTAGAGAAGTGTCTATTCATGTCTTCTGCCCATTTCTTCACTGGATTATTTGTTTTTTGGGTGTGGAGTTTGGTGAGTTCTTTATAGATTTTGGATACTAGCCCTTTGTCCAAGATGTCATTTGCAAATATCTTTTCCCATCCCGTCGGTTGCCTTTTAGTTTTGTTGATTGTTTCCTTTGCAGTACAGAAGCTTTTTATCTTCATGAGGTCCCAGTAGTTCATTTTTGCTTTTAATTCCCTTGCCTTTGGAGATGTGTCAAGTAAGAAATTGCTGTGGCTGAGGTCAGAGAGGTTTTTTCCTGCTTTCTCCTCTAGGGTTTTGATGGTTTCCTGTCTCACATTCAGGTCCTTTATCCATTTTGAGTTTATTTTTGCGAATGGTGTAAGAAAGTGGTCTAGTTTCATTCTTCTGCATGTTGCTGTCCAGCTCTCCCAGCACCATTTGTTAAAGAGACTGTCTTTTTTCCATTGGATATTCTTTCCTGCTTTGTCAAAGGTTAGTTGGCCATACTTTTGTGAGTCCAATTCTGGAGTCTCTATTCTATTCCATTGGTTTCTGTGTCTGTTTTTGTGCCAATACCATGCTGTCTTGTTGATTACAGCTTTGTAGTAGAGGCTAAAGTCTGGGATTGTGATGCCTCCCGCTTTGGTCTTCTTCTTCAATATTACTTTGGCTATTTGGAGTCTTTTGTGGTTCCATACAAATTTTAGGATTTCTTGTTCTAGCTTTGAGAAGAATGCTGGTGCAATTTTGATTGGAATTGCATTGAATGTGTAGATAGCTTTGGGTAGTATTGACATTTTAACAATATTTACTTTTGCAGTCTATGAGCATGCAATGTTTTTCCATTTCTTTATATCTTCTTCAATTTCCTTCATAAGCTTTCTATAGTTTTCAGCATACAGATCTTTTACATCTTTGGTTAGGTTTATTCCTAGGTATTTTATGCTTCTTGGTGCAATTGTGAATGGGATCAGTTTCTTTGTTTGTCTTTCTGTTGCTTCATTATTAGTGTATAAGAATGCAACTGATTTCTGTACATTGATTTTGTATCCTGCGACTTTGCTGAATTCATGTATCAGTTCTAGCAGACTTTTGGTGGAGTCTATTGGGTTTTCCATGTATAATATTATATCATCTGCAAAAGGTGAAAGCTTGACTTCATCTTTACCAGTTTTGATGCCTTTGATTTCCTTTTGTTGTCTGCTGATAATAGAACTTCCAACACTATGTTAAACAACAGTGGTGAGAGTGGACATCCCTGTCGTGTTCCTGATCTCAGAGAGAAAGCTGTCAGTTTTTCTCCATTGAGGATGATATTAGCCATGGGCTTTTCGTAAATGGCTTTTATGATGTTTAAGTATGTTCCTTCTACACCGACTTTCTCGAGGGTTTTTATTAAGAAAGGATGCTGAATTTTGTCAAATGCTTTCTCTGCATTGATTGAGAGGATCATATGGTTCTTATCTTTTCTTTTATTAATGTGATGTATCACATTGATTGATTTGCGAATGTTGAACCAGCCCTGCAGCCCAGAAATGAATCCCACTTGATCATAGTGAATGATCCTTTTTATATGCTGTTGAATTCGATTTACTAGTATCTTGTTGAGAATTTTTGCATCCATATTCATCAGAGATATTGGCCTCTAGTTCTCTTTTTTTTGTTGGGTCTCTGTCGGGTTTGGGAATCAAAGTAATGCTGGCTTCATAGAATGAATCTGGAAGTTTTCCTTCCCTTTCTATTTTTTGGAAAAGCTTGAGAAGAATAGGTACTATCTCTGCTTTAAATGTCTGGTAGAATTCCCCAGGGAAGCCATCTGGTCCTGGACTCTTATTTCTTGGGAGATTTTTGAAAACTGATTCAATTTCTTCACTGGTTATGGGTCTGTTCAAGTTTTCTATTTCTTTCTGTTTGAGTTTTGGAAGTGTGTGGGTGCTTAGGAATTTGTCCATTTCCTCCAGATTGTCCAGTTTGTTGGCATATAATTTTTCATAGTATTCCCTGATAATTGCTTGTATTTCTGAGGGATTGGTTGTAATAATTCCATTTTCATTCATGATTTTACTTATTTGGGTCATCTCCCTTTTCTTTTTGAGAAGCCTGGCTAGAGGTTTATCAGTTTTGTTTATTTTTTCAAAAAACCAACTCTTGGTTTCATTGATATGGTCTACAAGGTTTTTTTTTAGGTTCTATATTTATTTCTTCTCTGATCTTTATTATTTCTCTTCTTCTGCTGGGTTTGGGGTGTCTTTGCTGCTCTGATTCTATTTCCTTTAGGTGTGCTGTTAGATTCTGTATTAGGGATTTTTCTTGTTTATTGAGATAGGCCTGGATTGCAATGTATTTTCCTCTCAGGACTGCCTTTGCTGCATCCCAAAGCGTTTGGATTGTTGTATTTTCATTTTCATTTGTTTCCATATGTTTTTAAATTTCTTCTCTTGGGGCGCCTGGGTGGCGCAGTCGGTTAAGCGTCTGACTTCAGCCAGGTCACGATCTTGCGGTCCGTGAGTTCGAGCCCCGCGTCACGCTCTGGGCTGATGGCTCAGAGCCTGGAGCCTGTTTCCGATTCTGTGTCTCCCTCTCTCTCTGCCCCTCCCCCGTTCATGCTCTGTCTCTCTCTGTCCCAAAAATAAATAAACGTTGAAAAAAAATTTTTTTAATTTCTTTTCTAATTGCCTGGTTGGCCCATTCATTCTTTACTACAGTGTTCTTTAACCTCCATGCTTTGGAGGTTTTCCAGACTTTTTCCTGTGGTTGATTTCAAGCTTCATAGCACTGTGGTCTGAAAGTGTGCATGGTATGATCTCAATTCTTTTATACTTATGAAAAGCTGTTTTGTGACCCAGTATGTGATCTATTTTGGAGAATGTTCCATGTGCACTCGAGAAGAAAGTATATTCTGTTGCTTTGGGATGCAGAGTTCTAAATATATCTGTCAAGTCCATGTGATCCAATGTATCATTCAGGGCCCTTGTTTCTTTATTGATCCTGTGTCTAGATGATCTATCCATTGTTGTAAGTGGAGTATTAAAGTCCCCTGCGATTACCACATTCTTATCAATGAGGTTGCTTATGTTTGTGATTGTTTTGTATAATTGGGGGCTCCCGTATTTTGCGCATAGACATTTATAATTGTTAGCTCTTCCTGATGGATAGACCCTGTAATTATTATATAATGCCCTTCTTCATCTCTTGTTACAGCCTTTAATTTAAAGTCTAGTTTGTCTGATATAAGTATGGCTACTGCAGCTTTCTTTTGACTTACAGTAGCATGGTATATGGTTCTCCATCCCCTCACTTTCAATCTGAAGGTGCCCTAGGTCTAAAATGAGTCTATTGTAGACAGCAGATAGATGGGTCTTGTTTTTTTTATCCATTCTGATACTCTATGTCTTTTGGTTGGAGCATTGAGTCCATTTAAATTCAGTGTTCTTACTGAAAGATATGAGTTTAGAGTCACTGTGATGTCTGTAGGTTTCATGCTTGTAGTGATGTCTCTGGTACTTTGTGGTCCTTGCAACATTTCACTCACAGAATCCCCCTTAGGAACTCTTGTAGGGCTGGTTTAGTGGTGATGAATTCCTTTAGCTTTTGTTTGTTTGGGAACACTTTTATTTCTCCTTCTATTCTGAATGACAGACTTGTTGGATAAAGGATTCTCGGGTGCATATTTTTTCTGTTCATCGCATTGAAGATTTCCTTCCATTCCTTTCTGGCCTGCCGAGTTTCAGTAGATAGGTCTGCCACTAGTCTTATGGGTCTCCCTTTATATGTTAGAGTGTGTTTATCCCTAGCTGCTTTCAGAAATTTCTCTTTATCCTTGTATTTTGCCAGTTTCACTATGATATGTCATGCAGAAGATCGTTTCAAGTTACATCTGAAGGGAGTTCTCTGTGCCTCTTGGATTTCAATGCCTTTTTCCTCCCCCAGATCAGGGAAGTTCTCAGCTATGATTTGTTCAAGTACACCTTCAGCCCCTTTCTCTCTCTCTTCCTCTTCTGGAATTCCTATTATACGGACATTGTTCTGTTTGATTGCATCACTTATTTCTCTAATTCTCCCCTCATACTCCTGGATTTTTTTATCTCTCTTTTTCTCAGCTTGCTCTTTTTCCATAATTTTATCTTCTAGTTCACCTTTTCTTTCCTCTGCCTCTCCAATCCAAGCTGTGGTCACCTCCATTTTATTTTGCACCACATTTATAGCATTTTTTTAGCTCCTCCTGACTATTTCTTAGTCACTTTAGTCTATCTGTAGCAATAGATTCTCTGCTGTCCTCTATACTTTTTTGAAGCCCAGTGATTAATTTTCTGACAATTATTCTAAATTCTTGTTCTGTTATATTGCTTAAATCATTTTTGATCAATTCATTAGCTGTTGCTGCTTCCTGGAGTTTTTTTTTGAGGAGAATTCTTCCATTTTGTCATTTTGGATAGTCCCTGGGGTGGCGCGGAACTGCAGGGCACTTCCCCTGTGCTGTCTGGAGTAACGTGTGCTGGTGGGCAGGGCTGAAGTCAGACCTGATGTCTGTCCCCAGCCCACCGCTGGGGTCACAGTCAGACTGGTGTGTACCTTATCTTCCCCTCTCCCAGGGGCAGGATCAGTGTGGAGTGGTGTGGCCCCTGTCTGGGCTACTTGCACACTTCCAGGCTTGTGGTGCTGCTTTGATGGGATCTAGCGTATTAGCCGGGGTGGATCTGCAAGGTGCACAGGGTTGGGAGGGGCAGGCTTAGCTCACTTTGCTGTCGGTGGTCCCCTGCAGGAGGGGCCCTGCAGCACCGGGAGGGAGGCAGGCAGACCCTCTTCCATAGGCCTCTTGTCTATTCTTGGCTCCGGAGAGTCCATTATGCTAGTCTTTTGGCAGTTTTCTGGGTTAGTTAGGCAGATATAGGTGGAATCTATGTGATCAGCAGGACAAGGGTGAGCCCAGTATCCTCCTATGCCGCCGCCTTCCGAACCAAATCCCTAAAAGTTTTAGATGAGGGATTGCAGACTATATTCTGAAAAAAATTCCTTAGAACACATTCATGTCTTATACTTTATATTGGAAAATTATATTCCATAAAAGCAGTTATTTAGAGACATATTTACTGTTGAGTCAACTGAACAACTCACAGAAAATTAAAGTCAACACGAGGAAAGGAAACTAATGTTAATTCATATTTCAATAGAAAGAAAGGCAGCAATGGAAAAACTGCAACCTTCTCGTCAGTAACCTTTGCTTATTGCCCGAACTGCAGGAATTCTTTTGCATATCTGCATGCACAGTACAAAACTTACAACATTTCACAAAATTGAATGATAGACTTTGTAGAAAAAAGGTCCTCAGAAAGCCATAAGCATGAGCTAATGTTAAGTATGAACATAAAACGTTAATGCTCTTTAATTAGTCATTTTACTAGTTATAATGGAATACCCCTTTTTCTTAAGGTATGTAAAAATGGAAGGCAAAAGAATTTATCTTCTTACTTAAAAACCTCTTTTTAAAATGTTTATTTATGAGAGAGAGAGAGCATGCACAAGTGAGTGGGAGAGAGGCAGAGAGAGGGAGACACAGAAATCTGATGCAGGCTCCAGGCCCCAAGCTGTTATCACAGAACCTGATGTGGGGCTCGAATAATGAACCATGAGATCATGACCTGAGCTGAAGTTGGATGCTTAACTGACTGAGTCACCCAGGAACCCCTGTCTTCTCACTTTCAATTCAGGATTTTTATTTTTAGGGTTAATTCTTGACTCATTAGTATTATCAGATAGGCCAGGAACCATACTATAAAAGTCTTTGATCTAGAATCGTGTTTATCGTGTTCAAGGCATGTGGCGTTTGGTGGTGGGATTGAGGAAAGATGGTAAAAATAAATTTTTCAACATAATGCAGTCATTATAAACATCAAAGCAAGTATAATCAATGAAATGTCTATTTTGTGGACCTTCAGGGAATTAAACTTAACAAATGTAAGGGAAATGCTTGATATGGTTCTTGATATGGTTCACAAAACTCACACAACCACCTCAGTTTCCCAGTATTTTGTCACAATTGCAGATGGACATTTTAAGATGGCGTGAGAAGGTAAGGTACATTGTAGCAGCAGAGACAGGTTAGAACTCTTGAGCTCCTTTGGGTAAATAGATCTATGGTTAGAACTTTGTGATCTTATACTATAAAATATGCCTGATAGGCCTTTTATTTTGAGGATTAAGGAGGGGAGAATTTTACCTAAATAAAAATTTCAGTGAAATTTGACCATTACCATTTAAATCATTTGACATTGAAATTGTATTGATACATCTTTGGAGCCCTGACTTAAATCACCATTTCTCTAGGTAGATGTATATATTTTCATTTGTCTTGGTTTTCTTGTTCTTTTCTTTCTTTCTTTCTTTCTTTTTCTGTCTTTCTGTCTGTCTGTCTGTCTTTTTGTATTATTTTTTTCATTTTTATTTATTTATTTTGAGAGAGAGAGAGAGAGTACAAGCAGGGGAGGGCCAGACTGAGAGGGAGAGAGAGGGAAAATCCGATGCAGGCTTTGCACTGTCAGCACAGAGCCTGATGAGAGGCTTGAACTTGAAAACTGTGAGATCATGACCTGAGCCAAAACCAAGTGTTGGATGCTTAACTGACTGAGCCACTGAGACATCCCTCTTTCTTTCTTTCTTTCTTTCTTTTTTTTTTTAACTTAAATTTTAGTTAACATACAGTACAATATTGGTTTCAGCTTGCTCTTTCTTTCTTTCTTTCTTTCTTTCTTTCTTTCTTTCTTTCTTTCTTAATAACTGTATAAGGCTTCGTCTTTCATTATTTTCCTGGTTACTCTGTAGAGTTTCTTTCCTCAGATATTTATGTGGCTGGTTCCTTTTTATTCAGACCTTAATTTAAATATCACCATTACTTTCCTTCTCCTGATTCTGCCCTTGTTTTATTTTCATACCAGGACATTTCTTCATAACACTTATAAGTATGTTAAATGTTTATTTCCAGTCTCTCCTCATACCCCCCCCCCCCATGTGATGCCAGTAGCCACCTTGTGTTACTCTCTACTGAACTCTACTACAGAACAGTGCCTAACACAGAACAGGTGCTTAATAAATATTTGTTGAAATGAATTAATATGTGAATGAACAGAACAGAGTCAAAGTGCAAGAAAATTACAAGTAGTTGCAATGGGAGAAAATACCAGATCTACTGTTAGTTAATTATACCTTGGATTTTTCACATACCTAATATGCATTTATAATGGGAAGTGTTTAGGTTTTAGTTTCAAGACTTTAAAATCAGGGGTGAATTATGAAAGTACTGTTCTCCAGCAATATCTCAAAAATTGCCATGAATCTTTAAAATGCTGACCTCTAAATAGGACATGCCTAAAAATGGGAGTCAGTGAAGTAGCATGCATTCAGAGATATGAAGCCTAGTTGTTCCCAAGGCTCTCAGTCTTTATTCCTTCCCTCCCTTTTATGACTCCTTACCACAGAAGGATAAAGTTGAACTGTGTTCCCTGGTGAGTCCAGCCAGGGCTGGGCTGATGTCTTGTGGGTTAGGACAAGTCATGCCAAAAGCAAAAAGTAAAATATTTTTGAGTTTAAAGGATAAATTTAAACTTCAAAGAATAAAAATGGTAGTATATCGAGTAAACAATAGAACTGAGAAGGAAATAAAACCAAGGCCAGGAATAGAGTAAGGTGCTCCAAGAAGATTGTTACAAGAGTCTGTAATTTGTTGTTTTTGCCCACTAAATTATATGATGTATGGGGAGATTGACCTGGTATGAAGTATGAAGGAACAGATTTGAATAAGGCATATAGATAGATATGTTGGAGAGAACGCTAAACTTGTCTTCTAACTCTTAAGATACACAACCTGAGAAGATGATCTAACTTCTTTGAATATCAGTTATCACATCTATAAATGCAAATATATGCTTCATTGTGTGTGTAAGAGAGAGAGAAAATTAAGTAAGATAATGGGCTACATTGTCTGGTATCTAGATTTGTTAAATTTATTGAAATGTCTTCACATGAATGCTAAAGCAGTATTTGAAGTATACTTACCTTTTGAAAAGCCATAAATTTGGGACATAGATGAGGTTATTGAGATAACAATAATCTTAGGCTTCATCATTGCTTAAACTTGTATTGAACACCAATTTTTATGAAGTACCATACTAAGTGCTCATGATTCAAAGATAAAAGAAATATAATCTAATAGAGAAATTAACATGTATATAATGTTGCTATTAAAAATATGTCTTCCAGCTATAACATTGTAAGTAGCTACAATTTAAAGTAGGGAGTTATTAGTATAAGAAGAGACGGTAAAAGTACCATTTATGCATTAGAAAACAAAGAACATTCATCTGAGGCTGTGTGGAGACACTGGGAAGGCAAAATGAAGAATGGAATGTAGGTGACATTTCCTTTCCAAATCAATTTGGCACAGGTGTATTCTAAATGATAGTTTTATGTGCATATTTTTTCTGTTGCTTTACTGTAACATTTCAAAATTTCAATTTTCCTATAGTTATATAATGAATATTAAAAAAACATTTTTTGCCGTTTGCACAGTCTATAGTGTACCTATTAAACCTGCAATGACTAGTAAGGAGATCTGGGTGAGCCCAGAATTGTTCTAACAATAGATGAAATTTTGAGTGGCTTCAGTTCTTCTGATAGAAATTGTGAGACTGTCACACTTGAGAACTAGTTTCTCAGCAACATAAACAGTTGGCTTCGGGAACGTCTTGTTCTGAAGCAAATGCTCAAAGTATCTTGATTTAACCGAATTTATTTAGAAAGTGAGTGGGGTTGAATCTTATGCAACTGTTTGATTAAGTTTGACATTCTTGTGAGAGGGATACTTACTAAAAGATCAGGCTGCAAATGACAGAGAAGTTCCAGAGGAGGGATTGAAAAAGATGTATAGAACATGGAAACCATTTGAAAGTAAAAGTTTGTGAACTCATGGAAACTGTTAACCTTTGGAAGACAATTCTGAGCTCTCTATTCAGGAAGGTCATGTACAACTCAACTACCTCTCTGGGATTTGAATCTCAGCTTCTATTAGTTTCTTTAAGCTCCCCACAAATATTGTTTACTATCCAAAAATCTTCTTGGACTGAAAAAATATCAGAGTCCTAGATCTGACTCCCTATGACTACACTCTGTATCCTCATTTATGTGAAAAAATTATATTGTACAAAAATTGCGTTACTTAGAGCAGGGGAGGTGTGAATTACTGAAAAGTTCAAATGTTAGATTTAAAGAAAAGCATCATTATTTTCAAAGACATGGAATACTTTGAATCACCTGCAAGTAAAGCTTTGGCAAGGCGAGAGAAGGCCTTGTCTGTTTTGGTGACTAGATAAGATGGCACTTGAGATAACATATTAATTGTTTATATACAAATGGATGCTGTTATATAGCACTGGAAAACAGTTTGTTCTGTTAAGTAGGTCAAGCATTCGCCCCTGAAAGCTTGTTTACATCAGAGAGATTTAACTAACGTTGGTTCCTTTCTTTACAAATACTGTAAAGGAAACCCAAGTTAGATATCACAAAGTACAAATTAATGGAATTCAAATTGATGAAAGGGTGTTGACTTTTACTTCTGTATTAAAGTTCATAATATTTTATTGCTCCTAATCAGTTGATAATCTGAATGCATCTACTGGTTGAAAATAATTTTATTGACTATTTGAGATGCTTTACTGAAAAAACTTCAGATGATATAATGTGGATGCAAGATTCTGGATTACCCCTTACCCCCACATCAACGTTTAGTTTAATTCTCCCATTTTATAAAGGCATGAACACTCAGCTGTGAAAGGTATCGGGCAGAAGTGTTGTAATAATCAAGTCACCACCATGTTCTCTTTTGGACGTCCCTGTACCACCTGTATGTCTGAGCTTATACAAATGACCAAAAATGGGAGAAACAAGCCAACATTGAAATTCCTTTATAAATAGTCTTTTATCCTAACTTCATCTCTTTGAATGACCTTAAAAATGACCCTAGGTAATGGCAGTTATGCTCTTGGCAATCTCTTTCCCTGAGGGCACCTGTCACGAAACAGGTTTGCAGCGCATGCTGTCTCCCTTGGAAATTTTCCCTTGAGTTTTTTTCTATCCTTTTCCCATCCCTCCCTGAATTCTGTTGGGACAAATCCTTACTGCCAGCGTCAGCAGAAACTGTAATCTCCCTTCTAGTGCAACATATGTAATAACATATTATAGCTTTGGGCCAGAACTTGAACCTTCTTGATTCATTAAAAGAAAAAAAAAGTTGACTTAAAGATGAACTAGAACTTTATTTTCAGACCAAAGAGTAAAATGAAATCAATCTCCTTGGTTTTTCTTTTTGTTACTTCTTTTTTTTTCTTTTTTGGGTGTCTTCATTATTAAATAAAACCACTTTATGAAGTGAAACAAAACCCATATACAAACGACTGAAATAAATGGACCAAGATTTATCTTCTTTTCTTCCCATTTTCACCCGATGAATTGTTTTTGAGAAATCTGAAGACTTAAACAGGACTCCCTAAAATAACCAACTAGCAGTTCTGCAAAAAAGGAAACCAAAATAAATACATCTTCTTAGAAGTCAGTTATAATTTCTCCTCTGACTTTTTTTCCTCCTTTGCTTACATGCTCCTTAACCCCTATTCTTCTCTGTCCCCATTCCACCTCTTTTGGGGAAGAGCCAGGATTCAGAAAACAAGGGTTGCATGGTAAGGCTTCTGGTCTCCTCCTTCTGTGGCAGTGAACATTGCCATTTGAAAGATTTCTTATGCAGATAACTTAAGGAGACCAGTGAATTAATGTTTTTAGATGAAACTGATCCATAAAGGTCTCTAAATAATTGCCACTAATAGGTCCAGTTTTGTGGTGGATTAAGTATATTCTTAGAAATAAACTGTACCTGAATCAGAAGAGAACAAGGCTGACCTGATTTCCTTTGGTTTCTTTTCAAAGGAATGAGTAGTTGTTTTCCAAGAAAGTTTACATTTTCTTTCCTATGTATATATAATAAAATAATATATAGAATACATAATGATATTATATATAATTTATAATAATATATTATATATACATATATACTTTTTTTTTGAGAGAGAGAGAGAAGAGAGAGAGAGAGAGGCAGGGGCAGAGGGAGAGAAAATCCTAAGCAGGCTCCACACTTAGCACAGAGCCAGATTCAAGCTCAACATGGGACTTGATCTCATGACAGTGAGATGACCCAAGACGAAATCAACAGTCGGACACCTAACAGCCTGAGCCACCCAGGTGCCCTGAAAGTTTCCATTTTTCTTACATTAATGTACTTTTAGCTTATACTTGTTATTTAGCCATGAGGCTGTCTCTTGTGCTATGACATACATGGCCATGTGGACAAATGAATTATCCTCTAATTGTAAATTTAGAGGGACTGATGTTTTGATAATAGAATGATCTTACTTTCTGATTTCAGATCACAGTGGATTTGGGTCTAGTGAGGCCTTTGCCTGAGACTTATAATCTTGATGAGTTTTCTATTACTCTGCCTATCTATATCTTTCCTTGTTTCGAGACCAGGGATGTCTGATCAGGTTTCAAGTCTTGCATCTAACACCAACTTCTGACTTCAAATTAATTTTCTGCATAAATTGAATAACACACTATACCTTACTGAAGGTAGAAAAAAATGAGAAGAAATTTGCTTCTGGTCAAACCCATGTTGCTTCTCTTTCAGAGGACCTTTACAAGTAGGCTTATTTATGAGTTCAGATTTTAGATAATTAGCCTCACTAAGAGATCAACTTTTTGTTTGTTTTTGGATGAAAAAACAAAATTTCAGAATTAAACACTTTATTCTTTCTCCTGAATCTCTTCAGTTTTCCCCTGTAACCTGCTGCTTGAAGTCTGAATCATAGTTGAGGAGGGCATTTTAAAAATAAACTTCTGATTTTAAAATAATTTCATATTTATAGAAGGGTTGCAGAAGTATTACAGAGAGTTCCCCTGTACCTAGCATCCATTTTCCCCTATTCTTAACATTACTGTGATATAATAATTACAGCTAATGAACCAATATTGGGAACATTATTATTAACTGACGTCTATACTTTATGTGGGTTTCCTTATGTTTTTCCTAATGTACATTTTTTTTTATTCTAAGATCTCATCCAGGGTACCAGATTACACTTATCCTTCACATCTCCTTAGGCTGCTCTAGATTGTGACAGTTTCTCAGACTTTTCCTGTTTTTGATGATCTTGGCAGTTTTGAGGAATATTGGTCAGATACTTTCTAGAGTGCCCCTCAATTTGTGTTTGTCTGATGTTTTTCTCTTGGCTAGGTTGGAGTTATATTTTGTGGGTTTTTTTGTCATGTTTATTTATTTATTTTGACACAGATAAAGAGTGAGCAGGGGCGGGGCAGAGAGAGAGGGAGACAGAGAATCCCAAGTAGGCTGCATACTGTCAGTTTGGAGCCCGATGTGGGGCTCAAACCCATGAACTGTGGAGATCATGACCTGAGCCAAAACCAAGAGTCAGATGCTTAACCAAACTGGGCTACCTAGGCGCCCTGGAGTTATGGGTTTTTAAAAATTTTATTAAGTTTTTCAGCTTAATTCCAGTATAGTTAACATAGAGTGTTATATTAGTTTCAGGTGTACAATATAGTGATTCAACAATCCCATGCATCACCCTGTGCTCATAACATCAAGTGCACTCCTTAATCCCTATTTCACCCATTTTCTCACCCACATCCCCTCTGGTAACCGTCAGTTTGTTCTCTATAGTTAAGAGTCTGTTTATTGGTTTGTCTTTTCTCTCTTTTTCATTTGTTCATTTGTTTTGTTTCTTAAATTCCACATGCGTAGAATCATATGGTATTTGTCTTTCTCTGACTGAATTATTTCACTTAGCCTAATACCCTGTAGCCCCATCCATGTCATTGCAAATGGCAAGATTTTATTCTTTTTTAATGGATGAGTGATATTCCATTATATATATATATATGTATATATATATGTGTATGTGTATATATATATATATATATATATATATATATATATATATATATGCCACATCCCCTTACCCATTCATCCATCAGTGGACACAACATTGCTTCCATAATTTGGCTGTTGTAAATAATGCTGCTGTAAACATAAGGTTGCATAGATCCTTTTGATTTAGAGTTTTTGTATTCTTCAGATAAATACTCAGTATTATGATTCCTGGATTGTAGGACAGTTCTATTTTTAGTTTTTTTTAGGAACTGGGGTTATGGGTTTTCAGGAGGAAAACCAGAGAGGTAAAGTAATATTTTCAATGTATCGTATCAAAGGTACATTCTATTAAGATCACTGATCACTGATGATGTGAACTCCCATTCCCTGACTGAGGTAGTGTTTGTCAAGTTTCTCTACTGTAAAATGACTCTTTATTCCCCCCTTTAATACTGTACTGTTTTGGAGGTCGCTACATACATCCTATACTTAAGGAGTGGGGAGTTTGCTCTACTTCCTTGAGAGTGGAATATTTATTTGAATTATTTGGAATTCTTCTGCAGGGGAGATTTGTCTATTCTTATTTATTTAATATTGCTGTGGACTCATGAATATTTCTTTTATACTTTCGATTTTAATCCAATATTATTGTATTTTCTTACTCAAATTGTTCCAGTTTTGGACATTAGGTACTCTTTTTTAAAATAATTTTTAAAGTTTATTTATTTATTTTAAGAGAGAGAGAGAGAGAGAGAGAGAGAGAGAATCCTAAGCAGGCTCTCTGCTGTTGGCACAGAGCCCCATTAGGGACTCAGTCTCATGAACTGAAAGATCAAGATTGGTAGCTCAACTCGCTAAGCCATCCAGGCATCCCTGGCCATTAGGTCCTTTTTTACTTGGCTCCTATCTCTCTCTGACGTAGCCCCATCATTATGAGTTTTTGTTTTTGTTTTTGCGTACTTCATTACTTTCTGATGCTACAAGACGCTTCAGGCTTATTTTGTGTATTCCAACCCTATTATTAACCTTTTCTCCAAAAAGCCAATTCTTATTATGAATAATGATATTAGAAACTATGATCTGGGTGCTAAAGTCTAGGATGCACTTTTGACATTTTATTTTAGAAGCTGGCCCAGAAGGACTCTGGTGAGGTGGTATTGAACTACACCAGTTATTATAATTTTTATTCCCGAATAATTTGAATCCAATGTCTATTTTGGAATCTTCTGGAATTAAATTTGAAAACTCATTATCTAGGGAGGAAAGCGTCCCCATTCAAAAATTCACAACAGGTGGTGTAGTTTTTGCAAACATATAAATATGAGTTTTCAAAATATTTTAATAAGACATTTCAGTCTAAAAAATAAGCACAGAAAGTAATGAAATGGACTTCAAATCTGTCCCAATCCAGCTTAAGAAATAAGACTTTTTGGTCCTCTTCCCTTGACAAAAGTTACCATGATTTTGAATGTTTTTGCATGTTTTTATATTTTACTAACATTGCATGCATCCTTAAACAGTATGTAGTATTGTTTTGCATATTTTTAACTTTATGTAAATGGTCACATATCCTTTTTTCCTACTTAACTATATATTTTTGATATTTTTTTCTATGTTGCACTAGCTTATTCATTTTCATTGCTGTGATTCAATTGTGTAAGAATAGTATAATTTTTTCATTCATTCTCTTGATGGTGTTCATTAATGTCATTTATAATTTTTAAAATTAATACAACAACTGGTGTAGTGAAGACAAATAAGTTATTTTGATTAGTTTGGTTGAATGTTTTTGATTTGTAGGAGTAGCTCTGCTCACTTCCTCCTCCCCACCACCTCTGTAGATATAGCTCTGAACTTCATCTACCCATGGTTGTTGTGTTCCCTAGAACAACCTTGGGGAAAAGTTCGTATTTTGAATTAATTAGCATGACAAAATATTTCTTCATTGTTGTTTTCATAAACACATGTGCAATGTTGATGCATTGCTGATTTCATGATCTCTACATTATTCTGATGTTAAGTAGCCTTGTTTAATGAGACCCTCAGTATTGATAATTTTCTTTTCAGTCATTCAGATATAGAGGTAAAATCATGGTCAAGTCACAGTGCTGACATTCAAATTGCTTATTTTGTTATAGAGTTTTTCTAGAAATGTTTCAAAGCTACTGATCTGTGATAGTTTTGGATGATAGAATTTAAATTTAAGTTTCCTAGGATTAAAGCTTGTGTATATCAGTGAAACTAATATAAAGGTCAACTAATTTGACATGTGTAAATTATTTAACAAAAAATATGCATTGCAAATTTATTATTAAATAATAATTAATAAATTATTAAGTCTATCAACAGTCCTCAATTGGGCTAAATTTCTTTAGGATCTTTAGCAACTCAGGCAAGTACATCTTAAAACTTCTAAATTTCCAAGGTGTCAGGGTTACCTCAGGATTTCACTGCAGGTCTGTTCTGCTTCAAGTCAAAGGAACATACAATTCTCCTGGGAGCGAAAGCTAGGAAGATTCTTTCCACTTGATTTCTTGTGCATGAGACCAACTCTGGGGAAGACACAATCAAGGAAGAGAGAATGGGAGGATTATATGAGCTCCATAGAGAACAGTCTACTTGATTTTGATAATTGGTAATGCACTAGGAAGGTTGTTAGTGAGTGTTTGGAGCATATCAAATGTTATTCATTTCAACACTTGGAATGACTAAAACTTAAATTATGCAAACATTCTTTGGATCTCATCATCAAATCTCATGTTCCCTTATTATATCCTCTTTAATATCCAAATACTAATTCCATTAAAAGAGGTTTTGTTGTAAACCACTATAATAGAAGGTCTAATGTCTTTAGATTGCGCTAATAAAGACTGAAAAATAATCTCTAAAACATGGAAACAAGCATGATTTGAAATTTGTATTTGATCAGTTGCATCCTCTTGCATCATCTAGGCTTGCTTTATTCATAGTGTGTTTCAGCCCAGCAGTAAAGCAATGCCAAAATATTAACAATGCCAGCTTTTGAAGGCTTGTTTCATTGTATTTTATTGTATCATCTTTGGCTTCATCTTTGAAGTTCAGTTTTTATGTTTCTCCTTAGGTAGAAAATTTTTTCCCTGAAGGGATGTCATTCACATTGGCTCACACTGGCCTATTCACTAATAGGTGCTAAGAGGTGCAGTAGACTCTCTCTAAATTATATTAGCCAGTTTTATTTCCCTTTCTGATGGAATTCCTGCACCTAGTGTTCTAGCGTTGATTGGTCCCTAATGGGCTTTGGCTCTTGTCTCCACTGCAATGGAGTAGTTAATCCTTTTTCATGCTGTTTTTACATTAGATTGTAGTCCACACAATCCTTGCAGGCTGGTAAAAACCAACTGAGCTTCTCTTAAAACCAATTTCCTCACTGGAAGTTTCCAAGTGATTTTCATAGACCTACACATGGGTCCCCCAAGTTCTTTGGGGAGGTAAAACTTTCTAAGTCAGTGGCCCCTTATTAAAGGTTGTACATTTCAGGCAGTTGCCTCTCATTCTAAAGAGAGTAAAGTGGCTAGAGTGAAGAATGATTTTGAAATTCCCATTAACTCTTCCTGTCTGGCTGCCTTGCTTACCAGATGGCTTAAATGTGTTGCTGTGTCACTCTTGTACAGTGACTCAGCTAGACTGTGACCTTAGATTTACCTCAAAACCTTTAAGCCAAAGGAAATAGTTAAGTAGGAGCTAGAGCAAACAAATAGGCCCACATGCCTTATATGTTTACTATAATCACCTGCTCAAATGGAGACACTGTTACTGCAATAAGGAATTCTTTCTGCCTTAATAAAAAAGATATTTCTGGTGGTATCTAATAGTAAAAGTAATTTTGATTAGGAACAGTGGTTGCTTCAGGCAGACAAACTAAGTGGCTAGGGTAAAGGGGAGGGAGGAATAAGATTTGTATTTCACTGAACACTCTTTTGTACAATATGCATGTATTGTTTATTCCAAAATAGAAAATGTAAGAAAAGTAAATGTAAACAAAGACAGAGAAGGGAAAGGACATAAGTAATTTTGCCCAGTTACTTTGATTAAAAAGGAAGTGTAGGCATACTGGTTTTTGGAGAACTTTTTTTGTTGTTATTGTGGTTTGGCTTCTGACGTGTTTGCAACTTTTCACAACCTAAGGTAAAGCTCTGGGGGAATACTTGGATGAACTTTTCTGCAGATGCAATTTAAGGCAAGAACTCTGCTTTTGCTCACATGCAGTACAAGGCATGTGCTGTTTTGGCTTTTAGGTTTCATTTGGATAGAATCAAAGTAAGAAGAGATGCTAAAGACCATCATTTAGAATTAATATATGTCTTTCTTACCCTTTTTCCAAATGAGAAAACTGAATTGAGGGGCCACTATAAGAAACATTCAAGGTTACACAAGCCTACAAGAACTGGATATGATGCAAAGTTGGGGGCTCCTCCCCCAATACAGTCATATCTGGTGACTTACTTAAATAGAGGATAATCTGCATGATTTAATTGGTGAATGCAGCCATATAGAAAGGCAGAATTTTGTGTCAGTGTCAGGAAAGCCCGGATTCTTTGTGATAACATATTTTAAATAAATATAAAAGTCACAATGGAGAAAACTGCATCAAGAGAGGGACAATGTGAAAATACGGTCCAACTTCATTTTCTCACTGGAGTGGAAATTTGTATGGGAAAGGGCAGATTTTAAACATCCTTAAAGTCTTGCACCTCATGTGAGAATGCTAGTTATGCTTTCTTTGTCCATGTGTGTTTGCTTTTGTGCCCCTAGAAAAGTGGGAGTAGAGACAGCAAGATCTTTCCAGGAGTGTAGGCTAGATGGCCTGCTCTTCTGAGACCTCCAAGTAGCAGGCTATTAGGGAAATCTCATATTAGAATGGTATTTTAGGTGATTAAAATCCAAATGATCCTGTGAAGATAGCTCAAGAAGCATGTGAGAGAAGGAAATTGTGTTGTTCTGATATAGATGCCAGTTAAGAAATAGGAATCCTAACAGCAAGGGGAATATGTTATTCTAAGATGGGGGTTCTTACCATCGGGGCCGTATTAGATTGTGCCCAAGCATAGGGCTGGGGTCTGGACCAGAAGTGGCTTGACTGGTCAGTTTTTACTTGTATTTTGCAGGAGCCTCTGAAGTAATTTTCCTGACACTGTGCTCATGTCACTGCAACCCATCTGCATGTGGTTGACAGAATATGCTTTAGAAATGCTCTCTGCTCTGGTCAATAGTAAATACTTTAACAGCTCCTCATCGTCTTTCGTATAAAGTTAAAATTCCTTAATAAGGCTTGAAAAACCCTTCACAAGTCAATGCATATCAACTTCTCAGCCCCATTATCCTCCATTCATCAACAAGCCTGTAAACCCCAACTCCTGTGAACTATTTGCAATGCTTTGAGCATTCTATGGTCTATCATATCTCTGAAACCTGGTGACCTGAAGCTGTAAGATGCTTCCCCCTCCTTTTTAAAAATCATTTCCTGGGGCGCCTGGGTGGCGCAGTCGGTTAAGCGTCCGACTTCAGCCAGGTCACGATCTCGCGGTCCTTGAGTTCGAGCCCCGCATCGGGCTCTGGGCTGATGGCTCAGAGCCTGGAGCCTGTTTCTGATTCTGTGTCTCCCTCTCTCTCTGCCCCTCGCCCGTTCATGCTCTGTCTCTCTCTGTCCCAAAAATAAATAAACGTTGAAAAAAAAATTAAAAAAAAATCATTTCCTGCTTATGTTTTGATGTTTCAGTTCAAGCACCATTTCGTTTATTATTTATTCATCAAACATTATTGTGAATGGGGATTTAAAGATAAGTAAAACGTGGTCCATGCTCTGGAGGAACTTTCAGTCTATGGGAGATAGATACATGCAAACAGTTAAGTGAGGTATATACACACCCAGGTTTCATTATGGAAGAGGGACAAATATTCTTTGACGTCTCCAGGCTGTCACAGGCTCCAGTTCAGTGCTCTCATGGTCACTGAGCCACTAAATCTGCCACATACACATACCATTTGAATCTTTTTAAAATTTTTTTTAAATGTTTTTTTATTTTTCAGAGAGAGAGAGAGGGAGAGAGAGAGAGAGAGAGAGAGGGAGAGAGAGAAACAGACCGTGAGCGGGAGAGGGGCAGAGAGAGGGAGAGAAACAGAATCTGAATCAGGCTCGGTTCTGAGCTGTCAGCACAGAGTCCCAACTCACGTACTGCAAGATCATGACCTGAGCTGAAGTCTGACACTTAACCGACTGAGCCACTCAGGTGCCCCTCATTTGAATCTGTTGTTTTGTTTTTAAAAATTTTTAATGTTTGTTTATTTCTGAGAGGGGAGGGGGAGGGGCAGAGAGCGCGGGAGACACAGAATCTGAAGCAGGCTCCAGGCTGTGAGCTGTCAGCACAGAGCCTGACGTGGGGCTCGAACCCATGAGCTGTGAGATCATGACCTGAGCCGAAGTTGGACACCCAGCTGACTGAGCCACCCAGGCGCCCCATTGAATCTTAATCATTGGCTTTTTTTCTCCCGGAGTCAGAACTACTTCAATAATTTCTAAGTCTTCAACCCCTACTGCTTTACTGGCCTGTGGTAAGTATCCCAAGAATGTTTTCTTTTTAAGTGAATAAATGGAGGAGTGATTACACCCAAGAAGTATTGGAACCTTGTGTAATCCAGCTTATGGCAGGGAGCTAGACCAAAAAGGTCATGAATAATCAGACCCAGAATCTGTGGCCTAGTGGGCCAAACCTTTCCATAAGCTCAAATAATGAAGGACAAAAATTCAAGAGTCTTGCAGTGGAGACGATTTTGAAGAGAAGATAATGGAACAGATGCCAGAAAGAAGTAGAAACAAACCCTAGGGGTGGGAAAGAAGGGGAGAGAGAGAGGTGCTGGTTCAGTCTCTGGTTCAGGAGAGCCAGTCCCATCTAACTCAGCTGAATTGCATCTCTGAGAAAGCTCTGTGCACCTAGCAAGATGTTCTGTTTCCCCTCCCTCACACCTCCACTCTCTTATTTGTTTAATTTTTAGTGGGCTCAGTGAGGTTTTTGTTTCAGGCAACCCCAAGACACCTGACTACATGTTGTTAATGTACTCAGACTTTTAGAACGAGACAGGGGAAACTAATCAGCATAGAACTCATGAATTTGTCAGAGTGCTTTTCCCTCTTGACTGTATTTTAATCAACTGTCACATGGTTACATTTCAAAATATTTGTGGATAAATTAAATAATTTTGAAGAGTTTATTAGTCTTATTATCTCAAAATGAAAATGACCTGGGCTATTATAGTCCAGAGAAGAGATTAAATGAATCAGTTATTTACATCATTTACCTAGTTGTCATTGTTGGTTGTTTATTTTTTGTTGTTGTTTTTTGTTTTTTGTTTTGGTTTAAATGACCTAAAAAGAGTGTTCCAAAGTATTTCCTGGGAAACCTAAGCAGTCCTGAACATACAGGAGTAGGAACATCCAGATCTCTTTAATTTTCTAGCCATAGTAGTAAATGGAAACATGACCCAAGAATAGTTGGTAAAGCTTTGTGTGCAAACTATACACATAAAGCATCCTATTATAATAACAAAGTCAGATGTATAGGGATATTAATAAAATCAAGAAATTCCCGGTATTCTTGAAAAGGAATGAGTTTTGACTGATTATCTTGGAATTTAGATTTAGAATAGAAAAACATAAATTCATCAATTATGCCAAACTTTTCTAATTATTCAAAGCTAAAAAAATATTTGGAAGTATAAATTTCTATACATATATATAAGAAAAAGAAATCTTTCTTGGTTTTAGTGAAACACAGACCTTCATGCTATGTTTCACTGCAGAAACTTCCTATCTTATGTTCTAGTACATCCATCTCATTCTGAATTATATTCTTTTGTTCTGATGTTGGTGGTTTATTATAGATGTGCCATTTATCTTAAGCCAAACTTAAATCCTTGTAAGAAGGAATCAGAGGCTTAAATAGGGAATCAGAGAGGACATTTCCCACTCTGTGGCTGCATTGACAAACCTCTTGCAATTTGTATTTGATTGAATCAGAATCAAACTCCCTACCAGAGCCGAATTTCCCTACATATCTGGAAATCCCCATGTATGCTCAGACACCAGGCTGCTCCCAGAAGGCAGCAGACTTTTGTTGTTCCTTCTAGGTCCAAGACCTGACTTGAATTTTCCAAATTATGCGCAACCTAAAAATTGGGCAACAAAAATGTGTGTGACTTAATTTATTATATGTAGGATATTGTTGATTACAAACATTTGTTAATAATATATGCTTTCATGTTAGTAATCTCAAGGAAGTAGTTTATATATCCCTACTTACAGAGGAGGAAAGCCAAGGCCACAAAAGAATCTTAGAACTGGGTATGTATATGTGTATGTGTGTGTGTGTGTGTGTGTGTGAAATATTGCTAAAAATTACATGCTCAATGTAAAAATTCAAATAATACAGAGTAGGGAAGGAGAATTTCTTCATATTCTGAAAACCTCAGTCTTTGACTTTAAGGCTTTCAATTGACTGGATGAGGCCTACCCACATTATGGAGGGTTATCAACTTTATTTAAAGTCAACAGATTTCATTGTTAACCACATCTACAAAATATCTTCGCAACAACATCTAGACTGGTGTTTGACCAAACAACTGGACACCATGACTTAGCCAATGGGGAATATAAATCTAGCCATCATACTGTAGATGCAAATGTCCAAAAGAAAGCATTAAGCAATGGAACCTAATTGTTGATCAACAAGAAAGAACCTATTATGATTAAATTGGGTTTATGACAGGAAATGCCAGAATGGCTTCATATCGGAGCTGGGCTTTTATTTATTTATTTATTATTATTATTATTATTATTATTTTTTTTAATTTACATCCAGGTTAGTTGACATATAGTGTAATAATGATTTCAGGAATAGAATTTAGTGATTCATCAGTTACTTACAACACCCAGTGCTCATCCCAACAAGTGTCTTCCTTAATGCCCCTTGCCCGTTTATCTCATCCCACCACCCAGAATCCCTCCTGCAACCCTCAGTTCTCTGTATTTAAGAGTCTTTTATGGTTTGTCTGCCTCCCTGTTTTTATATTATTTTTGCTTCCTTTCCTTTTTGTTCATCTATTTTGTATCTTAAATTCCATACATGAATGAAGTCATACGATATTTGTCTTTCTTTGACTTATTTTGCTTAGCATAATACATTCTAGTTCCATCCACATTGTTGCAAATAGCAAGATTTCATTCTTTCTGGTCACTGAGTAATATTCTATTACACACACACACACACACACACACACACACACACACAGCGCATCTTCTTTATCCATTCATCAGTTTATGAACATTTGGGTTCTTTCCATACTTTGGCTGTTGTCAATAGCACTGCTATAAACATTGGGGTGCATGTGCCGCTTCACAACAGCACAGCTGTATCCTTTGGATAAATACCTCGTAGTATATTGCTAGGTCATAGGGTAGTTCTATTTTTAATTTTTTTGAGGAACCTCCATACTGTTTTCCAGAGTGGCTGCACCAGTTTGCATTCCCACCAGCAGTGCAAAAGGGTTCTCCTTCATCTGCATCCTCGCCAATATCTGCTGTTGCCTGAGTTGTTAATTTTAGCCATTCTGACATATGTTAGGTGGTATCTCATTGTGGTTTTGATTTGTATTTCCCTTATGATGAGTGATGTTGAGCAGTTTTTCATGTGTCGGTTGGCCATCTGGATGTCGTCTTTGGAGAAGTGTCTATAGATGTCTTTTACCCATTTCTTCACTGGATTATTTCTTTTTTGAGTGTGGAGTCTGGTAAGTTCTTTATAGATTTTGGATACTAACCCTTTATCTGATATGTCATTTGCAAATATCTTCTCTGATTCTGTTGGTTGCCTTTAAGGTTTGCTGATTGTTTCTTTTGCTGTGCAGAAGCTTTTTATCTTGATGAGGTCCTGGTAGTTCATTTTTGCTTTTGTTTCCTTTGCTTCTGGGGACATGTCAAGTAAGAAGTTGCTGTGGCCGAAGTCAAAGAGGTTGTTTATTTTCTTCTCTAGGATTTTGATGGCTTCCTGTCTTATGTTTAGGTGTTTCATCCATTTTGAGTTTATTTTTGTGTATGGTGTAAGAAGGTAGTCCAAGTTCATTCTTCTGCATGTCCCTGTCCAATGTTCCCAACACCATTTGCTGAAGAGACTTTTTTTCATTGGATATTCTTTCCTGCTTTGTCAAAGATTAGTTGGCCATACATTTGTGGGTCCATTTTTGGGTTCTCTATTCTGTTCCATTGACCCATGTGTTTGTTTTTGTGCCAGTACCATACTGTCTTGATGATCACAGCTTTGTAATATGTCTTGAAGTTTGGGATTGAAACCTCCAGCTTTGGCTTTCTTTTTCAGAATTGCTTTGGCTATTTGGGGCCTTTTCTGGTTGTATACAAATTTTAGGATTATTCTAGCTCTGTGAAGAATGCTGGTGTCATTTTGATAGGGATTGCAGAGCTGGGCTTTTAAATGTTATTCTTTGGATTTCAGTTAGCCTATTGATAATCTAATCAATGCTTCCAAATTGATGTGCTTAAAATCAACTTCAAATTATAACACTTTGGTTGAAATTTACTTTGGAAACTGTGGTATGCTGCTGGATGGGATCTGAAGAAGAAAGGTGGCAGTGGTATGGGAGATCTGGGAAGAGAGCATGTGATTGACCAGCACCTCTTCTTTCTTTGGTCCTCCACACACTTTTGGTGACATGTCTGCATTCTCAAACATCTATTGGTTTGGCTTGAGGATTCTGTTTTCTGCAAAGCTCGTTGGATTCTTCTTGCTTGGTTTTAGAAGAAGATGTGCACTGCTTTTGTATGTTTTCTTCCCCCAGAAGAGACCAATACATATAGTTGTGTAAGCCCTCAACCAAGAATTACATCATTTCACATGGAGGGATGCTACCTATTCACACTGAGCTTTCTTCTGTGATCCAGGTCATATTCTGTCCATGCTGATTTACATATAAAGTGCACAAGTTGAGGAAAGAAAAAAGAATAAAAATGTCCTAGGACTTGTATAAAAATGACTCAAAAAGAGACAATTAGACATTTTGAACATGAGCGGCTATTGATATTATAGAGTTATTGTTAATTGTTTTAGTTGGTATAATGAGTTTTTGGCAATTTTTAAAGCATAATTATTATATAGAAATATATGCTTAAATATTTATAGATGAAATAATATGATATCTGAGGTTTGCTTTGAAATAATGTGGAAGTGGGAGTAGATGGGGATATGGGTCAACTAAGATTAACTGTGAGTTGCTCATTGTTGAAGCTGTGTTCTAGGTGTATGGTAGTTCATTATTAATTCTGTCTACTTCTGTTAACATTTAAAACCTTATGAAATAAAAAGCTGAAAAATGAATCAGAGTTTTAAAATGCTCTGTAGATAATATATATTCTCCCTGCTGTCAGGTCAGGTCTTGGACCTAGTAACTGGAGGGTTGAATGGAGAGAGGAACAAGACCAGGGACAAAGCTGATTATTACAGGGTGTGATTGTGTGTATTTGTGTGGGGTTTTTTAGATTGCTTTAGATTGGTGTATTGAATTATGCTTATCCCTTTTATTAGTTGTGTGTAACTATATAATAGCAATTGAGGTGTGGAAAAATCTTTAGTTCTCATATTTATTAACTGTTCCATCAGCAAATTTCCAGGTAAACGTTACTATTTTTGCTTAATCACTGAAAAAAGTTTTAAAGATTGAATCACTTCCTAACATTCATTGAGTTAGTAGCATAGGCAGAAAGTAAGACCCTGTTAGTGATATTTTTAGCTCTCAGTTTACCAATCTTCATGTCATCCTAACATTCCCATGAGTTTTAGCCACAGTTTTTGTTTTTTACTATAACAAAGTCAAATACTTTAAAACTTAGGCATCATGGAACAAGTTCAGATAATGAAGTGCCAACTGGATTTTGGCACCATTCCTTTCATATTTGTCATCAAGAGTCAAAAGTAATAGGAAAGAAATTAGGCAGATAAAAGCAGTTTGGTTTCGCAGGAACGGAATTGATGTTGTACAGTCAGTGCTGTGGAATTCTGAATTCTGCCACTACAACTACCACTACCATCCTCTCTAATCAGTTTCAGCAGATGTTGGGTTGAATTAACATCCGGAAATCCTCTACTACAATGAAACTAAACATTTCTGCCTAAGTCTACAATATTTAGTCATAGCTCATGTTTATTCCTTTTACGTTCTGAAACTATTATACATGGCTTGTCATTGAATTACTTTCAATTAGTGTTCCCTTGTTGAGTTTTGCCAGGAAGGCTACCCAATCTTTTGACCGACTAATATGGTATTAGGAGGCATTGGAGAGAGTACTATACCTCTTTTTATAACAATGTTCCCAAAGTCAAAGTTTTAACCAGATTCTCTTTGTCTGCCTTTCTGATTTCAAGGACTTTGGTAGAAGTTGATTCTTGTTTTTTTTTTTAATATTTATTTATTTTGAGAGAGAAAGAAAGTGTGAGCAGGGGAGGGCCAGAGAGAGAGAGGGGACAGAGAGAGAATCCTAAGCAGGCAGCACAGAGCCCACTCTGAGGCTTAAACTCATGAACCATGAGATCACAGCCTGAGCCAAAGTCAGACATTTAACCGAGCCACCTGGACACCCCAAAAGTTGATTCTATTTTAAAGTAATCTCTTCGTTATGTTTAACCACCAAGTATACCATTTTTCTTAGATTTTAGTTGGAGTAATTCTCTATTACCCCAATTTCCTAGACATGATTAAGCAGAGCACATCTTGTAGCTATTTATGTGGACTTGGAAGGAGTTTACCATTTATATTAAGGAAGAGTTGCTACTTTGCCTAGAAAAGATGAAGTGTGTGTATTGCACTTGAGATCTCCATAGGCTAGAATGAAGAGTACCCAAATGGGTGGAAGTGTCAATAGTCATTCTCTTTCCAGGTATAGTTTATTCCTTCTATTCCTGCCTAGTTCACCCTTTCAGTGCCAAGGTGATAGAAGATTCCATGGGAATAGTTTCTGTACCTTGGTAACCAATGCAGTTGCTCTGGAAGCCAGTTTGCTGGTAACAGCATTGTAAAAGTCATGAACAAATAGCATTTTGCCTTTACCTGAATCCATATAATTGGTTTTAAAATTGGGGAGCTTCTGCCATCTTCAAGAATGAGCCTAAAGAAAAAGGAAAGTATTATATTAATGGTGTACTATGGTCACGTTGTTCCAATCTAGCCACTGAAGAGTACGTTATAATAGTGGGGGTATTAATTCCTTTTGTCACATGGCGAAACAAAGATATAGTAATGATCAGGATTCTGAATGGAAAATTCCATTTGAGTAAGTAAATTACTCTGCAAGCACTAACCCTTGAAGAAGCACCGAAAGTGTTAAAGCAAGAACAGAGAAAATTTAAAAATGTTTCTATGGTCATGTCGACAATTGCTTCAGAGTTTAATTATCCTCACATTTGCCCTTTAACAGAGTGGGCCCCTCATTCAGGTGTCAGTTGGAACAACCAAGTAACAATTCCTCTGACGCATGGATTCAGATGACAGAGTGACCCATATCCTAGTATAGTGATGTTGCTATTATAGGTCAGATCCAACCACAAAAATATACCCCAGTAAGGTATCCACAGGAAAATAAATCTAATAACTGTCCTCTTCTGTTCCAATGTTGTTCTCCTAGAAATAGTTGGATCTTTTTGACTTGGAAGGATCAATATTTTTTAGAAAATGCTCAACTTCCTATTGAGTAATTAATTTGCTGAATGATTGGTTGGTTGAGAAAAATCTGGGGTTGCCATCTATATAGTTTTCACCTGAATGACAAGGAATAAACCAGAATAATTTTTGCCCTAGGTCCCAAACATGGAAAATAAAAAACAAAACCCAAAGACCACTGTTTGCACAATTCTTGACCAAGCATTGGAAAGTATGATGTGAAATACTTATTAAACACCTTACAGATGCTTATTAACATTCTAATTAAAATTAACCCGATCTTCGTTCAATAAACTTGTGCCACCAAGAAATATGACATCTGTGGAATGTTTAAGCTCAGTAATTGGGTCGCAAAAATACTAAACAGAGACCTAAACTCACTTGGAAATGTTTACTTTTATTTAAAAACAGAATTCTCAAGTGCCTCTCTGCTTTGTGATTTCATCCAGGACAAGAACGAAAATACTGAAATGTGGCAGGATTTCTAACAGAATGAAAGCCAAGAAACACTGAAAACACAGTCTTGAGATTTCCGGTTTAATTTCCAGGACAAAGAGATTCATTGTCGGTTTATATCATCTCTGCTACATGGATACCTGGATCAACAAAAGCTGGTGACCTCTGTGGGGTCACCCAGTGCCCCGTTTTGACTCTGATTTTGTACTACTCTTCACAGTCGTGAAGTGCTGGGATGAGGCCAGCCTTTCTTTACCACACTGGCTCCTAATCATTCCCAAAGGAAGAACTGGAAAATATTTGGGATTTTTCTTCTATACTTTCACATTAGTTTATTCTCAGAGCACTTATCATTTGTGTTTTGAGCCACATGTTGAGTAAAGATGGAAGAAGCATTTAACCACTTTTGTTCCCTAAAGAACAATATCATATTTTTGTTAGTATAGTGCTTTGTTTTGTTTTGTTTTGCTTTGACACACGGCTTCTGTAAAAATTAAAGTCTTTCTCTTTGGACTTAGTACCCAATTCAAGGGAATAAAAACAAACACCAACTCATGACTTTTTCATGTTACAAATTTAATTGCTTTTCATGATCAATCTTTTTAGGATATAATTCAACTCATTGTCTTACACCTATTACATGTAGCAAAAATGTATCAATTTTGTAGATTTTGTGACCAAATTCATTAGTACTTTGGGTTTCACTTAGCACTATTTTTCACAAGTGCCATTTCCTTTCCTTGTAATCTTATTTTGTTAACATGTTCAAATGTGGGAATAAGATAAGAAAGCAGGATTGTGGGGTACCTGGGTGCCTTAGTCGGTTGGAGGTCTGACTTTGGCTCAGGTCGTGATCTTATGGTTCATGGGTTCAAGCCCTGCATTGGCTTCGGGTCTCTGATGTCAGGGGGCCTCTGATGCTTAGGAAACTGTCCTCCCCTCTCTTTGCCCCTCCCCAACTTGCACGCACGTGTGCTTTCTCTCTTTCTCAAAAATAAATAAACATAAAATAAGGGCAAGATTGTTAGCACCCAATTCTTTCACATCACCGTGTCGTATACAATTTCATGAAATAAGACAAAGAAGTAGACAAAGAACTAAAGGGAAACAGAGGTTATTAAATTTGATTAAAGGATGAAATTTGGTTCTCAGCTGTCCTGATTTGTTTTGGGCCAGAGTGCATTAAGCGGATGTTATTATTTATTTATTGCTGAATTTTGTGTATGGCTTTGTTCAGCCATATCAGTGTATCTTATGCTACTTTACTGTATCTTTCATATCCATTTCTTTTTTTACCTTCCCATAGCCACCACTCTATGGCAGCTTTTAATACCTTACACTTTAGAAATCAGCCATAGCTTCCTGGCTGGAAATGGCAAACTCAGGTGACTATCCACAAGAACAGTAGGATTAAGTTGGGAATAAATTGACCTGAGAGAGGCTGGACTGAGCAGATAAAACTTTTGGAGTCAACTTACTGTTCATTAGGCTTCCATCTTGAACCACCACTGCTAAGTCACTCTATACCCATTGTCTTTTTACTACCTGCACTTCTAGATTCCTCCAGTGACTCAGCTCCTGGTTTTATTCCAGTTTTATGTGTAGAACTGTTCTTTCATGTTCCACCATGACCTCTATCCCTGGTTTTTGACCTCCATATATACTTCCCAGTCTCCTTCTGCTCTGCATCTACTTCAGACAACCAGCACTTTATAACATGGGACTTCAGGTTTCCCTACCAGTAAACAGTGAAAATTATGGAAGAATTATGGCTTATCTTGATACTCAAGTATCAGTCACCAAGGGAATTGTTTTAGTGATTTGTCTTCTATGTACAATATTTGTTCTCTTTTTGGAGACACTCACCAATTACATTTTTATAAATGCAAATTGTTCTCTATTGGAAGGGAAGATGAATGGTATTAAAGAATGCTTTTTTAAAAAATCTGGTGAATTATCAGAATGGATGAGAGGGTTTCTAGATAGATTAGAAGAATCTGTGAGGTTACGTGATATGTTTTAGTGCAGTGGCTTTTTACGTTATGGTACAATTCATTTTAAAGAAGTAAAGTCAGCTCATAGCACATCAATATTGCCATCCATTCTATGACCTTGCCTCCTTTATTTTTGTGTCTTCTGATTGACCACTGAAGGAAGCATGTTGTACGGTTTGTGGCATCTTGATCTTTGGGTCTTCGTCTTGATCTTTGGATCTTCCCTTTTCTGTGCTGGGTGTTCTACTCTGCTCTCAGTTTTATACTAATCTTTGCTCTTTTCTTCTGGTATCTTTTGATACCAAATAAACCACAGCATGTCAACTCTTTAGGCAAAAAATTGCCAGTTACCTTCCTTTGACTTTGTCCTTATTTATTTGGTCTGTAGTCCTCAACTTATCTCCCAATTTTGACCCATCTGCTGTTTTTAGACATGTCTGCTAATCTTGCTTTCCCCAGCACTGGTAACCTTTGTGGTTGAAACTGATTCCTCTGGCTCTTTTTATTTTATTATTATTATTTTTAAGAAATGTTTCTTTATTTTTGAGAGACAAAGAGCACAAGCAGGGGAGGGGCAGAGATAGAGAGGGAGACACAGAATCAGAAATTAGGCTCCAGGCTCTGAGCTGTCAGCACAGGGCCTAACACGGGGCTCGAACTCACAAGCTGTGAGATCATGACCTGAGCTGTAGTTGGATGCTTACCCGACTGAGCCACCCAGGCACCCCCCTCTGGCTCTTTTTAATCTCAGTCACATGGGATAGGATTTCCTTTTGCCCTGTCCACAGCTCCTGAGATCCTAAAACTTGATAAGGTTTACTTTTCTGACCTGGAGAATCTTGATCTACTAATAAGTGCCTTCTGATATGAAATGCTGATTACTCATCATTTCCGTCTCCAAATTCATCTTTACCCTTTTCTTCCCAGCTTTGTTTCTTGAAAGCCTGACCTCTTTATGGACTGTACTACCCAAGCTCTCTTGTCTTGCGGTTTCCATGTGGGTTCAGCAATGATGGAAATTAGAGATATGAGTTAGTGGAGTTTTATTCTCTCTGCTTCTCCTCACCTTGTTTGGGCAATGCCATCTTCCTTTACCTGTGGTTCCAGCTATTTTAATTAGGAGGCCCTGCTCTTACGGCTCCAGCCCTCACTGGCTAACATGATCTTCTTTTTATCTTATCTAGTATGGAGTAGGTAAAAGCCTTCCACTGAAGCTGGCCCTCGGATGTTTCACCATTCTTCACTGGTAGTCCTAATCTGGCCCCCACTTTTGTAAATAGTTACATCATTAAACGTTCTTCAATTAGTCCTTTGTGCCATCTATTTCTTGCAGGATTTCTGCCTGATGGGTTTGAGAATAAGACACAAAGCATGTGCAATTGATGCTCATAGGTCTTTATACATGTGACTTCCCTTTGGGGGATGGTGATGTGAAGGTCACAATATGTCTTAGAGTTGTGTGTACACACATCTTAGGCAGATTGAAAAACAGGTATTGTGAAGAGAGGATTGCTTGAGGAACATGGACAGTTGGGATTTTCTCTTTGAGGGGATGAAATATTAGGATGGGTACCCTTGGATAGCCTTCTACTCTTCTGCTAAGTTAGTACTTTATAGAATAGGCACAGTAACAGGCAATAGAATAGGAATAGAGAAGGTTAGAGTAGAAGTTGAAGCATATATGCATGAATCAGCTAGTCCACCCAGGGTGACGTTGGATTGCTTTTCTCCTTTGGGGGTAATTAATGTCTGCCATACTAAGTCAACTCATGAATTAAGTGTAAAACTGCATACCTGTGAGTATTGGCTTTCCCCTCTATTGAAGCAGAAAAAGACAAGTGGGCAAAGCTTGATTAGCATCTCAGATGGGGAATAGGTAAGAGGATTTTAGCTGAATAGAACTTTGAGTGTACAACAGCATCATTTCTGGTGGTGATTAGATTTTAGTGGCACTTACTTCATAAGCTGAGCAGGAAAAAGTACCTGTGGGCATGCATTTTGTGAAGAGTAATGACAAAGGATTCTGAGACTTTCTGCAAGAACTGTGAGGCTATCAGAACAACAGGAGAAGTGGGACCAGTAAGAAGCTAATCATTCTGATGTGCACTCACTTTATGGGGGGCCTTCCTAGAAACATGGCAGTGTTGCCACATTCAAAGTTCAATTGAGGGTTACCAAATTATTGTCTTAATCCACTGGTCTATGGCCCTAACATGTCTCTGTACTTTTAAGGCCCATCAGACTGCAGGAAATTTGGGGTGTTTAATCACAGTGTAGAGACTCCACTATTTTTTTCAAAAACGTTGAACTACACAGCCAAATTTAGGCAGAGAGTTTGGGAATTATCTGGTAAATTACTTTATGCCAACAGCTAAATGGATTCATTCTGAACCCAAGATGATTTTTTTTTTTTTTTGGCTTATTCAGTCAATCCAAATTGGCTTTGCCTATGGTAGGCAAAGTTAACAGATGATGGACTGTTAGACAAAGGACTATTACTAGCAGAATGAAATGGAATCACATTTAGGGAAATCATGAAAATCTTGTTTCAGTTGGGATTAGAAAAGAAGAGTGAAGAACTACATATATGTAACTTTTGGGGGGAGCACTAGGTGGTGAAATACTGACTGAAAGTTAGTGTTAAAAACAGTAGTTACATGTTCTAAAATTTTAGGTCATAGAAAAAAATTAGTAGCAATAAATATTCATCTTTGAACCTGTGTCAATTGACATGGGTGATGAAATGGACCCAATTCACCATATTTCTGTTCCATATTCATTGGACAGGAGTGATTTAAGACAAGTCCCTCAGTCTTTGCCCTGAATTAAATCTCTACCCTTTATGTTTCTCCAGTTCTATCCTACTCAGTAAAGAACCACACAACCCACACTCATAGTGAACAAAGCTATTATTTAATGGAATCTTTCCACTGTGAAACCAAATTATTTTAATTGGCTTAAAATATTACTAAATACTGAAAGCCAAGTACGTGACCTCCGGCCCTGCTAGTGTTTAAGATATCATACTCTTCATTCTTTCTGGTGAAAGTCCCAGGCCCATTTCTGAAGAAGGGCCAAATGTAAATAAATTCATAGTGTTTAGATCAGGGTTTTGCCAATGTATATTATGTCTCATATGAGCCTTTATTATATAACTTTCTTCTTTGGGTTTTACAGAGTTCTTGTTTGTTGACATTCAGGGTGTGTCTAGAAAGTATATTTTTGATTTATCCTACTCACCTAGGCAGAGTGCCCTGGACATTAGAAGATCTGGTTTATACTTCATGGTTTATTTTTTGTGGTTGTATATTTCCTACATTTTGTTCATGTGCCCTTGGACTTAGGAAGAGCTTGACAGCTCATTTTTATAAATCAATAAATAAGTAAGTAATACATCATGGATCAAAGGCCACAGCAGCAGCACCGTAGAGAGAATTATATTGTCCTAGGCACTTATGTACTTATAATGATGATATCCTTGGACCCAAGGCCTAATACATTTTTCGTTAGAACTATTAGATTCCATACAAGATCAACAATTACAAACACTCTAGTGGAGATAATTAAAATTCAACAGGCTTCTTTTACAGGCTTCAGAGTTTAGTATTCTCACATCCTTCTCTTTGGCTTCTTTCTGTATTCTGTATTTCTTTCTGACTTCTTTCTGTATTTCAGAATTCCCTTGTTTGATTTCCAAAAACTACTCTGTTAATACCTCTTAAACCCAGAGGCATAATTGAAGAAGAATGAAACTTGGAATTCTCAAATCTTTAATGAGCCTCCTAGGGGCAGGTCTAGCTTAGGAATTCCATCTAAGAGCAAGCATGCCTATCTGTCTTCATGCTCCAGGTCAAACTTTAGAACCTCTAGTCTGAGAAGGGATTTTATCTTTTGTAATATCCACCAGGTTTCCTTTGGGAAGAAAAGAGCAAGCTTGAGAGGGGTAATCCTCAGAAGCTGTAGTCTAGAATGTACCCTATGCATATGGGGATATTCATCTGCCTTATTGAGCACTGTCTCCCAGCTCTCAATAAAGTGCCTGGCATAGAGGAGGACTCAAACATTCTTTGTTGAGTCCATGAATGAATAAATATAATTTTTGAAGGCAGGTAGAGAAACCAACAATTTAGTAGGTAGTCTTAAATCTTTAACTGATATCTATATTCCAAAACAAAACAAAGGATAGTTTATGAATAAAAGAAAATAAAATATGGGGAGATAGCAAACAAAGGAGAGACAATGTGGAAGGAAGGGAAGAAACAAAATTATAGCACTTTGTCCTGATAATATGATTGCATATTTGGGTATGATAGTATGCTTAGTTTTCTGTTAAATTGCCTTATTTTGGCTTTTTCTTTCTGTTTTGTTGTCAATAGCACTGGGAGGACTTAAGCAAAATCATGGTCATTGAAATTTGCCCTAAAATCATCTTCATCCTTTTCATCATTTTATTCCCAAGAATTAGAATAGTAATGTCAATATCAATAAAAATAGCTCACATGCTTAGAAACCTTACTCTGTGCCAGACATGAGCCTAAGGGTGCTATGTGCATAATTGCACTAAATCCTTATGACTACCTTATAAAGTAAATGCCATGATTTCTTGAATTCTACAGATGAGGAGACTGAGATGAGGAGATTTAAAGGAGTTAAGTTCCTTTGTCACACAGCATGTATGTAGTAGATTTGGACCTAGGTAGCCTTTCTCCACAGCTTATCTGGGTGTCCAGGGTCCTTAATGCATCCTCCTGGTACCTGCAACCCCATTACAGTGTTCACTCCAGCTATGAGGCCTCAGGGGGCCTACAGTGTATCTGCATGGGCTTTCCTAATCTTACACCCTTTAAAACTTATTTGTCTTAGGTGCTTCAGAGCCCTGCACTGAGAAATAAATCCTCGCTAATGGATTAAGAGCTGATAATGAGTTAATTTGTTGCCATTCCAAGGAGATTTATTTATATATTTAACAGATGCTCCTTGAAGATTGTGCTTTGCCCAAAGGAGTGACTTCAATACTGAGAAGTTCAGACAGTTGGTAGATCTTTGGGAGAGGGACACTAATTTGGTCTAGGCTGACTTTTCAGTGCCCTTCATATCACACTAAAAAAGCAGACGTCCTTTTAGCATATGCTCTAGGAAGATGTGATGAGAGAGTAAGTGTTGCATGTTCCTTCATTATTTATAAGTAATTCTAGTCAGGCTCATTCATATGTATGTACTAATTTCCCCTTTTGGCTGTGAGAGCACCCAGGGAAGTTTTTCCTGTATCCTTTGGGGTTTCTTGGGAGATAGGGCAGTTTGACACTGGAGAAGAGAGAGTGCATTGCTTTTTTTTGATTGATATTTGTGCTGATGCAGCAAGCAAAAACTTCTCTGTGGGTGTGTGCGTTCTGAATCAATTCAGAATTCCTATTTTAGTGGTATTGTTTGGTTGTGGTATATGTGTGTGGATGGAAAAAAGGAGAGAGAAGGTGAGAGAGGGAAGAGAGAGCGAGAGGAGACAGAAAAACTCTGGATTTAATTAGAATTGAGTTTACATCTGTGCCTTTCTCTGAGAACCCTCCTATATCCTAGCTGTGAGAACTTGGGTAAGCGAACTTACCTCTCTGGTACTCAATTAGGAGATCTTCTCAGTTTGGACATACTATAATTCTGTGATTCAATGATTCGAATATTTGCCATTTGTAAACCTTTATTTCAAGGACCTCACCAATTGTCTTAGGTTGAGTTCCCAAGAAGCTGACCTTAAGACAAATATTCCTATGCAAGTGATTTTTTAAGGAATTGTTGCAGGGAAGAACAGTAAATGGATGGGAGGGAAGACAGGAAAAGTAGGAAGCCAAGCAAAGATCCATCTTGGGCAGAGTCCTGCAGAATGTCTATCAGCCTTATCCACAAGGGAACTCTGCAGTGTTAGTTGTGCTTTGGGGTTGTCATGGCATGAGCAAGGGAGCTGGGTTTTCTACCCCTGTCCCTTGTTAAGAGCCACCTTGTCTCCCCTGTTCACCTTCTCCCCAGATCCCTGAACTTCTCATTTCTCCCAGGCATGCATGCAGTCAAAGGGACTCCAGCAGCCCAAGGACAGTTCTTTTAAAAAAGAGTGGGTGCTAGCTGTTAGAAGTGAAAGCATATTCAAGGAGGAATTGTGCACAAAAATGGTGGAAGAAGATCTGAGAAGAGCTGGATGGAGCACTGTTCATCTCCATTCTACCACACATTGTGAAAATGGGTAAGTTTGTGACATAGCTGTTACTGTCAACATTCAGTTTACATAGAGCAAAAGATGGTAAGTGAGACTTAGAATTAACCACTCTCTTTTCAAGAGTCACCAGTGAGGCCAAAAGCCATTGTCAAACAAATCAATTCTTTTTTTCTTTTTCTTTTTTTTTTAATTGATAATGCATTTTCTTTCTTTTTTAATGTTTATTTATTTTAGAGAGAGAGGCAGAGAGAGAGAGAGAGAGAGAGAAGCAGGGGGTGGGGGACAGAGGATGTAAAGCAGGCTCCATGCTGACTGCAGTGAGCCCGAAGCGAGACTCAAACTCACAAATTGTGAGATCATGACCTAAGCCAAAGTTGGACGCTCAACCAACTGAGCCACCCAGGTGCCCCCAAATCAAACCAATTCTTATCCTTAGATATGATTGCTAGCAAAGTTTCAGGAGACATGGGAAAGGCACCAACTACATCTGCTGCAGTGGAGAACTTTGATTCCCTCCTAGGTTAGTATAACGTTTTTCACATAAGGCAGAGATAGCCTTAGGGCAAAAGGTGTCTGCTTTTTGTGCATGATGTCCTGAAGCTTATAAATGAGAATACTCTAAAAAGTAATCACGTGAAAGGTATAAACTAAAAGGTAACTAGGGGAATCTATGCATATTCAAATATTCTTAAAAGCCAAGCTATTTATGTTCAATTTTCAGGCAATGGTTTTATTCTCTTCTCAGACATACTTATTTTTTTTAATGAGTTACTCATTTCTTTCAAAACATCTACATACTTAAAATGTTTTCCTTATGAATCAATTTTTTATTTGACAGAAGCGAAGATACTTGTGCCCATAAAAAATGCCATGTGTTTTTGAAGTGTTAGAAAAAACAGCGCTTTGGCACTAAACAAAGCTGAGGCAGGAACGTAGGAGAGCAGCTGCAGAATGACAGAAAAAATGGAAGATAACGAGACATGTGAGAGAATGTATAATTTAATGTGGGGCTCGAAGCAAATGGCGGGAGGAGGAACATAAATGAGAAAACAGTTAAAAATAGTGACTAAAATGACTTTAAATCCAATAAAACATAAAATGAATCAATTAGTGCTTAAACGTTGGAGGAGGCATGATGCTGTGAAAGAATCTGGAAAAGGCTGACAGATTTTTAGTCTATGAATTTAAATTCATAGGACCAACAATTTCTCTGCCTAGAGAGATGTATCTGCTGTTTTTTCTTCTTATACTAGTTGACAAAATGACTTCCTTTCTTTTCCACTTTCTGAGATGTGAATCAATCTGTTATAAAAGCCTCGGTTTTTAGTTTTCTGAAAACATTCCACAAGATGTATGGAAAAATGTGTTCAAGTTTTAGGAAATTCTTGGAACTCCTGCAAAACTGTGGATCACCCTGCATATGGATATTAGAGGTACTTCTTAGTTGTTGACCAGAGTTGGCTTATTGTGCTAGGTTGATGGAATTCTGGGGAATGATGGCAAGGAGCCTGTGGCCCCTATGATGTCTGTTTACTTCTTAAATTCTTTTTTTAAAAAAATGTTTATTTATTTATTTTGAGAGAGAGAGAATGAGAGAGAACGGGAGAGGGCAGAAAGAGAGAATCCCAAGCAGGCTCTGCATTGACAGCATAGAGTCTGATGTGGGGCTTGATTTCATAAACTGTGAGATCAGGACCTAAGTCGAAATCAAGAGTTGCACGCTTAACTCACTGAACCTCCCAAGCACCTTTCTTCCTGATTTTTAATGATAATGTCCATGAGCTGATGTGTTAGATCCTGTGACAGTAATATCCAGAGTCTGTGCAGTAAGTGTGTATTCCATGGGAAATTATGAAAAGCTTTTAAGAACCTGAAAGCTTTTAAGAACATGCTGGCTATCTGTCTTCCTGGAATGGTTTACCTGAGGCTTGTGTTCATGGAAATAAAGGCCTGGATGATTTCTGGAAACCCTTCCTGTTTCTAGGAAAATTGTGTGTTCTTCATAGTAAGTACTCAGTGCTGGTTGTATACATGAAGGAATAAAATAATAGGAAAATGAGGTTCACAGGTTATGCCAACAAAATTACAAGTTTTCACCTTAGAATTTGAGGACAATAAGAAATCTTTTATATTTAACTAAAGTCCAGGATAACAAACATCTGTGTCATACTTCGTTTTTTACATTTTCAAAATTCTAACTATTGATTCTTCTTATAATAGATGTGTACTTCTAATGGGTTAGTTTTCTAGTTTTTCTCCAGTTTTCCTCCAAATCAATAGTATGTGTAACAGTCAACTTAGCACTGAGGAAGCATGGAAGATAACATGTTTCTTTCTAAGAGCTTTGAAAATTTCCCCATTATCTTATTCATTATAAGAATATACTTTGTGGAGAAATCTGTATCAGAATTTTGTGACCCACTATGGTCTTCTACTCCTGTCCCTTTACATTAAGGTCATATTTCTTTTTTTTTAAAGTTTATTTATTTATACATTCTGAGAGAGAGAGAGAGAGAGAGAGAGAGAGAGAGAGAGAGAATTAGCAGGGGAGGGGCAGAGAGAGAGAATCCCAAGAATACCCCAGGCTTACAGTGGAGAGCCTGATGCAGGGCTCCCTCTCATGATCCTGAGATCATAGCCTGAGCTGAAATTAAGTGTCAGACACGTAACTGACTGAGCCACCCAGGCGCCCCTTAAGGTAGTATTTCTATAAATAAATACAAGTAAGTAAGTAAGTAAGTAAATAAGTAAATGGTCTATGAACCCACTGCCTCAGAATCACCTTGAATACTTGTAAAAATCCAGATTCCTGGACTCTAAACAAACCAGTGAAATAGAATTCTAGGGCTTGGTATAAGAAATCTGCATTTTTACAAGATCCCAAAGTAATTTTTGTGAAAAGTTGAGACTCACTGACTTAAAGCATAGAGGGTACCCCAAGCGAAACTGTGCAGGAGGCTTTGTCTTCAGAGATGTTGGCTACTCTTCCATATTCCTTCCCTGCCATCAGCACCTCTGGTTTTATGTTATTCCCCTAGATATATTTTACAATGAATTTATACTAATGTGTGAATGACTTGATTTGTTGTTACCCATTCTAGATTATGTATTTAAAAAATAAGACTGCTGAGGATAGTAACCTAGGCCTAAAAATGACTGGCTGTCTATTGGTGGGTTTTTAGCCACTGTACCAAAGGAGTTATTTGGGGGGGATGGCAAACCTCCCCAGCAGCCATCACATCATTAAGGCAACCTTTAACCATTCACCTACTCAACAGATGGCCCTTCTAAAGTCACTTAGTACCTGGGCGCAGGAGTCTGAATAGGGATGAGGCAAAGCCAACAGCAATCTTTTGTTTTTCACTGTTCCTTTAAAAGTATTTAATTAGGGAAAATTCTTTCCCTTTCCCAGATGAAAACTTGTGCAGTTGCAGGACATTCTGGTCCTTTAAAGTAAAAAAATGCAGTCTCAATGGAGTCATTCAGTGTCTAGTTTCATGTAATAATCAAAACTTTGAACTTGATTTAAAACTAAATCTTCCCTTTTCCCCAGCCAGGCTTTGCCTTGGGCTGTCTGCTCACAATGGCCTTTCTCCTTTTTTTCCATGTGGCATTTCTTCTCCTCTCTTAGCTTGATAACTACTATTTCTTATCCTGCCAGGATTGAATTAAGGGGACACCGGATGGGTAGGAGGGACAGGAATGTTCTTATTGGATTGGTACTATCTCAGGATGGTTTGACATTCTGAACTACAGAACACTTCAGTCAGTTCAGAAACTGTCACTGGGCATCTCTGATTGAATGTCTTATGATATGGATGATACATTTTTCTCAAGTTGTTCTCTCCTTAGCCGATGGTATTCTTCCCTCTCCCCTTCTTTCCTTCCTGCTTTTTTTCCTCCTTCTATCTTCTCTTTTTCTGTTTTCTTTGTTGGATCACTCCACACAGATGTGCTTACCCCAAAGTGATCCTCTCAAGCAGTATTTTAAATGACTTCAAATAAAATCAAATGCTTTTTCCCTTTTGCATCAATACATGTGGCTCTTTTTCCTCAGCATGGCTCTTTCCTAATTTTCCAGGCAGATTACAGTATAGCTGCAGCCTCTCCTTTGTGTTGTACTAGCTAGCCAGCTATTTCAGATAGTTTGTTTGCTGCATAACAAACAACTGGCTTAAAATAACAGTGATTTATTATTTCTAATGGTTTTTTGAGTTGACTAGTTACTGGTTTCTTTGCCTGTTTTGGCTGGGCTTACTCATGAGCTGCATTCAGCAAGAGGATTGGCTGGGCTGGAACACCCAAGGTGGCCTCCTTCATATGTCTAACAGCTGGGGATGGTTTTACCTGGGATGTTACTTCTTATCCCCCCAACCAGGGTCTTTCAGCGGGTGAGATTGACTTTCTAAGTGGTAGTCTTGGTATTGTGTCCCAAGAGAGAACAGTAGAAGTTGCAAAGCCTTTTAAGGCTTAGGCTTCCAAATTACATTTTGTTGGTCAAAGTAAGTCTAAACGCCAGTCCAGATTCAAGGAGTAAGGAAGTAGATGCCATGTTTTTCTGGAGGAAGTGACAAAATTACAATGCAGAAGAGCTTAAATATTGTGATGAGAGGAATTTGTGGTCATATTTTGCAATTACCACACTGACTTTTTAGTTCTTCAGATTTCTGTCAAATACTAGTTCACTGTGTCTCTGTAACTTGCAGAAGCTATATATCGAGCTCTCTGAGTGGTTCCATTGAAGACACTCTCTAATCCTGGGCTTGAGGGCAGGCAAAGCAAGGGACAGAAGGGTGTATAAAATAGCTGATTCCAAAAAAATCCTCGTTGTAATCAGCTCTCTAATTTGTGATACCCCCATATTTTTTTCTTTCAAATTTTTATTTAAATTATGGTTAACATACAGTACAATATTGGTTTTAGGAATAGAATTCAGTGGTTCATCAGTTACACACAACACCCTGTGCTCATCATAACAAGTGCCTCCTTAGTACCCATCACCCATCTAGCCCATCTCCCATCCACCTGCCTCCATCCTGACTCTGTTCTCTCTCTTTTAGAGTTTCTTATGATTTGTTTCCCTCTCTTTTTTCTTTTTTTCCCCACTCCCATATCCTCATCTGTTTCATTTTTTAAATCCACATATGAGTGAAGTCATATGATACTTGTCTTTCTCTCACTGACTTATTTCGCTTAGCATAATACATTCTAGCTCCTTTCCACATCATTGAAAATGGCAAGATTTAATTCTTTTAGGTGGTTGAGTAATATTCAAATTGTATATATACACCACATCTTCTTTATCCATTCATCAATTGATGGACGTTTGGGCTGTCTCCATAGTTTGACTATTGGTGCTATAAACATCGAGGTGCATGTACCCCTTCAAATCTGTATTATTGTATCCTTTGGGTACATACCCACTAGTGCAATTGCTGGATCATGGGATAGTTTTATTTTTAACTTTTTGAGGGACCTCCATACTATTATCCAGAGTGGCTACACCAGTTTGCATCCCCACCAACAGTACAAGAGGGTTCCCCTTCTCTGTATCCTCATCAACCATGTTGTTTCTTGTGTTGTTAATTTTAGCCATTCTGACAGGTGTGAGATGGTATCTCATTGTGTTTTGATTTGTATTTCCCTGATGATGAGTGATGTTGAGCATCTTATCACGTGTCTCTTAGCCATCTGGATATCTTCTTTGGAAAGGTGTCTATTCATGTCTTCTGCCTGTTTTTAAGTGGATTATTTGTTTTTTGGGTGTTGAGTTTGATAAGTTCTTTATAGATTTTGGATACTAATCCTTTATCAGGTACGTCATTTGCAAATATCTTCTCCCATTCCATCTGTTGTCTTTTAGTTTTGCTGATTGTTTCCTTCACTGTGCAGAAGCTTTCTATCTTGATGAAGTCCCAATAGTTCTTTTTTGCTTTTATTTCCCTTGCCTCTGGTGATGTGTCTAGTAAGAAGTTGCTCTGGCCGAGGACAAAGAGGTTGCTGCCTGTGTTCTTCTCTAGGATTTTGATGGTTTCCTGTCTCACATTTAGGTCTTTCATCCATTTTGAATTTATTTTTGTGTTTGGTCTAAAAAAGTGGTCCAGTTTCATTCATCTTCACTCTTCTGCTGACCAGTTTTCCCAACACTATTTGTTGAAGAGACTGCCTTTTTTCCATTGGATATTCTTTCCTGCTTTGTCAAAGATTAGTTTACCATATAGTTGTGGGTGCATTTCTGGGTTTTCTATTCTGTTCCATTGATCTATGTGTCTGTTCTTGTTACCAGTACCATACTGTCTTGGTGACTATAGCTTTATAATATAGCTTGAAATCCTAACTCATGATGCCTCCAGTTTTATTTTCCTTTCTCATGATTGCTTAGCTATTTGGGGTCTTTTGTGGTTCCATACAAATTTTAGGATTGTTTTTTTCTAGCTCTGAAAAATGCTGATGGTATTTTGATAGGGATTGCATTAAATGTGTAGATTGTTTGGGTAGTATAGACATTTTAGCAATATTTGTTCTTCTAATCCATAAGCTTGGAATGCTTTTCCACTTTGTGTCCTCTTCAGTTTCTTTCGTAAGTGTTTTATAGTTTTTGGAGTACAAATCTTTTACCTCTTTGGTTAGGTTTATTCCTAGGTACTTAATTGTTTTTGGTGCAGTTGCAAATGGGATCAATTCCTTGATTTCTTTTTCTGCTACTTTGTTATTGGTGTATAGAAATGCAACAGATTTCTGTGTGTTGATTTTATATCCTGTGACTTTGCCAAATTCCTGTATTAGTTCTAGCAATTTTTTGGTGGAGTCTTTCAGGTTTTCTGAAAAGTATCATGTTGTTTGCAAATAGTGAAAATTTGACTTCTTCCTTGTCAATTTGGATGCCTTTTATTTCTTTTTGTTATCTGATTGTTGAGGCTAAGACTTCCAGTACTATGTTAAAGTAATGGTGAGAGTGGACATCCTTGTCTTGTTCCTGATCACAGGAGTAAGGATCTGTTTTCCTCATTGACAATGATATTAGTTGTGGGTTTTTTTTTTTTTTTTGTATATGGCCTTTATGATGTTGAGGTATGTTCCATCTACCCCTACTTTGTTGAGGGTTTTTATCAAGAATGGATGCTTTGTTTTGTCAAATGTTTTTTCTGTGTCTGTTGAGAGGATCGTATGATTCTTATCCTTTCTCTTATTAATGTGTATGACATTGATTGATTTGCAAATTTTGAACCAGCCTTGCAGCCCAGAAATAAGTCTCACTTGATTGTGGTGAATAATTCTTTTAATGTACTTTTGAATTTGATTTGCTAGTATCTTGTTGAGAATTTTTGCATCTATGTTCATCAGGGATATTCGCCTATAATTTTCCTTTTTGGTGGGGTCTTTGACTGATTTTGGAATCAAGGTAATGCTGGTATTGTAGAATGAGATTGGAAGTTTCCTCCCATTTCTATTTTTTGAAACAGTTTGGGAAGAATAGATATTAACTCTTCTTTAAATTTCTGGTAGAATTCCCCTAGGAAGCCATCTGGCCCTGGACTTTTGTTTGTTGGGAGATTTTTGATTACTGTTTCAATTTATCTGCTGGTTTTGAGTCTGTTCAAATTTTTTATTTCTTCCTGTTTAAGTTTTGGTAGTTTGCATGTTTTTAGGAATTTATCCATTTCTTCCAGATTGCCCAGTTTTTTGGCTTATATTTTTCATAGTGTTCTCTTATAATTGTATTTCCATGGTGTTGGTTGTGATCTCTCCCCTTTCACTGTGACTTTATTTATTTGGGCCCTTTCTCTTTTCTTTTTGATAAGTCTGGCTAGGGCATTATTAATTTTATTAATTCTTTCAAAGAACCAACTCTTACTGTTATTGATCTGTTCTACTGTTTTTGTTGTTTTATATCATTTATTTCTGCTTTAGTCTTTATTATTTTCCTTCTTTTGCTGGTTTTAGGCTTTATTTGCTGTTCCTTTTATAGCTCCTTTAGGTATAAAGTTAGGTTAAGGTTGTGTATTTGAGACTTTTCTTGCTTCTTGATGTGGGCTGTATTGCAATATACTTCCCTCTTAGGACCATCTTCACTGCATCCCAAAAGTTTTGGACTATTGTGTTTTCATTTTCTTTTGCTTCTGTATACTTTTTAATTTTGTCTTTAATTTCCTGGTTAGCCCATTCATTCTTTAGGAGGGTGTTCTTTAGCCTCCATGTATTTGTGGCCTTTCCAAATTTTTTCTTATGGTTGACATTAAGTTTCATACCATTGTGGTCTGAAAATATGTATGGTATTATCTCAATCTTTTTGTTCTTATTGAGGGCTGATTTGTGACAGAGTGTGTGATCTATTCTGGAGAATGTTCCATGTGTACTCGAAAAGAATGTGTATTCTGCTGTTTTAGGATGAAATGTTTTGAATATATCTGTTAAGTCCATCTGGTCCAGGGTGTGATTCAAAGCCATTGTTTCCTTGTTGATTTTCTGCTTAGATGATCTGTCCATTGGTGTAAGTGGGGTGATAAAGTCCTCTACCATTATCGTATTACTATCAATCAGTTTCTTTATGTTTGTTACTAATTGATTTAAATATTTGGGTGCTTTCAAGTTGGGGCATAAATATTTATAATTGTTAGATCTTCTTTATTGATAGATACTTTTATTATGATATAATGCCCTTCTTCATCTCTTGTTATGGTCTTTGGTTTAAAATCTAATTTGTCTGATAGAAGTATGGCTGCTCCTGCTTTCTTTTGGCACCCATTAGGATGATAGATGATTCTCCATTCCCTCACTTTTAATCTGCCAATGTCTTTAGGTCTAAAATGAGTCTCCTATAGGCAACATATAGATGGGTCTTGTTTTTTTAATTCCATTTGATACTTTGTGTCTTTTGATTGGAGCTTGTAGTCAGTTTACATACAGAGTAATTATTGAAAGATATGAATTTAGTGCCATTGTGTTACCTGTAGAGTTGGTGTTTCTGGCTATGTTCTCTGTTCCTTTCTAGTCTTTGTTGCTTTTGTTTTTTTCCCACACTCTAGGAATCCCCCTTAATATTTCTTTCAGGGCTGGGTAAGTGGTCACAAATTCCTATAATTTTTGCTTGTCTGGGAAAGTCTTTATCTTTCCTTCTATTCTGAATGACAGCCTTGCTTGATACCCCCATCTTTTTATTTCATTTTTGTGGCTAGGAGTCAAGTAACCTGTTTGTAGATGACTTCTTTATAAATTTTTATGTGGCATAAAATGCAATACCTCTTTTCAAATGCAATATTTATTGCATTTTGGTGGCTTTACCCAAACTTTATCTTAACATTTTCTTATATTTATTTGAAAGATTTCCATAGCAAGCCTCTCTAACTTCTGAGAAAATGATAACTACTAGTGTAGCTTTGGGGTCATATGGGCTATGGTTTGACTCCTAGATTTGCCACTTATTTCTTTGCCTGAACCTTACACAATCATCTCTGCAGTGAGACTAATAAGACATACCTCATGTGAAGCTTAAGTGAATTTTGACAATCTCATTCCTCTTTGCCAGAGATTTGTCTACAGTGCCATTTGGCCCAGTTCTGGCTAATTACATGTGAGATGAAGTCTGCTTGGGTTTTCCAAGAGGGATCTAAAAGACAAAGCTTCTTCCCTCCTTTTTTAGTCTGGATGCTATTATCCAAGGAAATGATATCTGGAGCTAGGGTAGTCATATTATGACCATTCATCTCATGACAATAGTGGAAATGTGAGACTGGAAGAAGGTCCTGGTTGAGATAATGAACTAATCAGAAGTGCCACTTCTAGAATCTTATTATGTGAGAGAAATTTTAAAAATTATTTTGTTACTGATTGCTGAGTATTTTGCTTGCAGCCCAAAACAGCCTAATTGATATAGTGGCTACTATTGTATGTAGGGAAGGGGTGAGTACCCAACTCTTTCAGATAGATTTTTAAAAAGAATAAGTAAAATAAGGCTGAGTGAGTTAAATAAATTGACTAAGCCGTGTTGTTAATCATTAGCGGTTAGGAGACTAGAGACTCTGACTTCTAACTTCCAGGATACATTTCCAGTTAGCAAATATTTTACTGAGCAACTACTAAATACAAGTCCTTAGAAGGTATCTTTCCCATCCCTGGGCTTGCGTATCAGGAGGGAGCATGATGTGGAGAAAACAAGGTAGCAAGGTGAAAAGAACAGGCATTGGATCCATAGATAGCCCATTTCTGCCATTTAATCAGCATGTGATTTGGGGCAAGTCTCCTTCCTCTGAGCCAAGTTTCCACAGTTGTCACATGCAGTTGTGCTGATTTAGCAAGGTTGAGACAAGGATTATATGCAAAATTAAGTAAGGTAATATCTATGAGTCCTGTCTCAAGATTGTGTCCAATCTTTTTAAACATCTTGGGATTTGTCCCTCAAAGTCTGGTAAAGCAGGACAGAATTCCTCTGAAAGGCAATTTGGGGTCTTTGGATCAAGAAGACAAGCCAAAGCTAGCCTATTTGGGAAGTATTTATCTTAAGGGCAAACTCGGGGGCCAGAGGCCAGCTTCAGTTGATGATAAGAGTGGTAGGTGGAACTGGGGCCAGACAAGGGTGTTTGGGAACTAGTGTGAATGAAGTTCCGGGAAGGTGGCTGCAAATATCCTTAGGGTGTCTCTGGCCTGCCTCTTGCTGACCTCTAGACCCTGGATGTGTGGGTGTGTCCACCTGGTATAGTAAGCTGGCAAGGCGGATGGAGTTTTCAAGTGTGTACAAGGTGCTTTGAACAGAGAAGCTCAGCAAGCTTTCTTTTGGAACTGATCCACATGTCAGAAAATCCCTCCTCCTCCTTCTTCCCATTATTGGGGTGGTGAACAAGTTACACATATTGTTGGAAGAATCTGTACTGGGAAGTAGGAGTATATTTTGGGAATCAAGGAGTTTGAAATAGTCTTTACCCCTAGGTACAGAAGAGTTGTACTTTGGATGAAAGGTAACTGTGTCAGTCTGCAAAGAACTGACCCAGGAGCCTTGGGTAGGCATTTAGGTGGCAAGGATTAGTAGGAATTTGTGTAAGATTGGGATCCCTGAAAATAGATTCTGAGTGAGAGATATGCATGTAGGGAATTCATTGGGAGTGCTCTCATGAAGACTATCTATAAAGGAGCAAAGAAAGCAGGATTTGTAATAGGGAGGAGATAAATGTCAGTAGGGTGGCAACAAAGGCCTCAGCCAATCCGAGCAGAGCTCTGGATCTGGGAGCACCCTTGTGGAAAGGGGGCCTTGCCTTAACCAAGTATTGTTTGCAGCTGTCTGAAGGGATATAACCTTGGACAAGGCGGTTTCTTTTGGCTGAGCACAATTCTCAGAGAGGGACACAACTCTAAACCATTGGTAGTTAGCATTCTCTATAGCTAGAAGAATAAGTGAGTTGGTCTTGAGTGGGAAATCTGGACGTCTTATCAAGCATCCACTATAAAACCCAATTTTTGCCTCCTGCTAACCAATGTGACACAGTACAAGGGCTTCATATTTACTCTCAGCCCAGTCTGCCTTAAACCATATAAATTCATATGTAGTTGTTGAATAAAAAAAGGCTCACAATGTTTTTGTGTGTAAGTTCCTGAGTACCTGGCCTGTCTGTCAGTAATTAATATCTTGTTGTTTCAGGAAAGGATTGTGCTCTAGCCCTGGTCCTGAAGCACCCTACCCACCCCCAGCCAGATCCCAGCCAAAGGGAATAGCAAGAATTCTGTGACAAGTAGGCCATGTGCCACACCAAGAGTTGTTTGCATCCCCAGAGCTCTCATTTAGAGGCACATGTCAGGGGCGCCTGGGTGGCTCAGTCGATTAAGCATCTGACTTCAGCTCAGGTCATGATCTCATGGTTCATGAGTTTGAGCCCTACGTTGGGTTCCATGCTGACGGCTCAGAACCTGGAGCCTGCTTTGGATTCTGTGTCTCCCTCTCTCTGCCCCTCTCCCGCCTCTCAAAAGTAAATAAACATTAAAAAAAATTTAGAGGCACATGTCCATAGATATCAATTAATTATGGAGGGGATATTCAACCTCACGTTACCTATAATTAGAGAAAATTTATCACTACTTCTTAGAAGACCCCGACTCCTTATTAAAGAAACTTGGCCTTTCTGAGATCTATTACATTATTTTAAAAAGGCATATATTAAAAGCCTCAGGTCAGTTTTTTTCTTTTATTCCATCATTATAATAGTTTATGTATAATACACTTGGTTTCTAAGGTTGGTATTACCTGTTATTTTGACATTAATCCCTGAGATAAACATTTAATGAGTGGCTACTACATGTCCTTTACTAATACTTTCTATGTATTTTTTCTTTTAGTTCAGGTATAAGCTCTATCAATTAGATATAACTATACCCCCATTTCACATATGATGATACTGAAATGTAGAGGTGAGGTGATTTGCCCAAGTTCATGCAGCTAGTGGCAGAGCCCAGATAGCTGAATGTCAAAGCTTGAGAATTTTCCTTCTACAGCACATTGATGATCACCCAGCCCTATCCCACAAGAGGCTAATACACAAGACATGAGTAAATACTCTGATCTCTAGAAAATAGAATGCTATTCCACTTAAGAATATAAAAACTAAGAAATAAACTTAAGATTTCTTATAAAATGGATAGGATTACTATTTGAAGATCATTTATACATCAGCTGCTTTGAATTTCCAGCATAGTTTGATATCATGGATGACTGGTACAGACCTCCATCTGAAACAGACAGACAGTATCCTAACAGCAATAACCTTTAAATCAGGAAAGTTTACTCCAAATGTTCCTAACATAGCCCAAAGCCAGAAAAGTTCACAGCTCTACATTAAAATGTTAGAAAAAGATCACATTGCAGCAGCTGCTTATGTGGATTACCTAGTCTAGCCATTCTGCTAAGACTTAAAAAAACCTGTCTGAGTTGTAGGAAGAAAAAAAGTAAGCCTCTAAAATATCAAGTTGGTGCTTGTTGGTAGAGCTGTGATTTCCCATTTGTTGCCCCAGAAGACTCAGGTGTATCTGAAATAAAGTCAAGATGTTTTTCCAGACTCTAAGGCAGTGGAAGGTTTCATATCTGTACTTAACCCAGTGTGCCCTATGCTGTTTCCAGAACCATAGTTTCCCTTGGAAAAAAAAATTTTTTAATCCTTGAAATGTTTCTCAGTAATCCAGAGCACATTAGGAAATCGCAATCCCTTCTTACAACCGTTTTATGCAATGTCTCTTTAATACTTTACAAAGAAATAAGATGAAATGGACTCTTCCCTCTAATGAATGATGTCTTCTATATAAAGGCCAGTGATTCTATTATTGTGCATGTATGTATGTGGGTGCACACACTCATACCTGGCCCTTTTGAGATTTAATGCACCTTATTCCTGATTGAGACTTTTATCTTCAAAACATCAAAGCATGGTCTATAAGACACTGTATGATTTCCATTTTACAGAAGGGGAAACTAAAGTACAGCCGTGAAAAAGCTGTCACAATGAAATTAGAAACTGTGGTGGGGCTTTTCAGCTATCAAATTGTGTAACTCTTAACTGAACGCCTTACATTCCCATTTCTCTCTGTAGTGCTCTTTTCGGCAGCTTTGGTTTCTTGCCTTCCTTGTTACTGTGGTTATTGTTGGGGTTAATCACAGTAAGAAAAATGAGGAAAGTAGATCCTACAATAGAATATTTATTTGTTTGGTGATGTTAAAGACCTGACTTCTGACATCAAAAATTTATTTCCAGTGTAACCACCTAGACTTAGAGGTGGAAATGATATTCTTTTGAGCGTTCAGAGATTTGTTGAGAGGGAAGAGAGTGTTAGAATATAAAGGTTCTTGCCCCATACTACAACCTTTTTGTCACAAGGAACAAAGTAAAAGTTAAGTTGTCGATCTAGTTTGAGGATGTTTATGAAAAGTTATGAATTACCTGTAAAGTATCTATGTGAACCTGAAACAGAGAGATCATGTTTCTCATCTTGCTGCTTTTAATTTCAGGGTATTTAGGCTTCTGTTGTGAAATGTTTTCTCAACTTACAATCCCAGGGTTCCTCATGCATGGAGAAAAGTGGCATAAAAATATACACAACTGATGTCACTTCAAGAAAGGCCAATGAAACTCATCGTGTTGCTCCTGGAAGATAAACAGACTATAAAGAATCCACATGGTAGATCCCTTGGTTTACCCTTTGAATTGTTTATTGGCTTAGATTTTTTCCAGCTACATGTAACCTATACTTGAACTACAGTGGCTAACCAAACAGGGGTTGAGTTTTTGGAGCGATCGAGGACCTATGGAGATAATTATTCTAATGTCAGTGTTTGAGGATGTCAACAAGGAATCAGGATCATTCTTTTTCATTGTTTTTTTCTGCCATTCTTAATATAGGGCTTTCATTCTCATGGACTTACGTTCCATTTCTAGGTATCACATTCAGATTTCAAGCTCAGGACAAGAAGCAAAAAAAAAAAAAAACAAAAAAAACCAAAACCAAAACCAAAAGAAAACAAACAAAAAAACAACAACAAAAGGTACAGATGAGCTTTCTATACCCCCTTTTAAGTAATAACAATAATTTAAAAAAAGTTTTCCAGGGGCACCTGGATAGCTCAGTTGATTAAGCATCCAACTCTTGATGTTGGCTCAGGTCATGATCTTGGAGTCATGGGATCAAGCTCTGCATCAGGCTCCGTGCTGGGTGTGGAGATTACTTGGGATTCTCTTTCTCCCTCTTCTTTGCCCCTCCTCCACTTGCTCTCATATGCATGTTCTTTTCTCTCTCTCTCTCTCAAAATAAATAACAAAAAAAAGTTTTCCAGAATCTGATAGAATAGAGTTGCTTTTATATCTCACTGTCCAGATGCAAGGGAGTTGGAGGGGGTATTTTAAAGTGATAATATAGCCACCTTGAATTTTGATTTTTGTTATTCAGGAAAAAGTAGAGAATAGGTATTGGGTGGGAAGACAGAATTAGGAATAGGATTAATCCCTGTGGGAAGGAAAGGACATACCTTTTCTTTCTCTCAAACATTATACACTTGATGCATTTTATAAGTTTAAATGTTCCATTTTCCACAAAGTTTCTCTTCACTCTTCTGCTTTTTCTAGACTCCTGTGGCACTTTGTCTTTTCCTTTAGAGTATCTATTCAGGTTAGTTGTTTACATGCTTATTTTCCTCATTTAGATAGTGAGCTCTTCCAGGATTAGAGACCTCATCTAATTTACCATGGTAATTTCATCATTTACTATCATGGGTGGCATACTAGGAGGAAACAAAAAGGTTACTTGAATAAACATAAGGACAAGGCAAAGCATGGTAGGTCATGATCCCTAGGAAAGAGACTCTGAGATTCTGGCATCTATCTACATGTCTCTTCCCTGCTCTTACATTCTTTCTCCTCCTAAGCACTTGACCATTTATAACCTCATTTCCTCTCCTGTACCTCTTACCCCAAGATTTTGCATACACCCTTACCTTGGGCCGGTTTCTTTCTACACACAATGGATGCCCAGCATTACCTAAAATCCTGTTCTTTGGAAGGGTTACCTCTCACCTTGAGTAGGGTTATAGCACATCCAAGCCCAGTATTGGCTTATACCACACACCAAGTTGATTCATCAGCCAACAAAGCTTATTTGTTTTTCCACAAGGGAGATTCCCACCCCCATTGCAGCCAAAGGTGTAAACTGAGGGAGAGGCTTGGATGCATCAGTTGTGGATGACAGGGGGTTGGCTGTTTGCTCAGGCTGCTTTCTGGCCCTGCTTGTGCCTGATCTTTAATGTTCTACTTCTGTCTCATGATTTTGGTTTGATTGGTCTGAAAGAACTATGGCCTGCAGGCTGAATCTGGTCTTTTTAAAATAAGGATTTATTATATCAGAGCTGCACCTATTTACTTATCTATCGTCTATGTCTATGACTGGTTTCATGCCACAACAGCAGATGTGAGTAGATGTGATAGCAACTCTATGGCTCACAAAGCCTAAAATATTTACTATCTGGCTTTTTATGGAAAAAGTTGGCTGATCTTTGGTTCAGGGAAACCTGGGAATTCAAGATTTTTGACTGAATCAACTCAGATGTTCTCATCCCAATTTTAAGGGTTCCATTCTTTCCCGATCAGGACCCTGACCTTGGTAGAACAAAAGTGCTGAGACTGAGAGAATTCAGCAATTTGGAGCTATGCTACTACAGTATGAAGTACTGGGTTTGATGCTTAGTCTTTTCTGCTCTTTGGTGGCAGGAGAGGAGATTCTTTTTATTTGACAAAATGTCTTCTGTCTCACATTTCACCTTATATTGGTGAGTAATCACCTTCTGCCTTTTTCCACTGCATCAATGGCTCCCAGTAACAGCCATCCGATTTCATAGTCCTTATGAACCCAGCAAATGCCCGAGATGTTTTATCTGCCAGTGCATTTCCTCTCACAGTATCCTGACTCAGTTCACACTCAGGGCTGGCATCATGGATTTGCAATTTGCAGAATTGCACAGGGTCTTGTGCTTAGAGTAGTCCCAGGTTTGGTTTAGTGCTATGCTATCACCATCTTGAAATTCTTTTTTTTGTGATTATTAATAATTTTATCTTTGCACTGTATTTTGTAAGTGAAGTCTGATGAGGCAATGGAGTATGTGCATAGGCAGTAGAGGTAGGTGCATTACACCTGACCATCATTCTTTGCCATTCTATTAGCACAAAGCATTTGCCATGTTCCATGAACACAGAATTCTCCCAGTGGATGTGGGAGGTCAGGTAAAAGCAAGTAAAAGATAATCATTTTAAATTTGCAACTAAGAGGTGGGGACTGGGATGGTGGAAGGAAAGGGAAAGATAGAGCATAGTTTCTTTTCTTTCCAGTATTACCTTACTCATCTATAAGCCAAATAGTGTTGGTAGAATGTGCATATATCACAAAGGGAAATGAAAGCAGCCAAGTTATTTTCGTGCGGTGTTTCCACTGTTTTGCTAAGAATGAAATACAGATTCATGTGTGAGTTAGGAAATAAAAATTGTATCGTTTCACTGACTCTGCATATGACTTAAATAATCTTATATTTGCATTTAAAAATGATATTGCACACTATGAATAGTGAGATTCATACTAATGATTAAAAATTTTAGTTGACAACAGCAGACAACAGATAAAGAATGAGAAGCAGATAGCAGATGAGAAGTCAGAGACTGCAGAAGAAAATGATAAACCCTTACATTTTAGCAGCACTTCCCCCAACCATTTTTTGAACAAGGGTCCCACAAATTTTAATTTTTCACTAGGTCCTGCAAATTACATGGGTGGTCCTTTCACAACTGAAGTTTTTCACAATTGCCTTGCATGCTACGGGCAATCAGTGTACTTCCTACCATTAGTCTTCATTGCCGGCCATTTGGTGAGAAATTGAGCTCCAAAATCTTATTTCAGGGTGTGGTTCCCAGTACAGTATCTGGGAGCTGGCTTCAGTTTGGTTCCCTAGGGGAAAGGCTCTGAGCTGGAGATTTGTTCATAGGTGCACCTGTGTATGATCTCAGGCCTACCTGTGAGAGGTGAGGGAAGCAAAAAGTCAGAGGGAGAAGTTGCTTTATAATGTAATTGTCACAGGAGCTTCAGTTGATCTTATGGAGAGTTCTAGATCAGGGATGGCCCTTCAAAGTTGTTCCCGTTGAGATAAGGGGCCTGGACTTGATCAGGCATTGGGTACATGCTGTACCTAGGCAGGGGGTCATAATTTTTGGTCAGGCATTCTCTTTCAGCTGAGGGCAATTTCTAGAGAAGCTGCTAACACTCACAGCAGGTGGGGAATGAGGACTGTAGTCCTGAAGGAAATCTGGGCCTCACAGAGTTGCAGTCACTGAACAAGGTCGTGCAACAGCCAAAAACAGGAAGGCATCAACAAATTCCAAAAGAAGCAAAAGGTTTTCTCTCCATCTTCCGTTTTTAAACATTCAATGTATAGCAAACAAGAAAAGTGATGCTGTTAGATATGCCGTAAGATTATTTCAGTGGATTAACTATGATTGTTTAAATAGGGTCAAGCAATACTAGTTTTAGTACAAGAAGACTAATACTTAATTTTTAAAAAATAATTCCCTTTTACCCTCCCCCCCTTTTTTTGTTGTTGTTCCAATGTTTCAGACTGAAAGCCTATTATATCTAGACATCCAGAGGAATGTGGAAGCTAGCATACTGTCTTTAAAAAGTCTTATTCTTGGGGCGCCTAGGTGGCTCAGTCGGTTAAGCGTCTGACTTCGGCTTGGGTCATGATCTCACGGTCCTGGAGTTCGAGCCCCGCGTCGGGCTCTGTGCTGACAGCTCAGAGCCTGGAGCCCGTTTAGGATTCTGTGTCTCCCTCTCTCTCTGCCCCTCCCCTGTTCATGCGCTGTCTCTCTCTGTCTCAAAAATAAATAAACGTTAAAAAAAAAAGTGTTATTCTTGTCTCTCTATTACAATAGTAAACAAGTCAAACATATCAGTTGCATAAGACAACTGTTGGGGCACACAATCTAAAGGTTACAAAACCATCTGCAGTATATAATGCAGTTTTAGGATTAAAAATAAAATACTTTCCTTATGATTGATGAGATTACACATAGGATGGGCTGAGGTGGCATGGGAATGTGTGCATGTGTGTGGGTATGTTGGTTCGGGGTAGAGTGGAGGGGACACACCTTACAAATTTGAGCTGGGCAAGCCCAGAGGAATCATGCTTGGCCTAGGTCCCATGGTACAAGTTTGTACTGAACCACGAAAGATGATGCTTGGTCCCGTGTGTGACACCTGGTGTAGAGGCTGAAAGGAAGGCATGCCTTGTCAGGGATTTTCCCAGATGCTTTCTGGCTTTCTGTGCCATTGTCAGTGGCTCCTTTTAAACATACAAATCATGTGTACCATGCATTGCCAGGGCACTGTTCCTTTGCGAGGAACGTGCCAATTGTCTTTCCCATTAATATAATCTGGGTAAAGGGGAAGATCAGCAAGAAATCAACCTTTCCCCTCCACATAATCAAGAACTCTGTATTACCTGATTTGAAGGGCAAAATTAGACTGTCTGGGCACTGGGCAGAGTATCCAAGGTTATGGTGAGAACCAGGCTGTGTTTCTCTCTGTTGGCCTAACTGTTCTGCCTAACGAAGTAAGGCCAGAGAAGAGGTCAAATATCTAGGATGATGAAGGAAAGTGCAAAGGCTTGGCTTTGAATGGGAAAGACTGACTGGACTTCTTAGGCCTCTTTTATCTCACTTCTCCCCCTTTAGCTATGAGCAGGGAGCAGGAGGAGGGGTGCAGAATTATATCTAACCATTAATTACAATCTTGATAGAGTATTACTAATTTTAGACCTTGAGGCTGGCTGCTTTCATATAGTTGAGTATACACTGCCATTCAATGAGCTTAAAAAGAGGAAAAAACATTTCATGAGATAGGGAGAGGTGCTGGTACATTATTGCTGTATTTTGAAAGACCAAACATAGACTAAAATGTATCATTATGAGCGAGCAGATTATCCATCATGGTATACAGTGGAAGACAGGACTACAGAAGCAGTGTTTACATGCATCTTCATTGCCACAGAAACAAAATTCTGACTCAAGAAATTAACAAAAATTCTCATGAAAGTGGAAAAGATCTCATAAATGCCTCCTGGATAAGGCATTCGGCCACTACACTTTTCCCTCATTGGATACTGTGCCCCCTGTTACCTTCTAGTTTTTCTGGCCCCCAGGAAATAAAATTATTATAGCATTTAAGATAACTTCTCTTCTCATAAAACAATAATCACATTGTAAACCCCCAAGAATGCTTCAGTAGGTGTCTCTCTGGTCCTTTATTAATGCTGCTGGTATTTGTCTAGCCTTAGAAAAGCTTTTGGCTCAATATCCTACTCATATTTTTGGGCTATAGCTTGCTAGAGTTGTCAGGACAAGTAAAACATTTCCCTTTCAACATTCATTACAAGAAAAAAAATCCTATTGTATTTTTTAAAAGTGGCTTATGACTCATCTCCTTTTTTGGGATGGAGTTGTAGCTTAAGATTTGGTCAATGGTATACTTTTTGGTTGTGAAAGTAATGTAAATGTTTAGAAGCTGAGAGATGTTGAAATTGGTATGAATTTTATTCATTTATCTGCCACACCTATAGGATGCTGGAGAAGTGTATAGAAATGTTTTAATGAATACACCTTAAGGGTTCTTACTATAACTTCCTAACTTAAGATTGAATTCTAAATTCGAGGTGAAATTCATGTTGGAGGAAAAGAACTAATTGCCACTTTAGTGCAGACTTATTTTGACTACTATTTTCCTCATTTTTATTACATATTTGTTTTAAATACATGTTTATTTATTTATTTAGAGAGAGCGAGTGAGCATGATCAGGGGAGGGGCAGAGGGAGAGGGAGAGAGAGAATCCCAAGCAGCCTCCATGTTGACAGTGCATGGCCCAACAGCAGGGCTTGATCTCAGTCAGGAACCTTGAGATTGTGACCTGAGCCAAAATCAAGAGTTGTACGCTTAACCGACTGAGCCACCTGCGTGCCCCTCATTTTTTTTAAAAGGAAAAATTTTTATATTGTTTCTTTATAATATTAGGTAAATGTTTATATGCTTAAATTTTTTAAAAAATTGTATTTACAAGCAGAAAAAAACCAGTCATGCATGCTGTCACGAACATTTCAGAAAAGACACTGACATGTAAGGAAGAAAATATAAATGTTTATAATCTCACTATTCATAGACAGTCAGCATTAAGGTAGTGGTTTATAGCCTTATAGTCTATTTTTATATGTATATACATTCAGGTATATTTCCCAGCATGGAATTGTACGTGTTGGTTTGTGGCTTGCTTTTTTATAGTTTATTAACAAATGAGCCATATCATTTCTCATTTTAATGAACAGATAGATTTGTGAAATCTATCCCTCTTTAGACTGCTTGCTATGACAAAAGTGGAAACATTTCATAGCAAATGAATTGTTCATTATTTGTTAGCAATTTGATGGAAAGCCTGGGTAGGCAGGAGGAAACAACTTAAAAGTTAAATATTTTGCTTTGAACATCTTGCTTAATTACATTAAAGGAAAGTTTCTGGGTACAATGGGTTTTTGACTGTCATAGAACCAAACAAAGTGACCAAGAATTGTCAAAGGCTCTCAGGCTATTATAGTGTTGTGGGTTTCCTGGGGGATCTGCTGGGCCATCTTAGGAAATAAAAGGATGTATTTCTTCACAAACGTTAGTCTGGGCCTTCTCTTTGTTAGAAAGCATATGAAATATATTTGTAATTTTTTTTTTTTGCCTGCCAAGTGTCTAACTCTAACTCTATAATATTATTTGCTCCCAGACTTTTTTCCTTTCATTTTTATTTTGGGCTGTGTATAGAACCAAGATTGAATTAAGACCAGGGATGGGGGTGCAGAGGTTATACATATGTTATGTTTGAAACTGCTTGCCTTCTATAGACAAGGTCAAAGTTCTTTTTGGTCAAAATGTAGTTTACTTTTTTTCCCTCTTGAATCACGTGTTGTTTATGTAAACAAAAAAAGATTGCACAGTGAAACTAGAATCCAGTAAAAACTTAACCTTTTGGGGGTTTTGTAGAAAACCACAATTGACTAAACTTGTCAAATACTGCCAAACGTGAGAAATGTAAATTGGCTGAAATTTGGCTGTGTCTCCAGAGCCTGAACTCACTTATTATGTGAATATCCGGACTGAGTCATGACGAGAATGCTCAAGAGCATATAGGTGTGACCACTGAGGTGTAACTGCACATGCCCACATGCCCTTCCAAGTTGATCCAAAAGGAATGCCTCTTTGCTTTATCGTACTCACCTCCCATATTTCTGAAATGAAGCTTATAACCCAGAGAGGATAAAACTCCTGGGAAAATAGTTGAAAGACTTTGAAATTACCAGCAGTCTAGGCTTATGCTATCACATGACTCAGAAAGCCTTTTGCTGATAGAATCATAGGGCTGGAAATGATGGAAGGAGGTCATTTAGTTTATTTTCCTGCCCAAGGAAAAACCAAAAATGCACCACTGGTGGCCTTGCTTCTTGTGAAAATGGTGTTTCTTTAACAAGAAAATACCTTTTTTTTCCAGTAACTACTAACTTATGTTTACTTTGGTGTTAGTCACAGTAACTTTGTCTCTCTGTTGCAGAACAAAAAAGAGATACTGGATACTGAGTGATTAGGTTTTTCATAGAATTAGTTTGTAACACCAATGCAATTAAATGGTCAAAATGATCTAATAGGATCATAACAAGGTAGTTAAACACACACACACACACACACACACACACACAACCTATGTCATTAGCAATAACATATTGTCACAGACACATTTTCAAAAAACAGTAATTAGGTTAAAGTTTGGGAAAAAGTATATGAAAATCTGGAGTGTTTTACCACATCCAAAGCTTTTGCCCTATATTCAACTGTGAAAACAATCAACTTTTTACATTTTTCTCATTCATAAGAACAACCAATTCTTGAAGAAACAAATGGACGTTATAATATTTTTTGAGGCTTTCTTAAGTTGAATTCATACTGTTAAAAAAAAACCACACACGCAAATTTCATGCTTTTCCTCTTCTATTTCTGCCTCCAAGATGGATTTTGAACAAAAACTCTTGTGCAAATCAATGCCAGATTTTCTGGTCACTTGACATGAACTCTAGACCAAAATAAATTGCATGTAAGCACTACCTACAAGGAGATTACAGTTGGATTTGGGGATTAAGACATAGGTACATAAGAAGTTAAATAGCAAGTTAAAAGATAGCACAAGACTGTTGTAGATACTGCATAATGAATTACCAGATGGGTGGTAAAGACAATTGCTTGAGGTCATAGGTGGAAGAAGATCAGTCATATCGTCTCTGTTATAAAAGAGATTCTGAATAGAGACCCTGCCAGGTAATAATTGAATGATACCCATTCAGTCAGTGTGATGCAGCGTGACTGGACTCACTGAGCTTATACTTCTTTCCTTGGAACTATGGAGAAAAACATAAAGAAAAGGCTCTTCCTTATGGAGTTTATTGTCTATACTGTTTATTGTTTATTGTCCCCCTAGGGGAGACAGATGTTTAAAGATATAATATACAGAATTTATCTTGATGGTATGCTTTTATTATCAGCCAACCACAAAGCCCACATTTAGTAAAAATAAGCACAGAATTTTCAACCCCTTTTGGTGGTAGTTCTCTTGGCCCACTTATTTGCTTCTGCATTTGTGCTTCATGCCCTGTTTCATCACTGCTTACTATACCTCCCTTACTCAAACCTTTTGTATTTGTCCTACAGTTCTTGCCATGTGCTTGCCCTTGAACTTAGTAGCAATTTGGGCTTTCCTACTTAAAAAAATGTTTATTTATTTATTTTGAGAGAGAGAAAGAGAGAGAGAATCCCAAGTGTAGAGCCTGACCTGGGATGTGATCTCATGGCCAGGAGATCATGACCTGAGCTGAAATCAAGTGTGGAGCACTTAATTGACTGAACCACCCTGGGCTTCCTACTTTTAACTATGGGCAGGCTCTGGGGCACGTCTACTACTGGATTTTGGCTCTTCTGGCTGGGAACTTTCTGCTTTTCTTTGATCCTCTCCAGTCTCAGTACCTAGGAGGTCGTGTTTGGACCGTTATCTTGAAAGATGAACTGAATCCACATAATATAAAATAGAAGAGCATTCTAGGCTGCCTGGGTGGCTCAGTCCGTTGAATGTCTGGCTATTTTTTTTTAAATGTTTTTAAATTTATTTTGAGAGAAAGAACATGAGTAGGGGAAGGGCAGAGAAAGAGGGAGAGAGAGAATTGCAAGCAGGCTCCATGCTGTCAGTGCAGAGCCTGACATGGGGCTCGGTCTCACAAACCATGAGATCATGACCTGAGCTGAAATCAGGAATCAGATGCTTAGCCAACTGAGCCACCCAGGTGCCCCTCAAAGGTAAAAAACAGTGGAAAAATTTGGCATATTCACTATGCTGTGATAGTATATTTAGATATTAAATCATCTTCAGAGGGACTTGTGTGGTCCATATGCAATTTGATGATTTGAATCTTGGCAGAACCTACAAAATGGGCTGCTACAGTTGCTCTAATGACTAGGTATCCATTGGTCGAGCCTTGGAGGTGTTATCTTAGTATCATAAGTCTGTCCTTGTCACCTTTGGCACTCTGAACAAGATTACTCACTTTGAAGCTTGCTGTAAATCACCCATGATTTTTTGACATGTTATCTGGTCCACCTGACACCTTTGCCACATTTCCTCAGAGCAAGGCCTTTAATTTTCACCCTATTTCTAAAAGGCCATCTTGAGAGATCTTCAGGTTTGCATTTGCTGCTTTAACTCTACCCTTCCATGACAATTAATGCCAGATTTTTTGGCCATTTAGAATGACTTGAAAGAAAACCCAACTAAACTCACATGCAGACACTGCCCACAAGACTATTACAGTTGTATATGGGAGATATTCCTTTACTAAAAAATATCTCCCTATATTTGATGCCTGCTTCCAGAACCATTGATCCACCTAGTTTCTTAGAACAAAATTACAGCAAGTTAATCCATGCCAGTTGTTTAAACAATGCTTTTCTTGTAGTAATAGTGCACCTCATCCCCTACTTTCATCCCAGTTGCTGAATGATCTCCAAATACCTAATACACTTTAGAGAAACCTTAACAGATCTTTCAAACCACTTTGTGTTCTTTAAAGAAGAGGTGAAAGGCCACAACCAAAATGCAGTGCATGCTAGTAGAAGTTATATGTCTACATCAGGGCAAACGCTTCAAATCCTAGAGCAAGAAATAATTGAAAGCAGTAGAGATATTATGGCTGGAGGTAGAAGGAATATGATAATTGTTTTCAAATATCTGAAAGTTGTCATCTGAATGAGGGACTAGACTAATTCTCTATGTTCTCCAGGGATAGAATCAGACCTAGGGATAGAATTAAAGCCATAAGGAAACAGATTTTAGTCAGTGTAAGCAAGAAATGTCTAATAGTGTTGTAGAAACATTGAACAAGCTAAGTTGGGAGCTCCCTGCCAATGAAATTATAGTAAATACTGGATTTAAACTAAGGGGAAGTGAAAAGGGTTAAGGGTGCATCTTTTCTATGAGAGCATATGATTATAACAATCTGCTACAGATTTTGGGTTACTTTATTCACTCAAAACAAATATTTGAGCGTTTATTCTACTCCTGGAATAGTGTGAAATTTTAGGAATACAGAAGTGCATGAGTCATTGTTCCTGACTTCAAGAAACTTTCCATCTACTGGGAGAAACACAATAATTGAGATAGACATATAAGCAAATACAAGACAGTATCATCAAATTGTAACTGATGTTTGATTATCTGTCTCCCCTTCTGGGTGCTAAGCTTATCAAAGGCAGATAGATATACTCTGTGTTTTGCTCACTGTTGTATCTCCAAAACTTAGAGCAGTGCCTGGCACCCAGTAGGCACAGAATAAATCTTTGCTGGCTGAATTTATTGACTAATGCAAATGTCTATTCTGATTGTGATTAATCTAGTGGAATAAGAAGGAGGGAATGTTTAAAGTTATCTGACAAGTTGGAAAGTGTTCAGAGAGGAGGTGATTTTCCTTTGTCTCTAACCTCAGAGCAGGAGTATGGTCTGGCATGAGGAGAGGTTCACAAGAAGACAGGGTATCATAGCTTGTTGAAGGGCAAGGATATGAAACTGTATTGTTCGTGCTGAGGTTATAAGCAATTTCATATTATTGGAGCATATGATTTAGGGCAGTGAGTAGTAGGAGACAAGTCTGAAAAGGCTGTAGGAGATTGAATCATGAGGTACACTTTCATCTATTGAAGACATTTAATGAATAGAGTAGCATGATCAGATTTTCCTTTCAGGAAGAAAATTCTGGCAGCAATGCAGGCAGGATGGAATGGCAAATTGGGTGAGATCAAAGTGGAGATATGGGAGGCTCTTGAAATAATCCAGGAGAGACAAAGAATGTCTACAAGAGAATAGTGGCAGTGAGGAAAAAGGGATGGAGGTAAACTTGAGAGATATTTAAGGACATAATTTATGGGACCGTGTGACTGATGGGATATGGGTATGGGTGGAGCTGGTAAGGTGGTTATGGTACAAAGTAAGAGAATAGCAACTATGGTAGTGAGTCATGCCAACATAACAAGTATATATGGAAATGTAGGAGGTGGAGGGTTTGGAAGCCTGTGGCTAATGAGCAGAGAGAGCCTAGTATTGATTTTATGGAATAAAGGTCTATGTAGGAAACATGTATTGTAAAGCATCTACACCGACCAGGGTCAAGTGAGTGTGGGTGAGGTCACCAAAGGAGAGTGTGCAAAGTAAAGTTGGGAGAGAAAGGAGGAAAGCATCTGAAGAACATAAATGTTGAGGCAGTTGAAACTTATCATCAACTAGGATATGGCACCAATATGAGCTTCAGTGGTAAGCAGGTTTATCACTAGAATTTGGCATTGAAACGTGAGATAGATAGGGTATATTCACAAAACAGATAGTTTTGATTGACAATATTTGTCATTAATAATACCATCAATAAAGGTGAGGCATAGTTACAGAGTCACGTCAAGTGGACAGATGGTAACATTTTTAACAGATCCTTCATGGGGAACTGCAAAAAGCGACATTCCTAAATGTGCAAAATGGCAATAAGATCTAAGGTAGGAGTAATGAGATATTCAGGGAAAAGTTCAGATGAAGAATGTGCTAGATCATATTTTGCTACTTTTCCCAAATTCTCACATTCTGAGTTTAGTACATATGTTGGCATATTTTCTTTTCTTAGGCCATCCTTTCTCCAGAAGGTTATGTGTCCTTAAAATTTATATTCTCCCTCTAGGTTGGAGATAATGGCTGTCAGAAACGTTATTAGGAAAGGTCAATTTATTTACTCAGTTTGCACAGGCAAGGAGAGGGGTTAAACTTGGGTGTGCCACTAAACTGGATATCATCCGATAATAAGATGCCTCACTGCCAAGCTTCATGAGTTTTCAAAGCTCTGTCTAGTCTACAGGGCATTCCTTGGTTGTCTCTAATTCTTGCACAAAAACAAACACACAAACAATATGGAAATACACTCATTTCTTTTTTTCCAATATACATAAGGTTTTTGGTTCTTCATTGGCAGCTAGTTGGTCTCTTAAGACATGGTACTGGGCAATATCCAGAAACAAGTTCAGTGTCTGATGAGGAACATTGTGAAATCAGTAAGAAATATCCTTGCTAACCCAAATGAGCAAAATAGTTTTTTTGGTTGGTGGGTGCTCCAGGCAAAAATATTTAAAGGAACCTGAGAGTTCTACTTCCTAGTTGACTCAGGCTTAGTTAAATTCATTTCTGTTGAGTCTTGGATCATGATTGGATAGAACTGTTGCTCACTATAAGGCAGCTCACTCATTTCCTTTGACACATGCTCTTGTTTTGCCATGAACACTAAGTGACCTCAACACATTTTTTTCTAAAATCGTAGCAGCAAGGGACTTGAAAAAAAAAAATCAAACTCATGAGACAGTTATCTCTCTTGGATCCTGAAAAGGCTGCTTCTTAACTGCCCCGAGAAAGATGAAATGATATTTCTGACCCTGTTTCTCAGGAATGATAAATGGATAGCTTCAGCAATAAATGCAAGAATAGATACTGGCTAAGAATGCTCTCAGAGTTTTATTTTTGCCTTATATGTTTATCATGGACTCAACCAATTAAAAGCTGAAACAAATTAGAGCTTACGATATCATTTAAAAAATATTGCAAGGATTTAAAATATAAATCACTAAAGACCTCATATACACTTTGAATATCTCACCCCTCCCCCAAGTTCCATGTAAACAAGTATGTTTCTTGCATTATACCATTAACTGTGCCAGATTATCAGTTTTTCTTCTGAACAAAGTTTGGATGCTTTCCTTCCAATTTCCTTGTAATATAATTATGATATTTTGAAGGAAATAAAAAGTTATAAGGAAATATTTTTAAAACATTACTGGCAAAGGTACAAGCTTAATTCTGGAAGGAATCAGGTTTAGAACTTAAGAGACAAAAATGATAGAACTATATGTCTTATGTGGTCATCTAGAGAGAGAAGACGTCTTTATTTTCTGCAAAAGGCAAACAAAATCTTCCATCTCTAAAAAAATCGTTAAGTAAAAGTTATGTGGAGTGGTGATGGTAGAAAGTTTTCAAGAATTTTTTTTAATTTATTTATGTGTTGGTTTATACCTCACATTTTTTTCTAAAATTTTCTAAAAATGATTAAAAGCCACTAAGAGAATATGCTTGAAAGATTCAGGTGTGTTACAGAAAAGATCAAAGTATGGTACTTAGCAATTGTGGTTCTAAAGTAGATATGAACTTTTTTAATGGAATAATTTGAAGGACATTTTCCTATATCTAAGTAATTATGTTTCTATGTATCTAATTTATCATCTATCTATCTATCATTTATCTATCTAATCTTTCTATCTACTTTGGTGTTTATTTAACAAGTCAATCAGTGTTTATTGATTCTGTTCTTTGCACAGTTTTAAGCACTGGGGACCAAAGAAAGTATAAGATTGAGACAGGCTTTCATCCATTGTATAAGGGAGATGAGTTGGGTGGTCTTCATTTTGCTGAGAAATTGGATAAATTATTATTTATGGTCAAAGAGAAAATTGTCCTTGTACTCTTCAGATGTTTAATTGTATTCCTAGATCAGTTTCCCAAACTTGGCTAGCCATCAAATCATTGGAGACATCTGTAAAATGTTAAGATTTCCAGACTCTTCATTGGACCTTTAATCTAGTGGACTTGGGGGGGGGGGTGGTAGGGATGGGAATCTAGTTTTAATAAGGAGCCACATGATTTGTATACTTAGCAAAGTATAAACAACATGGTACAGAAGTGTGAACTCTGCCTGGGTAGGGACCACATCTTCTTTGCCTTGGCATTCAGTGCTTAGCATAGCACTGAGCACATAAAAGGTACCTAATAAATCTTTATTAAACAGAAGAAGACACATCTGCACAAAAAGCCTTCCTGGAAGGACTCATTTATTGTTATAGTTCTAACTTCATTTCTGTCTGTGCTCTTCATCTCTTGATGCTTTCCCCACGTGGTATGAGCACTCCTCTCTGTTCACCATGTCTTGGAGTCCTCATGTCATCTGGATCAATAGCATCAGTTTGAATAGAAAATTAATGACCTAGCAGGATATTACTTAGTGTCTTTTGGCCTTCAGCTTGAGGATTCTTATATAGCAAATCAGTGTCTATAGAGATGGGTGTAGATCAGTATTAATAATATTGTAACTCGCATTTATGTAATATCTTTTCTCTGAAGACTGAAATCCTCCTTCAGACATTATTTAGCAAGTGCAATCTATTCATCCCTCTGTAGGTGTGTATGTTGTCTTAAGGATGCCTCACACATGAGTCTAGTTGATTGGACCACCAAGAATTTAGTGGCATTGATTTTTCCACCTGGCTGCTGGGCCTCCGGGTGCTTGAAAAAGGTGTGTCCCAACAAGCAAAGGCATCTCCCTTTCAGACGGGCAATAGTTTGACACTTACTTTATAACTAGGTGTTACCTTAGCTGGAGGGGTGAAACAGGGCCGGGGCAGGCCAAGGGAGGGGTGTCTTGGCAAAGGGGATGTGGTCAATGGTAGAAGCTTGTGACAGACTGGCCTGAATCTCAGATGGGTGGACAGGAAGAATCTGACCCAACAGGTTAAAAATGACAAAAATGAAAGTGAAATTGAAGATTGGCATGCTGAAGAGATTTCCCTAAGGTCACTGACTGGTTGACATACCACGGATAAAACCGAACTCTGACCTAAAATCCAGTCACCAGACCACATCCTGTAGAGGGAATACTCAGTGTCCTCAAAGGTCTAATCAGTGAACTTGGCTGGGATATGATTTGACATATCTCTGTGTTGTCTGGGCAAGGTTAATTGAAAGTTTGTCCTCTGAGAAGTTTTGTTTTGTTCTTTTCCTCCCTATTGAGCCTAGACTCTAGGAGGAAAATTCCTGGGGTTATTCATCCATTGCTTCTTGGAACACATATGTGGAAGAATATCTCTTAGTTAAGATAAGTTTCCATAGACAATTATCAAGCACTGAGGCTTTTCCTGACAAGGCATGTATTTCTATACTGTTGGTTCGTAACCGATACCAGCTAGCATCTGATATTACATCTAATTTCTCTTTCTTTGTATATTGACTTTTGCATATTCTGAAAAGACAGATATGAATCACAGGTATTCAGCTATCAAACAAGTTCCCAGTATTTGCCAATCACTGTAGTAACTTGAAATTTTCCTGGTTGGCTTGTAGCCAATGGGCCCTGTAGGCAATATAAGACGCTTACGGAAGCCTAGTGTGCAGATTACTTCCAGGATCTTTTAACCCCAGGGATAGTAAATGTTTTACAGAGTAAAGAACACTAAAGAGATGTCTAGTCTACTCCCCTACAACTTCAGCCTTCTCTCAGGTATAAATCTTACTCAGTGTCTTCATTTAACTCATTAACTCTCTATAAAGGATGTGGCTGATGGGGTGAGAATTAGCTTTTTCAGAGAGTTGACACATAATCACTCCATCCAGAAACAAATCTGAACACAATCATTAAAGAGGGTGAGGATATTTCTAGAATGGAAAATAGAAAGTCTCATTGTCAGTACAAGGGAAGAGTCACATGTTGCATGTAGCTGAGTGACAATCCCATCTGTCATTTTTGACTCATTATGTGATACTGTATAAGCTCTTTTACTCTTCTCCCTGGTTTCTGATAAACCTCAGGAAAAGTCTGTCTTGGAGTACAGTGAAGCTACATTTGTTAACTGTCTTTAAGAGGAGGGAATTTATTCCTCATCACAACTCTGTAGGATGAATATTTTCACTTCTGCTTTGCTACAAAAACTAAGCCTGAGTGAGGTTGGCTAATTTTCTACTAAGATCACACCGTTATCAAGAGGCAGTACTAGGACTTGAATCCATGCCTGCCTAGCTTCAGATCCCAAGCAGCACAACTGGTAATGGGAAGTTGGGGAAATAGGTGAGTTGAAGACTGTAGTTTTTGGCTTGGTTTCATAACCAAGTGTGTGAACTTCATGGAATTTTATTCTTTCCAGTATCTGCCCCTGTCTACACACTGCCAGCTCTCATTTTATTCCACAGATAAATGTGAGAGCCCTATTGACGGCCCTGGTACTACAGTTTCAACCACAATGAGAGACCCAACAACATCGAGGAAAACTCGCAGCAGCCATATTCAGTTACAGAACACAGAGACTAACAGGTTTAGCACAGAGGATACTCTGCAAAAATGAATGTTTAGGTAAATGCCCAGCTCTACCTTGCATTTTTGTCTCGTAACCGCCTAGCTCTGAGAGTTGTCCTGTCTCTCTAAAGCCTTTAGAGAATTTCTAGGCCTGCCCCAGTGGAGTAAAACAGTGGTTTAATGCAGTGGTTAATTGAAGGACAACCAGGGTTTCCTTTTTAAGGTTTTATCTAAACTTTTAAGTGTTCTGGGACCTAGTATAAATTGCTCTAAAATTTAAGGTTTAATCTTTGAAGAAAGTGAAGGAATATATGACCTGAAAATATAAACTTTATAAAAAAGATTAGAGAAATCACTGTATAAGGTAGCTTCTCTGAATAAAAGAATATGTTTTCTTTTTCATTTTATTTAGGATGTTTTAAAATAAGGTGTAATTTTCAAAAATGTGTTTTTCACACAGCTTCCATGGGCCATACTTGCCTTTATATAGCATCTCGCCATGGCAGTATTCTATGTAGTCTGTCAGAAGATTTATGTTTTTGTCTTGGCTCTCCTATTAATTAGCTGTGTGTCCTTGAGCAAGTTACCTAACCTTTCTGAATGTCATGGTCATTATTTGTAAATGAAAATGTTAGGGTCTTTGAGATCTTATGGTCTCTGTCAATTCTTAAATTCTGTGATCTTCTTTCTTTTGGTTTCTGGCTAAAAAACCCCCAGACAAACCCTAAACACGGTTTCCCTATAGAATTATATAATATATACTGTTACTACTAATTATTCCTTTTTAATTATTTTCTAGAACACTATGGTATGAATTCATTAGTCATTAGGAAGAGCTCAGGAAAGATAGCCTTACATATACATTTTTATTTCAGGGGAAAAGAATGAAGAATCAAGTGTTGTACTTTTCTGTTCAGCTCTCTTATACACATAGAGAGATGAGGAATACATGGGCTGTGGGACGCTGGGAGTAACTTTAATTTTATTCAGGAATGAACATTTTATTTCCCAATATTTTAATGTTGGAATTCAAATCATGTCTTTGTTCTCTTCTTCTTTCCTTTCTGGCCAAATAAGCATACATGTTGTTTTACATAGCAAGGGTGTTGATGGTGTCTGAAAGGAAAACAATCTGATTTTTGAGCAGATTGTTTTTTATGGGTCAGCACTTTTGTAACTATAACAGACCGTGACTGATTAAGACAAATGGTTGTTGGATGACTTAAAGGAAGGAGAGGTTCATTCAATGAGTGACTAGAGAGAATAATAATTCTGGGTTTTGAGAGCTGCCAGGCGTCTCTAGCCATTGAACACAAATTCTAGCTATAGACATCGAGGCTTGACAAATCAGGTCTCATTTGGAAAACTTCTTACACTGTGACATGTCTGATTCTCAGCTGAAAAGAAGGAATACTGATGATATCCTAATTAAAGACAACTTTGATATGACTAAAGAGACACGATAACTAAATGCCAGGCATGATCTTGGAGTGAATTCTGAACTGAAAAAAAATTTTTATAAAGAATGTCACTGGGACAAATGGAAAAACTGAATTATTAACTATGGATTAGAAAATAAAATTATGAATATCCAGATTTTAGTTATTATACTGTGGTTATTGTCAGAGAATGCTTTTGTTCTTAGGAAGTACACAAGGAAGTATTTAGGAGGAAAAGATAATCATGTATACAACTTAAAGAGTTTATAAAAATAATATATATACACACATGTGTATATATATATCTATATATATGTATATAGATATAGATATAGATATATATACACATACACACACACACAACTTTGCTTGTGACTTTTTGTAAGTTTGAAAATAAAAAGTCACCAAAGGAAAAAAAAAAGATAGGTGACTGCCTGATTTTGCAGAACCAGGGGGAGGGGGGAGGGTATGTGAATAAGTCCATCACATTCCCTTTGGCCGGGACTGGCAAGCTGGTGAACTTCTAAACTAGAAATTCAAGGATTTAGCTGAAAATAAAAGCCTTAAGCTTATTGATACCATGAAACCATAAGCCTCACTTTCTCTCTTTACTCAACATCACAACCTGTTCTTTTGTATCATTATCCTTTGTCCTAAATCAGTCTGGGTAAGAGCTTGAGTTAATCAGTTCCACTCCTTAAGAAAGTCTTTCTAATACCTTGACCTAAGTCAGAAGAAATATGTGTAAAATCTCCCCAGGAATTGGGGGACAACTTCAGTATTTTTCAAGCTAGTGGGGCTTTTTTTGTTGTAAGCTGAGGGTTGTAGATTATATTTCACTTCCCTTCTACTCTTAGTCTTCTCCCTTTTCTCACTGTAAAGGGAAAAAACCCATATTTTTTGTTGTTGTTGTTGTTGTTGTCATAAATTTTAGCCACTCTAATCACCAGGAACAATGCTGCACAATTAATACTGTACAGCCATCTGCTGCTTTATTTAGGGTCAAATTAAAGTTGACATATCTAATTCTGTTTTCCCTAAGATTCATCCAAGTTGTAGGGGGAAAGGCATTGATGGGCTAATAGAAGGAGGGCAACATGTTAGGGTCTTTTATTTTAATGGGAGTATTTGTTTTTATATGTGGATTTTCATTGCTTCTGGATATTAACATAATGCTGAAGATGCCAGTCTTGTATTTGCAATTCCCACCCAAAGAGCTACCTTTGATCTCATTGGAGTTCCTATTCTTAGAGTCTTGTGGAATAAAAGTCTTTTCTTGCTACTTCATGGCTGTAAAAGCATGTCTGATTTGAGGGCTTCATATAAGCTGTCTATGAAGTAGAGGCTGCTTTGAAGGAGTCTGGTCAGCTGTAACATTGCTGGAGGAGCAAGATGTTCAGAGGGGCATTTCTTTTTTTTTTTTTTTTTTTTTTTTTTTTTGAAACAAAAATCCACATCAGAGTTGTGAGGCTGAAGGAAGTTAGAAGGATACTTTTGCCTTCAGGGCTTTCCATCTCAGCCTCCGGGTACTAGTCTGGGCAGGTAACTAGTCTGAGCAGTCTACGCTTTAGTTGACACCTTCAGGATGAACAGACAGGGAGAAACTTGTAGTCATTTTTCTTGGCAGAAGCCACAACCCAGCCCAAGTTAATTATGTCTGAGAAGAAGAATAGTGTCTGGGCACCTGCAATTTTCAATTTGGTACCTGATTTTCCAGTGCCAAGTATTATATCAAGCCATTCAGATGTATCTTCACAAAGTTTCTTTCTGGTTTCACATCAGACAATGGTAACACTGAGTTTAGAAATTTCTATATAATTGTCACTATTTACTGAGAACTTCATATATGCCAAAGATGATTAAATGCTGTACATGCTTCCTGTCATTTAATCTTCATATCAAACCCTATGAAAGAGGTATGATTACTGTTACCACTTAGTAGTTGAGAAAACTGGGAGTTAGATAATATCTTGCTCCAAATCACATGACTAATGCAAAACTGGTGCTTGAAATCAAGCCTACCAGACTAAGAAACTCAAAGATTTGTATGAAGTTCTATCTAGGAATAAATATTTTTTCTCTTAACATTCCTATGACTTGGAAGGTGGGCATTATTGGTTCTGATTTCGTAGCCAATTCTGACTTAGGGTTATTTGCCCAAAACTATAGATTTGTAGAGTTTAACCCAGAATTGTTATTCTCTAAGCTATTTAAATCTATTCCTTTTCATAATAATAAACATTACTACAAGATATTGTCTTTGGAAAGATGCTGAATTAAGGATTAAGAAACGCTGAGAAAATTACATTCAAAAGTATTTAATTTGCCTCTTTACCGACTTCTCCCCCACAAACCATAAATAAGCAAGTTTCTCATCTAAAACAAAACAAAATAAAACAACACAAGAAAGCAGACAATAGTTACCTGTCTTAATCCTGCATCCTCCTCTCTTCATAATCCTATTTATGTCATTTTCTCTTTACAGTCAAGTTTCTTGGAAAAAATGCCTGCAATTATAGTTTCCTTTTTTTTTTTTTTTTTTTTTTTGGCATCCTGCTCATTCTTAAACCTACTGCAATCTGTCTCTTACACATATCTCCCCACTGCACTGAAACTTCTCTGGAAAGGTCATCAATTTACCCAATGTCAATTCAATGGATCCTTCTCCCCACCAACATTATAAAATTTTCCATCATTCAGAAAAGTTGAAACAGCCATACAGCGAATACTCTTATACTTAATACCTAAAATTTACAATTAATAATTTCCTATATTTTCTTTGTCTGTCTATCCCTCTATTTATCCATCAATCCATCTAATTCAAAGTAAGTTGCTTACTTCAGTTTACTTCACTCCTAAGCACTTCGGCAAGTATATTATTGACTAAAGTTTAATGCATTATTTTTAATATTCTTCTTTCCTGACCTTAATTTGGCATTGTACCTTATCACATCTTTATGTTGAAACTCCCAAATCCAGTCTTAACCTCTGCTGATCCTATTATCCAATTGCCTAATGAACAGTAAGATCAGAGTCTTCTTATAATTCTGTTTTCCTTGTTACTTTTTCTTCTTTACCTCTATGTTCTTTTCCCTTTCAATATATTTTGTCCCTTTTTCTTTTGCCCACTCCTTAAACATTGCTGTGTTCGATCTCTCTGATTTTGGCTATACTCTCTTGTATCCCTGTGATTTTCTGATATCTTAGGTTTGATTTCCCAAGAAACAGATGGTAAGATGGAGATTTACATCTAAGAAGTTTTTCTGGGAGTGCTCTTAGGAACAACACAGTGTACAGGAAGCAGGATTCTATTATTATTGAGGTCACATCTGATTTCAAGAAGAGTTCTGGAATTTGGATAGCTCTTCAGAACTCTGCCAAATCAAGGCAAGACAGTTGGACCTTTTACTCTTACATCAAACAGTGATTAGAAATCCGATGTCCACCTTGGGCTTTTTTGCTGAAGCCTCTGTGGTGTTATGCTAAACTACAACCCAGACGTTGGGAAATCACTGCTTTGAATTGTTATGTACTATGGCTTGCCTTGCTTAGAGACTGCACTATCTCTGAGTATTATTGTTTGCTCAAGAAAACCTGTGTGAGTGTGTGTGTGTCCGTGTGTGTGTCCATGTGTGTGTGCGCACACACACGTGTCAATTCAAAGTTACCAGTGAGAAACTAAGGAATTCAAGAAGAATCCTGAGGACGTATCTTTATTACTCAGTAGCAGAAAGGCCCAAAAGTGTACCCAGACTGGGAAATGGGTATGTCACATATGGTGGTATAGGGTATACACTGCAGAACGCCTTTCATCCTATAACTAAACCTATTACTATCCCATTCAGATGATCTGTCTTCCCCAATTATTTTATAAGACAAGCTCAAAGTCTTGAATTTTATATTTTGCTTCCCCTCATTTTTATCCTTACTGATTTGTTGTTTAATTTTTCTATCAATTATTGAGAGTATGTTGACATCTCTGACTATATAGTTATGGATTACCTATTTCTCCTTTTAAGTTCTATTGTTTTTTGCTTCATGTATTTTCAAACATTATTTTTAAGATGCTTATATATTCATGATTACTATGTCCTTTTGACTCCTCTAGCATTACTAAATGTCCCTCTTTATCTTTATATTTGTTGTTCTGAAATTTATTGCCTGGTATTAGTATAACCAGGGAAGTTTTCTTAGGCTTAGTGTTTTCACAGTATATGTTTTTCCATCCTTTTAATTTTAATCTTTCTGAGCCTTTTATTTACAGTGAGTTTTTTGGAAACAGCATATCCTTGCTATATTTTCCAGTCTGAGGATGGTCTCCACCCCCTTTAATGAGAATGTTTAGGCCATTTACATTTAATGTGATTGTTGTATAGTTCTATTTAAATCTATCATCTTGCTATTTGTTTTCTACTTATCCTATGTTTCCTTTGTTCCCCTTTTTCTTGCCTTCTTTTGGATGAATTGAGTATTTTGTATGATTATATTTTCTTTACTACTGGTTTATGGTGGTAACTCCTTGTTTCATAATTAGGCAGTTGAAGTAGGATTTATAGTACACATCTTTAATTTATCACAATTTACCTTCAGATAATATTATATTACTTCATTTTAATACAAGAGTCTTACAGAAATATTTGTTCATTTTCACTTCCCATCCTTTACGGCATTTTGTATATAAGCCCCACAATACAATGTTATTATTATTGTTTTAAACAGTTATTTGATTTTTAAAAGACATTAAAAAAACTTCTTTATATTTACTTACACATTTAGTATTCCTAGTGCTCTTTATTCCTTTGTGTAAATCCAAATTTCCATCTGGTATCATTTTCCTTCTGCCTGAAGAACTTCCTGTAGTGCAGCTCTGTTGGTGATAAATTCTCTCAGCTTTTGTTTGTCCCAACAATCTTTATTTTGCCTTTATTTTTGAAAAATATTTTCACTGGATGTAGAATTCTAGGTTGACAGTTGTTTTCTTTCATCACTTTAAAGATGTCATATCATGAAAAGCAAGCCCTGGAGTTTTGTGTTACACAGCCTGCATCACCATATGTGGCAATCCTATGTCCCAATTCAGGCACACTTCAGGGTCTCTCTGCTAGTGTGATAAAGATATGGCTTCCTCTCCCACTACCCCAATTCTTCTTGAATCTAGTTTTCTAATGGTAGCTTTGGACACACACACACACACACACACACACACACACACACCCTACGTTTTCTTGATCAAATCATAATTCTCAGAAATAACACTGTCTAATTCCCTATTAAAGCAGAGAAAGATTTTTTTTCAAGTCAATGCTGTCTGCCTGCAGCATTTCATGTCATCATGCAGAGAACATTCAATTCCCCCTTTCTGGTGTTTGGATTCTATACTGTGTCTTGCCTTGCATAAGATATTGGATTAAGAGTATGAATAGATAATAGGGTTATCTTCTAATGTCCTCCTTTCCTTATACAAAGAATTGGCAAGAGTTTTGAAATAATAATTTTTCCTTATACTCGGCCACTTCAAGTTTTTAATCTGCTCCTAATCGGAGGAGATGTGGCTGTGTGTATGTTTTTCATTTTCAGTTATACTTGTATGATATTGTTCCTCTTCCCTTAAATATAGAGCTGATTATTCTTTCCTTTGGGATCTCATTTTATCCTGAAGATCAATCATAACACTTGTAACACTTCATTGCATTTGTTAATTTACACATCACTTTTTATTCTATATATCTTTAGAAGAGAAAAATGTGTTATATTTGTTTCCAGAACATTGCATAATGCATGACACATAATTCTCCAAGAAATATTTGTTGGTTGAATTAATGAATGAATGAAGTCCTATGCAATTATATTGGTGCTGTTTCCTGAACCCTGATATTAATCAAGGATGTATAATGGTCAATTTTGTTCAAAGCGTTTTGGTTTTAGCACTGTCGGCATGATTTTGTAACATGCATAGTCAATCCATTTTGTGAAGTCAATATGAAGATTAGTGCAAAGAGTATGATTGATAAAATAAATCTGTGATCTCAGGGAAAATATTTCAACATAATCAAAACACTTGAAGAAATCAGTTAGTAGTTTTCTGAGGATTTCTGCTGTAGAAAAAATATGAAAGATCTAGTAGAAAGTGGTTAGAGAAGTGGTTTGAAGTGGTTAAATTCTTTAATGCATGACATCAAGACATGACATGAAAATGTACAAAAACGGATTGGAAACATGGCAATGGTGTAGATCCTTTGAGAATTCAGGCCTGTTCATTTAGACCTCTCCAGATTGGTTCCAGAGGAGTCAGGAAATTAGGGTAAAAGAGTGTTTGCTATCTCCTCTTTTTTATTGCCTGGAGTCCAAATGGAATGTTTTGGCAGAACCCTAGAGACTAGTAGTTTGTCCAATCTAAATATGTTGTATTGAAAGTTACCCTTAGGAATGAACAGTAGCCTACTGGTTCTTGATGTAGCCCACAGAAAATTTAATTTGTTTATTTTATAAGCTGGTCAAATATCCATCCACAATTTCCAGAGTTAACATTACAGAAGCAACTCAGTAGAACACATGTATATGAAATTATTTGGGAAAAAAGGAAATAGAACATTACTCTATGCATATTATCAATGGACTTCTGGGAGGACATTTATTGGAGGTAAACAGGGTTGTTCAAAATTTTGTGTAATTTAGTTTGGAGCTATTTGTACTAAGAGACGCTTGATGAGGATTACAAACTATGGAATCAGACTTAACTTTATTTTCAGAAAAGAGTCTTACATGTTAAGAGGACAACAAAATTAATAGTATTCTGCCCAGTTTGGGTCACCATCTGTGCTGCAGATTTGGCTGTTAGTTGATTGGTTGCATTTTATAGTCATGGATATGGGAAAACATAGTCATGACTTACTATGATTATAAATACAGTCTATGTAAATGCACATATGTGTGTTTAAACACCAGCATAGATGCCCTTATATGCTCCTCCTGGTAAACGGTGCTATAGATCTTTTTTTTTTTTTTTTTTTTTTTAATAGTTCTAACATAAGTTAGATCTGGTAGGTTGCTATTTACATCTTTGTTATTTCCTCCATCAAGTGGCTGAAATTCAGAAGTCATTTGTAAACTAGTTGTAGCTAGAACCATAAACTCAGAAACTTTCAGGTTTTAATTTGATGACCCTAATTTTTGATGTATGTGCTTTGGTTTGTTATATTTTACTTCTGTGTGCAAACAAGTCAAACTGTATTTAATATAGTTCTGGGACATGTGCCGCTGATGGACTTCTTCAGGTATAATTTATAAGGCAGTAGTGGCTTTTTTAGCATGTGGGATAAGATATGAGCCTTCAACTGAGAGGTCTCAGTGATGGTTCCCAGTGTGTCCTGTCTTGGAGCCTTGCAGTTGTGCTCACATTTGTAATTATGGATCTTCAAGATGGAGCACAGCTCATGCTCAAATAGGAATTTTTTTCAATTATATTTTAAAACATTTTAAGTCCACAAATTCCGTTCCCCTAATACCTGTTTATAAGAGACTAAATTATATGCCCTTGACCTTCTTGAAAATTTTGCATAGTAATTTAAAATGTGTTCTCTGGAGTTAGAAAGCTTGCCTTTATGAGCCTGGACTACTACTTTTAAGGTCTCTATTTTCTTATTGGTGATATGTGATTATTAATGACATCTAAATCATAAGGTTAGTTTGAGAGGCATGTGAAGTGCCTCTCATAGTACTTGGTACCTGGTAAGTACTCAGTAAACACAAGCTATCTTAATTAAGATTAAAACAATTATTATTATACTTCTATTACAAGAAGAGCTTAAGCAATATCTATCATCTATTTACTCTCTGAAAAAGTAGTCATGCTTGTTGAAGTACTGATAAATGTCGAGCTTCATGGAAAATCAGGTAAATGTAAATTGCAGTGTTACGTGCATCACAGATATAGGGTATGAAGCCAAATATGGCCATAAATTTCACTATGGCTTTTTTAAAAGCATAATGATATGAGAAAGTTAAGTCAAATAAAGAGCCCTATGAAATCAGCAGTATTTTAATATCACATTAGCAATTACATGGGATTATCCTAGAGTGATTTCCAAATGACTTATTCTATAACCCAAACCAGTGCATTTTGTACACACATACACAAGCATGCACTTGCACGTGAACATTGATTTAGGAACAAAGACTCCCTGAGGGAGTTTCAAAAACTGCTATGTCCCAGCGTGCTAGTCTATATTTTACACCTATTTCTGAGTCAGCAGAAATATGTGTAGAATCATATTAAGTCTGATACCTCCCGTTAGCCCATGAAGCCATAACCACTATAGGGGTGGTATGAATTACTTATCCTAGGTCTGGAACATGTCATTATCACAAAATTCATTCCCTATGCAATCATCAGGGCTGATGGCAATATAAGAACAGTTGGGGCACGAAACCACAGTAGATTGTCAGGATTATCTAGCATGTGGTAGATCAGAAGCAGAGGTATTGACATCAGTTCTTTGTTGGAAGCACTATTGTCCTGTAGACTGTGCAACAGGCATTAACTTGGGGGCCTAATTCTAATTGTTTTTTTGTCACTAACCTGTGGTGTGGTTTGCAGCTAGTCAATTGGTTTCTTTGTATGTAGATGAATGAATATACACTCAGAGGCTTGTGCATATGGTTGCAAATAGTCTTCAAAAAAAGCATTAAAGCAAGCTAGGGAGACTCATTCCAAAGTTTTCAGACTGTAAGGGCCAAATCAACAAACCATTCCAGTAAGGAGCAAAGATGATCCAGTCCCACTTTGCCTAGTAAATGTTGTGGGAGGATGACAATAAAACTGTTTTTCAACTCTCTTTATACCATGGAGTGTCATTCCTTCAGATTTATGTAGTTATTATAAGTCCTATGGTCTTCTTCAGGGGCTCTCAGTTTGGTCAGGGCATTGAGGAATAATGGGAATCAGCATAATACACTGGTAGAGAAGTAGGGCTTTGGAGACTTTGGAGACAGATGGTCAGGTGTTTGAAATCTCAGTTCTGCCACATACCATTGCTTGACCTTGGGAAGGTCACTTAACCATTTTAAAACTGTTTGCTTATCTATAAAATGGGAAAAATAATGGAACCTTCCTCATGGTGTGGTTATGTGGATCATAGAAAATCCTTGGTATATTGCTTAGCTTGTAGTTAGCTGTTAAAAAGTGTAAGGTGATGCTATTGCATTCAAATAGATGAGGTAGTTACCATTTTAGATTATGAAACTATAGTTCATATTTTATAGGTATTAATAACAAGAAGATTCTTAGGATTATCTTCCAGGATTCCATGAGCCCAGGAAAACAGGGTGAGACTTTGAGGATAGTGATGATCAGTTAATGTCAGCATTATGAAGTGTGGGAAATCTCCAATCCTGAAAGAGTTTAATAATATTTATTCCCGGGGCGCCTGGGTGGCGCAGTCGGTTAAGCGTCCGACTTCAGCCAGGTCACGATCTCGCGGTCCGTGAGTTCGAGCCCCGCGTCAGGCTCTGGGCTGATGGCTCAGAGCCTGGAGCCTGTTTCCGTTTCTGTGTCTCCCTCTCTCTCTCTGCCCCTCCCCCGTTCATGCTCTGTCTCTCTCTGTCCCAAAAATAAATAAATGTTAAAAAAAAAATAATAATAATATTTATTCCCAAAGGTTGCTGTGAAATGTAAATAGGATAAGGAAAATAAAGTGCTAAGCACAGTGTTTGGTATGTAGTAAGCACTCAAAGATAACATTTTTCCTTCTTTTACTTCTTGGATATAGTTGTCTTGGACCTGCAGCTTGAGTTTTCCTCAGGGTTGCCTGGGGGCACTGAAGGATCTGGCTCTACCTCAGGGGTTCCCAGCAGGTGTCTGGGTCCAAGGTGGGGTCCATCTGGAGAACTCTGGGGATATTGGATTGGTTACAAGATGGCTTCAAAAGAGAGGGACCCTATAAGAGGGAAGCAGTATGATATACAAGAAAGAGCCTAAGGGAAAGTACTCAGAAATGTTGCTTTTTAATCTTAGTTCCACCACTTATTTGCCTTGTGACCTGAATGTGTTACTAATAATCTCCTAAATTTTGTCTTTTCCTCTTTAAGGTGGAAGAAATACTGGGGCGCCTGGATGGCTCAGTAGGTTAGGCGTCTGACTTCAGCTCAGATCATGATCTCATGGTTTGTGGGTTTGAGCCCCACGTCGGACTCTGTGCTGACAGCTCAGAGCCTGGTGCTTGCTTTGGATTCTGTGTCTCCCTCTCTCTCTGCTCCTCCCTTGCTCATAATGTGTCTCTCTATCTCTTTCAAAAATAAATAAACATTAGAAAAATTTTAAGATGGGAGAAATATTCTATGCCATATTATCTTTGGTGATAGTATAAATACCAAATGTGAAAGGTGACTAAATGAGGATGTTCTGAAGATGGAAAAGCATATAAATAAATGGAAGGTGGGAAGTAAATATGTTAAAATCAATCTGGAGTCCCTCAAGTAGGACAAAGCTAGCTCTTGATCAGGTTGTTGAAGTGGTCATGGATGATGTCAAATTCAAGTTCTTTCCTCCTGAAACTTCCACTTGCATTTCTCATATGGGTTTAAGCTTGAGAAAGTAGCTCAGCTCAAATGCTAGACTTCTCTAAAGTCTCCTTTGATCTTCTGCCCCCACCCCCTCAATGCTGGAAGTAGTTGCTAAGATTTCTAAACATCTTTAATCCCTTATCCATATTAGCAGTGTTCAATAGAAATATAATTTGAGATACATATATAATTTTACATTTTTTGGTAGCCACATTAAAATGTTAAAAAAAAAGTTTGAGTAATTTTAATTTTACTTAGTTAAATGCATTAAATGTTTTATTTAGTTTTAATATTTTATTCAAATATTTTGTTTATGTCAAATGTTATAATTTCAACATGTAATCAATATACATTTTAATGAAACATTCAAATTGGTTTTTTCATATTGTACTTGAAATCCAGTGTGTACTTTACATTACTGTATAAGCCAAATTTTAAGTGCTCAATGGCCACATGTGGCTAGAGGTTACTATTAGGTCAGTACAGGTGTCTACCTTTCATGTGATATTAAGATGTGTCTTGGGGCGCCTGGGTGGCGCAGTCGGTTAGGCGTCCGACTTCAGCCAGGTCACGATCTCGCGGTCCGTGAGTTCGAGCCCCGCGTCAGGCTCTGGGCTGATGGCTCAGAGCCTGGAGCCTGTTTCCGATTCTGTGTCTCCCTCTCTCTCTGCCCTTCCCCCGTTCATGCTCTGTCTCTCTCTGTCCCAAAAATAAATAAACGTTGAAAAAAAAATTAAAAAAAAAAAGATGTGTCTTGTATTTGAAGTGTGTATGTAATGCTACAGATATGTAATTAGACTGTGTGGACTTCCTGAGGACAGGATTCCTGTATGGTTGGTCTTTGTTTCCTTCATGATGTACAACACTTCATTTTGCATATAGTAGGTACTCATTCAGTGGATTGAATAAATTAATATATTAACAAAGGAACAAGTGAATGAATGAATAAAATAAACTGAAGAGCCAGCTTTTTTCTTTTAATCTGGGAAATACCACTTTAATCAATACAGTCGTATGATGTCTTAGTGTTGGCCTTCTACTAATCAATGCAACCAGTATTTACCAAGTACCTACTATAAGTAAGGTATGTGCTAAGTGCTACAGGGTCTATCTTGTTGAATAAAAATACAGTCTTCCTCTAAATGACCTTAGTTGCCATGGTCACCTAAGTTAGGGATAAATTAGTGCTCTGTGTAGCATCTTTGAAAGGGGAGACATAATTCATCATGCTATTCAGCAGTCTAGGATTTTGCATACCTAATGAGTTACATGAATTTGCCTAGATATTTGCCATTTTAACCATGTGAAACAACTTTTATAAAAGATGTGCTTCTCCCCCCATATCCTGCTATTTTAGAAGCAAACAAGATGAGGGAGTGTTTTAAATTCACATTACTAACTTGCAATAAGTTATCCCTGAGGAACTTAAGAACTTAATATTATTTTGGGCTTCAGGGGGAAAAACTGACACTGAGTGCTATAAATATATCAAAATCTAATCCAGTTTAATGGGATGGGCACATATATTTCCCTGGGGGAGTTCCCAAATTCCATGTTCTGGCCCATGAATACTTGGTTTTGTCTTGGATTTTTAGTCAGTAAAAAATGTTGACTTGTTTGATGACTTTTCTGAATTGGGAGTTCTTTGAGGGTCAGGAGTATCTATCTCTCTGTCTATCTACTTACCTACCTATCTTCTAACATTTATCTATTCAGTTATGCACCTAGAACATCCTAGCTCATATTGGGAGTTCAACAAATGTCTTTGGAGTGAATAATGCAAAGTAAAATCTATGATGATTTTTATTTGTGATTCATTACATCTATCCTCTGAGATTAGTAATCTGCATTTGCCAAATGAGGAGAAAATGTGAATGACCAGGGTTGTGCCCTCTATATACTGTCTTATTCATGACTAATCATGTTCACAAATTTGTGATGTACTTTCCTATAATGTTTTTTTTCCTCATACCTTTTCCCCTTCATATGACTCATTTTGTTACAACTCTTACATATTAATCATTTTAAAACCACAGTACTCTGAATCATTGATGTATCCTGGGTTACAATGAAATACATCCACTAGGAAATGAGAGCCCTTCTAGGAAATATCTTGGTGCCACGTGGCTCTTTTGATAAGGTTCCAGGCTACAAAATTGAGTCTGTCTAGAGGAAAACATTGGAATTGATCTTCAGTATTCTGTAGGGAACTAAGAAGGACAAGAGTGGTTATGAATACTGGCAGTTTCTCAAGACTATTGTGTGAGTGTGAATGTACTGCTGTTTAAACTTATTTCAACCACATAATGCTTTTTATAATGGAAGGGTATAGTATATGATTGGGAAATAAGTTTTTACACAGCAACTCTGCAGTGGACACCAAACTAATTTCCTTTTCCTGCTCCAGATTCTTTTGCATGGTATTAATGCTGAACTTCTACAATTTGTTTCCAGACATAAAGCTTGATTGTCAGAGCCTCTTACACTAGAAGTCTTTAATCTTCCTATCTAACCATCTTAACATAGGTTATGTTTGTTTTCATAAACATAGTAGTAAGATTTGGGCTGCATGAGAAAGAAATATGCTGACTGAATAACTGGATTATTGGAAGGTTGTACAGTGTGTGTTTTACTGGTTATGAAATCAAAGGCTGTATAATCTTTGTTGATGTTTAAGTGTCATGATGTGCTGCCTACAGACTGGGGAGGTTACATTACACATTGAGTCAATCTTGAATTTTAAGGCACTCTACACCCTTATATGTTATTACTCACCACTAGTATCTCAGCACTTTTATTTTTCACAGTTGAAATTTTGCTTTTAAATTTCTTTTAAGAAATGTAATATATGAGCCAGTTCTTTGGAAACATTTTCAATTTATTCTGGGATTCTAAAGCTTTATAGGATCTCAACTTTCTTTTGAGCCAATTTGGTAAAATGACAAAATTGGGACTTATAGCTTATAATGAAAACTAACAGTATATGGGGGTACCGGGTGGCTCAGTCAGTTAAGCGTCTGACTTTGGCTCAGGTCGTGACCTCATGGTTTGTGAGTTCGAGCCCCGTGTTGGGCTCTGTGCTGACAGCTCAGAGCCTGGAGCCTGCTTCAGATTTTGTGTCTCCATCTTTCTCTGCCCTTCTCTCTCTCTCTCTCAAAAATGAATAAACATTAAAACAACAACAACAACAGTATCGTTTCATGTGTTCCCATCCAAACCCATTTTGTGGGTGTAGTTCTTCACTGTCCCTGGTCCTATGTTTTTCCCATTCACTCTTTGAAATATTTTTCCTTTTAGTTACAAGAGCAGTTTCATTTCAGAATGTTTGTCATGCCTGCTGTAATAATTACAAGACAAACACATGTTGGGCCTCAGTCCAACTTAAAGCTTGGTATCTCCCTAACTTAGGCCTGCTGCAGCCAGCCTTCAGAGCCAAGAGAGGGCTGGTGACATTGCCAGTTCCTCTGCCTTCTTCCTCTCTTCCTCTGCTTCTATTTCTCTGTGTAGTTTTGGTTCCTGCAAAGTGGAGGAAATATGGGGACAGGAGAGTCATACTTGCAGAACCTAGTGGCAATCAGTCACTGAGTTCCTCCAGTAGAGGAACTCTGCCCTGGAGGTGCTTTATAGGCATTTTAGAGATGTCACTGCAGGGCCTCCTAATGTAGCTCTCTTGACTCAGGGAGAAACTTGTTCTCAGCTGGTCATGTGATCTGTTAAATCTGTTTCTTTCCCCAGCATATGCTCCTTTATTTTAGGTGGTGGTGTGGGCTGAATTGCGTCTTCTCCAAAAGATATGTTGAAGTTCCAACTCTTGACACTTATGAATTTGACCTTATCTGTAAGTAAGATCTTTGCGAATATTATTACTTAAGATGAGTTCATCAAGGCAGACCCTAATCCATATGACTAGTGTCCCAATAAGAGGAGGAGATAGAGACACACAGAGAGGCACTATGTGACTGCAGAAGCAGGGATTACAGTAAGGGAACTGCAAGTTAAGAAACATGAATGATTGATGGCTGCCACCAGGAGCTGGAAGAGGCCAGGAAAGACTCTCCCCACAGGCTCAGGGAGAGCATGGTCCTCCTGACACCTTTGTTTTAAGCGTCTAACCTCCAGAACAGGGAGAACATACATTTCTGTTTTTTAAGCATCTAGTTTCTTGTATTTCGTTACAACAGCTCTAGGAAATGGATACAGATGTGATCACTTTTGATATCATGACATTCCTACTTCAGGTCTCCAGGAATTATGCATCTTTAACCTGCCATTGGCAAGAAAGCAGTAACTTTTCAGCTTTTCAACTCAAGTGTATTTTCAAGGGTGAGTCGGGTAGTAGTCCACTGTGTGTACTAGACTGCAGGGGACACACTTTCCCCCATGGAGTAGGATGAAGAACTGCCAGTGAGCCAACAGCCTTTGATTTCTAACAATTTCAGCCCTTTCAAAGCCTCTCTGCTATTGGGCTGCAGATAAGAAACTTCTATTGCAGGCTCTCCACAAGTCACTTAGCACCTCACTTTGGCGATTAGGAGTATTTGCATCTGTTCTTTTAGTTTCTGCCTTTTTGGATCCTCCACCAAAATTGAAACAAAATATCCCATTTTAACAGTCTGATTTAAGTCTAAATTAATTTCTGCTAGATCATCAAGTTTATTGATATTAAGTTGGACAGAGGGTTTTTTTTTAAGTTTTAAAAAAATCTATATTTGCAGTTATGTTCCTTTTTGGTTCGTAGGTTGTTTATATTTTCTCTCTCTTTTACTCCTTGATCAAACTTGCTAGCCTTTATTTTGTATACTGTATTAGTCTTTCTAAAGAGTCAGTTTTTTATTTTATTGATAATTCTGCTAACATATTTGTTATTGTCAACTTCATCTATTTTTTGTTTAAAGTTTGTTAATTTCTATATTCTTTATCTGGTTTATTTGGTTGTTGCTTACCTTTCAGAGATGGAAGCTTGGTCACTTGTTACGAGCCATTTTTTTCCAGCAAGTGCATTTTTTCCCTAAGTATCAGTGTGGCTATGTATCAGATATGCTCATTAAATGTTTATCTGCTCTGCCGTTTCCTCTTTCCCACTTCCTAAGATCTCACATTTGCTTAGGAATCTTTCTTGCACTTAGATACATAGGGCTGTTACATTAATTTTTTTCTAAATCATTTTAAACTTCCATTTGATTTATTCTTTAATCCAAAAGTTATTTAGAAGACTGGTTTACATGATTAAATACTTTGGAACTGCTACTGACCTTTTGTTGTTACCTTTTGGGTTGCTGACCTTTTAATATTAACTTTTAAATTTTAATTGGATTTTCTTTTATTGGATTTCAGTAGCATGTTATTGGATTACAATCAGTTAATATGGTCACATGACTTCTTTTTTTTTTAAGTTTATTTATTTTGAGAGAGAGAGAAAGCACAAGTGGGAGAAGGGCAGAGAGAGAAAGGGAGAGAGAGAATTCCAAGGAGACTCCACACTGTCAGTGCAGAGCTTGATGTGGGACTCAAACTCACAAATCATGAGATCATGACCTGAGCCAAAGTCAGACGCTTAACCGACTGAGCCACCCAGGCACGCTGGTCTCATGAAGTATGCTTTGGAAATTTATCAACATTTCCTTAATTTTTGGTACATGGTAGATTTTTATGACTGTTCCCTGTATTTGAAAAGAACAGACATTCTGTTTGTTGGGTACAAAGTTCGATAACAATTTATAGATTAAGCAATTTAATGGTATATCACAATTTCTCTATATTCTCACTTGTGAATTAATTTTTAAATATACATGTGTTAAAAATTTCTTACTATGGTTGTGAGTACAACCACATACAATTTTTCTTTGTATTTTTTGTAGGATTTTGATTTCAAAGGCTATCAGGAGCACAAATATCTATGACCTTAATAGAGTTTTAATAGATTTTATATTTCATTAATATGAAATATCCATCTTTGTCACCTTTTAGTGATTTTTATCCTGAATTTATCTTATTTTATATTAATGTTACCATATTTGCTATTCTTTTTTTAAAAAAAATTATATTATTGTGGTTAGAATAGATCTACTTAACATGAGATCTACTTAACATGAGCTGTACTCTCCTAACAAATTTTTTAGCAAAGGAAACAACAGAGTGAAAAGGCAACTTATGGAATGGGAGAAAATATTTGCAAATCATATTTGATAATGGATTCATCTCCAAAATGTACAAGCAACTCTTACAACTGAATAGCAGAAAAACTAAGAACCTGATTTAAAGGTGGGCTAAGAACTTGAACAGATATTTCTCCAAAGAAGACATACAAATGGCCAACAATTGTATGAAAAAATTTTCAATGCACTAATCATCAGAGAAATGAAAATCAAAACCACAGTGAGATCATCTCACACCTGTATAGATGACTATTATCAAAAAGCAAAAGATAAGTGTTGGTGAAGATATGGAGAAAATGGAACCCTTATGCACTGTTTGTGGGAATGCAAAATGGTGCAGCCATTATGGAAAACTATATCCTGCTATCTTTTGTTAGCATCTGTTTTAAATACCTTTTTTACCTTTCTTTATTTTTAACCTCCCTGAGTTGTTTCATTATACTTGGATGTCTGAAAAAGATCATATGTAGCTGTCATGTTTCCACAGTATGAGAATCTTTGTCTTTCAATACAAAGCATATTTTTCTTTGCATTTTGTAAATTTAACCCATGGCAGTTTATCATAGTTACTGATATACTAGAATACATTCTTGCAATTATATTTTATGGTTTTCCATTGTATGCTTTCTTGGTGTTTCTTTTTTCCTTATTGCTTTCTATGTGATTTGGTTCTCATTGTTCCTTTTTTCCTCCAAATGATTTGGAAGTAATATGTCCTAACTCTTAGTGGTTAGCCTTAAGTTTTTTTTAACAAGCACACTTAAACTTATAAAGAAAATCAACAGCTAGAGGGGATCAGCATCTATATGTCTCCTCCTAGGACAGTAAGAACACCAACTCTCTTTCTGCTATCCCTCCCTGCCCTTCTTTGACACATACCCCTTACTTCTTTCACTTTCTTTTTACTCTCTGCAACCCTCCAGCATCCAGTCAGTTTCACCTTTTGTCCCTCGAGTAGGGTAGATGGGTTAGGGGTGGGGTAATTTCAGGTTGAATTCTTCTGCTTTGCTGGTGGAGGTCTTAAGTGCTTAAAGTCCTTGAAACTGAAAACAGCTAAGAAAAAACTTTCCCTTGATAACATTGAAAAATCTCGTATAACATAGTTTTGATGAATTATTTACTCCAACACAATGGTCTGTATTTTCCATCTAACCAAAGGTTCAGTCCTATAAACCCAAGAGAAGGGAATGTACAGAGAAAAGAAAGGGGAGTAGAGAAGTGCCATTCACACTGCAACATTTAAAATGTATGGGGGTGCCTGTGTGGCTCAGTCAGGTGAGCTTCCAGCTTCAGCTGAGGTCATGATCTAACAGTTCATGGATTCGAGCCCTCTGTATTGGGCTCTGTGCTGACAGCTCAGAGCCTGGAGCTTGCCTGGGAGCCTCTGTCCCTGTCTCTCTCTGCCCCTCCTCTGCTTATGCTGTCTCTCTTGAGCAATTAAACATTAAGATGTATGTATCATGGTGCACCTGAGTGGCTAAGTTGGTTGAGCATTGGAGTCTTGATTTTGGCTCAGGTCATGATTCCAGGGTCATGGGATTGAGCCCCGCATCAGGCTCTGAGCTGAGGGTGGAATCTGCTTAAGATTTTCTCTCTCTCTCCCTCTCTCTCTCTGCCCCCTCTTCTGCTTGTATGTGCTCTCTCTCTCTACAATAAAAATAAATAAATAAATAAATAAATAAATAAATAAATAAATAAATAAAATATATGTCTCAAAAAACTGTAAACAAAATCAAAAGAGTAAAAATATAGTCAGAAAAAGATTTGTAGCCACTAGATATAGAAACCTTAATAAGACTGCTTCTGAAAACATTAAGAAATAGAACATGATGTGAAAGATAATTTGTTGAAAATACAAATAGCTAATAACCATAAAGATGATGAGCATCATTAATAAGTAATCAAAAACAAGTTCAAGCCACAATGAAATGCTCTTTTTTTTCTTATTGTATTGGCAAAAAAGTTGTAAAATCAGTAAAAATACCAAATGTTGGTGAGGATGTGGGAAAAGTATAATTTTGCTGAAAGGACTATAGATTGATACAATCTATCTTGTAGATAGATTGGTACAAACTTTTTAAAATGCAGTTATTTCCATTAATATTATTTCTATTAATCTAAATGTAAATAAATTATAACCCTGAGAGACCAGGATCTCACTGCTAAGAATTAATCCCATAGAAATAACAAACTATTTTAAGATAGCCTTTCTTCTTTCAACATGTTTTTTTTTAAAGTTTTATTTAAATTCTAGTTAGTTAACATACAGTGTAATATTAGTTTCAGGTGTACTGTACAGTGATTCAGCACTTCCCTATAATAGCCAGTGCTCACCACAAGTGCATTCCTTTTGATTGCCTGCTAAATGTCAGGCATATTTTGTGCACTTGAGATACATCGGTAAGCAAAACAAAGATCCCTACTTTTGTGGAGCATACTTCCCATGAAGAATCCTGGAATTTAAGCAATTATTTTTGAACTATTCTCTGTTTTCATCTGTAGGATGTAATATTACTTGGATAAAAAAGCATCTATAAATAGGCAAAACCAAAGATGCCAATGATGCTAATTCATTTAAATGTAAATAAAATACTTAAAAGGCTACCAGAAATAGTTAAGAAACCTTGACTAAAATCCAGAGACAAAAATCTTCCGTGATTTATTTCAGATTTAGTGTGTTTTATTTAATATGGTAGTTAAAATTTTATATCAAATCTAATCACAAAATGTTCATTCCATTTATTCAGTTATCTTCTTATTTCATCTTATGGAATGATGAATATAATTTAATATCTTAACAACTGATATTGGGTCAAAGTAATTTTTTGGTAGTGATCACTATGAGATATTTGGCATTGCTAATAATTTCATATTTTAAGTTTTCTTTACTTAGAATGACATTAAGTAGTAAATAAAAGCCCCATGACAAGTAGAGAGTGAGGTCTCAGAAGAATGGAGAAGAATAGTATGTTACTATCTTTAGCATCATCTTTTCCCTGGTTTTGAGCAAAAGGTCTTTCATTTGCGTTTTGCACTGGGCTCTGTAAATTATATGTATCTGACCCTGGTGCTCCCTTTATTTGGGAAAAGGACCAACAAATAAGCAAAACATCACCCTTTCTGGGGAGTGAAGGGGAGATGGGGATGTAGGGGTAGACCAGGAGAGGGGTCAGAGTTCCATAGCTGTCTGGTTGTTTTCCTAGGGGCAGGGTGGTAAGTTCAGTACGGCATGGTAGACCTCTTGACTCCAGGCTATGTTCTCTAGTCCAGGTGTACCAATAACATAGTGACAGTTTGATGGCCATCTGACTTTGGTGTTGCTTTCTAAAATGGAAATAGAGAAAAATTTCAACAGAGAACTTTGCTTTCTCTCTTAGATAGAACTCAAAGTCTGAGGATATGTTTGTTGTAAGAAAATATTATTAGGAGACAATAGAATAATAACCCTAATATTTTGAAAGTACTTTTACAGTTGTCATTACTAGATTCAGGGGACAGATTTTATTTATTTACTTATTTTACTTTTTATTTTATTACTTATTTATTTTTTATTATTTTAGAAAGAGAGAAAGTGAGTGGGGAGAGGGGCAGAGGAAGAGAGGAGACAATCCCAAGCAGACTCCATGCTAAGTGCAGAGCCTGATGCAGGGCTCAATCTCACAACCCTGGGATCATGACCTGAGCTGAAATCAAGACTCAAATGCTCTACAGACTGAGTCACCCAGGTGCCCCCAGGACATAGATTTTAGCATGAAGACAGGGAAGCTTCCTTGCTGGAATGGTTCAGTGACATTAGAGCAATATAGTGTAGTTGTTGAAATTTAATATGAGCTTATGGAATTAGCCAGAACTCAAGTGGATCCAAGCTTCTGCCCCTTCCCAGTTATATGACTAAACATCTTTTTCCTCAGGCAGGCCTATCGCACAGGGGTGTTATAAGGAAGAAAAGAAGTAATACTGGGACATCCTTAGCACAGTGTATATTGTGAAAGTCCTCAATAAATAAATGTTAATTTATTATCATTGCTAAGATTTGGAAGTAATTTTACTCAGGAGAAATGATTCTTGCATTATTTTCCACCCCCTTTCTAGACTCACCACTCCTCTCATTCCCTATATCTTTGCTCTCCCTCTCCCCTAATGCAGTCACTTATTAAGAATATAGAATCATAGGGGTGCCTGGGTGGCTCAGTAGGTTAAGCATCCAATTTCGGCTCCGGTCATGATCTCATGGTTTGTGGGTTCAGGCCCTGCTGCGGGCTCTGTGCTAACAGCTCAGAGCCTGGAGCCTGCTTCCGATTCTGTGTCTCCCTCTCTCTCTGCCCCTCCCCGCTCACACTGTGTCTCTCAAATGAATAAACGTTAAAAAAATTTAAAAAAACCCCATAGGATCATAGGCCATGATTGCTGATGGAAGAATGCAGAAAAATATTCAGACACATTTAGATAATGTTCTGCCTCGAAAAGATGAGTGAAAACAGTGACTCTCAGACATTCTTCCAGTTTTGTTTGATGATTATCAGTACCCTTATGTAGTATGTACTGGTTAATTCCTCCTCTCATCCATTTTTTTTTTCCACAAGCATTTGCTGAGTGTCTACTTTCCAAGCACTCAAGGAAGTTGTAGTCTAATGGGTGAGCAACCACATAGTTTTAATGATGTGTCACTATGTAGAAGGGGATAGTGAGTACTGGGAGAGCGTGTGGGATGTCATACCTTTGCAGTCTTAGTGATTTTTGGAATGCTTCCTGGAATTGATAGCAAGTTAGCTGAATTTCTTGAAGCAAGAATAGAAGTTAGCCAGGTGGGTAAAGGTGTTGCTGGTTTAAAGAGATGCAAGTGTAAAACATGGAATTCTGTGCGAATTTTGTGGGTTTAGAGACTAAAGATTGAACAGTAACCACTTATTTTCCCTTGTTTTACTAAGCACATTTTCCATTCATTGCTTTATATATCATGATTTCCCAAAAATAAGAATTAGAGACTCTTTTGTCTCTAAACAAAATGGTTAAAATAAACTTAGATAAGAAAAGATCTCTTTGGTCTAAAATAATTTTGTTAGGTATTTCATATACTTAGAACTGGTGAAAAATAGTACCCTGATATTATTGCTTCATATCTCTTTATTAAATGATTTAGTCTATATTGATTGTTTTTCTTGAGAAAACCTACTTTAGTCAGATGTCATGCTTATGAAGCAATGGATTTATCACATAAATACTGCCATTACCTCACTGTAATGACTCATCATTCCAGACCCTGGACTTTATATCCCTTTGAATGACTTATGTTACTTATTTGTGGAAATTCCAGTGAGGTGGAATCCAATTTTTATTTTTACTTTCTATTCATGATTTTGCTATTTAGTCATACTTCCTCAACAAGTACATATTGATCATTTATTCTATTCCAGGCACTGTGCCAGGTACTGGGAATTAAACCACGAAGAAGAAGCCTCTGCTTATCAGCAATTGACACTCTAATCTATGTGCTTAGCAATGGAAATGTGGATGGGGTCTGAAGCAGGAGTAGAATGAGTGGGGAGTAAAAGTGAAGAGAGGTTAAAACACTGTTGAATGCAGCTGTAATGTAGGCAATGGACGGGACGATGCACAGGCTGATTTGGGGGTACACAAGAGAGAAAAATATACCAGCTAAATTAAACTAGAGAAGAAGGGAAAGAGGAAAAGATAGATTGCAAGAAACTTTAATGTTTAGATTCTATAGAGATTCACTGGTAAAAGAAGTCCCAGTGGGGTGAGTGAGGTCTGGGATTTTATAATCTCATTCAGTTCTCTAGAAAAATGAACCTAACAACAACAACAACAACAACAACAACAGCAAACAACAACAACAACAAAAAGCATTGCTATGATCAGCCCGTTTGCAGAATCATGAACAAATAGATGGTTGTTATTTTAGATCACCATGGTTTGGGGTGGTCTGTTACACAGTAACAGATAACATGGACACCTGGGCTATTTATCCATCTAAGCACAAGTTCCTTCACAAATCCACTCTTCCATATCATCATTTGGAAAATCTCTTTCACAGGCAGTGTCGATATATTATCCTCAGGGAGCTGGATCAAGAAAATTTTGTCGTTATCTAACACCCCTTCTTGCTTTCCTACTCTTCCCAGTTTCAGCAAACACTCTTTGGCCTGAAATACTATGGAGTAGAGGGAGATCTTTAGGGAGTATGGGAGACTCCAATCCACGTTATAATTTTCCTCTTGGTTTTATTTCAATGCAGTTTGTTGTATTCTAATTAAAAGGGCCACAGGCAAATAAGAATGTCCCTAAACAATTAAAATAATTGTGTTTATTGTGTGCCAACAAGAAGGCATATTTTTTAGGGTAATAAAAGACAAGACTTATTTTTTCCTTTATAGAGCAGTTAATCAGACCAGGAGTGTGAACAGCCCTTAAAATCATCTCTAGTTCCATCTGAGGCATAAGTGGTAAATGATACCAAAGAAAGAACCAAGGTTATATGGGATGGAACAGAGAGCAGCTCCTTCAAGGATCGGTTTTTGTATTAGAAGAGGAACAACTGGGCTGTCTTAAAGAGAAAATTTTCTCTTTTTTTAACGTTTGTTTATTTTTTGAGAGACAGAGTGTGAGTGGGGGAGGGGCAGAGAGAGAAGGAGTCAGAAGCAGGCTTCAGGCTCTGAGCTGTCAGGGCAAAGCCTGACGCGTGGCTCGAACCCACAAACCGTGAGATCATGACCTGAGCTGAAGTCAGACACTCAACTGACTGAGCCACCCAGGTGCCCCTAAAGAGATAATTTTCTACATATGAATGTGATTTGACTTTTAAAAGGAACTGAAGTATAGGTAAGGGTGGATCTGAATCTATCATCTTTTTCAGGAAGATCATTTAAAAAATTCCCTTAATTATGTACCCCCAAATTATGAGTTGTCTTCAGTTGTATTTTGCAATAGCAAATGGCAAATTTTGCTGAGAGAAGCAGTCTTAACTCTGACAAGGTAGTTCTCCAGAGTCTTATTACACAACACGAGATTACAGAATCAGCACTTATTCTGGAAGTTTGCAAGTTTGTGCTGAAGTGACCCTCCCTAAGCCTTGAGTATTTGGCAGAGAATGGGATATAAAAGGCAAACAAAGTTCAGCTATTTATTTCTTTATTAACTAAATGTAACCTAACCAGAATCCAAATGATGACTCCATAGCAATGAACTAAATTTGCTTTGCAAAAATTTGATGAAATATTTGATCATATGATAACATTTGCCATTACATCATTGAAACTTGAAACAAGTATGAAAGAACAGCGCTGTCTTATCACTCCTAAACACTAGTATAAGTTGTCTTTGATACTGAGTTCTATTTATATGACTTATGTAGTTAAATTTCTCTGGGAAAAAAAGCTTTATTATGCACTGGACCTTATTCAGGGTGACTTCTAACTTAAAACTCTCTTGGCAGCATTCTCAATAACATGCCCTCTTGCCCTGCTGACACCCATCTATTCAGCAAACCTTTAATCAGCTCAGATGTTTGCCTATGCTCCTTCAACTTGGCTGCCAAAAGAAGTGATACAATTGCACCAAACGGTGCTACTGAAAATTTGTAGACACATTTCAGTTTAGTGCCACAAGTTTTTTTCACACCCTTGTTCAGTTCTTGAACTAACTCACCAAAGGAATGATTCCAAATTGTTATTATTATTATCATTTTGCTTAAGTACAGTGTATACTCCTATCTTCAGTGAAGTGAAGGTGTTGAGAATTTGGAACTTTCAAATATGGCTAATTAGCTTTAAGCTGGTACAATATTTTTTGAGGGGTATATTGGCATAAATTATCAAATTTTTAAACTCAGACTTTTACTTTTACTTCTGACCATGATGAAACAATAGTGACTTCACTTCTTTTTTTTCCCTCAACATTTGGCTATTTTTATATCTTTCTTCTATATTTATAAGAGCCTTAAATATGATGGATACCATTGTTTGGTTTGTCATGTATATTGCAAGTATTTTCCATAATTTCTACTTTGTTTCATAATTTTATTTGTGATGATTGGAACTAAGGTGAGGCAAGTGAGGTGCCTAGTGTGAAAATGTTAAGGTTCTGACCTTGCATTTGCATGACTGCAAAAGCGAATGCCTCTTTTTTTTTTTTTTTTGAAGATTTTTAAAAGTAATCTCTACACCTAACATGGGGCTTGAACTCAAAACCCTCAGATCAAGAGTTGCATGCTCTCCCAACTGAGCCAGCCAGCACCCTTGTGTGAATACCTCAAGAGTAAGATGCCAGAGGCTTCACCCTGGTTCTGACCCTGTTATTTATGATGCTTCTGCTGTAAACAGTTAGAAGTGGGTCAATATAGGAAATACCTGCTTTTAGACAGTGCAAAACTTGATGTCTAAGAAAAGGAAAACAACGTGTCTGATGCACTTTCTGTATCACTGTGTAGGGAGGAGACCCCAAAAAACAATATTTCAGTTTCACTAAGTTGAGGAAACAGCGATGAGAGTTCATGGTAATTGAGACAACAGGAAATGTGATGCCTCTGGCTTTGCTTTTTCTCAAAATTGATTTGGTTATTCAGGGTCTCTTGTGGTTTCTTTTTTTTTTTTTTTTTTTTTTTTTTCAAATTTTTTTTTTAACGTTTATTTATTTTTTTGGGACAGAGACAGACAGAGCATGAACGGGGGAGGAGCAGAGAGAGAGAGGGAGACACAGAATCGGAAACAGGCTCCAGGCTCTGAGTCATCAGCCCAGAGCCTGACGTGGGGCTCGAACTCAGGGACCGCGAGATCGTGACCTGGCTGAAGTCGGACGCTTAACCGACTGCGCCACCCAGGCGCCCCTCTCTTGTGGTTTCATACAGATTTTAGGATTGTTTTTTCCATTTTCCATTTCCAACATGCCATTGGAAGTTTGGTAGGGATTGTATCAAATCTGTAGATTGCTTTGGGTAGGTAGTATGGATATTTGAACAGTATTTATTCTTCAAGTCCATGAACATAGGGTATCATTCCATTTATTTATCTCCTTCACTTTCTTTCCTCAATGTCATATGGTTTTCAGTTTTTAGATTTCTCATCTCCTTGGTTAAATTTATTCCTAGGAATATTTTATTCTCTCTGATGCTACTGTAAATAGGATTGTTTTCTTAATTTTCTTTTTCAGATAGTTCACTATTGGTGTATAGAAATGCAACTGACTTTTGTATATTTATTTTGTATGCTGATTTTATTATTACTAATAATTTTTTGGTGGAGTCTTTAGGGTGTAAAGATCATGTCATCTGCAAATAGATGTCAAATCTTCTATGTGTAATGTAAGATCATGTCATCTGAAAATAGAGACAACTTACTTCTTCCTTTCCAATTTGAATGATGTTTACATATTTTTCTTGCCTAATTTCTCTGGCTAAGACTTCCAGTAGCATGCTGAGTAAAAGGAGTGAGAGTAGGCACATTTGTCTTCTTGATGTTAGAGGAAAAGCTTTTAGTGTTTCACCATTGAGTAGGATGTTGGCTGTGAGCTTGTCATATATGGTCTTTATTATGTTGAGGTACATTCCTTCTATATCTAATCTGTTGGGAGTTTTTTTTTTTTTTTATCATGAATGGATGTGTTATTTTGCCAAATGCTTTTTCTGCATCTATTAAGATGGTCAGATGATTTTATCCTTCATTTTGTTAATGTGATTTATTGATCTGCATATGTGGAACCATTCTTGAAACTTAAGGATAAATCCCATTTGATTATGGTGTTTGATCCTTTTAATGTACTGATGAATTTGGTTTGTTATTTTGTTGAAGATATTTTTCATCATGTTTATCAGTGATATTGGCCTGTAATTTTCTTTTCTTGTAGTGATATTATCTGGCTTTGGTATAAGGATAATGCTGGCCTTGTAAAATGAGTTTGAAAGTATTCCTTCTTCTTCAGTTTTCAGTGTTTGAGAAGAATTGACATTAATTTTTCTTTATGTGTTTGGTAGGATTCTCCAGTGAATTCTCCATTTGGTCCTGGGCTTTCTTCAATCTCTTTACTCATTATTGGTATGTTCAGATATTCTACTTTTTCATGATTCAGTTTTGATAGGTTGTATATTTCTAGGAGTGTATCTATTTCTTTTAGGTTATCCAACTTGTTTGGAATATAATTTTTCATAGTACAATTGACCCTTGAACAGAAATGGGTTTGAACTGTATGGGTCCACTTATGTGGATTTTTAATAGTGCAGTACTATAAGTGTATTTTTCTTCCTTATGATTTTCTTAATAACATCTTTTCATTATAACTTTATTGTAAGGATACAATGTATCACATATACATATACAATGTATATCACAAAAGATGTTGTTAGTGATTACTAATGTTATCAGTATGGCTTCTGGTTAACAGTAGACAGTAGTTAAGCTTTTGGGTAGTCAAAAGTTGTATGTGAATGCTGTACTGTATAGGGGGGTCAGCACTTCCAACCCCTTGCCCCTTATTCAAGAGTCAACTATAGTTTCTTACGATCCTATGTATTTCTGTGATATCAGTTGTAATGTCTTCTCTTTCATTTATAATTTTATTTATTTGTGTTTTCTCTCTTTTTTCTTAGTCTAGATAAAGGTTTGTCAGTGTAATTTATTTATTTATTTATTTTTTGCAAAACTCACTCTCAGTTTCATTGATCTTTTCTATTGTCTGAGTTTCTATTTTATTTATTTCTTCTCTAATGTTACTGTTTTCTTCCTTTTGCTAACTTTGGATATAGTTTGTTCTTTTCCTAGTTCCTTGAAGTATAATGTTAAGTTGTTTATTTGAGATCTTTCTTTTTTCTTAATATAGGCATTTATTGCTATATGCTTTTTTTTTTAGAACTGCTTTTTCTGCATTTCATACATTTTTATATTCTGTGTTTGCATTTTCATTTATTTCTGGATACTTTTTGATTTCCCTTTTAATTTCTTCTTTAACCCATTGGTTGTCCAAAAGTGTGTTGTTTAATTTCCACATATTTGTGAATTTTCCAATTTTCCTGTCATTGACATCTACTTTTGTATCCATCTATTAGACTTTTATACAACACTCTGCACAACATTAGGAGATAGTTCATTATTTTCAAGTGCACTTGGAATGTTCCATAAGATAGATCATGTGCTGGAACATAAAATAGGTGTCAATAATTTTAAAATGATAGGAATCACAGAGTATGTTTTCTGATCACAACAGAATTAAACTAGAAATCAATGATAAAATATTTCCTGGAAAATTCTTAAATATTTTGAAATTAATAAACAATTTAAAAAATAACAATTGAAAAGAAGAAATCACTAGGGAAATTAAAAATATTTTAACTTAATGAATATAAAGACACAGTATGTAAAATTTTGTTGGATGCAGCTAGAGCAATGCTGAGAGAAATTTATAGCTTAATAATGTTCACATTAAAGTGAAGAAACATTTATAATCAGTAATCTACATTTCCATCTTATGAAGCTAGAAAAATAAAAACAAATTAAGGATAATGTAGAAGAAAAGATATTAATGAAGCTAGAGTAGATATCAAGGAGAATAGACAAAACAAATGGAGAAAATCAATGAAACCAAGAGTGGGATGCTTGAAAACATTAAGTAAAATTGATAAACCTCTAGCTAGAGTGATCAAGGAAAGAGGGAAAGAGACAACTTATAAATATTAGGAATGAAAGAGAGGATAGCACCACAGATACTACAGAAATTAAAACAACTTTTGAATGTGAATATCCCTATATATAGTAAAGAAATTGAATAAGTAAATTCCTTTCTGCAAAGAGAAGTACAGTACCAAGTGGCTTTACTGGTAAATTCTACCAAATATTCTACCAAATAATGCCAATCATACCAACTCTTTCAGGAAATAGAGTAGAAGGGAATAACTTTCAACTAATTTTATTGGCCGGCATTACCTTGATCCCAAAACCAAAGAATTACAAAAGATGAAGACTACAGACAAATATCCCTTATGAACATAGATGTAAAAATCATTAACACAATATTAGCAAATTGAATCCAGTTATGTCTGAAAAGGGCAATACACCATGTATTGAAAAGGTCATGCGTAGTTTATCTCAGAAAAATGTTGGTTTAACATTAGAAAATCAATGTGTTATTTACCATATAAATAATAAAACAAAAACAATATAATTATTTCAATAGATACATAATAAATGTTTGATGAAGTTTAACATTCATTTATGATAAAATTATCCAGCAAACTATGAATGAAAGAGAATCCCTTAAAATGAAAAGAAAATCTATGAAAATATAAATCATTATATTTAAAAAATGGATTCCTAAGATAGGGAATGAAGCAAGGTTGTTTGCTTCCACCACTTCTATTATCATTTTTTTTAAATAATTTTTTAAATGTTTATTTATATGAGAGAGAGAGAGACAGAGTGTGAGCAGGGGAGGGGCAGAGAGAGAGGGAGACACAGAATCTGAAGCAGGCTCCAGGCTCCAAGCTGTCAGCGGAGAGCCTAACGTGGGGCTCAAACTCACAAACTGTGAGATCATGACCTGAGCTGAAGTTGGATGCTTAACTGACTGAGCCACCCAGGTGCCCCGCTTCTGTTACCATTTTATTGAAGAGCTTAACCAATGCAAAAAGGCAAGAAAATAAAGGAAGAGGCATACAGAATGGAAAAGAAGTAAATTTGTTTCTAGTTTCATATGACATGATTGCTTGTGTAGAAAATATTAAGGAATCTACACTTGCCAGACCCAAAGGAAAATTAGCAAGGTGTTTAGATACATGGTTTATTTACAAAAGTTAATTGCATTTATATATACAAGCAATAAACACTTTTAAAGTGAAATTTCAAAAATTTGATTTTTAATACTCAAAACAGAATATTTTAATATTTAATTTAATAAAACCAGAAGCATTTTGATATAATCAGAAAAAGTTATCAAGATAAATCAAGATAGTCTGTTTTTAAAGTTTACATTGTGTTTATTTTTATTGAGATATAATTGATTTACAATATTATATAAGTTTAAGATGCACACAGTGTGTTGATTTGATATATTTATATATTACATTTATTTTTAAGTTCTTTATTGTATAAAATATACATAACAATATTTACCATTTTAGCTATTTTTAAGTGTACAGTTCAGTGCATTAAGTATACTTATATTATTGTGCAACCATCTATAGCACTTTTTCATGTTCTCAAGCCGAATCTATTTTTTTTTAAGTGTTAATTTAATTCCAGTTAGTTAACATACAGTGTTATATTAGTTTCAGGTGTGCAATAGAGTGGTTCAACAATTCCATACATCATCTGGTGCTCATCAGAACAAGTGCCCTCCATCACAAGTGCCCTCCTTAATCCTCTTCACCTGTTTAACCCATCTCCTCACCCTCCTCCCCTCTTGTTACCATCAGTTTGTTCTCTGTAGTTAAGAGTATGCTTCCTGGTTTGTCTCTCCCTCTTTTCTTCCCCTTTGCTTGTTTGTTTTATTTCTTAAATTCCATATAATAGTGAAATTATATGGTATTTGTCTTTCTCTGACTGACTTATTTCACTTAGCATTATACTCTCTAACTCCATCCACATTGTTGCAAATGGCAAGATTTCATTCTTTTTTATGGCCATATAATATTCCATTGTGTGTATATGCCACATCTTCTTTATCCATTCATCAGTCAATGGATACTTGACTGCTCCCATAATTTGGCTATTGTAAATAATGCTCCTGTAAACATAGGGGTTGATGTATTCCTTTGAATTAGTGTTTTTGCATTCTTTGGGTAAATACACAGTATTGCAATTCCTGAATTGTAGGGTAGTTCTATTTTTAACTTTTTGAGGAACCTCCATACTGTTTTCTGCAGTGGTTAACAACAGTTTGTATTCCCACCAACAGTGCAAGAGGGTTCCTTTTTTTCCACGTCCCCGCCAACACCTTTTGTTTCTTGTGTTGTTAATTTTAGTCATTCTGACAGGTGTGAAGTTATAGCCCCTTGTAGTTTTTATTTTCATTTCCCTGATGGTACTTTGGTACTTACCATGAGCATCTTTTTATGTGTCTCGACCATCTGTATGTCTTCTTTGGAGACATGTCTGTTCATGTCTTCTGCCTATTTTTTAATTGGATTATTTGTTTTTTGGGTGTTCAGTTTTACAAGTTCTTTATATATTTTGGATACTGACCCTCTATTGGATATGTCATTTGGAAATATCTTCTCCCATTCTATAGGTTGCTTTTTAGTTTTATTGATTATTTCCTTTGCTGTGTAGAAACCTTCTATTTTTGGAGAGGGAGAGGGAAGATGGCGGCGTAGGAGGACGCTGGGCTTACCGCGCGTCCTGCTGATCACTTAGATTCCACCTACACCTGCCTAAATAACCCAGAAAACCACCAGAGGATTACCAGAACGGAGTCGCCGGAGCCAAGCACACGGAAGAGGGTAGGAAGGGCGGCGAGGCGGTGCGCGCTCCACGGACTGGCGGGAGGGAGCCGGGGCGGAGGGGCGGCTCGCCGGCCAAGCAGAGCCCCCGAGTCTGGCTTGCAAAAAGCGGAGGGGCCTGACGGACTGTGTTCCGACGGCAAGCGCGACTTAGCGTCTGGGAGGTCATAAGTTAACAGCTCTGCTCAGAAAGCGGGAAGGCTGGAGGACAAAGGGAAGGAGAGCTGCTGAGCCCCCGGACGACAGAGCTCAGTTTGGTGGGGAACAAAGGCGCTCGCCAGCGCCATCTCCCCCGCCCATCCCCCAGCCAAAATCCCAAAGAGAACCAGTTCCTGCCAGGGAACTTGCTCGCTCCGCGCAAACACCCAACTCTGCGCTTCTGCGGAGCCAAACCTCCGGCAGCGGATCTGACTCCCTCCTGCTGCCACAGGGCCCCTCCTGAAGAGGATCACCTAAGGAGAAGCAAGCTAAGCCTGCCCCTCCTGCCCCTGTGCACCTTGCCTACCCACCCCAGCTAAGACGCCAGATCCCCAGCACCACAAGCCTGGCAGTGTGCAAGTAGCCCAGACAGGCCACCCCACCCCACAGTGAATCCCGCCCATAGGAGAGGGGAAGAGAAGGCACGCACCAGTCTGACTGTGGACACAGCGGTGGGCTGGGGACAGACATCAGGTCTGACTGCGGCTCCGCCCACCAACTCCAGTTATACACCACAGCACAGGGGAAGTGCCCTGCAGGTCCTCACCACGCCAGGGACTATCCAAAATGACCAAGCGGAAGAATTCCCCTCAGAAGAATCTCCAGGAAATAACAACAGCTAATGAGCTGATCAAAAAGGATTTAAATAATATAACAGAAAGTGAATTTAGAATAATAGTCATAAAATTAATCGCTGGGCTTGAAAACAGTATAGCGGACAGCAGAGAATCTCTTGCTACAGAGATCAAGGGACTAAGGAACAGTCACGAGGAGCTGAAAAACGCTTTAAACGAAATGCATAACAAAATGGAAACCACCACGGCTCGGATTGAAGAGGCAGAGGAGAGAATAGGTGAACTAGAAGATAAAGTTATGGAAAAAGAGGAAGCTGAGAAAAAGAGAGATAAAAAAATCCAGGAATATGAGGGGATTAGAGAACTAAGTGATACACTAAAAAGAAATAATATACGCATAATTGGTATCCCAGAGGAGGAAGAGAGAGGGAAAGGTGCTGAAGGGGTACTTGAAGAAATTATAGCTGAGAACTTCCCTGAACTGGGGAAGGAAAAAGGCATTGAAATCCAAGAGGCACAGAGAACTCCCTTCAGACGTAACTTGAATCGATCTTCTGCACGACATATCATAGTGAAACTGGCAAAATACAAGGATAAAGAGAAAATTCTGAAAGCAGCAAGGGGTAAACGTGCCCTCACATATAAAGGGAGACCTATAAGACTCGTGACTGATCTCTCTTTTGAAACTTGGCAGGCCAGAAAGAATTGGCACGAGATTTTCAGGGTGCTAGACAGAAAAAATATGCAGCCGAGAATCCTTTATCCAGCAAGTCTGTCATTTAGAATAGAAGGAGAGATAAAGGTCTTCCCAAACAAACAAAAACTGAAGGAATTTGTCACCACTAAACCAGCCCTACAAGAGATCCTAAGGGGGACCCTGTGAGACAAAGTACCAGAGACATCACTACAAGCATAAAACATACAGACATCACAATGACTCTAAACCCATACCTTTCTATAATAACACTGAATGTAAATGGATTAAATGCGCCAACCAAAAGACATAGGGTATCAGAATGGATAAAAAAACAAGACCCATCTATTTGCTGTCTACAAGAGACTCATTTTAGACCTGAGGACACCTTTAGATTGAGAGTGAGGGGATGGAGATCTATTTATCATGCTACTGGAAGCCAAAAGAAAGCTGGAGTAGCCATACTTATATCAGACAAACTAGACTTTAAATTAAAGGCTGTAACAAGAGATGAAGAAGGACATTATATAATAGTGACAGGGTCTATCCATCAGGAAGAGCTAACAATTATAAATGTCTATGCGCCGAATACCGGAGCGCCCAAATATATAAAACAATTACTCATAAACATAAGCAACCTTATTGATAAGAATGTGGTAATTGCAGGGGACTTTAACACCCCACTTACAGAAATGGATAGATCATCTAGACACACGGTCAATAAAGAAACAAGGGCCCTGAATGAGACATTGGATCAGATGGACTTGACAGATCTATTTAGAACTCTGCATCCCAAAGCAACAGAATATACTTTCTTCTCGAGTGCACATGGAACATTCTCCAAGATAGATCATATACTGGGTCACAAAACAGCCCTTCATAAGTTTACAAGAATTGAAATCATACCATGCATACTTTCAGACCACAATGCTATGAAGCTTGAAATCAACCACAGAAAAAAGTCTGGAAAACCTCCAAAAGCATGGAGGTTAAAGAACACCCTACTAACGAATGAGTGGGTCAACCAGGCAATTAGAGAAGAAATTAAAAAATATATGGAAACAAACGAAAATGAAAATACAACAATCCAAACGCTGTGGGACGCAGCAAAGGCAGTCCTGAGAGGAAAATACATTGCAATCCAGGCCTATCTCAAGAAACAAGAAAAATCCCAAATACAAAATCTAACAGCACACCTAAAGGAACTAGAAGCAGAACAGCAAAGGCAGCCTAAACCCAGCAGAAGAAGAGAAATAATAAAGATCAGAGCAGAAATAAACAATATAGAATCTAAAAAAACTGTAGAGCAGATCAATGAAACCAAGAGTTGGTTTTTTGAAAAAATAAACAAAATTGACAAACCTCTAGCCAGGCTTCTCAAAAAGAAAAGGGAGATGACCCAAATAGATAAAATCATGAATGAAAATGGAATTATTACAACCAATCCCTCAGAGATACAAACAATTATCAGGGAATACTATGAAAAATTATATGCCAACAAATTGGACAACCTGGAAGAAATGGACAAATTCCTGAACACCCACACTCTTCCAAAACTCAATCAGGAGGAAATAGAAAGCTTGAACAGACCCATCACCAGCGAAGAAATTGAATCGGTTATCAAAAATCTCCCAACAAATAAGAGTCCAGGACCAGATGGCTTCCCAGGGGAGTTCTACCAGACGTTTAAAGCAGAGATAGTACCTATCCTTCTCAAGCTATTCCAAGAAATAGAAAGGGAAGGAAAACTTCCAGACTCATTCTATGAAGCCAGTATTACTTTGATTCCTAAACCAGACAGAGACCCAGTAAAAAAAGAGAACTACAGGCCAATATCCCTGATGAATATGGATGCAAAAATTCTCAATAAGATACTAGCAAATCGAATTCAACGGCATATAAAAAGAATTATTCACCATGATCAAGTGGGATTCATTCCTGGGATGCAGGGCTGGTTCAACATTCGCAAATCAATCAACGTGATACATCACATTAACAAAAAAAAAGAGAAGAACCATATGATCCTGTCAATCGATGCAGAAAAGGCCTTTGACAAAATCCAGCACCCTTTCTTAATAAAAACTCTTGAGAAAGTCGGGATAGAAGGAACATACTTAAAGATCATAAAAGCCATTTATGAAAAGCCCACAGCTAACATCATCCTCAACGGGGAAAAACTGAGAGCTTTTTCCCTGAGATCAGGAACACGACAGGGATACCCACTCTCACCGCTGTTGTTTAACATAGTGCTGGAAGTTCTAGCAACAGCAATCAGACAACAAAAGGAAATCAAAGGCATCAAAATTGGCAACGATGAAGTCAAGCTTTCGCTCTTTGCAGATGACATGATATTATATATGGAAAATCCGATAGACTCCACCAAAAGTCTGCTAGAACTGATACATGAATTCAGCAAAGTTGCAGGATACAAAATCAATGTACAGAAATCAGTTGCATTTTTATACACTAACAATGAAGCAACAGAAAGACAAATAAAGAAACTGATCCCATTCACAATTGCACCAAGAAGCATAAAATACCTAGGAATCAATCTAACCAAAGATGTAAAGGATCTGTATGCTGAAAACTATAGAAAGCTTATGAAGGTAATTGAAGAAGATTTAAAGAAATGGAAAGACATTCCCTGCTCATGGATTGGAAGAATAAATATTATCAAAATGTCAATACTACCCAAAGCTATCTACACATTCAATGCAATCCCAATCAAAATTGCACCAGCATTCTTCTCGAAACTAGAACAAGCAATCCTAAAATTCATATGGAACCACAAAAGGCCCCGAATAGCCAAAGTAATTTTGAAGAAGAAGACCAAAGCAGGAGGCATCACAATCCCAGACTTTAGCCTCTACTACAAAGCTGTCATCATCAAGACAGCATGGTATTGGCACAAAAACAGACACATAGACCAATGGAATAGAATAGAAACCCCAGAACTAGACCCACAAACGTATGGCCAACTCATCTTTGACAAAGCAGGAAAGAACATCCAATGGAAAAAAGACAGTCTCTTTAACAAATGGTGCTGGGAGAACTGGACAGCAACATGCAGAAGGTTGAAACTAGACCACTTTCTCACACCATTCACAAAAATAAACTCAAAATGGATAAAGGACCTGAATGTGAGACAGGAAACCATCAAAACCTTAGAGGAGAAAGCAGGAAAAGACTTCTCTGACCTCAGCCGTAGCAATCTCTTACTCGACACATCCCCAAAGGCAAGGGAATTAAAAGCAAAAGTGAATTACTGGGACCTTATGAAGATAAAAAGCTTCTGCACAGCAAAGGAAACAACCAACAAAACTAAAAGGCAACCAACGGAATGGGAAAAGATATTTGCAAATGACACATCGGACAAAGGGCTAGTATCCAAAATCTATAAAGAGCTCACCAAACTCCACACCCGAAAAGCAAATAACCCAGTGAAGAAATGGGCAGAAAACATGAATAGACACTTCTCTAAAGAAGACATCCGGATGGCCAACAGGCACATGAAAAGATGTTCAGCGTCGCTCCTTATCAGGGAAATACAAATCAAAACCACACTCAGGTATCACCTCACGCCAGTCAGAGTGGCCAAAATGAACAAATCAGGAGACTATAGATGCTGGAGAGGATGTGGAGAAACGGGAACCCTCTTGCACTGTTGGTGGGAATGCAAATTGGTGCAGCCGCTCTGGAAAGCAGTGTGGAGGTTCCTCAGAAAATTAAAAATAGACCTACCCTATGACCCAGCAATAGCACTGCTAGGAATTTATCCAAGGGACACAGGAGTACTGATGCATAGGGGCACTTGTACCCCAATGTTCATAGCAGCACTCTCAACAATAGCCAAATTATGGAAAGAGCCTAAATGTCCATCAACTGATGAATGGATAAAGAAATTGTGGTTTATATACACAATGGAGTACTACGTGGCAATGAGAAAAAATGAAATATGGCCTTTTGTAGCAACGTGGATGGAACTGGAGAGTGTGATGCTAAGTGAAATAAGCCATACAGAGAAAGACAGATACCATATGGTTTCACTCTTATGTGGATCCTGAGAAACTTAAGAGAAACCCATGGGGGAGGGGAAAAAAAAAAAAAAAAAGAGGTTAGAGTGGGAGAGAGCCAAAGCATAAGAGACTGTTGAGAACTGAGAACAAACTAAGGGTTGATGGGGGGTGGGAGGGAGGAGAGGGTGGGTGATGGGTACTGAGGAGGGCACCTTTTGGGATGAGCACTGGGTGTTGTATGGAAACCAATTTGACAATAAATTTCATATAAAAAAAAAAAGAAAATAAAGGGAATATGTATAAAAAAAAAAAAAAAAAAAAGAAACCTTCTATTTTTATGAGGTCCCAATAGTTTATTTTTCCTTTTGTTTCCCTCACCTCAGGAGACATATCTAGGCAAAAGTTGCTATGTCCAGTGTCAAGGAAATTACCCCTGTGTTCTCTTCTAGGATTTTTATGTTTTCAGGTCTCACATTTAGGCCTTTAATCAATTTTGAGTTTATTTTTGTATATGGTGTAAGAAAGTTTCACTTTTTATGTTGCAGTCCAATATTCCCAACACCATTTGTTGAAGAGACTGTGTTTTTCCCATTGGATATTCTTTCGTGCTTTATTGAAGGTTATTGAACATATAATTGTGGGTTTATTTCTGTGTTTACTATTCTGTTCTATTGATCTGTGTTTCTGTTTTCATGTCAGTACCATGCTGTTTTAATTGCTATAGCTTTGTAATATAACTTGAAGTCCAGAACTGTGATGCCTCCAGCTTTACCTTTCTTTTTCAAGCTTGCTTTGGCTATTTGGGGTCTTTGTGATTCCATAAAAAAAAATTAGGATTATTTGTTCTAGTTCTGTGAAAAATGCTGTTGGTATTTTGATAGGGATTGCATTAAATGTGTAGATTGCTTTGGGTACTATAGATATTTTAACCATATTTGTTCTTCCAACCCATGAGCATGGAATGTTTTTCCATTTGTTTGTATAGTCTTCAATTTCTTTCATCAGTGTTTTACACTTTTCAGAGTACAGGTCTTTTACCTCTTTGGGTAGTTTTATTCCTAGGTATCTTATTATTTTTGGTGCAATTGTAAATGGGATCGATTTCTTGATGTCTCTTCCTGCTGCTTCATTATTGGTGTATAGAAATACAACAGATTTCTGTACATTGATTTTGTATACTGTGACTTTACTGAATTTGTATATGAGTTTTAGCAGTTTTTTGATGGAGTGTTTTGGGTTTTCTACCTACAGTATCGTGTCATCTGCAAACAGTAAAAGTTTTACTTCTTCTTTACAAATTTGGATGCCTTGTCTGATTGCTGTGGCTAGGACATTCAGTACAATGTTGAATAAAAGTAGTGACAATAGACATTATTCTCTTGTTTCTGGCCTTGGGGGAAAAGCTGTTTTTCTCCATTAAGGATGATGTTAGCTGTGGGCTTTTCATATATGGCCTTTATTATGTTGATGTATGTTCCCTGTAAACCTACTTTGTTGAGGGTTTTTATCATGAGTAGGTGTTGTACTTTGTCAAATGCTTTTTCAGCATCTGTTGAAATGATCATATGATTCTTATCCTTTCTCTTGTTGAGTGATGTATTATGTTGATTGATTTGCGAATATTGAACCACTCTTGCAACCCAGGAATAAATACATTTTAGTTTTGTTGAATGTTTCCTTTGCTGTGCAGAGGATTTTTATCTTGATGAGGTCTCCGTAGTTCATTTTTGCTTTTGTTTCCCTTGCCTCTGGAGACATGTCTAGTAAGAAGTTGCTGTGGCCAAGGTAAAAGAGGTTATTGCCTGTTTTCTTCTAGGATTTTGATGGTTTCCTGTCTTACATTTAGATCTTTCATCTATTTTGAGTTTATTTTTGTGTATTGTGTGAAAAATTGGTCCAGGGTCATTCTTTTATGTGTCACTGTGCGGTTTTCCCAACACCGTTTGTTGAAGAAACTGACTTTTTTCTTTAAAAAAATTTTTTTTAACGTTTATTTATTTTTGAGACAGGGAGAGACAGAGCATGAACGGGGGAGGGTCAGAGAGAGAGGGAGACACAGAATCTGAAACAGGCTCCAGGCTCTGAGCTGTCAGCACAGAGCCCGACGCGGGGCTCAAACTCACAGAGTGCGAGATCTCTGTGACCTGAGCCGAAGTCGGCCGCTCAACCGACTGAGCCACCCAGGCGCCCCTAAACTGACTTTTTTCTATTGGATACTCTTTTCTGCTTTGTTGATTAATTGGCCATATATTTTTGGGTCCATTTCTGGGTTTTCTGTTCTGTTCCATTGATCTGTGTGTCTGTTTTTGTGCCAGTATCATACTGTCTTGATGATTACATCTTTGTAGTATAGCTTGAAGTCCAGAATTGTGATGCCTCAGCTTTTTATTTTTTTTTCAATGTTACTTTGGCTATTTGGGGGTCTTTTCTGGTTCCATACAAATTTTAGAATTGTTTGTTCTAGTTCTGTGAAGAATGCTAGTATTATTCTGATAGGTATTGCATTGAATGTGTAGATTGCTTTGGGTAGTAGAAACATTTTAATAATATTCTTCCAATCCATGAGCTAGGAATGTTTTCCATTTCTTTGTGTCTTCTTCAGTTTTCTTCATAAGCTTTCTATGGTTTTCAGCATATGAATCTTGTACTCCTTTGGTTAGGTTTATTCCTGGATATCTTTTGGTTTTTGGTACAATTGTAAATGGGATTGATTCCTTGATTTCTCTTTCTGTAGCTTCATTACTGGTGTGCAGAAATGCAACCAATGACTGTACGTTAATTTTATATCCTGCAACTTTGCTGAATTAATGTATCTGTTCTAGCAGTTTTTTGGTGGAGTTTTCTGGGTTTTCCACATAAAGTATTATGCATGTCATCTGCGAAGAGTGAAAGTTTGACTTCTTCTTTGCCAATTTGTATGCCTTTTATTTCTTTTTGTTGTCTGATTGCTGAGGCTAGAACTTCCAGTACTATGTTGAACAACAGTGGTGAGAGTGTATATCCCTGTCATGTTCCTGACCTTAGGGGAAAAACTCTCAGTTTTTCCCCATAGGTTGATATTAGCTGTGGATCTTTCACATATGGTCTTTTTTTTTTTTTTAATTTTTTTTTTCAACGTTTATTTATTTTTGGGACAGAGAGAGACAGAGCATGAACGGGGGAGGGGCAGAGAGAGAGGGAGACACAGAATCGGAAACAGGCTCCAGGCTCCGAGCCATCAGCCCAGAGCCTGACGCGGGGCTCGAACTCACGGACCGCGAGATCGTGACCTGGCTGAAGTCGGACGCTTAACCGACTGCGCCACCCAGGCGCCCCAACACATATGGTCTTTATGATGTTGAGGCATGTTCCTTTTATCTCTACTTTATTGAGTTTTTTTTTTATCAAGAAAGGATGCTGTATTTTGTCAAATGCTTTTTTTTCTGCATCTATTGAGTGGATTGTATGGTTCTTATCCTTTCTTTTATTAATGTGGTGTATCACATTGATTGATTTGCAAATTTTGAACCAGCCTGTCAGCCCAGGAATAAATTCCACTTGATCATGGGGAATAATTCTTTTAACTGCTGTTGAATTCGATTTGCTAGTATCTTGTTGATAATTTTTGCATCCAGGTTCATCAGGGATATTGGCCTGTAATTCTTCTTTTTAGGGGGTCTTTGTTTGGTTTTGGAATCAAGGTAATGCTGGCTTCATAGAGTGAGTTTGGGAGGTTTCCTTCCATTTCTGTTTTTTGGAACAGTTTGAGAAGAACAGGTATTAAGTCTTCTTTAAATGGTAAAATTCCTCTGGGTATTTGTCTGGCCTAGGACTCTTGTTTGTTGGGAGATATTTGATAACTGATTTAATTTCTTTGATGGTTATTGGTCTGTTCAAATTTTATATTTCTTGTTTCAGTTTTGGTAGTGTGTGAGTTTCTAGGAATTTTTCCATTTCTTCTAGATTGCCCAGGTTTTGGCATATAATTTTTCATAATATTCTCTTGTAATTGTTTGTATTTCTTTGATGTTGGTTTTGATCTCTCCTCTTTCGTTTGTGATATTTATCTATTTGGGCCCTCTCTTTTTTTCTTTTTGATAAGTCTGGCTAGGGGCTTATCAATTTTGTTTATTCTTTCAAAGAACCAGCATTTAGTTTCATTGATCTGTTCTACTGGGTTTTTGTTTGTTTGTTTGTTTCTATATCATTTATTTCTGCTCTAATCTTTATTATTTTCCTTCTTTTGCTGGCTTTAAGCTTTATTTGCTGCTCCTTTTCTAACTCCTTTAGGTGTAAGGTTACATTGTGTGTTTATTTTCTTCTTCTTTGGATAGGACTGAATTGCAATGTACTTCCCTCTTAGGACTGCCTTTGCTATATCCCAAAGGGTTTGGACTGTCATGTTTTCATTTATCATTTGCTCTAATATTTATTATTTTCTTCCTTCTGCTGGTGTTAGGTTTTGTTTGTTGTTCTTTTTCTAACTGCCTTGGGTGTAAAGTTAGTTCATTTGAGATTTTTCTTGCTTCTTGAGGTACACATGTAATGCTATAAACTCTTTTAGGACTGCTTTTGCTGTATCCCAAAAGTTTTGGACCACTTTGTTTTAATTTTCATTTGTTTCCATGTACTTTTTAATTTCTTCTTTTATTTCCTGATTGACCCATTTACTTTTTAGTAGCATGTTATTTAACCTCCATGTATTTGTGGTCTTCCCATATTTTTTCCTGTGATTGATTTCTAGTTCCATAGCATTGTTGTCAGAAAAGGTGCATGGCATGACTTCAACTTTCTTCAATTTGTTGAGGCTTGTTTTGTGGCTCAATATATGACCTATTCTGGAGAATGTTCCATGTGTCTTTGAAAAAATGTGTATTCTGCTGTTTTAGGATGGAATGTTCTGAATATATATTTAAACCTACCTGTTCCAGTGTATCATTCAAAGCCATTGTTTCCTTGTTGATTTTCTGTTTAGATGATATGTACTGATGTAAGTAGGGTGTTAAAGTCCTCTAATGTTATTGTATTATTATTATTTAGTTCCTTTATGGTTGTCATTAACTGTTTTATGTGTTTGGGTGCTTTCAAGTTGGGGGCCTAAATATTTACAATTGTTATATCTTCTTGTTGGATTCCCCCCTTTATTACTATGTAGTGTCCTTCTTTGTCTCTTGGTATAGTCTGCTTTAAAGTCTATTGTGTCCAATATAAGTATTCCCACTCTGGATTTTTTTTTTTTTTACATCCATTTGCTTGATAGATGTTTCTCCATCCCCTTACTTTCAATCTGCAGGTGTCTTGGGTCTAAATTGAGCCTCTTGTAGGCAGCATACAAATGGGTCTTGTTTTTTCATTCATTCTGTCTTTTGATTGGAGAGTTTAGTTCATTTACAGTCAGTTATTGATAGTTTTGTATTTGTTGTCATTTTGTTATTTGTTTTGTGGTTGTTTCTGAATATTTTCTCTGACTCTTGACTTTCTTTCATGGTTTGCTGATTTTAGTGATATATTTGGATTTCTTTTTCTTTACTCTTTTTATATTTATTAGTGGTTTTTGATGTATGGTTACTATTATGTTTGTATATAACCTCTTCTGCAAATAGCAGTCTATGTTAAGTTGATGGTTGTTTAAGTTTGAACCTATTCGTTACTCCTCTTCTCTTCACGTTTTAGGTATATATTGTCATATTTTACATGGTTTCATTTTGTGATTTCCTTGACTGATTCTTTTTACAGAAATATTCATTTTTACTGCTTTTGTGTTTCCTTCTTTCATACTGTCTCTTTTGGTTACTCAAAGAGTCCCCTTTAATATTTCTTGAGGGGCTGGTTTAGTGGTCATGAACTCCTTTAGTTTTTGTTTATCTGGGAAACTCTTTTTTCCCCCCTCTATTCTGAATGATAGCCTTGCTGGATAGACTATTCTTGGCTGCAGACTTTTTCCTTTCAATGCTTTGAATATATATCATGCCATTCCCTTCTGACTTGGAAAGTTTCTGCTGAAAAATCCCCTGCTAGCCTTATAGGGTTTCCCTCCTATATTACTATCTTCTTTTGTCTTGCTGCTTTAAAATTTTTTTTCTTATCACTATATTTTGCCAACTTAATTACAATATGTCTTGATGTAGATCTGATTTTGTTGATTTTGTTAGGGGTCTCTGTGCCTCTTGGGTCTGGATATCTGTTTCCTTCCCCAGATCAGTGAAGTCTTCAGCTATTATTTTGTCAAATAAATCTTCTGCCACCTTTTCCTCCTCCTCCTCCTCCTCCTCCTCCTCCTCTTCCTCCTCTTCCCTTCCCCCTCCCCCTTCTTCTTCTTCTTCTTCTTCTTCTTCTTCTTCTTCTTCTTCTTCTTCTCTTGGGACTCCTATAATATGAATGTTATTATGTTATATAAAGTCACTGAGTTCCCTGTCCTTGTTTTGCTTAATTCTTTTTTCTCTCTTGTTCATCTTTATTATTTTTCATTATTCTGTCTTCTAAGTCATTAATTTGTTCCTCTGCTTCTTCCAGTCTGCTGTTCATTCTATCAAGCATATTTCTAAGGTTGTTTATGCACTCTTCATCTCTGATTGTTTCCTTTTTTATCTCTGTGTTAAGAGTCTCACTGATTTCTTCCACTCTTTCCTCAAATCCAGTGAGTATTCTTATAATCATTGCTTTAAATACTCTATCAGACATGTTACTTATATCTGTTTCACTTGGGTCTATGCCCATGGTCTTGTCCTGTTCTTTCATTTGGGATAAATTTCTCTGTCTTCTCATCTTGTCTAAGTCTCTGTGCTTGTTTCTCTGTGTGTGGTGTGAGAAAGTTGTCCAGTTTCATTCTTTTGCATGTTGCTGTCCAGTTTTCCCAACACCATTTGCTGAACAGACTGTATTTTTTCTATTGGGAAGTCTTTTCTGCTTTGTTAAAGATTAGTTGACCATTTAGTTGTGGGCTCATTGCTGACTTTTCTGTTCCATTGATCTATGTGTCTGTTTTTGTGCCAGTACCATACTGTTTTGATTGCTACATCTTTGTAATATAACTTGAAGTCCAGAATTGCAATGCCTCCATGTTTGCTTTTCTTTTTCAAGATTGCTTTGGTAATCTTTTGTGCTTCCATACAAATTTTAGGATTATAAAACTCCAGGCTTTAAGATTTAATGGTTGCCAGAAATCACAAAATTTTGCTCTTCTTGTTTTCCAAGTGAATTGTTGTGGGGATTGTCTTCCCCCCCTGCATTTCCCTGTGTTGTAGTCTGTCTCTTGCTCTTCTCCATGACTTCAGCTCCATCCCACCACAGTGGCTATATTCTACTTCTCTACCAAACTGTGTCTCTGTACATTCTACCTTCTTTGATGTTGCTTGTTCTCTGCCTTTAGTTACGGAGTTTTTTCTGTCATCCTTTAGGTGAATTTCTGAGGTATTTAGGGTGATTTGATAGTTATCTAGTTGTATTCATGGGTTGAGGTTAGCTTAAGGTCCTCCTACTCTGCTTCCATATGCCAGGTCACCTAAATCTATTTGTTTTTAAGTGTGGAAGTAAGTAGGCAAACGACACACACATAGAATGTGTTAGGGAAAGTCAGCTATCTCCTGTTCTTGAGGGTAATCACCTTATGATGAAGAGGTCGTGTAATGCTCTGTAGTGTAGTGTCCCCTGTTCACCAGGGCCTGGCACTTCTGGGAGTGTCTCCAATGTGTGCTGTGTATGCTCTGCCATTTTTTTTCTCAGCCACTTTATCCTTCATGCCAGTCATCTACAGAGGCTCTCTCTGCCTGTTGTGGGCAGTGTTTTGTCTCTGGCCTGAATGTGGCATGTTTTAACTAGATGAGCTCTGGTGTGTTTGTGAAATGAGACCTGTTGTCACCACCACTGGAACTAAGGCATCACAAAACTCCTGGGTTGAATGAGGCAGTGTGAGCAGAGGTTTGGGCTGGTCTTCTGAGAAAGATGGCCTGCCACTCTGGGACTGAGGCAAGTGTGACTGGGAAGGGCAGTTCCTCTAGAGCATTGGGAGATGGGGCTTGGTGTGAGCAAGTTAGGTAGCTTGTGTTGGCACTGTGCTGGTTCCTGCAGGTGGCCCGTGGTTGTGCTGAGGGGTGGGGTAGGAAAATGGCTCTGGCCAGTTCCTTAGTTCCTGGAGGGGTCTCCCTATGAATCATACCTCTCTGGGATGCACTCCAAGTTGAAAAAATCACCTTTCCACTCCATGCCCCAGGTGCCCTTCAGATTGCTGTGTCCATGCTATATGTCCACAGGTTTTACCTACCTTCTCTCCAAGAGCAGTACAATTCTCTTCATACTCTATCCCAGCCAAGCCTATTGACCTTTAAAACTTTAGGCTTCTCCCCGCCCCCAATTTTTATTTAAATCTCACTTAGTTAACATACAATGTAATACTAGTTTCAGGTATAGCATTTGGCAATTCATCACTTACATTAAACACCCAGTGATCATCACAACAAGTGCCCTTCTTTTTTTTATTTTTTTTATTTATTTTTTATTTATTTTTTTAATTTTTTTTTCAACGTTTATTTATTTTTGGGACAGAGAGAGACAGAGCATGAACGGGGGAGGGGCAGAGAGAGAGGGAGACACCGAATCGAAACAGGCTCCAGGCTCTGAGCCATCAGCCCAGAGCCTGACGCGGGGCTCGAACTCCCGGACCGCGAGATCGTGACCTGGCTGAAGTCGGACGCTTGACCGACTGCGCCACCCTGGCGCCCCAACAAGTGCCCTTCTTAATACCCATCACCTATTTAACCTATCCCTCCTGCCCACCACCCCCCCCTTCCAGTAACCCTCAGCTTGTTCTTTATAGTTAAGAGTCTGTTTCCTAGTTTGCCTCCCCACCACCTCTGCCCCATGTTCATCTTCATTTTATTTCTTAAATTTCACATATGAGTGAAATCATATGGTATTTGTCTTTGACTGACTTACTTACACATGTAGAATGCCAGAATCTGATTTTTAAGGTGATCTGCTGATTCTCCAGTATCAGCTTTAATGGTGATAAGCTTACATTTGCTTTTCCTCTGTATGACCTCTGATGTCCATTTCTCAGTTGGTTTTGAATGCCTCATGGGAACTGAGGAGGTGTTATATGTTCATGTATTTGCCTCCCTAAATCCTAACAGGGCACATAGATTTACCTCTACTGTAAAATGAGTCGATATTCTCCCTCACCCCCATGCCGTAAATCCTCTTGGCTGCATATCTGCTGATAGGTTTCAGAGTTGCCACATCATTACATCATTTGTAGATGTACCACAAGAATGCTGTGAGCCATAGCCCTCTTGGCTTTTAGGATACATCAAACTTAGTAAATGGGAATATACATCATCACCCTTGTTATGTGAGTTCTTTTGTGAATGTTTGTACCTGTAAAGGACATGGGCATGGCTGCCTCTCTTGGGACTTTTCTCTTTATACCCAAGAACAGATTTTCATAGCATCAGGATAGCCCTATGCTCATTTTGTAGTAGGTAGGATTGAAGTATAGAGAAAGTAAAGCTGTATGTTTGCTCACTTAGAAAAAAAGTTTTCTTTCCACTTTGCCTATAAAATTGTGAATTTTTGAATAAGAGGTATATACATTTCAGTGCAATCTTATTCAAGAATTATGTTCTTGAGTAAAATTGTTAGAATATGAATTCACCAATTTATATATAACGATGTTGCCTAATAAAAGCATTCAAAACTGAAGTCAGAATATTAAAGTACTAAATTCATGTGTAATCTATTCAGCTACTGTTTTTTTTCAAATATATCAAAAGAATATTTTTTATTTCCATCTGCATTATTTTGTGCATTTGAGAAAATCTTGTCAAATCTTACATACAGAAATCTTCTTTTGTTAGCCCATTTTGTTTTTTTGTGTGACCTACATTCCAATAAATGTGCCCCAAAGTGTTAAAAGTGAAAACTGGTATTTCTTACATAGTCATCCAACAGAAATCAATATTAACATTAGAAAGTCAGTGGGTGGCTATTGTACATAGTAAATAGATTTAAAATGGGGAAAACAATGAAATCAACTTTAGTATTATTAGTAACTGAGATGGATATTACATGCTTTGGGAACTGTGTTTGTATTACATGTCAAATCCCATTATAAAATATGTCATTAGAATGGAAAGGTTCATAGAAAATAACATGTCCACACCCCTGGCAATTGCCCATTTATTTCAAGCAACATTCAATAAAAAACAGAGACATTTCCACTGTCTTTGGAATTCATTAATAAAATTTGGCTTGTGTTGCCATATACCTCCTGCCAAAGGATTCACATCTAGTGCACATTTTCCTGTGCATTGATCCTAGAACTGTATTCTTCATGATCCCTTTATACATTCCCTTGAATTCCCTCCCAACATTCCTGCTAGACTCTTGAACTAGACCATGGATTTTGCTGCTATTGAAATTTTCAAAATGGTCAAAATTATTTAAGGCAAGCCAGGAATTCTCTAACAGCTTTGCTGAGATTTAATTATTCCAGATGATAAAACATTACCTTCCAGTACATGTTAGGATTGAGTAGCATAATCTGCTGATATCTAAGGAATGTAGCTTGGTAATCACTTTGCCTTAGGGTTTTCAGAGTATTGATTTAGATGGGTAATAGTTCTGATGTCGAATCAGAATCCAATTTTAATGACAATTTCAGCATCTCTGGGAATAAAATGGAATAATATGTGATACAGATGTTGAATTGGACAAATTTCCAATATAAGAAGAAGCATCTAAATAATTCCTGGGAACTAAAACTTCTTTTTGAACATACTGATTTTACATACAAAGGTTGTCACCTCATTTGTAAAGTGCCACAGCTAGAATATGAGGAACTAGATCTCAAAGAGGGAAATACTGCTTGGTGTTCAGATGGTCACAAGTAAGAAAACACTTGAATGACATCAAGGAAAACACTTGAATGTCATTCAAAAAAGCTTGATTTTTAAAATATAATTTATTGTCAGATTGGTTTCCATACAGCACCCAGTGCTTATCCCAATAGGTGCCCTCCTCAATGCCCATCACCCACTTTCCCCTCTCCCCCACCCCCATTAACCCTCAATTTGTTCTCAGTTTTTAAGAGTCTCTTATGGTTTGCCTCCTTCCCTCTCTGTAACTTTTCCCCCCTCCCCCTCCCCCCTGGTCTTCTGTTAAGTTTCTCAGGATCCACATATGAGTGAAAACATATGGTATCTGTCTTTCTCTGCCTGACTTATTTCACTTAGTATAATACTCTCTAGTTCCATCCACATTGCTACAAATGGCCAGATTTCATTCTTTCTCATTGCCAAGTAGTATTCCATTGTATACATAAACCACATCTTCTTTATCCATTCATCAGTTGATGGACATTTGGGTTCTTTCCATAATTTGGCTGTTGTTGAAAGTGCTGCTATAAACATTGGGATACAAGTGCCCCTATGCATCAGCACTCCTGTATCCCTTGGATAAATTCCTAGCAGTGCTGTTGCTGGGTCATAGGGTAGATCTATTTTTAATTTTTTGAAGAACCTCCACACTGTTTTTGAGAGTGGCTGCATCAGTTTGCATTCCCACCAACAGTGCAAGAGGGTTCCCGTTTCTCCACATCCTCTCCAGCATCTATAGTCTCCTGATTTGTTCATATTAGCCACTCTGACCAGAGTGAGGTGATATCTCAGTGTGGTTTGGATTTGTATTTCCCTGATGAGGAGTGACGTTGAGCATCTTCTCATGTGCCTATTGGCCATCTGGATGTCTTCTTTAGAAAAGTGTCTATTCATATCTTCTGCCCATTTCTTCACTGGATTTTTTGTTTTTCAGGTGTGGAATTTGGTGAGTTCTTTATAGATTTTGGATACTAGCCCTGAAAGTCTTGATTTGAAAGAATAGCCAAAGCATGGATATAGATACTGCAGGACAGGAGTTGCACTTTCAACATTAACTACAGGACCTTTCTTGAATGGAGATTACTTTAAAGAGCAGCAACATTTTGGAAAAATAAAAGTATAGACTAAATACTAATTTAGAGTTATTAATTCATTGCATCATTCTCAGCAAAACATTGAATATTTGCTTGTCAAATATGTCTAAAGACTCTTCTGGTAGTGGTATAGAAAGTACAAAGGTATCTGGTAGTTCTAAGTCATTCTCATTGGGAAAAATATGGAAAACAAACAGATGCTTTTTTTGATATTGCTTTTGTGTAATAAGTATGCTTTCATACCATGTTGAGACTGTTTGAATAGATTTTCCTGGGTGGAATAATTCTTTAGCTCAATTCATTAATGTTCCAGCAGAAAAAATGGATAGGAGAGCTAAGAAAGCTGTATTTCCAGGCATCCCTTTGCCCCAGTGTGACATTTTCCATTCTCTGTGGGTGCCCAAGGGTTTGCCCTTTGATTGATTATAGCATGATTTAGTGCTCTTGATATCTACTAAAGTATTGTCCTAGTGTTCTGGTCCACCAAATTAATAGTGGTTTATTGTGTCACTTCTGATATAATAGAGACATTAGGAAGTTGCAATCCTACTTACTTGTTAAAGGTCAATTCAGATGCTTAGCATGAACCTGAAAGTCAAGAATGCAAATCTAACACCCAAAGTCCTTTATTTCCTTCCTGAAGGCTTTCCAGACTGACCCTTGGCAGCTTTGACAGCTCCAAAAAGAGAGAAGGGAAATAACAGCTTCTGTCCTAAGGGTTTGTCTATTTTTTTTTCCAACAAAGATCATATCATGGAAATTCTGCTGGGTAGAGAATCATTCCTTACTAGGCTGTTCATTTGATATTAGCATTTTCTTCTTCCAATAGCACTTTGTGTGACTTCTTTGGATATTTGCCCTACTTTTAATTATTTATTTTTTTAAGTTTATTTATTTACTTTGAGAGAGAAAGTGTGAGCGAGGGAGGGGCAGAGAGAGAGAGGGAGAGAGAAAATCCCAAGCATGCTCCAGGCTGTTAGCACAGAGCCCAAGAGAGGCCTTGATCTCATGAACCATGAGATCATGACCTGAGCCAAAATCAAGAGTTGGATGCTTAACCAATTGAGCCACCCAAGCAGCCCTTCCCCACTTTGAGTTTTCTTGTTTGTAGTTTCACATCTTCCAACTTAATCACTAAACGTTCAGGGCATTAGGTCATTCTCTAGATCTCTCAGAAAACTACAAGAATAACCTTCGTGCAATGTTTCATATGCCAAAGGAGGTAAATCATGTCTTACATATCATAATTTGATTACTTATTAGTGTAGAATTGTTTAGGAGTTCACTGTAGTCCATTAAACCTATTTGTGGATAGATCTGATTTAAAAAATACTTCATTTATACACATTTATATAAATCAGATAGATCTTTGTGCTACTATTACAGATTCCAAAATATAAATCTCAGGCAATTAAGGATGGAGCCTGTCTGTATCTGTTGCTGTGAAGAGCTGCTCTATTTAATGCAGTAGTCATTAGATATATGAGGCTTGTTAAGTGTAAGTTAAATTAAAATAAAAAATTTAGTTCACTGGTTACACTAGCCACTTTTCAAGTTCTCAATAGCCTCATGGGTCTAGTGATTACCATGTTGTACAGTACAGATATAGAATATTAGCATCATCATGGAAAGATTATTGGATAGTACTATTCTAAAGCATATAAGATTATCATATTTTTTACTTTTTTATAAAATGAGGGAAGACTCACACTATAATGCTGTGTTTATGATCTCTAAGGCAAGTGATATGGGTCCCATTTCAAAAATTCTAGGCTTGTAGGTAACCAATAAGAAATCTTTACACAATCATGTAAATTTTACTCTGCATTATTTATCTTATTCTACACTTTAGGAAACACCGAGAGGTCACAGGACTTGTCCCATCATCTTCATGAGGTTATTGAGTGGCTCAAGGTAGAACGAAGGCAGACAGCCTAGGCCACTTAATCTGTGGAGAATCTAGGTGCCAGACACAATAGGGATAAGCATCACAAGTGAAGAAAATCTCAAATAGGCCTCTGGAAAACCCTTCAATACACCTTGAAAGTGTTCTTTGTTACAGACTAAAATAGAAGAGTGTTTATTTCATTTTCGTTTCAAATTGTCCTTGAGACTGAGAGCTTATTCACTTTGTTACCTTCAGTAGACTTGTAGTGACTATAGAATTCATCAACAAGTTATTTAATATGGAAACATTGAAATGTAGGAGATGGTTTTACATTTTTAAACTTGAATGAGGACATTCAGACACTAGGAAAAAATAATTAGTTCAGATCTTAGTAACAGAATAACTGGTTTGATTAGAAATTGAAGCATTTGACATTATGGAACTGGTCTGTACTTGCTCACAAGAGCCCATTGTTAACATTTCATGAATTCTGCAAACTGGTCATTAAAAGCATTCATTATTAAAAGTTAAATTATGTAAACTTATAATTAAATTATATTAAAAGCAAAGGTAAAAAATACTCAAGAATAATTGTTTTGTAATTATTTTACTACATTTTACTATTACCTATGCTCTTGAGGTTATTTATGTTTACTTTGTTGGTAAAGCAGAAATACTATATCATGGTGTGCTATTGCACATTTCCTCCCAATTACCTGTAACTGAAATGGTCTGTCTACTTACAATTTCAACTCCCACTACATTTGGTGCTTTTTTTGGTCAAGGAGTCATGCTATTTAGAGATGAGGAAAAATTGGAGATGCTTTCTGAAGTCTTACATCTGCTGTTTCTTTCTGTAGGTTCTTTTTATCCCCCAATTTTTATTTAAATTCTAGTTTGCTAACATATAGTGTAATATTGACTTAAGCAGTAGGATTTAGTGATTCATCACTTATATATTACATCCAGTGCTCAACACAAGTGCCCTCCTTAATACCCATCACTCATTTCACCCATCCCCATCCCACCTCCCCTCCATCAACCCTCAGTTTGTTCTCTATAGTTTAGAGTCTCTTATGGTTTCCTTCCTTCTTTTTTTCCCCCTTCCCCTATGTTCATCTATTTTGTTTCTTAAGTTCCCCATATTAGTGAAATCATACGGTGTTTGTCTTTCTCGGACTAACTTATTTCACCTAGCATAATACACTCTACCCTCCATTCACATTGTTGCAAATAGCAAGATTTCATTCTTTTTGATGGCTGAGTAATATTCTTATATATATCATGTATTCTTTACCCACTCATCAGTCAATGGATATTTGGGCTCTTTCCATAATTTGGCTATTTTTGATAATACTGCTATAAACATTGGAGTGCATGTGCCCCTTTGAATCAGTATTTTTGTATACTTTGGGTAAATACCTAGTAGTGCAATTGCTGGATCATAGGGTAATTCTATTTTTAACTTTTTGAACAACCTCCATACTGTTCTCCAGAGTGGCTGCACCAGTTTGCATACCCACCAACAGTGCAAAGGGTTCCCTTTTCTCCATATCCTCGCCAACCTCTGTTGTTTCTTGTATTGTTGATTTTAGCCATTCTGACAGGTGTGAGGTAGGTATCTCATCATGGTTTTGATTTGTATTTCAATGATAATGAGTGATGTTGGACATCTTTTCATGTGTCTGTTGGCTATCTGGATGGCTTCTTTGGAAAAATGTCTATTCATGTCTTTTACCCATTTCTTCACTGGATTATTTGTTTTTTGGGTGTTGAGTTTGAGAAGTTCTTTATAAATTTTGGATACTAACTCTTTATCAGATATGTTATTTGTAAATATATTCTCCCATTCTGTAGGCTGCCTTTTAGTTTTGTTGATTGTTTCCTTTGCTGTGCAGAAACTTTTTATGTTGATGAAGTCCCATTGGCTCATTTTTGTCTTTGTTTCCCTTGTCTCTGGAGACATGTCTAATAAGTTGCCATGGCTGAAGTCAAAGAGGTTCCTGTAAGTTCTTAGAAAGCAATGTGAACATTTGAATTGAGTCTCCAAGCATAGAGATGATTCTTGGAGTCAGAGAAAGGGTTAAAGGATGATATTCCATATTGAGGAAATAGAATGGTCATAAAAGTAGAGGAGGAGAAACATGGAACATGTGCAATGTTCAAAAATATTTCTGTAACTCAGATGTCACTTAGATCTTTCCAGCCCTTTTTATAAAATGGGCTAAACACCCTAGTCCATATCTCATAGATGTCCAACAACCTACTTCAATAAGTCTCTGAGGGTTACAGTATCATGGAGATCCAGAATCTGAGCTCTTATTTCTTTTAAATTAGCTGAGTTTAGGGATTTCTCTTTCCAACCTGTGCAAGTTACTCCCTACTTCACAATATGTCATCCAGATGTGGTGCTTAGCCCATTCTCAACAATTCTGCCACAAATAACAACAGTCACATCAAACCTCTGTATGTTCATATGCATGTGTGTATGTGTTAGGTCCTTGCTATGTGAAGTGTGGCCCACAGACTAGCAGAATCAGCCTTGCCTGGGAGTTTGTTAAAAATGTAATATCTCAGGCTTCCACTCAAGCCTAAAGAATTAGAATTTAATTAAATGTACATTAAAGTTTGAGAGCCACTAAAGGTAAATGGTTGTAAGAAGTGGTATGTGTGTATATATATCTATCTTGAAAGGGCTGGGAAGATCTAGATGACATCTGGGTTGCAAAGATCTTTTTGAATATTACACATGTTCTATGTTTCTTTCTCTACTTGTATAACCATGCTGTTTTCTCAATCTGAGATACCATCCTTTAACCCTTTCTCTGACTCCTGGAATTGTCCGTATTTTTGAAGTTTCAATTCAAATGTTCACTTTGCTCTCTTAAGAACTTACAGAAAGAAATGGTGTATATAGGACTCCAGAAAGCATTTCTAATTTTTCCTCATCTCTGTATAGCATGACTCTTTGAAAACACACACACACACACACACACACACACACACACACACACACACACCAGATATAGTGGACGTTGAAATAGCAAATAGACCATTTCAGTTACAGGTAGTTGTATGTGTCCTAATTTAAAAATAAGTTTGCTAAGGGTATTTACATACATAGCTCTGAGTATGGACAATCTTCGAGAAAAGTGAGATAAGTGATAATTGACATTGATATCTCCATTTCATTTTTAAACAAGATGGCCATACCATTAGCCTAAAATATCCTTATGTAGAGAGACAACTTCCCTTTAGTCCCTTTCTCTGAAGTTACTTTAGTAAATTATTCATAGATATAATGATAAGTAGCCAGGGAGAGCATTTGTGTGAATAGCTTTGACCTTGTTTGAATACCAAACCTTGTAAGACTAGGTTGCAGACAGAATTGTTCTAGCTGTGAACAGAGAGCAATCCCATGTCAGGGGATGTGAGAATAGGGAAGGGGGATGAGTAGAAGCAGCACTGGCTACACAGTGAGAAAGGTCAGAATCTAGTACTAGTTCCAGCACTAGATTGCTAGGAGACTTTGCTTCTCTTCCCTGGGTTGCATCCCCTTTTTCAGTCTCTTTTGTGATCAATCAGAGGACTACAGAATTTCCCAGTTCACTAAGAGCCCTCGAGATTACTTGGGGACCTAATGGGATAGCCAGAACTGCTACAGCTCCTCCAAGCTCACACAATATTGAATCCAGCAAATTTTTGTAACTTAGAGGACAATGATTTTGCTCATCTTGCCATTTTCTTAAAACTCTTTCTCTTGAGTACCTACAATACTTTTGTCTGCGCTCAGTTTTATTAGCACTTCTATTCTGTAGACTTCTATTCCATTTATTGGAATAGAGTGGATACATTAGTTGCCTGGATTTGAAACAAATCCTAAATAAAGAGGTTTTTTTTTCTTTTCTCAGTGGTGCTATAACCTGGAATAACCTACTTTCTCTCTTGATAACACTGTTATAGGAAAACTAAGAGTAATTATCAGAGATCAGGAATAATTCTTACTTTTCACAGTAAACTGAAGTTCTTCCTGGGTCTAACCTACCAAAAGTCAAATCCAAGTAAATTATTGTAAGAAAATTTGGTGAAGTTTGTTTTTACTTCCTTCCACCTTTCCACAGGGATATGTCTAATGGTGAACCTTTATCAAATATGTGGTTTCCTCATGTTACGTTTTGCTTTTGTAGTTGTTCTTCAAGGGTCTGACATCCTAAAGTTATTGCCTTGCCTCAAACTTCCCTCTTTCCTCCCCATTTCTCTCTGTATTTTTGTGCTAATACTGGTCCAGTTAGAAAGACTTGACAACAGAATTCACAATAAAATGTTGATGAATGTGATCCTGTTGAGAAAGTTTACATTTCAGGGTTCTTTGATTTAGCCAAAATAAATGAAGACTTATGTTAGAATAATCAAGAGACTGGTTAGCATTCCTGAAATTCAAACCAAACCTCCATTTCTCCTACATCTAGGGGTGGTTCTTGTCCCAAATGAAAATGAAGGACAGCTAGTGTTCAATAGGACAGATGATCAGGAAGGCATGAATCAGAGCACCAAGGAGACTGCTGTTAAGTTTAAGCAGCATTATTTTTCCAACATATTTAGGCTACTGGCACCCACCCAGATCCCATTTACCATGCTAGCATACCCATCCCTCATCTGTGAGTGCCAGCTCCTAAAGACTTATAGTAGCCTCCCTCTCCAGACAGTTTCTCACAAACTAATGGGAAGTACTTCATCCTGGCTGCTATGCCTCTGGGGATAGGAGAGGAGTTGAAGAGAGCAGTGCAGAGACTCCTTGCCTCAAGGTAGGAATAAATCTGTGATATATTCATGCTTCAGAATTCCTATATAAATGAGGCAAAGCTGATCTGCAGCTGAGACTACATCCTTATTTAGTTTTACCATGGCATATCCTGTTTTCTTTACTCCTTTTCTCCTGAAAGTAATCTCTCCATAAATTACTCATACAAGACTTTTCATCTCAGGCTCTGCTTCTAGGGTATTTGGCACTAGGAATAGTCCTAAGAAGTGAACTCTTCAAATAGGATTCTGGAGTTGGGTTAGTCATTGGCCAGGTGGCACTGAAAACCCCAGCCTGGATAGGTGGAGCCTTGGTAGTTCCTGGCATGCTGCAAAAGTACACTTGCTGAGATGTTCGCCTATGGTGAACTGACAGGATATAGATGGAAGGAGGTATACTAACTGATACAGTTTCTGGCATTTGAAAGGCACAAGAAAAAGAGTAGCTCTATTGCCTGTAGAATGGTTTGCTTTTGCTAAATGGCATTTATATATTGAAGGGAGATCATGATAAATTTCCATCTATTAATCAGTAGTTTAAAGCGAGATATGAGTCAGAAATCCTCTAATTTCTATAGATTGAGGGCAGACAAAGCTGATGGCTTGGAACAGGACATAATTGTAAGTGGCAGAAGACTTTAGAGAAAGGTGAATTCTCAGCTTTAAGAAAGTCTCCTAATCCAAAGTCAGAGATCTGATAGGAAAGTGGGAGCCTGAGATGGAAATATCTAAGTAGATGCACTTGGGTACCTTGAAATCTTAGACTTCCCTGAACTCTCTGATTTTTCAGAATTGACCATTATCTTTTAGTGGAAGATAAAGCTCCCTCTCCCCTGCTTAAAGACCATGCAGAAGTCTCAAAGGAGAAAGGCATCTTTGGGAAAATCTTCCTTAGGAGCGGTTCCTATTTCTTCTCCTGCCTACAAGACCCATAACTTCGGTCAAATTTCAACAAAGTTAGACTGGGGAAGTATTAGCCTGCTAAAAAAGAGGTATTGAGTCCTAAAAAATATGCTGGCCTTAGTTAAATGTGTATTGGCAGGATCTAAGAAGAGATGCCTATAAACAGATCCCGAAGCTACTGGGAAGGAATATAAAGCTGGATTAGAGATCATGTATTGATATGAGGCACTTTTCTGCAACACAAGATTTAACATTCTGGCAGTGGTCTGAAGAGACAGTTTTAATGCTCTACTGGGATGGTTCTTAGAAGATTGGAAAAAGCAATGCCATATATCAAATGTCAGCAAACCTTTACTGTAATGGGCCACATAGCAAGTATTTTAGAATTTGAGAGTAATATAACCAATATATAAACAAATGGGTGTGGCCAATAAATTGGGTATTCCAATAAAAATTTACTTACAAAAAAAGGAAGGAGCTGGATCTGGCTCAAGGGCCATAGCTTGCCAACTGCTGCTCTACATTTAATGAGATAGAGGTGCCAACATTTCTGTGGCAGACTATGAAGGAAAGTATTAAGAGGCTCAGAAAGTGGGCATGTTAGAATGGGCTATTACTTAAGACTGGAAAAGCCACCATGTGATTGTATTCCTTGGGAGGTCCTGGAGAAGACTTTACTCATTACAGTAAGAAGTGTGCCAGTAAGGGAGAATTTTTAAGAAGCATTGAGGTGGCTGTGCTCTACACTAGAGCAGAATAGAAGATACTGTTGCAGAACTGAGAATGATAGGATCTGGGAGTAGCCAGGTGGTAGTACTAAACTGACAGAGTAAGGTGGGCATAGTTATCATAATAGGCAGAAGCTTGGAATGGCAGCCAGGGAGGCATTATCCACAGAGATCTATGGAGATTGCTAATATAGCATCATGCTCCTAGGGGCAAGATTTATTGTTTAATATATGTAGCAATCAACACAGATAATAAATATGAGATCAGAAAGCTGAAGGCAACTGCCAGAACATCACAGTTCCTTGCCCAGTTTACATACTGAGGAGATTCTTAGGCATAGAGCCCATCAACTGAAGGAGTAACCAGAAATCCATATAAAAGGACTTAGCGGGGCGCCTGGGTGGCGCAGTCGGTTAAGCGTCCGACTTCAACCAGGTCACGATCTCACGGTCTGTGAGTTCGAGCCCCGCGTCAGGCTCTGGGCTGATGGCTCAGAGCCTGGAGCCTGTTTCCGATTCTGTGTCTCCCTCTCTCTCTGCCCCTCCCCCGTTCATGCTCTGTCTCTCTCTGTCCCAAAAATAAATAAACGTTGAAAAAAAAAAATTAAAAGGACTTAGCAACACCATGAGTATACAGAGCAGTGAGACACCCAGTCCTTCCCTCAAAGACCCTACTGCCACTTATTTGGATAACTGTTTACTTTGGAGAGGGATATACCCTAACATTTCAAGAACTAATGATCTGGGTCTTTGTTGATCCTGATACCTAGGGATGCGGAGTCCCTCAATCGTCTCTTGTTAGAGTAGAAGCATATGGGATCAGGTTAAAAAAAATGAAGTCTTTGTCTATGTCTATTTCAGTGTGTTCACCAGGGTTAGAGATTCACCTAGTGGTCATTACCTCTGTTTTTGAATGCATAATCAGAAGAACATACTTTGTAATCAGCACAACTTTCACATTAATTCCTTGACCTTTAAGAGTAAAAGCTATTGTAGTCAGAGAAGCCAGGTAGTTTTTGAAACTGCCTCCACCCTGTCCACCTTGTCATAGTACATAAAAACAGTATCATTTTTTAAGAGGTCGGTAGATTAAAATTTTAAGAAATGTAGGGGTGGTAATCTTTATCATATCCCCAATTAATTCACCAGTCTGGTTCTTGCAAAAACTGGATGGCTCATGGGAGGATGACAGTGGACTAATTGCAAATTTAACTAACCGCAGCTGCTCTGCCAAATCTGGTATCTTTATGAGATCAGAATAACACAGCCTCTTTATGTGGTATAAAACTATTGAGCTGGCAAGTACATTATTTCAATATCCATAAAGAATGAGAATCAGAAGCAGTTCCTATTCACATGGGATGGACAACAATATATATTTGTGGTCTTATCCCAGGGCTATGTTCATTTTCCTCTCCTTGTCACAATGTAAACTAAAGAGAGCTGGATCATTTGGATATTCTGTAGATTGGTCCACTTTGTTGATGGTATCTTGCTAATTAGATCTGACGAACAAAAAGTAGTAAGTGTATGTCTTGGTAAGACACATGTGCTCGTGAGGGGAAGAGATGAATTCTAAAAAGATTCGGGAGTCTGTCACATTAGTGACATTTTTATAGTTTCCAGTGTTGTGAGACATGCTGGAACATTTTCATTGAATGTAAAGGACGAATTATTGCACCATACACTTCGTAACACTAGGAAAGAAGCATATACCTTGGTAGGTCTGTTTGGGTTTTGGAGGCAGCATATTCTTTAGTTGGGAGTATTGCTTTGACCCATTTTTTGAGCAGGTGAAGGCTGTTTGGAGTGGATCTCAGAGCAATAAAGGACTCTGCAGCAAGTCCAGGCTATGGAACAAGCAGTCCTACCCTTGAGCAATATGGTTTGGCAGACCCTCTGGTGCTAGAGGTATCTCTCCTAGAAAAAAGCACTATCTGGAGCCTCTAGAAAGTCCTAGTAAGGGAATTTAAGCACAGAGTTCTGGAGCAAGGCCATCCATAACAGAATTACCTGCCATTTGAAAATACCTGGATTGCTAGTAGGCTCCAGTAGAAGTTGAGCATCTAATCATGCGATATCAAGTGACCATTCAGAAATAACTTCCCTTTATGAGCGGGATACTGTCAGCCCATCCAGCAATAAGTTTGGGCCCAACAGCAATCCACTGAAAAATGGAAGTGGTAGATCCCATCCCAAGGCTGGGGCTTGAGAAATTCCAAGGAACAAAAGTAAGCTGCATGACACTTACACTCAAGTCACGTATCAGTGTTTCACCAGTGCCTCTCCCTCAGCTCACATCTACAGCCTTTGGGGCTTTCTTACAAATGGCTGATGAGAGGCAAAATCCTGAGTTTGGTTCCCAGATCATTCAACTTGATATGTGGCTGTAAACTAAAAATGAACTGTTGCTCTACTGCATTCACATGCAAGGGTGGGACCGAATGATTGTAGTGAGAGGAAATCCTTCAAATGGGCAGTTATTCAGTGAGTTTAGTGATTTGGCTCAGTCACTTTGTTGGAGTGGAAGCTGGCCTGAGACAAGATATCCCCATACTCATGAGTGATGGGGGGTGGCTTAATGGGTTGGAAATACATAAACTCATGGGCAGTGGTGAATGGTTAGTTGACTGCTCAGGAGCTTGATAGGAGCAAGATTGGAAGCTCAGTGGTAATAATGTCTGGGCAAGAGGCATATGGTTGGAACTTTAGAAAAGGGCACAAAATGTAAGTAACCTTATGCTGCACCTTAATGCAGAAGAGGTGCTAAACAACTAAGTAGACAAGATAGATGTCAGTCTCCTCTGTCCTCAGTCACTTCAGGGATTGTGCAGTGGGCTTCTGAATGGAGTGTCCATAGTTGGAGGCCATAGGAATGGAGGCTTTGAATGGGCCCAACAACATGAGTTCTGTCTCATTCACAAAGGCTGATCAAACTACTGCTATTTCTAATATCCAGTCTATCAGCCACCAAGACCAATGCTGGGTCCCTATTAAAGTGCCATTTCTCAAGGAGACCAAGCAGCTACTTGGGGGAAAGTTTTCATTTTGATATCCCTTTTACCCTAAAAGTGACAATGATGTATTTTGATAAGATTGCCTTGTATTCCAGGGTGGATTGACCTTTTCTGCTTTGGCTAACATCACAACCCACGTGTTGACAAAGTATCTAATCTATTGACATAAGATCTCATATAATATTTCTTTGAACAAAGGAACCAAGTTTATGGCAGTGCAGATGAGATGGTATTCACATGACCATAGTATACATCAGTCCTGCCACAACATCCCCAAACTGGATGGCCTGGTAGTGCAGTGGAATTGCCTCTTCTCAGTTGAGGTATCAACTTGAGGGTGACATCCAGTGTAGATGGGGTACCATCCTTCATGATGTGGTGTTCACATTAAACCAATGGCTATCATATGTTGTTTTATGTGTCTGAGAACCAATGGGTAGAAGTAGAAGTGGCTGTATTCACCATCACTTGTATTGGCCCATTTGGGGAATTTGTGCTTCTCATTCTGAAACTATAAGCCCTGTGGATCTGGTGGTCCTCGTTTTCAGAGGGAGAACTCTTTCTCAAGAAGACATAGTAAAAATCCCTATAAACATTTGTTGAATGGTAATTTGGGGCTTTTCATGCCAGTGGACCAGCAGGCTAAGATTATCGTTACACAATGGTAGGATAATTGACTCTAGTTATCATGAGGAGGTAGGATCACGGAGAATGCTTTTGTCACTAAGTCAATCCATTTTAGCATCTTTTGATTTTATCATATTTGGTTTTAAGTGTAAATGCAACCATAGCACCCCCAGCCTGATAAGGAGATGGTCACTAGGACTTAGATTCTTAGGGATGAGGGCCCACCAAGCAAACTACCTAGCTCAGCACAGATACAGGCTATGAAGGAAGAAATCTGCAATGAGTGGCAGAAGAGGGAGATAAAGAGTATAAGTTACAACCTTGAAATCAACTGCAGCAGTCAGTTGATTGTAGTTTGATCTATTAAACTACATTTGCAGTCTTCCCTGAATTTGTAAGTGCTCTAAATCTTGGAGAAGCTGTGCCTGGAAAGAGTAAACTTAATATGAGAATCAAGTGGCTCTGAGCAGTATAAGGGGTAGACTGTAGTAAATCTTGTTGGTATCCTTAACTTAAGATGTTGTTGGTGCACTTAACTACTAGCTGCTGGGAATTTTGGCTACCTAATGGCTCATAGCTGCCTCCTTCTCTGGAGATTTGCCCTTGACCAAATGGGAACCCTCGTTCATGGGAGATGATTTTCCTCTCCAGAGAACTGACCCAGGGTACAGAAATATGGCTTCCTTGCCTTAAGATTGGACCAATTCTATGGTGCAATTCTTGCTTAGCATTCCCTGTGGGATCAGGCTGAAGTTAGTCACCAACTGAAACTATACCCTTTTTTTTCTTACTTCCTCCCCGCTTTCCCACAACTTTTGCAACGAGAGCCATTACACTGATACGATGACTTATAAATCGCTGAAATGAAAGAAGAAATGAGATCATTGCTCTACCTTGCATGACTTATTTTCCTTCTCCTGATATTTTCTCAATAAATTGTTGCACAAGAATCCTCATCACAGGATCTCTTTCCAGGGAAACTGACCTAAGATAAAGTGTAAAGCAATTTCCAAGAATCTTGGTTGTTACCAATTCTGAACATAATCAGCTATAACCAAAGGATTTCTCAGTAGGGAAAGGTTTGAGCCAAGAGATATCCAAGAGCCAAGAGATATCCCAAAGATATGTATACACACATTCATAGATGCATATGTGTGGGTGCATAAATTACAGATATTTTATGTTTCATTGGGTAAGTAAGTCAAATTCTTACTCCCCAAAATGGTTTGGGACTCTTTACCTTTTAGTAGCCAGGAAAAGTAAAGTTCAAGTTCTAAGTGGTGGGCATGCCTGTTTCAGCGACATGTGGGCACATGTATCTTCTTCTTGGAAAGGAATGTAGGCTGTATGCCTGCATGGGAGTGCCTGGGATGAATGTATGACTCAATCGCATGTCTTGGAAAAGAACCAGTAGGCTCATAGCCTGCTGACTAGAGCACAGGTGAAGTAGTTTTGATTTACAAATGTACTTAGGGAAGATTTTATATTAGGCAATAATTAAGACTTTCAAACTGTGCCTGGGTCTAATTCTTTGAACTTGGATGTAAGTGGACTTTTGCAGTTAGAGATATTACATTAATATAATAATTCTTGAATAGCTGAAATGAAAAGGAGAGATAAGATCACCTGCCCTGTAGACAGAGATGTATGTATACTTTTAAAGTTGTGATGAGAGAAGATACCCAGTGACTTGCAAAACTTAACATCTCAGCAGGAACAAACATGATAGATCAGAAGATCTGAATCTGAAAACTGTCCAAAATAAAAAACCACTTTATTTGCATGCTGCAAGCTTTACTGAAGCCACATGTGTGGTTATTGAAATATTCGATAAATGTCAAAGTGGTTCTGGCCCAACATTTTAGTACATTTGGTTTAGTTTCATTAACTATATAATTTTGAAGTTGGCCTTGTCAGCAGTCTTTCATACGCCAAGAGTACCAAAAGAAAACTTAGACAATTGATTTTATCTGATAATAAAAGTTGCTCAGGCCCTTTTCTATGAAGGCAGGGATGCTTCAAATCCTTTGGGGGATTTAGCCATCAATTTGCTTAGGGCGAGAATAAATGAAAATAATGTCAAAGAAGGGCTGATACGGAGCATAGAAAAGAGGGCTTCACAGAATAGGAGAAAGAAGCCAAGAGCTTGAAGTCTGAACATTTGCTATAGGCAGGTGAAGTCTGCAGCGCAAATACGGAGTTGTGGGTTGCAGTCCTTACAGCTTCCACTCACTAAGGGCCTTATGGAATTTCTTCCAGGTATTTGAAATCTCTTCAATAGCATTCCCTCCAAGTTCAGCTGTATGTAGTTGCCCTGTTATTCCTTCCTGCTTGACTGTTTATCACAAACTTGACCAAGAAAATATCACTCAGGAAGATTGCTGAGTGGCAGGCTATCCATTTAAATTGCAAGACAACTCAGCACAGACCCTGTCTTTAGAGTCATCCAGGATGGGTTGGAAATTTGCAACCTGAACAGGATCTGATCTAGGCACGTGATAAGATGACATCAAAAGACTTGGCGCTCAGGTCTATGGAAGCACCTAGGATGGATACTTCTCCAAACTCAGAATACTCTTGAGAGCTAGCAAATCTGGACTGGAAATTACAATAAGATAACTTCCTATGAAATTTCCGGTACTTTATCTTTCCCATCAGGTCATAAATGTCATGAGAACATAAGCTTTTCTTAGTATATGTAAGTTTGTCCAGTGCCAACTTCGGTCTTGGCCCAAAGCCAAAAACTCAGAATGGGAACATATTAAAAGAAAAAAACACAATTGATCATTTTGGAAGACCCTAGAAAATTCTGTGTCGATTCTGATCTAGAAGATGCTGGAGGGGGGAAGGGGGACAGTTCTTATTTTTGTAAGCTAGTTCTCTCATCCAGGTCGTAGTTCTGATGGATATCTGGCTGAAGGTGACTACGGGAGTCATCCGTCTGCTGAGAAGCAGCTGTTTCAAGTGAACAATGTTGGACAGTATTATTCTAATAGAAGAATCTCAACTGGTACATCAGATAAATTAGATTTGCAAATCTTTCATCATGTATACACAGACAGTCAAAAAGTTTCCAGCTGAAGATTTAAGTTGTATTCTGGAATATGAGGAACTACTGGGCTTGGAGTATGGAACATACAGGAATAAAAAGACAGGGTAAGATTGTGAAGGTGTAGTGTTGTATTGCAAAGCATACAGATAGATGGGCTGTGAATGGGAAGGTTGTGGTGGTGAGGGGACCAAGTGTGGAAAGAAGTCTCAGACTCCCGATTTCCAGTCTCTTGGATATTGGCATCCATTGACATCTTCCTTTATGGCTTTTAACTTTTTTTAAAGTCTCCAAAAGAGGTAGAAAAGAGGTCTGTAGATATGCGGGTAGTAAGCACCCTTTAATTGATTAATTAACCCCTCATTTCATCTACCAGAAACTCCAGGTAAGATAACTGTACACCAAGGGCAACTTTTTATTTAAAAAATAAAAATGAGTTTTACTTTTCTCTATAGAATACTGTAAAATTCTAGGGCCTAACTGCTTATTGATTTCATCTTTCAGCATCCTTTTACTGAGTGCTTATTCTCAGACACTGCGGTAAGCTTGGGGGTGACAAATATGAATTTGCCAGCAGAACAGAGTTGGCCTCATGTGTGTGCAGCCTGTGTAGTGGCACAAGTGGCCCCTGTTCTCAGAAGGCCCAATGCTTGACTTAATCTCAGGTGTCACTGTCTTGAAATTTCTGAAGATTTTTGAACAAAGGGCTCTGTATTTTCATTTGCACTGGGTCTTCAAATTATGTAGCTTGTCCTGCCTCTGAGGCTTGTTTGAGGAAAAAAACTTTTAAATAAACAACTACATTACAGAAATATCTCATACAATGTGATAATGTAAAGAGAAAAAAAAGCAACAAGCATATGCCAAGTGCTGTGTTGTGAATCCCAGAAGACAGTATATTTATATGTGCTTGTGGGAGGTCATAGGTTTTAATTTAGGATGTATTATTTTGGTGAGAATTTTAATACAGATTTATACCTTGTAACTGTTTCCATTTTGCCAAGACTATGCAAAGTTGTATGAATTTGTACGATTGGTCTAGCAAAGCCCATATAGCACAAAGAGACAGAGAGTATGATTTGTTAAATAACTGTACTTCTAACTTGCCACAGGCTATTCATACTTCCCATTGCATATCATAGTGGCACAAGCCTTGAGTAGAGGGAGCAGAGAATGTGATAGAAAGGACTGTGTGTGTGTATGTGTGTTTGTGTGTGTGTGAATGAATGTACATGCAAGCATTTCAGCTGAGGACAGGCAGACAGACATTTGGTTATTAATTGTTTTGCTTTAAGTTGGTAATAAGTGCATTTTAGTAATCTCACATGACTGGATTTTCAGAGGAAACTGCTAAGGGTAAGTGAAGGTAGAGATTTGATGCAGATAAAGATCTGTATCTAGAAACAGAAATTTAGGATAGACAAGGATGAAGATAAAAAGAAACTAAAAATAATGATGTTACCATATATATTATATATATGTATATATTATACATATAATATAGTTGTATAGTAATTCCATGTTTTATATTCTAATTTATTTCTTTGGCAAGTTAACAACAATTTCCCTTTGTCTTTTCATCAAGTGGGTTTTTTTCTTTTTTCTTTTTTTTAAGGAAGCAGTTTAAATGTCAGAGTGAGAATTGGAATACCAAAAATTTCCATTCTCTTCTAAAATGTTTTTTGAAGCTGTAGGCATATAGATTGTCTTTAAAGATTTTTTTACTACATGATGTGAGCAATTATTAAATGTTTTTTTTTTTATCATAGGAGTTTCTCTTTCACCCAACATTGTCTCTCCTTAAAAACTGAGCTTTCCTGCTCTTTATCCTCTCAAAAAAAAAAAAAAAAATACAGCTACCCTCAAATGCCAAATGGAAGGATTTCCATGTCATTCAGAAAATAGTGACGGTGCGTTTTGTTTTCGTTTAAGAGGATTGAGTTTTCACCAAGCTATAGTCTGCACATCTAGAATCATGCGTGGTGAAAGGAGGAAATACTGGATGTTGAGAGAGTAGCCAACTGAGAGGGAAAGGCAGAGGGGCCTTGATAATAATTTAATATGATATGACTCTTCAGTTTTAGTAACGCTTATGATAAAATGGGCATTTTAACAAGTTAAAGCAACATTTGTAGATATAAGTTAAGAAGGGAGATGTTTTCTAATTTGAAAAGATAGGTGCACCTGTATGTTCAGTGCAACATTATTTACAATAGCCAAGTTATAGAAGCAAGCCAAGTGTATATCTATGCATGAATGAAGAAGTTGCACACACACACACACACACACACACACACACACACACACACTGGAATATTACTCAGCTATTAAAAAGAATGAAATCTTGCCATTTGCAACAACAGGGATGGACCTAGAGGGTATAATACTAAGTAAAATAAGTCAGTCAGAGAAAGACAAATACCAGATGATTTCACTCAAATGTAGAATTTAAGAAACAAAACACACAAAGAAGAAAAGAGATAAACCAAGAAACAAACTCTTAAATAGAGAGAACAAACTGATGGTTACCAGAGGAGAGGTGATTGGGGAGATGGATGAAATAGGTGATGGGGATTAAGGAGTGCACTCATCATGATGAGCACTGAGTATTATATGGAATTGTTTAATCACTATATTGTATACCTGAAGCTAATACAACGCTGTATTTTAACTATTCTGGAATTAAAAAAAAAATTTAAAAAGTAGCAGAAGAAAGGAGATGTCTGCAGAGATAAAAAGTTTTGAGGAGGGGCACCTGGGTGGCGCAGTCGGTTAAGCGTCCGACTTCAGCCAGGTCACGATCTCGTGCTCCGTGAGTTCGAGCCCCGCGTCGGGCTCTGGGCTGATGGCTCAGAGCCTGGAGCCTGTTTCCGATTCTGTGTCTCCCTCTCTCTCTGCCCCTCCCCCATTCATGCTCTGTCTCTCTCTGTCCCCAAAATAAATAAACGTTGAAAAAAAAAATTAAAAAAAAAAAAAGTTTTGAGGAAAGGAACACATTGACAAAAAATTTCCTAAAAAATCCAACAAGATAAAGCCTACAGAATGTTGTTACCTAACATAGAAGTGTGTCTGTGCAGGTGGATTCTTGGAAAATAAAGTAACATGAATAATGCTTACAGTTGTGCATATTATAAAGATGATTGATTAAAGTGTGCATTTATTTTAATAGGCCAGGAGTATCTGTTTCAGTTTCATAGACAAGCGTGTGCAGGTTTGTGGTTTGTGGTTTTAGAACCAAGGTGCCCAGAGGGAGGAGAATATAGCTGGGTTGGTGGCTCTGACCTTTGTTATTATCACCATCATCATCATCATTAGGCAACAAGGACACTGAACATTTTGGGATGCTGAGCCCCACAAGTGTGATCCAAATATCAACTGCCTGGATTCTTCCAGTTCTCCTAGACTATTGAGGTCACCCTGTCCAGCCTCAGTGCCAACTGGGAAACCACAATCTTCAACTACATTTCTTATCTCTCAGATCTGTAAGGATTCCTGGGGTTTTTTGTCTCTCATTATTCATAGTCTCTGCTCTGAATCCTACCTTATGTTACTGCTTCTTTCTTCTTCATACTTGGCCTCATTCTGGACATTGCCCTGATTATTTCAGTTCCCCAAATGGCCAATAACATAACACTGAGCATGTGGCAGACTTTTATTTTGAGGGTACGTGCTGTGGACTGAATGTTTGCCTTCTGCCCAAATTCACAATTTGAAACCCTAATCCCTAATATTATGGTATTTAGAGATGGGGCCCTTAGGAAGTAATGAGATCATGAGGGTAGAGACCTCATGATGGGTTAGTGTCCTTTTGAGAAGAGATAAAAGGGGATTTTCTTTCTTTTTGCATGCACACAACAAGAATAGGCCACATATGGACATAACTAGGAATGAGGCCTCACCAATACTGAATTATGCTAGCATTCTGATCTTAGACTTCCAGCTTCTAGAACCATGAGAAATAAATTTTTGTTATTTTAGTCACCCATTCAATGGTAATTTGTTATAGTATTCCAAACTAGACAGTGATTACATGGTATAACTATAGAGACGAAACAAGAAATAGAATATTAATCATGACCCTTCTAACATTCATTACCAATTTCCTACCTTCATATAATTTTTGCTGTCCATATAACCTCCTTAAGTTTTGGCTGCCTTCATCTTTTTGTCTCTGGTCCCCTTCTATCTTCTAGCCTCCTGCTCACTATTCTAAACTAGACATGTAATTGAGCCTGTTTGTTTTTTTTTTTTAATTTTTTTTTTCAACGTTTATTTATTTTTGGGACAGAGAGAGACAGAGCATGAACGGGCGAGGGGCAGAGAGAGAGGGAGACACAGAATCGGAAACAGGCTCCAGGCTCTGAGCCATCAGCCCAGAGCCCGACGCGGGGCTCGAACTCACAGACCGTGAGATCATGACCTGGTTGAAGTCGGACGCTTAACCGACTGCGCCACCCAGGCGCCCCATAATTGAGCCTGTTTTTAACAGGAAGGACTTTCTACTGTGGATGACTACCATTTCACAGCACAAAATTTTAAAGGAGCTCTGCTAACCTAAAAGACTTTCTACCATGGTGTCTAAAATTTAACAGTAAGGGGAAAAACTAGCAGAAGCTCTGTAATGTTTTTCTTTTAACATGATCAAAACTTTAGACAAGATTCCTTCTTCCCGGTTAAAGCATAGTACATGGAATATTTTGTTCTCCTTCCTTTAGAAGCATAGATTAAACACAAATGATCCTTGTAGTCTTAATGATAATAAAGTGAAACAATTCATTGTAAAGTGATAAATAGGAAAATGTATTCATACAAAAAAACTTTTAGGGGCACCTGGGTCCCTCAGTCGATTAAGCATCTGACTTCTGCTCAGGTCATGATCTCACAGTTTGTGAGTTCGAGCCTTGCATTGGGCTCTGTGCTGACACCTCAGAGCCTGGAGCCTGCTTCAGATTCTGTGTCTCCCTTTCCCTCTGCCCCTCCCGTGCTTGCACTCTGTCTCTCTCTCCCTCAAAATAAATAAACATTAAAAAAAGTTTAAAAAAACTTTAAGTAGCTTGGTGAGTCAGACTGTGTGCTCGAGACTTTCACATGCTCTCTCTCTAATTTTACAACAACCTGATCGTTAGATTTTAGTCATCTAATTTCACATATTGCTAAGCCAGTGAGTGGCATTCAGATAGAGATGCTGACCAGCAGGTCACTAACATTTCAAGTGTGTACTCAGTTTAACAAGTTAATAATCTATTCACTTTCATATACTCTGAAATGATCAGGATTTCAGTAACAGACTCACACTATCTTAATCCACAAAAGGGTAATATATAATCCATAAATCCAAATTTTTAATTTATAATGGCACACATTCATCCCCAATGACCATAACTTTTGTGTACTACATCCTTAAGGACTACTTCTTTCCTCCAGAATCAATGTATTTGAGGGTCAAACTATTAATCAGAAATATATTATTGGAAAATAGAAGGTTTGCTTAGAGATATTTTACCTAAATTCAGAAAACTGTGGTTAGCTATGACTACCCCAATGTCCCTTCCAAGGAGACATTTTTAATGCAGACCACCCTCTTTTCCTTGACACATATTTTCTTAAGATCAGTTAATACTACCGGTTAACACATAATCTAGCCATTAATTCATGGAACTGAGAAAGAGTCCATTCCTCAGACTGCTGGATTGCCCCAAATCATAGTTTGTATACACTACAGAGGAAACGGAAGGCCGAGATTAAATGACTCATTCAGTGTCGCAAGGATAGCAGGTGCTCATTATTTTTGCTTCTGTACCACAGAGGAAGAGCCACTGTTTAAACTAAGAAAGGCTAACAGCATCAAGAGCTATTCTAGGGAAAAAGTGAAATCAATATGAGTGAGTAGGTCCTTGATTTATAAGAGGAATAAAATTATTAATGTGTAATCAGGATACAACATATTGCTAAATATGTATTTACAGCCTGTTCCCTTCTCTCACTCTCATTGGAAGGAAAGATTTTTGCCCTCTGCATCAGATTCTGGACTTTCATTTGGGGTAGAGAACCTTAGTAATGGGCAAAGAAGAGAAAAAGTTTAAAAAGAAATCCAAGAGGCTGAGTTCATTTACATAAGAGCTGGGAGTGAGGGTAGTGAAGTGGAGAGCAAAAAACTTTATGGGCTTTTTGTCAGGGAGGACATATTTTGCTACAAAATGGCAAGTGAGAAGCAAAGAATAGAAGATTCTAGAGCAGCTTCCATAAGGAAGGATTGGGGAACAGAAACTAGGAGTTTAAAAATTATATAGCTTTGTGTTATGAATTAGATTCTCTTTATTAATCTTTTCATAAGGCAAGAAAAGAGTAGAATTATTTTTAATTACACTTGGCTAACTTTACAGGATTGTGTTTCTTTGAGTGAGACACCTTGGCAAGGCTAGGTCACTTGAAGCCCTGGGATTTATTTGGATTACAGTTGGAGGAAAGACACATTGTTCCTGAAAATTCATTTATTTGAAGTAGGGTTGGCTCTGGCTTCATGGGCATTCAGCCAGTGCAGTGGCACAGGACCACATGTTTGCCAACTGTAGTCTGAACTTCTTGATAAATCTATCTCAGAATTTGTGCTAGAGATTTGTTTTGTAAGTGAGGCGCAGTGGGACAATGGAGCATGGGTGTAAAGGTTGGCTAGTTGGAGTCAGTCCATGTCTGGGAGTGGGACATAGTGGCGGCTGTCCTAATACCAGTGATCTGGGGTATTAAATGGCACAGCAGATACAGTTTCCTGCAGTCCTTGGTACAGAGGGTTAAAGATCCTTGGGGTCACTCGTTTGCCCAGAGTTGGGCCAGTGGGAAGGGGAAATGCCTGACTGACTTTCTCTAAGGTGGCTGGTGGGAGGGGTAACCCCTGCTTGGGACCTGAGGCAGCACGTGTGCATGCTCATCATTCCAAGGCTGGATCCTCAGGGCCTGGGGGTAAGGGGAGGGGATGTCTTTTCTCTCCCCACAAGTAATCTTATGGCCTAGAGTACTCCTTTGACTGGCTTTTCCTTTGTGGGCATGCTCTTCCTACTTCTGGACTCCTGTGTCTGACTTGTGTTTGTCTCTTCTGGTCAGTTCAGGGGGCCTATGGGGATGAACCACAGAATACGAACAGGGTAATTTTGGTGATTCCCCACATGAATTAAATACTCTAGTATTTCCATTTAGAACTGGCACTGCATAGGATAGTAACATTCAAGCTAGTAATTTAAAATTTTAATTTTTCTTTACTTAGGATGACATTAAGCAGCAAAAAACCCCCCAAAAACCCCAACATGATAAGTAGGGAGAAATCAGTGGGAAAAGGACAAAGCTTTATATTTTAGTTCCTTTAATGGCATCCCCCTCCTCCCACCCCCCCACTCCCCCCCCTACTTTTTGAGCAGAGGGCTCTATTGTTTGTTGTTGTTGTTGTTTTGTTTTGTTTTCTTTTTACTTTGCCCTGGGACTCACAAATTATGTAGCCAGCTTCTAGGAGGGAAATTTGTAAGACATCATTGCTAGAAGAAGGGAGACAGCTGGCGGAAATAGATTCAGGTTTGAGATGGAAATGCAGTCAAGATGCTTTACTGCTGGAAATGGTGGAATTACTTTCGGTGGATAAAGTGCTGCAGAACACAGGATCCTACTAGAATTCTGTGGTATGGCAGGTTATATCTCAAGCCATGACTTCTACAGTGTATTTATGAAATTTTTCATTTTCTGGGAAATAGGTCATTCCATTAACTGCAGCATGGAGTATTGCTTGAATATAGAAGCCATTTGAATATACTTGCACTTACTGAATTTTCCTGAGACCTTTAATTCTTTATCTAGAATCATAGATACCATATAATTAGGATGGTGTTTGTGAAGTTGTCTAGTCTACTATATTTCCTAGTCCCTCTTGCATCTAAATAGGATCATGTGATTAGTTCTGGCCAATAGAAAACAAGTAAATGAAAATAGGGGTGTCATTTCCTTGGGTGTACTTTCCTTGCTTCTTTACTCTTTTGTGGGTCAGGTGCAGAGATATCCAAGGCTTAGGGAATGGTAGAGCCACAAGATGGAGGAAACCTCAGTTCCCCAATTGACACATGGAAGAAAGCTACCTGGAATATGTTTATTGAACTTGGTCATGTAATGAACCAGTAAATAAACTTCTCTTGTGTCAAGCCTCTAAATTTGGGAGGATTTGTTGTTATATAACATCTAGTTTACTCTAGCAGCTTTCATCAAACTCCATAACAGATTGTATGTAACCTTTAAAAAAATGAATCTATTCTCTAATTTTACAGATGAGGAAATCAAAGTCTTGGTACTTAAGTTACTTTCTCATATAAATGTAAATAGAAGAATCAGAGACAGATACTAGAGCTCCTGTCTTCCAGTCCAGCTCACATTCTACTTTTTGGTGATAAATTCTAAACTTAGTAAATATTTGTCTATGGCATGCTTTTGGAAGCATTATTAGGTAGAGAACTGCGATAGCATTTTTTACTTAAAAATCAGCACTAAATAGTCAATATATATTTTTTCATGTTGTTATATTGAATATTATTCAATTTTGTTAAACATAAAATCAATCTTTTTCTTTTAAATGTAATTTTAAAGTTTCATAAAATTTCAATCTTTTGCTGTGCATATTTAATTTAATTTTTTTATTTTTAAAATATGTTTATTTATTTAATTAGAGAGAGAGAGCACAAGCAGGGGAGGGGCTGAAAGAGAGGGAGACAGAGAATCCCAAGCAGGCTCTGCTTTGTCAGCGCACAGCCCAATGTGGAGCTTGAACTCACAAACTGTGAGATCATGTCCTGAGCTGAAATCAAGAGTCAGATGCTTCATTGAGCTACCCCCTCACACCTGTCAAAATGGCTAAAATTAAAAACTCAGGCAACAACAGATGTTGGCGAGGATGTGGAGAAAGAGGAACCCTTTTGCACTGCTGGTGGGAATGCAAACTGATGCAGCCACTCTGGAAAACAGTATAAAGGTTCCTCAAAAAACTAAAAATAGAACTACCTTATGACCCAGCAATTGCACTACTAGGTATTTATCCAAAGAATACACATGTGCTGTTTCAAAGGGGCACATGCACCTCAATGTTTATAGCAACACTATCAACAACAGCCAAAGTATGGAAAGAGCCCAGACGTCCATCAACCGATGAATGGATAAAGAAGATGTGACATTCATATATAAATGCATGTGCATGCATATATACACATGCATATATATACATATATATTGGAATATTACATGGAAATCGAGAAAGAATGAAATCTTGCCATTTGCAACAACATGGATGGAACTAGAGTGTATTATGCTAAGTGAAATTAGTCAATCAGAGAAAGATAAATATATGACTCCACTCATATGTGGCATTTAAGATACAAAACAGATGAACATAAGGGAAGGGAAGTGAAAATAATACAAAAACAGGGAGGCGGGCAAACCATAAAGAGACTCTTACATACAGACAACAAACTGAGGTTGCTGGAGGGGTTTTGGGTGGGCTAAATGGGCAAGGGGAATTAAGGAGGACACTTATTGGGATGAGCACTGGATGCTGTGCATAGGGGATGAATCACTGGATTCTACTCCTGAAATCATTATTGCACTATATGCTAACTAAGTTGGGTGTAAATTTAAAAAAAAAAGTCAGATGCTCAACCAACTGAGCAACCCAGGCACCCCTATACATGTTTAATTTTAGATGAAAATTAAGACAGAGTTTGATTCACTTATGAGCAATGTTCTTGACGGCAAACTTTATTAGAATGTTCATTAAAATCTCCCAAATAAAAAAGAAATGCCAATTATGAATGTTATAGTTTAAAATTGAATGGCATTTTTGGAGAATGCCAGAGACTTCTATGAACTCTACCACCAAAGACCCTGCTCCATCAAACAAAGGAATCAGATCAAGAAAGAAGAAAGCACAAGAGAAAGAATGTGGAAGTTGTCCCTCTGTGTGAAAATTGAATGGGAAGGGTGAAAATAGTCTGGTGCTTCTAGGTTTTGGGTAAAAATCTTGGTCAAAGAATACTTTTATAGAAAGAAAATGCAATAATAGACTCTAGTATAAGTATTGAAAAAATATTTTGGGTGGAAAATAGTGATATGCGGTGTATGTTGAGAGTGATTCTCCTCTGGGAGGATTAGGAGGATTTCATCTTCTGTGTTAAGTACTTCTGTAATTATAGAATTTTGAGATTTAATAATTGCTTCTGTAAACAACAAACTTTAATTTAGGACAGAGACGTGAATCAGATTATACACTGTGTCCACTCTGCAAGATTTGAGCAAAGTGTTCTAAAAATCTTATATCTCATAGTTAAGAGCAAAGTGTTCTAAAAATCTGTTGTATCTTATAGTTAAGGAAACTGTCAAAGGTGAGGTTTTAAGACATAAACTTGTCGCTTTGAGAAAATTTACACAAAGGCTTCTAGGTAGGTAGGTATGTAGATAGATGGATAGATAGATAGTTGTTAGGATTATGTTTGTGACGTGGACATATCATCATCCCTTTACTCAAATTTCCTTTACTGGTTATTCAGACTCTCTCATAACTATTTTCATAGTTAACACTGGTTTTACTACATTCTTGGAATGAGGGTGGAGATGGAGACAGGAAGGAGAAGTATTAACTGAGAGAGAACATTCTTCAAGGCAGGCCATGATCTGTAGAAATATCTCGGAGGTATCTATCTAAGGCACTCCTGTTCTTAATTTTTGTTGAAACCATGAACACCTCTTTGATGTACTGGGTCTGGTAATACACACCTTCTTCCTTTCCAGCCAGCCATATGAATTTATTTACATCACAAGCCTCTGCCAGAGGCCAGGAAAGAGATCTGTATAGTAATTCCAAACACAGTCAAAAAAGGAAGTGGCTCAGTAGTTTTCATAAAAGTCAATGACACCTATCAAATGGCATTAGAAATATTTAGGAAGGACTATTCACAGTTGCCTCAAACTGACATGATAGTACCTGCCTCAAATCAAATTGAACATCACTGGATGGTTTTTTAAACATTCATCCAAAGTCATGCAGTCAGCAAGACAGTTTCAGCTGCCCAGAAAAACAGATGTTAAGTGGTGAGTGGGCTTTGAAATAGAAGTGAAGTCAAGGGTCTTTTATTGCTTTTGAGTGTTTAAAAAGCAAAACAATTTAAATGAAAAACATTCTTTTATATTGCAGTTTTTACTCATAATCACATTGTGTTGTCTGTGTGTGCGGTCCTATTTATTATAAAAGCTATTTCTACATAGAATTGCTAGTAAAATCAGCTGTATGACATTAGGCCTCTACTTACCTTACTATATTAGAAATAAACTGTTAGTTATAAAAACAAATGTATGCTGGGTAGGCAAGCATAAGATTATTAACTTTTCAATTTATAAATTAAATAATAAACGTGCCTTAATACATCATAAATTGATGTTCCATTTTTTTTTAATTTTCATTTATTTTTGAGACGGAGACAGAGCATGAAAGGGGCAGGGTCAGAGAGAGAGAGGGAGACACAGAATCCGAAGTAGGCTCCAGGCTCTGAGCTGTCAGCACAGAGCCCGACGCAGGGCTCGAACTCACAGACCGTGAGATCATGACCTGAGCGAAGTCGGACACTTAACCGACTGAGCCACCCAGGCGCCCCTGATGTTCCATTTTTTAAAACCAAGTCTTCTTTTTACCTAAAGGAAGATTTTTTTTATTCTCAAAATAACACTCCTCTTTCTGATTTCCTCACTAGTTCTTATGTACTGAATTTAGACATGCTCAGTAATACCAGGGAGCATCTTGCTGTCAAAGCATTTATTTTTGTTCAGTTACATTCTACTAGCAAGTCTTAGGGCACAAGCCTTTAAGAAGCAGTTTGCTTTCACAATCTCTGCCTCTGCAGTGGTTCAGTTGAGCAGCTTAGAGAGTCTTTTATTCATTCTCTCTTGTGTAAATCACCATCATGCCTTCCTAAATGAGACCAGAAGGCTCACTTAGCATTCTTATACCACTTTGGGGTACAGTGACCTTTCCTCATTGCTTGAGGGCAGTCCAACCTCGTGATTAAGATGAGATCTACCAAGAATGTAGGACTGATGTCTTGTTCTAGCACTAGTCAAGGGAGTTTGGCCAACTCATGTGTATATGTGGATGTATGTATGAATACATACTGTATGTATGTATTTGTATCTTTAGAAGACCAATGTGTATTTACATACACACTGTTTCTAAAGGACCAATTAATTTTAATTTTTATTTATTTAAAAACTTTTTTTGATGTTTATTTATTTTTGACAGAGAGACAGAGCATGGGCAAGGGAGGGGCAAAGAGAGAGGGAGACACAGAATCTGAAGCAGGCTTCAGGCCCTGAGCTGTCAACACAAAGCCCGATGCAGGGCTCAAACTCAAGAGCCATGAGATCATGACCTGAGCCGAAGTTGGACAGTCAACTGACTGAGCCACGCAGGTGCCCATGGACCAATTAATTTTTAAATAGTAATGAACATATTCTCCATGAGTACAAATTTCTGAGGTACAATGTAGTCCAATACTGTTTTGGCATGCAAAGCGCTGATAGCCAAAACCCTGTTTATCAAGTCTTAGGCTGTCGCTCACATATTTCAAACTATATTCCATACTTTTTAAAAATGTATTAAGGCAGTTCTTTAAAGACTATATTAATAAGACTTTCTAAACTTTGAAAACAAAAAATTTAAAATAATCAACTGAATATATCCAAATACCCATATATTTGGCCTTAAGCATTAAAATGCCATGATATTTTTTTTTGGAGAACTCTTATCTCAATGTTTGAAGTCAGGGAGCTATGAGTTATGTCAATTATGAAAATAAGCATAGGTTCATAAATGGCATTGACATTGCCCAGGATTTTGTCCAGCATATGCTTAAAGGAATTAGGCAATGCACTTAATGGAAATCAGTGCCATACCTTCAACACATAAAGTAGATTCTCTTAATTACCTAAACATGGGATTTTATATTTGGAGAGGCACAAATTGCTATTGTTACCCATAGATACTGGTATTTTCTTGGACTAATTTCCATTAAACGGTAAATATATGGTGACTTGCCTTACTTTTTTTTTAACTACTGTTTATTACAACTGTGTTCCTCCCTTCATCAAGCTTCATTGGCTCTATCTTCTCTGTTCTAGCATTCAAACTTAGAAAACCAATCATGGTGTATTTCCTCAGGGCCCAAATCTAGGCTCTTTTAAAGAACTTAAGCTGATACATACAGATGGCTAACAGAGACATGAAAAGATGCTTAATATCACTCACCATCAGGGAAATACAAATCAGAACCATGATGAGATACCACCTCACACCTGTCAGAATGGCTAAAATTAACAACACAGGAAACAACAGATGTTGGTGAAGATACAGAGAAAGGGGTACCCTCTTGCACTGTTGGTGGGAGTGCAAACTGGTGCAGCCACTCTGGAAAACAGTATGGAGGATCCTCAAAAAATTAAAAATAGATCCAATTTGACAATAAATTTCATATTTGAAAAAAAAAATAAAAAATGAAGGAAAAAAAAGAAGTTGTGGTTTATATATACAATGGAATACTACTTGGCAATGAGAAAGAATGAAATATGGCCTTTTGTAGCAAAGTGGATGGAACTGGAGAGTGTTATGCTAAGTGAAACAAGTCATACAGAGAAAGACAGATACTATGTTTTTTCACTCTTATGTGGATCTTGAGAAACTTAACAGAAGACCATGGGGGAGGGGAAGGGGGAAAAAAGAGAGAGAGGGAGGCAAACCATAAGAGACTCTTGAAAACTGAAAACAAACTGAGGATTGAAGGGGGGTGGGAGGGAGGGGAAAGTGGGTGATGGGCATTGAGGAGGGCACCTGTTGGGATGAACACTGGTGTTTTATGGAAACCAGTTTGACAATAAATTTCATATTAAAAAAAGAAATATACAATTTGTAATAAAATATTTGGGTCAAATTCTAATTTTTCTACTTCACCCTAGGCAGTGAATCTTCCAGAACTTTAGGTTTTCATCCATAAAATAAATACAGATAAAATACATAAAGATAATCTTGCAATATGTCACAACATGGATGAGCCTTGGACAGCATTATGTAAGTGAAATAAACCAGTAACAGAAGGACAAATACTGAGTGGTTCCACTTACATGAGGTGTGTAAAATGTTCAAACTCATAGAGCAGAGACTGGAGTGATAGTGCCAGAGGCTGAGGGTGGGGGGGGGGGTGTTGCTAATTATAGATACACAGTTTCAGTTATGCAAAATGAGTAAGTTCTAGAGATTTTTGTATACCATAGTGCCTATAGATAACAGTACTGTATTATACACTTAAAAACCTGTTAATGGATCCCATGGTGTCCTTAGCACAATAAAATAAAAATTAAAATAGATTTTAAAAAACCAGTACACTAATACTTGCCTTAGACATAGTGGATACAATTTGGGGTTATGTGCTTAACTTAACTACAAACCAGTAGTTCTAAAATTGCCAGTTGCCCACAGGTGGGCCATGGAAGCCACGTTGCAGTACATGGCCCTAGCTTGATGGTCAAATATGATTGGATCAGGAAAGGATAGCTTTTCAAACTGGGCTGATCAGTTATATTTTCCTGGGATCTTGGAATTAAGACTGAGTAACCATAATTGAGTTGCGCTGGTCATTTGATTACAGGAGAAGTAAACTGGGCGTCTTGATGGTCATTGGACATAATGAAACATATGTACAGAGGGAAGAGCCAGAGATGAAGAATGTAACCCTCAGGTCCTCCTGGCCTTCCCAGGTTCTGGTTCTAGTTGTTTGTGAGGCTGGTTGCCCTTTGGGTTTCATGAGATGATGATGATGATGGTGGTGATGATGATTTTTTTGTTAATGTTTGACATTGGTTTATTTGCTACAAAAAAGCTTGATTATGAGGATAAAATCAGACTTTGTAAAACCATATTGAACCATATATTATCTATGATTATTATTAGAAAATATCTTAATAATTAAGAGGGGGGTGAATATTAGGGAGGACAGTGTAGGAGGTACTCAGGGGCAGTTAGGATCCTGAGTTATATCCTTTTCAATGTGCCATGTAGATAAATAGGTGTTACTTTACTACTTCCAGTCAATTTTGTTTTTAGTTTAGTGATAAAATGAGAAGTGAAAATAAATTTGGCTTTGATGTGGAGGAAAGTAGCCCTGAAAAATTGGGAATTGCCTAATGTAACATTTTTAAGCCAAATGATTTTTGTCTTCTAAATAATTTTGAAGGTGATTTGCAAAAATCTTATAATATAATTAACTGAGAGAATTAGTGGTGATCCTAAATCTTAATATATAAAAACAAATCAACCAATAGAATTGAAATTAGTGATTGAGAAATGGAAGCATAATAGCAATTGTTAACAAATGTACTTTTTTCTTATTTTTTTTTCTTATTTTATCCATGACTTATAAATATATATTTTTTATCAGTTGTTTCCAACCTGAGGGCCAAGAATGCCTGGCCTAAAGACATGGGAGTGCAGAGTAGATTTAGAGAAAATGACCCCTAAATTCATATATACACCAGGCATGATCTATAGGTGTGATAAATACTTTAGTTTGAATGAAAAATAGCAAAAATTTATCAAATTATTACTTAATGAATTATACAATTTAATTCTCACAACAAGTCCAGATATTATCCCATGTTATAAATGATGCATCTAGGACCTAGAGTGATTTGGTAACTTGTTCAGTGTCAAACAGGTAGTTAATGGTAGAACTGATTTGCACCCAGTCAGCATGATTCCCAAGCTCTTAACTACCATAATCCATTACTTCCAGTATAAATATTATTAGGTTGAACCACATGAAATTGCCATTTATCTAGGATGAGAACATGCATATATTAACAATTTCATGATTCAACATTATCTTCTAACTACTTATGTAGTCATGTAAAGCACTTATGTAAAGCACTAACTCATTTAAAAACATAATTGAATTGAATATAGTTTAGCAACATGTAATTTTCCCATAATGCAGAAGTTGAAAATACAGCTAGTGTCTTATGGTTTTAATGTCTTTGGTTTACTTGGGAGGTGACATCTCAGAATGACAAGAGTAAGGGAAAAAGAGCACTTATGTAGAGAAAAAAGAAAAGCAAATCCTAGATTGTAAATTTCTTTCTTTTTATGCTTGTTTATTTTGAGAGAGAGAGAGAGCATGTACATGAGTGCCAGTGGAGGAGGGGCAAAGAGAGAGGGAGACACAGAATCCAAACAGGCTCCAGGCTCTGAGCTGTCAGCACAGAGCTTGATGTGGGGCTCAAACTCACAAGCCATGAGATCATGACCTGAGCCGAAATCAGATACTTAACCGACTGAGCCACCCATGCGCCCTTAGACTGTAAATTTCTGAGCTGGCCACAGCTTAACACACACACACACAAACACGCGCGCGCACACACACACACACACACACACACACACACACACACATACACATACCTAGTTACTCAGGTATACAGGGTATCTCCTTCTGCATACCATACCCAGAACAGTCTGTCAGAGACAAGAAGACAAAGAAGTTCATTTGCTGGTTACTTTCTTTTTCCCAGTCTTGCTGAAGTACCCAAAGGTCAAAGTTCAACATTTCCAGCCTTTCCAGGTTAAGTTATCTGATCTGTACAGGCATATCTCCCTCTCATCATCTGAGTCTGGAAGCTGTGGGAAGAGCCAGAGCTCAATGGGGGTTTGGTCTGACTGGACTATATCTGCTATTGGTTCTGACTCAGTAGGTTGACTGAAGATGGTGCTGACACCTAGTTCTCAACCCGGGGGACCCTAAGATAGCATTAGTCTATAAGGCCAGAGCAGCGACAGCTAAGGCACTCATTCAGCAAGCAGTTGAGGTGCAGAGGGCTGGGTGAACCAAGCAAATCTGGGTAAGCTCATAAATGAGATCTGGCATGGAGAACCTCAATTTTATTTGAAGTTTTGAAGAGTTCCTGTTAATCTAAAAACCTGAAAATCACACAAAAACAGCATCCCTCCCACCCCATTAAAAAAGTTACTTCCTATTTCTTTTCTTGGGTTGCCCTATGATCAGTCATTCCTAAATGAAACCATAAAGTTTTACTATTACGCTTTTAGAATTAATATAAGGAGACCCCCCCCCATTCCTAAAACAATGGCAAACAAATCACTAAACAAAAAACTAGTGTGAAATTTAGGAAAGATTGCTTAAGACCACTTATCTGGTACAAAAAGGGGAGTTACATCCTTAATAAGTATTCAGGGTTCATCTCTATTTGAGAAAAGATGTTTGCACTTTTTAAGGCCCTCCAGTGACCATGACTTTGGCATTTTTTCAGTGATCACAAATTAAGTTTTATTGGAATATAGTCATGTTTATTTGCTTATGTCCCATTTTTCCTTTTGTGTCACAAAGAATTAAGTACTTGCAACAGAGACCATACAACCCACAAGGCCTAAAATATTTCCTATCTGGCTCTTTGCAGGCATAGTTTGCCAACCCATGCTTTAGGTTGCTTGTCTGTATTCTGAAACTCCCCAAAGATTCCCCTGGAAACAACTTTATATACAGCTGCAATCAGTTGCCCAACATAATTTATTTTTTATTATTTATTTATTTATTTATTTATTTATTTATTTATTTATTTGTTTTTAAATATGAAATTTATTGTCAAATTGGTTTCCATACAACACCCAATGCTCATCCCAACAGGTGCCCTCCTCAATACCCATCACACACCCTCCCCTCCCTCCCATCCCCCATCAACCCTCAGTTTGTTCTCAATTTTTAAGAGTCTCTTATGTTTTGGCTTCCTCCTTCTCTAACCTTTGTTTTTATTCCCTTCCCCCTCCCCCATGGTCTTCTGTTAAGTTTCTCAGGATCCACATAAGAGTGAAAACATATGGTATCTGTCTTTCTCTGTATGACTTACTTCACTTAGCATAACACTCTCCAGTTTCATCCACGTTGCTACAAAAGGCCATATTTCATTCTTTCTCATTGCCAAGTAGTATTCCATTTTGTATATAAACCACAATTTCTTTATCCATTCATCAGTTGATGGACATTTGGGCTCTTTCCATAATTTGGCTATTGTTGAAAGTGCTGCTATGAACATTGGGGTACAAGTGCCCCTATGCATCAGTACTCCTGTATCCCTTGGGTAAATTCCTAGCAGTGCTATTGCTGGGTCATAGGGTAGATCTATTTTTAATTTTTTGAGGAACCTCCACACTGTTTACAAGAGTGGCTGCACCAGTTTGCATTCCCCCCAACAGTGCAAGAGGGTTCCCGTTTCTCCACATCCTCTCCAGCATCTATAGTCTCCTGATTTGTTCATTTTAGCCACTCTGACTGGCGTGAGGTGATATCTCAGTGTGGTTTTGATTTGTATTTCCCTGATGAGGAGTGACGTTGAGCATCTTTTCATGTGCCTGTTGGCCATCTGGATGTCTTCCTTAGAGAAGTATCTATTCATGCCTTCTGCCCATTACTTCACTGAACTATTTGTTTTTTGGGTGTGGAGTTTGGTGATCTCTTTATAGATTTTGGATACTAGCCCTTTGTCCAAGATGTCATTTGCAAATATCTTTTCCCATTCTGTTGGTTGCCTTTTAGTTTTGTTGATTGTTTCCTTTGCTGTGCAGAAGCTTTTTATCTTCATGAGGTCTCAATAGTTCATTTCTGCTTTTAATTCCCTTGCCTTTGGGGATGTGTCAAGTAAGAAATTGCTGTGGACGAGGTCAGAGAGGTCTTTTCCTGCTTTCTGCTCTAGGGTTTTGATGGTTTCCTGTCTCACATTCACGTCCTTTTTCCATTTTGAGTTTATTTTTGTGAATGGTGTAAGAAAGTGGTCTAGTTTCATCCTTCTGCATGTTGCTGTCCAATTCTCCCAGCATCATTTGTTAAAGAGATTATCTTTTTTCCATTGGATATTCTTTCCTACTTTGTCATAGGTTAGTTGGCCATACTTTTGTGGGTCTAATTCTGGCGTTTCTATTCTATTCCATTGGTTTCTGTGTCTGTTTTTGTGCCAGTACCATGCTGTCTTGATGATTACAGCTTTGTAGTAGAGGCTAAAGTCTGGGATTGTGATGCCTCCCACTTTGGTCTTCTTCAAAATTACTTTGGCTACTCCAGCTTTCTTTTGATTTCCAGTAGCATGATATATAGTTCTCCATCCCCTCACTTTCAATCTGAAGGTGTCCTCAGGTCTAAAATGAGTCTCTTGTAGACAGCAGATAGATGGGTCTTGTTTTTTTATCCATTCTGATACCCTATGTCTTTGGTTGGAGCACTTTGTCCATTTACATTCAGTGTTATTACTGAAAGATATGAGTTTAGAGTCATTGTGATGTCTGTAGGTTTCATGCTTGTAGTGATGTCTCTGGTACTTGTGGTCCTTGCAACATGTCACTCACAGAATCCCCCTTAGGATCTCTTGTAGGACTCGTTTAGTGGTGATGAGTTCCTTCAGCTTTTGTTTGTTTGGGAAGACCTTTATCTCTCCTTCTATTCTGAATGAGACTTGCTGATAAAGGATTCTCGGCTGCATATTTTTTCTGTTCATCAAATTGAAGATTTCCTTCCATTCCTTTCTGGCCTGCCAAGTTTCAGTAGATAGGTCTTCCACTAGTCTTATGGGTCTCCCTTTATATGTTAGAGTGTGTTTATCCCTAGCTGCTTTCAGAAGTTTCTCTTTATCCTTGTATTTTGCCAGTTTCACTATGATATGTTGTGCAGAAGATTGATTCAAGTTACATCTGAAGGGAGTTCTCTGTGCCTCTTGGATTTCAATGTCTTTTTCCTTCCCCAGATTAGGGAAGTTCTCAGCTATGATTTGTTCAAGTACACTTTCAGCCCCTTTCTCTCTCTTTTCCTCTTCTGGAATTCCTATTATACAGATATTGTTCTGTTTGATTGCATCACTTAGTTCTCTAATTCTCCCCTCATACTCCTGGATTTTTTTAATCTCTCTTTTTCTCAGCTTCCTCTTTTTCCATAATTTTATCTTCTAATTCACCTATTCTCTCCTCTGCCTCTCCAATCCGAGCTGTGGTCACCTCCATTTTATTTTGCACCTCATTTATAGCATTTTTTATCTCCTCCTGACTATTTCTTAGTCACTTTAGTCTATCTGTAGCAATAGATTCTCTGCTGTCCTCTATACTTTTTTCAAGCTCAGCGATTAATTTTCTGACTATTATTCTAAATTTTTGTTCCGTTATATTGCTTCAATCGTTTTTGATCAATTCGTTAGCTGTTGCTACTTCCTGGAGTTTCTTTTGAGGAGAATTTTTCCGTTTTGTCATTTTGGGTAGTCCCTGGGGTGGCATGGAACTGGAGGGCACTTCCCCTGTGCTGTCTGGGGTAACTTGTATTGGTGGGCGGGACTGCAGTCAGACCTGAAGTCTGTCCCCAGCCCACTGCTGGGGCCACATTCAGACTGGTGTGTACCTTATCTTCCCCTCTCCCAGGGGCAGGACTCACTGTGGAGTGGTGTGGCCCCTGTCTGGGCTGCTGCTTTGATAGGATCTGGCATATTAGCCAGGGTGGATCCAGAGGGTGCACAGGGGCAGGAGGGGCAGGCTTAGCTTGCTTTGCTGTAGGTGGTCCCCTGCAGGAGGGGCCCTGCAGCACCGGGAGGGAGGCAGGAAGACCCTTTGGAGGGATGGATCCACAGAAGCATAGCGTTGGGTGTTTGCATGGTGCAAGCAAGTTTGGTGACAGGAACTGGTTCCCTTTGGGATTTCGGCCGGGGGGTGGGAGAGGGAGATGGTGCTGGCAAGTGCCTTTATTCCCCACCCAGCTGAGCTCTGTCTTCCAGAGCTCAACAACTCTCCCTCCCGGTGTCCTCTTGTCCTCCCCACTCTCTGAGAGCAGAGCTGTTGACTTATCACATTCCAGATGTTAAATCCCACTGGCTGTCAGAACTAACACAGTCTGGCCTCTCTGCTTTCGCAAGTCAGACTCGGGGGCTCTGCCTTGTTGGGCAGGCTGTCCCTCCACTGCCCTGGCTCCCTCCCGCCAGTCTGTGTAGCACGCACCGCCTCTCCACCCTTCCTACCCTCTTCCTTGGGCCTCTTGTCTATGCTTGGCTCCAGAGAGTCCATCCTGCTAGCCTTCTGGGGTTTTCTGAGTTATTTAGGCAGATGTGGGTGGAATCTAAGTGATCAGCAGGATGAGGTGACCCCAGCGTCCTCCTACGCCGCCATCTTCTCCCCAACATAATTTTAGAATTTGGCTAAGTTGCAAGACATTACTAATTATTCTTTTTTTCAAATGCTTATTTAAATTCTAGTTAATTAACATAAAGTGCAATATTGGTTTCAGGAGTAGAATTAAGTGATTCATCACTTACATACACTAATTATCTGTTCGTAAAGCTCAAAGTTACATTTGATTTTCTGAAAAGGAGCTGGGACTGCAAACAAAATGCATCCAAGTCCTCCTTTGCTGAAACAAAACTAGTTGAACATGTGTTTCTTTCCACAGATAATTTAGTGCAGTTCAGAGTGAATCTTTTCAATTGTATGTGAGGTCCTAACACCCTCAAAATAAAGACAGCACTTACCATTGGCCAGTTGAGAAGAGTTGGTTACTTCTTGTCTTCCCTGACAAGTTGTCCCACCTCTGGCTTCAAAGGCTAGTCTAAGTCAGCCACCTCCTCTCTAATTTTCTTTTCCCAGACTCTTCCTACCCCTCAACGTCAAATCTGCTTCTCAGAAAATTTCACCAGCTAATCAACAGCCACTGTGCACAGGGAGTGGGAAGGAAAACTAGCAACTATATCATGACTTTGTCTTTTATTCTCATTGGAAAGACAGCGCCTTTCATGACACAGTGCCCCCAAACACTGCTATATGGAATAGATCCTGAGAAGTATTCAGTTCCTCCAGACAGTACTTGGTCACATTTCTATTGTTGTTGGATAAATCCCATTTCAGTACTGGCCGGAACTGACCTTCCGTAGCTGATCCATTCTGAATAGCCCATTGCTTGAGGTGTTAGGATTTCAGCCAAACTGAAAGAAATATAATCCTAGAACACTGTGTATTGCTAATATTTTTCTCTTTAGATAGGTTTTCAAGAGGAGCCTAGGAATGGGAAAATTGAGTGGGGAGGAAGAAACAAGAGAAAGGAGAGTAAAAGGCATTTGCCATAATCCTGTGTTCTGATGTTGCCACTATGGTAGTAACCATATGACAAATGTCAATAGCATTGTTCCTACTGTCCTGCTCAATGATATTACAACAGTCCTTTCTGGTGAACAAACAATAAGATGATGTGTTTGTCTGCCTGAGTAAGGAGACTGCTTGTGAATACAACAGAGCCACTCACTTTTAGAAAAATCTTGCTTGTTCTTTTCTTTTATGAACAAAAATCCTTTTCCTACCTAAGACCCACTACAGAAGACGGGTATGATGGAAAAGGTTCCCACACAGGGGGGCTTTAAGTATCTGGAAACCTCATTTACTTGGCATGAGTCTTTCAAAACTACCAGGTTTTCTAGTTTTAAGACTATTTGTTAACTTTAATTGCAGTTCACTGTGAAGCTGGCTAAAATTCAATAGCTAAAAGGGCTAAAATTCAATAACTAAAAGGTCAAAATACAATTACATAAGGAATGGGCAAGCTAGATCAGTTTGGAATTGGCTCAGGTTTTCATCTTATTCTTTCATGGTCCCAGATTGAGTATCTTTTAAAGTTTAGAGCAGAATATTTAAAAAACATATACATAGGAGGAAAATAAGATTAATTCCTAGTATTGTATGGTGATATGACAAGCGACAGCATGATTTTAAAAAGTTCATAATAAAAACTTGAACAATATGTTATTTCATCTGCAGTTTTTCCCCATCCCCCAGAATTGCACTACTTTTTTGAGGCCTTTTTGGTCCCTTTGTATCAATTTATTTTTGAAACATTAGTATATGGAAATAGCCGCACAGGAAATAACGCACCCAGGTTGAAGAAAAGGCTAAAATATGAACATCTGGCTACAGTTTATTGATTAGCCCATGACAAAAATTAAGCACTAGCAATAGTTTGGGTCATAGAACTAGAGTTTTTTTTTTCTTAAGATTATTTGTTTATTTGAGAGAGAGAGAGCATGCGAGTGGAGGACAGGCAAAGAGAGAGGGAGAGAAAAAATCCCAATCTGCACTGACAGCACAGAGCCCAAAGTGGGGCTTGAACCCACAAACTGGTGAGATCATGACCCAAACTGAAATGAAGATTTGGATGCTTATACGACTGAACCAACCAGGTGCTCCAAAGTACTGAAACTTAAAAATAAAGTGCCAATTGCTTGGCATCATGAATGCAGCATTATTATTATATTTTTAAATACTTAATGCCTGGCCAGTGATCTGGAAAAGAAGAGAAGGTATCCAACTCTGTCATTGCTCTTGAATAAAGCAAGACACAGGAGGTAATTAGTGACCCTTACAAGACAAAATGGAATGTTATCCATTTCCAAAACAGTTCATACTTTCCCAAGACTCACTTCACAACGACCCTGTGACATAGATTGGTCAAGTGTTATTTTCTTCATTTTATACACAGGAAACTGAAATTCCAAGGGAGTACTTAATTTGCCTCAGATTACACAAGAATAAATGGTGTACCGTAAGTTACATAAGGTAATATTTTTTAATGCGGGACTCCAGGGGTAATGGACACAAATGTGAGCCATAGGGCAGGACATGGCCACTTGGGCAAAGCTACACACAAAGCAGAAGTGGAGGTTAAAGGCAGCTATTTATGAATCCTCCTGAATGAGTTGTTTTCCTCTCTTGAAACTAGAACTGCTCATCTGGTGCTCCAAAGTTCTGGCACGTCCATTGCTAAAAAGAGGCATGAAAATGGGAATAGATAATTTATGTGCACTGTGTGTGTGTGTATGTATGTATAGACATGTGTACATATACATACATATATTATATACATTATATGTATATAATATATATAATATATATTCAATAAGCCCATACATACATTTTTGTACATTTTCAATCATCTGCTTTGTGCCAGACATTGTTCTGGGTACCAGGAGTACAGCACTAAACAGTAAAAGAAGAAATAATATTAAAGGAAATACATATTAAATTCATAATAAGATACAACTTTTTTGTCTCTGGCAAAAGAAGTTTCAGATTATAATTAACAAAATCATAATAAACAAGCACATACCACTCATGAAAACATAAAGTGATACCAACGTTTTGGAAAGAATTTTGGTAATATGCATGTAAATCGTTCAAAGTGGTAGCTTTAGAACCAGCAGTTCAGTTTCTTGGAATCCATCCTAAGGACTTAAGGATAGACCCAACTATATTGTATATTTGAAAGTTGCTAAAAGTAGATTTTAAAAGTTTTTATCACAAGAAAAAAATTGGTAGCTGTCTGTGGTGATGGATGTTAACTAAACTTATTGTGTTGATCATTTTACAATGTATACATGTATCAATTCATTATGTTGTACACTTGAACTTAATGCAATTATATCTCAATAAAATTTTAAAAAATGAGGGTGTAGACCAGATCAGGAATTGCATATTGGTGGCCTAAAGGATACCTGAAAACCGCAGATACATTTTGTTTAGGCTATATGTTTGTTTTGGTTTGATTTAGTTTTCCCAGGCAGTAACTTGTATTAAATTACAATTCCTTTAAGAAGGCCAGTATAGATACTACCCAATATAGACTCTTTATTGTTTTATTAAACAAGTCTGATTCACACATTTATGTACTTGCCTAGTTCTTACAGGCTTTTCTGCCCGCAAAAGCACCTCCCTTCCTGCGGCTTCTCTCTCCCCAAGTTCACCTCTCCGTACTGCGTACCTGCTGAATTCTGTGGTTCAGGTTGTGTAGATTGTTGTGTTAATTCCCCAATCAGTTTTCTAGGTGTGAAGAATGGTTTAGTGTTGGTCTGGCTGTATTTCATGGACACAAGACACACAAAAAACTTCCATGCTGTTCCACCATCTTGGCTCCTCCCTATAAATCAATGTCCTTATAGGCTTTTGAGATTGCAAATTGGAGATTAAATTGTCTCTGAGACCAGAGTCAATTATGTTTATTTTTTCCTGGGACTCTATTAAAAAAAAAAAACGTAACTTCTAGGAAGACATAACTTCTAGGAAGTTTGTTATAGCATGGCTTATAAGAGAGGAAAACTATAAACTTGAACATCTAACAATGTTAGTAATAATAAGGATAATGATAATGAGAGTTATCGTGCCATATTTAATGTGTCAACAACACTGTTCTAAGTACTTTATATTATTGCACTTCATACTTTCAGCAATTCTATGTAAGGTAAGAACTATTATCACCTTTATTTTATGGATGAGGAAACTGCAGCATCAAGAAGTGAACTGAACAGAAACCCACGGGGGAGGGGAAGGGAAAAAAAAAAAAAGAGGTTAGAGTGGGAGAGAGCCAAAGCATAAGAGACTCTTAAAAACTGAGAACAAACTGAGAGTTGATGGGGGGTGGGAGGAGGGGAGGGTGGGTGATGGGTATTGAGGAGGGCACCTTTTGGGATGAGCACTGGGTGTTGTATGGAAACCAATTTGACAATAAATTTCATATATTGAAAAAAAAAAAAGAAGTGAACTGATTTGCCCAAAGATTTAAGTAAAGAGTAGGACCAAGATTTGATTCCAGATAGCCTTAGCCTGTCTTCAAAATACCACTTCTTAATTAGTATGCTTAATTCTGATATATTCATAAAATGTAATTCTATTCAGTCATTTAGGAATAGATCTACAACAACATACTTTAAAGTGTTTATAGTAGTTCTCTTGGTGTGTGAAATCATGAGTATTCTTTTATTTTTTTCTCATGTTAATTTTGTAGTAATTGTTTGATATAGGTGTGCAATTTACCTAACTAATGTTTGTTTTGGTTTGATTTAGTTTTCCCAGGCAGTGACTTGTATTAAATTAGAATTCCTTTAAGAAGGCCAGTATAGATACTACCCAATATAGACTCTTTATTGTTTTATTAAACAAGTCTGATTCACACATTTATGTACTTGCCTATATATATACTATATATACTATATACATATATAGTATTTCTGAAATTAGAAATAAAAGTTCTTTAAAGAAGAAAAAGAGCCAAGAGAAGCTTTTGTATTAAAACGACACCAAACACCACCAACAACAACTCAAGCCCGGTTGCCTTTTCTGGCTTCCACTGTGACACACCAATCTTGAGTGTACATAAGCCAAGTGCTAGAGGAGAATTCCCTTACAAAGCATCAAGCCTACTCTTAAACATCCCAAATACTCATATTCTTTTATTCCAACACAAACCATACATTTTGTCACTCCCATGAGCAAAGGTATATGAGTGTCCCAAGTAAAATGAAGAGCATAAACTAAAACACTAACAGTCCCTTACGGAGGAAGAAGCTAGCATTATAACTGTGAAGATTCACTACAAGTCCTCATTTTATTATGATAGACACTAAAGCAACAACCCTATAAGTCATTGTTTCTGAGGTTCTAGCCACTGCATACTGAGGACACTACATTGAAGCTTTGTTTGTTTCTGGAATATTGCTTTATTCAACTCTGGATGTAGTAGATGAATATTAATGTTCTTTGTGGCATCCATGCCATATGGGGAATAATAGACAACCTCAGGAAGACATGATTGGAAGGCCTAGGACATATATATACACGCTCAATTTCTTTAAGACTAAACCTTCTGAATATGGTATATCCTGGACCACTGCTAAACAGCAACATCAGAAAGCAACACCATGGATTTTAGCAAGTAGTAGCTTCCCACACACTCCAAATAAAACAATAAAAAGAAGAAAATTTGAGTCCATCCTGAAGGAATTTGAGCAGAGCGAATTTGAGCTATGTGGTGACATGGAGTGTTACTCTCTACATCACCAATGACAATCTTCTATTGTTCCTGAAACCCCAAACAGCCAAGCGTGACCCTTCCTTGAACTTCTGTGTTTGTTGTATGCCCAAACTACTGTGTGGAAGATCACATCATGGTCACTATGTCAGTGCAGAGTTTGATGATTCCCAAGGCAATTGGTGCTTACTGGAGAACCACTTACTGAGTTTGACAGCTTTGATTTTGGTTGTGCTGTGTTCTTTTGTGCATAAGTAGAAATATCCTGAAAAGTTTCACTTGGGTCACTGGAATACCAAATATATGGGAATTCTGGCAAAGCTATAAAGCGTCTTGATACACTGGCTATTGTTGGTATTTTTGAAAGGTTCAAAATACTAAACCAAACATTCAGAAAATTATCACTGTTCTGGAGTCTATTAAACAAGAGGCAAATTCCCTGAATTTACCAAGTTCAAGGCTCATGACATTTTTCCTGAAATCTTTGGGTGAGATATACTCAGGCTCATTTTCCAGGAATATGTGACCTAGATTATGCCCAATGAACCCATCAGTGTCAGCAGCAAATGGATGTCCAGAGCCAACTTCAGCAAGGAAGATGAGCTGAAGGGAATAACAGAAAGCAATTGTTACCAACTTAGTTACTGAAAAGCAAATTAGATCATCCCAAAGCTGGTGTGCATATCTTAATACTCCAGGGGAGTTCTACTCTAGCTAAACACAAATCAGCCTTGGAAATCTGGCACTGGCAGTGTTTCATCTTGCTTCTATTCCCTTTATCTATACACCTGAGATAGTTACCAGCAAAGTGTGAAAGGTTGGAGACAAAGTACAGTGTTCTTACAAAGAGGGAACATTGTACTCTATGTGTCATGCTTGATAAAACTGTGATGATTGGTGGTTTGGATATGATAGTACTTTTCCAATAGCAGATATTATAATCAAAAGATGAGTAGTGGCATTTCCTTCTCAGGATGCAGGACTCATGAATACCTTCACTTATTTACTTGAAAGCTATTTTTAAAACAGAGAAAAGCAGAATGGTTGAGGACAAATTTCATTAGTTAGGTAAATTGCATTATGCAAGGAGAATTAGGTAAAATGAATAGTCATGGTTCCAAGATCAGGGAAATTGAAGTGTCAACTTAAAAGTCTTAAAAAAATTAATTCAACAATTAAGAATTATGCTATAATTCAGTCACTTTTGAATTTCAGAGATATAAATTAAGTATTTGCTGTAAAAAGTATTGCAATTAGATACAGGAAACGTTTACTTTTAAATAATTTATCACAATAATAACAATCCAAGTGTCCATAGATGAATGAATTGGACAAAATATGTGTTAAATAGAAAATGAAACATTAATTCAGCCACAAAAAAATAAAATACTGCCTTTTGTGACTATATGGATGGACCTTGAAAACATTACACTAATTGAAATAAATCAGAGAAAGACAAATACTATAATATCTCACTTATATGTGGGATCTAAAAAAGTCTCTTATACAAAGAGAGAATAGAATGGTAGTTGCCAGGGGAACAGGGAGATGTCAGTCAAAGCCTATAAACTTCTGGTTATAAGATGAATGGGTTCTGGGGATCTAATGTATAACATAGTAACTATAGTTAATGATACTGTGTTATATAGTTGATGGGTATTAGGGAGGGCACTTGTGATGAGCACTGGGTGTTGTATGTAAGTGATGAATCATTGAATTCTACTCCTGAAACCAATGTTACACTGTATACTAATTAACTAAAATAAAAAAGACCCAAAAATAAATTAAAACGTTGAAAAAAAAATTAAAAAAAAAAAAAAAAAAAAAAGGGGCGCCTGGGTGGCGCAGTCGGTTAAGCGTCCGACTTCAGCCAGGTCACGATCTCGCGGTCCGTGAGTTCGAGCCCCGCGTCAGGCTCCGGGCTGATGGCTCGGAGCCTGGAGCCTGTTTCCGATTCTGTGTCTCCCTCTCTCTCTGCCCCTCCCCCGTTCATGCTCTGTCTCTCTCTGTCCCAAAAATAAATTAAAACGTTGAAAAAAAAAATTAAAAAAAAAAAAAAAAGAGAGAGAAAGTTACCAAGAGACTAGATCTTAAATGTTCTTACCACAAAAAAGAAAGATAATTATGTGAGGTGATGGAGATGCTAACTAATTTTATTGTGGTAATTGTTTTATGACATTTATGTGTATCAAACCATCACATTATACACCTAAATTTACACATTGCTATATGTCAACTATACCTTAATAAAACTAGAGAAACAATAATAAATGTTGTATTTAGGTAGTTAATAAGAAAGTAATCATTAAAATTGAGAGAAATATATCCAAAAAAGGCAAAACTTGATAAACCACATGTAAAGTTTTTACATTAAGAAGTATATATTAAAAATAGGATATGAAGGGGTGCCTGGGTGGCTCAGTTGATTAAGCATCTGGCTCTTGATTTCATCTCAGGTCATGATATCACGATTCATGAGTTAGAGCCCACGTTGGGCTCCATGCTGAGAGTGCAGAGCCTGCTTGGGATTCTCTCTCTTCCCCACTCCCACTCATACTCTCTCTCTCTCTGTTTTTCTCTCTCTCTCTCTCCCTCAAAATAAATAAACTGTAAAAAAATAAAAATAAAATAAAAATAGGAAATTAAGATGTATGTACTTTTGGGTTAGTTGACCCAATTAGCTTTGAAATGCTCAAAAGTTAGCAAAGTGGAAAGTGATACATAAAATGCAAACATTTTATAGACATTAGGACCTATCATAAAGGCAACAAGTATTTTTTTACATCCAAGTTAGCATATAGTGCAACAATGATTTCAGGGGTAGATTCCTTAATGCCCCTTACCCATTTAGTCCATCTCCCCTCTCACAACCCCTCCAGCAACCCTCAGTTTGTTCTCCATATTTATGAGTCTCTTCTGTTTTGTCTCCCTCCCTGTTTTTGTATTCTTTTTGCTTCCCTTCCCTTATGTTCATCTGTTTAGTATCTTCAATTCCTCATATGAGTGAAGTCATGTGATATTTGTCTTTCTCTGACTGACTAATTTCACTTAGCATAATACCCGCTAGTTCCCATCCATGTAGTTGCAAATGGCAAGATTTCATTCTTTTTGATTGTTGAGTAATACCTCATTGTATATATATACCACATCTTCTTTATCCATTTATCTGTTAATGAACATTTGGGCTCTTTCCATGCTTTGGCTGTTGTCGATAGCACTTCTATAAATATTGGGGTGCCTGTGCCCCTTCGAAACAGCACACCTGCATCCCTTGGGTAAATACCTAGTAGTGCAATTGCTGAGTTGTAGGGTAGTTCTATTATTTTTTTGAGGAAACTCCAGACTGTTTTCCAGAGAGGCTGCACCAGCTTGCAATCCTGCCAGAAGTGCAAAAGAGATCCTCTTTCTCTGCATCCTCGCCAATATTTGTTGTTGCCTGAATTGTTAATGTTAGCCATTCTGATTGGTGTGAGGTGGTATCTCAGTGTGGTTTTGATTTGTATTTCCCCGATAATGAGTGATGTTGAGCACTTTTTCACGTGTCTCTTAGCCATCTGTATGTTTTCTTTGGAAAAGTGTCTGTTCGTGTCTTTTGCCCATTTCTTCACTGGATTATTTGTTTTTTGGGTGTTGAGTTTGATAAGTTCTGTATAGATTTTAGATACTAGCCTTTTATCTGATATGTCATTTGCAAATGTCTTCTCCCGTTCTGTCAGTTGCCTTTTAGTTTTGCTGATTCTTTTCTTCTCTGTGCAGAAGCTTTTTATCTTGATGAAGTCACAATAACTCATTTTTGCTTTTGTTTCCCTGGCCTCTGGAGATGTGTCAAGTAAGATGTGCTGAGGACAAACAGGCTGTTCTCTGTTTTCTCCTCTAGGATTTTGATGGCTTCCTGTCTTACGTTTAGGTCTTTCATCCATTTTGAGTTTATTTTTGTGTATGGTGTAAGAAAGTGGTCCAGGTTCATTCTTCTGCATGTTGCTGTCCAGTTTTCTGAGCACCATTTGTTGAAACTGTTTTTATTCCATTGGATATTCTTTCCATTTGTCAGGGATTAGTTGGCCATATGTGTGTGGGTCCATTTCTGGGTTCTCTATTCTGCCCCATTGATCGAAGTGTCTGTTTTTGTGCCAGTACCATACTGTCTTCATGATTACAGCTTTGTAATACATCTTGAAGTCTGGGATTGTGATGCCTCCAGCTTTGGTTTTCTTTTTCGGGATTGGTTTGGCTATTCGGGGTCTTTTCTGGTTCCATAGAAATTTTAGGATTGTTTGTTCTAGCTCTGTGAAGAATGCTGGTGTTATTTTGATAGGGATTGCATTGAATATGTAGATTGCTTTGGGTATTATCGACTTTTTAACAGTATTTGTTCTTCCAATCCAGGAGCATGGAATCTTTTTCTTTTTTTTTGGTGTCTTCTTCAATTTCTTTCATAAGCTTTCTCTAGTTCTCATGTATAGATTTTTCACCTCTTTGGTTAGGTTTAGTCCTAGGTATTTTACGGGTTTTGGTGCAATTATAAATGGGATTGACTCCTTGACTTCTCTTTCTGTTGCTTTATTATTGGTGTATAGAAATGCAACTGATTTCTGTCCATTGGTTTTATATCCTGAGACTTTGCTGAATTCATGGATCAGTTCTAGCAGTTTTTTGGTGGAATCTTTTGGGTTTTCCATATAGAGTACCATGTCATCTGCGAAGAGTGAAAGTTTGACTTCCTCCTTGCTGATTTGGATGCCTTTTATTCCTTTGTGTTGTCTGATTACTGAAGCTAGGACTTCAATACTATGTTGAATAACAGTGGTGAGAGTGGATATCCCTGTCGTTTTCCTGACCTGAGGGGGGAAACTCTCAGTTTTTTCCCATTGAGGATGATATTAGCAGTGGGTCTTCCATATATGGCTTTTATGATCTTGAGGTATGATCCTTCTATCTCTACTTTCTTGAAGGTTTTTTCAAGAAACGATGCTGTACTTTGTCAAATGCTTTCTCTGCATCTATTGAGAGGATCTTGTGGTTCTTGTCCTTTCTTTTATTGATGTTATGTATCACATTGATTGTTTTGAGGTTATTGAATCAGCCCTGCATCCCAGGTATAAATCCCACTTGGTCATGGTGAATAATTATTTTAATGTATTGTTGGTTCTGGTTGGCTAGTATCTTGTTGAGGATTTTTGCATCCAGGATCATCGGGGAAATTGGTCTGTCGTTCTCTTTTTTAGTGGGGTCTTTGTCTGGTTTTGGAATCAAGGTAATGCTGGCTTCATAGAATGATTTTGGAAGTTTTCCTTCCATTTCTATATTTTGGAGCAGCTTCAAAAGAATAGTTGTTAACTGTTCTTTAAATGTAAATTCCCCTGGAAAGCCATCCGGCCCTGGACTCCTGTTTTTTGGAGATTTTTGATTACTAATTTGATTTCTTTACTTTTTATGGGTCTGTTAAAATTTTCTATTTCTTCCTATTTCAATTTTGGTAGTTTATTGTTTCTAGGAATTTTTCCACTTCTTCCAGATTGCCTATTTTATTGGTGTATAATTGCTCATAATATTATCTTATTATTGTTTGTATATCTGCAGTGTTGGTTGTTATCTCTCCTCTTTCACTCTTGATTTTATTTATTTGGATCCTTTCCTTTTCCTTTTTGATCAAACTGGCTAGGGATTTATCAATTTTGTTAATTCTTTCAAAGAACCACCTCTTGGTTTCATTGATTTGTTCTACTGTGTTTTTTTTTTCTTCTTTTTTGGTTTTGATAGCATTGATTTCTGCTATCTTTATATTTCCTGTCTTTTGCTGGTTTTGGGTTTTATTTGCTTTTCTTTTTCTAGCTCCTTGAAGTGTAAGTTAGGTTGTGTATGTGAGACCTTTATTACTTCTTTAGGAAGGCCTGGATTGCTATATACTTCCCTCTTATGACTGCCTTTGCTGCTTCCCAGAGGTTTTGGGATGTTGTGTTATCATTTCCATTGGCTTCCATGTATTTTTTAAGTTCCTCTTAACTCCCTGGGTAGCCCATTCATTCTTTAGTAGGATGTTCTTTAGTCTCCACGTATTTATTGTCTTTCCAAATTTTTTCTTGTGGTTGATTTTGAGTTTAATAGCATTGTGGTCTACAAGTATGCATGGTATGATCTCGATCTTTTTGTACTTGTTGAATGTTGATTCGTGTCCCAGTTTGTGATCTATTCTTGAGAATGTTCCATGTGCACTTGAGAAGACTCTGTATTCTGCTGCTTTAGGATGAAATGTTCTGAATATATCTGTTAAGTCCATCTGGTCCAGTGTGTCATTCAAAGCCATTGTTACCTTGTTGATTTTGTGTTTAGATGATCTGTCCATTGCTGTAAGTGCGGTGTTGAAGTACCTTAGTATTATGGTATTATAAATGAGTTTCTTTATGTTTGTGATTAATTGATTTATATATTTGGGTGTTTTCATGTTTGGAGCATAAATGTTTACAATTGTTAGGTCTTCTTGGTGGATAGACCCCTTAATTATGATATAATATCCTTCTTCATCTCTTGTTACAGTCTTTATTTTAAAATGTAGATTTTCTCATGTAAGTTTGCCTACTCCAGCTTTCTTTTGGTGACCATTAGCATGATAGATGGTTCTCCATCCCCTTATTTTCCATCTGAAGGTGTCTTTAGGTGTAAAATTGGTCTTTTTTTTTTTTTTAATTTTTTTCAACGTTTATTTATTTGTGGGACAGAGAGAGAGAGAGCATGAACGGGGGAGGGGCAGAGAGAGAGGGAGACACAGAATCGGAAACAGGCTCCAGGCTCTGAGCCATCAGCCCAGAGCCCGACGCGGGGCTCAAACTCACGAACCGCGAGATCGTGACCTGGCTGAAGTCGGACGCTTAACCGACTGCACCACCCAGGCGCCCCTAAAATTGGTCTTTCATGGGCATTGAGGAGGGCAGCTGTTCGGATGAGCACTGGGTGTTGTATGGAAACCAATCTGGCAATAAATTATATTTAATATAAAAAATAAAAATAAATAAATTAATTAAAAAAACAAAATGGGTCTCTTGTAAACAGCATATAGATGGATCTTGTTTTCTTACCCATTCTGTTACCCTTGTCTTTTGATATGAGCATTTAGTCCATTGACATTTAGAGGGAGTACTGAAAGATATGAATTTATTGCTGGCATGTTGCCTACAGAGTTGAAGTTTCTGGTGGTGTTCTCTGGTCCTTTCTAGTCTTTGTTGCTTTGGTATTTTTTGTTTTGTTTCATCTTTTCTCTCCTCAGAGAGTCCTCCTTAAAATTTCTTGCAGGGCTTGTTTAGTGGTCATGAATTCCTTTAGTTTTTGTTTGTCTGGGAAACTTTTTATCTCTCCTTCTACTTTGAATGACAGCCTTGCTGGATAAAGAATTCTTGGCTGCATATTTTTTTGGATTCAACACACTGAATATATCCTGTCACTCCTTTCTGACCTGAAAGTTTCTGTGGATAGGTCTGCTGTGAACCTGATCTGTCTTTCCTTGTAGGTTAAGGACTTTATTTTTCCTTGCTGATTCCATGATTCTTTCCTTGCCTGAGTACTTTGTGAATTTGACTATGATATGTCTTGTTGGTGGTAAGTTTTTGTTAAATCTAATAGCAGTTCTCTGTGCTTCCTTGATTTTGATGTCTGTGTCTTTCCCTAGGTTAGGAAAGTTTCCCACTATGACTTGCTCACGTAAAATTTTCTATCTCCTTTTCTCTCAATCTTCTGAGGCCCCTATGATTCTGATGTTATTCCTTTTTAATGAGTCACTGAGTTCTCTAATTCTTATATCATGCTCTTTTGTCTTAGTCTCCCTCTTTTTTTATGCTTCATTATTCTCCTTAAGTTTGTCCTCTGTCTTGCTGATTCGCCACTCTGCTTCCTCCATCTTTGCTGTCATGGCATCCATTCGAGCTTGCAGCTCAGTTATAGAATTTTTTATTTCATCCTAACTTTTATTTCTTTTATCTCTGCAGAAAGGGATTCTAGTCCGCTTTCAACCCCAGCTAGTATTCTTATTATTATCATTCTAAATTCTGTTTCAGACATATTTCTTGTAGCTGTGCTAAGTCCCTGGCTGTCCTTTCTTCCTGTTCTTTCTTTTGGGGTGAATTCCTTTGTTTCATCATTTTGAAGGAAGAAAAGGAATTGATAAAGTAAAAAAAGTAAAAATTAAAAAATTAAAAACGCACAAAGAAATCAAATAAAGGATGCTAGATCCTAGGTGTGTTTTGGTCTGGTTATTGAAAGAAGCTTGATAGATTAGAGAAAAAAGGGAAAGTTAAGAAAAGGAGAAAAAGGGGGGAGGGAATGGAAAATGTTTCAATATTTGGAAAATTAATACAATAAAATAGAATAAAATGAAATGATGAAAATAAAATAGAATTAAGAAATTTACAAAAAAATAAAAAATATAGTGGAATAAAATTAAAGAAAAATGCTTTTAATAAAAATGGAGAATAAAAATAGTTTTTTTCTCTTTCTGTATTCAAGAATCAGAAAAGAAAAGTAAAAGAAAAAAAATTGAATAAAAGGACCAGTAAACAGAATGAAGTTTGATTGAAATTACATCTGGCTTCCCATAGAAGTCAAACTATGAAGCACTTTATAGTCCATAAACTAAGCAGGCAGAGAGACTTATGGTGTTTTTCAAGAGCTGGGTTGGCCCAGCTGGGCAGGGCTTAGTGTAACGCCTCCATTCTCCACTAGGTGGTGCTGATTAGCTTACTGGGGTGGATTGTTGTGGTACATTTGGACTTGTATGTGCATGCATGGGAGGGGTGAAAATGGCTTACCCAGCTACCCAGTCTCTAGTATCAGAACTCTGTTCTCCCCAACCAGCAATCAAGCACCCCTCCTTCCTCTCTGGCTTCTGTTAACTCCCTGCTTCTACACTGTCCATGACCGAGCTGTCAGGCTGCCAAGCAGCACCTCCCTCCTGAGTTTTATCTCAGATGGGGCTGTGTTTCCCAGCCCCTCACTTCTGAGGGACTGTGGCTTTGACCTGCTCACACGCTCTGGGGGAGGGTCTCACTGAGCAATGGCTGTGTGCCGGCTGCCCCTGGAATGTTTGTGAGACCGCGCTGCTGCCAATGCCCTGAGACTGTGGCTGGGTGCCAGCCCACCCCTGAAAAACTTGCATGTTTGTGTAGCAGCAGTTTTTCAGAGATTATGGTAAATCACAACACACATCTGGCACCAGGCTTCCCCCTTCACATCCGTGTTCCAACACCAGTGAATGTAATTGTTCTCCAGGGTCTGCTGGGACCTTTGCCTGTGGGGAGGCCGCACAGCCTCTATTAAATGTCCTCTCAGCAGGGGAACACACTCCCCGTGTCACCTGTGGACCCCTCGAACCTTGCTGTGTGCTCTTGGGGATTCACCCTTCCCACCAGAGTACCACCAGGTATCCAGCTATGGAATTTCAGACTCTGCACTCTCCCTGTTTATAGAGTCTTAATGGAATTAAAGCCCTCTCCTTTCTCCTTTCTTTTTTGTTTAGACCCTTGTGGCTGTTTCCACTTTTCCTTTTTCTCTCTAGCTGCTTTTGTGGCAGGGGTGCTTTTCCCATACTCTCCCCCATCCCTATCCTCTCTCCACAAGCAAAAACAGCTCCCTGCCCTCTGCGGCTTCTCTCTCCCCAGGTTCACCTCTCTGTGCTGCATTCGTGCAGAGTTTTGTGGTTCAGGTTGTGCATATTGTTGTGTTAATCCTCAAGTCAGTTTTCTAGGTGTGCAAGATGGTTTAGTGTTGATCTGGCTGCATTTCAGGGACTAAAGATGCAAAAACACCTTCCATGTTGTTCTGCCATCTTGGTCCCTCCCAAGTATTTTTTAAACTATGAATTTGGCTTATGCATTTATAACCAATGTGATATGATTCACCATTAGGTAGATAAATAGTCATTTGTCCTTTGAGCAGGAAGCCCAGACTCCTCTGCTTCCAAATACCAGGTGAATACGTTTATGCCTTACATTGGTGCTAAACTCCATGTGGTGCCACTATTTCTTCAATGATTGCTAGAGGCTTATTATCTTGCAATGTTTCAAGCATGAAGCACCTTACAATTAGAAGTGTCTCAGCCTAGTAGGAAAATCACTGCAAGAGGACAAGTTTTTTTCTACTGTTCTGGTTAATAGTATTTCTTTTCTACTTAAAAGTATCATGGTTTAAAAAACAAATTACATAATCTTCTCAGGTTTAAGGTTACTGTACTATCAGTTGCCACTGTAGCTATTTCTCCTCAAATTATACTCACTTGAGTTGTTTTTTCCACAGAGCTACCAGCATCAAATACACTAACCTTTCCCTGTGAATACTTAGACATTTGCTTCAGCCTGAATCACAAGCTTAGGCTCTTTTCTTCCTAAGGATAATATTATTTCAGAGGTCTCCTTGCTCCTCTTATCCCTACTGTCCCTGAGGTCTTGATCCACCCCAGTGAGCCTCCCTAGCTTTAAAACCAGGTTTGGAGTCTCTACCCTAAAAGCCTATGGACTCACCGTGGAAATGGATCTATCACATCCCCTGTGATTAACTTCTCACACCAATTCTCTCACATGATACAACAATTTTGATGAAGCCCTAAAAGATTTTGTAATAGCTAATCCTGGAGCAATGAGTGTCTTGTTCTCAAGAACAATAGCCAAGAGGGTCATCCACTCATGTGACCCTTAACAGGACAATAAAAGAGCAGCTTTTCTCATTTAAAATAATACACTACTTAACAATGAAAAGACAAATAACCTGATTAAAAAATTGGCAAAGTATTTGAATAAACATTTCTCCAAAGATGTAGGAATGACCAGTAAGCCCATGAAAAATGTTCAACATCATTAGTCATTATGTACATAAAAATCAAAACCACAAGATATTACTCATACCCATTAGGATGGCTATAATAATAATGATAAAACTCCTAGATGGTAATTATTGGTAAGGATTTGAAGAAAGTGGAAGCTTTATACATTGCTGATGGGATTGTAAAGTGGTATAGACAGTTTGCAGGACACTTTGGCAGTTTCTCAAAAAGTTAAACTTATAATTACCATGTGACACAGCAGTTCCATACCTAGGTATGTACCCAAGACAAATAAAAATGAATATATAAAATGTTCATAGAAAAATATACAAAATATACAAAAATTCATATACAAATGTTCATAGAAGATTATTAGTAATAGCCAAAATGTAGAAACAATCCAAGTAGCCATCAACTTATGGGTTAATAAATAAAATGTAGAATATGTATATAATGGAATATTATTCAGCCATAAATAAGAATGAAGTACTGAAAAATGCCACAACATGGATAAACCTTGAAAAATTATGCTAAGTGAAAGAAACCAGAGAGGATCAAATATTGTTATGACTTCATTTACATGAAATGCCCAGAATTAACAAATATATAGAGACAGAAAGTAAATTAGTTATTTCCAGGGGCTGGCAGGAGAGGAAATGGGGAGTGACTGCTAATAAGCATGAGTTTTTTTGGAAGTGATGAAATTTTCTGGAATTAGATAGTGGTGATGGTTGCACAACTTTTTGAATATACAAAAAAAATCACCAAGTTGTACACTTTAATAGGGTGAATTTTATGATATGTGAATTACATCTCAATTTTAAAAATGTATTGCTTCGAGTCATTGGATAATTTAGTTTTAATTCAAGACTGATGAGTTATTGTTAGTTTTTAGAGATGATGTTAAACCTAGAGCTAGAGAGTGAGAGAAATAGTCTGTATAAGAGGAACTTTGCTAAACATCCCTTCACCTTACCCCCATGCAGAATTTTGCATTATACTTCCATCACATGTAATGTAATTCTTTTCAGGTTGGTCTATCTAAGTAATCCCACTATAGCATCGACACCTTTTCTTTAAAAATTTGTTATAAAATAGGTAAACCTTTAAGATTACTTATTTTCATTCATTTTTCATAGGATTTCCATTAAATAGATTCTTTGATATAAAATATGATGATATTCACAAAAATTGATTTGGACATACCTTAAGAGAGATGGGACAAAATGGTCATTATTATATAGTAATCAGTCTTCTGAAAGGAGTTGCAAACTGGCAGCTCCAAATCAACATCTGGCCTGCAAAGATGTCATACATTCACCTTAGCTCCCTTATTCCATAGGCATTTGAGTTTATGGCTTCTTTTGAAAATTTAAGTTTATCAGAATTATTGATATTTTCCTTTTTCCCCTTCTAGTTCTCCTTTCTTCATTACTCCCTTCCTTTCCTTTCTTCCTTTTTTTCTTCCTTTCATTTTCATTGTGCTTGAAAACTGGTGTTTGTCACTTAATTGGCTCAAATTCAGAGATTGGATTTAGGCTCATTAATCCCCTTATTTTTGGGTCAGCATAGCCCAACTTGGGTAAGGTTATACATACAAAAACTCTCAGTATGGCTTTCCATACAGATCAGGGAGATTCATCCCTTTCTGTATTATATTAAAATACTTCCAACTCTTATTACAATGGTAGCAACAAAGATGTCTCCATTTCCTCTTCCACTTTAAATCAATTGCAGTAAAAACTTTCTTTGTTACATTACCCAAACAGAAGCACAGAGTAGAGGCACTGAGAGTTTGGAGTGGGCAATGAGTTTAAGAATATTACATATTTTCATAGGTAAGATGGGCTGTCCTTTACTTAAGAGGTACATTTTTCACATTCTCTCATTGAGTTAGAGAAAGGACACTTAAATGTCAGTCTAACATGGTCACACATTTGGTTTTTCTGGAAGGAGCCTCTGAAACTGAGTTTAGTGTGTGGCATATTTACTGAGGAGTGCCCTGGAGGATGAACACCTGTGGAAGTCAAGCTGTGATACAGGCCAAAGGACAACCACGGCTGGCCCCACAGGAGCTCTGCAACCAGAATGTTCCTTCAGAATGGTTTCCCATTAGGCCAAGGTGGCCAATCCTTTATACTCTCACATCAATAAATTATTATATGTCTGTTGTCTCAGGAAAGGATGACTTTGGGTAAGGAAATTGTCTGCAGCTGAGACAGTCCCTGAAGAGACTGACAGCAATAGACATATGCTGATGGAACCCCCAGCAGCTGGAACCATAGGTCCTTCATTGAAAAGGCATCTGGATGGTACATTATAGTGACCACTACAAATCACATGTAGAACATAGCTATCAGTGTCAAGCAATCAATGAATCAATCAATAGCTGGTCTATGCATATAGTAGGTATTTAAGGAAATGGACTTTTTTTTTTTTAGTCACTTGATGATTGAATTTTATGTCTCTCTCTCTTTCATTTTTAAGCTGGGAATGAAATATGCAAATCAGTTTGGACTGAAATGCCAACAGCATACACGTCAATTCTTTGGAAATCACAATTAGCTAGTCCAGGAATCCTCTCACCTAAATACCAACACCCTTATTAGGACTAGGAAGAAAAGCAAAATGAAGCCAATAAAAGCTCTTCTGGGAACATTCCTGATCTGAAGAAGTATGAGCTCTTCAGGATGTGTCTCAATCATGATGCATCTGCTTTAGGTGTTCAGTAACTGAGCCCATGTGAGTTTGAGTAAAACTGTGATAGGCAACAGCTCTTCTGAATCTGGCCTAGGCTCACTGGTGCGCAAAAGGCATGGTGAGCTGGCTGGTGAGGAGCACTTTATTTCTTTGCTCTTTTTTTCTTTTTCTCCCTCTTCTCATTTTCTGTAACCCTCCCAACAGTATGTTGTATTTGAGAAACTGAAACAATAACTCCCAAATTCTGATTTGTGTAATTTTCAGAATATCTTTAAAGAAATCCTTAGAAGCAATGCCAAACTAAATAAAATTTTTTTCTCCTTCTGGGCTTCATTTGAAATGATTTATACAGAATATCTTTCAATAGTAATCTTCAGGTTTCAAAGACTGAAATATTTATTTTGGTTTTGAAATAGTCTCACAGTCTTTGTCTTCAGAACTAAATGTCTTTGCAAATGTCAAATATTTTGCATAAGGTTTTTCCATATTTTATTAAACACTAAATATGTATGCATGAATAAAAACTTTACATTACACTTTGAAGTTATTAAGCTTTCTAAAATTTTATTTCAAACATACTCTGGCTGTTAGTAGGCCTGATATACATGTGGTCATTTAAAATAACTTCTAAAACAGAATCATAATCAAATTCAAGACTTCCCAAACCACAGTATAAACTTGGATATAAATGTAAGCCAGATAATTTGCTTTTTACAGCTTCTTTATAGCAGGTTTGCTCTGAATCCTTTATTCCACTTTATTTCTTTAGGTGTGGACTTACGTATTTTTATTTTTAGTTCGAATGCCTCTGATAGTTAAGAAGAAATCATCTTCAACAGGAGAAACTATTATATTTCCTCCATCCTATAGTTTGCATGAGCTAATTCCTTTGTATTTCTATTACCTTTGCAATCCAGACTACTTATAAACTTTTATCAACCAGCAGTCTATTATTAAATGTTTAAAAAGTTAAAAATAATTAAAGCAGTTTGGAGTGTACATTTATCTTTGTGCTTGGATTCACAAAGTATATTTAAGGATAGTTTTGTCTGTTCTGCTCATCTAGTTACAATACAATAGTTGTTATAGTCATTAATCCTTATAAAGACAAAGAGAATGAAAAGGTTGTATTGATTGGATACAAAACTACAAATTAAATGCCAGATCAAAAATCAAAACTTGTATGCCATAGGACATTGGGAGATGATTTTATTTAAGTATTTGACTTAGATTTGTCATTAGCCTGAATTATAATGGGAGTTTAGGGGCCAGGGAAACACTGTTAGAGAATAGTTTCAGAATGGTGAAAGTGAATGACAAACAAATCACTCACCTCTTAAGTTTTATCAGGTGCAAGGGCAACATTTAAAAATGTATGACTGTTTTACAGCTCCTAAGTTAAAATAATTTATTACTTTACCAGATGTTACGGAATGACCATATCCGTGTCATTCCCTTTATTCATTTATTTATTTTTGCATGCAGGGAAATGCCAGATAAGTTGGGGGAAGTGAGCCCCCTATCCTACATAATCAGTATTTGTGGGGGGAAGAGGAAAGAAAAGATTTACTGATGACCATAATTTCACTACGAAATCACTAAGAAAATATTTCATTTCCAGGAACACTAACATAAAAAGAGAGCAAACTCATATATTGCTGATGATTCAGTGTTGGCAAGGAAGACAACAAAGGCTTTTTCTAACAATGAATCATATGATAATGTCATGTTAGGTGGCAAATAACTTAATTACTCTTATTAAATTACAATTCCAGTGGTCAGCTTATATGTTGCAGATGTGAGATACATAAAAACACATTTCGTATTATCACACAACATTTGGACAACATTTAGGTTTGCTTTTTCCATAAAACCTGAATGTTTTTCTCTGTTTTCTGTGCACTGGAGTTGAGTTAAAACATCTACTATTTCGTAATACTCTGTCTTCAACCCCTGTCTTAGTCTGCTTGGGCTGCTATAACAAAAATACCATAAATTGGATGGTCTTAAACAACAAACCTTGATTTCTCATAGATCTCATAGTTCTCATGCTGGGAAGTCTGAGGTTAGGGTGTGGACAGATTCTATGTCTGGTGAGTCCACTTCCTGGTAGTTCTCTTCTTGCTGTGTCCTCACAAGGAAGCTCTTCAGGATCTCTTTTATAAAGCCATTAATGAGAGCTCCCACTCATGAGAGCTCCAACCTGATGACCAAATCACCTCCCAATGGCCTTACCTGAAATAACATCACATTGGGGATTATGTTTAAACATGTGAATTTGGGGGAACACAAACATTTAGAAAGTAGCAGTGGATATAACCACTCTTTTTTTACTCTTCACCAGAAAATATTTCAAACAATAAATTAAGATTGTTATTTTTTGAGGCACTCTCTGTAGATCACCCCTCCACTCCAGTTTGTGTTTGCAAATCTGTTAGACGCTGAGAAAATGTAATAGAATTAAAACATATGTTTCCTATTGGGGCTTCCTATAGCCTGTAAAGATTCTTTGTGCATATTTGAAAAAGGTGCCCCTTCCTCTGGCAGCCACAGCCCTGCACCAGGTCCCAAGGCCAGAGGGCAGAATGCAGGCCAGATTTCAGTGCCGACTCAGCCTTCCTCTGGGTGCCTGTTTGGCATGACCTGTGCAGCAACATACAGGGCCTTGTTTCTACCTTCCTTTCCAGAGTTGGGGAGAATGACAGCTAGTCAACAGCTAGGACACTACATTACTATTTACATTTGGTAAATGTGAGATAATACAATATGAACTTGGAATAGAAACCCAAAGAAGATGAAAAAACACAATAGAGAGGAAGTCTGGGTTTACACTCTAAGTAAGTTTTATTTTATTTTGAAAAACGTAAGTCCACTTGGGTCTTGCTAAGTGTGGCTCAAGATAACCCTGGCTACCACTCGTTGAAAAGCAGAGCCTTCTTTCTAAAGTGTATGAGCTCTTCAGTTTCATATACTCCCCAAGAAAGAAGAAGGGGACTTTCCAAATGGCTGATATCAGACTTTCCACCACATGTTGGCAGATGGAGGTTCAAGCCAGATCTAATTAAATCTGACAAAATCAAGAAATGCCAGGCATTATGCTAAGAATTTAACATGCATTTGCTCAAATGATCCTCAGAACACCCTATGAGGAAATTGCTTTTCATGTCATCCTCGTTTATAGCTGGAGAAACTGAAATTTAAAAGAAGTCAGTAACTTGTCCACAGTCACCAGCTGTTAAATGACAGAGCCTGAATTTAAACTGAGGCAGTGATCACAGGTATCACCACCTGGCCACACTGCCTGGCTTTGCCAGGTCTTATTCCACAAATCTTTGACTTTATAGTAGGCCCAGCAAGCAACTCTATGACCCAGCAGTTCCAATGTAAATCAGATGGACTTTCATTAAAATATTGGTATTATGGGGGAGCCTGGGTGGCTCAGTTGGTTAAGTGTCTGACTTCGGGTCAGGTCATGATCTCACTGCTTGTGTGTTTGAGCCCTGCATCAGGCTCTGTGCTGACAGCTCAGAGCCTGGAGCCTGCTTTGGATTCTGTGTTTCCTTCTCTTTCTTTGCCCCTCCCCTGCTCATGCTCTATCTCTCTCTGTCTTTCAAAAACAAATGGACATTTAAAAAATTTTTTAAAAAATTGGTATTATGAATAAAGTAAAAATAGTAATATATCAACATCAATCATATGCTTGTTATTTCTTGAGGCGGACAGATACTAAATTGGGTTTAGTTATGGTATATAATGCAAGATAAGCTTATGTCTATATGACAGATGTGTAGCATATCATCAACGCATGCTAATGACAACATCTATAAAAACAGTTCAAATGTTTTTAAAAGCCCTTAAGGACTTTCCTGATCCTGTTTGTTAATTGGTGATCTTTTGAGTTAACATTTATTTTATGCCTTTTTCACATTACTTTCCATTCACACCTGCTATTCATGCCTTCCTTCTTCTCTAAGCGGGAAGAAGTCATGTGTGTAGGGGTCTGGGTAAGAATTAGGTATTATGTTTGAAGCCTGGGAACCCTTCACAAGAGCCAATAGGAGGTGATACTTAGCCTCATGGAAGGATCTTGCTGGTATGGGTAGAGAGTCTGAGGTGGGGGCCCTGAGGCATGAACCCATGAAATTCATGAACTGTAAAAGGTAGGAAGAGAAGGCCTCTTAAATGACTGGTATTGGACTCCACATTGATTTCTGACAGATTTATTTTCAGATTGGTGTTAATTAAATCTGAAAGAAGAAAAATGAGGAATGTGAAATTATCTCCACTCTGAATATCATAGGAAGGGGGACCACAGAATTTATAATACAAACTGAGATCCTGTTGAAGGTAAAAGGACATTCTGTTGCTATAGGCATGAACTGTGTCTGTCCCAGGTAAACTAGGAGTGCAACTCATATCTGCCATATCCATAGTTATTTGTCTTTGTGCAGTATTTTAGAGTTTGGTAGCATATCCATTACCATATATAGAATATAATGCCTATTTCACTCTATGCATTTGTATGATTTATAAAAACAATTCCCTGAGCATCAACTACCATAGGCTCATGTGAACAGCCATCTCCTTCTTTTTGGGTCCTCCTTTAAAAAATATTTCTACTTGAAGTTTATCAAGAGTCTCTCAACCTCAGAAATATGTACTTTAGTCTGTTTTATAAATTGAGGTTATCCAAAATCTGGATCAGAAAGTCAAAAGTGAAAGGAAGAGCTAATCAGTGAAGTCAAGTATAATACGCCGCTCTCCCAAATAAACTCCTTAAATGCACACTGCTCAGTTGGGTCTTCAGAGCCCTTGATAATGTATTCATCTAGCCAGTATTCCTCCTGCTTTTTTGTCATCCCAACTCCTCTGCTCCTCCTCTGCATTTACCATACTTACCTTAATCTGCCTACTAATCTCCAAAATATCCTTACTTCTGCATTGGACTTTTGATCAAACTGAGAGGTACTGGAATGTCCTTCACTCCAAACCTCATCTGCCCTATATATGCCTAGCAGAAAACTATAAATTCTAGTTCAAATGATCAGATTATTCTAGTAAGATTATCTTCTCCTTCCTAGATGCCATGTTTCTGTATTTCCTATACTATTTACCATAGGCTATTTACTATCTAGTCTATGGGTAACCATGTAATTTATTATCCAAATCTGGATTTTTTTTTAATTTTTTTTCAACGTTTATTTATTTTTGGGACAGAGAGAGACAGAGCATGAACGGGGGAGGGGCAGAGAGAGAGGGAGACACAGAATCGGAAACAGGCTCCAGGCTCCGAGCCATCAGCCCAGAGCCTGACGCGGGGCTCGAACTCAGGACCGTGAGATCGTGACCTGGCTGAAGTCCGACGCTTAACCGACTGCGCCACCCAGGCGCCCCAAATCTGGATATTTTTGAAAGTGAAACAATGTGGTAAAAATAATCAACAGGTAGTAATTGATGTATAATAGGCACGAAGCAAGTGAGATGTGTTATCAGCCGACTGGAGATTTTTAGATGTGTGCCTATCTACTCCCACTGGAATGTGAGCTCCAAAAACGCAAGTATATTGGTCAGGATTGGTTAGGTTTATACTTTAGTAACAAACAATGCCAAAATTTCAGTGGCTTAATTTAAAAAAATACACAACACACCATCACACTTTATGTCCAGCATGAGGCAGTGGAAAGAGCCGATCCATACAGTTACTCAGAATTCTGGTTGGTAGAGGCTCTATCATTGTGGCACTATACCATCTAAAAGAACTTTCTTGATTGTCAAAGAAGGGGAAGAGCAACAAGGAAAGTAATGAGCCAACTCTTTCTATCCTTTGGCTTTTCTTTTACTTACATATCATTGGTAGAACAAGTCACATGGTCTTGTCTAATTCTAAGAGGGCTGGGAAATGCAAGAAAGCAGATCAAATGTTTCATGAGCACCATTTCCTCTGTCAGAGAAAAGATCCTCAAGCGCTGTATTTTTATATATTCGTATCCCTACAGTGCCAATCATGGTGCTCCATGTGTAGAAAACACTCAATAAATGTTTGTCATATTGACTTTGTTGAGTGGTTTAACTTGACCCATTTTGCTTTCCTTGTGTATATTGTTTGCCCACTTTAAGAGGAAACCTGATTTTTGAAAGGTTTATGTCTGGAAAACTTACCTCTATATATCAGAAACAAATGTTTTAAAAATAAAACTGAAAAACAAAAAAGATAAGGAAAGGGTGGGAAGCGGTTCTCACCATGAGATACTGCCAGTCATAAACATATGGAGGCTCTTCTCTTTGCCAAAACATCTGTTTGCTGTTGTGTAGACATGGCCTCTTTGATGTGATCTACATTTAAAAAGTATGTTATTACATATTGATCTATGACTAAAGGTCACACGTGGAATCTTGTGAAATTTACTGATGGCTTTATCACTGGGAGGTCGAGAGTAAAATTCATTCAAGTAACTCTCAAGCTGAATTTTTGAGATTGTGCATAGAGCTGGGGATAGAAACATATATTTGTTCTGTACACATAAGCAGAGGTATTTCATGTGTGGTGCAAGACTTTTGGAGCATCTAACTGTGAGCAGACTTCATCTATGTCCACTCTGTATGAGAAGTAGGGAAGAAACTATCTTTGATATTGTTGACAGCTTTTAACTCTTTGGTCTTTGAATTTTTTCCTTTTTTCTTCTATGACTTTCTCCTTTCTATTTCTCCTCTTACCTCTGTAATTACTTTCTTTCTCTTTCTTTCCCTAGCTCCTCTTCCTCCAACTTCCAATTTAATATAGTCCTCAAGAGAAGTTTATCAACTTGCATGGTTTTATATGTCATCTTTCTGCAACATTTCCAATCTCTATTTACAAACAATAAGTGAAGAATTCCAGTTTCCCAGTGCTCAGTGTCTAGGAGATATCAGTATAAATTTAAGAAGGCATAAGTCTGGTTCTGGCCTTGGCATTATCTCCCAGCATGGACTTGGGGCAGATTAGTTACTGTCTTCAAGTTGTTGCCTTTTGTGTAAAATGGAAATTTGCTATGCTTGTTTTTACAGAACTATAGTGCAGGTAAAATGTGAAAATGGTGAAAAAATACTTTGTTTAATGTATAGAGCTATTGAAAACATCATTGTAAATATTACCAAGGAAAACAAATCTAAAACTGTAGGCCTGACCACTCTCCATAGCACCAATTCTGAATTTGCATCTATTTGCTGGACATTTATCTCCACATGGTTGTCTTCCAGGCACCTCAAATTCAACATTTTCAGAAGCAAATTTTCTGTCTTCTTCCCATGTTATTTCTCTTCCTCTTGTCCTCTGTCTCCTGAATTTCCACTATTAATTCAGGCATTACCATCCACCCATTTTTCTCAATTGGGAGCCTCAAGGTCATCTCTAACTCATCTCTCTACTGAACATACTTGCTTCTCCAATCAGTTTGTACATCTTGTGGATTCTTCCTCTAAAATGCCTGCCACAATTTCCTTCAGACTGCTGCCAGTCTTCTGCCCTGTTCAGATTCTGATCATTTTTCTTTCTCCTTTCAATCTGTCAACAGTGTATTACCTCTAGACCAATTATAGCTTGTTATTGGAGAGGATCAGTGGATGTTTCTGGGTGCATCCTTTTGCCAGTGCCTATAGACACAACCTATGGGATATAAGATTGATCTGGTATTTCAGTTCATTCTGATGTCACTATGGGCCTCAGAGTCTGTAGTTGTGGTATATTTCAGCCAACTGAAATGTATTCCCTTAAACAATATGCAGAGGCATCCTTGAGGCCCTGGTCCAGGGGATTTGGTGCATAGTGAATCTTCTGCAGGAAGAAGTGGGCTGGTACCTTCCCTTAGTGCAACCAAAAGTTTACCTGCAAACAAGGACAATAATTATGGGATAGCAGCAATGCTACAAATCCCTACTGGTGTCACTTGTTTCCAAATTACTAATGTCCATGAATTACAATGGGATTTTTTGGTTGCTTAAGTTCAGGCAAAGGTCTCTACATCCCATGTCTCAAGCTGTACATCTTTGTACCCTGAAATATATGTTTCATGTCAGAAAAATCTTGTGTTTACTTTGTGAGACAAGAAACAAATGAAGATAAAACAAAAACCAGCCTCAGAACGTTTTATTGTGTTTATTCTTCATCTGTATATCTCCTAAAAACCCTTGTTTTTCTTATATAAAAACTTGTGAATCAATTAAAAACAACATCAAGTCTCACATGCAAACAATAGAGTTGCTCTTTCTTCTCCGCGTGTTTCAAATTAGTTCACTTGTTCACCAGTGAGAAATAAAGCAGTTGACTGAGATCCTGGCAGAGGCTAATCTAGAAATATCAACATATTGAAAGATTAACACAACATTAAAACTCACAGTCAATAAATTTCTTTTCCTGGGAATTCATTTGAGATCTTCCACAATGGTGTATCTTAGTATTTCTGTAATGCTGTTTCTTTTACTTTCTGTTTGAGTGAAAGACTATGAAGACACTGACATTTCCAGTTTTATATTATTGAGTATATCAAGTTAAGAATTCATTTCCAAGTTAAATTTATAATCTTGGGATTAGTTTTGTTTTCTACCAAATCACAAAATTATAAAAATCAGTTATCACTTTAAAACTTCTTTGACCATTTATTCATTTACTTTCAAAAAGGCTTCTCCTCTTTACTAACAAAAAAGAGGTGATAAAGTTTTAAAATAAAGAATACTTACATAGCTCTGTGTAGTCATTGTTCTAAGCCCTTTACATATGTTAACTCATTTAATAGTCATACTAACTGTATGAAGTAGACATCATTATTTTGCACAATTACTTATGAGGAAACTGAGGCAGCATAAAGAAATGGAAAAATGATGACTCCCGATCTTCTATCCTGTCTTGTTCCAACATGAAACTCCAAAGACCCTCCGACTTACTCACTACATATTTATTCCTGTGTTTATTTAGAGTTACTGAGACATCATTCATTCATTCTACAAATATTTTTTTTTATTTAAAAAAAAATTTTTTTTCAACGTTTTTTTTTTTTATTTATTTTTGGGACAGAGAGAGACAGAGCATGAACGGGGGAGGGGCAGAGAGAGAGGGAGACACAGAATCGGAAACAGGCTCCAGGCTCCGAGCCATCAGCCCAGACCCTGACGCGGGGCTCGAACTCCCGGACCGCGAGATCGTGACCTGGCTGAAGTCGGACGCTTAACCAACTGCGCCACCCAGGCGCCCCATTCTACAAATATTTTTAAGCACAGGCTGTGAGCCAGGTCCTAGGTAAAACTGGAGAACAAAGATAATGGCACAGACCCTGCCATAGAAGAGCTCATAGTCCAGTGAGAAGAAAGACAAGCTAAAGGACAACTGCATGAGTGAGATAAGAGTAAAAAGAGCATGTAAATGGGACCCTCATGCCAGGGGTAGGAGTCAGGAAAGAAGATGAAGTGACCTATAACTTTGAGGTCAAGGGTGGGAGGACAGCTGGTACAGGAAGCAGACCACAGACAGCATGGAAATGGGAAAAGGCATTTGAGTAGATCTGTGTGGCTGGAGTATAGGGGCATGAGAAAAGAGCTTGAGCTTTGGAATCCAACTGAACTTAAGTCTTCTACTACTTATTTGACAAGTAACTTAGGACACTTACTCTCACCCTCAGTTTCCCTATCTATAAAATAAGGGTAATAGCTACCTCAAAATGTCATGAGGATTAAATAAGATAACACATGTATATTTGTTTCTTATGGCTGTTGTAAATACTTACCACAAATTCGATGGCTTAGAACAACAGAAATTTATTCTTTCTTGGATCTGGAGGCCAGTAGTTTGAAATCAGCATCACTGGACCGAAATCCAGGTATCAGTATGGCTGCACTCCTTCCAGAGACTCTGGAGGAGAATCCATTCCTTGTCTCTTCCAGCTCTTGGGGCTGCTGGCATTCTCTCGCTTTTGGCCACATCCCTTCAATCTCTACTTTTATGGCCACGTTTGTTCTCATCTTCTGTATCATTTCCTTCTGCCTCTTTCTGATGAAGACACTTATGATTGCATTTAGGACTCATCAGGATAATCTTCCTATCACAAGACCATTAATTTAATTTCATCTGCCAAGACCCCTCTTCCACATAAGGTAACATTTACAGGTTTCAGGTTTTGGGATCTGATATCTTTAAGGAGTCATTATTCAACCTACTATAATATGTAAAAGATATATTGACACATTAGAGCCCCTCAATGTATGCTAATTCCAACCGTCCCTATGTTATGCTTTAGCTGGGCCATTAATGGGTCCTAGTCTCTATGATAAGACTTTGTACCTGCTGGCCTTTCTATTTCTAAGCAAAGGTTAGACAGGTTAGACAGTTTTGGTCTCCCAGACAAGCCTGTCACTATAAAAATAAAAGGAACCCAAAGATTAATAGCTTTGTGTTAATGCAGGAAATAATTCTTGTTTATTTTGCTAATGTAGTCCAAACCATTAAGATTATTGTGTTGAGGACCCAGTGGTACATTTCAGAGAGGGCTTTTCTTCCACGTTTCATTTTATCAGGCATGGAAATGGGCTTTGTACATGATTAGAGTAGATATATATTGATCTTTTTTTCTCCAAGCATTACTCATTCTTCTTTTTCCATCAGTGTATAGAGAGAATAATCACTGCAAAGGTCAAGTAGCACTTAGGAACAATTTAAGAGTCAAAGCACTAGGCCATGAGCTTTGGGATAATGCTCAAGTTTACACAGACTCATCAACTCTTACATTTATTTTGACAAAGAGACAAATATTTTCATAACTCACCAACCCTAAGTCAAGAGTGCAGACCACAAGGATTTAATAAAATAAAATATTTATTGCCCTGAAAAAAGTAAAAATTTGAATTCACTTACAAAATTACTATTAATGGAATAACGGAACAATTGGGTATCTAAAACAAATAATGACTAAAAGGATATATAATGTCAAGGATGTGACCTACTCCAGGTTCCAATAGTTGGCTTACTTGAAATTCTTTTACTTTGGCCACTGGGCCTAATTTTCCACATTAACAGTTTAAAAGTCATCTGTTTACTCAAAACTGTGTCCCCCAGTATATTTATTGCCAGTATATTTATGCCATATTGGTAGTCATCTTTATCACTCCCTTTTTTTCTTTTACTCAGATTATATCAATAAATATGTCTTAGGTATCTTCATGTGCTAGAGACATTAAGCTTGCCTCCAAGGAACTTTTAGTCTTAGCCTGAGTTTCACCCCAAAAATCTGCGATAAGGACTAGAGGACAAGTAGTTTATGTGAGCAGTTGATCCCAAGGAACAGGAGTGTTGTATTACGAAGTTAAGATAGGAACTGAGGGAATACAAGTCTAAGAGTTTTGATCAAGCTGGTTACTGCTCTGGGCAATTGAGACTCAATCTTTGTTGGGACTCCCTAGGAGTTCATGAAGAATGTGCCTTGGAATTTTTGGCTTGGGAGACAAGAAAAGGGAATATTTGTTCATTGGTTCCTGTCCCCCACTGGTCAAGGGTTCCTTGTGCTTCCAGGTTTGTTCATGCTTCAGAATGTCTGACTGGCTTCCTACAGCAGGGATCCCAAGTGATGGTGGCAGAAAGGTACTGGGAAAGAAAATGAGAGAGTTAGTGTGCTTAGCTGAGATGAATGAGGTGCTTCCATGTTACACTGGCAATAGATGATGGCTGCACCAGTGTCTGGACTGAAAAGAAAGGCCATGAAATGTGAGGCTAGGCACTATGCCCAATATCCACATAGCTGAGAATGCAAAAGCATGTGACAGCTAGGAACACAATATTACAGCTGATGCAGAAATTATTGTCAAAGGGGTAATAGAGATAGAAAGTATATTTAGGAGTTTATTGTACAGTTTTTTCAGGACTGCATATTCACAAAACTTTAAAAAAGGGTGGGTTTCAATCTAGGTCTTGAAGGAGGAGTAACATAGTGGACATCAGTTGTGTTTGCCGCTCAGCATCCACTTGCCCTTCCTCTGGTAATCAAATAAAGTTCCTTCTAAACAATGATTCCTGGGGTGCCTGGGTAGTTCAGTCAGTTAAGCATTGGACATCGGCTCAGGTCATGATCTTGTGGTTTGTGAGTTCAAGCCCTGCATCAAGGCTCTGTGCTGACAGCTCAGAGCCTGAAGCCTGCTTCAGATTCTGTCTCCTTCTCTCTCTCTGTTCTCCCCACTCTGTCTCTCTCTAAAATATAATAAACATTAAAAAATTTAAAAAAATAACTCCTCCTTTACCCTTAGCCCATGTGCTTTGGCTTCCTCTAGCCCAGGGGTGGAGCATATGACAGGAGCCTATGTAAATCAGAGCATCGTGCTCCCTGGCCATTGGGATTGAATATGAGAGCAGTTACAATGAAGTGAGACTTGTCCTGAAATTTCTGGGGGAAAAAAAAAAAGATTTGTTCTTATTTTCTGGATTTAAAGTTAAAATGATGCAAGGTATAGACTTTTGATATCTTGTAGTTCTATCATGTGGAAGAAAAGTACAATAAAACTACGGTATTTTTCTTTATATGCCTACACTGACCTTATAAATTTGTTGTTGGCTATTTATGAAAACTGTGAAGGTTGCAATGTCAACAAAGAGTCTAAACCAGACTATCTCTGAAGGACCTACAGTTCCAAGCAAGACAAAAAAAGTAAAGATGAATTTGCAGAAAGAAAAAAAAATTAACCTGGATGCCAGGAAAATCTCTAGACAATGAGATGGTTACTTATTTATTTATTATATTTACTGGATTTGCCCATACTTATTAGCTTATGTCTAGCACAGTTGTGCATCAAACATCTAAAAGGTTGAATGAATGGCCATGTCTCACATTATAGCTCACAGTCTATAGTAAACATAAAAAGTGAGCTCAAGATGCAAATACAATTTCAAATAAAGCCAAACCAAAGCCCTAGGAAGGAAATTGGCTGTGTCTGTGCTGATTAAGATGCTGAGCGAAAGGCAGCCCCATCAAGCTCACTGTAATTTCAGATTCTGAATATGAACTGGAAATGCAGCTACTTTTGTATTCAGGCATTATGTTTTCATCCGAGTTACCTAAACAGTTAGTAAGCCATGACCACATGTCTACACAATCCTGGCCCATGTCCTCTATAATAGACTTTACTCTTAATATGCTAGGAATTATTGAAATCACATGAGCAGCCATTTGTGCTGATCACATTTATAGTCTGTATCTTATGGAAAACCCATATGGGATGGTCATTATTCTTGCTGGAAGTCATATTAGAAGTAGGACTATTACATTTATATACCTACAGAGTAGAAGTTAAATTAGAAGATTGAAGCTATTACCTTGGATCCACAACCTTGGGACAATCTGGTTTGAAGGTCTAAACTGTCCAAATCAATCCCTATCCATCCTTTCTTTACCCATGTTAGGTCTTTGTGCATACTTAGAGTGCAATATGTAATATCTGAAATAAATTAATGATGTAAAATGTAAATCTTCTTTCAGTAGCAGAAATTGACATTGTGTCCAAGGACTGAGTAACACATTTAACATTTAATTTCTGTTATGTTTTACAATTAGATGATAAAGAAGCTATTTTAGAGATAATATCTTTGATCCCCAAACCTGATGTACAATCATCTAATGTATCTCCAGTTATACCAGTATGAACAAGAAATGATTTCTGCAACAGAGTAAAATTTTATTTTATTTCATTTTTTAAATTTTATTTTTTAAAAAGGAATGCCATGCCGGGTGCCTGGGTGGCTCAGTCGGTTTAGCGTCTGACTTCGGCTCAGGTCATGATCTCACAGTTCATGAGTTCGAGCCCCACATCAGGCTCTGTGCTGACAGCTCAGAGCCTGGAGCCTGCTTCAAATTCTATGTCTCCCTCCCTCTCTGCTCCTCCCCTGCTCATGCTCTGTCTCTCTCTCTCCTTCAAAAATAAATAAAAACATTAAAAAAATTTTTTTAAAAAGGAACACCATGCAATATTTGGCATAAAAATTGTAGGCGGTCACAAGATCAAATAGCATGCCTCCCTCTAACAGAACAAAGAATCATGCCCTGAACTAATGAGGAGGTGGCTTGATTAAACAAAAATATTTGGGTTTATTTTGGATTGGTTTAGGTTCTCAGGAATACCATGTTAACATAGGGAGTCATTTTGAAGATGATTTGGGTATGTGAAATTGCTCACTGAATACCTTAAACCTCTTCTGATGGGACATTTCACTACATCTGAGACAAGTTTGATTTTATTAAACTCCCGAGTCCCGTGTTTGGCCACATTGACCTGAGAGCATGATTAGAGTTAGAAAAGCAACTCTGTAAAAGTTGTCTGTCACCTTTCTACTGAACCATATCTGCGGCTCCCCATGTGTCTCTGGATCACATCTGTTTACTGAGAGGTCCAACCAATGTCCTCATTCACTCACATGCAACATCGGTGAGGGTTGCGTGTGTGTTCTGCCAGTATACGTTGGCCCCAAACACAAGTTGTACTACTGTTAGCCTTGAAGTCAATGCAAAAGTGACCTGGATTCTATCTACTCAACTCTGTACATCAAAATAACTCCTATCCAAGTTCCTATCCCTGCAGCTTTACCTTCATGTTGGTAGAAAAAAACAAATACTGCATTAGAATTTTATTTTCAGATCTCAGGGCTATTTTAAGCTCGCTGAAATAATAAAGTTAGTATTTCTAGCAAAGTAAGCTCTTTTGGCAGAGAAGTTCAAATTTATTGGGTAAAATTAAAAGTCTTTCTTTCTCCAGAAGTGTATAAAGGTACATTTCTTCATAATTTATTTTCCCCACCAGCCCTTGAGACCCACAAATAGAGTTAATTTTTTTTAAAGAGGAGTTAAAAAAGTAAGTGTGAGATATTGCCTTATATAATTTCAGCACATTATAGATAAAGAATATAGTGTGTTCGAATGATGGTACATACAGAATCCTACCCTTATTTACAAATAAATAGTTTTGCTTAATGTGCTTTCTTTATGATAGCTAAAAATAAGATCATGCCTTTTCCTTTTAAGACTGGCATAAATTTTCTCTGCTTTGGTAACTTTGTCTAGTTTTAAAAAAGGATATCAACAGGGGCGCCTGGGTGGCTCAGTCGGTTGAGCGGCCGACTTTGGCTCAGGTCATGATCTCACGGTCCGTGAGTTCAAGCCCCGCCTCGGCTCTGTGCTGACAGCTCGGAGCCTGGAGCCTGTTTCGGATTCTGTGTCTCCCTCTCTCTGACCCTCCCCTGTTCGTGCTCTGTCTCTCTCTGTCTCAAAAATAAATAAACGTTAAAAAGATTAAAAAAAAAAAAAAAAAGGATATCAACATGTAACTATATAACTTTACTTTTACCTGAAGAATATTGCTGCAGAACGGCAGTGGATACACAATGATTAACATTGTGGTGACCTAGTTTGAGCTAAATTCTTTCTTTCTGCCTCTGAGGAAGAGAGAGGTCTGCAAATTACCATAGACCCATGGGAAACAAATGTAAGCAGAAGCCAAATGACAGCTTGTGATTGCAACCAGGACACCAGTCACACACCAATCTTTGCAAACACATTTATTTACATAGGAAGTAAAATAGACAGAAATATCTATTTTCAACATAGTATTTCTAAGCTAGAAATGATGTGGTACATGACTGGTATATAAATTGAAGAGTAAATCAGGAATTTTGTTAGATGACTGAGCAATTTTACTTTTCTTTGGTTATATATTTGTTTCTCAAAGAAAATGTGAACGTCTTAAGGCTAGGTACCATGTTGCTTCATCATCTAGTGTGCAGATTACTGTTTAAGGAATCCAACCTATGCATTCATTCAATGTATTTTTATTGAGAATCATTTACATACTAGGCACTATGTTAAGTGATGAGGATAGAGTAGTGAATAGGGGGATGAAGAAGAGGAGGTCCCTACCCTAGGCAATGAAGTTGTAATCTATTTTATAAATTTGGAAGGAAAAGAGTCATTCTCCTGGCCAAGAGCATGAGATATTAGGGACATATACCTAGGGAGGGAAGCCTGAAGTTTCCCACCTAATTACTGGATAAGTAAGAGTCCTGATTCTGGAATGAAGTATCAGCATGCCTATTTTGTCTTATGCCTAAGATTTTTTTTTCTCTCAAACATTATCATCATTCAAAAAGTTAACAATTTATCTGCCTGACTTCTAAGTCTATCTCTCACTTGGTTCTAAGAGAAAGGTAATAGTGTTGACCTCTTAAAAACCAAGATAGACTATTTCTGTCACTAACCAGCAGGATGACCTATGGTAAATTACTTCACTTCTGAATTTCTTTATCTGAAAATAAGACTAGGAAGTGATCTGAATTCCCTGGCTGCTCATATATTCTGTGATTCTATGATTATGGTAAAAATTGTTTCAAAATGTGATTGATTAAAATTACTTTTTTATTATTGAGAGCTTAGAAAATTTGTAGCTTGAAAACTAGTTATTGGTTGTGCAGTGAAGTACTTAGGACTATGATCAAATTTGGGGAAATACCTGTCATATAAAGTTTATTTTACTTATGAACTGTTCCATATATACTTGCTCTTTGTTGCATTGTTGTAAGTTATGCCCTATAAACACAAGAACTCTGGGAAATTTTATTTTGTGTGATTTCTATAAAAAATTTTAAGTATGACATATTTATCATATTCACACTATTATTTTTTATTTTATTTTATTTTATTATTTATTTTACTTTTTAGAGCAATCTTTTTTTTTAATTTATTTTTAAATTTATATACAAATTAGCATATAGTGCAATAATGATTTCAGCAGTAGAGTCCAGTGATTCATCCCCTACATATAACACCCATTGCTCAACCCAACAAGTGTCCTCCTTAATGCCCCTTACCCATTAAGCCCAAGGGATACGGTGCATGTGCCCCCTTTGAAACAGCACACCTATATCCCTTTGGTAAATACCTAGTAGTGCAAAAACTGGGTTGTAGGGTAGTTCTATTTTTAGTTTTTTGAGGAACCTCCATACAGTTTTCCAGAGTGGCTGCACCAGTTTGCATTATCACCAGCAGTGCAAAAGAGATCCTCTTTCTCTGCATCCTCACCAACATCCGTTGTTGCCTGAATTGTTAATTTTAGCCATTCTGACTGGTGTGAGGTGGTATTTTTTATTTTATTTTATTTTATTTTTTATTATATGAAATTTATTGTCAAATTAGTTTCCCTATATCACCCAGTGCTCATCCCAAAAGATGCCCTCTTCAATGCCCATCACCCACCCTCCCCTCCCTCCTACCCCCCACCAACCCTCAGTTTGTTCTCAGTTTTTAAGAGTCTCTTATGCTTTGGCTCTCTCTCCCACTCTAACCTCTTTTTTTTTTTTCTTTTTTTTTCCTTCCCCTCTCCCATGGGTTTCTGTTAAGTTTCTCAGGATCCACTTAAGACTGAAAACATATGGTATCTGTCTTTCTCTGTATGGCTTATTTCACTTAGCATAACACTCTTCAGTTCCATCCACGTTGCTACAAAGGGCCATATTTCATTCTTTCTCATTGCCACGTAGTACTCCATTGTGTATATAAACCACAATTTCTTTATCCATTCATCAGTTGATGGACATTTAGGCTCTTTCCACAATTTGGCTATTGTTGAGAGTGCTGCTATAAACACCGGGGTACAAGTGCCCCTATGCATCAGTACTCCTGTATCACTTGGGTAAATTCCTAGCAGTGCTACTGCTGGGTCATAGGGTAGGTCTATTTTTAATTTTTTGAGGAAACTCCACACTGTTTTCGGGAGTGGCTGTACCAGTTTGCATTCCCACCAACAGTGCAAGAGGATTCCCATTTCTCCACATCCTCTCCAGCATCTATAGTCTCCAGATTTGTTCATTTTGGCCACTCTGACTGGAGTGAGGTGATATCTGAGTGTGGTTTTGATTTGTATTTTCCTGACGAGGAGCGACATTGAGCATCTTCTCATGTGTCTGTTGGCCATCTGGATGTCTTCTTTAGAGAAGTGTCTATTCATGTTATCTGCCCATTTCTTCACTGGGTTATTTGTTTTTTGGGTGTGGAGTTTGGTGAGCTCTTTATAGATTTTGGATACTAGCCCTTTGTCTGATAGGTCATTTGCAAATATATTTTCCCATTCCGTTGGTTGCCTTTTAGTTTTGTTGATTGTTTCCTTTGCTGTGCAGAAGCTTTTTATCTTCATGAGGTCCCAATAGTTCATTTTTGCTTTTAATTCCCTTGCCTTTGGGGATGTGTCAAGTAAGAAATTCCTGTGGCTGAGGTCAGAGAGGTCTTTTCCTGCTTTCTCCTCTAGGGTTTTGATGGTTTCCTGTCTCACATTCAAGTCCTTTATCGATTTTGAGTTTATTTTTGTGAATGGTGTAAGAAAGTGGTCTAGTTTCATTCTTCTGCATGTTGCTGTCCAATTCTCCCAGCACCATTTGTTAAAGAGACTATCTTTTTTCCATTGGTTATTCTTTCCTGCTTTGTCAAAGATTAGTTGGCCATACTTTTGTGGGTCTAGTTCTGGGGTTTCTATTCTATTCCATTGGTCTATGTGTCTGTTTTTGTGCCAATACCATGCTGTCTTGATGATTACAGCTTTGTAGTGAAGGCTAAAGTCTGGGATTGTGATGCCTCCTGCTTTGGTCTTCTTCAAAATTACTTTTGCTATTCGGGGCCTTTTGTGGTTCCATATGAATTTTAGGATTGCTTGTTCTCGCTTCGAGAACAGTGCTGGTGCAATTTTGATTGGGATTGCATTGAATGTGTAGATAGCTTTGGGTAATATTGACATTTTAACAATATTTATTCTTCCAACCCATGAGCACAGAATGCTTTTCCATTTCTTTATATCTTCTTCAATTTCCTTCATAAGCTTTCTATAGTTTTCAGCATACAGATCTTGTACATCTTTGGTTAGATTTATTCCTCGGTATTTTATACTTCTTGGTGCAATTGTAAATGGGATCAGTTTCTTTATTTGTCTGTCTGTTGCTTCATTATTAGTGTATAAGATTGCAACTGATTTCTGTACATTGATTTTGTATCCTGCAACTTTGCTGAATTCATGTATCAGTTCTAGCAGACTTTTGGTGGAGTCTATCAGATTTTCCATGTATAATATCATGTCATCTGCAAAAAGTGAAAGCTTGACTTCATCTTTGCCAATTTTGATGCCTTTGATTTCCTTTTGTTGTCTAATGGCTGATGCTAGCTCTTCCAACACTATGCTAAACAACAGTGGTGAGAATGGACATCCTGTCGTGTTCTGGATCTCAGGGGAAAGCTCTCAGTTTTTCCCCATTGAGGATGATATTAGCTGTGGGCTTTTCATAAATGGATTTTATAATGTTTAAGTATGTTCCTTCTACCCCGACTTTCTCGAGGGTTTTTATTAAGAAAGGATGCTGAATTTTGTCAAATGCTTTTTCTGCATCAATTGACAGGATCATATGGTTCTTATCTTTTCTTTTATTAATGTGATGTATCACATTGATTGATTTGCGAATGTTGAACCAGCCCTGCAGCCCAGGAATGAATCCCACTTGATCATGGTGAATAATTCTTTTTATATGCTGTTGAATTCGATTTGCTAGTATATTATTGAGAATTTTTGCATCCGTATTCATCAGGGATATTGGCCTCTAGTTCTCTTTTTTTTTGCTGGGTCTCTGTCTGGTTTAGGAATCAAAGTAATACTGGCTTCATAGAATGAATCTGGAAGTTTTCCTTCCCTTTCTATTTTTTGGAATAGCTTGAGAAGGATAGGTATTATCTCTGCTTTAAATGTCTGGTAGAATTCCCCAGGGAAGCCATCTGGTCCTGGACTCTTATTTGTTGGGAGATTTTTGATAACTGATTCAGTTTCTTCACTGGTTATGGGTCTGTTCAAGCATTCTATTTCCTCCTGTTTGAGTTTTGGAAGGGTGTGGGTGTTTAGGAATTTGTCCATGTCTTCCAGGTTGTCCAGTTTGTTGGCATATCATTTTTCATAGTATCCCCTGATAATTGCTTGTATCTCTGAGGGATTGGTTGTAATAATTCCATTTTCATTCATGATTTTATCTATTTGGGTCATCTACCTTTTCTTTTTGAGAAGCTTGGAGAGAGGTTTATCAATTTAGTTTGATTTTTCAAAAAACCAACTCTTGGTTTCGTTGATCTGCTCTACAGTTTTTTTAGATTCTATATTGTTTATTTCTGCTCTGATCTTTATTATTTCTCTTCTTATTCTGGGTTTGGGGTGTCTTTGCTGCTCTGCTTCTATTTCCTTTAGGTGTCCTGTTAGATTTTCTATTTGGGAGTTTTCTTGTTTCTGGATAGGCCTGGATTGCAATATATTTTCCTCTCAGGACTGCCTTCGCTGCATCCCAAAGTGTTTGGATTGTTGTATTTTCATTTTTGTTTGTTTCCATATATTTTTAAATTTCTTTTCAAATTACCTGGTTGACCCATTCATTCTTTAGTAGGGTGTTCTCTAACCTCCATGCTTTTGAAGGTTTTCCAGACTTTTTCCTGTGGTTGATTTCGAGCTTCATAGCATTGTGGTCTGAAAGTACGCATGGTATGATCTCAATTCTTGTATACTTATGAAGGGCTGTTTTGTGACCCAGTATGTGATCTATCTTGGAGAATGTTCCATATGCACTTGAGAAGAAAGTATATTCTGTTGCTTTGGGATGCAGAGTTCTAAATATATCTGTCAAGTCCATCTGATCCAATGTATCATTCAGGGCCCTTGTTTCTTTATTGACCGTGTGTCTAGATGATCTATCCATTGCTGTGAGTGGGGTGTTAAAGTCCCCTGCAATTACCACATTCTTATCAATAAGGTTGCTTATGTTTGTAATTGTTTTATATATTTCGGGGCTCCCGTATTCAGCGCATAGACATTTATAATTGTTAGTTCTTGATGGATAGACCCTGTAATTATTATATAGTGCCCTTCTTCAACTCTTGTTACAGCCTTTAATTTAAAGTCTAATTTGTCTGATATAAGTGTGGCTACTCCAGCTTTCTTTTGACTTCCAGTAGCATGATGAATAGTTCTCCATCCCCTCACTTTCAATCTGAAGGTGTCCTCAGGTCTAAAATGAGTCTCTTGTAGACAGCAAATAGGTGGGTCTTGTTTTTTTATGCATTCTGATATCCTATGTCTTTTGGTTGGCGCATTTAGTCCATTTACGTTCAGTGTTATTATAGAAAGATATGGGTTTAGAGTCATTGTGATGTCCGTAGGTTTCATGCTTGTAGCGATGTCTCTGGTACTTTGTCTCACAGGATCCTCTTTAAGATCTCTTGTAGGGCTGGTTTAGTGGTGATGAATTCCTTCAGTTTTTGTTTGTTTGGGAAGACCTTTATCTCTCCTTCTATTCTAAATGACAGACTTGCTGGATAAAGGATTCTCGGCTGCATATTTTTTCTGTTCATCACATTGAAGATTTCCTGCCATTCCTTTCTGGCCTGCCAAGTTTCAGTAGAGAGATCGGTCACGAGTCTTATAGGTCTCCCTTTATATGTTAGAGTGTGTTTATCCCTAGCTTCTTTCAGAAGTTTCTCTTTATCCTTGTATTTTGCCAGTTTCACTATGATATGTCATGCAGAAGATCCATCCAAGTTACGTCTGAAGGGAGTTCTCTATGCCTGTTGGATTTCACTGCCTTTTTCCTTCCCCAGATCAGGGAAGTTCTCAGCTATGATTTCTTCAATTACACCTTCAGCACCTTTCCCTGTCTCTTCCTCCTCTGGAATACCAATTATGCATAGATTATTTCTCTTTAGTGCATCACTTACTTCTTGAATTTTCCCCTCATACTCCTGGATTTTTTAATCTCTCTTTTTCTCAGCTTCTTCTTTTTCCATAACTTTATCTTCTAGTTCACCTATTTTCTCCTCCGCGTCTTCAATCCGAGCTGTGGTCATCTCCATTTTATTTTGCAGCTTGTTAATAGCATTTTTTAGCTCCTCCTGGCTGTTCCTTAGTCCCTTGATCTCTGTAGCAATAGATTCTTTGCTGTTCTTTATACTGTTTTCAAGCCCAGCGATTAATTTTATGACTATTATTCTAAATTCACTTTCTGTTATATTGTTTAAATCGGTTTTGATCAGTTCATTAGCTCTTGTTATTTCCTAGAGGTTTTTTTGAGGGGAATTCTTCCGTTTCATCATTTTGGATAGTCCCTGGAGTGGTGCAGAACTGTGGGGCACTTCCCCTGTGCTGTCTTGAATAACTTGTGTTGGTGGGCAGGGCCACAGTCAGACCTGATATCTGCCCCCAGCTGATGCTGGGGCCACAGTCAGACTGATGTGTACTTTTTCTTCCCCTTCTCCTAGGGGCGGAATTCACTGTGGGGTGGCGTGGCCTGTCTGGGCTACTTGCACATTACCAGGCTTGTGGTGCTGGGGATGTGGCGTATTAGCTGGGGTGGATCAGCAAGGTGTAGGGGGCGGGAAGGGCAGGCTCAGCTCGCTTATCCTTCAGTGATCCGCTTCGGGAGGGGCCCTGTGGCACCGGGAGGGAGTCAGACCCGCCGGAGTGATGGATCCGCAGAAGCACAGCATTTGGTGTTTGCGGGGTGCAAGCCAGTTCCCTGGCAGGAACAGGTTCCTTTTGGATTTTGGCTGGGGGATGGGCAAGGCAGATGGCGCTGGCGAGTGCCTTTGTTCCCCACCAAGCTGCTCTCTGTCGTCAGGGCTCAACAACTCTCCCTCCCGTTGTCCTCCAGCCCTCCCGCTCTCCAAGGAGAGCTGTTAACTTTCCAGATGTTAAGTCCCACTCGCTGTCCAAACACACTCTGTCCAGCCCCTCAGCTTTTGCAAGCCAGACTTGGGGGCTCTGCTTGGCCGGCAGGCCACCCCTCCACCCCGGCTCCCTCCCACCAGTCCATGTAGCACACACCACCTCTCCGCCCTTCCTATCCTCTTCCGTGGACCTCTCATCTATGCTTGGCTCTGGAGAATCCGTTCTGCTAGTCTTCTGGCAATTTTCTGGGTTATTTAGGCAGGTGTGGGTGGAATCTAAGTGATCCGCAGGACGTGGTGAACTCAGTGTCCTCCTATGCCGCCATCTTCCCAGAAGCCTCCTGAGGTGGTATTTTATTGGTGGATTTAATTGTATTTGGTTTTGATTTGTAGTTCCCTGATGATGAATGATGTTGAGCAATTTTCATGTGTCTGTTAGCCATCTGTATGTCTTCTTTGGAAAAGTGTCTGTTCATGTCTTTTGCCCATTTCTTCACTGGATTATTTGTTTTTTGGGTGTTGAGTTTGATAAGTTCTGTATAGATTTTAGATACTAGCCTTTTATCTGATATGTCATTTGCAAATATCTTCTCCTGTTCTGTCAGTTGCCTTTTAGTTTTGCTGATTCTTTTCTTCTCTGTGCAGAAGCTTTGTATCTTGATGAAGTCACAATAACTCATTTTTGCTTTTGTTTCCCTGGCCTCTGGAGATGTGTCAAGTAAGATGTGCTGAGGACAAACAGGCTGTTCTCTGTTTTCTCCTCTAGGATTTTGATGGCTTCCTGTCTTACGTTTAGGTCTTTCATCCATTTTGAGTTTATTTTTGTGTATGGTGTAAGAAAGTGGTCCAGGTTCATTCTTCTGCATGTTGCTGTCCAGTTTTCTGAGCACCATTTGTTGAAACTGTTTTTATTCCATTGGATATTCTTTCCATTTGTCAGGGATTAGTTGGCCATATGTGTGTGGGTCCATTTCTGGGTTCTCTATTCTGCCCCATTGATCGAAGTGTCTGTTTTTGTGCCAGTACCATACTGTCTTCATGATTACAGCTTTGTAATACATCTTGAAGTCTGGGATTGTGATGCCTCCAGCTTTGGTTTTCTTTTTCGGGATTGGTTTGGCTATTCGGGGTCTTTTCTGGTTCCATAGAAATTTTAGGATTGTTTGTTCTAGCTCTGTGAAGAATGCTGGTGTTATTTTGATAGGGATTGCATTGAATATGTAGATTGCTTTGGGTATTATCGACTTTTTAACAGTATTTGTTCTTCCAATCCAGGAGCATGGAATCTTTTTCTTTTTTTTTTGGTGTCTTCTTCAATTTCTTTCATAAGCTTTCTCTAGTTCTCATGTATAGATTTTTCACCTCTTTGGTTAGGTTTAGTCCTAGGTATTTTACGGGTTTTGGTGCAATTATAAATGGGATTGACTCCTTGACTTCTCTTTCTGTTGCTTTATTATTGGTGTATAGAAATGCAACTGATTTCTGTCCATTGGTTTTATATCCTGAGACTTTGCTGAATTCATGGATCAGTTCTAGCAGTTTTTTGGTGGAATCTTTTGGGTTTTCCATATAGAGTACCATGTCATCTGCGAAGAGTGAAAGTTTGACTTCCTCCTTGCTGATTTGGATGCCTTTTATTCCTTTGTGTTGTCTGATTACTGAAGCTAGGACTTCAATACTATGTTGAATAACAGTGGTGAGAGTGGATATCCCTGTCGTTTTCCTGACCTGAGGGGGGAAACTCTCAGTTTTTTCCCATTGAGGATGATATTAGCAGTGGGTCTTCCATATATGGCTTTTATGATCTTGAGGTATGATCCTTCTATCTCTACTTTCTTGAAGGTTTTTTTCAAGAAACGATGCTGTACTTTGTCAAATGCTTTCTCTGCATCTATTGAGAGGATCTTGTGGTTCTTGTCCTTTCTTTTATTGATGTTATGTATCACATTGATTGTTTTGAGGTTATTGAATCAGCCCTGCATCCCAGGTATAAATCCCACTTGGTCATGGTGAATAATTATTTTAATGTATTGTTGGTTCTGGTTGGCTAGTATCTTGTTGAGGATTTTTGCATCCAGGATCATCGGGGAAATTGGTCTGTCGTTCTCTTTTTTAGTGGGGTCTTTGTCTGGTTTTGGAATCAAGGTAATGCTGGCTTCATAGAATGATTTTGGAAGTTTTCCTTCCATTTCTATATTTTGGAGAAGCTTCAAAAGAATAGGTGTTAAATATTTGGTAAATTCCCCTGGAAAGCCATCCGGCCCTGGACTCTTGTTTTTTGGAGATTTTTGATTACTAATTTGATTTCTTTATCTTTATGGGTCTGTTAAAATTTTCTATTTCTTTTTCTTTTTTAATGTTTATTTATTTTTGAGAGAGAGAGCATGGGCAGGGGAGGAGCAGAGAGAGAGGAAGACACAGAATCCGAAGTAGGATCCAGGCTCCAAGCTGTTTAGCATGGAGCCTGATGTGAGCCTCGAACTCACAAACCGTGAGATCATGACCTGAGCCAAAGTCAGAGGCTTAACTGACTGAGCCACCCAGGTGCCCCTTCTATTTCTTCTTCTTTCAGTTTTGGTAGTTTATATGTTTCTAGGAATTTGTACATTTCTTCCAGATTGCCCAATTTATTTATTTATTTATTTTAAATATAATTGATATAAAATTGGCTTCCATACAACAAACAGTGCTCATCCCAACAAGTGCCCTTCTGAATGCCCGTTACCCACTTTCCTCTCTACTCCCCCCATCAACCCTCAGTTTATTCTCTGTATTTAAGAATCTCTTATGGTTTGCCTCCCTCCCTCTCTGTTTGTAACTTTTTTTTCACCTTCCCTTCCCCCATGGTCTTCTGTTAAGTTTCTCAAGATCCACCTATCAGTGGAAACATATGGTACCAGATTGGCCAATTTGTTGGCATACATTTCCTCATAATACTCTTGTTATTGTTTGTATTTCTGCAGTTTTGGTTGTGATCTCTCCTCTTTCATTCTTTATCTTATTTATTTGGGTCCTTTCCTTTTTCTTTTTGGTCAAACTGGCTAAGGGTTTATCAATTTTGTTAATTCTTTCAAAGAACCACCTCCTGGTTTCATTGATTTGTTCTAGTGGTTTTTTTGGTTTTGATAGCATTGATTTCTGCTCTAATCTTTATTATTTTCCATCTTCTGCTGATTTGGGTTTGGTTTTGTTTTCTGTTCTTTTTCCAGCTCTTTAAGGTATAAGGTTAGGTTGTGTATCTGAGACCTTTCTTCCTTCTTTAGGAAGGCCTGGATTGCTATATACTTCCCTCTTATGACCGCCTTTGCTGCATCCCAGAGGTTTTGGCCTGGGGCGTTATCATTTCCATTGGCTTCTGTCATAGACTCTGAGTCTAAAGTTCTCTTTTGTCTAGGAAAAGGGCAGACGCAGGATTAAAAAGAGAGATGGCTAATGTCTGGGAAAAAGACAAGAGCCCCAAATAAAGGTCCTTGCCCCGTAATTATTCAGATTTATTCAGTTTGTAAGAAGGCTTGCAAACATGTAGGCATATACAAAGAGAGAAACTAGGAACATTGACTTGTGGATGTGTGGGGGGAAAGGGGATTTTGAAGATATATAGTGTTTGGGGTTTGGGTCAATATAAAACAAAATCCAGGCTCCAGGCATATGGGTTGATGGTTGTTAACAGCAGACAGGAGGCGCCATGCTTGTTTATCTTTGCCAGCCTAGAGGATGAGACAGACAGGGGGAATAACCTCAGGGTTAATAAGACACCTTTTCTTTGTTACTTATCTCCGCTCCAGGCTGCTTTGCCTGCAGTGCAGTGGTCCAAAGTTCAATTCACCAATTTACCTAACCTGGCCCTATTCTCCTATGAAAGCAGATTTCTGCTATAGTTTTAAACTTGGGGTGCTTTCACCCTGAATATCTAATATTATGATTCCTATGTATTGGGCACCTTTGCACTGATTCTATTTCAGGCCTTTGCCTCTATCTCTCTATTTTGGGTGTTCATCACCCCTCACCCTAACCCTCCCTATTTAGGTGTGCCTTTGCACCTCCCTATTCTTGGCACCTTTGTGCCTCCCTATTCTTGGAGTGCCAATCTGGTTACCCAAACTTGGGTGTGAGCATTTTATGACTTAGTGTTTCTTTATGCCTTGTTAACCCATTGGTGTAGGCCCAGGGGATTCCTAAGCTTATCCCCCACAGGCTTCCATGTACTTTTTAATTTCCTCTTTAACTCCTTGGTTAGACCATTCATTCTTTAGTAGGATGCTCTTTCGTCCCCAAGTATTTGTTGTCTTTCCAAATTTTTTCTTGTGGTTGATTTTTAGTTTCATAGTTTTGTGGTCTGAAAATATGCATGGTATGATCTCAATCTTTTTGTACTTGTTGAGGGCTGATTAGTGTCCCAGTATGTGATCTATTCTGGAGAATGTTCCATGTGTACTCAAGAAAAATGTGTATTCTGCTGCTTTAGGATGAAATGTTCTGAATATATCTGTTAAATCCATCTGGTCCAGTGTGTCATTCAAAGCCATTGTTTCCTTGTTCATTTTCTGTTTAGATGATCTGTCCATTGTTGTAAGTGGGGTGTTGAAGTCCCTGACTATTATAGTATTATTGTCAATGGGTTTCTTTATGTTTGTGAGTAACTGATTTATATATTTAGGTGTTTCATGTTTGGGGCATTAATGTTTACAATTGTTAGATCTTCTTGGTGGATAGACCCATTAATTATGATATAATGCCCTTCATCTCTCGTTACAGTCTTTATTTTAAAATATAGATTTTCTGATATAAGTATGACTACCCCAGCTTTCTTTTGGTGACCATTAGCATGATAGATGGTTCTCCATCCCCTTACTGTCAATCTGAAGGTGATTTTAGGTCTAAAATGAGTCTCTTGTAAACAGCATGTAGATGGATCTTGTTTTCTTACCATTCTGTTAACCTATGTCTTTTGATCTGAGCATTTAGTCCATTGGCATTTAGAGTGAGTACTGAAAGGTATGTATTTATTGCCATTATGTTGCCTACAGAGTTGAAATTTCTGGTGGTGTTCTCTGGTCCTTTCTAGGTTTTGTTGCTTTTGGTGTTTTTTGTTTTGTTTCATCTTTTCATCCCTCAGAGAGTCTCCCTTAAAATTTCTTGCAGGACTGGTTTAGTGGTCATGAACTCCTGTAGTTTTTGTTTGTCTGGGAAACTTTTTATCTCTCCTTCTAATTTGAATGACAGCCTTGCTGGATAAAGAATTCTTGGCTGCATATTTTTTGGATTCAGCACATTGAATATATCCTGTCACTCCTTTCTGACCTGAGAGTTTCTGTGGATAGGTCTGCTGTGAACCTGATCTGTCTTCCCTTGTAGGTTAAGGACTTTTTTTCCCTTGCTGCTTTCATGATTCTTCCCTTTCTGTGTATTCTGTAAATTTGACTAGGATATTCCTTGTTGAAGGTCGGTTTTTGCTGAATCTAATAGGAGTTCTCTGTGCTTCCTGGATTTTGATGACTGTGTCTTTCCCCAGATTTGGAAAGTTTTCCACTATTATTTGCTCAGATAAACCTTTTACCCCTTTTTTTTTCTCTCTTCACCTTCTGGGACCCCTATGAGTCTGATGTTATTCCTTTTTAATGAGTGACTGAGTTCTTTAATTCTTATATCGTGCTCTTTTGCCTTAGTTTCCCTCTTTTTTTTTCTACTTCATTATTCTCCTTAAGTTTGTCCTCTATATTGCTGATTTGCCACTCTGCTCCCTCCATCCTTGCCACTATGGCATCCATTTTAGATTGCATCTCAGTTATAGCATTTTTAATTTCATCCTGACCAGATTTTACTTCTTTTAGTTCTGCAGAAAGGGATTCCATGCTTTTTTCAACTCCAGCCAGTATTCTTATTATTATGATTCTAAATTCTGGTTCAGACATCTTGCTTATATCTGTGTTGATTAAGTCCCTGGCTGTCATTTCTTCCTGTTCTTTCTTCTGGGGTTAATTCCTTCATTTCATCATTTTGAAGGGAGAAAAAGAATCAATAAAAATTTAAAAAATAAATAAAAATTTGAAAATTAAAGCAACACACAAAAAATAAAATAAAGGATGCTAGATCCTAGGTGTGTTGTGGTCTGGTTGTTGAAAGCAGCTTTATAGAATAGAGAAAAAAGGGGATTGAAAAGAAAAGAAAAAAAGGAAAACGTTTGAAAATTTAAAAAATAAATAAATACAAGAAAATAGAATAAAATGAAATGATGAAAGTAAAATTGAATTTAAAAAATTTACAAAAAATTTAAAAATAGCAGAAAAAAATTAAAGAAAATATTTTTTTTTATAAAAACAGTAAATAAAAATAATTTTTTCTCTTTCTGTTTTCTCTTTCAAGAATAAGAAAAGAAAAAGAAAAAATTGAATGATGGACCAGTGAACATTATGAAATACAATTGAAATTACATCCATTTTCCCCTGAAAGTTAAACTACGAAGCACTTCATAGTCCATAAACTAAGCAGGCGGAGAGACTTGTGGTGTTCCTTTAGCATGCATTTGGCGCAGTTGGATGGGGCTTGGTGTAACAGTTCTGTTCTCCAGTTGATGGCACTGGTTAGCTTACTGGGGTGGATTGTTGTGCACATGTACTGCATGTACATGCATGTGTTGGAGGGGTAAAAATGGAGTCACCCAGTCACCCGGTCTCTAGTATCAGAACTCTGCTCTCACTAACTGGCAGTCAAGCATCCCTCCTTTGTTTCTGGCTTCTGTCCAATCCCCACTTCCACTGTCTGTAACCAAGCCATCAGCCTTCCAGGTGGCACCTCCCTCCCGAGTTTTATCTTAGATGGGTCTGTTTCTAAACCCCTCATTTCAGAGGGCCCTGTGGCTTTGACCTGCTCCAACCCTCTGGGGGAGGATCTCCCCAAACAATGGTCAGGTGGTGGTCTGCCCCCAGGAACATTCACATGACTGGGCTGCTACAGATTCCCAGAGACCACAACTGGGTGCCAACCCGCCCCAGAAAAAGTTTGCATGATCATGTAGCAGCAGCGTTCGGGGATTATGGTAATTCACAATACATCTCTGTTTCCAGGCTTCACCGTTAAAGTCCTTGTTCCAACACTAGCAAACGTGGTTGTTCTCTGGGGCCCAAGGGACCTTTGCCTGTGGGGAGGCCACACAGCCTCTATCAAATGTCCTCTCAGCAGTGAAACCGCCTCTTCCTGTGTGGCCTGAGGACCCCTCAGACCTTGCTGTCTGCTCCTGGGGATTTGCCCTTTCCACCAGAGCTCTGCCAGGTGTCGCGCTGTGGAGTTTCAGACTGTGTGCTCCCCTGTTTATAGTCTTAATGGTATTTAAGCCCTCTCCTTTCTCCTTTCTCCTTTCTCCTTTCTCCTTTCTTCTTTCTCCTTTCTTCCTTTCTTGTTAAATTCCTTATGGGTGTTTCCACTCTTTCTTTTTCTCTCCAGCTGCTTTCAGGGAGAGTGCTTTTCCTGTACTCTCCCCCCTGTCTCCATCCTTTCTCTGTAAGCAAAAACAGTTCCCTACCCTCTTCAGTTTCTTTCTCCACCATTTCACCTCCCTGTGCCACATATCTGCTGAGTTCTGTGGTTTAAGTTGTGCAGATTGTTTGTGTTAATCCTCAGATCAGTTTTCTAGGTGTGCAATGTGGTTTGGTGTTGACATAATTGAATTTCAGGTAGGAGAGAGGCAAAAAAACTTCCATGCTGCTCCACCACCTTGGCCCCTCGTCCTCTATTATTTTTTTAAAGTTTATTTTGAGAGAGAGAGAGAGAGAGAGAGAGAGAGAAAGTGCCTGAGTGGGGAGGGGGCAGAGAGAGAGGGACAGAGAGAATCTCAAGCAGGCTCTGCGCTGTCAGCACAAACCTGACACTCAAACCCAGAGACTGTGAGATCATGATCTGAGCCAAAATCAAGAGTCAGACACTTAACCGAATGAGCTACCCAGGCACCCCTCTATTTTTTAATATATTCCTAAAGAAAAGAACCTCCCCTTTAATAAAGGATTGATAAGAAACAAATCTTTTTACAATTTACATGTCCGATGATTAGAAAAATTTTCCACAGGCTAGCTTCTTGGTCCTCCTCCATTGTCCACATACTACCAACTGCCATTGGAAATGTGTGAAATTGACCTTCTTGTGAATAGAAGAGGATAAATATGTAAGATGAGAGGCTTAAATTTATTAGTTCAAAATAATAACTTTACTCTAAAAGGATACTTACATGACAAAGCCATATTATGATACTCTTTGGCCTTGACCTTTCTACTATGACGTCAGGTGGTAAGAATATTCCTGGAAGCCATTCATGTACTAATATATGTAGGAATAATTTAACTACACACAAAGTAATTATTAAATATATCAATATATACCTCTAAACTCAAACTAAGTATATCTTCAAGTTGGGTTCCCTTTAGCTAGATCTCAAGTATGCCCAGGACCACTCCAGTGCCATGCAACACAAGGATAAATATGAAAGATGGTGTTATGGACTGAATTGTATCTCTTAAAAAATCATATATTGAAGTCCTAACCCCCCAATGTGACTATTCTTGAAGATAAGGTTTATGAAGAGATAACTAAGATTAAATAAGACCATAAGGGTAGGCCAATAGGGTAATCTAGTAGGACTGATGTCCTTATAAGAACAGGAAGAGACACTAGGGATACTTATGTATATATAGAAGATATGCCATGTGAAGTCATAATGAGAAAGTGGCCATCAGCAAGCCAGGGAAAGAGGACTCAGGAGAAACCAAACCTGCCAACACCTTCATATTGGATTTCCAACTTCCAGAATTGTGAGAAAATAAATTACTGTTGTTTAAGCCACCCAGTCAGTGATATTTTGTTATAGCAGCCATAGCAGACTAAGACAGGGGGGAAAGCTAAGTGGAAAGAGTCCATGATCTTAATTGATTTTAATTAAAATATCTTAATTCTAAGTTTTGCACAAATATATGACTGAAGTTCTGCTTCCACTCAAAATCTAGCAAGACACAAGAAAACATTGACCCCACCCAAACAATGAGAGAAATATGTACAACCTACAAACTCATAACTTTTCTTGAGCTTATCAGAGAGTGAGATTGCAAGGCAACTAGGTGGATTGAATTCCAAAGGTTGGTAAGCCCCTCCTGTGAAACATGGATATAGGAAGTATTTCACCTTTGACAAAGCATTGGAGGAAGAGACAGCCACCATAAAAAAAAAAAAAAAAGGGTAAGAAGAGGGGAGCCTGAGTGGCTCAGTTGGTTCAGCATCCAACTCTTGGTTTCAGCTAAGGTTAAGATATCCATGCTGAACAGGGAGGCTGTTTGAGATTCTCTCTCTCTCTGTCTGTCTCTGTCTCTCTCTCTCTCTGCTCCTCCCCCACCCTCTCTCTCTTTCTCTCTCTCTCTCAAATAAAGAAATAATTTGTTTTAAAAAAAGAGGGTAAGAAGAAAACAGCTGAAAACTCAACAAATTCTCAATAGCAAAGTCCAGGTTAACTTGATGGTTTAGAGAAGGGGTCAACAAACCTCAACCCATATGCCAAATCCATCTTTCTGCTTATTTTTTATACTTTTAAATCACTGGGAAAAACTCAGAACAATAATTTTTTGTGATATATGAAAATTACATGAAATTTAAATTTTAGTGTTTATAAATAGCTTTTTGGAACACAGCCACCTCATTGTTTACTTATTGTCTATGTCTGTTCTTGTACTACAATGGGAGAGTTCGTTAGTTGCAATAGACTGTATATTTTGCAAAGCCTAAAATATTTACTATCTGGATTTCTATAGGAAATGTTTTTTGACCCCTGATTTAGAGACCTATGAGCCCAGGACAAAGAGAAGTTGCACTTACTTGCAGGCTCTTTTCCATGCCAGGTCTTTACCATGTTCATATGAGAAAGATTGGGGCAGGGCAGGAGAATAGAAAAGTCCCTTGGCAAAACACAGATATAAAACTTCTTCCTCTTCCCCAGAACTTTCTCTCATATGAGACAAAAGTGCAAGTGCCAGGGGAGTGCCAGGAAATCCTTCCTCCTTCCAGGTCAGGAAAAGATTCAGTACCTCTGAGGGAAGGGTAGAAGTAAAACTCACCCAACACTACAGGAGATATGGGACACTTTTCTACTACCTCAGTCTCTGATCTTTACTGAGGAAGAGGCAGAAGCAAAAGGCATCTATTGCTTTTGGAGAGTAAGGAAATACTTTCATGCCCTGGATTCTATACTTAAACAAAATAGAGATCTGCTCCCACTGGGTGAGGACTAATAAATTCCTCTTGCATAATAACTCTGAGCTATACATGAAGTGTTAGGCTGCAATAGGGGAAGAGATAGAAATGCCAGGTAAGTCTGTCTTCTGTGATACAGATGCACAGAGCCTACCCAGACTGAGGCAGAACTGGAACAATAGAGAATTATGCCTACCCACCATGAGCCTCATACTAATGATTAGCAGTAGCAATCTACTAGTTGGGGAGAGACAAGAACATACAAAGAGGCACTCTATATGGTGTAGGTGTATAAGACTTGCTGAAAAACATTGGTTGATCAGGTACACTGGAAAAGAAAAACCCTCCAGCTCTACAGGTCATGCGTTAGGTACAAAATAGCAGCTGACCACCCCTGGAGGAATTTGAAATTTGTGGTGCGTTGAAAGTAACTCAATTAACAGCAAACCCAAACTCAGTTCAAGTATCAAGTAAATTGACTTAACTTGCTACATTAACAGTGTTTCAGAAGAGGTATGTTCTCTTCCAACCATAAGTACTGTTTTACCTCAGTCTCTACTGGTTTTTGTTGAAAGTACTACAGAAGGTACTTCAGAAAAATATTGAAAGTACTACAGAAAAATTCGAGACATATTTAAAAAGCAAGGGAAAAAAACGACCTATTGTCAAGAGAAAAAGTAGTCAACAGAAGCAGATGAAGAGATAACTCACATGTTAGAACTATCAAAAACTTTAAATAATTATAATCAACATGTTGAAGGCCTTATAGAGTAGATGAATAAAATGAATAAACACCTAAGAAATTGCAGCAAAGAGCTGGAAACTTAAAAGAAAAATAAATGGAAATCCTATGAATAATTCAAATAGTAGAATTGAGTAAGTCCTTTGACAGGTTAATTAGCAGACTAGACACAGCAGGAAAAAAAATCAGAGTTGGTCAATAAAAATTATCTCAATTGAAACACAAAGAGAAAAAAAAACAGTAAAAAAGTAGAAAAGTGCATCAAAGAGATCTTGCCCACCATCAAATTGGCTAACTTGTGTAAATGGAGTTTCAAAAGGAGAAAAGAGAGAAAGAGTGAGGTGGAAGAAATATTAGAACAGTTAATGGCAAGAATTTTCCCAGATTAATGAAGACAACAAACCACAGATCCATGAAACAGAAAAACCCACAGGGGATACATATAAAGAAAAACACAACTGGGCATATCTTAGTCATACTGCTATAAACCAAAAATAAAGAGAATATCTTAAATGTAGCCAGAATGAAAGAATTCACTGCATACAGACAAACAAGATGAGAACAATAGTAAACTTCTTGTCAGTAACTATGCATATCAGAAGACAATGGAGCACGATCTTTTATGTATTGAAAGGTGGTGATGGGAGAACCGCTCATGGCAGAGAAGACACAAATTACAAATTATGAATGTGAAGCATGAAAGAGAAGTCATTGGTTTAGATAGTACAGACATGAAGAGGATAATAAGAGACTATTTTCTGTCTTCTCCATTACTACTTCATGTACATAGATTTGACACCTTAGATGAAAAGGACAAATTCACTAAACGCATGAATTCCCAAGCCCTTTCAAGAAAAAAAAATAGATAATTTGAATAGCCCCATAACTATTAAATAAATTGAATTCATATTAAAAAAAATTTATTGTTGTATTTTGGTAAACATTTAAGGAAGAAATAATACCAACTTTATATAAAATCTTTTAGAACGTAGAAGAGGGAACCCTTCCCATCACATTTTATGAGGTCAGCATTCCTCTGACACCAAAGCCACAGGTCGATATTCCCCATGCACAAATAAACAAAAATCTTCAAAATATTAGTAAACCAAATCCTACTATATATATTAGATGTGGTGAGGTTTATCCCAGGTATGCAAACTTAGTTTTAATTAAATAATAAATCAATATAATTTACCATCTCCATATACTGATAAGAAAAAAAACATACGTTAATCTCCATAGATGCAGGAAAACATTCAACTAAGTTGAACAACCATCAGTAGTAGAGGCTGCAAACTAGAATGCAAGAAAACTTCCACAGCCTGATGAATGGCATCTAGAAAACACCTGGAGATAACATCACATTAAATCATGAAAGAATGAATACTTTCTCTCCAAGATAGGAAACAAGGCAAGGATGTCCACAAAAGCATACAGGTAGGAAAGAAAGAAAAAAAAAGTCTTTATATAAAAATGACCTCATTATCTGTGTGGAAAAATCTAAAGAATTTATGAAAAAATTAAAACTAATAAGTGACATTAGCATGGTCAGGACACAGTTTTGCAAAAGAGCAAAGTCAAAGTCACTATACTGCCTGATTTGAAGATTTAATGTAAAGCTACAGTAATAAAAACCAGTGTAATATTAGAGAAAGAATAGACATATAGGTCAATTGAACTTAATAGAGAATCCAGATGTACCAAGTCAGAATCTGCATTTTAATAAGATTCACAGGCAATTCACATGTACACTCAATTTTCCCCTTTTCCTTACCCCCTCCTCCAAGATCATATCAAGTTCTGTCAGTTCATACCTCTGAAGCAAGTCTCAATCCATCCATGTCTCTATTCCATGGCCACCTTATTCCAAGACACCACTTTCTCTCCTATACTACTGTGGCCTCCTGATTTTTTTGGTTCTTCTTTTTTCCCCTATAGGCAATTTATAAAACAGCCAGAGTGATCTTCATGGAGTTTGTGTTCTGGTGGAGAAGATAAAATAAACATGTAAGTAAATAAATGAAAATAATCATTATTAACTATAATAAATGCAAAGAAGGATATCGATATATGTGATAAACAGAGAGGAGGCTACTTGCCTCCTGTAGATGGAAACTATTTAAGTAAGCTTGGGTTGTCATAACAAAATATCACAGACTGTGTGGCTTGAACAACAAAACTTTATTTTCTGCCAGTTCTGGAGGCTGGAAGTTCAAGATCAAAGTTACATCAGGATTGGTTTCTGGTGAAACCTCTCTTCCTGCCTTCTGGAGAGTTATTTTTTTGCTGTGTTCTCATCTGGTTCCTCTGTGCCCATGCAGGGTGGGGGTCAGGGAGCATACTCTTGTATCTCTTCTTCTTCTTATAAAGATACCAATTCAATCAGATTAGGGCCCTTATGACTACTTAACATTAATTACCTCTTTATAGGCCCTATAACCAACGGTAATATTGAGGTTAAGGCTTCCCTACATGAAATTGGGTAGGTGGAGATACAATTCAATCCATTACCGGGAGATTGGGAAGGCTGGTCTGTAGAGGTGGCATCTGAAGATCTGAGATTTGAGGTGGAACCAACCATGTAAAGAATGAGGACAAGACCATCATGGGTAGAGGGAACCCATGGACATAGGACACCTTTACATATTGGAGTTTTGGATTATCAGGAGGAAAAGTAAATCCAGCTGTTTCCATTCTGGTCAGAGAGGAGAGGTTACAATCAGACCTGTAATCTTCATATTTCTATTCAAAAGTCACTCTACCAGCATTTGAAATTGGCATTTGGACAAGGACAGAAAGAAAACAAAAAGAAGAAACCAATTACAGGCAGGTAGGAATTATACCTTTATTTGCAGTCCAGAGCTAACACCTCTCCCTGAGACTGGTTCACCTAAAAGCCGTCTCAATGAAGGATGACTTCTTGGGACATTTCATTAAATATTTGATGGCTATATGCCTATTCCACTGGTGGTGATTTAGAAGCATTACCAGTGGTGCCTGGGTGGTTCAGTACGTTAAGCTTGATTTTGGCTCAGGGCATGATCCCAGGGTTGTGGGATGGAGTTCTGCATCAGGCTTCTGGCTGAGCATGGAGCCTGCTTAAAATATTCTCTCTCTCTCTCTCTCTCTCTCCCCCTCTGCCTCGCTCCCCCACTTGCATTCTCTCTCTCTTTCTAAAATAAAATAAAATAAATAAAATAAAATAAAATAGAAAATAAATAAAAGCATTACCATGAAGGAAAATGCCTTAGACAATTCTAAAATTCTCATTGGCTGATGTACACGGAAATTCTTAATCTTAGATTAAGTCAACTGAAAAGTATTTGACATCACGTGTCAGCAAAAACTTCTTATTGGCGCCGCTTGCAGCTTTCCACTGTTTACCTAAGCAGCACCCAGCAGACTATGCTTGAGACGTGCTCCAAGGCAGGAATAGGGAATGTGAAACACTGAAATTTTTCAACATTTATTCAACCACACCCCATTTTCATTATCTCCATGCAGGGAGGTGAACAGAGAGAACTACCAATACCACAATAAGCGTGATTTGTGCCTGATTCACTCTTTCCCCACTCAGTGTAACTGTCAACAGCATCACAGTGATATAAATAAACATTTTGCTGAATTCAGACCCAAGGGAGGGTTTCTTTCATGGCAGGTCTTTAAGGGATTGAAGTCTTAATTCACTCAGACACTCCATAGACTATCCTAGTATTACTTTTTAGCAACCATCTGACCAAAAATCATATTTGAAAAAATTATCTTAAATATTACCATAGTGCATAGATTCTGTAGTTTGTTAAAAAGAAATACACAAAAATAATACACACTATATGTTCTATTGCCAATGGATAAGTTGTATTCTTTCATAGATTCTATCTTGTATTCCTTTGCTAGACAGAGTCATTGGTTGGTTTCTTAAAGGAACAGCCAAAGAAAATTAAAATTTAACTTTTTTTACATTGCACTCTGTGCTTACTCTACTTATATAAATGATAAGTAGAATAGAACTATGTTGCTTATGTAGTTTTCTGTGGCTTTATTTGTACTTGTGGTTTAATTTGTACTTAATTGGACAAAACTGAAAGAGGCCTAAAAAAAAAACTCTGAAAATCATTTGATTATAACTATTACAATCAAACAGAATCTTACACTTAAGATCCTGTGATATGTAAAAATACCGTTACACATGAACCTGAACTTTTTATTTTTTTAAAAAAAATTTTTTTTAACGTTTATTTATTTTTGAGACAGAGACAGAGCATGAACAGGGCAGGGGCAGAGAGAGAGGGAGACACAGAATCTGAAACAGGCTCCAGGCTCTGAGCTGTCAGCACAGAGCTGGACGTGGGGCTTGAACTCACAGACTGTGAGATCATGACCTGAGCTGAAGTCCGACGCTTAACCGACCGAGCCACCCAGGCGCCCCTGAACCTGAACTTTTTAAAGTCTGTTTATGTATGTTAAAATGCATGTTTATTTCAACTCAGCTTCTTTTTAGTGAATATCATTTTTCTATTTCTGTTAAAATCACTAACAATCATTTAACTAATTATTTAGTGAAGCAGATTATCTTAAAACTAATGCTGTGGATCGATCAGTTTTAGGTGACACTTATTTAGTTGAAAAATCCACTTGCTGTAAATGTTTTCAGCAAAACCTGTATATTCTTCTTGGTTTTCTCCAAAGACCAGTTTTGGGATCTTTTTCTGTTTTGGGTTTGTCCTAATAATTTTTTTCTTACAAATAATTCCAAGTTTACTTTATTACAGATGGTATTTGTCTATAGCCAAAAATACTTTCCAAAATGCACCCTAGCTCAATAAACTAGTTTAAAAAGCATCTTTAATGAAAACAAACAGTCAAAACAGATTAACAATAATCAAAACCCCTAAGAGCATTGTAACTGGCTATTTGCACCTCACTAGTCCTAGGGTTTTTTTTTTTTTAAATTAATCTAGGATACAAATGTGTAGGAAATAGAAAATTGATTGTGTGACTATATACGCAATTTAATGGGACATGGTGAATTGAATGGCTGCCACCTGTATTGTGTTAAAAACGGGATTTTGCACATCTCTCTAAACTGCACCAGATAAAACTGACCATTGAGTTTACTACAGTTTAGATCACCAAATATGAAATAATTTTGGCTAAAACCCTGGACAGTTGGTTGAATAAGCAGAAAAATTAATTTTTCTACACTCAGAATTTATCTTTAGATTTTTATATCACCATAAAGCTATGTTTTTAAAAAGATATCTTGAGTGTCTACTACTTATGAGTCACTGATGTAGATATCAGAGAACAAAATACATATGATATATTATATATTATATTAATGCATGTTACATATATCATATGATATATATTTTACATGTAATGAACAAAGTATTATATGGTTTCTCCAATCATTAATTAAAATATATAAACATCTGAAAGATAGTTTCATTCCTAATCTTCTTTTGTCAATTTTATGGGCAATGAAGTGGCTTTGTGAAAAGATTGTTATTAGAATTTAAGAAAATGAAATAAAAATTCCATTTAAAAAATAACGTGTTAAACCAGCAGTGTTAAGTTGTTCTGAACATGTACTGCCACCCAATGGACATGTGCTCCAATGGCACTAGTATGTAGGTTTGGAGACCATATATCCTTTTGTGAAAGTAATACCATGTGCAAATCATTTATTGTGGTAGGTTTTTTAGTTTAGAATGAACTAGAGTGCCCTTGGGGAGGGAGGGATGGAGAACTTTAGCTAAAAATGTTTTCTTCTCTAAACCCAGAAAAAAAAAAAAAAACTATTCAAAATCTGATCTGAGGTGACTAGTGAAATAGTGAAATTGCCTATAAATATCTTCAGTGATATCAAGTACCAGTGACTATCTCATAGAAACATTACTGACATGCGAATAGTAACCTTTTCGTGTTACGTAGAAGTTGTATCATGAATTGAGGCTGAGAAAAAACAATGGAATAGACCATAGGTCTTCTGCTGTAGGTCTCTAAATTTTCAGCCTGATCCTTTTATTTTGTATTTTGTTTTTGTTTTTGTTTTGTGGAATCAGCCTGGTTTTATGTGCCAAAGATAGTTTGTAAAGAGTTCTGACTGCTCAAGAGAATGAATGGATTAGAATGTCCCTCAGGGTCCCTTCCACCTTCATGATTACATTTTCAATGTCATTGTTCAAGCCTTTGACAAAAAGTATTTAAAGAGGGAAAAAATATAATTCACCTCAAAGGTTTTTAAAATGACTTGCATTAGATGCCTTTTAAAAGTTTTGTATAGGCATTTTCACATTTTTATTGACCCAGAACTTGAGATAACCAGCATATCGTCCCTTGGCAAATTTTTAAATAAAAAGGTGTGCTGATGCAGAGGCTTGCTTTGTTTAGGAAATCCATCATTCAGTAATTTCAAGTTCAATGATAATGTTGCTCTGAAGGCTCTTTATGTTCAAAATGCCACTTCCATTTTTCACATAGGCCAAAGTAGCAGAGAGGTTGGGGTATTGGATGGGACCTTGGCACATAGGAACCAGAACTTCTTTTTTTAACTTTAGCTATTAAAAAGATCTTAGCTTAATAGTATCATTTTGGGCTTGCTGCAACATTCTCCAAAGCAGCAATTGCATTACTGAATTTATTGTTTGATTACTTTAGCACCCTAGCATAAAGGGAGCAATTATATAATAATGCATATTATGTGACTATTTAAGTTATAATATGCAATGTGACAATAGAGATTAAATTATTTTAATGAAAAATGTTATGTTAAATTTCTTGTATAGATTTTCTGAACAAGTGATTGAAGCTGGGCTTTGTGTAGGCTTTATAGAATTTTTCTGTTTATTGAAGTGTCAGAAATGACAAACAGCACTGAGTCATTCAATAAACATCTGTTGCATACTTATTATGTTCTCTGTGTAGATATCTTGGGATATCTGTACATATGTATATAAAAGTAAGTAACAAGACAGAACCTCTGCCCTGATAGGGAGGAACATTATTATGGTTTGGTAAGCAAGCGTTGATTTATAGCCTAAGACAGAAGTTAGTCCAAAATATTAATCTCATGTACTGGATGCAGAAGTGATGAGACATTACATTAATTGATCATCAAGTGAATTGTTACATTGTTGCTATAATTGAATATGTCTCTGTTCCATTAAAAAATAACTATTACATTTTTACAAAAGTTATTCTAAGGATAACATCTTTTAGCCAGAACAAAGTTTCTGTGACCAAATCAGATGACTTTAAGAATGATAAGGTACTCTGCTCAAAAAGTTATAAATGTTGTAAGTATGTAAGATACATAGTAACACTCTAATGACAAATTAAACACATGGGAATACAATTTCTTTGCTGGATCCTCATTAATAAATTTGTCTCAAAGGAAGTTGCTAAACCCTACAGGGGAAACTAGATACCTACTCAAGATAAAGGGCCACAGGGAAATCTAGATGCCTACTCAAGATAAAGGGCCACAGGGAAATCTAGATGCCTACTCAAGATACTCTTCTGTCTCACTTGCAATTCACTGGGATTGAGAATCACTGGAGAAGTACATGTAAATCTTGACCCTGCTTTTGAGTTGCTCAAGTCACAAAAGGATCTGTCCTACCCCCCTATTTATCTTACTTAGTCAAATTCTCCCAAGTGCAGAAATCACTTCCATTTTAATTCTTACAAGCTCCTCAGAGTACTAGTTAAAAAATTCCCTTTTACATTAATAGCTCTCAAATGACCTTGGAGTTGAAAACTTTCTGAAATTGCCCAACTGACTCCCCGAGAGTAATTTATGAAAAGGAAGTTACTGGTTTTGATCTGTGTGGGGCCCACTGTGTAGGTCAGAAAGTGAGTGGACTAATAAATATCTTTAGACTGTTCATGTTTTGGATCTTTGTGGACTATTCATATTTATAGGATTAGGGTTAATTCAATTTGCCTAATTTTTTCCTATTATCTCTAACTTTGACTCCATAATTAATAACATCAAGTACACATCCACTGTTTGTAGAACCCTCTGTCTTCCTTCTAGTTTTCTAATCCCTTTTAAGGGAGATATTTTGTTTTTTGTTTTTTGGGATTTTTTTTTGACAAAATTTGTATCTGTTCTTCTCCCTTCCAATGGACTGAGAAAATGAAGTGTTTTATGGGGGAGAAATATTTAATGTGAAAAGATATCTGTTTTGTGACCTCATCTGGATTTTCTAATTTGGACAGTATATAATAAAATTGATTATTTTGGAGGATGAAAAAGACTGTTTGGATTCTTTTAATAAATCAGTCCTTTATAAATGGGCAAAAGAACACAACTAGTTAATGAAGGAGTAGCGGTGTCTGAAAAACATGTCATACTTCATGTTTATTCTTAGTAACAAAAATGAAAACATTTTGAGTATCTTTCTCCAGAGCCACACTTATCTTCCACTCCCCACAGATGCACTCATAGAAATCACTTTTTCCTTTCTTTTGATTCTGGGACTTTATCTGTATCTTTAAGACCATGTAATGTTTCTTGTTTGTCTGTTCCTTCCCATGGTCATTACCCAATGACACCAGGTCCAGCCAACTTCCATCCACAAGGATCTGAGTTTGCCCATAGCTTATGTCTTCCAACTGTCCCTGATTTCTGTTCTCAGTTCTGTTCTCTGTGTCCTCAGCTGCAGCTTGTCCCTGGAACTTTTCCCAGTTTTAGGAAATAGCCAAGAGAAGCTGACCTACAAGATGGAGAGGAATAGAAAAGAGATTTCCTCAGCTGTCTCCAATTCCCTGGACCTGTGGGGCTGTTGTGGTAGGCAACAGGAGCATGTCAACTTCTAGCAATGTCCTTCCACTCTCATTATGGGCATTAGTCCCTTGAATCTTCACAACAACTCCATAAAATAGATAATTCTTTTATAGATAAGGAACATGAAATTTCAGGAGGTTAAACCTCATACTCACAATGGTGCAGCTAGTAAGAGAGCCAGGATTTGAGCCCAGTTGCACCTGACTCCAGGAATCATGCTCTTAATCACTACAGGTCACTGCATTCTAGATGCTCAAATGTATAATCAGCACCTATAACATTCAGCTTTACCAAGTGAAATACAATACAAATGACCTAATCAATTATATTTTATTTAATATATTTGGAGTTTAGAGGCTCTTAAATTTAACATATGAATATATAGTAGCTCATATTTTTGTATAGTTTTTGTGTGCCAAGCAAGGTACTTTACATATAGTTTATCATTTAAGTCTCATAACCACCATGTAGAAAAGCAGGTACTATTATTCTTCCCACTGAAAAAAGTTGAAAACAGAGGCACAGTATACTTAAATAATTTTCCCCATATCAGAGAGCTGGGAAGAACTGAGAGTTGAACTAGTTATTTCTTTTCCACTGTACATTACCACTTCTGATAGAATTTTATGACTTTTATTATAAATGCTTCCTATGAGTAGATATTGTACAAAATGTTGTTTATGTATTATGCATTGAGTTTTCACAGAAACCTGGAGAGGTGGTACTATTATCTACGTATTACAGCTGAACAAAACAAGGATAAGAGACTTTTGGTTATGTAATGGTAACTGGTAGAACTAGGATTTGAACCTAAATCTGATTGATTCAGAATTGATGCATATGAGAAATAATCTGAAAAATAAGAGGGAAGTCTAAAATGGTGGCATAGGCAGACCCTGAACTCACCTCACATGGACACACCAACTCTATACCTATATATAAAGCAATTCCTCCTAAAGAAGACCTGAGGGTTGATTAAACAGCTTTTGCACAATAAACAATAGAAAGACCATGTAGAGAAGGGTAGAAGAGATGGAGATGTGGTAACAATGGGAACCCCACCCTTGACATGGCACTTTGCAGTAGGGAGGGATATCACAGAGGGGCCCATGAAAAGAATTACTCACCTTGTATCACAATGGAAAAACAGTAGTTTGAAAAACAACTATAAGTGAAGGAAATCCATTTGCTAAACCTAGTGCATTAGCCAAATGGGTGGGGAACTTCTAGAACTCTCTCTGTAGTCAAAGGTGCTGGTGAAGGCCACTTTTTATGTCTGCCTTCCACCTTGATAGTGCCAGCAGGAACAGCATCCACATGCTCTAAGTGGCCTGGTAGGCCACCCCAGCATGCGTTGTCCATTGACCCACACCAGTTCCATCCATTTTGCCAAGGTGGCCCCAGCACAGTGCACCCTCGGAACCACCGGCCCATGCCCACTCTAACTTCAGCCATCCTGCCAGGGTGGCCCCTGTGTGGAATGCCCATAGGTCTCCTGAGCTATACTTGCTTCAGCTCCTGCTATCCTGTCAAGGAAGCCTTGGCATGGCATGCTGCAGGAATCCCTGGCCCACACCATCTCCAGACAGCCTGCCAAAGCTACCACACACACACAGTCTACACAGGTGACACCCTACACAAGGCCACTCCTTTAAGATAGGAGACGTAGCTGTTTCACCTAATTCGTGGAAACAAACATAGAAAGTCCATTAAAGTGAGGAAACAGGGAAATGTTTTAGATGAAAGAACAAGATAAAAACCCCAGAAAAATACCCTGATGAAATGGAGATAAGTAATTTACTTGATAAAAAGTTCAAAGTACTGGTCATAAAGATGATCACTGATCTCAGGAGAAGAGTGGAGGGACATAGTGAGAACTTCAATAAAAAGTCAGAAAATATAACAAAGAACCAATCAGAGCCAAAGAATATAATAACTGAAATGAAAAATATACTAAAGAGAGTCAATAGCAGATTAGATCATACAGAAGAATGGATCAACAATCTGGAAGATAGAATATGGAAATTACCCAAACAGAATAACAAAAAGAAAAAAGAATTTAAAAAAAAAAGATAGTTTAGGGGACCTCAAGGAAAACATCAAACATACTATTATTCACATAATAGAGGTCCCAAAAGGAGAAATCAGAGAGAAAGGAGCAGGAAACTTATTTGAAGAAAGGTGCCTGGGTGGCTCAGTTGATTAGGTATCTGGCTTTGCCTCACATCATAATCTCACAGTCTGAGTTGATCCCCACACCAGGCTCTCTGCTGTCAGCCCAAAGCCCACTTTGGATCCTCTGTTCCCCTCTCTCTCTCTGCCCTTATCCACCTTGCTCTCTCTCTCTCTCTCTCAAAAATAAATAAACATTAAAAAAACTTATTTGAAGAAATAAGTGCTGAAAACTTTTCTAGTCTGGAGGGGAAACAGCTTCCAGGTCCAGGAATCACAGAGTCCCAAAGAAGATGAACCCAAGAGATCCACACCAAAATCTATAATAATTAACATAGCAAAAGTTAAAGACAAGAAGAGAATCTTAAAATTAGCAAGACAAAAACAAATAGTCACATGCAAGGGAAACACATAAAACTATCACTGATTTTTCAACAGAAACTTTGCAAGTCAGAAGGGAGTGGCAAGATATAAAATGCTGAAAAGGAAAAACTTACAACCAAAAATACTCTACCTGGCAAGATTATCATTCAGAATTGAAGGAGAGATAAAGAATTTCCCAGACAAGCATAAACTAAGCAAAAATTCCAGAGGAGTTCATCACCATCATAGCAGTCTTACAGGAAATGTTCAAGGGTCTTCTTTAAGCACAAAAGAAAAGGCCATAACCGGAAATAAGAAAATATATGAAAAAAAAACTTACTGGTAAAGGCAACTATATAGTAAAGGCAGTGGATTGACCATTTAAAAAGCTAGTATGAAGGTTAAAAATAGTAAAATCAACTATAACTACAATAAGTAGTTAAGGGATACACAAAATAAACAAAAAGATGTAAAATATGACATCAAAAACATAAAATGTGAGTAGTAGAGTGAAAATGTCATACTTTTGTCAAACTTAAGTGGCTATCAGCTTAAAATAGATTGATATAGACAGATGGATAGATAGATAGATGATAGATAGATAGATAGATAGATAGATACCTCATGGTAACCACAAACCAAAAACCTACAATAAATACACACACACAACAATAAGGAGAATGGAACTCAAATGTAAAACTAAAGAAAACCATCAAATCACAAGGGAAGAGAGGAAGAGAAGAAAAGAACGAAGAACTACAAAACCGCCAAAAAACAATTAACAAAATGACAATGTGTACATACCTATCAATAATTACTTTTAATGTAAATGGACTAAATGCTCCAATGAAAAGATAAAGGGTGGCTGAATGGGTTAAAAAAAAACAAGACCCATCTACATGCTGCCTACAGGAGACTCACTTCAGATCTAAAGACATACAGACTGAGAGTGAAGGAACAGAAAAAGGTATTCCATGCAAATGGAAATAAAACAGAAGCTGGAGTAGCAATACTCCTATCAAACAAAATAGACTTTAAAACAAATACTATAACCAAAGACAATAAAGGGTATTACATAATGATGAAGGGGTGAATCCAAGAAAAGTATATAACATTCATATATATTTATGCACCCAATATGAGCACCTAAATGTATAAAGCAAATATTAACTGACATAAAGGGAAAAATTGCCAGTAATTAAAAAATTTTTTAAGTTTTTATTTTATTTTTGAGAGAGAGAGACAGAGTGCAAGCAGGGGAGGGGCAGAGAGAGAGGGAGACACAGAATCTGAAGCAGGCTCCAGGCTCTGAGCTGTCAGCATAGAGCCTGACATGGGGCTTGAACTCACTGACTGTGAGATCATGACCTGAGCCAAAGTCAGATGTTCAACTGACTGAGCCACCCAGGTGCCCCTACCAGTAATTAAATAATAGGAGGGGACTTTAATACATCACTTATATCAGTAGATAGATCATCCAGTCAGAAGAATCAATAAGGAAGCATTGGTCTCAAATGACTCATTAGGCCATATGGACTTAATAGGTATATACAGAACATTTTATCCAAAAATTGCAGAATGCACATTCTTTTGAAGTGCACATGGAGCATTCTTCAGGATAGGTTATGTGTTATGCCATGAAACCAACCTCAAATTCAAGAAGTTTGAAAACATATTAAGCATCTTTTTGACTACAGCAGTATGAAAGTAGAAATCAATTACTAGAAGAAAACTAAAAAAAACAAAAAACACATGGAGACTAAACAACATGCTTACTGAACAACCAATGGTTCAGGGAAGAAATTAAAGATGAAATAAAAAAATAAGTTTGGACAAATAAAAATGAAAACACAACAGTCCCAAATCTTTGGGACCCACCAAAAGCAATTCTAAGGGGAAAGTTCATAGCAATACAAACATACCTCAAGAAGAAAAAACTCCAAGTAATTTAAACACAATCTAACTTTACATCTAAAAGAATTAGAGAAAGAAGAATAAACAAAGCCAAAGGTGAGTAGAAGGAAGACATTAGTAAAGACCAGAGTGGAAATACAGGGGGAAAAACAATAGAAATGATTAATGAAACTAAAAACTAGTTCTTTGAGAAGATAAACAAAATCAATAAATCTTTAGCCAGACTCATGGAGAAAAAAGAGAAAGCCCCCAAAATAAAATCAGAAATGAGAGAGAAGTTACAACTAACACCACAGAAATATAGAGGATCAGAAGAAACTACTACTAATAATTATGTGTCAGCAAATTAGAAAGCCTAGAAGAAATGGATAAATTCCTAGAAACATACAACCCGCCAAGACTGAATCATGAAGAAATAGAAAATCTGATAGGCCAATTACAAGAATGAAATTGAATCAGTAATTTAAAAACGCCTCAAAATAAGTGTGAGACCAGACAGCTTCATAGGTGACTTCTACCCAAATTCAAAGAATTAGTACCTATACTTCTCAAATATTCCAAAAATTGAAGAGGAAGGAATGCTTCCACACTCATTTTATGAGATCAGCATTACCCTGATACCAAAACCAGAATAGGCACCACAAAAAAGAAAAGTATAGGCCAATAGCCCTAATGAACATAGATGAAAAAATCCTTAACAAAATATCAGCAAACTAAATTCAACAATATGTTAAAAAGATCGTACACCATAATCAAGTGGGATTTATTCTAGGAATCAATTATGGTTCAATATCTGCCCATCAATCAATGTGATATATCACATAACAAAATGAAAGATAAAAGTTATATGATAATCTCAATAGATACAGAGAGAGCATTTGAGAAAATTCAACATCTATTTATGATAAAAACTCTCAACAAAGTGCATATAGAAGGAACGTACCTCAACATAATAAAGGCCATATGTGACAAACCTATAGGTAACATTATACTCAATGGTGGAAAGCTAAAAGCTTTTCCTCTAAGATCAGGAACAACACAAGGTTGCCCACTCTCTCCACTTTTATTCAACATAATTTTGGAAGTCCTTGACATAGCAATTAGGCAAGAAAAAGAAATAAAAGGGATCTAAATGGGAAAGGAAGAAGTAAAATTGTCACTATTTGAAGATGACATGATAGAGAAAACCCTGAAGACTCTACTAAAAAAACTGTTAAAACTAAAACATGAATTCAGTACAGTCTCAGGATACAAAATTAACATGCATAAATTGGTTGCATTTTACATAATAATAACAAGCTATTAGAAAAAGAAATTAAGAAATCAATCCCATTTATAATTGCATCAAAAAGAGTAAAACATCTAAGAATAAATTTAACCAAGAAGGTGAAATACGTGTATTCTGAAAACTACTAAGATGTTGATGAAAGAAATTGAAGACAACATAAATAAATGGAAACATATTTGTGCTCATGGATTGGAATAATTAATACTGTCACAATGTCCATGCTCCCTAATGTAATCTCCATTAAAATACCAAAAGCATTTTTCACAGAGGTAGAACAAAGAATCCTAAAATTTGTATGGAATTACAAATACCCTGAATTGCCAAAGGAATTTTTTTAAGTTTATTTATTTATTTTGAGAGAGAAAGAGTATTTATTTATTTTGAGAGTGCGTGTAAGCAGAGGAAGGGGGGAGAAAGAGGGGGAGACAGAGAGAATCCCAAGCAGTCTCCACACTGTCAGTGCACAGCCCAATGCAGGGCTTGAACCCATGAACTGTGAGATTCTGCCCTGAGCCAAAACAAAGAGTCAGATAGTTAATTGACTGAGCCCCACACGTTCCCCATCAAAGGAATCTTGACAAAAAACAAAGCTGGAGTTATCACTCTCCCTGATTTCAAACTATACTACAAAGATGTAGTAATCAGAAAACAGTATAGTACTGGCATGAAAACAAACATGTACATCAATGAAATAGAATATAGCCCAGAAATAAACCCACACATATATGGTCAATTAGTCTATGACAAAGGAGGCAAGAATATATAATGGGGAAGAAGTCTCTTCTATAAATGGTGATGGGAAAACTGGACTTTTGCATGACTACATGCAAAAGAATTAAACTGGACTACTGTTTTACACCATATACAAAAATGAATTCAAAATGGATTAAAGACTTGAATGTAATACCTAAAACCATAAAACTTCCAGAAGAAAACATAGGCTGTAAACTCTTTAACATCAGTCTTAGCAATGTATGCATATTTTCGTCCAATTTCCTCAGGCAAGGGCAAGAAAAGCTAAAATAAACAAATGGGATTATATCAGACTAAAAAGTTTTTGCACAGCAAAGGAAACTATCAAGAAAATGAAAGGCAACTTACCGAATGGGAGAAGATATTTGCAAATCATACATCCAATAAGGGATTAATATCCAAAATATAAAAGGGACTTACACAACTTGACATAAAACCCTCAACAACTCAATTTGAAAAGATGGGCAGAGGTCTTGAATAGAAATTTTTCCAAAGAAGACATACGGATGCCTAACAGACACATGAAAAGATGCTCAACTTCACTAATCATCACAGAAATGCAAATCAAAACCACAAAGAGATGTTACCTCACTCCTGTCAGATTGGCTTGAAAAGCCTTGAAAAGATGGTGCCTCCTTTGCAAAACATGAAGAAACATTAGAGACACATAGATAATTGTCTCCCAACACATATAACCAGTCTTGTAACAAACTAAATTTGTTGTTTACAAGGGGAAAAGAGAGACAAAAAAGAAGTATTGGTAAGGATGTGGAGAAAAGAGAATCCTTGTACTCTGTTGGTGCAATGTAAATTGGTGTAGCTGGTATGGAAAACAGTATGGAGGTTCCTCAAAAAAATAAAAATAAAACTACCATATGATCCAGCAATCCCACTTATGAGTATGTATCTGGAGAAAATAACACCAATTTGAGGAGATACTTGTACTCCTCTCTCTATTCATTATAGCATTATTTACAATAGCCAAGATATGGAAGCTATCTGAGTGTGCACCAATACATGAATGAATAACAAATATATGGTATATAACACGATGGAATATTTCTCAGCCATAAAACAGCATGAAATATTGCCATTTGCAACAACATGGATAGAGCTAGAGGGTTTTATACTAAGTGAAACAAGTCAGACAAAGACAAATACCTCATGATTTTATTTGTATGTAGAATCTAACAAACAAAACGAACAAACAACTAAGCAGAAAGAGGCTCATAGGTAGAAAAACAGACAGAGAGGGGAGAGGTTGGGGGTGGGTGAATCAGGTGAAGGGGATTAAGAGGAACAAACTTCCAATTTTAAAATAAATAAGTTATGAGGATGTAATGTACAGCACAGGGAAAATAGTTAATAGTATTGTGATAAATTTGTATGGTGACAGTAGACTTATTGTGGAGATCATTTTATAATGTGTAAAAATATTGAATCACTGTGATACACACCTGAAATTAATAGATATTGCATGCCAATTATACTTCAATAAAACATAGTAATCAATCAATTCCCCCAAATAACTTTAAAAATTGCTGAAGAGGAGATTTCAGAAAAACCTCCTTCATTCCTCTGGCAAGTCCATTCATCTTGAGTTTCACTTGAGGTCTTGCTTTTGCTCATGAGCAGTACTATTTGGAAGATGTAGTGTTTGAATCATAAAAAAATATTTATTGGACTGATTTCTGCCTATTGGTCATAGTTATACAGTCATTAGCATTTTATTTTTACCTTACATTTGAGGCATTATATTATTCATTTTAATGCTTTGAGTCTTAATTGCTCACAGGTTGACTGTCACAGGCAAACCATTAAAATGCATGTCACCTTCCACCCACTTTATCTTCCTGGAGTCCAAAAACCTTTCTAGTGTGAGTGGTGTCTAGTCACCTGAGGCTATTTAATAGACCTGTTAATGCAATTCTCCTGGCTTTTCTGGAAGTGCTACCAGCTCATTCCATGGTGTTATTAAAGTGGCCTTACATGGTTATTGACCTGATGTGCCCCTCTGTGGTCTTGTTACAACCCTCTCCACTACACACTCTGGCTTTATAATATTTGCAAATATGTAAAGTTTCAATCTCCACTCTTGGAAGTGGCAGATCGTATTTGGGAATGAAAAATACTGTGATTTTTTGTTACTTGCTCTTTTTTTTTTTCTCCCTTCAGGCCAAATTTTGGACACTTTTCCTGTTTCATATTATAACTCCCAATTGTATCTACATTCTTATTTCCAAGTTGAGTTTCATTTCACAATTTTTTTTTTGCCATATTTCTAGCTCCTCTTTTTCATGGTGCATGATATCGTCTATCGTTACAATTTTAAACACCTGCCAACTTAACACATTTATCAAACTAGCAGGGGATAGGGTTTACACCCCGCCCTTTACCAGACCATGAATAAAGATATTAAAATAACCTGGTTCCACTCCAATACCATAGAGACCTTACTGGACACCTTCCCCTGTCCAGGGATGGCTATTTATCACTGCTTTTGGATGTGGTACTCTGGCTTATTTTCAGCTCATCTGACAGGGCTTCCATACGAATAAATCTACTTCAAGAGAGATTTTTGTGTTGCAGTATATTACCTGTGATATTAAAGATCAGTTCTATTAGGTTTACTGCATTCTTTCCTTCACAATGATCTTGGTAGTTCATTCAAGGGGGATTAAGTGTGCCTGGCATTATGCACACTGCATTTTGTTTAGAGTTCCATTACTCCAGATGTTCAGAATAAGGAGCTATGGGTAGTTCTTAGCAGAAAAGTAAAATATTCCCAGGCACCCCATGATGTGTACATAAATGCCAGAAGTGGTTGGTAACTATAACTCTATATGTATATATTCATACATATGAATTTATATATGTATATTCATATATGTTCTCTGAGAGAGCATATGGTAGTGTGTGAAGCAGAACTATGAAAGAGGCAAAGCACTAAACAGGTGCTTTCTCTTCTACTTTAGGCTCTGATGCTGTATAGCTATTTGACCCAATTTAAGATAATGATCTTGTAAAGTCTCAGTTTCTACATATGTGAAATGTCTAGGTGGGTCAAAATTATTTCTTTTTGTTTTTAATTTTTTTAAATGTTTATTTACTTTTGAGAGAGAGAGAGACAGAGACAGAGTGTTAGCAGAGGAGGGGCAGAGAGAGAGGAAAACACAGAATCCGAAATCCGAAACAGGCTCCAGCTCTGAGCTGTCAGCACAGAGCCTGATATGGGCTCCAACCCACAAGCGGTGAGATCATGACCTGAGCTGAAGTCGGACGCTTAACCGACTGAGCCACCCAGACGCCCCAGGTCAAAATTATTTCTAATTCACAATGTGGCATCTAAATATAGCATTACATACTCTTTTTATCTTCAATTTTAATATCAGGGCAAACAACATCCTTTGAGATAGCCTGAGCAAACTCATGTTTGCCCATTTGACTCTTGCCCATTTTACATTTGACTTTTTTTTTTAACTCTAGCACAAGATTAGGGGATTCAGGTTTTCTTGGCCCATAAGCAGAAAATAATTTGATTCTGGAACTGAACTATAGACTGGGAAGAAATGAGGGAAGTTGCCAATACCATTACTGGCAAAAAAGATGAGCTGTATTACATACCCTGGGATGGAAGATTCACTTTTAAGTTTGCTCCTAACGGTTCTGAGAGTAAAATGGAAACTTCCTTGCCTTTGCAGAGCTTCTGATTTAGAGACTCACAGAATTTTACATCTGGGAACATATTTGAAGGTCAGCTATCTAGGCCTTCATTTTAGGAAACCTAACTTCTTATAACTCCCAGTGTAGGGCTCTTTCCTTAGCATACAAGGGAGGAAAAATTAAAAGTTTATAGTAGAGGGGTAGCCCTACCTTCAAGTTTCACTTGGAGCAGTAGTGGGGACCTCCCACCTGCAGCTGGGTAAGCAAAAGGTACAAGGAGGTGCCTCAGGCACCCTCTGAGAGGGAGTAGAGAAGAACGACAGGGTCAACCAACCCATCCCCACCCTAAAACCAGAGCAGAGGGCTTTGTCCTTGGATTTTCATGAAGTCTTAATTCACAATTTTAAGACAAATGGTCATGACTGCTCAGCTTGGTGTTTCTGAGAGTTTATATGTAGTTCAGTGAAAACAAAGGTGAAGCAAACACTAAGGGGACATGCCTACCCTCCACCCCTAACCAAAACACAAGAGTTGCAAGGTTATTTATTCACAAAAGTACTAAGACCAAAGGAGAGTCTGTACTTTATTTAATCAAATGCATGTTATTTGCAAGCCAAGTTTCCCAGAGTAAATTATGTCCATTTCTATTACCAGTGAAATTTCTCTATTCTTTAATTAAATCATCTGTAACACATGAAGTTATGAGATGCTGAATGTTTCAAAAATTATACAAATACTTTGCCATTACTGGATCTTAAAAACAGTTTCATAAACTATTGAACATACTAAGAAAAAAGAAATAATCACCCATTTTTATAATAAATGTGTAACTGCATAGAGAGGTTACTGGGAGAATGCTTACCAAAGTATAAAGTGTTTATCTCAGGGTTTTAAAATTTTGGATAGTTTTTACTTTCCCTTTAAACTTTTCATGTATGGTTTAAACAGAATAAGTAAAAATTATTTTTTACTCTAAAAACACAAATCTTGGGGCTCCTGGGTGGCTCAGTTGGTTGAGCGTCCAACTTCGGCTCAGGGCATGATCTCGCGGTTTGTGAGTTCGAGCCCTGCATCGGGGGCTCTGCGCTGACAGCTTGGAGCCTAGAGCCTGCTTTGGATTCTGTCTCCCTCTCTCTCTCTGCCCCTCCCCTACTCACGCTCTCTCTCTGTCTCAAAAATAAATAAACATTAAAAAATTTTAAAAACACAAATCTTACCTCTTTGAAAAATATTAATATAGGGCTAGCTTCAGGTGTCTACAGAATTTTGAGCTTCTGGTTCATGATAGGTACTTCCATTTCCCATACATTCAATCTCTTATTAAACCTTCTTTATTTGTTCCTCTTACAAATGAAACTCTTTTTTTAGTGTTACTAATGATTTGCCCTTTTTAAAGACCTGATGTGTTGGGGTGCCTGGGTGGCTCAGTTGGTTAAAAGCATCAGATTTCAGCTCAGGTCATGATCTCGAGGTTCAAGCCCCCTGCATCGGGTTCTGTGCTGGCAGCTCAGAGTCTGGAACCTGCTTTGGATTCTGTGTCTCCTTGTCTCTCTCTCTCTACCCCTCCCCCACTCACGCTCTGTCTCTGTCTCTCAAAAATGAAAAAAACATTAAAAAAATTTTTTAAAGACCTGATGTTTTTTTGTGTATCTTAATTCCCTGAATTTTCTATAATCTAGGAACCAGCTGGTTACATATTCATTGAATATCTCTTCCCATAATTTTTAATGATACTGAAATTTTCTCCTCCTCTTTCTTCATCCTATGTGAACATTCCCCTATACTATCACTGAACTGTAGCTATATTTTTTTCCCTCACTTCTTTAGTGAGCCCATCACTTTCCATGATTCTAACTATTTAGGATTCTACCACATGGAAATTGATAGCCACTAGATGCCAGACATGGTGCTAGATGATGAAGATTCCATCACAGATAAGACACAGTATCTTCAAGGAACTCACAAAAAGGGGAGAACATTAGATTATCCAGTTTGTTAATTTTAAAGATAGAGTCAGACAGGGAAATGCAAGGAAAGAGTACTTAACCCAGTCTAGAAAGTGAGGAAAGTCTTCCTTAAAGAAGTGGTTAGTCATTTTAGAAATAGAACACAGCTCAAGCAAAGGCACAAAAACATGAGACAGCACAATGTACATGTGGAGCTATAAGCAGCCTGGTATTGATGAGCCTGCAAGGCAGGGATGCCCACAGAGAGCAGACCGTGGAGGGCCTTGTGTGATGTGCTATGGACTGACTGGGTTTTCGTAAAATCCATATGTTAAAGCCCTAACTCCCAATGTGACTGTATTTGAAAATAAGGTCTTTATGGAAGTAATAATGGTTAGACAAAGTTGTAAGGGTAGGGCCCTAATACCATAGGATTTGTGCCCTTATAAGAAGAGATACCAGAGAGTTTGCTCTCTCTTTTTCTGCACCATGTGAGGACACAGTGAGAAGGCAGCCATTTGCAAGCCAGGAAGAATATACTCACTAGAAATAATTATGCAGGCACCTGATCTCAACTTCCACCTTACAGAACGGTGAGAAATTAAATTCTTATTGCTTAAGTCCCCCACTGTCTGGTATTTTTTATGGCAGCCTGAGATAAGACAACTAGGGAGTTTGGACTTCATCCTGCAGACCAGGGATTCTTCACAGAGAAGTACGGCTGCCAGGGGCATTTTGGAAATTTGAGAGAGGGTGTTATTTTTTGGTTGTCACAATGATTGCCAGGTGCTATTGGCATTTACTGGGTAGGAGACAGTTGTGGTATATGTCTTACACTTCATGGAGCATTTTCATGCAATTAAGAAATGTCCCATGTACAAGAAACATTTATGTAGGTGAAAAACCTATTTATCATTATCTGGGTCCAAACCAATCTCCATTTCACATGAAATTACTGTGTTTTTATATAATATAGTATGCACTGAACCTTTCAGGAAGGCCACTGACCTATAAATTGAGAAAAAAAATGTATTTTAAAAATGTCCAGGGGTGCCTGGGTGGCTCAGTCAGTTAAGTGTCTGACTTGTGTTCAGGTTACAATCTCATGGTTCATGAGTTCAAGCCCCACGTCTGGCTCTGTGCTGACAGCTCAGAGCCTGAAGCCTGCTTTGGATTTTGTGTGTGAGTGTCTCTCTGCCCCTCCCCTGCTTGTGCTCTGTCTCTCTCTATCTCTCAAAAAATAAGTAATAAAAAAATAAATAAAATGTCTAAACATGATGCATGATTTCAGAAAACCATGTTGCCACAATAGAACCATTCTTGGTATTTGTCTTTCCAGTTTGTATACCTATAGCAGTCAGCATATGTAATTGCCACATATGTGGTATCTCAACATATAGGTGTAAGCCTAAGTACTTTATTAGGTCTTTTAGTGGTTTTGTGCCTAGGCATTTACTATTGAAAGATATTTTACTATGTTACTTTTTAAAAATTCTCCTTCATAATACAGCTAGAAACAATTCTAGTTTTTTACTTAGTTTTGTTTTAAATGTGTGTAAAAAAATTATACATTTATGTAACTGTATTTGAGGATAATGAAAAGGACATGGGAAAATATTTGTCATAAAAATGGGAGGATTAAGATCTACTGCTCTAGAAGATGGGATCCTTGTGAAGAATGTTAAGACAGATTTATATAAATCTATTCAGAGCCTTTAATTTTTTTCCTCTATCCCCAAGGGTTCAGAGGTGGAAAAGACACAGAAGTCCCCTTTATTACCTCCCTCTCACTCCTGGTACTGTTCCCATAAGAAATTTTTTCAAGCTCACACTTTGAAAGTTACTGGATTGAGCCTTGGACTTAACTATTAGTGGCATAGACCAAACTTAAGTGGAAGCCACCACTTATTTTAAAATTACTTTAGCCAACCTCACCAAAACCCTGCTCCCTACTACTGCCAATTTCAGAGGGATCATGGTAACCCAGAGAACCTTCTGTCCCTTCTCTTGAGGATGCACTACTTCAGGGTGAACCAAATTCTGGAATCATAGTAGCCATCTTGCTTTTGTGCTCAGTGAGGGTAACAAAATGATCAATGTGTCTTTCAGCCACACTCTGTCACATACCAACAGCTCTGTGAGTTGAATATCAATTCCATATGAAGGTCTTGTGGAGATCAACTCCCAGTTACACTATATAATTCAGCTTCTTTGCCCAAGGTCTGTGAAAGCTGCTCTGGGAAAGTCTTAGGGCTGTTCCATGCAATGAATGCATAATAAAAACTGAAAACATCACTTCTGCAGGCTGGTGGACTTTGCCTTGATGTCAGATATGAGACTGGCAGAAGTATTACATTTTATTCACCATCTCTCTCATCCCTACAAAGAAGAATATGTCTGATGCTGGTGGTTCTGGCCCACCATCCTCTCATTGCTCCCTAAATCCTATAGCTGGAACCAATTCTGCTGCATGTTATGCTTCAGATCACTGATGGGGGAGTTACAATTTAGTGGATTTCCTGAAGGTGGGGGTTTGCTCCAGTTTGTGACAATAATGGGTTCATTGGTATGGACTGAACCTTGATTAGTATGCCAGTCACTACATTGCTTGAGTAAGTGGTATATCCTCCATACTATCTCAAGAGTCACTACCTCAAGGCTCTACCATTTGAGATGTACAAGAATGTCTTCACTACTTGGTGGATTAGTGACCTAGGAGACCACATTCATTGAGAAAGATGTAGGGAAAATTCTGAGATATTAAGACCATTGATCATGAGCTCCCCACATTAAACTTCAGTCTTTACCTTCTGGCTACAAGTTCCTAACTTGCTCTTCTTGTAAATGAGCTATACCTCCTGCTTTTCTTCAGAATTCTTCTGCTAGTGTTGTCTAGGTTCTCCTACAAAGCCCCATGTAATCCCTTTGCCATAGGATGTGAGTAAACATGCCACTTATAAGGAAGCATATTCCCCAGTTCTGGTCTCTTTGCCCCTATTTTCATCATGAGTAAACCTTTATGATAGACCTAGGGTCCATCTTCAAGAAAGAAGGTAGATACCACATCATCTTTTAACTGACCTCTTTTAAGCTTTTGCAATTTCATTGACACAGATTTAAGACAGAGTTTCATGGGGTTCCCAACTACAATTGTAAGAGACATAGTATTTTGTGTGAAGAAAATGTTTGAGATGCTCTTTTCTGGAAATAGACTATGGCTTAAACGTGGTCATACTCTTTTAACTGGTATCAATTTCCCTGATTCCTAAGCCCTTGGATCAGATTGTCAGATGTCCTCCAGAGATTTTTCAACCTCATCTAATTTTGGAAAGGTGATAAATGGAAGGTCTTGCAGACATGCCTTGTCTAGTATGAGTATACTCTAACACTATGTGTAGTGGAGGCTGCAATGCCCCACCCAGATTCCCCTTCAGGAATGAAGGATTTATTACCCTAGCTGCTGGATGTGCTATCAAAAATAGTTTTGGCTGTCCGCCTTCTTCAGGATTTGCCTCAGCTGAAGAGAACAGCCTTACTCAGTGCCATAACCCCTTCCTGGGGTGGACAATATGCAGTGTGAGGTCCCCAACTTGGGACCTCTAAGGGATGATCCCATCTTCAGAGTAATCCAGAGGATAAGCTGAGGCTTCTGTTGAGGCTGTATCCCAGATTGGCTTTTCCATTTGACTGGTTTTGCTTCCTCCCTTCCTTTTTACAGGTCTTGATCCCAAGAGCACTACCCACTAACATCCTATATGCCAATCTTTGTCTCAGAGTCTGCTTCCCAGGGAGAACAAACTTCAGTAGTTGGTGCCAGGAGAGAAAACAGATGCTGAGATGTGATTTTGGGGCTGGGTCACCCACCATTGTCCTGAACTGGGAGAGTATGCATTAGACTTGATTCTGAGAGTAAAGATCAAGAGAGAAGGAGCATAGGTTGAAAAATGGAGAGATTATTAATTTGGGACTACATTCCTAGGATACAGCATTTAATACTCTAGAGGTGGTGCACACTAGGGAGGTGCACACTAAGATGAACCATAAAAGCATGGGAAAGTGATGGCTCACTCTAAGTGAGTGGGATGCTATGGCTGGTAGGAAAGAAGAGATTGAAAGGCACAGAGAAATGGGCATTCCATATGGCAGAAAACCCACTAAGACTGGGTTGTACGGGAAGGCTTGGAGGATATACCTCTTACTCAAGCAATAAAACATGTGCTGGTGAGCAGGGCATTAACATCACTCAGAAGCTTCACTGGTGGCAAGATGATGGTAAGAGATGCTGTCACAGAACTAATCTCAAAACAGTAATGTGGATGACAATACTGAAATAATATAGACCAGGTGTCACCACTTTACCAACAGACTCCAAGTGCATGCAATGACTATAATGAGTGGAAAGGAAGGATAGAGTGGCTAAACCAGACAGAGTTATGAATATGGTTAAAAGAACATGTGCCCCTAATGGCAAAAGAAATCAAAGATAGGTAATCAAGAAATTTGGCAATTTACCAGTTTTCAGATGTGAGGCAATTCTTAGAATCAGAATCCTCTGACAAAAAAATTTGGTACCCAGGAGGAAGGATTTGCAATGGTGTAACAAACATACATAATCATAATTCCCTAGTCTTTCCTAAAGGGACCTGCAGCCATATAATCAGGTAAATGTACTCTGGGATAAGGGGAAAACACATACATTTTGAGGACTTTTGGATACAGGGTCCAAGTTGACAATGATATATAGTAACCTGAAGAGTCTTCACAGGCCCTGGTTAGAGTGGAAGAATGTTAGGTGTAGGTAATAGAGACCTGGTCCTCATTTGGCTCCCAGCTGGGTCTCCTGGATCCATAGACTTTCCTGTGGCCATTGCCCCAGTCTCAAATGCATTACTGAAATAAACAAATTGGTACTTGTGACAACCCATATTGGTTCCTGGGCCTCTGAAGTAAAAGTGGTCATAGCAGGAAAGGTCAAGTCAACCTCTGAAACTATCTTACTTATACCAAGAGAGCAAATAAATAACAATATCATATCCTGGGGTTAAACCAAAACTATCTTTAAAGATCTAAAAGGTGCAGGGGTAGTGGTACCCATCATGTTTCTGATTAATTCAGGAATTTTGTTCCTACAAAAATCAGATAGAACAAGAGGATAACAGTAGAGTACTGTGAAATATAGGAGATAGTAGACCCTATCAGAGCTACTGTGTCAGATGTAATATCTTTTGCTGGATCATATTAACAGAAATCCAAGAATGTGGTAATTTGCCATTCATTTGCTGAACGAATCCTTTTTCATCCTTATCAGAAAAGAGGTTCAGAATTGGTTTGCCTTATTTGGAACAAGCCACATATACATCTTCAGTCTTGGCTCAGGGCTAATATACATCTTCAGTGTTGGCTCAGGGCTATATCAACTCTCTGGGCCTTTGTCATAATATAGTCTAAAAAGACCCAGGTTTAGTAGACCTCGTGCAGAACATCACATCAATGACATCATATTAATCAAACCATATGAGTACAAAATGGAAATACATTTGAAGGCCTTGGTAAGTTACATGTACTTCAGAGGGTGGGAGATAAAACTTACAGAAATTCAGGGTCCCACCATCATTTTAGGTATCTGGTTATCTAGGGCATGCTGGAATATCCCCTTCAAACTTGAAGCCACATATATTGCTTATTGTACCTCTCACGCCAGTAACAATTCTACTCCTATTAACATTACTCCAATGAATATAGTTGGTGACACAAATACTGTCAGATTTGAAAGGGGTCCAGCACAGGAAAAAACTTAGTCTCAGTTCCAAGTTGCAGTGCAAACAGATCTACTGCACTAACCATTGATCTGTAAGACACTGTGTTATTAGAAGAAGAGCTGGTGGGGGAAAGACACAATATGGACTTTATGGCAAGCTTCAGTGGGGAAATCATAGTGTAGACCTCTTCAGTTCAGCCATGCCATCTGTAGTATAAAATTATATATTTTTCAAAAAATAGCTTCAGGTCTGCCACTGAGCCCTGGTCGAGACAGAGCACCTAACCACAGGATATCAGATGACCATGTTGCCAGAACTACTCTGAGTATTGTTAACCCTCCTAAACCCAAAAGTCAAGTGGGCCCAATATCAATAAAACTTTTTTCTTCTTTTAAAATTTTTATTTAAATTCAAGTTAGTTAACATTACAGTACAATATTGGTTTCAGGAGTAGAATTCAGTGGTTCATCATTTACATACAACACCTGGGCTCATCATAACACGTGCCCTCTTTAATACCCTTCACCCATCTAGCTTATCCCTCCCCCCTCCATCAACCTTCAGTTTGTTCTCTATATTTAAGAGTCTCTTATGGTTTGTTTCCCTCCCTCTCTTCCCCACCCACCATATGTTCATCTGTTTTTGTTTCTTAAACTCCACATATGAGTGAAATCATATGGTATTTATCTTTCTCTAAGTGACTTATTTCACTTAGCATAATACAGTATAGCTCCACCAACATTGTTGTAAATGGCAAGATTTCATTCTTTTTGATTGCTGAGTAATATTCCATATTATATATATAAAATCACATCTTCTTTATACATTCATCAGTCAATGGATATTTGGACTTTATAGTTTGGCTATTATTCAAAAGGTTTCTATAAACATCAGCGTGAATATACCCTTTCAAATATGTAATTTTGTATCCTTTGTACTAAATACCTAGTAGTGCAATTGCTGGAACATAGGGTAATTCTATTTTTAACTTTTTGAGGAACCTTCATACTGTTCTCCAGAGTGGCTGCACAAGTTTTCATTCCCACAAAGAGCATAAGAGGGTTCCCCTTTTTATGTTGTTTCTTGTAGTGTTAATTTTAGCCATTCTGATAGGTGTGAGGTGGTATCTCATAGTTTTGATTTGCATTTCCCTGATGATGAATGATGTTGAGCATCTTTTCGTGTGTCTGTTAGCCATCTTGATGTCTTTTTTGGAAAAGTATTTACTCATGTCTTCTGCTTATTTCTTAACTGGATTATTTGTTTTTTGGGTGTTGAGTTTGATAAGTTCTTTACAGATTTTGGATACTAACCATTTATCAGATATGCCAATTGCAAATATCTTCTCTCATTCCATAGGCTGCCTCTTAGTTTGGTGATTGTTTCCTTCACTGTGCAGAAGCTTTCAATCTCAATATCAATAAATCTTAGTTGGAGGTGGTACCTCCAAGAAAAAATGCAAGTAGGACCAGTAGAGGAAATGCAAGTGCTGTGAGCTGGTAGCCCAGACCTCCATGTCATCTACCACTATTTCTCTTGTGCCTTTCTCAGTTTACATCTATGGAGGAAATCATTTATTACCATGGAATGAAGGAGGAAAAAAAGGTCTGAACTTGGTTTGCAGATACATCAGGTTAGGAATGTGAATGCAAGCCAAAAATGGATGGTAGCTGTACTACATCCTCACTCAAGTGTGGCTTTGAATGTCAATGGTAAAGGAAAGTCTTCATAGTGGACAGAAATTCAGGCAGAAGAAATGGTTATTTACCTTAAGTAGACAGAGAAGTAGCCTGAGGTTAGAAATTACATAGTATACAGACTTAACTGGCAGTGCCAAATGGTTTGGCTCCATCTTCAAGAACGTGGAAATGAGAAAGTTTCAAGCTATAGTAGACAAGTGAACTTATGCAAGTGGACATAAAGTGTGAATATCTTTGTATCTTAAGCCACCAGCCAAAGAAAACAGAAGAGGAACATAAATATCAGTTAATCAAAATGACTTAACAGTAGATATCAGCCAGACTGTGCCATTGGCTTTCCAATGCTGTCATAACGGACACATGAATGGAGCACATGAATGGACATGTGAATGTTGGCAAGAATGAAGGGTATGTCTGGGCCCAATAGCATGATCTTTTGAGGCTGAACTATTACAAAGACCAGTGGTGAATCCCTGATAGATTGTTAGATATGTGTACCTGGAACCTAGGAAAGGAGGGTAGGATGATGGTATACATTTGGTATTTTATTAAGTATAGGGTTAGTATGTTATGGGCTATGACCAAGGAGAGACAATAAGGTAAAACTTAGGAAATAAAAATAGTTAAAGGTCAGACAAAGGAAGAAAAATGTAAAGGGAGGCTGAAAGGGAAAAGAAATAAGTCAAAAGCCAAGGGAGGAGAGCTTCATATAGAAAAAATATGAACAGATCACGTAAGAAGTGGATTAGAAAATATACTTTGGTTTTTTAGCAACAAGGAGGACATTAAAATTTTTGGTTGAGCAATTCAAAGGAAAATAGAGAACAAAGGACTTGAAATATAATTGGGAATTGAAGAAAGGAATACACTGAGTGTTAGTTGAGTTTTTAAAGCAATGTACTACTGTGGGAAAAGAACAGATAGGTGGTACATAAAGAGGAAAGTATTAAAGCTTCGAAATAGCCATGATAGAAAAATAAGTCAGCCAACCAGTACACAAATATAGTCATGTGGTGTTAAAGCGAAGCTAAAGTTGAAGTCCACAAATCTGCATCAGCACCAAGCAATTTGATTTATGTGCTTTTTCACTGGTGCTTGGCTTCTAAAGGTGGGGATCCACAAAGCACATGTTTGGCTTATCTAGGAATTGCTATAATGGCAAAAGTTTTTACAGTGCATGTAGTGGGATAAGAAAAATGGGTCAGAATGTTCAGGGTGCTGGCAAGTGAGATAATAGTATGATGGTAAAACAAAAAAAGAAGGGAAACCGTGAGGAGGTAATGGAGGTGATGGTCTAGGAAGAAGAGGGAGGGTCCAGATGTCTAAGACCAAGAATTCTGGAAGCCAGGGAGTGAAAGAGATAGAGGGATGAGAGGTTATGGGCAGATGTGGTTGATACACTGGAGTTTATGCTTTCATAGGTCATTCAGTTCAAGCTGATGGTAATGTCTACCTTGAGATAACAGTACACCATGAAGTAGAGCGTTTGAAAGATCACCAGCCTGGGTAGCCAATGGCTAAAGTGCAATGAATCTAAAAACTATTAGAAGTTAGGAAGTCAACACAAGTTGAATATGTCTTCAACATAGATGCTAATGACACCCAGAATAATGATATTAGTTAGCTTTGAACATCCCAGCAGCTAAGGCACATGGAAGATCCATTATGTTCTTATCTTTTTTTTTAATTTTATTTTTTATTTTTTAAAATTTACATCCAAATTTGTTACCATATAGTGAAACAATTATTTCAGGAGTAGATTCCTTAATGCTCCTCACCCATTTATCCCATCCGCCCTCCCACAACCCCTCCAGTAACCATCTGTTTGTTCCCCATATGTATGAGTCTCTTCTATTTTGTCCCCCTCCCTGTTTTATATTATTTTTGTTTCCCTTCCCTTATGTTCATCTGTTTTATCTCCTAAAGTCCTCATATGAGTGAAGTCATATGAAATTTTGTCTTTCGCTGACTGACTAATTTCACTTAGCATAATACCCTCCAGTTCCATCCACATAGTTGCAAATGGCAAGATTTCATTCTTTTTGATTGCAGAGTAATACTCCATTGTATATATATACCACATCTTCTTTATCCATTCATCCACTGATGGACATTTGGGCTCTTTCCATACTTTGGATATTGTTGATAGTGCTGCTATAAACATTGGGGTGCATATTCCCTTTGAAACAGCACACCTGTATCCCTTGGGTGAATACCTAGTAGTGCAATTGCTGGGTCATAGGGTAGTTCTATTTTCAATTTTTGAGGAACCTCCATACTGTTTCCCAGAGTGGCTGCACCAGCTTGTATTCCCACCAACAATGCAAAAGAGATCCTCTTTCTCCGCATCCTTGCCAACATCTGTTGTTGCCTGAGTTGTTAATGTTAGCCATTCTGACAGGTGTAAGGTGGTATCTCATTGTGGTTTTGATTTGTATTTCCCTGATGATGAGCGATGTTGAGCATTTTTTCATGTGTTGGTTGGCCATCTGGATGTCTTCCTTGGAGAACTGTCTATTCATGTCTTTTGCCCATTTCTTCACTGGATTAGTTGTGTTTTGGGTGTTGAGTTTGATAAGTTCTTTATAGATTTTGGATACTAACCCTTTATCTGATATGTCATTTGCAAATATCTTCTCCCATTCTGTCGGTTGCCTTTTAGTTTTGCTGATTGTTTCCTTCACTGTGCAGAAGCTTTCATTTTGATGAGGTCCCAGTAGTTCATTTTTGCTTTTGTTTCCCTTGCCTCCGGAGACATGTTGAGTAAGAAGTTGCTGCAGGCAAGATCAAAGAGGTTTTTGCCTGCTTTCTCCTTGAGGATTTTGATGGCTTCCTGTCTTACATTGAGGTCTTTCATCCATTTTGAGTTTATTTTTGTGTATGGTGTAAGAAAGTGGTCCAGGTTCATTCTTCTGCATGTCGCTGTCCAGTTTTCCCAGCACCACTTGCTGAAGAGACTCTTTATTCCATTGCATATTCTTTCCTGCTTTGTCAAAGATTAGTTGGCCATACGTTTGCGGGTCCATTTCTGGGTTGTCTATTCTGTTCATTGATCTGAGTGTCTGTTCTTGTGCCAGTACCATACTGTCATGATGGTTACATTAAAAAAAATTATTCACCATGACCAAGCGGGATTTATACCTGGGATGCAGGGCTGGTTCAATATCCGCAAAACAATGTGATTCATCACACCAATAAAAGAAAGAACAAGAACCATATGATCCTCTCAATAGATGCAGAGAGAGCATTTGACAAAATACAGCATCCTTTTTTGATAAAAACCCTCAAGAAAGTAGGGATAGAAGGAGCACACCTCAAGATGATAAAAGCTATCTATGAATGAGCCAACACTAATATCAACCTCAATGGGGAAAAACTGAGAGCTTTCCCCCTAAGGTCAGGAACAAGACAGGGATGTACACTCTCACTACTGTTATTCAACATAGTATTGGAAGTCTTAGCCTTCACAGTCAGACAACACAAAGAAATAAAAGGCATCCAAATCAGCCAGGAGGAGGTCAAACTTTCACTCTTTGCAGATGACATGATACTCCATGGAAAACCCAGAAGATTCCACCAAAAAACTGCTAAAATTGATTCATGAATTCAGCAGAGTTGCAGGATATAAAATCAATGCACAGAAATCGGTTGCATTCCTATACACCAACAATGAAGTGACAGAAAGAGAAATCATGGAATCGATCCCATTTATAGTTGCACAAAAAACCATAAAATATCTAGGAATAAATCTAACCAAAGAAGTGAAAAATCTATACACTGAAAACTATAGAAAGCTTATGAAAGAAATTGAAGAAGACACAAAAAAATGGAAAAAGATTCCATGCTTCTTGGATAGGAAGAACAAATATTGTTAAAATATCTACCCAAAGCAATCTACATATTCAATGCAATCCCTATCAAAGTAACACCAGCATTCTTCACAGAGCTAGAACAAGTAATCCTAAAATTTGTATGGAACCGGAAAAGACCCCAAATAGCCAAAGCAATCTTGAAAAGGAAAACCAAAGCAGGAGGAGTGACAATCCCAGACTTCAAGCTATACTACAAAGCTGTAATCATCAAGACAGTATGTTCTTATCTTTTTTAAATGTTTATTTGTTTATTTTTGAGAGAGAGAAAGGGAGAGAGAGAGAGAGAGAGAGAGAGGGAGAGAGAGAGAGAACAAGCAGGGGAGGAGCAGAGAGAGAGAGAGAGAGAGAGAGAGAGAGAGAGAGAGTGAAGGAGACACAGAATCCAAAGCAGGCTCCATGCTCTGACCTGTCAGCACAGAGCCCAACACAGGGCTCGAACTCACAAGCTGGAGACAAAGTCAGATGCTTAACTAATGGAGCCACACAGACGCCCTGGTTTTTATCTTTTTAAAGAAAGTATCATATTGGTCTGACAAGATGCTAAATTCTAGAAAGAATGCATTTGGTGAATAATTTTAAGTATGACTAAATGAAGCTGATAACACTGCTTTAGGAGCGGCACCTGAGTTATATAACAGACCAGGAAAGTACTACTACTATTCCTACCATGCCCAGCAACTAAGAATGCTCTTATCTTCTTTTCAAGTCAAAGTGTTAAATTGCTGCTCTCTTAAAGTCCCCAAATGACAATAGTAGGGATGTGCATAGGGGTTGTCAATCATGTGGCTAAGATGTCATCATAAGCCTCTCTGCTGCTTGAACCAAATTCCACGGTCAGTGGGAATTCAAAACCTTCCCAAGAGTTTTTCTGATTCCACAGGTTTTTTGTTTCTCTAGCCTCCCCTAACTCTTAGATTTCTCACTCACCCATACTTTTTGACTCCAAAGTGTAATTCAGTCCTTTCTGTAGTTTTTGTTATTAAGGCAACCACAGGAGATTTCTCAAATTATTATTTTTTTAGTCAAAACTTATAATTTACAGCATGTAATGGGTGGCAAACCAAGAAATAGCACATAGAATGCCATCTCAAGAGAGCCAAGCCATAGCCTGAATAAAGTTTTGCTTTGTCAATTCTGATTACATGTTTCTAAACTCTAAGACTTCATCATGACCATGATGATATCCAACTTTGTCAATTTTTTTTTATCACTTGGTAATGCAAACAGGAACTTCTTTGCCTGTGAGTAGGAATTTTGTACCTACTGGTTGAAGGCATAAATATATATTATTTTGTTACTAAAAGGGGAATTTATAGGCCAGACTATTTATAGGCCAGACTATTTTTCTATCTAGCCTGAATAAACAGGAGAGGGCACACTGAAGATGCTGTGTATTGGCATAATAAAAATTTGCTATAGGGGCAAGAGAACTTCACTACATAAAGTAATTATAGCTACTATCTTTAAAGGAATTGGCAGGGGGAGAATAGCTGTCACAACTTGATTCTTCCAGTTTTATAACAGAAATGATCTTCTTAGGGACTACCCATCGCAGCAATACTTGATATTGTTTGCAGAGTGCACATGTGCTTAGAGAGTGGTGGTGTTCCCTCCTATGTATCAGGATAGATAAGGAACTAAAGTATGCTACGATGAAGAGAAAATCTACCTATTTGCCAAGTGCATATTGCTTTCAACTCTTGTCCTGATCAGATCCCCCCCTCAACTAATCAGTAGTACTTTTATTAGCTTACGTAGGTGGATGCCATTTGGCAAATTATGAAACAGTTTGTTATGCTTTTTAAAAAGTCAATAATACAACATCTGATTCTTGTTAACAAAAAGTTTCTTCCCTTGAATACTTTCATTACTTTTGACTGTGGATTTATAACCAGTTGTTATTTCCATTGACTAACCCAACTTTTCTAGTCTCTGGTTCTGTGTAACTGGAGCCCAGTAGACTTAATCACATTTAAAGATGACTTAAGTAGCTGAACTTTGCCTTAGCTTGAAACTGTGAGTTTAACTGTGCCTTGATATGCATTAGCTGCCTAATCAATCACTCAGCTGGCTACACATTGTACTGTAGGAGAATTTGTCTGTATGTTCATGTGAAAAATAATGGAAATAGGTTCAGAAGAATACCCAATGGACTCTCAAATCATTAATTTTTGGATTAGGCCTTTACTTTGGCAACATGTGTACAAATAAACAAGCATGACTGAAATTAATTTATTGCATTCAAGAGACATCTGTAATTCAGCAGTTACTCGGCGAGAAAGAATTAAACAATTTCAGCTTTGACCATATCCCTTTTTATTCCAGCTAAACAAACCTCGCCTTCCTAAATTACTCAGATCCTCTCTTCCAGCTGATAGGAAAACAAAGGGCCTCATAAATGAGCCTTTCTTTGTATTTGTAAATTTTAATACAAATAAAAACACAAGGATGGCATTAAAGTGTCGTGAAAGACCAGTTTAGAGATAAATTAAAGACTAATACTAATTGCCTCAAGTAGATCTTGGGCATCTGTGCCAAAGTATTGCAGCCCATGCTAAGTGAGAGAACAGGAACTGAGCTCATCCCCTTTCAGTTCTGAAATGTGAAGGCTGGTGTACAAATCACCTCTGAATATCTCGTGGATCCTGGAGAGGCATATTCAACAGGATCTTATTTCAGATTTTTTCCACTATTTTAATTTAGTTCCCTTAAAAAGGGGGGGGGACTATTACCAAAGAAAGGTGAAAATGCAGTATGTAAGATTATCATAGTGCCATCTTATCTCATTAGGAACACTCTCACCAAAGCTGTCAGCTGGCTAAGGGGTGAGTTGGCCTCTTCTGATCCAGGATAAGTAACCAAAAGCTAAAGGGCAATCAGAAATATGTCAGGATAAATGACAATCCTACTCCAATGATTGGCAACTTAATGTTCCAGTGTATTTGAGAGTTCTGCCAGATTAGCAAACTTCTTTTTTTAGTTTATTTATTTTTGAGAGAGAGAGAGAGAGTGCACATGAGTGGGAAAGGGGCAGAGAGAGGGAGGGAAAGAGAGAATCCCAAGCAGGCTTTGCCAGCACAGAGCCCAACACAGGACTCAAACCTATGAACTGTGAGATCATGACCTGAGCCAAAAACCAAGAGTTGGGCGTTTAACCAACTGAGCCACCCAGGTGCCCCAAGATTAGCAGACTTTTTAATCCCAGATGACTGACTGGGGAGATGTGTTACTGGAAGGCTTGCAGGAAGAAGGGAGAGGGAGAGAGAGAGAGACAAAGATAAATCCAGGTGGTAGGATAATGGAAGAGGAGGAGGAGGGAGACATTTAGTGATGATGGAAAGAAGCCATCAACCTGTGAAAAATCAACCTATAGAGTGGGAGAAAATATTTACAAACCATGTATCTGATAAAGGATTAATATCCAAAATGTATAAGGAACTCATACAACTCAGTAGCAAACAAATACATAATCTGACTTTAAAATGAGCAAAATACCTGAATAGATACTTGTCCAAGGAAGACATACAAATAGCCAACAGATGTATGAAAATGTGCTTAACATCACTAAGCATCAGGGAAACGCAAATAAAAACCACAATGAGATTAGCATTTAACACCTTTTAGGATGACTTTTATCACTTATGTACTCTGGCTGGGGTGGACGAGAAGATGAAAAGATATTAAAAATGCATTTTTTCGGGGCACCTGGGTGGCTCAGTCGGTTAAGCGGCCGACTTCGGCTCAGGTCATGATCTCATAGTCCGTGAGTTTGAGCCCCGCGTCGGGCTCTGTGCTGACGGCTCAGAGCCTGGAGCCTGTTTCAGATTCTGTGTCTCCCTCTCTCTGACCCTCCCCTGTTCATGCTCTGTCTCTCCCTGTCTCAAAAATAAATAAAACGTTAAAAAAATTTTTTAAAAAAATAAATGCATTTTTTTCTTTGTACATAAGAATCCTTCTGTCACTTGGTATTGTTTTGAGAATTTTGTGGAAGTAAATTGAATGGAATAAGTTCTAGTTATTGAATACCCACTATGTATTTGCTCTTACAACAACATCATAAGGACACTTATCTGGATTTATCAGGAAACTAAACCTCCAAGAAGTTAATATGATAAGAGATTTGCTCAAGTCATACATATAACAGAAGTAGAATTGGGGTTGACTGAACCTGGATCTGGCCTCAAAATCTCAAGATGTTATACTGCCCTCTCCAAAGTGCCAAACTTCCCTGACTGCAGATTAAAATCTCTGCATTAAGTATTTAATCATTCAAGGAGATTATGTTTCTTTAAGAATGAATATTTCATTATATGAAAATGTCATCTTCTTGATATGGGTTCTATTCCACAGAAAATTATTTTCTAGATTCAGTTAGGACTTGGACTATAACAAAGCAATGCAGAAGGCAGACGTAAGGTCAGAAAATCCATTTAGCATTGTTTGGACAATTTCATGGCACATAATTTATGCTTTTATTTTAACTTAAAATGTTAAAAATATGAAATGATTATTGACCTATGAAGTTCAAACTAATTTGTAATCCATTTTGTCTAGAAAGGATTTCAGTTCACTTGAATAGTTAGCTAAGTATTTTTTACTTCTTCATCTCTCCTAACTAGATTGTTCTACTCTTTGGGGCCAGAGAATATCCTAGCCATCTTTATTTCTCCAGCAGTACCTATAGTTCCTGATACGGTTAAGTGACCAACATTTGTTGAATTATTCCTGCTGAGATGACTTAACAATGGAGTGTACAAAGAAGGGCTTCTAAGAAAAGAACTGTGCTGATTGTCTCTCAAAAGAAATAGAACATTTTAGAATCAAGGCTAGGTGGAATGATTCAAAACGGACACTCTTTACAGATTAGTAGATGACCCTTTCGAGTCTTCAAATATCAGTAACTCCCATTGAATGAAAACATTTTTATATTTTAAATGTATCACTTTATGAATATGTTTCCAGGTCAGCAACAATTATTGTACACTTATATCATAATAGGTATTATTATTTCTGCTCTTTTATAAGGGAACAAAAGAGACAGGTGCACTGAGGAGCAGGCACACAGGCTGTATTTATTCCTGGGCCCTGCTTTTATCTGTTAATAATTTTATTGGCTACCTTCTGCTTGTATTTTTCTTGCTTTTCATTTTTTAGCAGCACTTGTTTATACTTTGAGAAAATAAAAAGGGTGCCTCATAGAGTTTGGTTTTACTTTATTCTTATATTTTCACTTGCACGATATGAGTGCTATAATTCAAATGGCAATTCAAATTCCATACTACATTATATATATTTAATACCATGTTACCTGTGATGGTGAAAAACACAAGGTGAGAAATTAATAAATAATGATGGATTAAGAGTTCACTTGATGTTGACTTTTGACAAGTTATATCACCCATCTAGATTTCAATTTTAGCATCTGAGAAATGAAGAGATTAAAGCAAAAGATATACAAAGACCATTGAAACGTTACCGTCCTATGAATGACTGCACAGTCTAGATTAGTTCATTACCTCTGTTTTTCCACTAGGAGAGTCAAGTTACTTGTATCACGGGGTAGATGAGTTTAGAATATAGCTTTTGCATTTCTGTTTTTCTTAACCAGAGGCCAACTTCAGGGTAAATTATATTAAGGTATTTTTTGTAGTAGTATAAATACTCTTCCTTCAACCATTTAGGATAGGCCTAGAAAGATATTGTTTTTGCCATGTCATTTCCCTAATGGGGCAAAAGCTTTCAGGAGTATTACTGCTCTCACTGATATTCAAGCTATTCTGACTATTACAAGAATTTTTTAGCTTCCTAAAACTGCCCAGTAGTGTGAAGAAATAGCCAGAATCAATCTAACTTTAGATGAAATCATATACTAATCCAAACACAAGTTAACTTGGAAGAGATTAGTCTTCACAGTGAACTTCAAGACAGTCTGTGAAAGTAGTTGCTATTTTTCCTAAGGGTATTGGGTGGGGAGGCTACCTAGCTACAAATTATACGATGAGAGCTTGTGAGTCTGTAAATTATATCTAAAAGATTATTGGTGATATTCTTTTGTTACACAGAACAAATTTCCAGCAAGAAAATTACCAGGGTTGATATCTGATACCCAAGCAAGTTAAATGACAAAAAAGAGAGAGAGAGAGAGAGAGAGAGAGAGAGAGAATGGGAAACCTTTTATAAGTGCCAATAAAATACTCACTGTTTCCCCTACTTTAAATGTAATTTCTTTTACTTTTTTTCTTTTATGGGCTTCACTTTTCTGATTCTGGTGATATGTAATCAAAGATGTAATATGCTCCAAAGATGGAGATGGATTGCAAAAGCCAGCCAGGGAATTTATGTTAATATTTTAGGCTACCCAGAGGATTAGAAGATATGTCTTAGGTGTCTAGGGTTTATGAAATAAATTTGGATTATGTTGCTAGCAATGGGTAACTAACACTTTGCATATACTCCTAATATACACTGATATTTTATTGAAATATAGAAAAATCTCTAAATATCCCCTCAGGTATCTGCTTGCTCCAGAACACTCACTGTTGCTTCCTTCAATTAGCAATGAAATAGTTGATAATCACTGGCAGATGACACTAATCAACTCTGTAAATATGTTTTAATCATTTGAGTTTTATATGGAAATCAGTATGTCCGGAGTTGTTACCTTCCATCCAAAGTGTAAGTACCCAACTTTGAAATTAATGTTTAAGCATATGCTTATGTATTAATATTTAGATTTTTTAAAGAAAATTTACATATAGTTTAAATTAAAAATGTTTCATGAATGAATGAATGATTTACTGTTTATATCTTATTTTAAGAAGTTTTGCGGTAGTCTTAAAATCTGTTCCATGGGGCGCCTGGGTGGCGCAGTCGGTTAAGCCTCCGACTTCAGCCAGGTCACGATCTCGCGGTCTGTGAGTTCGAGCCCCGCGTCAGGCTCTGGGCTGATGGCTCGGAGCCTGGAGCCTGTTTCCGATGCTGTGTCTCTCTCTCTCTCTGCCCCTCCCCCGTTCATGCTCTGTTTCTCTCTGTCCCAAAAATAAATAAAAAACGTTGAAAAAAAAAATTAAAAAAAAAAAATCTGTTCCAATATTGTGTGCTACTGTTGAAAGAGAACAATGAATATTCAGAAATGTCATTGCCTTCCCCAGACAGCCTGACTTTTAGAGATTTTTGTTCTTGAAGGTTATATACAATTCTGGAAGTTTATCCCATGAGGAGGTTATGGCCTTTGCAGCCTCTCAAATACAAATAAAGACCACTTTCTAAACTGTGGTCACAGAGATTTGCAACCACTCAAGTCTGAAGGGCAGGTTGAATTGATGTGCCATTAATTAGCCGACTCTCCATACTCTGCATTTATCAGACAGCCCATACTGACCTTGACTCAAAGAGCAGAAGGGTGACTGGCATTTACAGTGTGATTTGGATGCCAATGGATCATTTTAGTGTGCAAAACATTGGAACTTGGTAAATAGAGAAAGATTAGTAGATAGGTAAAGAGATGTATAGATAGATGGACAGAGATCACCAGAGATGGTTTTTATGATATTGATTTAATAAACCACAATGAGAAGTAATTATTTTTTAAAATACCTCCTCCAGCCAATCTGTAGTTTCTGGGTTTTGGTAGAAATAATAGGTGCCCGGGACTTTTCTATGCCCTAATGAGTGTCAGATGTTAGGAAAATCACCTGAGTGAAGTTGACAGGTCTGCACCAGGAATTCTGCTTGTCTCTACAGAAACTTCCCAGGTTGTTTGATACCTGTAATACTGTTATCAAATTGTACTTGACTTCTAAGTGCTAGTTTGATCTGAGTCATAGCTTCTTCTGTTTGTGGTGATTTTATTGTGACTACAGGAAAATCACGATTGAAGATTATGTTGCATGCATCTGCTTTGTATAATGCTTTATTTCACTTGGAAAAAGTTCAAATGTTTGAGTGACCATAATTTTTGAGTGTTATAGACAGACAAATGAGGCTCTGGAACTTCAAGAGATAATAAGGAAGTGTTTCATGTTTTAGGGATAACTGAAAAACATCCCTCTATTTACATAAGATGTGGTTATCTTAGAGGGCACACTTTGTTTGCTTTCTCCCTACTTTGAGCCAACATACACATCACTCTGATTTCCTGGGGTTTCTTCACTCCTCTTCCTGCCAAATTATATCCCAGTCTCCTTTCAAAACTATTTGTAAAACACACATCCTTCAGGGAGCTTTCTGGTCTAACCCCACCGAGTTCCAGTCACTCATAATATTCCTGTTGAGTTTTACTTTTATTTTTAAAGATTCAGTCATTCATTTATTGATTCATTTACTGATTCATTATATGCACTATGCTAGGCATAGTTCTAGGCACTTGAGATATATTAGTGGACAAAAAAGATTTTGTTCTTCAAGAAACTTGTATTTCAGTTAAAGAGAATATGGTGGTTAATTTCATCTGTTACTTTGGCTACGCCATGGTACCCAGATATTTGGTCAAACCAAATGTTGCTGTGAAGGTATTTTAATAATGAGATTACTCGGACTTTGAGTAAAGCAAATTACCCTCCATAATTTGGGTGGGATCCATCCAGTATTTGTAGGCCTTAAGAGAAAATGAGTAAGGTCTCCTGAAGGATGAACATCAGCTGCAACATCAAATCTTCCCTGGGTCACTAGCCTGTTCACCTGACTTGCGGAATTCAAACTTGCCAGCCCCCACAATCAGGTGAGCCAATTCTTTATAAAATTAGTCTCTCTCTCTCTCTCTCTACACACACACACACACACACACACACACACACACACACACACTGTTGGTTTTGCTTCTCTTGAGAGCCTTGAATAATACAGAGATACATACAACAAATAATAAACATAATAATTAACTTATATAGTATATTAGAAGATGATAAATGTGAGAGAAAAACATGAAAAAAGTATATCAGGGTAAGGAGGGCTGGGAATGTTGAGATGAGAATCAGGCTGTTTTATTAATTATAGGAGTCCTCATTGTGCATATGAGATTTGAGAAAATATCTGGGATATTTAAGAAGATACTGGGAGAGTTAGCCAAGGGTGTCTCTAGGGAAAGAGCATTTCAGGCAGAGCAACTAACTGGAGCAAATTCTTAAAGCAGGAGTGTGTCCGGTGTACTCAAGAAATAGCAGGGACGTCAATATGGCTAGAATGGAAAGCACAAAGGCTGAGTAGTAGGAGATGTAGGCAGGGTGGTAACAGAAAGATGAGTTAGAGCCTCACAGCCCGCTGTAAGTGAGCCATTGTAGAGTGTTGAGCAGAAAAACGTGGTATGATTCCGATTTATGTTTTTAACCAAGTTATTCTTGCCTTCCGTCCTAAGAATAGGCTTTAGAGACCAAGGGTAGCAGCAGGGGCATGGGTTAAGTAGCTATATCTGTCAGCTATTGCTCAGTAACAAACCACCCCACACTTTAGTGGCTGAAAACAAGAACCATTATTTAGCTTACAATTATGTGGGTTGGCAAATTAGGCTGGGCTGAAGTCAACTACAGGTCAGCTGGGTGGCTCTGCCTCAGGGAGCTGCCTAGCTATTGGCTTGGACAATAGGGATGACTGGGCCATGTGCTTATTCACATGATGGCAGCAAGGTTTCAAGGGAACAAGCAGAAGTGTGCAAGATCTCTTGAAGCCTAGGCTCAGAACTGACACGCTATCACTTGAGGGTATATTATATTAGTTGAAGTAAATCAGGAGGTTTACACAAATTGAAGGATTGGAGGAACAAATTCTGTATCTTTCTAGGAGAAGCTACAAAGCCACATTACAAAGGGGCATGCTATAGAAAGGGGAAAAATTGCTGCCGTTTTTGCAAACAATCTACCTGGAGGTTATTTTGGATATCCAGGTGAAAGATGATGCTTGCTTAGGCTAGGGTGGTAGCAGTGGAAGTGGTGTGATGTGGCCACAGCCCATTTCTGTTTTCAATACTGAGGCAACAGGATTTCTTGATGGATGGTAGAGAGGAGGAAAAGAGAAGAGTCAAGGGTGAGTCAGAGATTTTCAGCCTAAATTACTGGAATGATGGAGTTGCCATAACAGAAATAGAGGAGATTGTATCTGGGACAGAGTTCTGAGAGAAGATCAGGGCTTTCATTCTGCCATGTTATTTAAAGTGTCTGTTAGACATCTAAGTAGAAATGTGAAACACTTTGATCCTAAGACTAACACTTGAGAGAAATGTTTAAGCTGGAGTTCTCAGCAAGTAGCTAATATTTAAAACCATGGGACTGAACAGTATCACTTCAGGAATGACTAAAGATAAAAGGAAAGGACCGCGTATGGAGCCCCAGAACTAATACACTAATACAAATACAGTACTTATACTAATACTGTAGTATGTTAGGAGTTCAAGAAGAAGAGGAAGAACTGATAATGGAGGCTGAGAAAGAGCAGACGTTGACATGGGGAAAAACATCCCTAAAGAGTCCAGTGTCCTAGGAATCAGGAGAAGACAATGAATTGGAGAGTTTAAAATGATTGTGCCAGTTGCTCCAGACAGATCACCTGAGATTATTGCCAGACAGATCATTTGAGGACTGTTGCAAGAACAAGCTTTGGGACCTTTTCTGCTATATTTTCTATCAAGAAAATATTTCCACCTGGACTATAAAGGAGTGGCGGTGGTAGTAGTAATAGTAGTCCTAGGAATGTCATGGTGGTGGTAGTAGTCATAGTGGTAGCAATGGGAACAGTAGTGTAGGAGCAGCAGCAGCAGCAACAGCAGCATGCTCCGGGTATGTGGGGAAATAGGTTCTACTTTACATGAATGGGTTGGGGAAAAGCTTAGGGTGGAAAGCTGCCACCCTGGGGCAAAAGTTCACGAGGTTAGCTAGCAAGATATCGTAATGGGATCACGAGTAACTTCCTATGTCACCTGTGGGAAATTACTTTCTCTCTGATGCCATGATACGATTGTGCTTTGATCACAAACTCCACTCACTGCCCAGACCCTTTGCTTATTACACATACAAGTTAATGACTACTGTCTGATGGTTTTCTCCGCATTCACATGTGTAAGATCTTGTTTTCTTCATGTTCACCACGTGGGTAATACCTTGTGCGCTGAATAAATATGGAGATGAAACCCCTGTTCGGGGCTCTTGTCTCCTTCTCCTTCCGGACATTAGCCTCTCTCATATTTAATTCTGTGTCCGCTCTCTGGCTGGACAAGAGAGAACCCCGGACTCATAGTCTGTTACATAGGTAACTGTTCCATGTGCTTCGTGTGGATTATCTCAAATCTTCACAATAATTCGTTTCTTTATGGATGAGGAAACTGAGTCACAGAAAATTAACTAATTTTTCCAGAGTCACACAGCCACAAGTCACACATAGACATGATTCCAGAGCCTTTTCCCTCACCACTCTGCTATAGTGACACTCAGGAATTAGGAGCAGTGGCCTCCTTGGTGCTGTGGTTACAACAAATTACATTTTAGGCATCAGATTCAATCATCATGTGTTATAAAAGCTAGGCTCCTGGTCTTATAACCATTCTTCTAGCATATCTTGTTTTATTTATTTACTTAATTATCTCCATATCAACCTAAAACCAATTTGAAGCAGCTTGTACAAACTATTCAATATAACTAAAGAATAAGCAATGGGTTGGGGCAGACACCTTGCTTCCATCAGTCATCCTAATACCTGGCATATTGTAGGGAAATGATCACTTTTAATTGCCTCAAAATTTGCTTGCCAACCGGATTAAGAAGGTAATATGTAAATTTTGATGAACTCTTTCATAATTGTCCATGTTTTTCATAGAATGAATGATAAATGTCCTATATCATTAAGTATAAACAGCATGTCAACTTTTTGTATTTTATATAATCAAAATATTATCCTTGAATTATAAACACATAGTTGTGATGATACGAAGAATGAATAAAGTTTTTTTCCAATTCAAATTTGTCCTTAGAATCACTTCTATTTCATATTTCTCTAAAAGAGATGTTTCTTCCTATTCTTTCTAATAATATAAAATTCTTTGACACAGTACAAAAATATGCCTTTGGCCATATATTATTTTTGTCATAGTGACCATTTAATTTCACTGTAGGAAGTAACCAAGCAGAGGTGATGGTGGGGTATCCAGGTAGAGATGTCTGTAGGTGACTAGGTTTGCATCCATAACTTTGGTCCAGTGTTGCCCACCTATAGCACAGTGTGGTGAACAAAGTGTGATTTTAAACCCACTCAAAGCCAGGAGAAGAAAACTGACACAAACTCACATTCCTGTCATCAGACTCTGCCCCACTTGGAACTGAATACATGTTTAAAATGAGACATGTTCTTAATCTTTCTTGTTGCTTCCAGTCTTTCAGATCTCAAATTCACTCATTTTACCACCACCAGATCAATCATATTGAAACCTCACTCTGTGTTGTTTCTTTTCTGAAAATCTTTAACAACTGTCTATTGCCTATAAGACCCATACAGTCCCCTGCTAGTTTGGGAAGGTGGCTAACTAAGGCATCAGCCATCCGCAACACTTTTCTTCTTTGCCATCCCTACTATAAAGTCTGAAAAGCAGAAACCTTTTTCTCTGTCTCTCTTTCAGCTGGAAGCTGTGGATTCATTTTTAGACAATGAGATAAAAGACTAGTAGGGATCCCAAGAAAGACTTTGCTTTTCTGATTAAAAGAAAATATGTGGTGGTTACTACTCTTTCTTTCTATTTTGTGTCCTTAATGTAAATATAATGCCTGGAACTTCTGCATCCATCTTGTGACATTGAGGAGACAAATATAAAGACAAAATGTCCCTAAGGATGGCAGAACAGAGGTATAAAGATCCCGGTCCATGAGAACTCCGTTGAGCTGTTGACACAACCCTCAGATTGCCTGCTTGTAGATTTCTATATTAAGAAAATAATAAATGTCTATATGTTTTCATCAGGTTTTCTGTTTTCTGTCTGTAGATGACATTATTCCTAACTAATACAGCTGGGCATTCAGACACTTACGCTATCTGATTTAAAGCTATTCTTCCATACATATCTACCTTTCCTACCTGATCCCTGTGTTTCAAAAAAAAATCTTTACTAGTCTCCATTCCCAGAACACTTCCTAGCCTTTCCTGCTTCAGTGACTTAGCTGATGTTATTTCTTCCACTTGGAATTCCTTTTTTTGTATTCTTCCACTAACACCCCCCTCCATTCATTGTCACTAGTCTTGCTATATAGTCTTGGATGTCCAGCTCACTTGTCAGCTTTTCCGTGAAAACCTTCCTGATCTTTCTGGAGATGATAGCTCCTTTCTTTAAATTCCAGTGAAAGTTGACCCTGTCTAACAAAGATCATACCAAGCCCCAAAATATAATGACCTATGTACATGTCATCTTCTAACTTGTAATTGTTCACTAAAATTTGACCGATTGTCATTATTTCCCCTGGAGGTGGGGGGGGGGGTTAAACTTAGGTGTTCAATTTTTTTTTTCCTAAATGAGTAGATGAGTGAATAAAGGAAATGGGTTCTCAGTCTCTAAATTATAAAGTAGTTTGTAGCAACAGAATTGAGAAGTGGTGACATAGAGAGGACTCCCTGCATAAAGCCAAAGAGCTGAGTATTCCTCCCCCTGTAGAGGCCATGAGAAGTTCCATTAATTATGGGACAGCCTAAGTGAGGTTTTGGTCAATTGCAAGAAATGAAGCAACTCTTTGGTCTCAAGTCCTATTTTGACTGTTGGGTGGTTGTACTTTTCTGCATCATTTTTGTTACATTTAATGAGAATTTGGCACATAATTCTATATATTCTACAAGGAAAACTGGGCCCATAAAATATTCTAATTAAAAATTGTATTCTTTGTGGTTTTATTCACATGTTTTCTTTGTATTATAACCTAATATGCTTGCTTAGAAAAACACATTTCATTGTTTTTGAGTCATTTCTCCATCTTGAGTTTATTAAACTTGAATTAAAAGTATTCTAAAAACAAAGCTCTGTTTTCTACACTGGAACTTGAAAAACTTTTGAAACTAAATAAAGTTAAAATTCAAAACACTAAGCAAATATAAGTTAAAAATGCTAAGGCCTTGCCCATCTCAAATATAGACATTTATTATAGTAACATGGGAGTCATTTTGTCCCTTGGTCTTTTCCAGGTGAGGCTGATTAATGTGATGTTAAATGCCTAATATTAGGTAATGAATTAAGTTACTCGTCCTATGCCTAGCCCCTTTCTACCCACTTTTAGCAGCAAAGGGTGGCTGATGATAAACAATTATGTGAGTGGAAATAAATATACTTACACATGTGTATAGACAACATATCCATGGCCTTGAAGAGAAAAGGAGAGAGAGAAAGAGAAAAGCTTTGGGAATAAAATCTTTCCAATATTTGCTTCTCTCTCCCCATCATGTTTCATAAGTATGTATTACAGAAGAAACAAAAATGCTTAGCAAATAAGGAAAGCCCGTTAGCACTCCCTAAGGGCTGCTGTCACTACTAGATCTTGATGACAGCCAGCATTCTGAAGAAATATATCTAAATCATGGACTTTTTTAAGTTAAGAAATCCAGAAAAGTCATAGGTCTTGATTACAGATTCTGGCATGAGCTCAGTAATACTTTTTAGACATAGTGTCCTTTCAGTTGTAAACTCACATATGGGTCCTTTACTGGCCAACTTCAGAGCCAATTTCTTCATGCAAGCCTGGAACTCTTATCTATTCCTTTCAGATCTTTCAACAGTTTTCAAGGAGTCAGCCTTCCTTCTTTCCAGAAAGCAACCACCCATTCTTTCAACTTCATGTCACTAACATTACTCATCACAGAGGAGGAATAGACAGGGGTAATCATATTTTTAAAAATATTTTGGAAACAGTCCAAAGGTTCCAAATTTCTTTCAGAATTTCTAAGTAGTTCCCTAGTCTGTGGCTGTCACTTTTCCCAGACTTTATTGTAAGTTTTTTAACTTTGTTTATTCATTCATTCACTTCTTTATTCACCAAATATTTGTCAAGCACCTACTATGTGGCGGGCACTGTTCTGGACTCTGGGAATACATCAGGAGACACAATCCTAATGGAGTTTGCATTCTAATGGGAAGAGATGACTATAAGCAAATAAAAAAAAAAAAACGATATACCAGGTAATGATAAGTAATATGAAGAAAATAAGCAAAATTTTGGAAAAAGAGAAAGCTGAGTGGGAGGATCGCTACTTGCATTGTTTGGCCAATTAAGGATGCCCTAATAATGGGTACCAAGCAGGAAATAAGGGGTGCACTATGCAGATACCTGGGAGAAGAGCCTTTTAGGCAGAGCAAACATGAAATGCTAAGGTCCTGAATACGTTGATGTGCTCAGGAAACGCCTGGAAGCCAGCATGGCTGGAGCAGAATGGGCAAGGTGTGTGGAACTGGAGGAAATGACATTAGATATGAGATGGTTGAGGCCATATCAAGACCTTTCATCCATTTTAAGGGTTCTGACATGTATTCCAAGTGAGATAGGAAGCCATGGAAGAATTTTTAGGAGAGGAGTGATATGATTAGATGTAAGTCTTTAAAGGATTAAAAGGATCACTTTGGCTGTATATTGAGAATGGACTGTAGGGATCAAGTTGAGAAGAAAGTAGACCAGTTAGGAGACTACTACAATAATTCAAATACTAGATGTGTTCTTGTCTTAGAAATTTATATATCCAGCCCTGTCTGCATTAGATGTTTAACCAACATGCTCACCTCACAGCCAGCTTCTGGGTTGTAGCATTTCCTCAGAAAAACCATTCATAACCTGCTCAGATCTCACTTCTGTACAGAGACCAGTATCCTTTTAATCTACCTACATTCAATTCAGCTGTGTGATACTATCCTAGGCAAGGAACACATACAGCATTTTGGCTCTCAAAGGTTCTTCCTCTGGGCTTTAAATGTTTTTGAAGGAGCCTTGCATTTGTATCTTTCTCCTCTTCCAAAGTGTCTTTGATACCTCCACTTTTTATTTTATTTTATTTTATTTTATTTTATTTTATTTTATTTTATTTTATTTTATTTTATTTTATTTTATTATTTTTAATTTAAATCCAAATTAGTTAGCATATAGTGCAACAATGATTTCAGGAGTAGATTCCTTAATGCTTCTTACCCATTTAGCCCATCCCCCCTCCCACAACCCCTCCAGTAACCCTCTGTTTGTTCTCCATATTTATGAGTCTCTTCTGTTTTGTCCCCTCCCTGTTTTATATTATTTTTGTTTCCCTTCCCTTATGTTCATCTGTCTTATCTCTTAAAGTCCTCATATAAGTGAAGTCATGATATTTGTCTTTCTCTGACTGACTAATTTCACTTAGCATAATACCCTCCAGTTCCATCCACATAGTTGCAAATGGCAAGATTTCATTCTTTTTGATTGCGGAGTAATACTCCATTGTATATATATACCACATCTTCTTTATCCATTCATCCACTGATGGACATTTGGGCTCTTTCCATACTTTGGATATTGTTGATAGTGCTGCTATAAACATTGGGGTGCATATTCCCTTTGAAACAGCACACCTGTATCCCTTGGGTGAATACCTAGTAGTGCAATTGCTGGGTCATAGGGTAGTTCTATTTTTAATTTTTGAGGAACCTCCATACTGTTTCCCAGAGTGGCTGCACCAGCTTGTATTCCCACCAACAATGCAAAAGAGATCCTCTTTCTCCGCATCCTTGCCAACATCTGTTGTTGCCTGAGTTGTTAATGTTAGCCATTCTGAAAGTATCTCATTGTGGTTTTGATTTGTATTTCCCTGATGATGAGCGATGTTGAGCATTTTTTCATGTGTTGGTTGGCCATCTGGATGTCTTCCTTGGAGAACTGTCTATTCATGTCTTTTGCCCATTTCTTCACTGGATTAGTTGTGTTTTGGGTGTTGAGTTTGATAAGTTCTTTATAGATTTTGGATACTAACCCTTTACTGATATGTCATTTGCAAATATCTTCTCCCATTCTGTTGGTTGCCTTTTAGTTTTGCTGATTGTTTCCTTCACTGTGCAGAAGGAGCTTTCATTTTGATGAGGTCCCAGTAGTTCATTTTTGCTTTTGTTTCCCTTGCCTCCGGAGACATGTTGAGTAAGAAGTTGCTGTGGGCAAGATCAAAGAGGTTTTTGCCTGCTTTCTCCTTGAGGATTTTGATGGCTTCCTGTCTTACATTGAGGTCTTTCATCCATTTTGAGTTTATTTTTGTGTATGGTGTAAGAAAGTGGTCCAGGTTCATTCTTCTGCATGTCGCTGTCCAGTTTTCCCAGCACCAGTTGCTGAAGAGACTCTTTATTCCATTGCATATTCTTTCCTGCTTTGTCAAAGATTAGTTGGCCATCGTTTTAATACCTCTTCCATCCTTTGGTCCATTTTTTTTTTCTTTTTAGTACTCTTGGTCTTACCCAAAGCACATTCAGCATATATATGTTACTGTATGCAGGATCAGACTTTAGTTAGAGCTCATCTCTTTACTGTTCTCAGTGGTGCCTGAAATGAGTCTTTTTGTAGCTGATGTGTGAAGTGCAGCAAATGCTCATCATAGGAGCACCAGTGCTTCATTCTTTAGCATTAGCAGAATTTGTCCTGCTTCCTCTACCCCTCAGACTTCATACAAAGTTCCTATTTCCAGTCTGAGAGACGCCTCTGGTCCAGAGCTCATTTTAGGAGCAGTAATGATTGACAGGCCCTGAGCCTTCATTCCATGTTTCGGTTCTGACCACCTTCTCTCATTACCTATGCCAGAGGTTGCTGGCAAACCACCAGCCATATCAGCTCACAGATGTGTTTCATTTGGCCCATACAGTGCTGTTTAAAAATTTTGAATAATTGCCAACACTTAGAAATGATGAGACTTATATAAAAACCTGAATTTTTCATTTCTCTTGAAAAACTGGAAGGCTCGGCTAAAGTAGGTATGTACACTCACATAGCAACAGTAAACTGGGGTTGAGTCACAGCTGCATCATTTGATGAGGCAGTTCCCCACCCAGCCCAGCCCTTTTCACTGGTCACATTCCCTGCTTGCTGGTCCCTCTAGATATTTGAGTGCAAAGCCTCTTGTTCTCCCATATCCCACTAACCTTTCCAAAAATTATTCTAGAGGTCTCCAGTGCCCTTGAAGAATTTTTAAGGATGAGAGTAATCATTTAAAATTATACCTTGAAATAAAATTAACAACACCTTTCAACATAGAAAAGAATAAGAGATAGAACTTTCACATGGGAAAGTGGCCAGCTTCTTGTAGTTTCTCAAAATAAAAATCTAAATTGACACCTGGCTAGTTGTCCAGTTTAATGCAATCTGTATAACCACTGGACATATACTTTGACCTTCCCCTTGCCCTAGCCCTTCCCCACCCCATTCTAGCAAAGTCTCCTGAAATAGGATTTATAGGAAGACCAACAGCGCAATGCAACTGTAAACAGATATACTGGTGCTGGATTTGCCATTGCTACTTCTGACCTAATGCCAAAGTTTTTATTGCCCCCTTGATCCATTTTCAGGTGTCTGGATGGTGAAGGCGGAATTCTCCAATATCCTATCCGAGTTACTGGGCAGGCTCAACTCAAAAGGTTTTATTTCTTCCAGTCACTGCCTTCAGCCATGCTTCATTCGTTTTCAATTTCTTGTCACTTAATACCATCTGGGATAGGTCCCATAAATTTCCAGTCACTTTGAGCCATTAAAACTCAGTTATTTTAAAGTATCAATCTCAAATTTGATTTAAATCCCTTCCCTTCTTTGTGATCTTTCTTGTGTGGTCCATACATGAGTCCTTCAGAGGAGATCCAGCCTGAAGTCCACCGCTTCCACCTCCCATTTGTTTATACCACCACTCTACGGGTTTTTGTTATTGGAGGCCCCTTGCCAGGAGATCACCACCGTGAGCACAGTAAGATGCCTAAAGCTGCTACTTTATGCAGTACCCACTTGACTCTCAGTCAAATCGCTCATCTTTGCCACCAAACAACAGTAGAAGAAACTGCTCTCTCTCTCCCTTTTGCTTTTTCTCTTTAGATGCTTTCTTCCCACTCAGATAAGCACAAGGAGAATTCAGCCAGTTCACTGCCTAAGCCTAAGCAGACATGTCACCAGGGCATCCAACCATTTGGCCCCATGCTCTAAGCTGTTTTTTTGGAGCCTCCTGGTCTTTTGCCTTGGTGACAGGAGCACCCTTCTCTTCTCTTTGGTGAAGGAGGAGTGATCATCTCTCATCGAAACCCTATAGTTTCCCTGAGTGCAACGAATCCATTGACTCTCAGCCTTTCCTCTGCCCATCAGACTGGAGGAGGGAGGCAGTCATATGCGGGAGGGTCAGTTCTGCAGACTCTTTGTAAGTCCCGAGGGAGGTGTCTGGCTGCTCTCTTCAGAATGCAGGGACTTCATGATTTCATATGTGTTGTTCTTTGTTCTGAGACTTGCTGCCAAGTTAGGGAAAGCCTGCTTAATATCCTGCTACACAGTGTTGTATTTGAGCTGGCTGAACTAGCTAGGGCACCTCCAGTTATGAATGACAGAGAAGCTGACTCCAAATGGCTCTGCCAGTAGGAAGTGTATTGTCTCACATAACTAAAAATGTCAAGTGGAAAGACCTGGCTTCAGGCCTTATTGATTCCTGACCTCAATGGTATCCTCAGCGTCCCTATCTCTACTCTGTTTTCTCTGGGTAATAAATGGTAGGTGGAAGAGTCTTAAGGATCTTATAGAGACCCACTGAAGGCTTACACCATTACACACCCCCAGAGGAGAGTCTGCTTGCCCAGTTGCTCAAATAAAAATCCTGAAATGTGGTTTGGGTTGTGTGCCCATCCTTGACCTAGTAACAGTGTTCAGAGATGGCTGATGATACTTTGAGAGCCAGTTAAAATTTGGAAATAACTTTCCTTCATCTCTCCCACTTCCTATGATATCCATCAAAGGAGACTATAGATTTCCCAGATCCACCCTTGTCCAAACATAATCTGAGAACACTAGATATACTCTAGGACCTGAGTGCAAGGTGTAAGCCTGGCAACATCATGGAGTTATTGCTGGGTTTCAGAGAGATGTGAAGAATAGTGGTTAAAAGTTTAGGGGCTGGGAATATGACAGACCTGCATCCAAATCTCAGGCCTATTAGAGCAAGCAAATCTTGGGGAAGTACTTAATTTCTTTTCAACTCAGTTTTCTCAGCTATTAAGTGGGAGTATTGATAATACCCAAGTTATTGGGTTGCTAAGAGGATAAAATAAACGTGCATGGTACAATTATTATTGTATAACGACTGACATGATTAGGTGCTCAGTAAATATAATTTGTATTGCTAAGTACTTCCTCTTTTGTAGATAGAGGCCTCCACTATGGAAAAACATGCTAAATTACAAAAGTTCTCGGCAGTTACTAGAAAGGACCAATTTGAAACTGTTATCCCAGGGAGTATACAGATTTTTCTGCCAATTCTCATGTTTTTCTTTGCACATAGCAGGTGGAGGGCTCAGCGTTAAAGATGAAGGTGGAACAGACCTAAGCACATAAATGTCTTAACTATTGAGTGTGTGTGTGTGTGTACTAGGAAGTTCATGCTAGGATTGAACTAGCAGAGAATTACTGGTCATTTCCAAAGAGCAACATAGGATATGCTGGAAGATCTGCCAATCCTAATTCATCTATGAATTTAGCAATACTCCCAAAGCAGTGCTAAGGCCTTCTACTCTTAGTTTTTTTTCCCACAAAAAGGGGAAATTCAGGCATTTTTGTTGTCACTTAAAGCAAGCAATCTTGCCTAATTTCACTTTTGAAGCAAATTATAAAAATATTGATAGCATGAATTCATATTTCTAAAATGCATTTTAATATTTTAAAAAAATTAATACTGGACTTTAACATGAAAGATTTCTTTTTTCTATCTACTAGAAATTGCACCTTTCTGAAACTTAAAATGTTATTTTCTTGAGAGACGGTGACAGTGAAGGTGAGCTTCCCAAGTATACTGTGTGAATTATGTTGAAATATTTTGTGTAACTACATAAATATAAAATATAACAATGGCCCATTATTTCAAACTGGCCTTCCATTTATTCTGAGAATAAGATAGCAATTGGTGCCCTCTTGTGGAAGTGATTATTTTAGGTGTTGGAAAGGAAAATCTATATACTATTGTGTTATACCTATCATAGATGTGTTTTTTCCCCAGGCACTTTTGATTACTTGAAATTAATATGTACTTTTGTTTATCTCTGACGTTCAGGAAATGCTTTTAACATGTAGCATAATTATGGTCTTCGCAGATTTACACTGTAAGACTATTTTTTCTTGAGTAGATGTTGACCTGTCATCTAATTCACCTGTTCTAAGAGCTTTAATCAGAGCTCCTTTATGTACATTTACACTTTACCTCAAAAAGATGAAACAAGTAAGTGTATGAAAATACAAATGAATATGTTTTTCATAGTCTTTAACCCTGTTGTGTCTCCATCAGTCTTTTTCCCTCTAGCATCTGCCCTGCCAAAGTTTCTCTTGATGGTTTTCCTCCAATGATAGCTGGGGTAGCTGACCCAGCTACTGAACAAGTTCTGATCAAGTGGGAAAGCCTCTGCAAACTTCATGGCCATGGCCACCTCCATCTCCTTAGTGGGTGGTCATCCTTGGCGTAAGTCATCATACAAAGGAGAACAGTTAGACTGACCCAAGAATTAAAGTGATTCCTGAGCTATAGGATTCTCTGGTATTCAAGGAGTAGCTGGCCAACTGCTGAGTAGGCATATGGCAGAAAGCATTCAAGCTTAATTATTTGAACTCAGTGATCTTCACGGTCTCTTTCAACTCTAAAGATTCTACAGCTCTTCTTTTTAACCTGATGGCCACCCCCACTGAATGAACTAACCACTTCAGTGGCTCTTCTTTAGTCTCAAGGTGGCTATATAGATTTGAACCTACTCCTCACAGCATTGGTCTGTACATTCCTGTGGAATTGCTCTATCAAATAAACCCTCAGAACCTTTAAAGGACCAATTAAAGTGTATGTTAATCAGGGAACCAGACCATAATAGAGATATGAAACCCTTTCCCCATTAATTTTAAACAGTTATAATCAAGGAGTGTATAAATTACCTCTAGCAGGAAATCATAAGGCATAATTATAGGTGGGATGCTGATTCAGATAGGAAAACAGGCAATGTAGAAAGTACAGGTGCATATATTCAAAGGAAATGAAGCATCCTGGGGTAAAGGTCAATGTGTGGGCTTTTGTGCTTTGGGGCACAAAAAACCCAGGTACCAACTCTAGCTCTGTTACTTATTAGACAAATGATACTAGGTAAATGTCTGAGCTTCCTTCATCTGTAAAATAACGAGTATACTGACATCGAAGGCTTGTGGTAAGAATTAAATGACATAAAAAATGCAAAGCACAGAGAGTGGTATTTAGCACATACAAGAGTCTTGCAAAATGCTATTTTTATTTTTGAAAATTTTTCCAATATTCTTTTATTTGTTTTGAGAGAGAGAGAGAGAGAGAGAGTACAGCAGGGGAGGAGCAGAGAGAGAGGGAGAGAGAGAGACAGATAGAGAGAGAGAATCCCAAGCAGGCTCCATGCTACCAGCGCAGAGCCTGACTTGGGGCTTGAACTCATGAACCACAAGATTGTGACCTGAGCTGAAGTCCAGAGTTGGACACTTAACTGACTGAGCCATCCAGGCACCCCTAGCTATTCTTATTAAGGGGCAGAAATAACATAAAATGTGAAGTCATGGCCAGAAAGGGCCCTGGATATTTAAGGCCTTAATAGGCATGGAGAAAAATCACTAACCGTTTCCTGTATATAACTAAATTGTGTTCATTGAAGATCTCTGATAGGCTTACCTTATAAATCAGCAGACTATGTCTCCATCTTCCCAAATACTTTATCTTTGATTATTGGATTCACACAGTGTAAGCATTTGGATTGACACAGTGTAAGCACTCTCAGCTGACTCAGAACTGTATATCTATATGAGCAGAACACTGTAATTTGTACCTTGCTGGGCTTTTCATTAGGACATTTCTGAAACCTGAGAGCTAAACCTTTTAGGAAACAACAGCTTTAGGTCCCCAGAGTGAAAGATCTATGTAGAAGTTCGATAGATGAGTCCTGACTCTTCGTTAGTTCAAAATCCAAACTATAAGATTGGTCAGCTTTATAAATTGGGTGATTACAATGTATTCAATAGAGGATAATTTCAGAAGGCTTAGTAGCATTCAAAGGATGCATAACTTGAGACAAATTCTATTGGGAGGATGGTATTTGTAATTATTAGCAAAAATGGTGCCATCATGTGGCAAGAGCAAAAATAGCATGCACTCAGCCAATTCTGAAAGTAACAATTTTTGATTGACTTAATTAATTGATTTTGATAATTGGATTAATTGATCTTAATTTCAGTTTAAAGTAATGATATTTTAAATATTATACTTTGATACAAATGAAAACTTTATTATTGTTTTTTAGTTGGATGACTTTATTTTTTTTTCTCTTTTTTTTTTTCAACGTTTTTTATTTTTATTATTTTTGGGACAGAGAGAGACAGAGCATGAACGGGGGAGGGGCAGAGAGAGAGGGAGACACAGAATCGGAAACAGGCTCTAGGCTCTGAGCCATCAGCCCAGAGCCTGACGCGGGGCTCGAACTCACGGACCGCGAGATCGTGACCTGGCTGAAGTCGGACGCTTAACCGACTGCGCCACCCAGGAGCCCCTAGTTGGATGACTTTAAATACACATAATTCAAATGTGCATAAAATATAAAAGCCTTTTAATTTAATTTCTGTGATCTGAACCTAATGTAGACAACAAATGATAACGTTGACTTTGAAGCTAAACGAAGCATGAATAAGTCTGGCCTTGGATAATGTTAAATATTAGATTGCTTTGCTTTGCTTAAAATTCTACTAAATAATTCAATTGATTGCCTGAGTAAAAATAAATATATAGTCTGCTAAGAGAATTGACCAGCATTAAAAATATAAAGGCAAGGTTTTGTGGTCGGCATGGCAGGCTGACTGCATAAAGTTGAAGCATTTCAAATGGATACATTCTCAATGAGTAAGAGAGAGAGACAGAGACGGAGAGAGAGAGACAGAGAGAGAATGAATGAGGTATCAGTGAATACCTGGAAGAAAAAGAGCAGGTGAAAGACTGGTAACAAATGGGGCAGAATAGAAGGAGTTGTAACAGGCTAGAATATCTAAGAGGGATAAAGGTGAGGAAGTTTAGATTAGGCCTCAGAAACCTGGAGCGGAAGAAAAAACCCAATGGTGTATGGAAATGAGAACACAGAGCAAAAACAAGATTTTCAAATTAAAGTCTATACTTAGAAAAGTTGACCCCTAAGTTCCTAGTCACCACCCTCTCTGTACGCACAGAACTCCGGGCCGCCAGACACTTGTGCCCCCAGAAACAAATTGGTACGTATCCTTCCGGCTTCTATTACAAAATGCTATGGAAGAAGCCTCTTCTGGCTAAGATTAGTAATATGGGCAATATTTACCCTTCCAATTGAAACAGCTAAAAAAGGTAGACAATATATATGAAAGAACAATTTTCAGGATATGGAGAAAACCTTAAAAACAGAGGGGGCAAAAGGCACAGTAGGTATACATAAACAAAGATAAAGTAACAGAAGATACAATAAAAACTAGAATGCCATGGAGAAAGGGTTTCAAAATACCAAAACAAAACAAAACAAAAACCCAACCTCGAATTATGCAGTTGTTGGATATAGTGTTCTGTGTGTCAGTGAGATCAAATTGATTAATTGTTGTATCCAAATCTTCTCTATTCCTACTGATTTTTTTCTGCTTGTTTGTGTGTCAATTGGTAGACATGTGTTGATAGACGTGTGTTGATAGACGTGTGTTTAAAATCCCCAACTATGATTGTGGATTTATCTACCTTTGCTTTAGTTCTGTCAATATTAGCTTTATGTATTTTAAAGCCATGTTATATGGCATATTACAATTTAGGATTGTGATACCTTCCTCTTCAGTTGAACTTTTAATTATGATGTAATATCCTTCTTTATCTCTTACACTTCTTACTTTAAAATCTGTTTTTTCCTGGGGCACCTGGGTTTCAGCTCAGGTCCTGATCTTAGGGTTGTGGGTTCGAACCCCGCATGGGGCTCTGCTCTGACAGTGCAGAGCCTGCTTGGGATTCTCTCTTTCTCTACCTCCCTCTCTGCCCTTCCCCTGCTCTCTTTCTCTCTCTCTTTTTCAAAATAAGTAAATAAACTTAGCAAAAATCTATTTGGTTTTTTGTGAATATAGTCACACTAGCTTTCTTCTGGTTAGTGTTTGCACGCCATACCTTTTTTGTTCTTTTTTTTTCTGATCTGCCTGCTCTCTTCTTGGGGTCTATTTCCCTGAACCAAGGTTTGGAAAGTATCTTCAAGGAGAAAGCTGGAATGAAGGTGAAGCTTACCACATGTGCTTTCCTTCCTTCAATGACCTTAGCTTTTGCAATTCAGTGCTTGCAGACAGTTGTTTACTGTATCTTTCTAGAGTTTAGATTTTTGTGAGAAGGTAAGCCTGGATCCAGCTACTCCATCATGACCAGAATTGGAATTGTCCCATCTACTATGTAGCATCCAACATTTTTCTTTTGCTGTCTTTCTTATTTTCTTTTTCCCTTGTGGGTTTATGCCCCCCCCCCGCCCGTTTTTCTTCCTTTTACCATAATTTTTCAAGGAAGAAGACTTGTTCGTACATATTCAACCTGCCAGGTTTAATAAGAAACTCTTACCTATGTTAGGCTGAAGTTTTACCTGAAATTGGATCCTTGCACACTTGCTTGCCATCCTTCCCATCCCCCATTTTCCCTTACTTCTTAACCAATAGTTTCCTAAGATCATTTCCTTAATAAAGACATGAATCCTCATTTCAGCTTGTGCTTCTGGGGAACCAGGCCTAAGGTATTTTATTATATGGTAATATTTACCTCATCAATTAAAATGTATTTATATTTTATGACCATAGAGTTTCCATGATTATTTAAGCTTGGTTATATATTAAAGTGGATTCAAAGTTTGCCACCAATCTTTTTTCACAATGGCTTTCATTTTATTTCTTCTTTGATTAGATTTTATTTGGAAGAAGGTTTTATAATATGGTACTATGTATAATATATTTCTCCAATTCTTTCATTTTTACCTGTTGTCTTTATCGTTGAATGACAATATGTCTGAATGTGAAAGATTTTGGCCTCAGTTCTTTCCTTTAGCAGCGGTCCATGTCTTCTGACACTAAATGTTACTGTGGAGAAATCAAAAGGTAGTTCAATCTTCTTCTGCTTCTAAGTAACTTAAAAAAAAATTCTTTTTGAATACCTGAAGAAATTGTATCCTTAAAACTCAATAAAAACAAGAAACTATTTTTTTTGTCCATTATGATGTTTCAGAATTTTATTAAAATACACTGTGCCCTTAGAATCTGTAGCACAAATTCCTCCTTTATTTGGGAAAATTATCTTCTATTATGATTTAGAATTCATGTCATGTTCCTTTTGTTTAGATTTCTCATTCAGGGACACAGCTTGTCTTTATGTTCTGTGGTCTCTATACCTACCTTATATTTATTATGTTCGCTGTAATTGTTTAACCTCCTCTTTTTCTCTGTGTTCCTTATGATATGTAATAGTCTCCAGAGTTTTCTCTAGACCTACAGTTCAATAAATAGCTACTAGCCATATGTGGCTATTTAAATTTAAATTAACTGATAATATTTTAATGTAAAATTCAGTTCCTTGATTGCACTGACCACGTTTTATTTAAGTGTTCAGTAGTCACTGTGGCTACTGTATTGGATAGCACAATTATAAATCATTCCAATCATTGCAGAAAGTTCTACTGGACAGTGCTATTCTATACCCATATTTGAGTCTCTGCTGCTTGTTGTATTTATCCTCTTTCTTATATATTTATTGCTTTGTTCTGTACTGGTCACATGTTAGTCTTCATTATTTCCATATAACCTTTATATATATATATATATATATTTTTTTTTTTTTTGAGAGTGAGCACATGCATGCAGGTGGGGGAGGGGCAGAGGGAAAGGGAGCTAGAGAATCTTAAGCAGGCTTCATGTGCAGCACAGAGTGCCACGTAGGGCTCAATTTCACAATTTTGAGATCGTGACCCTGATATCATGACCTGAGCCAAAATCAGGAGTCAGTCGCTTAACTGACTGAGCCACCCAGGTGCCCCTCTGTTTTGTATTTTTTTTTTAATTATTTTTTTTTAACATTTATTTTTATTTTTGAGACAGAGAGAGACAGAGCATGAACGGGGGGAGGGCCAGAGAGAGAGGGAGACACAGAATCTGAAGCAGGCTCCAGGCTCTGAGCTGTCAGCACAGAGCCTGATGCGGGGCTCGAACTCACGGACCTTGAGATCGTGACCTGAGCGAAGTCGGACGCTCAACCGACTGAGCCACCCAGGCGCCCCTTGTATTTTTAACTTATCCTTGAAGTCTTACAGAAATGTGTGTCCTGGTAAATTCATAGTGTAAAGTACTCTGGGAGATTTTCCCTTTGCAAGGGGTTTGCTTTCTACTATATTTTTTCATCTATCATTTGCATGCTACATTTTTTCATATTTTAATGTTTGCTGAAATATATTTTCCCTTGTTTTTTATACTTTGTTTTCTGTTTCTCATTTTACTGATGCTTAATGTGAAAAGATTTGTCTAAACGTATTTATGCTGATTACAATGAGGCTGAATTCTCCTTTACCGCACCTCTATCTTTTCCCCTCATTTTATGAACAATAATGCAAGGGTCAGCAAATTAGGCCTGTGCTACAAATTGGCTCATCTCCTAATTTTGTACATAATTTTATTAAAGCAGAGCCACACTCCTTCATCTATTAGTGTCACTGGCTGCTTTCCTGGTGCAATAGCAGAGTGGGGTAGCTGTGTGACAGAGATCACATGGCTTGGGTGGGTTGTCTAAATATTTACTATCTGACCCTTTACAGAAAGGGTTTGCTGACCCCTAAGGTACAGAGAAAGAAATATCAATAGCCTGAGGGTAAGGGGTGGAGTGAGTAAAGAGATTTTTCTCAGCTAGGCCTGTATGCAGCCCCTACTGATAAAAACCAGGCTCTGAGTTTTTAAGAGTCTCTTATGTTTTGGCTCCCTCCCTCTCTAACCATTTTTTTTCTTCCCCTCCCCATGGTCTTCTGTTAAGTTTCTCAGGATCCACATAAGACTGAAAACATATGGTATCTGTCTTTCTCTGTATGACTTATTTCACTTAGCATAACATCCACGTTCCATCCACGTTGCTACAAAAGGCCATATTTCATTGTTTCTCATTGCCACGTAGTATTCCATTGTGTATATAAACCACAATTTCTTTATCCATTCATCAGTTAAAAACTGAAAACAAACTGAGGGTTGATGGGGGGGTGGGAGGGAAGGGTGGGTGGGTGACGGGTATTGAGGAGGGCACCGGTTGGGATGAGCACTGGGTGTTGTATAGAAACCAATTTGACAATAGATTTCATATTAAAATAATAATAATAATAATAACAATAATAATAAAAACATAAAAAAAAAAAAACAGGCTCTGTTCTCTCTTGCAGTTTTATTCAAGGTCTTCATCTGGGTTAACTTCATAATGCCCAGGATATCCCTTTACATCCAGGGATGAAGTTGGGCTTCAGATCCTCCTCAACTTCTAGTTGGATTTGGGCATCTGAAACTTGTGCCACTTTTAAGGAGAGGCATCCCCACTTGCGGTTTTACCTTGTATTCAGGCAGTGGTTTCTACTTTCAAATTGCTCACAGTTGTGTGATGGGTGAGGTTGGCTCTCTTCTTGAACACCTTTAAGACAAGGGTTCTGGGCTCAGCCTCTTCCTGCTCCTGCAACTGCCTCAGATCAGTATATATATATTTTTTAATGTCTGAAGGGATGGGTTTCCTATTTTTATAAGGATTTTTGATTCACTGACTTCCCTTTGGTAAGATTTTTCAAATTATTGCTTTCCTCAGTTGTCCCTCTTAAAGAGTATTAAGAAAGTGAGTATTAGGAGCTCTCTAGAGCCTACACCATGCTCCTTAAAAGAGCCTTGTATTTTTCATTGGCTAACAACCCCTGTGTGGTGTCTCTATTTTTTTTTTTTTTAACTATCTGTTGTGCATATCTTAGATTATGCAGAAGTGAAATTTGGAGATCTGGTTTTGGTTTTCCTCTGCCACCTAAAACTGACAGATTGGATTGTATATTGGTTTTAGAATATGTTCAGTGAAAAGCTGACCATTTGCAAAAAGCTCTTTTGTATTTACTTTCCACATATAATGTGAAGGATCTGCAAGTGGAATACCTAACCACAAGGGGGCGTGATTTTTTGACTTTCATTTCTTTGAATAAACTAACACCGTGTATATATATAGTGTGTGGCTGGGTTTTATGTTTTCACTGAAAGCAACCAGTGACTATAATTACACAGAAGAGTGTGATATGTTGTGAATAATTTCATTCAATTGCAAAACTGCATCAACAATATTTTGTATACCTACAAGGTGCAAGGTACCCATTAGTTGGGCAACCTGTTAAAACAAGTATCTCCAGATGACTTTATGTTGAACTAGGCTTTCAAAAAATAACTACCGCATTATTAATTAAAAAAAAAAGTTTATTTATTTTGAGAGTGAGCGAGCAGGGGAGGTGCAGAGAGAGGATGAGAGAATCCCAAGCAGGCTCTGTGCTAGTAGTGCAGAGCCCAATGAGGTGCTTGAAGCCATGAACAGTGATATCATGACCTGAGCTCAAACCAAGAGAAACCAAGAGTTGGACGCTTAACCCACTGAGCCACCCAGGTGCCCCTGCATGGTCCATTTTTATTTTTTTAATTTTTTAAAATGTTTATTTAGTTTTGAGAGAGAGACACACAGCGTGAGCAATGCAGAGAGAGAGAGAGAGAGAGAGAGAGAGAGAGAGAGAGAGAGAGAGAAACCGAAGCTATTAGCACAGAGCCCACCACGGGGCTCAAACTCACGAACTGTGAGATCATGACCCAAGCGGAAGTCAGATGCTTAGCCGACTGAGCCACCAGCTGCCCCCGTTTGTTTTTAAATGAGAAGTTCAAATACCACCAAAAATATATTAAAGTTATTAGTCAAGTGTCTACAGATCTCAAACCACACAGTTGAAACTTCCTCAGATATTTTCACTTTTCACAAGTTCCATGCATATGGACTCAGACCTGAAAATCTATTCCATTTTTTTAACATAGTATATGAATATAGTCTTCAACTTGTTTAAAGTCACTGAAGCAAGTAGCATTTCATGAGGAGTTCCTGATAATGGGGTAAAATACATGACCAGATACCTAGGACTACATACTACTTAATAGCTGAAAATTATGACAGAAAATATTTGGGAAAAATAAGTAATTTATTATCTCACATAATTAAAAAGTCCATGGATAAGGCTTCATTGGTTTCCTTTTTAGACTTATTTGTGCTCAGCCTCCTCAAAATGGCTCTGAGCAGATGCAGAATCATATCTTTAAGTGTGTGTACGGGGCACCTGGGTGGCTCAGCCGGTTAAGCATCCGACTTCAGCTCAGGTCATGATCTCATTGCCCATGAGTTTGAGCCCCTCACCGGGCCCTGTGCTGACAGCTCAGAGCCTGGAGTCTCCCTCTCTCTCTGACCCTCCCCCATTCATGCTCTGTCTCTCTCTGTCTCAAAAATAAATAAACGTTAAAAAAAATCTTTTTTAAAAAAGTGTGTGTATGTGTCTTTGTGTGTAGCTTTCCACTGAAAGTAAAAATCCAAACTGGTCTTCGGGATCTCCAAGGATCTGTATGTCCAGGTTCCATTTATTCCCTTCAAAATCATCTCACCAGGCTCTCTCTTATTCATTCATTCACATTTGATTCATTCATTCATTCAGCCACATTGGCCTCTCTGATTATTCAAACATGCCGAGTCCTTTCCTACCCAAAGCCAGGTTGCCTCATTCCCCAGCACTGCACAAGGCTGGCTCCTCTCATCCTTCAGGTCTCAGCTCAGGTCAGGTGATGTTCATTCCCCTCTGACCCTAACAAACCTGCTCCTTGTAAGGGTTCATCACAAACTGTCCTTACTTGTTTTTTTTTTTACATTTAGTGTCTTCCTAACTAGGATGTAGGCTCCATGAGGCAAAGACCTTAATTTTATCGTTCACAGTTGTGTCCCTGGTGCTTAAATAACAATAAGCATTCAATAAATATTTATAGAATAAACAAATTACTTCTAAAAATCAAGCAACATAGAAACTTACAAAGAAGAAAGCGGAAGTATTTTTTAATCCATCCATAATTCCGCTACCTGGATACAGTAACTATTATCACTTGGTGAATGTTATTCCATCCCTTTTCTCTGAGCATTAAAGTTCCATAGATATAATCGTTAAATGCAATAGTACTATGTACTATTTTTCTTTATTAGGTTTTAATTTTTACTTGAATTTAACAACAAAATTACTGAAGTGAAACTGAAGGAATTACAAACCATCAGATCATTATTTATTCACAAGATGCAACTCCCCCTAAAAGATCCTTCTAAAATTCAGAAACAAAATTATGAAAAATATTCAGAGTCTTGAATCGATATTTTGTAACTACATTCCAATTTTGGGCAGTTTTATATAACTTTTTTTTTATTATGTCAATGTTATTTACATTTTATTCCATAACCATAATATCTCACAATTGACCTCTTTGTTTAATAACAATTTAAAAAAAATGTTTATTTTTGAAAGACAGAGCACCAGCAGGGGAGGAGCAGAGAAAGAGGGAGACACAGAATCTAAAGCAGGCTCCAGGCTCTGAGCTGTCAGCACAGAGCCCGATGCAGGCAGGGCTCCAACTCACGAACCCCGAGATCATGACTTGATCCGAAGTCAACTGATCGGTCAACAGAGTCACCCAGGCGCCCCTATTTAATAAAAATTTAAATGGATTAAAATCTCATCTTCAATTGCTTTGTTTTTACTGTTAACTTCTTTAATACTGAGTTTTTAGTTTCATTATTCTTTTGATTGACTGGATTTCTACCTGACTATAAGGATGGCTGTTGAATATTGTATTTTTTTGAGTTTTTGCAGATTTAGGAGTATTAGGCTTTGGCCTTTTACAACAGCCACGTGGCTCCATGCAACATTTTGGGTCATGCTTTTATTCTCAGCCTCTTTTAGATATCGCACCATCCTCTGGCATTAGATTTCACAGAGAAGTCTAAGGCCCTTGTCGTCATTCCCCTGTTTTCTGGTTTAGCAACTTTATAGGAATATATGTTGGTGTTAGTTCTTGTCAATTTGTCCTGCTGTGGACTACCACCTGGTATCTCCAGCCTCATTTTCAATACTTCCTTGCAGGGGGCATGCCCACCTTGCCAACTGTTTGTCCTTCTATGACCTCATGATGCTTCTCTATAGCCCTCTGACTTGGCACAGGTTAATGAAATTCCCTCATCCCTACCCTTACTCTGCCATTCACTGCTACTTATTCTAGTTGATTTAGCTCAAGCATGCCTTCTCGTGAAGATTTCTAGACTACATTTCTCAGGTGACCAGCCACCTTCCCCTTTCCACCCCCATGAAATGTTACATGTACTTTTGGTACACTGAGTTACCATTAATGGTTAATGACTGTGTCACATCCAGCACTGTGAGTTCCAAGGGGAGGGGCGCCTAACTTATAGCCACAAAACTATGTAAGCGGTTTAAAACCGAGATCTTGTTGATTAAAAAAAAAAAAAATTGGAAAGGTTGAATGGATACATGGCAATTGGACACATTACTGAGCAGCTAGTAAACCGTAAAAGTGTAAATCTGATACAGTTCGAATACTCTGATAAGCTGAATGCTATGCCTTTAAGGGACATTAATCGTATACCGGACGTCGGGGTAGATAACGGGTGTCAAAGTCAAACCTACAGGTTAGTGAGTGGGAAAGCCGAAATTCCGTAATGCAGGTGACAAGTGTCCAGTATAGTCCGGTGTTTGCTCTCCCGCACCTCGGTCTCTCATCTAAGAAGATGAGCTTGAACGGCCAGCCCTTCCCCCATTTGGTGATACCTACAATTGAAGCTCGCCACTCCTCCCCACCAGAGAGTAACAATTGAATTTTTCTTTAAGCAGTCCGCGGCTCCAACGCAGGAAGGCGAACAGCAGCGCAGGGATAGTTTTGCGCATGCCCTGTAGGGGCGGAAAGAGCCGTCAGGTTGCGCCTGCGCTCTCAGTCGACTTTACTCCGCCTCCGCGGCCGCGGTACCGGTTCAGGGAATCCTGGCGGGATGGTGTTGCGGTGCCAGGTAAGGGTGGGCGCCCTTCCAGATGCATGAGCCCCCTTTTCTTCCCTTCACAGACCCGGCCCTGCTCAGCCGGATCCCTGCCGAAACCACCTTGGTCGAATCTTACGTCCAGGGCCGCAACCACCACCACTAATGTGGCCCCGCCGGGCTTCAGAGGCTTTGCTTGGGCTACCTTAACGAAGGTCAAGTTCTCTCGCGAACTCTTGGTCTCCGAGGTGCCGGCGTTAGAGATTTCTTCTAAAGGCACCCTCAGAACCTTTGCCTCCATGCTTCTCAGATTATACATTTTGGCGAAGACAGTTTTCAAATTAAAAATGCACTTAACTGAGAATTCTTGTAAAAAGAAAAAAAGGGGCTTCATATAAGCATTTGCAGGCCTCTGATTATTTCATAGAGAAAAATTTGCACAGTGGAACAGGTGGGTCATTTTACTTGGCCAGATTTCTTAGATACCAGGCTGACGGCATAGGTTTGTCCTAGGAAATACCAATTTATCTTGTATTTCAAACCCACCTGCTTTTACAAATGTCCGGGTTTGTGTGTTGCATAACTTAATCCTTTGCAGCTGGGTTCAGTGTAATGTGGACTTGAATCAAAGGTCCTATGACAACTGTGAAAGACGTGTCTCGCTTTTTTTTGTTATTTGTGTAATTTATCGCTTGACTCAGACATCTGTTCACCACTAAGGGTTTATAAAAGGTGCTATAATTTTATGTGGAATAAAGACTAACTTCATGGTTTTTAAGAAGATACCGTTAGGGTTTTAGTTGTGGCAAGCTTACATTCATAAAACTAAAAATCATCTGGAAATCAGTCTGAATTGTGCTTAAAACATAAAGCGTTTTCAAAATTTGAACTTGTACTTATACTAACATTTTTATGGGTGATTTAATTTTCTCTAACTGAAAATTGGTCTTTGATTCAAGTGATTGGAAAGCAATAGAGCCCACTGAGACAGAAAAGGTCTATTATGGTTATTGTTAAAGGCATTTTCTCTCCTTTTCAGGTTGAAGTGTTGTATTTTGCAAAAAGTGCTGAAATTGCAGGAATTCGCTCTGAGACTATTTCTGTGCCACAAGAAATAAAAGCATTGCAGCTGTGGAATGAGATAGAAGCACGACATCCTGGGTAGTTAAAAATTTTAGAATGCTTATGATTAACAATTTTTAAATATTTAAAAATGAGTAAATGATTAGAGAAAAAAAGCTGATTTTTATTTCCATGCACAATTCAGAAAGGATCATTAGTTGTATTTTTCTGCAACTACTCCAAAAATCTTAAATTCTGGTATCTAAAAATGCATAATTTCTTAAGGTTAAAGGTATTTTACTAAAAAATCCACAGTGAGCTGGGATACTGCCAAAGGGACATGATTATATTTGCCTGTATGATTTACAAAATACTAAAAATGTGGATTCTGCATTTTTATAACATTAAATGAGATTGTTACAAATTAGGTTGAAAATGTGTGCTTTGAATTTTATGTCCTGCCCCTTCTTTAGAGAACTCAAAGCAGAAATTTCTAAGATTAAAAGAAAAATGAAAGATCACAGACCTTAGCTACTGTTGAATTTGAGTTTTTGCAATGTTTAATATTTTTCTGGTTCTTGAAAATGTGTAATTTACTGCTGTGGTTCCTACCTCAAGTCCTTTTTGCAACAAAATGTAATTACAGCTTATTTAAAGGTGTTCTAGGAATATTTTGTCATTTAAGTCTGTATAGATTTTTAACTAGGAAGTCTTAGTGTAATATAAAAGATCCTCCAAAGTGTGGGTTTATAAGAGAAAATTACTTCTTGATTTCATGTCTTTTAACTTGCTCTGAAAGTGTCCTGATAATCATTGAAATGAGGTGGGGCTTCTGTTCTGCTTTACTTTTAACCTTTTACCTCTTGAGAGACACCTGGTTTTGTAGGAAAATTCTGAGATACACTTAGTATACTTGTATACTCAGAAGATCTCCTGGGGAGGGCAGGTACTGATTAGAAAATTTCTTTTTCTCTCTCTTTTTTTTTTTGACCTGGTCTCAATGTTGTCTAGTCTAGTATTTTGGGGGGAGGGGGATTTGTTTAACTCCCCAAGGCACATAACCTCCATTAAAGAATTGTTAGCATTTTACTGTGTACTTTGTGGTGAATAAGTAGGTTCTTCAGTGAGTATGTACTTTCTCTGCAGAGTGTGAATTGGCTTAATTAGTAACTTTGCAGGTGATGCCTCATGAAGTAATATTTATGGCTATTTTTAGTTGCAGCTGAAGAGATTGGAGATCTAACACTGCATTGATACTTCTAATTACGCTTTTTCCCCTTCAGATTGGCTGATGTCAGAAATCAGGTGATATTTGCTGTCCGTCAAGAATATGTCGAGCTTGGAGATCAACTCCTCCAGCTTCAGTCAGGAGATGAAATTGCCATTATCCCCCCCATTAGTGGAGGGTAGTGCTCTTGAGCCACTTGGGTGTGTGAGGTATGTTTTTCTTAACCAGTCTTGTGGAGAAGGATCACAAAGACGATAGTATACTCTTGGTAAGTCTGCCTACACCAATAAAGAGTTAGTGCAGACAGACATGTGCATACCTGCCTTTCATCTCTGCATCTGTTCTCTTGTAAGCACTTTAATATAAAGTCAGTTTGATATGTTCATTCTGTTGAATTCAGATGGTTTATGGAAACTATATTATGTGTCAGGCACAGCGCTGGATGCTGGAGTATTAATATTCCTATTTTGCAGGAAGGAAAACTGAAATTCAGAGAAGTTAAAAAACTTGTCTACACTCACATAGCTAAGAGGTGGCAGAGCCAACATTTGATTTCAGATTATTGGATTCTCTGTAATTTTTCACAAAGATGCTTATTAATCCAGGAAAATAGCCCTCTTGGGCACAGAGAAATGTGGAAAAATTGCATAGCCAGAAAGTGAAAAGATCACTGTGCTTAGTAAGAAAGCTTACCATTTTCCAGGTAGAAAGAAACAGCTTTATTATGATAGCTGTGTTGCAGGTAGCTCTGGGACCCATTGCGGCTTGCCATCTTTACAAATAATCTAGAAATTAATGATTATCTTCAATTAAAGAGTTTTGGCGAGTTAGGAATGAAAGAAAGCTTTCTTAGTTTAATAGGGCTTTTCTCCAGAGTCAAGAGTAAATACCATACTCATTGGCAAAATCTTGGCCTCACTAAAGAACGAAGCGTACCCAGGATGCCAGTTTTTTTTTTCACCTGTTATTTTCTCCACTTTGCTGGAGAGAAGTGCCCCAAAAAGTGAGGAATATATATTGCAAAGCAAATTGCCCACAATAATGATAAAGACTGGATCTTTCTTAGTCCTCCTGTTTGGAAATAATGGAATTTCTTGATTTGTATCTCAGTTTTACTTGGAAACTGGTCACCATATCACTACCATGGTTTTAGAAAAATGGCATTTTTCAGAGTTTGGAATTTATTCAGAAACAGTATGCTGCCATTAAACTGTGTGTGTGTGTATGTATGTGAGAAAGAGAGATGGGAGTTCTCTGGAAATAGGAAGATTACTTAACAGCATTGTGTATTGTTTGAAGGTGTCTGAAAGGATTTGTGACATGGTTTTATTTATTTTTTAATATAATTTATTGTCAAATTGGCTAACATATTAGTGTGTAAAGTGTGCTCTTGGTGTTGGGGGTAGATTCCCATGGTTCATTGCTTACACACAACACCCAGTGCTCATCCCAACAAGTGCTCTCCTCAATACCCATCACCCATTTTCCCCTGTCCCCCAACCCCCCATCAACCCTAAGTTCTCTGTATTTAAGAGTCTCTTACATTTTGTATAAGAGGGAGTCCCTCTCTCTCTGTATTTTTTCCCCTTCTCTTCCCCCAAGGTGTTCAGTTAAGTTTCTCAAGATCCATATATAAGTGAAAACATATGACATCCGTCTCTGAGTGATGTATTTCACTGCGCATAATAGCCTCCAGTTACATCCACATTGCTGTAAATGGCATGATTTCACTCTTTCTCATTGCTAAGTAGTATTCCATTGTATATATAAACCACATCTTCTTTATCCATTCATCAGTTGATGGACATTTGGGCTCTTTCCATAATTTGGCTATTGTTGAAAGTGCTGCTATAAACATTGGGGTACATGTGCCCCTATGAATGACACTCCTGTATCCTTTGGATAAATTCCTAGTGGTGCTACTGCTGGGTCATAAGGTAGTTCTATTTTTAATTTTTTGAGGAACCTCCACACTGTTTTCCAGAGCGGCTGCACCAGTTTGCATTCCTACTAACAGTGCAAGAGGGTTCCCGTTTCTCCACATTCTCGCCAGTATCTGTTGTTTCCTGAGTTGTTCATGTTAGCCACTCTGACCGTTGTGAGGTGGTATCTCAGTGTGGTTTTGATTTCTTTTTCCCTGATGATGAGTGACATTGAGTGTCTTTTCATGTTTCTATTGGCCATCTGGATGTCTTTGAAAAAGTGTCTACTCATGACTTCTGCCCATTTCTTCACTGGATTATTTGTTTTTCGGGTGTTGAGTTTGGTAAGTTCTTTATAGATTTTGGATACTAACCCTTTATCCAGTATGTCATTTGCAAATATCTTTTCCCATTCCGTTGGTTGCCTAGTTTTGTTGATTGTTTCCTTTGCAGTGCAGAAGCTTTTTGTCTTGTTGAGATCCCAATCTCAACATTTTTGCTTTTAATTCCCTTGCCTTTGGAGATGTGTTGAGCAAGAAATTGCTGTGGCTGAGGTCAGAGAGGTTGTTTCAAGCTTTCTCATCTAGGGCTTAGATGGTTTCCTGTCTCACATTTAGGTCTTTCATCCGTTTTGAGTTTATTTTTGTGTATGGTGTCACAAAGTCGTCTAGTTTCATTCTTCTGCGTATTGTCCATTTAGTTCTCCCAGCACCATTTATTTAAGAGACTGTCTTTTTTCCATTGGCTACTCTTTCCTGCTTTGTCAAAGATTAGTTGGCCATACATTTGTGGGTCCAATTCTGGGGTTCCTATTCTATTCCATTTGTCTATGTGTTTGTTTTTGTGCCAATACCATACTGTCTTGGTGATTACAGCTTTGGGGTAGAGGCTAAATTCTGGGATTGTGATGCCTCCTGCTTTGGCTTTTCTTTTTCAGTATTACTTTGGCTATTCAGGGTCTTTTGTGGTTCCATACAAATTTTAGGATTGTTTGTTCTAGCTTTGAGAAGAATACTGGTGCAATTTTTATTGGGATTGTATTGATTGTGTAGATTGCTTTGGGTACTATTGACATTTTAACAATATTCTTCCAGTTCATGAGCACAGAATGTTTTTCCATTTCTTTGTGTCTTCTTCAGTTTCCTTCATAAGTTTTCTATGGTTTTAGCATGCAGATTTGTTATATCTTTGGTTAGGTTTATTCCTAGGTATTTTATGGTTCTTGGTACAATTGTAAATGGGATCAATTTCTTGATTTCTTCTTCTGTTGCTTCATTATTGATGTGAAGAAATGCAACCGATTTCTCTACTTTGATTTTTTACCCTGTGACTTTGCTGAATTTGTGTATCAGTTCTAGCAGCCTTTTGGTGGTCTTTCAGTTTTCCATATAGAGTATCATGTCATCTGCAAAAAGTGAAAGTTTGACTTCTTGTTTGCCAGTTTTGATGCCTTTTGTTTCATTTTGTTGTCTGCTGAGGCTGGGACTTCCAACAATATGCTAAACAACAGCGGTGAGAGTAGACATCCCTGTCATGTTCCTGATCTCAGGGGGAAAGCTCTCAGTTTTTCCCCATTGAGGATGATATTGGCTGTGGGCTTTTCATATATGGCTTTACAATATTTAGGTGTGTTCCTTCTATCCCTACTTTCTTGAGGGTTTTTATGAAGAAAGATGCTATATTTTGTAAAATGCTTTTTCTGCATCTATTGACAGGATCATATGGTTCTTATCCTTTCTTATACTAATGTGATGTATCACATTGATTGATTAGCGAATATTGAACCAACCTTGCAGCCCAGGAATGAATCCCACTTGATCATGGTGAATAATTCTTTTTACATGCTGTTGAATTCAATTTGCTAGTATCTTGTTAAGTTTTTTTTGCATCCATGTTCATCAGGGATATTGGCCTGTAATTCTCCTTTTTTGTGGGGTGTCTGGTTTGGGAATCAAGGTAATTCTGGCTTCATAGAATGAGTCTGGAAGTTTTCCTTTTGTTTCTATTTTTTGGAACAGCTTGAGAAGGGTAGGTATTAACTCTGCTTTAAATAAACTCTGGTAGAATTCCTCTGGGAAGCCCTCTGGCTCAGGACTGTTATTTGTTGGGAGATTTTTGATAACTGATTCAATTTCTTCACTAGTTATGGGTCTGTTCAAATTTTCTATTTCTTTTTGAGTTTTGGTAGTGTGTGGGTGTCTAGGATTTGGCCATTTCTTCCAGGTTGTCATAGTATTCTTTGATAATTGCTTGTCTTTCTGAGGGATTGGTTGTGATAAACCCATTTTCATTCATGATTTTATCTGTTTGGGTCCTCTGTCTTTTTTTAGAAGTCTGGCTAGGGATTTATCAACTTTGTTTATTTTTTCAAAAACCAGCTCTTAGTTTCATTGATCTGTTCTACTCTTTCTTTGGATTCTATATTGTTTATTTCTGCTCTGATCTTTATTATTTCTCTTCTGCTGGCCTTGGAGCGTCTTTGTTGTTCTGCTTCTAGTTCCTTTAGGTGTGCTGTTACATTTTGTATTTGGGATTTTTCTTGTTTCTTGAGATGGCGTGGATTGCAATGTATTTTCCTCTTAGGACTGCCTTTGCTGCATCCCAAAGGGTTTGGACTGTTGTGTTTTCATTTTCATTTGTCTCCATATATTTTTTAATTTCTTTTTTAATTTCCTGGTTGACCCATTCATTCTTCATTTTTTTAAATATGAAATCTATTGTCACATTAGTTTCCATACAAAACCCAGTATTCATCCCAACAGGTGCCTTCCTCAATTCCCATCACCCACCCTTCCGTCCCTCCCACCCCCCATCAACCCTCAGTTATCAGTTTTTAAGAGTCTCTTATGTTTTGGCTCCCTCTTTCTCTAACCCCCCCTTTTTTTTTTCTTTTCTTCCCCTCCCCCATGGTCTTCTGTTTCTCAGGATCCACATAAGAGTGAAAACATATAGTATCTGTCTTTCTCTGTATGACTTATTTCACTTAGCATAACGCTTTCCAGTTCCATCCATTTTGCTACAAAAGGCCATATTTCATTCTTTCTCATTGCCACGTAGTATTCCATTGTGTATATAAACCACAATTTCTTTATCCATTCATCAGTTGATGTACATTTGGGCTCTTTCCATAATATGGCTATTGTTGAAAGTGCTGCTATAAATATTGGGGTACAAGTGCCCCTATGCATCGCACTCCTGTATCCCTTGGGTAAATTCCTAGCAGTGCTATTGGTAGGACATAGGGTAGATCTATTTTTAATTTTTTGAGGAACCTCCACACTGTTTTCGAGAGCAGCTGCACCAGTTTGCATTCCCACCAACACTGCAAGATGGTGCCCATTTCTCCACATCCTCTCCAGCATCTATAGTCTCCTGATTTGTTCATTTTAGCCACTCTGACTGGCATGAGGTGGTATCTGAGTGTTTTGTATTTTGTGGTATATGAGTGTTTGTATTATGACTTGTATTTCCCTGATGAGGAGCGACGTTGAGCATCTTTTCATGTGCTTGTTGGTCATCTGGATGTCATCTTTAGAGAAGTGTCGATTCATGCCTTCTGCCCATTTCTTCACTGGATTATTTGTTTTTTGGGTATGGAGTTTGGTGAGCTCTTTATAGATTTTGGATACTAGCCCTTTGTCTGATATGTCATTTGCCAATATCTTTTCCCATTCTGTTGGTTGCCTTTTAGTTTTGTTGATTGTTTCCTTTGCTGTGCAGAAGCTTTTTATCTTCATGAGGTCCCAATAGTTGGTTTCTGCTTTTAATTCCCTTGCCTTAGGGGATGTGTCAAGTAAGAAATTGCTGTGGCTGAGGTCAGAGAGGTCTTTTCCTGCTTTCTCCTCTAGGGTTTTGATGGTTTCCTGTCTCACATTCACATCCTTTATCCATTTTGAGTTTATTTTTGTGTATGGTGTGAGAAAGTGGTCTAGTTTCAACCTTCTGCATGTTGCTGTCCAGTTCTCCCAGCACCATTTGTTAAAGAGACTGTCTTTTTTCTATTGGATATTCCTTCCTGCTTTGTCATAGGTTAGTTGGCCATACTTTTGTGGGTCTAATTCTGGCGTTTCTATTCTATTCCATTGGTTTCTGTGTCTGTTTTTGTGCCAATACCATGCTGTCTTGATGGTGACAGCTTTGTAGTAGAGGCTAAAGTCTGGGATTGTGATGCCTCCCACTTTGGTCTTCTTCAAAATTACTTTGGCTACTCCAGCTTTCTTTTGATTTCCAGTAGCATGATATATAGTTCTCCATCCCCTCACTTTCAATCTGAAGGTGTCCTCAGGTCTAAAATGAGTCTCTTGTAGACAGCAGATAGATGGGTCTTGTTTTTTTATCCATTCTGATACCCTATGTCTTTGGTTGGAGCATTTAGTCCATTTACATTCAGTGTTATTACTGAAAGATATGAGTTTAGAGTCATTTTGATGTCTGTAGGTTTCATGCTTGTAGTGATGTCTCTGGTACTTTGTGGTCCTTGCAGCATGTCACTCACAGAATCCCCCTTAGGATCTCTTGTAGGACTCGTTTAGTGGTGTGATGAATTCCTTCAGCTTTTGTTTGGGAAGACCTTTATCTCTCCTTCTATTCTAAATGACAGACTTGCTGGATAAAGGATTCTCGGCTACATATTTTTTCTGTTCATCACATTGAAGATTTCCTTCCATTCCTTTCTGGCCTGCCAAGTTTCAGTAGATAGGTCTTCCACTAGTCTTATGGGTCTCCCTTTATATGTTAGAGTGTGTTTATCCCTAGCTGCTTTCAGAAGTTTCTCTTTATCCTTGTATTTTGCCAGTTTCACTATGATATGTCGTGCAGAAGATCGATTCAAGTTACATCTGAAGGGAGTTCTCTGTGCCTCTTGGATTTCAATGCCTTTTTCCTTCCCCAGATCAGGGAAGTTCTCAGCTATGATTTGTTCAAGTACACCTTCAGCCCCTTTCTCTCTCTCTTCCTCTTCTGGAATTCCTGTTATACGGACATTGTTCTGTTTGATTGCATCATTTAGTTCTCTAATTCTCCCCTCATACTCCTGGATTTTTTTTAATCTCTCTTTTTCTCAGCTTCCTCTTTTTCCATAATTTTATCTTCTAGTTCACCTATTCTCTCCTCTGCCTCTCCAATTTGAGCTGTGGTCACCTCCATTTTATTTTGCACCTCATTTATAGCATTTTTTAGCTCCTCCTATTTCTTAGTCCCTTCATCTCTGTAGCAATAGATTCTCTGCTGTCCTCTATACTTTTTTCAAGCCCAGCGATTAATTTTCTGACTATTATTCTAAATTCTTGTTCCATTATATTGCTTCAATCGTTTTTGATCAATTCGTTAGCTGTTGCTACTTCCTGGAGTTTCTTTTGAGAAGAATCCTTCCATTTCGTCATTTTGGATAGTCCCTGGGGTGGCGCAGAACTGCAGGGTACTTCCCCTGTGCTGTCTGGAGTAACTTGTGTTGGTGGGCAGGGCCACTGTCTGACCTGCTGTCTGTCCTCAGCTCACCGCTGGGGTCACAGTCAGACTGGTTTGTACCTTATCTTCCCTTCTCCCAGGGGCAGGACTCACTGTGGAGTAGTGTGCCCCCCGTCTGGGCTGCTTGCACACTGCCAGGCTTGTGGTGCTGCTTTGATGGGATTTGGCGTGTTAGCTGTGGTGGATCTGCAAGGTGCACAGGGGTGGGAGGGGCAGGCTTAGCTAGCTTTGCTGTCGGTGGTCACCTGCAGGAAGGGCCCTTCAGCACCTGGAGGGAGGCAGACCCATCGGAGGGATGGATCCATAGAAGCACAGCATTGGGTGTTTGCTCAGGGCAAGCAAGTTCAGTGATGGGAACTGGTTCCCTTTGGGATTTCGGCTGGGGGATGGGCAAGGGAGATGGTGCTGGCCAGCGCCTTTGTTCCCTGCCGAGCTGAGCTCTGTCTTCAAGGGCTCAACACCTCTCACCCCCGTGTCCTCTTGCCCTCCCACTCTCTGAGCAGAGCTGTTGACTTATAACATTCCAGATGTTAAGTCCTGCTGGCTGTCAGAACTCATGGAGTCCGGCCCCTCCCTCCGCTTCTGCAAGCCAGACTTCAGGGGCTCTGCCTTGCCAGGTGGGCTGCCCCTCCACTGCCCCGGCTCCCTCCTGTCAGTCTGTGTAGCATGCACCGCTTCTCCGTCCTACCCTCTTCCGTGGGCCTCTTGTCTACACTTGGCTCCGGAAAGTCCATTCTGGTAGTCTTCTGGCGGTTTTCTGGGTTATTTAGGCAGATATGGGTGGAATCTAAGTGATCAGCAAGACGAGGTGAGCCCAGTGTCCTCCTGTGCCACCATGTTCACACCCATTCATTCTTTAGTAGGATGTTCTTTAACCTCCATGTATTTGGAGGTTTTCCAAACTTTTTCCTGTGGTTGATTTCAAGTTTCATAGTGTTGTGATCTGAAAATGTGCATGGTATGATCATTTCTTTTATATTTATTGAGGGCTGTTTTGTGATCCAGTATGTGATCTATCTTGGAGAATGTTCTGTGTGCACTCGAGAAGAATGAATATATCTGTCAAGTCCATCTGGTCCAGTGTATCATTCAGGGCCAGTGTTTGTTTATTGATTTTATGTCTGGATGATGTGTCCATTGTTGTAAGTGGAATATTAAAGTCCCCTGCAGTTACCACATTCTTACCAATAGGATTGCTTATGTTTGTGATTGTTTTATATGTGTGGGTGCCTCTGAATTGGGTGTGTAGACATTTATAATTGTTAGCTCTTCTTGATGGATAGACCCTGTAACTATGATATAATGCTCTTCTTCATCTCTTGTTACAACCTTTAGTTTAAAATCTAGTTTGTCTGACACAAGTATGGCTGCTCCAGCTTTCTTTTGACTTCCAGTAGCATGATAAATGGTTCTCCATTCCCTCACTTTCAATCTGAAGGTGTCCTCAGGTCTAAAATGAGTCTCTTGTAGACAGCAGATAGGTGGCTCTTGTTTTTTTTTTTTTTTTTTAATTTTTTTTCAACGTTTATTTATTTACTTGGGACAGAGAGAGACAGAGCATGAACGGGGGAGGGGCAGAGAGAGAGGGAGACACAGAATCTGAAAACAGGCTCCAGGCTCCGAGCCATCAGCCCAGAGCCTGACGCGGGGCTCGAACTCACGGACCGCGAGATCGTGACCTGACTGAAGTCGGACGCCTAACCGACTGCGCCACCCAGGCGCCCCGTGGCTCTTGTTTTTTTATCCATTCTGATACCCTGTGTCTTTTGATTGGAGCATTTAGTCCATTTACATTCAGTGTTATTATTGATATGAATTTAGAGTCATTGTGTTATCTGTAGGTTTCATGCTTGTAGTGATGTCTCTGGTCCTTTGTGGTCTTTGCATCGTTCCACTCACAGAGACCCCTTAGGATCGCTTGCAAGACCGGTTTAGTGGTCATGAATTCCTTCGGTTTTTGTTTGTCTGGGAAAATCTTTATCTCTCCTTCTATTCTGAATGACCGGCTTGGTGGATAAAGGATTCTTGGCTGCATATTTTTCCTATTCAGCACATTGAAAATTTCCTGCCACTCCTTTCTGGCCTGCCAAGTTTCAGTAGATAGGTCTGCTACTATCCTTACGTGTCTACCCTTATAAGTTAAGGCCCGTTTATCCCTAGCTGCTTTCAGAATTCTCTCTTTATCTTTGTATTTTGCCCGTTTCACTATGATATGTTGTACAGAAGATCAATTCAAATTATGTCTGAAGGGAGTTCTCTGTGCCTCCTGGATTTCAGTGTCTGTTTCCTTCCCCAGACTGAGGGAAGTTCTCAGCTATGATGTGTTCAAGTATCCCTTCCACCCCTTTCTCAGTCTCTTCTTTTTCTGGAACTCCTATGATACGGATACGATTACGTTTCATTGATTCAGTTAGTTCTCTAATTCTCCCCTTGTGGTCCAGAATAGTTTTATCTCTTTTTCTCAGCTTCATCTTTTTCCACATTTTTATCTTCTGTTTTACTTATTCTTCCCTCTGCCTCTTCAGTCCTCACTGTTATTGCCTCTATTTTATTTTGCACCTCATTTATAGCAGTTTTAAATTCATCATGAGTATTTTTTAGTTCCTTGATCTCTGCAGCAATAGATTCTCTGCTGTCTTCTATGTTTTTTTCAAGCTCAGCGATTAATCTTATGACTATCATTCTAAATTCTTGTTCAGTTATATTGTTTATGTGTTTTGATCGATTCTTCAGCTGTCATTTCTTCCTGGAATTTCTTTTGAGAATTATTCTGTTTCATCATTTTGGCTAGTTTTCTTTTCTTTCTCTCTTTTTTTTTTATTGATCAAAGTCTATTGTAAATTTCTTTTTTTTTAATTTTATTTTTAATTTTTAAAATTTACATCTGAATTACTTACCATATAGTGAAACAATGATTTCAGGAGTAGATTCCTTAATGCCCCTTACCCATTTAGCCCATCTCCCCTCCCACAACCCCTCTAGCAACCTTCAGTTTCTTCTCCATATTTATGAGTCTCTTCTGTTTTGTCCACCTCCGTTTTTATATTATTTTTGTTTCCCTTCTGTTTTGTCTCTTAAAGTCCTCATATGAGTGAAGTCGTATGATTTTTGTCTTTCTCTGACTAATTTCACTTAGCATAATACCCTCCAGTTCCATTCATGTAGTTGTAAATGGCAAGATTTCATTCTTCTTGATTGCCGAGTAATACTCCATTACACACACACACACACACACACACACACACACACACTCCACCTTTTATTTATCCATTCATCCATCAGTGGACATTTGGGCTCTTTCCATACTTTGGATATTGTTGATAGTGCTGCTGTAAACATAGGGGTGTCCCTTCAAAACAGCACACCTGTATCCCATGTATAAATGCCTAGTAGTGCAATTGCTGGGTGGTAGGGTAGTTCTAGTTTTAGTTTTTTGAGGAACCTCCATACTGTTTTCCAGAGTGGCTGCACCAGCTTGTATTCCCACCAACAATGCAAAAGAGATCCTCTTTCTCTGCATCCTCACCAACATCTGTTGTTGCCTGAGTTGTTAATGTTAGCTATTCTGACAGGTGTAAGGTGGTATCTCATTGTGGTTTTGATTTGTATTTCCCTGATGATGAGTGATGTTGAGCATTTTTTCATGTGTTGGTTGGCCATCTGGATGTCTTCCTTGGAGAACTGTCTATTCATGTCTTTTGCCCATTTCTTCACTGGATTAGTTGTTTTTTGGGTGTTGAGTTTGATAAGTTCTTTATAGATTTTGGATACTAACCCTTTGTCTGATATGTCATTTGCAAATATCTTCTCCCATTCTGTCGGTTGCCTTTTAATTTTGCTGATTGTTTCCTTCACTGTGCAGAAGCTTTTTATTTTGATGAGTTCCCAGTAGTTCATTCTTGAATTTTGGCTAGTTTTCTGTCCCTTGTGTGTTTTAAAAGCTTGTTATGTGGCCTGCACCTGTGAGCACTACTATATTAAAGAGGGATCATACATTGTCCAGGGCCTGGCCCTTTAGGAGCTGTTTTTTGGAGTGTTACTTGCTCTCTGTTGTTGTGACTCTGGTTGCTTTTTCTCCCTACTCGTAGTGATCCTTTGGACCCTCCACCATGTGTGCTTTGATTTGTTTGTTGAAGTAGCCCTCGAAAAGAAATCAAAGAAACAAATACAAAAAGACAAAAAACATCAGCTATAGCAAAACAACGGGGTTGAGGCATTGTTGATGGGAGAGGTCTTATCCCATACAAAGAGAGAAATGACAGCGGCGGGGAAGAAGAAAAGAAAAGTGAGCAGGCAGAGAAACTCTACAGCTTATTCCAGAGAGAGAGGAAAATAAAGAGATATAGAACAGGTATAAAGAGAATAGATTAAATATGTCTGCTTAGATAAACCAACAACCAGAATAACCAGACTATAGGAGAGAAGAAGTAAGAAGGAGAAAAGGAAGAAAAATAAATAAATAAAATATATAATATATACGTCTATAATAAGAATTGTCCAAGAATTAAATCAGGCAGTGCAATACCGCTGGGTGCCTTGGAACTGGTGGCAGTGCTGATCTGGAGGAGTAGCTCTCTGGTTTGTTAGTGTCAATCCCGCTTTGGTAGATACACAGTTACCAGGTATGGAGGGGCATGGTTTGGTGTAGGCGGCTCCCGCCTCCACTGTGGGGCCCGCAGACCGATCCCTGAGGACCCATCTTGGTGGTGATGGGGAGAAAAATGGCGACACCACAGTCTCTGCTCCATCATCCGGCTGTCCCAAACCACTCTGTTCAGACCATGTTTGCAGTGCTGCAGGCGCGAACAAGGCAGTTTGTTCTGCTCCCCCGACCCCATGCCTCCCTGGCGCTCGGCTGGGACTTAAACCCCGATGTTTTACAGATTCTCTCTCCATACACCTGGGATCTGGGGAAGTGCCACTTGGTGCCACCGATATATGGCTTATGGCTGGTGGGCGCAGGCAGTCTTTGTCCTTTGAAAGGTTATATACCTTCTTCCCACAGCACTCCAGGAAGGGGATTGCTTTCTCCCACTGCGGACTGTGCCTCTGAACTAGTTACTGAGCCTGGGGAAAGCCCCGCAGTTAGAGATTGGATCTTTCTCCCTCCCGGTCTGTGGTTTTTCTCTTGTTCAGATACAGTCCTAGGCTTCCCCAGCCTCTGTTTCTCTTCCCGTTGTCTCTCCGCAGAGGGGATCCCTTCCCTCCATGCCTACACAGCCTGTTTTCTCTCTTCCAGTTTGCAGTCACGCATCTGTGGCCTACCAGGTTGTCCCCGTGGGTCCCTGGAGACATCTTTCACTCTGCAGCCCTGACTCTTGGAATTCGAAGTCCTTTGGCCTTAATGCTGCTGTGTTTGAGAGACAAGGGAACTTTGGGTCCCCCTACTACTACACCATGTTGGATCCCCTCCCTAACATGTGGTTTTAGAATCCACATCCTTACAGAATCAAAGTGGTAGGAATTTGGTATGGTTTGACGTTCACAGACCATGTTCAGGTTACATGTAAGTTATTGTAAGAAGCTCAGCTGCCATGTACAGGAGGTTGAAACATCCTGGAACCCAGTGGAATGTGAATATTTGTGCTTTTCTTTCTTTCCAGTAGCTGGAAGTATAGGAAAAAAGACATTGGATTTAGTGGGATTCCTTGGTTGGAACCACATTGAAGGAGTGCTTAACTCCCCTGAGCCTTCTCTCTCTTGCCTTTCATTGTGAATGAAATCCCGCAGGATTTATGATTATATATCCAGACTCCTCATCCGGCAAGACCCAGCCCACGTGCCCACCCTCAGCCCATCTGTTCTCTCCCTCACATCCTGAGCTCCAGCCTCCCTGCAGGTTCTGGAGGCTTTGTATTTGCCATTCCCTGTCTCTGCCTGGGGGTCTGTTCTTCTGTTTCCTTACAGGCTACTTTCTTTCAGGTCTCACCTCTCTATAGTATGTCTTCAGAAAGGCTTTCTTTGACCCTCTTAAATAGCCCCTTCCCCAGCACCCATGCTCTGTCTCAGAACCCTGTTTATTTTTATAAGTTACCCCTATTTATATTTTTTGTTTATTGCTTTGTTTCTCCCATTCCCATATAGGTGCCCTGAGCGCAGGAGGCAGGTTTTTTGTTCCCTGGTCCTTGTCTAGTGTGTGGGGTTAGTCACTTAGTGAGAATGTAATAGATGCTTGATAAATGAAATGAGAAATGCATGGCAGAGGACTTTGTAGGACATCTGGTGATAGGCACGCAGTTCATTTCCTTATTTCCTCAGTTACTTAACTGGGATTATGCCCGGTTATGAAATGAACTGAGTTCCTGTGGAGTCACCATTGCTTCTGTTCTCCCTCTCTCCCTTTTGGATAAAGAAAAAACCAGTTCTAGGTGTGGTGCATGGTGATGTAGTGATCAGAGGTGACGTGTGTGTGGCTGAAGGTGTCGAAGTCTGACCTATACCACGATAGGAGATAAGAGTAGCAATTCCAGAATTTGGAATAAAGTGGCATATGAGGTAGATTACAGTTCCTTTTATATATCCTGCTTGATTCATTGGGAATATTTATAAATATGTTGAGTTTTGCTCAAATTTTACACTTATTTTTATCATTCAGTTCAAACCATGACTTCTATCACATCTAATGTACAAAAAAAAAAAAATTGAAACACAGTGAGTTCGGTGTTTTGCCTGTAGTACCAATGTTAAGGTTTGTTAATATCTTCCAGGAAAGATATGAATGAAATTGAAGAGAAATCTAAAGATATAATAAAATTCACTGCTGAGAAACTCTCCATAGATGAAGTCTCACAGTTGGTGGTTTCTCCACTCTGTGGTGCAGTATCCCTGTTTGTAGGTAAGTTGTGATTTTCACAGTGTGGGTTGACTGCATAAGACAATAGAAATCAGCAAGTGTTTTCCATGCTCAGTGTTAATAGAGGATTTTAAGATACTAAGAGCAGTAACCCATGGTGGGTAGACACTTTTTAATTTTTATTCAGATTCAAACCAACCTGTGTTAAAGGCATTAAAAGAGTAGAATAAGAGTCATTATTTTCAAGGAGAATTCTGTATGTTCCAAATATTGAGGGGAAAAAATGGTGGTGATACTAACTTAATGATAGTCCTGGGAGCATAATGTTTCCCATCCTGGTTTGTCCTATGAGTATTTTTGATAACATTTGCCTCATTAGCGACATTGTATTTCCTCATCTTTATGATAATTATTTTTTGGTTTTCTAACCAAATGTTTGTTTTTAGAAAATTTGAAAGCAATTTGTAGGCAAATTGGTGTGCTGCTGAAATAATCCTTTTTTCTATTAATGTATTATTTCTATTGTAAGGAAACCTTAATATTTTTCTTTTTCTTTCTTTTTTTTTAGGGACTACAAGAAATAACTTTGAAGGGAAAAAAGTCATTAGCTTAGAATATGAAGCATATCTACCAATGGCGGAAAATGAAATCAGAAAAATCTGTAGTGACATTAGGCAGAAATGGCCAGTCAAACACATAGCAGTGTTTCATAGACTTGGGTATGATTTCCTTTAGCAATTAAATAGTTAATTGCATTTGTTTTCCATCATTGTGCTGATTTTAATTCTGGAATCGTCTGTAGGAATCCTATATTAGCATGAGAGGAAGGTTTGTGTATTATTCTGGCAGACAGGCAGACAGTGGATAGCACCTCAAGGGCTGTTCGTTTCATTGTAACATCTGGAGAGTGCCTGATGCTAAAACAAAGTCCAAATGTGCCAAACTCTAAAAGGCCTTGTGCAGACACAAGGCCTGTGCTAATGTGTGCTAAAGTCCTTGAGGCCTTTTAAGAATTGTTTTATAGTCTGGACTCTATTTGTATGATAAGTCTGTTAATAGATTTTTTTTAATGTAGTGCCTTTGAAGGTCATTAAATTAGTTGCCTGTTTATACCACTAAGAAGAGTGGAGTTCTAGACTTTAAAAAGAGCCCAGCAATTGAGACTCCATTTCTGTTATATTACATTAGTTGTTATTTTGTTATTAAAAACTAAATTTCATCAATTCTATTCTTTAGTATTTGTTTCTGTTTAATATGCTAACAAATTAGGCACAACCTCAGCATCCCCTCTGCTGAATGCAAACAGGATAAATTACTGTTTTTTAATTAACCTGAAGTTTAAAGTATTAAAATATTTAGTTGTAAGAATGCTTTACTGGAATTTTTTTTTCATGTGTTTAATATCCTTTAACATGTGGATTCAGAAGAGATGGCAGTTTTTCTTCTTCATTTTGTTAAAGCTTAGTTCCAGTGTCAGAAGCAAGCATTATCATTGCTGTGTCCTCGGCCCATAGGACTTCATCCCTTGAAGCTGTGAGCTATGCCATTGATACTTTAAAAGCCAAGGTGCCCATATGGAAAAAGGTAAGGAAATATCTAATTTTGCCATTTGGACATGGTTTTTCTCACAAATTGTTTAAAAGATAAGGAATGAGATTACATGTAGAACTTGTATTCTAGGGTCTTCCCTGACTCTATAGAATCATGTTTTCTTTATCTGAAATAGTATTTATGTAATATCTCCTTTCCAAAGTTTGTTAAACATGAAAAGTACATGCCCCCAAAGAAATGCATGGCACAGATTAGGCCTCAATAGTTGGTAACAATTGGAATTCCTTGTCTGGACTTTTCCATTGGTTCATATATGAATTCATTCACTTTGGATTAGAATTCCCTTGAGTTAGTCCTGTGGAGAGTGATAATAATGCACAGCTGTTCAGCAATAGATAAACAAGATTTCTCGAGGCAAAAGAGCAAGCAACATTCTAGAATTTCTTCTTAGGAAAAAAGAGTGGGGTATTGCCTCTTTGGAGAAAATGCATAGTGAGTGGATTTTCAAACATAAATAGGAAATTCTAGCTCGTTTTCTGTCAACACATCAAACCAATCAGTAAGAGCGAATCTCTGGTTAAAGAGGACATTCTGAAGGGATGAAAAGACCCAACTCCTTAAGTTCTTCCATGGTGTAGTAACAGTAACAGTGGGGTTGTTCTGAACTCTCAAACTTGTAATTGCCTTTAAGAGTCTAGAATTGCCCACAGCATTTTGGCTGGGTAGCAAAGCCAAGGAGGGAATTAACGTCTCAGATCAGAGAGCAGAGCGTGTCTTTCCTAGGAGCCTGCTGGCTCCGTTTGTGGTAGAGATGAACAAATTGGACTCTTACACAGGACCTATGAAACCCAGTGACCATATTTTCTGAATAAAAACTGAAACTGGGGTGCCTGGGTGACTCAATTGGTTAAGCGACCAGCTTCGGCTCAGGTCATGTTCTCACAGTTCGTGAGTTCGAGCCCTGCATCGGGCTCTGTACTGATAGCTCAGAGCCTGGAGCCTGCTTCTGATTCTGTGTCTCCCTCACTCTCTGCCCCTTCCCCACTCATGCTCTGTCTCTCTCTCAAAAATAAAGTTTAAAAAAATTTTGAAATGAATGAAAACTGACACCTGTTCTTATAAGGGGATACTTTGGGATTTGAAGATAGGATTTGTGACAGAAAACAGTCTCTGTGAAGCTCAGCTATGGTGGCTTTGCTTTGAACAAAGCTGCCACCATTTTGATAGACTACATGAGGCAGTCTCCTGAATAGAGTGAGTCAGGGAGAGCATTCTCCATTGAGTTGTGAATCTGGGTGGCAGAGGTAGCTTTTTTTTTTTTTTTTTTAAATTAATTTTAATTTAATTTAATTTTTTCAGATAGTACAAGCAGGGGAGAGGAGCAGAAGAAGAGAACCTTTTTTTATTTTTTAAATGTTATTTATCTTGAGAGAAAGAACACATGCATAGGGGAGGGACAGAGAAGGAGAGACAGAGAGAGAGAATCCTAAGCAGGCTCTGTGCTATCAGCGCAGAACCCAACAATCCATGAGAGCATGATCTGAGCTGAAATCAAGAATCAGATGCTTAACCTGCTGAACCACCCAGGTGGCTTAAGAGAGAATCTTAAGCAGGATCCGTGCTTAGTGCAGAACCCAACGTGGGACTTGATCCCATGACCCTGGGATCATGATCTGAGCCCAAATCAGAAGTCAAACACTCAACCACCTGAGTCATCAGGCACCCCAGTCGCTCTCCTTACCAAGGGGAAAGAATGGACAGCCTGCTCATAGAAAGTAGATGAGAGTAGGTCCCTGGAATAAGAGGGTGGGCAGGATTGGGGCATCCTCTCATCTTTATACTTTAAGGTCTAGCTGAGCTTTCTGTTTACTTTTCTGTCTGTAGAGGTTGAGAGGGTATATACAGTGTTCAGAGGAAGGTCGAATTTGGATTTCTGTCCCTCAGAAATAGGATTTGACTGGAGATTGAGAAGAAAGATTGACACATTCTTATTCCCCTCCCTTCCGAGTATCATCTCAATTCGTGTCGGGTTCTAGTCCCACCTGTGCTTTGAGATCATTGGTGAAATAGCCGGGTAGGCAGGTAGGTGGGGCACACACTTACAAAGCAATTGTCAATTGTCTCTAGGGTAGAGCCCAAACCTGCTTAAGAACTTCTGTGGGTGGTCACTTAATTTCACACCTAGTGGAAATATCCCATCAGCCTGTGGAAAAGCATATATAGAAATGCTGAAGTAGATGTGTTTGGAAAGAAAAAAGTGTTTAAAATTATTAAAGACCTTGCATCTTCCCTGTGTAACCTTGCTCAGGCTGTCTCCTGACATGGTCCCAAATGGAATTGTTTATTCCATTCTGTAGTTGTACCTTGGCTTGTTAAGTCTTCATGCCAGTGTTTCTCCCACTGGATTGGGGTCCTTAAGTGGAGGGAACAGGTTTATTCAGTTTTCTCCTTTCAGTGCCTCAAACAAATGTTTATTGGATTGTTGGAAGAGTAGCAGATTTAACTAGATTCATTTACCTGAATTTTTCTGATGCAGTTGAATTTATTAAGCTACTCTGTTTTGAATACCTGTTATGGTTCTGTTTTTCAGGAAATGTATGAAGAATCATCATCATCTTGGAAAAGAAACAAAGAGTGCTTTTGGACAGCCAGTGATTAATTCACACATTTTTTTTTTAGAGAACTAAAATTAAACTTGGTAAACTGTCTTTAATCACATTTTTTCTTTTCTAGAAGTTAAGCTAGTTTACTGAAACACAGTCTCTTGTGTTACACCAGTGGGACAAAAGAGAGAAAAAAAAATGAGTGTTAGGATGAAGGCTTATGCAGGAGCCACAGATAGAGGAAAGACTTCAGGGAAAAAATGGTAGAGTAAATTTAAATGTGAGGAAAGATGCCTGTGGTAGAAACACCATTCCATGAAGTAGGAAATTCAAATTACTTATATATTTTTTTCAATGAGAAGCAAAATGAAAGCATTTTATTTCCTTTGAAAGTAATAGTAGGTGGTCAGTGAGTGAAATATTTTGTGATTTTGTGGATATTTTTGTCCTTTGGATATAATGTTAGAGTTCTAGTATATTTCAGTTTATTGTGAGAAGTAGTGGTCAAGAAGCCAGTAGTTTGAGTCTTGATCTCAAATCCTTGAATGAACCTGTTGGAGAATTTGAAAACAGATTCTTGGATGTCTCTCGAATCTAGCTGCTACTTCTGAATCCCACTGCTGCAACTCTCGTCCAAGCCACCGCTCCATTTCTCTTGGACTGTTGTTGTGGCCCTGCTGACAGCACCCCTCCTGACACTCTTCCTTCTCCCATGTGGGTCATTTCATCCTCCTCGGAGCCTTCGGAGAGCTAATCCCATGCTGGAGCCCCACAGTCCTCACCGTGGTCTATGGTCTATATGCTTGGGCTCCCGCCTGCCCCTCACCTTGCTCCAGCCCCCCTGCTTTGCTGTGGCTGGTATGTAGCAGGCTTATTCTGTCACAGGGTCCTTCCTTGTCTCTTTGTGTAGAATGCTCTTCCCCCAGATATTCCCATAGTCTGCTTCCTCACTATTTCAAGTCCCCAGTTAAACGTTCCCTCCTCAGAGAGCCTTCTCTATCTTATTTAAAACCGGAATCCCCTTCCTTTACCCTGCCTTGTATCTTCTTGTGGCCCTTAATGCTACCAGTTGTACTGTATCTATTAGTTTCTTCCCATCACCAGACTACAGACTTCTTGAGGTCAGGGACTTGTCTCTGTCAGGTGTGCCCTAACCACTACCATGCACCAAAAAGTGCTGTTGGTGTTGAGTATTGTGCTCCAATTAAACACACCTGACACGTGTAGCTGTAGCCCTTATGTGTGTGTAAAGGTATCTGGTTAAATGCATGAGTGGGTAGGTTTCCCCTCCACTTCCTCCCCGTGGGCCATTCTGTAACATCTTACTTAGTTACTTATTGGGCATGGAGTTTGTGAACATAGTATCTTAAGGCAGGAATGATTTATGATGTAGTTAGTTGCTGACCCAGCAGAGGGCAGTAGAGCCAGGGCTAAGGTAAGAGCAACTTGAGTGAGGTTTTTAGTCGGTTACTTTTCTATGCAAAAACTTTTTGCATGGAGCCAAAAAGTTCAGTTTAGTTAGCCTTTTTCTTTAAGTTAGGTCAGAGTGGTTCTTAAAGTAGTGTCTGACTTTGAGTACAGTTATTTCCATTGTTTAATTGGTATCAGAGTTTAAAATATTAAGGGTTTAAGTTATACGATAGGATGAGGATGGAAGTTTTTAAAGTGCTGTTTATAGTTTTTAAAAGGTGATGTAGAGTAAGTAAAAGGAATTACTTTTTAAAAAATGAGTAATTATAAAACTATTTTCCAGTTTGGGAATACGGGTCTATTCTGTGCCAGAGCTAATGTTCTTTTTGTTCATGGTTGTATTTTAATGTATGATGTGTACGAGACACACCGTGATGGTTCTGCAGTCAGCGGCCCTTACGACTTGGTTCACCGGGACTGAGATGGGCAGGGCTGAGGAAGGCGTCTGAGCAATCACCTGATGCGGGAATGGGAGACACGTGTGTATCCATGGAAATGGAAACATGTGCCACCCAAACTGTGCATTAATGCGCCAGTCTGTACAGTGAGGGCCAGTCGGTAAGCTGGATACGTAGCTTTCACAACACCTAATACCTTTAGCATATTTAATCCTTAAAATATTTAAACCCTCCTGCTTACTACTAAAACTAGAGTAAAAAAAAAAAACCCTGAATGTTTTGGCAAGTTGCAATGGTTTGGCCAACTTTTTTTTCTCTCTCTTCCAAGTACACGTTTGGAGAGAGAAGTTGTGCTTTAGAGCAGTGCTTCTCAAACTTTCAATATGGAACATGATTCGTTGGAGAATCTTGTTAAACTTCCCTTCGGATTCACTTCTGGATGCCGTGGAGATAATGGGCCCCAGATGATGCAGGGCTGCCTATCTGTGGACCACACATTTAGAAGCAAGGTTTTACATCTAGTCCGTAAACTATGAAGGCAATTGAAGGTTCTTACAAAACAGCCTGTGGTCACTGCTAGTAATGTAAGAAATTAGATACATCCTCACTCTTACATGGAGTCTTGAACGTGTTCTGAAGCAGGGTGAGTGCATACGATAAATACACAAATATACGAGCCATCAGAAGTCCAAAGTCAGTAACTTTATTTTCAAAACAACTTTAATTATAATTTAGTAATGTGGTATGAAGAGTGGTTTATAATTAAACACTTTAGAGTCTCATTCTTAGTTAAGAGCTTTTCTCGTTAATGTTGATTACTTTTCCAATGATTTCTCAGGAATCAAATGAGTTGTGCAACTTGATGAACATGATACATTCATTTTTATATTTTTGGAGAGAAAAAAGGCAAAAACCAGTTAATCAAAAACAAATATACTTAATCACATCTTAAAGATTTATACTTTACATGAAGGAAAATATCCAAGATCCTTTCTCTTTAGAAAATGTACAATTCTAACATAGTCGTGCAATATATACATTTTATCTGTCAAAATAAACCAGGTACAGATGAAAATGTAGCCATATGTAAATATAAAAAAACGGTTTCATCCTTTAAGGTTCGAAGAAGTAGTTAACACTTTTTATTTCAGACTTTACCCTCATGTTTATCTTCTACCTCTAGATGTTTAGTCTTTCAAGTTGTTTAAAATGGGTATTTGTTAATACACATGAAGGGCATAGTCCTGAAAAGTCATGAATGCAGGTATTTTTCGTGTGCAAATTGAAAAAGTAAAGTTAGGCCACGGTTGAGGGATCCTATTTTCTGTTTAATGTCTTAATCGATATGTATATTTTTTTAAGTTTTTTGTTAGAGCGAGTCGGGGAAGGGTGGAGAGAGAGAATCCTAAGCAGGCTCCGCACCATCAGCGTGGGAGATTTTTAATAACTTACAGCTGTATATCAGGAGAGGGAAATACATTATAAAATTATACCTTTTATGATAGTTTTTTGTATAATCACTTATGTGATTAGGATAAATTGGGTTTAGTTCTTTTTCACAGTTAATAATTTCTACTATTTTATAAAGAGAACACTGCCAGCTAGAAAAAATCTCCAGTTCTTTTGCTACTAAAATGAATGATGCACAATTTCAAGTCTCAATGCAGCTTCTTTACAAACTATTTTACTATTTTATATGGCTTGTGTGGCAGCCATGCATGAAGCAACTCTTTTTAATCACATTCTACAGATCTTGTCTATATATACCATTTATGAAATGGAAACTTTAAGATGGTGTTTTTTAAGCCCCATATTATACTTACTTTTAAAGCAAAAGTAAGGCTGACTAGGAATACATAACTTGTTTTCAAGCAGTGGGGTTTTGTTCTTTGATTTCTTGGCTAAATACTCGCCTTTGCTTAAAAGTGTTGGAGAAATACTCCTCACTAGAGCCCCTGCCTCAAATCTGTTGCCCATTTAGGCCACTTGCTCCTGGCGCAGTGCTTCTCTGTTGGGGTGACTTTTGCCTCCCAGGAAGTGTGATACAGTGTCTGGAGATACTTGTATATTGTCACAACTTGGGAGAGAGGATGGTCCTGGCACCTGGTAGCTGCCAGGGATGCTGCTCAACACCCTACTGTGCACAGGACAGCCCCCTGCAAGGAGTCACCCAGACCCTTGTCAGCAGGGCCAAGGCAAAGAAACCCTGCTCCAGTGGAATAAATGGCACAGAGACCAGTGGCTAAGTTTTTAGGTTGTAGTAAGCCAGCTGCTTCATGGAGACAGTCCTGACGAGGTACACTACCTAAGCCCCGGCTTGGCCAAAGCACTCAAGCTCGCCGTGGGCATGTGACCTCAGTTTAGTGCTTCTGTAAGAAAGGCGAGGCAGAGTGAAATAAAAGGAATGACCTGCTAGAATTCTTTGTATAGCACCCCGAAGAACTAGTCTGTATATGTACACAGTAGTTACATGGTTTCTTAAATATTCTTTATCAACTTAGGTTTTTCCTCCACTCTTTAAAAAAATTTTGGACTCAAAGTATTTGAATCCACACAGCTGTTATAAGAATTGGGCTTTAGCACATCTAGAGATAGCCAAAGCTATAAGCCCCTGCCATTTTATGGCTGATTTTTCCACCTGGTTTGTTTTGCTTTGTCAAATACAAAATAAGTTACCAGACAACACAGATAGCTCTAGATAGCTCGCAGGAGCCAGGCCAGAAGAGCAGTTGGGCCTGATGCACACAGGCACGTACTTGTTTTCAAAGTCAGGTTTTTTGAGGATTGTCTGTAATTGTAAGAAATCCAGATCTTCGACTTTCAAAACTAAAAGCATTGCTGCTGAACTCCAACCCAGTCTTCTCATTTTATAATGAGGACAGTGTAGTTTAAAGAGGCCAAGTGATTTGTCCAAAGCTTTAGGTATGCAGTTTCTGACATTAAATAGTTCCCACTTGCCTTTGCCTCTGCCTTTCTCCCAGTCCCTCCTGGAGAGTGTGTGGGCTCAAACAAACGAAGGTGCAGGAGAAACGGTGGCGTTCCAAGGCAGTCCATTTACGTTAGCGACTGGGATGCTTGTTAAAATATGGACCACTGGGTTTCATCCTCTTTTGACCAAATAAGTGTTCCAGGAGTTGGGACCTAAGGAGCTACCTAATGAGCATACTTGCCCAGGTGGGAGTCATTCTTCTGAAAGTTTAAGTCCTCCAGCAACACACAAGCACAGAGGGTGCACCTGCTAATTTGGGGGCTTCCAAGGTCTCCTCGTAATTTGCAAATTCCCGAGTTTTGTTTTGTACTTTGCACTGCCTGAAATTCCAACAATTAGAAATTCACCGTGGCTTATGTTTCTTACTTGTCTAGCAATAAAGGAAAATAGCTCCCTGGAGTTAAAGGGATTATTCATGCAAGTAGGTAAGTGAGATGATTTTTCTTCCTCACACCTGGTGTAGAGCAGCTGCTCCAACGAATTGGAGATTTGGATGAAGGCCAAAGGGAGGTGGCTAACCCTGAATTACTAGAGAGGAAGGCACGCCTTAGTGGGCTTCTAGAAGATGGGGGGGACACCAGGAGGTAGGTGCAAGAGTGGTTTAGTACGGAAGGAGGAAGGATGCCAAAGAAACGACTCCTCTTCCATAAATTCAAACTAGGTCCCTGCCAGGCAGTCAAGTCAGCCAGTTGTGCATGGTGAAGGAGAAGGGGAACTTCCTACTTCTTTTGGCACAGGCTGGGCCTCTAGTAGATAGGGTTTTACCATCAATGTTGTGATACAGATTTTAAACAATTCTGCATTTGACTTCTAAACTACCCTCCCAGCCCCCACCCCCTTAAATGGAGGTTTCCTCTGTAGGAAGCACACTCTAGGCTCCTACCAGGTTTCCAAGATTGTTTTGATAAATAGATCATAGCAAAAAAGGGACTCTGAGAAGGCCGACAGCAGCAAATTATACCTTACTTCGTTAACAAAAAGGTCACTTCAGATAACCTCTGACAGCTCTGAATGACCAGCATAAGTTGAAGACCTGTGTTGTCTTTCTCCCCCCATCAACCTCAGTATCCAAGCTAATTATATAGCTAGGCCAAGTACTTCCACTCTTGTGGTCACTTTAAAAACAATCACTTTAAATGGTTGGGGTTCCCCCCCACCAAATCTGAGAAAGGTTCTATTTTTCTTTAAGACTTCTCATGTTTGGAAGCATTTCGTTTCTGACACAATGCACATTATGTAAACTCTGGACCAGCCAGTGTAAAGGTCACTCCCTGCCCCCACCCCCCGCCCATATAAAATACGTCTTTTACCCTTTCTACTCCTAGCCCCCCCCCCCAAAAAAAAAACCCAATTTCTTCTTCCCAAACTGACCTGCAGTTTTCGTAAAGTATCAGGCGAGTTTTACCGCTTACACATAAAGCACTGGGATTTAAAACCAATCCATTCACGCAAACAGCAAACCCTGGCTGTGCTGCCACAGCTCACGTTGCAGTGAGACCGCCGTGGGGCTCAGCTGTTGAGTTCTGTGGTCTCGTCAATCTCATCCGCAGTTTTGGACATTTTTTCATATTTTCTTTTGAAGAAGCCAAGCTGTAAGGTGATGTACAGTTTTTACCACGTGTGAGTTATTTTGTTATGGGGCCTCAGACCCCCTTGGCTGCCCACTAAAGCCCCTGTGGGAATCTCTGGGGCTCTGGAGAGGATGATGTGCAGACTGTGACTTGGGCTCAGCTTTTCAGTGAGGAAATAATACACAGGATTGAACTGAACGGCATACATTTTCCAGGGTCTGGTTTTTTTGTTTTTGTTTTTTTTTTGGTACCTGAACAAAACATTCAGGGGTCTGGATAAAAGTCAGGTTGGAAAAAAAAGTATCGGGATCCAGACCTCATTTTATATATTGTATATAAAATCCTTACTGATGGTTTTCAGGAACGGATGTGAGAATTTGCAAATAAATTTGCCTTTCCTTTTCTCTTATGATGGAGGTAGGTACCACATAAAACTTAAGGTTACTGTTTGATAAGGAAATTCAAGACAGATGTATTCAGGAGCCCCATATTTTTAAGTATGATAATTTTCTTACCTTCCATAAAACTGCAACCAGAGCTAATAGCAAAACGATTCCAGCAATTACACTTCCTACTATAACTCCAGTTGGTACTTCAGCTTTCTCATGGGGTTTCATTATCGTAATGGGAATCTGTAAATGTATGTATATATGCAACAGTTGAGTTAACTAATGGTAGCATCCCCAAAAAAGTGAGATGGTCTATTCAAAGTCTCTGATTTTATTAATGGTGGTCTAGAAAGGTGATGTCACTCGGTCAGGATCTCATTCCTCAGCTAAACATTGTGCAGTACAATTTCTAGAGATAATGCTTCTGCAAAGTACAGGCAAAGAATACAAGTTTTCTAGTTTCCTCCCTTTAATTGTGTCTGTATTTAGTGGTTATGTCATCTCTGACAACTTTAGATGCTTTATTTATGAAATAGGAACTTTAGTTTCTGGCAGACAGTCTCATTGTCAAATGACAGCATTTGGAGTCCAAACTTGGAAGGGGGCAGGGGTGGCCAAGGACCAAACAAATCAACAACTCAGATGCTTTGTGATTAAGCAACAGCAGCTTTGTACCGGGCTTCTAAATATTGATTTCATTTAACTCTCACTCAAGAGTACTTGATGTGCATTGTTAAAAAGTGATAGTTAATAGCTCAGGGCTCAAGTTGACCTTTTCAGTGATAAATTGTCCTGGAGGCTATGTGTGATCCTTTATGTCCACTTCCTGGGAATCTTTGTGACTCTAATAGAATGGCAGCCCTAAGAGTTCTAATGGTAAAATACCATATATTTTATATACAGTAAAACCTTGGTTTGCAAGCATAATTCGTTCCAGAAACATGCTTGTAATCCAAAGTACTTGTGAATCAAAGCGAATTTCAGGAACCACCAGCTCAGTTGTGACAGTGGGATGTTCAGCATCACGGACTACTCCTATGGTAAGACATCGCTCGTTGATCAAGTTAAAATTTATTAGAAATGTTTGCTCGTCTTGCGGAACACTCGCAGAACAAGTTATTCACAATCCAAGGTTTTACTGTATGTATATATATGTTTTTAGTTACAGAAAGAATCCCTACCATTTCCTCCACAAAGTGTATTAAGAATACTAAGAACTACATTGTGGGCAAAGCAAGGTAACAAAAATCTTACTGATTGGTTGAATACTACATGACCATGGCAGACAAGCTGCTGCTTATCACAGAATTTATGAGTTGGACTAAATTTGAGTCTGGCCTTTTGGTAATTCTGTTACTTCTCATTTGTATTTTCAAGGGATAAAATAAGGCTTTATAAATTTAGGAATAAAGTAACTGAATTCATATAGTTCACTGCTTGATGGCAGTCATATCTTTGCTCTCCATTCCAGAATCTCCCAGTCTGGGGTCCATGGATCCAAAGGGATCCACGAGTGTAAGTTTTTTTTTCTCAGATTTTTAAATGGACCAGAATTCAAACAAATTTAAGAATCACTTAATCTACTCTATAGAGAGATAGGTCAGATTATTATCTGGATTCCAAATATTCAAAAAATCATCTAGAATATTTGGATTCAAAATCTAGTTTCATAGACAATTAATAGTTGGCCTTTGTTATTTACCAATATTGCTCAGAGAAAACCAAGAAAAAAAAAATCTAAAGGTTCATTAAAATTGTTAATTTCAAATTATAACTTATTTACTAGTACTTTCTGGAAAAAAAAAAAAAAAAGACCTCAGCAGATATTCAGATAGTCTGAACACTACATTTTTCTAAAATGAACTGTTAAAATATCTATAGTACTGCTAAAGTTCATAATACTTTGAATTTGAAGTCCACATTTCCTTTGGCTCCATTTCTGATTTTCCATGCCCCAGCCTCTGAAGAGTGGGTGTGGGCCTTGACTGAGGGTCTTAAGCCAGAGGCCAAACAGCATCCTCTTTTGGAATAATTTCCCCTGGGACCAGAGTGAGATACCAGGGCCGTGTGTGAGCCTTACTCTCAAGTATGGAGAGAGGTCCAGAGTTCACAGGGCCATTGGCTTTTTAATGGCTACAACAGTGGACTGAGGCCAGCTGCCAGGCTGGTCTTTGGGATAGAGTCTTAAACTGGCTTCTAGTTTGTAACAAAAGCATTAGGAGGAAAAATGGAAAGGGCTCTGCCAGCAGATTAGCAGAGCATGGAAATCCTGCTCTATCTAAATATGACATATTCCAACCAGAGGCTCACTGCAAAGGAAAGTTGTCCTGTGCCAGCCCTTAGAACAGTGAGCCTTTGTTTTCTCTAAAAGTGCATTTCTTTGCAAGACCCTTTTTTTGTTTTATATCAAGGGGAACATTTATAATTTTCTAGACTATAAGAACTAATGAATGGACCCTATACACAGTGCCAGTATGTAGCTATAAGGAATACTAAAAAAAAAAAAAAAAAAAAAAATTGCCCTCTAATAAATGCCTTATTTATTAAGCATACTTCAGCACTTTCTCTTTAAAAAATACTGTAAAATAAAATCTATGATTCAAATAAGAATGACCTGAATGTTATGGCCTGTGACCTAGACTGTTTTGTGAAATCAAAAGAAGGAAGGAAGAGCTGGTGGTGCTGGTTTAGGCACGGAGGAAGGAGTCACAAATAAGATGAACCCCCTCTGTTGTGCCTTCTGCTGCACTGTCACTGCTGGTCCAGCTTTGCCAACAAGGGGAGGTGGGGGTGGGGAATGCGGAGGACAAGTACTTCACTGGACTTGTTTGAGTAGCAGAGACCTTTGCCAAAAAGCTCAACCTCACATCAGGTTTTTAGAGTTTCAGTTATATTCTATAACCATGTAGGTGAGAAGAACCACTACTCTCAAGTTTTCAGAAACAGAATGCCTATCAAAGACCAGTGCCTACTAGGAGTGATAAGGTATACTCACCGTGACTGTGTTTTCTTCGATCACATATATCTGAGGATTGTAGGTGTTTATTTCTGCAGATGCGGTCAGCTGTACTGTCTGGAAAGTTGACTGGAACATAGAAATAAAAAACATGTTTTATCTTAGCAGAAATGAACGCATGAAATTGGTGTGTTTATTATTTATTTCCTTGAGGGAAAGGACAAGAGCAAATGGCAGCTCTGAAGACTCCAGAATCTTGGTGTTCTTGAGTTGGTGATCTGTGGAGGACCACACATGAGAAGGACCTGGGAGACTAAACACGTGGGGTGGGCGGGCCCTGCCACAATCGCAAATTAAACCTCAGCGGGAAGGGGGGTGCGGGTGTTGGGGATGAAGTCCAGGCATTGTAGGTTAAAAAGAGCTCCCCAGGTCTAACTTGAAAACAGTTAAAAAAAAAAAAAAAACCAAAAGACAAAGGTTTAGAAATGAAGCTTTTAATTGGGAAAGATCACAGTTCAGATTTTTAAAAACTTTATGAAGTTTTTCAACATGAGGGAAAGTTGCAAGCTTGATGTTTTTATAGATTTACCTAAGTGAAATAATGGAATGAAAAATCAAATTAAAAACAGAAGTACACTTAGACTTGACCATGCATGTCAGCAGACACCCTGAACCTTTTGTCAAGCTACATAATGAGTAATTTCAGGTTTCCTAATCTGTTTCTATAAAAAAAATACTGTATTTGGTGCAGACATATATGAAGGACACAGATTTTATGCTGTTACTAGTAACCACCTAACTTGAAATAGCTTTTACATGTATTCCTGGATCTAGTCACAAGAAAATTCTTTTTCAATGGATACATTATTGATGTGTATTTTGTTTTTTTCTGTAATGCAATTCTCGGGACTGATGCTTGCTTGAAATAGCATACAATGCCCAGATTGGAGAACTGCCTTCATATGCTCTGGCTACTAGGATTCAGTTTTTCTGGTTACCAAGGCACATATTTCAACATACTACATGAGGTAATTTGCTAAATTATATCTGGGAGCCAAAAAAAGAATGCATATCCAAAAAGTGAGCGATTTATTTCCTCCTCCCCCCCCCCCCCCCGCCGACTCCGACCCCCAGTCTCTGATTAGTCTTAATTTTCTCAAGATGGAAGATTGCATCAGAAGTTACCCTGATCATTTGTATCTTAAACATATTATTGGGGGAAACATTTAGAGTATTGACAATTGTTTCCTTAAAAAAAAAAAAAAGCAGTTAGGTGATGCTGGTTTCACAGTCCCTGTAGACTAAAAAGAATTTCTTTACACTGACCTACCTGCCCTCCCAAACCTGGCCCTTTGTGCAACTGTGTACATGATATCCTGCAGGGTTAACAAGCAGTGGTAGTTACACCATGCATACCTGAGAGAATGAAGTAACACACCAGCTGGCATTCAACAAGGCTTTGCCTTAGAAATGGCAGCCAACAATGCCATTGGAAGCCTGAGCAATCACTTTGTGAGGAAATTACTTGCAATGTTCACTTGCACTGCATCAGAAAAAGGGTGAAAGGCAGTATGTTAATGGGCTGTACTACAGGAAATGAGGTTCATATTTCAGACTGGATCTCCTGGGTGGTCTGAGAACATCCATTTGGCTGTTGAAGTAGCCAGAAACAAGGTGAGAATAAACATTTGACCTTTCGTCAAAGAGGAAGATGTGTAGGGTGTGACAGACAATAACTCATGGGAGTTTTCCATCTTAACCATAACCACGTTGAAAAAGCGTAAATACATTTCTTCAGAAATTTGCTCCCAGAAATGAAATTGCTGCTCTTGAAAACTTTCGGGAAGTTGCTTTAAAAAGTCTTACCGTTAAAATAATACAGTTTTACACAAACTCAAAAAACCCAAATGCTTTTTACAGAGCCGGCACAAATGCATTTTGATGCACAGCAGTTTTCCTTCCCTGCTGGCAAAGGTTGCCAGGAAAACATTCCTTCCTCAGATCCAAGGAGATAGGAACCAATTGGTGAAATGTGGCACCAAACTGCATCATCTGGGATGGTGGTGTAGCTCACTGCATGCTTCCCATCTTACAGGATTTGGAGGTATCTGCAAGCCTTGCAAGTAAATGTAACTGACAAAAGCCAGCAAGAAGAAAACCGAGCTCCTCCTCCACATGCCTACTTCCCTTTTCCCCTCCCTGCCTTTCACTGTTCCTCTTTCTGTTACGTCTTTATCCAAGAATATTGCTTATATTGTGGTTCCATGGACGAGTTCAAAGGGAACTTAGTCTTCTAATCTTAAGACTCCACAGCAGGGAATGGGATTCTTGCAGAGATCAAGAAGCGATTAGAAAACGGGGAATAGAGTTTGGATGGTAAGCACCTCGAGGACTGATTATTTGTTTTAAAAAAAATCCAGAAGAGCCATGAAGACCCCCGGCGCAGGGGTGTTTCAGACTAATTTTTTGCTGCCTCGATCAGAGCCAGTATTGCTAAAATGAATAGCTATCTACTTACGCAGTCTGCTTTAAGAAGCCCTGTCTATCCCTATATTTGTCATACCAGGCTGAGATCCTGGGCTACTGAAATCTCTGCCAAAAGCAGATATCACTACCACAGAGTCATAACCTGGGAAATGGCAGGAAACATTGACATTGTTTTGACACCTTCTTTAAACTTTTCATGAGACAAATGATTGAAAAAGCTGTGTGTACACTGGGATTTGACCAAAGAAAGGGTAAAACAGGAGAGCAGAGTAGTCCCATGGCTCTAACATAGGAAGATGGATCCTGATGTTGGATTCATTTGTGTGGTGGGTTGAGATCAATTAGCTGGGAGCTCAAGGAAGGAGACAGACATAGGCACTTTGATTTGGGCATGGAACAGGTGACTAGGGAGTCAGAAATATCAAGAGCATGAAGATGAAGACAAAGCAGGTGGCTCATTGTACCCCAAGACAGCACAGGGGATCCTGACGACATGTCAGAGACTGATGTCGTGGGTTGGCATGGAGTCCATGAAGCTGATGCTTTACAAGCACCCCAGATGATTCTGAGGCACAGCCAGGTTGGGCAAGCTTTGGAAAGGCATGGAAGCATGTTGGCTTCCAGGATATAATTGCTTGGAGTCATTTGGGCACTGCTGATATTAGCCAGAATACTACTTTTGTCAAAGGGTATGAATTTATTGACAGTGAACCATTCTGCTCCCTTGCTATGGATAAACCCAACAAATAAAGCTTATACTTACTGCCGCAAAAGTTCCATTCCAAATTCTGGTAGACACATTAAGGAAGTACTCTCCTTTGACCTGAAGGTCTTTCAGCCAGCAGGTAACATTGCTACACGTAGCACTTCTACAGTTCTTTCAGGTTGAAGTCAATGGTAAAAGGAGAGAGTTAGTATGGACTTTAAAGAGTAAATGCTAAAATTTTAAAGACAGATAAAATCCAGTGCTGGGCAGGATCTAGGGAAACAGACAACCTCATGAACTGTTAGTAGTCATAACCCTTCTTCAGGAGATTGTGTCGCTTTGCTTCAAAAGGTGTAAGGTGCACACTCTGCCTGGCCATTTCCCATCTGCATGGAAGGCCTCGGGAGATAACAAATGTGTGGAGAAGAGTACATCGAGCCTGTTTATTGCGTCACTACTTCTGAGAGTAAACACACCCCCCAAAATGAAATAATTGTGTTTATCCACAACATACTAGGTAAGTTATCAAATATACATGCACAAAATGCAGTGCAATTTAGTCATTAAACATAATTGATAAAGGGATGCCTGGGTGGCTCAGTAGGTTGAGCCTCTGACTCTTGATTTCAGCTCAGGTCATGATCCCAGGGTTGTGGGACTGAGCGTGGAGCCTGCTTATGACGGAGTCTCTCTTCCACCTGTCCCCCTCCCTCTGTCCCCCTGCTCATGCTCTAACAAAAACAAAAACATAGTTGACAGTGAAACAATCGGTGGTTGCCAAGGGTTAGGGAGGGATGACTACATGGGATGCAGAGGAGTTTTAAGGCATTGAAACTATTCTGTTAGGATACTATAATTGTGGAAACAGGTCATTATACATTTGTGAAAATCCATAGACTATCTGACATCAAGAGTAAATCCTAACGTAAACTATGGACTTTGGATGATTATGATGTTGTCACTGTAGGTTCATCAAATGTACCACTCTGATGTGGGAGGGGATTTGGACAGTGGGGGCAGAAAGTAGTTGGGAAATTCTGTACTTTCCGCTCAGTTTTGCCATGAACCTCAAACTGCTCTAAAAAGTAAAGTCTATTAAAAATGTTCAGTGACCGAATGACCTATAAAAAAAGGTAGCATGGTCGATTTATGTGTACATGATACACATAATGTATCATGTGTATGATACACATAATGTATCATGTGTATGATACATTATGTGTATGATACACATAATGTATCATGTGTATGATACACATGGTTGATACAGTGTACATGTATCTTGGTATGGATGAATACTTAGAGATATAGAGAAGGATATTCATTAGATACTCAGTGGCCAGCTGTTAAGTTTCTAGAGGACTTTAGTTTCTTTGTAGTGTTTTTGTGCTGTTAGTTTTAGGTTGTTCACAGTGATCAGTTACCCTTTTACAAAAATCAAAACATTTTCACAAAAATAAGGAAAATGCTCAAAGGTATAATATTTTGGCATACTCTGAGATGATTTCTCCTGGACATTTTTACATACTACTGTTTAGATAGGTCATATTTACACTGTAATTCTACTGTAGTTACTTTAAAAAAAAAATTTCATTCTCCTATTTTCCTGTACCCACCCCCCCCCCCCCACCCCGTCCCATTCATCACAAAACCAGTGCAATAAAAGAAAACCAGAATTTCCATGTTGTTCTTAGAGGAGAACTATGGTTTGTTTAGGGTTACTGTTTGCTAAACATTTACTATTTGAGTACTAGACTAGCCTCTTTCTCAAAGAAAGGGGCATAGCTCTGGAGCAGGAGATAATGAAATATTGGAAAACAGAGAAGGCGGCTAGAGAGGCATTTTAAGCAGCTAAATAAGATTATCAGTGATGATGTGGAAGGGAGATGTAAGGAGCTTCACCTTCAAAGCACACACATGCTGCCCTCACAGCTCTTTGCAATGCTTACAAAGCGCCTGGTACAAAACAGTAGTTTCACATGGAATCCTTTGGATTTCATGAAATATGGAACATGTATTTTTTTATTACCGGCATAAGTAATAGTCCCAATAACCTGGATTTGAGAGTGTATTTTCTTTTTTTTTTTTTTTTTAATTTTTTTTTTCAACATTTATTTATTTTTGGGACAGAGAGAGACACAGCATGAACGGGGGAGGGGCAGAGAGAGAGGGAGCCACAGAATCGGAAACAGGCTCCAGGCTCTGAGCCATCAGCCCAGAGCCTGACGCGGGGCTCGAACTCACGGACCGCGAGATCGTGACCTGGCTGAAGTCGGACGCTTAACCGACTGCGCCACCCAGGCGCCCCTGAGAGTGTATTTTCTAAGTCTTGATTCATACAGTCCATCAAAGCCAAAATGAGAAAGTTCTACCATAAGAGATGGTAGGAGAAAAGAAGTGCATTGATTTCCAGGTAAAACAATAAATCACCCAAGGAAACTTTCACCCCGTTAACCTGTCCTCACCAATTCTTTTATGTGCCGGAAATTTTCATTCTTGAAAGATACAGAAGAAGCTGTGGTTCCTATTTTCAGTGGATTTATTTCAGCATTACAACTGATGTCACCAGCCTGCAAAGAAGGACATCAAATCAGTCTCAGGAAGCAAAGTGATCTGTGATGTTCCTTTTAACATGTTAGGAAATCCTGTGGTCACATGTCTGGGCGGGGGAGGGATCATTAGGTTGCTTTCACATCACTGACCTGGCCACACTTCTTGTAGTCAATTAACATAAACTTGGAAGCGTTCAAATCCTCCTGGCGCCACTTGGTGGGGCAGCACAGGTGCTTACCTGGTACGTACTAAGACCATTTGCAGTACCAGTAGGTTGTGAGTGATTTGATTCAGGGTTCTTTCCTGTGCCCCATTTTAAGATTTCGATTTCCGGTAGTTACCTATGCGCACCACAGGAATAGCACTACTGTAGAACCGGCTCTAAGTGCCAGACTAAGGCTGAGCCAGTGTCCGGGGATTTGGCTACACAGTGCTTCTGAACCCAGGCTGCATGTTAGAACCACTTGGAAGTGGGGGCTTTTATGGAATCTCTGGTGCTGGAGTCTTAGCCCTGGAGATTCTGATTTAATTGCCTGGAGGTAGGCCTGGGCCTGGGCATGAGGCCCAGCTGATAAAAATGAGGAACAGGGTTGATCACTACCAGGTGGAAGGCCAGGCCAGCGTCTTAAAGACTAGCTACTAACAGGGGCGCCTGGGTGGCGCAGTCGGTTAAGCGTCCGACTTCAGCCAGGTCACGATCTCGCGGTCCGTGAGTTCGAGCCCCGCGTCAGGCTCTGGGCTGATGGCTCAGAGCCTGGAGCCTGTTTCTGATTCTGTGTCTCCCTCTCTCTCTGCCCCTCCCCCGTTCATGCTCTGTCTCTCTCTGTCCCAAAAATAAATAAACGTTGAAAAAAAAAATTAAAAAAAAAAAAAAAAAAAAAGACTAGCTACTAACTGCAGCTGTGTAGACCGATTGTTCTCCCGTGGTGGGTTCGACCTCATACTTGTCAGTGAACTAACTACTCAATGGACAGGGCTCTGACAAAGTCAGATCCTCACCTGGCCAAAACAAGGCTTGAGGAATAATTTCTACCATCTGTAACTGTTTCCTTATAACAGTATCCTGCTTCTGATAGGACACTGACTGCTAGTTTCCTGGCACTCAGGATGCAGAACCTTTATCTTCTCAAGTTTTCCATCCATAAGATCTGAGACATGATCACCCCAACCTCATGGGGCATTTCCATGTTGAAAGTGCACAATTTTATAGGCAATTCAGTTGCCCTTACCTGATCTGTGTGCACCCCAGTCACATACATCAACGGGTTCTTTCCTTTGGTGTATTGAGGGATGTGGATGATCACGGATGCCATGCTGACTGGAACACTTCCTGTTGTTACCTATGTAATATGGAAGAAAACATTCTGGTTACTGCTAGATCATGCACATGTTGCAAAGAAAGTGATCAATAACCTCTGTGTTGATGGAGGGCAACTATTAAATGGTAAGACTGAGGCCATTTGAAAGTGAGCCTTGTTACTTTGCAGTCACACTCGGGTCTGTGTGTCTCACCTCTCAGTGGAGAATCTCAGCCTCTACAGTTTGAACTCGTAAGTTGTGACTTAGGAGTTTGTTAAAAACACCTGCTGTCTGTTGAGCCGGGCTACCAGGGCTGAAGTCCCATTTGGCCCCTGACTGGCAGTGTGGCTTGGGCAAGATACTTAACCTGTCTATCCTTCCATTTTCCTCATTTGTAAAATAAAAATAGTCAGCAACTTAGTATGTGCAGACAGCAGTTGTTCGCATGAGTGGGGAGTCTGTTCTAATTGGCCAGAGATCACGTCTTACTGGTTGTTAAACATTTTAAACAACAACCATAGAAATAATAGTTCTACCAACGTTATAACTAGCCTGCAAAACAGGTTAACATATGTAAAGCTACATATGTTATTTGTAAAGGTACAAATGCTGATACTTTTTAAACTCTATGAATGTTATTTTATTGTTACTACTGATTGATTAAATATCCCATTAAAGAAGTAGTTGCCAAATACTAGCCACATGATACAAATTCCAGTATCTGGATCACAAATCAGGACTTCTAAAGATTTTTTTTTTTTAATCACCAAATCTTAAGGTTGTAACCATGTAACTAACTAGCAGGAAATGTAAAAATAAAATGGTATTCATTTAAGGTCGTGGATGAATTCTTTTTACATTCCAAATTTTTTGTAATTTATTATAAAATAACAACTTTTTCAAATTTCCCTTTATGTAATTGATAACAATCTTTAGATTAATAATTGCTTACTAATAGCCAATGGAGACTGACTGAACGAAATTTGGATACAAATGGTTAGCTTCTCAAGTAGAAGTGGTCTCCAAGGATAAATTGGCATATTTATTGTATTCCAGAGACTTTTGACCACAGCAATAACATTATATTAATACATTGTTGATTAATAGTAAACATTTACTTTCAAAATATATCCATTATCTTTTATCCAGAACACATAGCTATGTACAAAAGCCTCAGCCATTTATTAAGAGTCTTAGTGATTCTCAAAGTACAGCACCTGGACCAGCAACATCAGCTATACCTGGAAACCTGTTAGAAATGTACATCTTTGGGCTCACCATAGACCTACTGAGTCAGGAAGTAAGGATGGAGCCCAGTGATGTGTCTTAACATTCCCCCAGGTGATTCTAATGCAGCTCAAGTTTGAGAACCACTGGTATATTTCAACATTTTACTTTCTTCTTTTCTTTCTGGCTTCCTTATTTTTTCTTTCCCTTTCTCCTGATTATTATTTTTTTTTAATGTTTATTTTTGAGAGATAGAGACAGCATGAGCAGTGGAGGGGTAGAGAGAGAGGGAGACACAGAAACCGAAGCAGGCTCCAGGCTGTCTGCGCAGAGCCTGATGTGGGGCTCGAACTCACTCATGAGATATGAGATCATGACCTGAGCTGAAGTTGGATGCTCAATCGACTGAGCCACACAGGTGCCCCATGATTTAGTATTCTTTTGACAGGCTTACCAACCTTAACAGAGAAGACGAACTTTGGACCAATATCTTCAAAACTGTGCATGACAGAAGGAACATTCCCATCCGAGGAGACTTCATAAAAATTTATGTTGGTGGATCTGTTGGATGATGTTTGTCAAGTCAAATATCTTAGTTTTGCTGTTGTTCTTGAAGCTTAATATTTCTTTTATTTAAATACCTTCTAGCTTATATTAAAAGTAAAAGTTTACATTAAGGTATGAAAGCTTACTATTTCTAGGCTTATGTTTCTCAGGCTAAAACAAATTCCTTTAAAAACCTATCCTTTAATGATCTTTCTGCAAGGCTCCTTGTGTTATATGTTTATCAGTTGTAAATTTCCTAAAATAAGTACAAATGTATTCCTTTAAAACTGACAGACCCCAAGGTTGCTATTATACTGACTGGTGTATTCATGCAGTACACACTTAGGCCTTGTTGATTGGATGAATGGATTTATAAGCCAGAGGATTTTCCACTTGGGTGGCTGAAATGCAGTGATAGGATTTTAGTTCCTGCAGTATTTGTTATTGGGTGCTTGTAAAACAGGGTGTACATTTTCTTTTATCATTCCTTCTCCCTATCCTTCTCTATTTCCAAACCAATTCTAATGCTTTTGGTCTGAGTTGAGGTTGGTCATGGTTTTCCATGACTAGTGTAGAAATCACCTTTCTGATGGCTGACCCAGAGGTTTTATTAGACTAGGCCTAGAGGTATTAGATGATTTGACCTCTTTGCTTGGAATTGCCAACCAGGGTTTCCAAGTGAAGTGAGGACCAGATCAGAGGAATACCCACAGGACCACTCAAACTGCAACATAACTGGATACCCTTCCCTCTCCTCCCCACTCATTTCTGGGGCTGAAGCTGGATTCCAACCAGGATAGCTTCATTAGGACTGTGGGGAGTGGGAAACAGGCGTAGGAGTCTGAAAAGCAACAGTTCTTCCTACTATGCACAACATAACTGCATAACTGCATATTACCTAATTCTTGGATGTTGATTCTATTTCCTAAAAAAATTTGAATTGGATATTTTCTGAGATACTTTTTGGGTTTCTTTACTGAATTCTTGTCTTTATGTTTAAAAAATTTCCCCCCAAATTCTCAAAAGGAAAATATGTCATAGGTAGACTTAAATAGATGTGGCATCTGTCAAGGTTATGTAGATGAGAGGGAGCAATGATTTTTCAGCCTTACATGGAAAATGGGAAAACTGACTAGAATTTGAAACAATGTCTGGCTGTATATGCATGATTTATTCTCTTTACCGTCCAGAAGACCTTTGTGTACCCCCCTAAGAACAGTCAGTTTCTAAATTAGTATGTTCTGTTTTTGCATTTTAAAGAGCTCTGACATTTTTCCATTTGTTACTTAAGTTTTCCTTAAGTTACTTAAGTGTGGATGATCAATGTATTTATAAGCAGTTAGCTATACTCAGGGGGCTTCTGTTTTAGAAATAATTCTATCATGATTTCCACCCATAATACTTGCACAACATAACTGCATATTTATCAAAGTGGTTGCTAAGGGATACACTCAATGACTGGGTAGGATTTTTTCACAAAGTTTGCAAAGATGTTAATTTTGGTGGTTTTTTTTTTTTTTTTTTTTTTTTTTTTTTTTACAGCACTACTTGTGATGGTTAAACAAAATAAATATGCAAAACAACCAAATAGCTCATTAATCTTGAGTTGGATACATAGATCATGATCCAGCCAGGAATAGAATAAGTTAGATCTGTAGGTCCATATATATAAACTTCTCTAAGATCATATAAGAAAAAGTGAGATTAGGAAGGATTTTATTATTCCATTTGGGTAAATATGTGTGCATCCGTGTTACATGAATATATCCTGGTAGATAAACAAACCTTGCATCTGGAAGGTATTCAGAAAATAGCTGAGTCATGTATGGGATGACCAGAGCCAGAGGAGGCTGGAGGCATGACTTCACTTTATGGTATATCTTTTTGTAATGTTGGGATTTTCTGTCCATGTACATTTAATGTCTTTCTTTAAAAACAAATCCAGAGGAATGATCTGGGTGGTAGGATTAGGAGCCATTTTCGTTTTTACACACCATAATTCCCCGTATTAATTTTTTTCACCTTTCAGGTATATTTTAAAGGACATCAGATGGTCCAATTTAAAATCCAATTTACCATCACAGAAATACAGAGCTAAGATATTACTGAAAGTGAAGTCCCACTTTCATCTTGTATTTATTTCATGTTGGGAAAATTGTCTGGAAAAATTGGCCATGGTGTGAGAGTGGAATCATGTAAAGGTTGTATTGAGCTAAAACATATAGGATAAGAATCAATGTAGGTAGGGAGAAAAGAAATCAGGTAATGTGGTAATCTCAATCTCTCTGGATGCACTGGTCTTCCATCCTTTTATCAACAGTGCAGGTCCTTTTGGAATCTGCAGTTACAGATTAATTTTTCAGGGATGGATGACTGGGCTGGATCTGTTTTTGCTTTTGCTGTTTGCAGTTCACTTGATATAGGAGCATTCTTTCATCTTTGCTCATGTGTCTCTCACTCTAGACATAACGACACATTTTCCTTTTTGTTTCTGCTCGGTGATCTAGTGCGTGATCTACGTGTTCCATGCTTCTGGGGGTTGGGGCGATGTGGCGAACTGGACAAGTCCGTCACTGAACACTGTTCACACCCTGGCTTCTTGGAAATACAGTGCAGTGCATTTTCCAGGCACCACTGAGCTGTGATAGGAAACTGCCTTCATGCCTCACTAGGTAAAGAACTCTGGTTTCCAGCCTCGAAGGTGGGCATCACCTGCAGGTTGGGTACCTGCATGGCTCTGCTCTAGTGTGTCTGTGCCCGTGAACCTGCTTCACTTCTTGGTGGGGATTAAGGTGATGCATCACCCTATTAGTACCTTTGGTATCCCACGTGTTAGCCACTTCTCAAGACACCTGTTGCCCTGAACAACTCATGATAGCTAGTACCAACTGGTATCATTTTGCCCCTGCTCCCAGGTACATTTGCTCTGGCCAGGCACGATAAGGGAATAAAGCATTTCTTCATAGATGACCTCATTGGAAAATGCCTCGTTTCCTCTTGGTGGGAAGAAACGCATTATGTTAAGTCAGGAGTTTTCCACCCAGAAGCTAATTTTCTATGATTCAATTTAATGTTTATGGTGGACCTACTATGTGCAGATCATTGTGCTTGGAGTTCTGGTGTTTAGGGGTGGGGATACCGCTTGAGAGCTCATGTGGATAGTAGGAAGAGGCATGGAGAAGAAAGTGGTGCCACCTCCTCAGGGTCCGGAGAGTTCTGCTTTGACCCTTTGGGAAGGTTGGGCCCTCATCTGAAGGGCTGCAGAGGAAGTGCCCTGTGGCCTGTGGCAGAAAGTTTGCTCTTCTGTCTTTCTGGCATTGCTCTCGGTCAATAAACCTAAATAGCCGTGTAAGGTTTTCCTAAGGACTGACTTGTCCCTAAACTTCCTCTGTCCTACTTGACGAGGGAGAAACCTTTAATTCAAATTTTCCAGTTAAGAATAAACGTAGAGAGTCATGAGCCAGATGTGTTCCACACCGAGTGATATCAGTGGCCACAGGCTACTCACGGTTTCACCCACCTTGTTATGTGAATTTCGGCGTCATACAGCAGAGGGATTTTGAAATTGACCAAATTATCTGCCTTGTTTTCTTCAGAGCTTTCGCTATTGGAACGAACATTAGGAAATTACTTAAAGAGAACTATTATTGAAGTCATCTATCATCAATTCAAGACTTCATTAGGTTTTACCTTAAGGCTTGGAAACTGACAGATGCCTGATTCTGAAGGTTTTGAAGATTGAAGTCAAAGTTAATCATGAAAGTCACCTATAACCAAAATTAAAACTCATTAATCTATGGTGGTTTGTACTCAGGGACCAATTAAAAAAATGGTTCCCAGAAAAGCAAACTCACTCCAATTTGATCTGGATTTTATATACCTTAAGCTTTCATCTTTGTAGAATATCTATTTGTCCACCTTGCTTCATTTAGCATGCCTCCCCTTTAGAATCAGAGGGCTTACCTTTCAAGTGACATGTATAGATCATCACATCACAGGCATATCTCCTTCACTGAATTTGACAGCTCTGTGCTGATGTGAAACTTGCTTAGCAGGGGGTAACAAATGATATCTGTGACTCTGTACATCACTCTGACCAGTGTTGGTCAATAAATTAAAGAAAGAGAGAAAGAGAGGGAGAGAAAGGGAGAAACGGAGCGAGGGTGGGAGGGAGGGAGAGAAAGGGGTGGGGAGGGAAAGGGAGAAAGAAAGAACTCTCCATATTGTATGTGCTTTTGAAACGAATTACATGGGAGAAAATCCCACTTCTATTAATAATTTACAACATTCAGATATTTTAAAAGCATCCTCTAAATACGCAGCTAGTTCTTTTGTAAGGACTGTCAAATAACGTTACCTAACAAAGAAGGTGGAATGGTGGGGTGAATTAACACTAGTGCCGAGGAGGGACCAGTGTGGATTTGAGGATGAAATGCAAGTTGTACCTGTTGCTCTGTCTTTAAAGCTGGGTAGCCTACATCACAGGTAACAGACTTCTGAGATGAAGCAATCTGGCATACGACTTCTGTCCCATCAACCTGAAAGACACCAAGGAAACAATGACCAATCAGTATTTTGCATGTGTGTGTGCACACGTGCTTGCATACATGCTGAAAGATGTATAAACCACATGGACATCTTAGCAGAACTGGTTCACACTGAACTAACCTATTGTCCCCCAAGACTTGAAAATCTTACACTGTCCACATAGCTAATATACTACTTTTATTGCTAACAGGACACCCAATAAGCCAAAAGTGAGGTCAAATACTGGAATTTTCCCCCAGAAGTAAATCCTAGTTCTTCTATTTCCAAAGCACAGAATAAATTTAATATTTAGAAATGCTATCTTTATTACATACCTTTCTCTGAATATATTTGAAATTAACAGTTTCAAGAAAAGAGAACAAAATCATATGTTGGTGTTTGTATTTTAAATAACTTAAAGAATCTTTTTTAGTTTTCCTTGTGTTTTTTTTTTTTTCCTCTTTGAAAGAAGAAGTTCTTATTTGGCACAGGAAATTGAAGCATTGAGGTCAGAATAGATTTAGAATGTTAAATCTGTTAAGTTTGTGTTGACTTTAACTTGGATGAAACCATTTTTAATCCTTTTGTCAAGTAGGGAATTTGGGAAATCTCGGCTTTTCCCTCCTCTCCCCTTCATTGCTTGGTGGCAGAGGAGGGGCCAGAGGGGCATGCATGGCCAAGTGTGTTCCTGGTATAGTGATCAAGTCAACATGATTAACTGGCCTCGCTGGAATGCATCATCTTGGCAGTAGCATGGCCTGTGGTTACAAAGCCTGGACTCAGCTGTGGGACTCTCATTTCTCGGAGCAAGTGCAGCTCGAAGGATCTGTGCGGCACCACAGCGGCCTCCTCACACAGATGGTTTGAGAAGAGTTATGGTAGGTGTCTGGCCAAGTCTCAGGGCAAAGGAAAACCTGACCAAGCTGTGAAGCAGGACTGGTCTAGATACAGGGCCAGGCTATGTTCTCATGTGGTTTAACTAGCTGGGAGCCCCAAAGTTGGGACTGAGCACACTGAGGGGTAAGGCGCTTCTTCAGACAGCACACGGCCCACCGGGATCTGAGTGTGAAGAAGACGGCCAATTAACAACAAGCGGGAGACACAAGAGCAGTGAGCACAGGGAGTCATCACATACCGGCACGGTCCAGGAAGCGAAAAACAAGTTTTCTGAAAAATCAACAACAATTCCAGTGTTGTAGGCACTTTCCCTTTTGTTTTTCAGCGTTACTAAAAATGTTAACCTTTTGTTTTGGTTGCTGACAATAAAGGGTTGATCTCTGTTACAAGTGAAAAGGAAAGGAAGAAAATTATTAAGGTTAATAGGGCCAGTGTTCAAATCCTTCACTCATTTTAAAAATAAGAAGATAAAACTCTTTAGATTTGGAAGACTGAGAAAGTTGTTTAATAAACTATCTTCATAGTAAAATGATACAGACAACAAAGAAGTCAACGCTATTGGATTTTCTTCTTCATTGACTTTAATCACATTGTAGGGAAAGGAGCCATCCAAATACAAATTTTTTTTATTTCTTGTTGTTTTACTCCTATAAGGATGGTAAAAACTGAAGTTCAGATTTTAAAGATCTTTATTAGTTATGGATGTTTCTTTTGCAGTAAAAAATCTCCATAAACACTCACTTGAATCAAGAGACCTATTGTGTCTTATTTCTACGTTTTACGCTGAGCTCTGAAGCAGACTTACTGAGCAGCTGACAGCTGTTGGACATCTAGAACTAGATCAGAGATGCAAACTCCATCATCCCCACATTCCTTGTAGAAAGGGATCTACAAAAAAGGAAAAACAATCCTACACATTTGCTCTGGACTTAAAAACCAAATTGTGGAAGAATATATGTAGTATTATTCCATTTATATAAAGCCCAAAACCATGCAAAAATAATATTTGGGGAATATAAACATGGTTAGCAACACCAGGAAGAAAAAGCATTGATAAATGCAAAATGCAAGGTGATGATTTGCCTCGGGTAGCAAGAAGAATGTGGATGTGATGGGGATAGGGAGGGATACAGAGAACATAGGTATTGGTAACATTTTTTAAGTGGATGGTGAGCACAAGGTGTTTGGCTTTATTGAACACCTCTAGTGGGCCAGGCACTGCTCAAGGGGCTGGGAATAGAGCAGGAAAGACGACAAAAACTGCTGTCTTCGTGGAACTTGCATGCTGATGAATTTCACACAGAAGAGTGTTTCATTTAGAAGACTAACAATTGAAAAGTTCTGCCCTAGGTAGCTTTCAAACAGTACTGCAGGGACCGTGAAGCTTTCTTAGCCAGTCTGAATTCCAAGAAGGGCAAAACGCACTTACACTGAAGACCTTGGCCTTCTCAGAGTAGGCTTCGAGGGCAGGGCTGGTGCCAGGGTTTTCCAGACTGACATTGACACACAGATCCAAAGAGCTGACAACATCAGAGGGCTTCTAAACACACAGAGATACAGTGTAGCAGTTTTTTAGGGCACGGCAGCTTCAAAACAAGAAAATGACGACAAACGTGTCCACGATTAAGAACATAGTCTGCTCTCAATTACGTGGAGTTACCCTTGTTTTGAATTTTCAAGACTCTGGCTTCTTTACGGTCTTAATTCTGCTCTTAGCCTCTTCACTATTAAGAAACCTAGAGACTTGGGTTCAGTAAAAATCTGAAGCAGCATATCTTAGTTAAGCTTGTCAGTGATCTCGCTATTCATACACAAGTAGTTTATAAATATTTAGAGGATCTGCCCAATTTTAATGCTTAAAGCATCTGTTGGGGCACCTGGGTGGCTCAGTCGGTTAAGCATTCGATTTTGGCTCAGGTCATGATCTCACGGCTCTTGACTTCGGGCCCCGAGTCGGGTTCTGTGCTGACAGCTCAGATCCTGAAGCCTGCTTCAGATCCTGCGTCTCCCTCTCTCTCTCTACCCCTCCCCCGCTCATGCTCTCTATCAGTACATGGTTCTTGGGTTGTTGGCTAGGTCTTTCCAGTTCCTACTGCCAAGATTTAAGATAGTCTTTAGGTATCCTGACCAAATCTTTGGGAGGGAATATTATGACCTAGATGGAAGGTGCTCAGGGCCAGTGTCAGACAACGACAAGAGAACTCCCTTAGTCAGAACCTAACTTGCTCTGCAAAGCCAGATAAAGGGGATTCCCACATGGGAAACCAAGTCCCCCAAGTTTTGGCCCTCATGTACGTGAGAAGCGACACTGCCTCTTGCATGCATTAGATGAAGCGACTATCACTTGGCGGTCATTAAAGCCAACTCTACCCAGCTACAAGCACAACTTCTCCACTCCGCCTGCACAGCAACTTCACTCTGCCCTCAGTTCTTGTCAGGAAAGAACAGTATCTCTACAAATGGTAAACCCTAAAAATCCAATTTGCCTTTTCCTGATTAGTGATATTTGTTATCACCTAGTCCATTCACAGGCAGGATTTACTCCTGCCGTGAGCCCTTTTGGCGGGCAAGACTAGCATGGCGTCCTGACTGTAAGGAGAGGTTTCCTTAGCTGGCTGCAGGGTTGGCGCACAGAGTGGGTGTGGTGTTGATATCCAATATACTGTGTTAACTGAAACAAGATGGCTGCCCTGACCCAAACCGCACACATCTTCTAAAAACTTCACAAGGACACATTTGTGTGAAGAGGATATATATATGAATGACAGCCTGGCTGATTTCATTCCCCCAGAATGGACTCCATGTTTTATTTGATCTACCACTGAGCACAAAAATAGAGAATGAGAGCCAGCTTTTATTCCTTTAAAGAATCTGTATAGTCAGCATCTTAAAAAAGGTCCAGGTTGGGGCGCCTGGATGGCGCAGTCGGTTAAGCGTCCGACTTCAGCCAGGTCACGATCTCGCGGTCCGGGAGTTCGAGCCCCGCGTCAGGCTCTGGGCTGATGGCTCGGAGCCTGGAGCCTGTTTCAGATTCTGTGTCTCCCTCTCTCTGTGCCCCTCCCCCGTTCATGCTCTGTCTCTCTCTGTCCCAAAAATAAATAATAAATGTTGAAAAAAAAAAAAAAAAAAAAAAAAAAAAGGTCCAGGCCTTCATAAATAAGACTTCTTTCATATGAACAAGAAATTAAAACAATCAATGGATTTTAATTCCTGTGTTAACTTTGTTTTTCCAAATCATACTTAACATTTTTTGAGATGGGATCTATCATCAATCTATATCAGAAATATCTGGGAGTATTCCTCAAATCTGCATATTCCTTGGACGTTCAAATCCAGATTACTGGTGGTGAGGACCCTGAATATGCATTTTACAAACTTTTTTTTTGGCAATTCTTATACATTTTAAATGCTGAGAACCATATTCTAGGAAAATTCTTAAGAAGTTCTTTTAAAACTGATTTCCTGAGGAAATCACACTTTCAAAGACCATTACATGGTTTCTAGGGGGAAATATTCATATAATTTATAAAATAAATTTCCTGTGGGAAATTTTCCCGAGAATTTTTCCTACTTGTGAGATTTTCAAAATTCATGTGAACTGTAGTAACTGTGGCATAAGATTAGAATAATATTTACCTCATAATCTACCTTTCTTGTCCTATATTAATTTAAACCCAATAGTGGAAATCAAAATTGGCATTGTTCATTTCAGCAGCTTAAAATAAAATTTTTCCCTGATAGGAAAATGCTAAAATAAAATTTACTATCTACTAAAAGCTCTCCCTGGTAAACATTTAAGAAAGCACTGTCTTCGATTTCTTTAACAATCTTATTTTTTAGCTTTTTGGTTGGAATTCCAAATAATATTTCTATGCTATTAACATATTAATAGAATGTGACCATATATTAGCATAAAGATAACAGGATTTCCTGCTCATGAACTTAGACAAGAAAAGCATTAATTAGAAGGGCAACCATTTTCTAACTTGTAAGCTTCGTTTTTAGACTTGGACCATTCATTAGTCTCTAAGAGGAAAGGAGGTGACAGAGATGACGGAGACCTTACCTGTATGTGGATGATGTACTCAGAGCAACTCTGTGTTTGACTTACTATCATATTCTTCTGCAGGCATCTTTCATTATTTTCTTTAAATAGCCCCCTGGAGGTTACTCTGGATGAATATAGGTCTGCATCAATTGTGATGTTGTATATAATGGCTAGGATAAAAATCACAAAGAAATGTTAGTACAAATAAACTTTTACAGAAAAACCATCCCTGCCTAATTGTATCTTACTGGGTGAAGTCAAGGACTTCAAGAAAATATAAAAACAGTCTTTACATTGATGGATTGTGAACTGCAGACATTTGTAATTCACACTCTGGTGTGACGTAGGTGACTGTGGATACAGAGAGAGTGATTCAAAGAAGCGTGGCTTGAAGCAGTGGGAAGAAAAGTAGACTTGACCGAGGAAATCTACTGAATGAATTTGGTCAAATCACTCACTTCTCAAGCCTTGGTTTCATCACCCCTAACATGGTGATATGTCAAAGAAAGAAATAGCTACCGAGTACCTACAATTGAACACATTCTTGTATGTTATCTTATACAAGTTTTACTATAATCCCAGAAAGTGGATATTATCATCTCATTTTTCAGGTAATAAACACAGTAAAAGAGGTAAAATAAACCAGCTGTGTTCACAACAGCTAGGGCATGGTCAGAAATAAAACTGCAGTAATTAAAAAAATTTTTTTTTAATGTTTTTATTTATTTTTGACACACACACACACACACACAGACTGTGAGCAGGGGAGGGGCAGAGAAAGAAAGGGAGACAGAGAATCTGAAGCAGGCTCCAGGTTGGGGCGCCTGGGTGGCTTAGTCGGTTGAGAGTCCAACTTCAGCTCAGGTCATGATCTCACGGTTCATGGGTTCGAGCCCCGTGTTGGGCTCTGTGCTGACAGCTCAGAGCCCAGAGCCTGCTTCAGATTCTGTGTCTCCCTTTCTCTCTGCCCCTCCCTTGCTCATGCTCTCTGTCTCTCAAAAATGAAAAAAAACATTAAAATTTTTTAAAAAAAACGAAGTAGGCTCCAGGCTCTGAGCTGTCAGCACAGAGCCCACCACAGGACTCGAACTCAGAAACTCTGAGATCATGACCCGAGCTGAAGTTGGACACTTAATCGACTGAGCCACGCAGGCACCCCAAACTGGGGTAATTTTGAAATCAGAATTCATTCTTTCACTTTCCATGCAGTTGTGAAGATTAACTAATTTGAGTGTTAACTGAGATACTCTGAGGGAACACTCTCGATGCTTAGTTCAGGGAAGGCATGCAACTCTGCAGGAATAAGTTTGGAATCCGATGGACTTGGTTTGAATTCTAATTCCACCATTTATGAGTTCTAGGACTTTAGGCAATTTGTGTAACCTCTTTGAAACTCCATTTCCTCATCTATAAAACAGAGATAATACTACTAACCCAGGGAAATGAAAATGAAAAAAAATGCAATAAAAACTGATGTCAGTTGCCAATACACAAAGTATCAGAGCCTTCAACTAAAGCTATCCAAAATTGAGAAAGAAAACCTGATGTTATTCAAAGCATCAGCTGCCTTATCTGGGCTTACTCTATCTTATGATTTTCAATATTTTAAAGATTGAATAGACTTCCCAAAAACATTAATTCCACAGGTTACATTTAAAATACCTATTAGAGATGTATAGTTTTTCTTGCTCCAAGAACTTAGTGAAATTCACAAAGATAGATAAAATAGAAGTGAATCAAATGAACTAAAACTAAGTGGTGAAAATAATACAAAGAAAAAATAATGTCAGGGAGGGGAACATAGCTAGGACAAAGTTAGTATACATGATCATATGATTTCTTTTTTTTTTTTTTTTTCCAAGTAGTCTGGTAAAAAGGTATAGTCTGATGGGCATGAATTTTTTTTATGTTATTAACTTTTAAAATGGAGTGAGCATCTGATACAGGAAATAACAAAGACCATATGCTTTATAAGTTTAGTTTTCAAAGTTGTGAAGATGGGATTCAGGTCTTACATACTCTTATTGCCAAGCAATTAAGTGACAAATGATCACAACTGGCTTGTCTGTATGGATCTGAAGACATCAAGGAAAAGGTACCCAATGGGAAGAAAGAGCAAGTTGAAGGGAAGGACATTCTTGAAGTCTGCTTTCGAGTGTCTGGTAACAGAGGAGTGAAGCCCCGTCAAAAAGTGGAAGATATAGGAGGCAAATCCATGCTTTCAGGCCAGGAGAGCTAACCAGCCAGCTATTTCTGCCAACTAATATATTTCCCAAATTCATGTTTTAAGCAGACCAGCCACTTAATGTCCCCCTCCCCCCCCACACACACAGTTTTTATTGAGATGTAAGGGAGATGTACTGAGTTTTAGTTGTAGAGTGCAGTTATTTTGTATATGTAACTATTGGCAAATGATTACAATAATGTTCATTAACAGTTCATCCCCTCACACAGTGCCAATTCTGTGTGTGTGTGTGTGTATATGAGAGACAGAGAGAGAGAGAGAGAGAGAGAGAAACGTTTAAATCTGCTCTCTTAGCAATCTTCAAATGTACAACACAGTACAGTATTGTTAGCTATAGTCACCATGCAGTACATTACATCTAGCCACTTAGAGTTTGTACGGGAATGGTTTTTGACTCAACTATCATGGCTACTCAAATGGACCTGCTCCAGGGCAGGTCTGTGAGATGTGCTACTCAAAGTTGGGTCAGCATTTGAGTACCTGAAAGGAAAAATGCCAGATAGATACAAAAAGTAGGAAACTATGGAAGACATGCCAGGATGGGAATCCAACTTCTGCTTTGTGTTTTTAACCTATGTATTTCTTGGTATGAATCATGACAAAGGCTGAAAATATTAGAGGCAGGTTAAGTTGGTTTGCTAACCACTTAATGAAACACTTGTAGGAACTGCAGGTGCCTGAAGTGTAGAGCCAGACTCCGAAGGAAGGAGGATTAGAACCCATGAAAAAGCCTCAAATGAAAGAAGGCAGTGTTTGATCGAGTGCTAAATCAATTGCTATGCTCTGTGGGTGCTGGAGCAGGAGAGACGAACGTGAGGGGCAGTGGTTAGAAAGGACGCGGCCAAATTCTGAAAGAGGACTTGGCTGGTCCAAGAGCGAGATGACAGTTTGTCCAATTTTCCTCATTCTCGCCTTCTGACAGGTCACATATCAGAGTTTTATTCACTTCACTGCATTAGAGCATTTAAAACACTGGGTACAAACTACATACTGGTTTATATCTTCTCTCTCATTCTTTCACGCATATTAATTTCTCAAAAATAGGAATATTTGGGGGGCGCCTGGGTGGCTCAGTCGGTTAAGCGGCCGACTTCGGCTCAGGTCATGATCTCGCGGTCCGTGAGTTCGAGCCCCGCGTCGGGCTCTGTGCTGACAGCTCAGAGCCCGGAGCCTGCTTCAGATTCTGTGTCTCCCTCTCTCTCTGCCCCTCCCCTGCTCATGCTCTGTCTCTGTCTCAAAAATAAATAAAACATTAAAAAAAAATTAAAAAAAAAAAGAATAGGAATATTTGGTACCTGTACTGAACGCTTCGTATCTAGGCCATGTCACAGCTGACACACAGCATACTAATATGGGTGTATACCATGTGTGTGTGTGTGCCCAAGGTTTGGGGTGAGGAACCGATGGGTAAAAGAAACTTGAAGGATAGAGCTGAGCAAGCCTGGGACTAGATCACAGAGATAGTAACTTTCTGTGGCAGAATGTGATCTTCTCGAGATAGTGAAGGGAAGATCTAATCAAACCTTCCATGTCTAATTAACTATGCTCAGGCACCTCAAAGGAGTGGCAACTGAAATGTCTGCAAGACCCTTATTTCTTTTGGCCTAGAAATCCAAAGTATAGGTGACATTCAGGACTAAAACTCTACAAGCACACCTATCTCCACACAGATTATTTCAGGCCAACTCACCCACTTGACTGTTTTGCTTAGTAGGTCTAAACTTTGCACTGAAACAGAGTTTGAGTTTTATGTCAGCATTCTTGTTGACCAAAGTAATTTTTTCTGGCGTGAAAGAAGCATCCACAGATACATCAGCGATACTCTGTGACCTGAAAGACATAAACGGAAACAGATATTTTCCTGCCAAGTGCACACGTGATAACCTTTACCTAGAGGACCCGGGGCCAGCATTATCTAATCATTCTCTGCATGATCTAAGCACTTTAGTGCTATTTCATATTTGAAAGCCCTAAAATAGCATCTAGGGATAATGTCTTTTGTGTTTTGTGACTGTATTGCCAGCCCAATCCACATTTAGTATTTGTTTAATGCATGCATGAGTGCAGGACGTGAGTCTGCAACCTCTTTGCAAATAAATTTCCAAAGTCACGGTCCCTGTTGTGTTTTGCCAGCTGGAAGCAGTGATGTTTCCTCTTCCCACAAATGGAGGGGACAGAGCGGGTGGCAAGGTGGGGGTGGCAGGGCTGAGGAGGGTCTCCCTGTCGCCTCCCTTAATAGTTGCCACTGATTCTTGGATGTGTGGCTCATGACCATGATGGTGGCAACTAGCGTGACACCAGAAAGTGGTGGAGGCATCTCTCGGGCAGGGTGCTACACATTTCTGACTCTGGCACAGCCCTTTAGATATCTGAAGGGCTTTGCCATACACATGGCCTCATTTGCTCCTGTAACAGTCCTGTGAAACAGAACAAATATTGTCTCCCTTTTATTGGTGAAAAAGTCTGAAACAAAAGAGAAAACATTTGGTAACTTCTCACTTTACTGAGTAACAGTTAGCAAGTAAGAAATTAGAACCCATGGTCTCCTAGTTCCTCTGCCAGTAAAATTGTCAACTTCATCATAATGACTCTTTGTGTACACGCCCCAGTATTTACAAAGCAGCAAGCAGTAATGAGTAACTTCATTGTTGTGAAAAATACAAGAAGATGCAGAAAACATTTTTTTTTTTTTTTTAATGTCAGGAACCACCTGAAGGACTTGAGTCAACTGAAAAACTGACTTAATTAAAACTCATTAATCAGGTACCTATAAGGCCCCCTAGTAAGCAGTCATAAAATATCCAATAGCAAATGCAATGTGTCCTCAGACCTACAAGATCTAAAATGTCTATGTGAATGTTTTCTGTAAGTCAATCTCTTTCTTTAAGTCAATCTTTTATCCCAGTGTAGATGGTGCCACTGATTTAAAAAACAAGTTTACAAAATCATTTCAAATTATTCTCAGGAAGTTACCCAGAAAATCCAGTCTCAGCACCTTGTAAGAATGTGACCAGAGAGGTGCCTCGGTGGCCCATTTAATTAAGCGTCTAACTCTTAGTTTTGGCTCAGGTCATAATCTGATCGTTTGTGGGTTTGAGCCCCATATCAGGTTCCACACTGATAGCAGGGGGCCTGCTTGGGATTCATTCTCTCTCTCTCTTTCAAAATAAATAAATTTTAAACAAAGTATTTAAAAAATTAAAAAAAAAATGTGACCACAAAATGGCATGAACCTAGCTTGACTAATCATTTCAATAAATTGATCTGACTCCATGTATCTTGACTTGTTTGAAGAATCAAATCCACCTTCAAAGAAAAAACTTTGGTCCTCACTGACTATATTAAAAGGGAACGTCAGGGTATCTGGCTGGCTCACTGGTGGAGCGTACAACTCTTCATCTCAGGGTTGTGGGTTCGAATCTCACTTTGGGTGTAGAGATTAAACAATATAATCTTTAAAAAAAAAAAAAGGAGTGTCATAGGATAGTAATAATCCAGGCTACCAAGGATGAAGCCCACCAAGATGGCTCGAGGGTGATGTTCACTGAAACATGATTTCTTATAAAATTTTTAAAAAATAAGTCACATAACTATGTTATCATACCTTGTGTTTCTCTAGTAGCACACTACTCTTAACTTACTCTTAATTTATTCAGTAAATATATTTAAAATTTTTTCAGTCTTAGATGTCATCCAGGAGTTTTTTCCCCACATTAAGTTTTCATTAAGATGATGCACTCAAAATAATGCATTTTGTCTTTTAAAAGCACAAGTGAGGGGCGCCTGGGTGGCGCAGTCGGTTAAGCGTCCGACTTTAGCCAGGTCACGATCTCGCGGTCTGTGAGTTCGAGCCCCGCGTCAGGCTCTGGGCTGATGGCTCAGAGCCTGGAGCCTGTTTCCGATTCTGTGTCTCCCTCTCTCTCTGCCCCTCCCCCGTTCATGCTCTGTCTCTCTCTGTCCCAAAAATAAATAAACGGTGAAAAAAAAAAAAATTAAAAAAAAAAAAACAAAAAACAAAATAAAAGCACAAGTGAAATATTGTAAATAGTTCAGTAAGACTCTGAAACAACACATAGATATGTGATGTTTTTCTGTTCTTGAAGTATTTGGGCTTTTAAAGCACATTTTTCAACAGAGACCAACGAATGAATGAAATATATTTTTGAGGAGGACTCTTGATCAAATTCTTAATTTCCTTCTGATTCCAATCCCTGGCCAACCCCATATATTTATTTTTGTCCTTGAATCACATAGCCCTGGAATCCCTTATTGTTCCTCCCTGCTCTTCAACTCCTACCGAGGTCAATGGGAGGTCAGCTAAACCTAAATAATGGCTTCTTGTTTATGACTAATAATTTCAAAAGTTACTTCATAACCACATGAGAAATTACACTTTACTTGTGTGGTCTGAATGTTCGGTATTTTTTAGGGCATTCTCATGAGGTTTCCTTTCTGTGAGCTGAGGTAAGGCTATTTGAAAGATAATATTCAGTAATATCTTGGATACCATTTCAAAGCCTTTGTCTTTTCTATGTACTTTTTCTGCTCACCATATAGAGAGAAGAGGCACTTGATGGCAACATTAAGCAAATTTTTTTTTCTCCCATGAGGAAAAACACATTTCTTCCTTTATATAAACTATGATCCATAAACGTCCTAGAGTCTTTTATAATGCATGTGGTATTTCCACAATTCCTGCACAGCTATCTGCTGCTCTACTTAGCAGGTCATTTTTTAGTTAGCTAGTTTGTGTCTGGCTCTCCATGGACTCACCAGAGCTGAACCACTTGTCCAAAGGCACCAATGGACACATCAGTGATGGAATCCCCATTTAAATCACTGTAGCCATCCAAAGATCTCCCAAAGTACTGGAGATGGCTCCTAAAGGCTCCATCAGATCCCAAGATTTTCTGAAAGAGCAAGTTTGACATGAACTTATAATGCACAACAACTGAAGTAGAAAAAAGGAGCTTTTATACAGCACTGTTAGATTCTCTATACAGCCACTTCTCAGGTTGTTTTATTCTCCACAAAATTCCATTGGTTTTTCAATCACAGCCTTTCTCATCGGTTGATCATTCTTGCAGCCACGTCAAAGAACCAGCATGAATCTTTTAATATAAAAATCACAAAGCAGAAGGAGATGAGTGGACGGAGTGGGATTTGAAGGTTGTGATTGCTCTCTTAGCCCACTTCCTTCAGGACTTTACTGGAAAGTTGCCTGATCAATGAGGTCCTCTTGGTCACCCTTTAGAATATCTGATAACTCCCATACCTGAACTTTAAAAAAATTTTTTTTAAATTCCCTATCATTTATGATGATCTGAATCACTTTATCTCATTTATTGTCCCTTAGTCTTGACAAAAACATAAGATCCACGAAGCGCAGAATGATACTCACATGTCAATACATCACCATGGAACTCACGGATTACCTGGGAATACTTCATGCGAATGGTGCCCTCGTGACCATTGTAGATGTACACAGCTCCAGAGTTCTGATTTTCCAAAGGTGAACCAACTATTACATCATTAAAACCATCCATGTTGATATCTGAAAGAGCTGCAATCGCTGAACCAAACCGAGCATTTTCAACACCCTTAGGGCCTTCAAGAAATTGGTGCCAATTCAAAACGCCCTTGGAAAGGGGAAAAGGGGATGATTAAAGCAAAACCTTATAATTTTTATCATTACAATTCACAGCAAGTGATGCCCAAACCAATTTTTAAACTGTTAAAAGTAGACAATTTTGAATCTAGATTTCAAAATCCTCTACTTATGATGAGAATCATACCTAAGAATTCTAGCAAGTAAATTCATAGGATATGTGCTCATAGACCAAAGTGAAAGGAGGGAATTCTCTTTACGGTGACTGTACAACCTACATAAAACTATCCATACCTTTGGCTCCTTTTCCCCTAAACATTAGACTCTTTACCTGTTTCCAAACCTTTTGATTTAAAATTTGCTGATGAAAATATACTAGTATCTTAAATAAAATTAAGGTGGAGACACAAAAAAACACAGTATCTTAATTTAGACCTTTACTTAAGAATTACTGAAGAGTGGCATAACTATAATGGGATAGGAAGTCAAAAATGAGACAGTTAGGTTCTGGTCCAAGGTGGCAACCCTGAACTCACTTCCTCCATGGAACATACCAAATTACACCTATTAAAAGGATAATTCCTCCTGAAAAAGAACTGAGGGCTGACTGAACAGTTACTGAACAACCAAAGATAGAAAAAATGGCAAGAGAACAACAAGAGAGATGGGAGCGCAGTAACAAAGGGAAACTGATGCAGTGGGAATGCATAGTACTGAGCGACCAGGAACAGATTCCTCTATTCTTGGCACAGAAAATAAGCCACAGTTTACAAGAGCAATTAGCATAGAAGATGTGGTGTGTGTGTGTGTATACACATACACACGTATATGTACATGTACCTGTATATGTATAATATGTTTACATGTATAAGTATATGTATAATGGAATATTACTCTGATCAAAAAGAATGAAATCTTGCCATTTGCAACACCGTGGATGGAACTAGAATGTATTATCCTAAGCAAAATAAGTCAGGCAGAAAGACAAATACCATATGATTTCACTCATTTGTAGAATTTAACAAAACAGATTAACATAGGGGAAGGGAAGGAAAAACAAGGTAAGAATAGAGAGGGAGGCAAACCATAAGAGACTCTTAACTACAGAGAACAAGCTGAGGGTTGCTGGAGGGGAGGTGGGTGGGGGATGTCTAAATGGGTGATGGGTAGTAAGGAGGGCACTTGTTGGGATGAGCACTGGGTGTTATATGTAAGAGATGAATCACTAAATTCTACTCCTGAAACATTATATGTTAACTAACTTGGATTTAAATAAAATTAAAAAGAAAAATAAAAGCAATCAGCATATAAAATAGACAACACTAGAACTCTGCCACATGGTGGAGGCAGTTTTAAAAGGGCCAAGGAGTGGTAGCGACACTCTCTTCCCTTCTATCTTAGAAGCACAGACTGGAGCAGGGTCCGAACACCCTAATTAGTGGGTTCAGATGCCATAACAGGCAGCTCTCAATACTATTAAACAAATTTTTTTAATGTTTATTTATTTTTGACAGCGAGACTGAGAGTGCATGTGCCTGAGTTGGGGAGGGGTAGAGAAAGAGAAGAATCCTGGAGTAGGCTCCAGGCTCTGAGCTGTCAGCACAGAGCCCAACGTGGGGCTCATACTTGGGAATGCTGAAATCGTGACCTAGACCGAAGTCAGACACATAACCAACTGAGCCACCCAGGTGCCCCATGGTCTCAACACTATAAATGGCAGGTCTGGTCATCACAGGGAGCTTGCCACCTCAGCAAGCCCAGGGTCTGCAAGCCCACACCAGCTTCTGTGGTACCAGGACACAGAAAATAAGCTGTGGAATTTTAGGGCTCCCTTTGTTTTTGTTTTAAATTTAATTAAAAAAACCAAGTTTTAATTTTTAAATTTTTAAAGTTTAAAAGAGTAACTAGCATATACCGTCCAGCTCCAGCCAACCAGCAAAAGCCACTAAGCACACACAGTCTGCACAAGCGGACACCATACACAAGTACCATTCACCATCCTTCAAGTTCAGGAGCAATAGCCATTCTCCCTAATCCTCAGAAACAAAGTCAAGCAAAATGCAGAGACAGAGGAATACATTCCAAAAGAAAGAAGGAAAAACCGTAGAAAAAGAACTAAATGAAACAGATAAGGGACATGGTGGATAAAGAATTTAATGATTGTGAAGATACTGGGCTGGAAAAAAACGTGGAAGATCTCAGTGCCACTTTCAATGAAGACATGGAAAATATTAAAAAGAGCCAGAGTTGAAGAATATAATAACTGAAATAAAAACACACTAGAGGGAATCAACTGTTTATTAGAAGATGAAGAATATACCAGCAACCTGGATGACAGGGTAATGGAGAGCATACAAGTTGAACAGCAAAAAGAAAAAGGAATTTTTAAAATCATGATAGATTAAGAGAGCTTGTGGACAACATCAAGCAAACATTCATATTATAGGGGGTCAGAGGGGGAGGGGGAGAGGGACGAGGAGGAGGAGGAGGAGAAGGAGGAGAAGGAGGAGAAGAGAGAAGTGTATAGAAAACTTATTTGAAGAAATAAAAACTGAAAACTTCCTTAACCTAGGGAAGGAAATAGACATTCAAGTCCACAACAAGTTCCAAACAAGATGAACCCAAGGAGGTTCACACCATGGCATATAATAATTGAAGTGTCAAAAGATTACAGATAAAGAGACAATCTTAAAAGCAGCAACAGAGAAACAAGAAGTTACTTAGAAGGGAAAAATCTATAAGACTCTCAGCTTATTTTTTCAGCAGAAACTTTGTAGGCCAGAAGGGAGTGGTATGATATATTCAAAGTGCTGAAAGGAAAAAACCTGCCACCAAGAATAATCTACTAGGCAGGGTTATCATTCAGATTTGAAGGACATACCAAGAGTTTCCCAGACAAATGAAAGATAATGGGAGTTCATCACCAGTATACCAGCCTTACAAGAAATATTGAAGGAACTTCTTTAAGTGGAAAAGAAATGGCCATAATTAGGCCTAAGAAAATAGTGAATAAAAAGCTGTACAATATGACAACATATACATAGAATGTGGAGAAGGGAGTAAAAAGGGAAGAGAAGGGGAAAAAGAAAAAGGTTTTCCCTTCCCCCATTGGAATGTGTATGAACTTAAATGACCATCAAATTAATGCAGACTGCTATCTACTTATGATGTTATGGTAACCACAAACCCAAAACTTATCATACATACAGAAAAAGAAAGCTAACACTAGAGAAACTCACCAATCACAAAGAGAATGGGAAGAAAAAAGGAGAACAATAAAACAACCAGAAAAATTTAAAAATGACAAAAAGTACATACCTGTCAATAATCACTTTAAATGTAAATGACCTAAATACTCCAGCCAAAAGACATAGGGTGACAGAGTGAATAAACAAAACAAAAGCAAACAAACAAACAAGACTCATCTATATGGTGCCTATAAGAGATTCACCTCAGACCTAAAGACACATTCAGACTGAAAATGAAAGGATAGAAAAAATATTCACCATGCAAGTGGAAGTGAAAAAAAAAGCCAGGTAGCAATACAATATCAGACAAAATAGGCTTCAAAAAAAAAAAAAAAAAAAAAGACCATAATAAAAGACAAGGCATTCCATAATAATAAGGATCAATCCAACAACAGGATACAACAATTGTAAATATCTACACACCCAAAACTGGAGCATCCAAATATATAAAGCAAATATAAATGGACAAAAAGAGAGAAATGGATGGTAATACAATAATAGTAGGGGACTTTAATATCCCACTTACATCAATGGATAGATCATCCAGACAAAAAAAACAATAAGGACAGTGTCTTTGAATGTCACATTGGACTAAATGCACATAACAGACATATACAGAACATTCCAACCCCAAACGACAGAATACACATTATTTTCAAGTGCACACGGAAGATTCTGTAGAATAAATCACATGTTAGGCCATAAAACAAGCCTCAATAAATTTAAGATTGAAATCATACCATACATCTTTTCTGATCACAATAGTATGAAACTAAAATAAATCACAAGAAAAAAAAAACTGGAAAAAAACACATGGACACTACACAACATGATACCAAAAAACCAATGGGTCAATAAAGCAAAGAAAAAAAAAACATGGAGATGACTGAAAATAAAAACACAATGGTCCAAATTCTTTGGGATGCAGCAAAAGCAGCTCCAAGAGGGAAGTATACAGTGATATAGACCTGTGTCAAGAAATCAGAAAAAGCTCAAACAAACAATATAACCTTACACTAAAGGAACTAGAGAAAGAAGAACAAACAAAAACAAAAGGTGAGTAGAAGAAATAATAAAAATCAGAGAAGAAATAAATGGCATAGGCAAAAAAATAAATAAATAAACTGAGTTGGTTCTTTAAAATGGTAACCAAAATTGACAAACCTTTAGCCAGATTCATCAAGAAAAAAAAAGGACCCAAATAAGAAATGAGAGAAAGTAACAACTGACACCACAAAAATATAAAGGATTATAAAAAATTATAGACCTACAAACTAGGCAACCTAGAGGAAATTGGTAAATTCCTAGAAACATACAATATTTCAAAACTGAACCAGGGAGAAAAAGAAAATATGAACAGACCCATTATAAGTAACAAAACTGAACTGGTCAAAAAAATACCAAAAAATAAAAAAATCCAGGACCAGATGGATTCACAGGGTAATTTTACCAGCCACTTAATGAAGAGTTAATACCTATTCTCCTCAAACTATTCCAAACAATGGAAAAGGAAGGAAAGCTTCCAAATAAATTCTACAAGGCCAGTATTACCCTGATACCAAAACCAGACAAAGACCCCACAAAAATAAAACTATAGGCTAATATTCCTGACGAACATAGATGCAAAAGTCCGCAGAAAAATATTAGCGAATTAGCAACAATACATTAATAAGACCATTCACCACAATCAGGTATGATTTATTACAGGAATGCAAGGATGGTTCAATATTTACAAATCAATCAATGTCATAAACCACACCAACAAAATGAAGAATAAAAATCATGGTCATCTCAATAGATGCAGAAAAAGCATGTGACAAGATTCAACATCAATTCAAGATAAAAACTTTCAAAGTGGAGTTAGAGGGAAGACACTTCAACATCATAAAGGCCATATATGAAAAACCCACAATAATATCATACTCAATGGTGAAAAACAGAGTTTTCCCCTCTAAGGTCAGGAACAGGATAAGGATGTTCACTCTCATCATTTTTATTCAATATAATACTAGAAGTCCTAGCCACATCAATCAGACCAAAAAAGAAATAAGAGGCATCTATGGGGGTAAAGAAGAAATTAAATTGTCACTATATGCAGATAACATGATACTATATAGAGAAAATCCTAAAGACTACACCAAAAAACTACTGGGAGCAATAAATTCAGTAAAGTGGCAGGGTGCAAAATTAATACCCAGAAATCAGTAGCATTTCTATATACTAACAATGAAGCTGCAGAAAGACATTAAAATGTCATTTACAACTGCACCAGAAATAAAATATCTAGGAATTAACTTAACCAAAGAGGTGAAAGACATGTACTCCAATCAGTATAAAGCACTGATGAAAGAAACTAAACACAACACGAACCAATGGAAACACATTCCATCATGCTCATATTAATATTGTTAAAACGTCCATACCACCCAAAGCAATCTACGCACTGAATGCAATCCCTATCAAAATACCAACAGCATTTCTCACAAACTAGAACAAATAATACTAAAATGTGTATAGAACTACAGAAGACCCTGAATAGCCAAAGCAATCTTAAGAATGAAGCTGGAGACATCACAATTCCAGGTTTCAAGATATACTACAAAACCACAGCAATAAAAACAGTATGGTACTGGCACAGAAATAGACACACAGATCAATGGAACAGGTTAGAGACTCCAGAAATAAACCCACAATTATATGGTCAATTAATCTATGAAAAAGGAGGCAAGAAGAGACTGTGGGGGAAAGACAGTAGTACTAGGAAAACTGGACAGCTACATGTTAAAGAATGAAACTGGACAATTTTCTTACACTGTACACAAAAATAAACTCAAAATGGATTAAATACCTAAATGTGAGACCTGAAACCATAAAAATCATGGAGGACGACACAGGCAGTAATTTCTCTAATGTCAGCAATAGTAACATTTTTCTAGATACGTCTCCTGAGGCAAGGAAAACAAATGCAAAAATAAACTATTGAGACTACACCAAAAATAAAAAGGCTTCTGCACAGCAAAGGAAATCATTGACAAAACAAAAAAACAACCTACCGAATGGAAGAAGATATCTACAAATGAAAGATCCAATAAAGGATTAATAGTCAAAATATATAAAGAACTTCTACAACACCAAAAAACCCCAAACAATCCAATTAAAAAATGGACAGAGAACCTGAATAAACATTTTCCCAAAGAAAACACAGATGGCTGACTCATGACAAGATGCTCAACCTCACTCATCACCAGGGAAATGCAAATAAAAACCACAATGAGATATCAACTGACATCAGTTAGAATGGCTAAAATAAAAATGACAAGAAATAACAAGTGTTTGCAAGGATGTGGAGAAAAAGGAGCGCCCTTGTGCACTGGTTGGTAGTATGGTAAATTGGTGTAGCCACTGTGGAAAACAGTGTGCAGTTTCCTCGAAAAATTAAAAATAGAAATACCATATGGTTCAATAATTCCACTATTGGATATTTGCCCAAAGAAAGCAAAGACTTACTTGAAAAGATATATGCACTCTTATATTTATTGCAGCATTATTTACAACAGCCAAGATATGGGAACAACTTAAGTATCCATCAATAGGCAAATGAATAAAGAAAATGTGTCCACATATGTGTGAGTATTACACAACCATAAAAAAGGAGGAGATTGTGCCATTTGAGATAACATGAATGGAACTGGAGGGTATTATGCTAAGTGAAATAAGTCAGAGAAAGACAAATACCATATGATTCCACTAATAAGTGGAATTAAAAAAAAAAGTAAATGAATAAATAAAAAGCAGAATCAGACCCATAAATACAAAGAACAAACTGGTGGTTGCCAGAGGGGCAGGGGGTAGGGTTGGGCAAAATAGGTGAAAGGGAGAGGGAGATACAGGCTTCCAGTTATGTAATGAATAAATCACAGGAATAAAAGTCACAGCATAAGGAATATAGTGAATGATATTATAACGTAAAAGGACAGATGAACATAGCGGGATGGGACGTGTAAACTTGTCAGATCACTTTGTTATATACCTGAAACTAATGTAACATGGTGTGTCAACTATACTCAGAAAAAAAAAAGAAAAGAAAATGAGATTGTTAATGTCACATTATAAAAAAAAAATAAGTCTGCCTAAAATTTTTTTTCTTGTAAAAGATAGGTTTTTTTTTCCAGATTTTGAAATCAAGAATGGAAATAATTCATGACTTCACAAGAGAGCAATGCTCCTCATCCATGAAACGGGGTCAGTGTTGATTCTTTCTTCTCTATAATAATCTTATGGAAATCACTTTGTTATGAAGATTGACAAAGTATTATGAGATCTTCTCATCTTCAACAATGATAATTCAGAATATTTGACAGGAAACATTTAAGAAACTAGGGTTTTGTTAAATTTTTAAACAATTATATTTGCCCCTCCCTTATTGAATATTCAATTACACATCTTTAAATGCTTTAGAACTGTGTTAATTGCCTCTATCTGAGAGCTAATGTTTACATTAATTTAAATAAGTAAGGTAGGACAAACTACCACAAAAGCAAAGCATAATACTTATTATATTAACATCAGCTTCTCTTTTTTCCATCCTTTCTCTAATTTTCTAGGTCAACTTGTGCTTTTAATTTTGGTTTTCTTTTCAGTTCCGAGTTCATTATACTTCTGGGCATGGACTTAGAGAGCATAGTCCAGTTAGTGTATGCTAAGTTTTATGTGCAAGGACTAAAAATTCCAAGAGCTGGGTATACACATACCTAACTGCTACACTAAGCAACAGAATTTGACAAACTAATGTAGAAAACATCCAGGATTATATGAAAGTTTGCAAAGTGCCTGGTACAATTTGAGTTTTTCACTGTAAAATGTGAACAGGATAGTTCTGTTATTATGATCTCTTCACAGTAAAGAAGAATAATTGAATGAGATACTTAGGAAATACACAGACATTTGTGTGTGCATGTACATACATTTCAAAAATGATGTGCATTTATATAAGGATTTCATTTGTACAGTATAGATTCAAAGATCCCTCATGGAAAATGGCAGTGGACTATACATGTAGCTCCTTCTCTACAGGTTATGCTTTTTGATGTGATTTTTAAAATTTTAATGGTGACATCCTCAAAATGATGAAATATAAACTATACTACATATGAAAATGATAATTCAAGGGGCGCCTGGGTGGGTCAAGAAGTTAAGCGTCCAACTCTTGATTTTGGCTCAGGTCATCACCTCATGGTTCTGGAGTTTGAGCCCTGCATCAAGCTGTGCAGAGCCTGCTTGGGATTCTCTCCCTCCCTCCCCTCCTCTCTCAAAACAAATAAGCTTGAAAAAGAGAAAATGATCATTCACTGATTCTTCTGCAAAAATGCAGATTAATGTTTTATTTACCAATATTAAAGCAAATTCAACTGAATCAGTTTAATACTTTTTTTTTTTTACCTTTGTGATAGTAAACAGGTAGACTCTTCCTTCCTCTTTCTTTAAGTCATTCATGTACATCGGTGCACCCACCAAGAGCACATCTGTAACGGTGTCTTTATTCACATCAACTGAACACAGCACGCTACCAAAATAGGAGCCAATCTGTAAGGATAAAGCATATTAACCTTAGGATTCTTATGACTCATATACTCTTAATGTTATACTGAACTTTCATTTACTCATTCAACAAACAGAAATAGAGCACTTACTACCTGTAAGGTACTAGAAACATTTAGATAACAGTCCCTTCTCTCAGGTTGTATCATGATGTAACACTTGGTTCTTAAACCTTAGTGTGCACACAAATCACCAAGAAAGACTCTGAATGGGTGCAATCTAGAAAACGGTATGTTAAATAAGTACCCCAGGTGTTTCTGGTGCTGGTGGGTCAAAGACCACATTTAAAAGAGAAACATTTAGGAGGTTTGTGATGTGTGTCATAGAGAAATGCAGGAGGGGGAAGAGGGAGTTGGGACAAATGACTTTGCCTGCCTGTGCAGTTAAGTAGGTTGTCATAGAGGCAATGGCCAAATGCTGTGTGATCAGAGTGCAGGTGTCAGGAAGGCTCAGAAAGATTAAGTGTTATATAAACGGCATCTTAAAAAACAAGGAATTTTCTAGGTGGAGAAGAGTGGGCAGGCATGTGTGATGTAAGTGTCTGTAGCATGATCTTGCACAAGAGACAAGTTCTCAGATACATCAGATACAATGAAATCTCAGATACAATGAAATAAGAGAGGCTGGGAATCCGAATGCTCATTGCACGCCTATGTGAATACCTCTTAAGGATTTGGCAATGAACAAGAAAGGATTCATCCTATAACACGGTCATTGTTTTTCCTCACAATAAAATCATGGTTCTTTAAAATTTAAAGAGAGCAAAGTATGTGTCCATAGCTGGTTTGTGGTCAAGGAAGTCAAAGACTCAGGTTCTCTTACTCCTGGAAAATCCATAGACAGTAGGATCACACTTAATTCCAGAAAAGGGAAAACTAAATAGCCGGTTTCTCTAACTCCAGGAAGGAAAATTTGTTGTCAGAGATCAGGGTTGCCTATTTGAAATATGTGCCAAGCCCATGGGTTAGAGCTGCTTGGTGAGGAAATAGGAATCTATTCAGCTGGCCTTTGTTCTAGTCAGACATGACTGGGAGTCATCACAGGTTCTGACTATCAAACTGTCATGTTGAGAAGAAAGTGGTGGAAAAGAGAGTTGCTTTAATTTTAGAAACATCAAAGCCACAGGACACCTTGACAGGCCCAGATGTAGTAGCCCAGTCTTGACAACGCTATCCTGCTCCTGTCTTCTCACTTTTCCTCCAGATCATTGACTCCTTGCAAGAGCTTGCCAACAAAGCTGTGGTTAGGACCCAATAATACACATGTAGTAGTAATTTAGGGAGTCAAAAGTATGCAGCTGGATATAACCAAACAGCACAGGCTTTGAGTCTACACACGACTGGGTTTTAATGACAGCACAACCCCATGAAAACTCTTTGACCTTAAGAAGGTAAATGCCCAGTTACCTGTTAGAAGGTGACAGATCTCAGTATTGTGAAGATTTAAGGAATCTTCAAGTGAATACAGGTCACAGAAGCAGCCACAGGGTAGGCACGCAATGCTAGTTTCCTTTTCTATCAACTCCCCACTCCTCATCTGCTCTGGTTGACCCCACGATTAATTTCATCTGCTACAAAATGGACTTTACCTGGTCACCTCGGTGAGCCTGAATAACGGTGACATTGCCATTCTCGTCAACACTGTATAGCACTATCTGGCCAGTGTAATTTGCCCGAGGAGCACCAGCAACAAAGTGAACATCTTTTCCGGTAGAAATTGCAGCCACAGAGTAACCTAGAGGAGAAGGACTTGCAGAGGTAGGTGCTATTGAAGAGCTCAGCAGATGGGCTCCCAAAGTTAGTAGCAATGACCAGAGGTCCTTTTTTTGTTAGGAGGCAGGTGTTAGAAAGTGGAGGAGGGTCAGTAATGTACCCTCCAGACTGAGAGGTATTTTGATACTGAAAAACGAAGCAAGCCACTCCATATCGTTCACACAGAGTTTTATTAGGGGTAACTTACCCAGTGGGGGAAGGTGGGGTGCAGACGGACAGATGATCCAAGCCATTACATAACTCTTCTACGCAGCTATTCCCCACCCCTACTCAGGCCTTCATCTCCAGTTTTTATGGAGGGAGGGGCACGGTGGTGAGGTCACAGGGTAGTTACCTAAAGCAGCACCATGTGTGCACCACAGGATGTCTGCTAGTTGTCTAGAGTGGTGCCACCTGTGCCCCAGGGCCCTCTGCTGCTTATCTAAAGTGGTGGCATCTGGGGGGCGCTTGGGGGGGCTCAGTTGGTTAAGCATCTGACTTCACCTCAGGTCGTGATCTCACATTTCTTGGGTTCGAGCCCCGCGTCGGGCTCTGTGCTGATGGCTCGGAGCCTGGAGCCTGCTTCAGATTCTGTGTCTCCCTCTCTCTCTGCCCCTCCCCCACTTGCACTCCGTCTCTCTCTCTCTCAAAAAATGAATAAACATTAACAAAATTGTTTTAAGTGGTAGCATCTGTGCACCAGAGGGGAGAACAAGACAGAGGGCCAAAGGTGAAGTCAGTGTGATCCGTGCTCCCTCAGGGCGATGCCCAGATCTAAGTGTGCTCCGCACGGGTGTGACACCTGCCTGTAAAACAGGCCCTAGATTCTGGGTTGTCCCATCAGCCCCTCATGAACTTGGCACTCAACAAGTATTTTTTGAATGAACAATTACATGAATTTAAAAGGTAATGGAATGCAGTGGACAGAACATAGGCTATGGAGTCAGACAGTCCCAGGTTCAAATTCTGGATTTGCCGCTTGCTAAGTCGTTTGCCTTTGGGCAAGTTATTAACCTCATTGGCTCTCAACGGTAAAATGGGAATAATAATACTTTCTTCAAAGGGTTGTGGGAAGGATTTAAATGTTTATGTAGATAGAATAGCCAGCTCAGGAAGTGTCCCATAGTAGGTACTCAAAATCAGTGGCTGCTTATTATAGGAACCAAAAAGACTAAGAACTCTAAATTAATATAAGACTCCCATTTACTATATTGGCTTCTAGGAACTATTTCCATTTAGGAGAAGTGCAAGCACTTCCCAGGAATAACTACTGCTTGAATAGCCAGAAGACATCAGTAAGTGTAATACAGTATGTCATTAAATAGTTATAGCCAAGGTCTGAGTTGCAAAGAGGCAACATAAACATGTGTAATAAATATAATAATTAGATGACACTTCAAGGGCTTTGCTTAATGGATCTTGAAACTCAGAGAGGGGCTAGTTTTTTCAAAATTGTTTTTAAACTTTATTTATTATTAAGAAACAGAGAGAGACAGAGCATGAGCAGAGGAGGGGCAGAGAGAAAGGGAGATAGAAACTGAAGCAGGCTCTAGGCTCTGAGCTTTCGGCACAGAGCCCAATGTGGGGCTCGAACTCACAAACCACAAAGTCATGACCTGAGCGGAAGTTGGATGCTTAACCGACTAAGCCACCCAGGCGCCCCCCAGCAAGGGGCTAGTTTAAAAAAAGGGAGCTTAAATTTTCTGAGTCAAATGCTGCTATGCCTTACCTAAATATGAACTGTGATTTTTATCTTGCAGAATTTGGTCAAAGGCTTGTTTAGGAAAGATCATATGTCCATGAGATGTCTGCTGGACCACGGTACCACTCCAGCCATAAGCTCCTACTGCACCCAGCATCAGAATATCCTAAAATAAATGAAAAATGAAGACCATGAAAATAAACCATGTTTAAGGCACGAGAATGCAGGGGAGGCAAAACATTGAAATAAAGGGTCTAGATTTAAGAAGAAGATGATAAAGTAAAACGTATATGAATGTATGTCCAAATTGATATATGCTCAAATTGTTTTAATATATTTTGTGCTGGAGAAAAGTCTTCCCTGGGGCTATGTTACCTTGATACATTCTATAGATAAATCTCTACTATGCTACAGGAGAAGCACATAGCCACTTTCCGATTTGCATTCAGAGGCCCCCCATCTGCAAATGCCAAACAGTGTGAGCTGTTAGAAAGAAGTCAGAAATGAGCCTCCTGTCTCACATAGTCATAAGAAAAGTTCACGGTCGGATGTGGGGCATGCTTGAGAAAATAGGAAGTGCAGCTGGCAGAGGAAGAGAGGTGGGGCGTTTCTGCTGTCCAGGCACATCATCCTGGCAGGCCCCCTTCTGACCTATTCTATTTTCAACATTCTTTCTCTTTCCTCTTGGTCACTTCTCAGATGTTCCTCCATCATCTATATCCTATCCCATCTGTTTGAAAACAGCTCAGCGATGAAAGGTAACTAGGGCAGAACATTCAGTCTACTTGGTGGAGAACAGCCACGGTCAGCACAGCGGGGTTGGGGGGCGGCACACAAGAAATACAGGCTGCCCTGAGGGACTCGACATCCACCCAAACAGTCAAAAGCGATACATCACCACAGAAGGCAGGGTTGTCAGGATGGGATTTATTATTTTTTTCAGTTTTTGATCTTAGATCGTAGAAAACACCAAAGTTACGGATTTTGGATTGAAAAATAAAAGCCATTAAAAATACAGCAGGTTGGAAGATGATGTGCCCATTTTGAGGACAAGAGACCATGAAATGAAGAGAATGACTGTCATAAATGTGGGACTCTGAATCAGGGGTGCAGGAAAGGACTACAGAAGTGTACAAAAATCTCAGGAAGGTGTGTGCAAGATTCTCTGTGTGAGGGTTCATTTACATTTTTTTTTTTCCGGAGGGAAAAACCCATAACTTTTATGAGTGAGTATCTCTAACGACTGGTGATCCAGAAAAAGTTAGCGCCTTTTATTCTCGAGAAAAAAACCCCAAGCCGTTCCTGATCCTTGCTTCTGGCAATCAAATTCTCTGAGTTCATACTGTTCCCTAGGCTTTTCCAGTGTCACTGTGTCTGGGCCCTTTACTATCCCACCAGGACCCTGAGCAGAGTTGGAACCAGAGCCCTAGGAAGTGGATGTTTATGACACGGAAGAATGGATTTTCTGAGCTAAGAAGACGTTGCATCTCACATGTGTCCTAACTCCTCACTTTTTCACCTATCTTCTGTCTCTGCTCTTAGAAAAGAGATACTCTGGCAACTCAGAATTCACCAACGGCAGTGCTAACAAGAGTTTGTGTGTGTTTTTTTTAAATAAACTTTTCTGGTAGTTAATTGATTTAAAGGAGATTCCTGCAATGACAATCCCTTGAATTAATACAGTGCTTGTCCTTTGGAGCATTTTCTTTTTTTTTCCATAAAAACCTCTGTGAAACGCGGAAGAGAAGGCATTGTTATCCTTCACTTTTTAGTTGACAAAGCAGCAGCACAAAGAAACTAAACAACTATGACTGAGAAGCTGAACGTTTGCTCACTACATGGCTCCTTTTTCCACTCTCTCTATAAAGCCGCTGTGCCCAGAAGTGTTGAGCCAAATGACAGCATGGCTGGAAGTTATCTGATTACACACCTTTTGAGGAGAGTAATCTGCGCTGAATCCCACTTGTGACATTTCCATCTGGAAGTTGTCCCCTCCTTGAATAGTACCTGCAAAAAGGTAATTTTGAGAATTATATTACTGTCAAATTTTAAATCAGATTTTCAAACACACGTGCACACACAGATGCACGTGAACATATGCACACGTATGCACACACACACAATGTTCTCATGGTCACTCAAAAATATTCTGGGATGGAGAAATCACTAAGAAGTATTCTAACATATATGGGAACTCGCAATACTTCCAAGATAGTGTTTGAAGTTGGTCTTAATCTTGATTATGCATTAATGCGTTTACTTGTATGCTTAGGATGTTCTTGATATCAAAAACACTCAATATAGGGGATGAGGTAAGATAAAAACTGAAGTCATGGCCTTTTTTTTTTTTTAATTTTTTTTTTCAACGTTTATTTATTTTTGGGACAGAGAGAGACAGAGCATGAATGGGAGAGGGGCAGAGAGAGAGGGAGACACAGAATCGGAAACAGGCTCCAGGCTCCGAGCCATCAGCCCAGAGCCCGACGCGGGGCTCGAACTCACGGATCGCGAGATCGTGACCTGGCTGAAGTCGGACGCTTAACCGACTGCGCCACCCAGGCGCCCCAGTCATGGCCTTTTTTAAAAAAAAGTTATTATTCCTAGCTAAGAAATTAACTGAATTTTTAGCTTTTAAATATCGGTACTAGAGGCGCCTGGGTGGCTATGTCGGTTAAGCGTCCGACTTCGGGTCAGGTCATGGTCTCACAGTCCGTTGAGTTCGAGCCCCGCGTGGGGCTCTGTGCTGACAGCTCAGAGCCTGGAGCCTGTTTCAGATTCTGTGTCTCCCTCTCTCTGACCCTCCCCCGTTCATGCTCTGTCTCTGTCTCAAAAATAAATAAACGTTAAAAAAAATTAAAAAATAAATAAATATCGGTACTAATAAGTGTACACATATCTCAGATGCAGTTGGAAGAGCCAGGTAGCTGACATGTCATGAAGACTAAACAGACAGATATTTGGGTGAGGTTTCAGGATCCAGGATTCAAGACTGAGTAGGAATTTTACCAGTTGGGCAGTTTGTCCTACTTCTACATATGTGCCTGCCTCTGACACCAGAGCTGTAGGACTCGGTATGGTCAAAATGGTTACATTTCACTAGTCTTCACAAAAAGGAATAAGTTCCTAGACCAACAATTTGACATAGAGAGTAATACATATAATATATAACATGACACAGTCACTTGTTTAGAAGATGTAATAATTTACAAAGGATGATAAGAGATTCATTTTCTTTAAGATTTTATTTTTAAGTAATTGCTACTCCCAATACGTGGCTCAAAATCACAACCCCGAGATCAGGAGTCACATGCTCCACTGACTGAGCCAGCCAAGTGCCCCAAGACAATTTTTTTTTTTAATTTTTTTTTTTCAACGTTTATTTATTTTTGGGACAGAGAGAGACAGAGCATGAACGGGCGAGGGGCAGAGAGAGAGGGAGACACAGAATCGGAAACAGGCTCCAGGCTCTGAGCCATCAGCCCAGAGCCCGACGCGGGGCTCGAACTCACGGACCGCGAGATCGTGACCTGGCTGAAGTTGGACACCTAACCGACTGCGCCACCCAGGCGCCCCAATTTTTAATAAAGTAGCGCAGTGCTTCCCCAAAATCCATAATAGCAGATAAGGCACAAAATAATTTCTAATTGGCATTTAGGTTGAATTGTGATTATTCATGTCAATGCCACCACAAACAAGTGTAAGTTGTACCATAGGAAGCCAAATAATTTTATATTATCTCAGAGCACATTGGATTTGGATTTTGATGCTGATTTTAAACAGCTTAGAAGTATCATCAGATGTTTAAAGAAGCAATAATATTTTTTGGATAGAAGACTCCAGTGGACAATCAGGAAATAAAGATAAGACTCAGGAATTAATGCTTAATTTATGCAATGCCCCTGGACCCAGCTTCTGAAAGATACCTGATACATAGCAGGTGCTCAATAAAATAGGCTCTTTACTGTTGAGAGTTATTTGAACTAATGACCAGGAACCAGAATTTGGATCATGTGGGATTTTTTACCAACTGGGAAATGTGTTCCAAACAGTGAGTTCTTAAACATGGAGTATTTCTACACCGACTAGACCTTCCAAGGCCATATAAGTAAATTATTGTAGATCTGGTAAATAACATATTTCCTTGAAATCTGAACTATTAAAAATCTTCACTATACTTTTCTAACTTAAAAAATTTTTTTTTAACCTTTGTTTTTGTGAGACAGAGAGAGACACAGTACAAGTGAGGGAGGGGCAGAGAGAGAGAGAGGGAGGCACAGAATCCGAAGCAAGCTCCAGGCTCTGAGCTGACAGCCCAGAGCCTGATGCAAGGCTCGAACTCATGAACCGTGAGATCATGACCCGAGCCAAAGTCAGCAACCCTATACTTTTCTAACCTTAAATGTATACATGTTTGTTGTAAACAAATTCAAGAATTTCAGAAATTATATAATAGGATAGAAAGACAAAACTTTTTATGATTATAAAATATGTAGTGTAAAAAATTGTAAAACTATTTACAATTATAATAGATATTACTAAATTGCCCTCCCCCCCAAAGCTATACAATTTATAATCTTATCAATAGTATATGAGCTTCTCTGCTTCCCCATAATATCTCCAAGATCATATATTACTAATCGTTGTTATCCTTTAGGCACAAAGTAACATTGACTTAATTTATATTTTAAAACAATTACTGAAATTGGGAATATTTTCTTATGTTTACTAGCCATTTGTATCTTCTATAAACTATTTATTCATGTTGTCTACTTTTCTTACTGATTCATCGGAGTCCTTTCATATAAGGTATACAAGTTAACATTATTAGAGTAAATATACAGTAATAAAATCAAGAATTCTCGAAAAAAGTTTTTGAAAGATGGAGTTCTTTTACCTTCAATGCTAAAAATTTGTTCTCCTAGTGTCCCAGCCTTTTCTAGTAGAGCTGCTTCATCAGACACGTTGAAAAAATATCTTTCTGTTGGAATACTGGCAATTGCTTTAATTTCTTTTATTAAATTTTTGGTGTCAAGGGCATTTCTGTTTAAGTACCCAAGAACCTTGAAAATAGAGACAGAGAGAAAAAAGGTCATTATAGCTGTACTCCACTATCCCATTATACTTTCTAGTATTATATTTCTGAACAGAATGGAGCCTCTGGAGAAGTAAATCCATAACCCTGTAGTCAATGGGACTGAAAATCAACAAGACGTGGAGACAGAGTAAAAATTTTCTTTTCCTATAAAGCTGTGAGCAGCCAATGAGAGCGTGCGGTCTTGGGAAGTGATGTTACAAAGGAGCACCCATTAACTGAAAGACAACTAAAAAGCAAATCTACTTACCGCTATGCCAAACCTCAGTATATTGTAATTGTTGCATTCATCAATCACGGCCTTCAGCATTGAACCATCATGTGATTCACCATCAGTTACAACCACCATTACTTTGGTAGCACCTGGTCGTCCTCCAGCAGCTGCTGCATATGCAAAATCTCTGTGGCAGACAAAATTAAAAACTCACTATCAAAAGATGAAGCTAATATGTGGACCTCTGGTTAGAAATTTAACTTCTTCATGAAGTTAGTTCTGAAACTAACTTCTTTGAGCATGACCTATTGTGACTTGGAATTTATCTCTATGTCAGTTCTGGTGACATATTTACCTACATTCTATTTGCAGCCTAAAGGGAAATAGATATACATCTTGCATAGTTTTCATGGTATGTGCGTGTGTGTGTGTGTGTGTGTGTGTGTGTGCGTGTGTGTGTGTATTTGTGTGCACGTGCATGTATTTACATCAAGAATCCTTAGAATTATCTTCTGATAAGAAAAAATTCATTAATACTAATTAACAGAGCAAAGATATTCAATCCTGTCACCAATTTTACTCATTGGATCTGCATTTACTTTTCAATACAAAATTGTTCTTTAAAGAGTAGTAAGTACAGTTGACAAAACAATTTCAAAGCATTTGGAAAGATTATATATATATATATACATACACACACATACACATGTGTGTGTGTTGAGAGAGAGAGAGATTGAGAGAGAGAGAGAGAGAGAGAGAGAGTGTGTGTGTGTGTGTGAGTGTGAGTGGGGTCTGGGGCAAAGACAGAGGGAGAGAGAGAATCCCAAGCAGGCTCCCCTAACAGCGTGGAGCCTGATGCAGGGCTCCATCTCATGAACCATGAGATCATGACCTGAGTAGAAATCAAGAGTCAGACGCTTCACTGACTGAGACACCCAGAAGCCCCTGGAAAGGTATAAAATAAAAATGTAGGGGCACCTGGGTCTCTCATCAGTCAGTTAAGCACCTGACTTCAGCTCAGGTCATGATCTCACAGTTTGTGAGTTCAAGCCCCACACAGGGCTCTCTGCTGTCACTGCAGAGCCCGCTTCAGATCCTCTGTCTCCTCCTTTCTGCCCCTTCCCTGCTCACATGCCCACACACACACTCTCTCTCACAAATCAACATTTTTTAAAAATGTGACACCAAGCCACTGTTACAAAGGAAACCATTTTTATCAATTTATGTTCCCTTATAGAAAACATTTTCTTTAGATGTATGTGCATAGTCTATTCCTCAAACATTCACACAAATGGGGGCATAGTCTATACACTTGTTTTTCATTTTCATGGAGCTCTTTCTATACCAGCACATACAAAGCTCTCCTTTTTTAATGGCTGCCTAATATCTCATTATTTGGGGGTAACCATAGTTTAACCAATTCCTCATTATTGTGCATTTAGGGCATTTTGAGTTTTACAAGTAATACTGTAATAAATGTCTTTGTGTATGTATCTCGGCATACTTTTCCAACTGTGTCATTAGGATAAAATCTTAGTAGTGAAACTACTGGGACAAAGGATTTACACATTTCAAATTTGGACAGATATTGCCAGATTGTCCTCTAAAAATTTCCACCAATTTATATTACGATAATGTAAAAAAATGCAAGTTTCTCCATCTCCTTTCCTTAACAATGAGGATTATTAAACTTTTAAATTGAAGGCATTTTGATAAGTGAGAAATAATATATCATTGTTTTAATATGTACTTTTTCATTATGAAGAGATAATGAGCATTTTATATTAGCCATTTATATTTTTTCTCTATGAACTCTTGATTTTTCTTTATCTTTGTCCATTTTTCTTTGTATTGTTCATTATTTTTCTAAATAATAAGATCTTTGTTAGTCAAGAAAATTATCTTTTGTCATATATATATATAAATATTTTCTTCAGTTCATTAATCTTTTAAATAGAAATTTAATATTTTGATACAATCAATTTCATTAACTTTTTATGTGTCTATTTTATATTTGACATGGTATTTTAAAAGGATTTCTTATCTCTATGACTTGTTTCTTTTTTTTATTTAAAAAATTTTTTTAATGTTTATTTATTTTTGAGAGACAGAGAGAGACAGCATGAGTGGGGGAGGGGGAAGAGATAGAGAGGGAGACCCAGAATATGAAGCAGGCTCCAGGCTCTGAGCTGTATGACTTGTTTCTTTTAGTCACCCAGTTTCTCATAGTCTTTTAATAATTCCATTTTCCTAGATTTAAATTTTTGGTGCAGCTGAAATTTATTTTGATTTGACTGAGTCAGGGATTCAGCTTTATTTTGTTTTTAGATGGGTATCCGGTTGTCCAATAACATTTTCTCTGTCTACTGGATTCTCTTTTTGTATTTCTTTCTGAGGAATGCCACCCACTCCTTTGGACTACCTACCACCTATATGATGACACCTGAAAGTCTACATCTTTTTCCATTTATTTCTCTCATTTCAAATTTATGTATTCAATGCCTGCTAAATATTTTCACCTGAATGTGCAAAGGACACTTTAATTTCAGTATGTTTAACACTGAGAATATCATTTTAATCCCTAAAACTTTCCTGTATTCTATATAGAATGTAGAAGGATAGAAAAAGATTTTATATTTGTCACCCAAATTTGAATACAGTACTTACATGAAATATTTGTTGAGTGAATTATACTCTTTATGAACTCATGCATGATTATAAGATTTCTGAGGGCAGAAACTGTGCCTCATTTGTTCCGATTACCTTCAGGTCTTAGAATAATAGATGATAACCATAGGCACACAATGAAATAAGATAAATGGAAAATGGCAATATTTACTGAAACAGAGTCAGAATTCTATTTGATGTTGTAAAGAAACAGACCAAAAAAAAAAGAAAGAAAGAAAGAAAGAAAGAAAGAAAGAAAGAAAGAAAGAAAGAAAAGAAAAGAAAAAGAGAAAGGAAGGTAATTAAATTCTGGAAGATGTGAGATGTGAGTAAGCAGTTAAGTGATTCTCACTCAGGGTAACTGTGTGGCTCAGTGAGTTAAGTGTCCGAGTTTGACTCAGGTCATGATCTCATGGTTCGTGAGTTTGAGCCCTGCGTCAGACTCCGTGCTGACAGCTCAGAGCCTGGAGCCTGATTCAGATTCTGAGTCTCCCTCTCTCTCTGCCCCTGCCCTGCTTGCGCTCTGTCTCTCTCTTTCTCAAAAACAAACATTAAAAAAATAATAAAAAAGTAAAAAAAAAAAAAAAAAGAAGTTAAGTAATTCTCTTAACAGCAGCAAGATTTCTATTAGCTTGGGAAATAGTGTAAGAGAGAGATGATAGGGAGAAAACCGAAGTTCTAAAAGGACAATAAAAGCTAAAAAAAAGTGGGGCGCCTGGGTGGCTCAGTCGGTTGGGCGGCCGACTTCGGCTCAGGTCATGATCTCACGGTCCGTGGGTTTGAGCCCCGCGTCGGGCTCTGGGCTGACAGCTCAGAGCCTGGAGCCTGTTTCAGTTTCTGTGTCTCCCTCTCTCTGACCCTCCCCCGTTCATGCTCTGTCTCTCTGTCTCAAAAATAAATGTTAAAAAAAAAAAAATTAAAAAAAAAAAGCTAAAAAAAAGTCACATCTTCAGACAGTGACCATTCTTCTTGAGAGGAAAGCTTACCAGGTCCCCAGGCTCCTCACAGGGAAAAATACCACATCCATACTTTCTGTTGAAAACAAAAGCCCTCTGCAGTCTGTAGCTTCTTCTAGGCCATTTTCTATGTCAACCTACTTTTCCTCTGAGTCTAGTTTACTGGCCTATAAAGGGCACTTCACCGAAAGGCAATGGACTGGCCAGCAGAGATAGCGTGGCCCAAAAGAACATCTCAATGGGGACAATAGAGATTAACCAAACCAATCATATCTTCTCATCTGCTTATGAGACATATAGGGAAAGTCAATGGTTGATAGAAACAGCAACTACAATATACATCCAGAAAAATGAGCGGATACAATAGGAAATGCAGAAATAGAAAGGACAGGATGTGGTGACTGACCAGATGTGTGCGATTAAGAGAGAACAGAAAGAATAAAGAAAACCAGCAAGTGTTTACTTTGAATGCCTGGGGGAAAGGTGGTAGCGTGAGTCAAACGGCAAAGTCAGGAGCATGGGTAGGGAAAAGAAGAAGGCTGGTTTAGGATGTACTGAATTTGAGAAGTGAGCCAACACTCCAAATTAAATATACCCAGCATCAACTGAATGCCTGTGTGGATTTTTGGGAGGGGAATTCAGAATGACTACATAGCAATGCGGTGACCCACACAGGGCTAATGTGGATGCCATGAAAGTGGAGACAATGCCCAAGAGAAAAGAGCTATTAAAAAAAAAAAAAAAAGAGGGCTCTGTTTAGTAAAGAAAAGATAGGAAAAGGAGCCAGTGAAGAGGCAAAATTGTTGACAAAAAGCTGGCAGGGATTCTAGAAGTTTGTGATGTCATGGCAACTGGGGCTGGAATAACAGTTTGTGTTCGTCGTCGGCAAATGGCAAGGGAAGCTAAAGATGATGAGGTTTGAGGCAGGACCACTGGGTTGTTGGCTGATAAAGAGAGCTACGTTCACCTGGAGGCAAGCCATATGTTTCAAGGAAGTGGAGGCGGGATGGGAAATGGACAATTTTTCAAGGAGTTATGGTAGTTGAAGGAAGAAATGCACAAGATGACAAAGGCAGGAGGTAGGCTTAAAGGAAGGTGAAGTTATTGTTCTCATTTATTTTTTAACAATAGGAGAGTCTTTAGCATTTTTGTAAAGGTATATGATTAAAAGGAGTTCTGAGAAAACAGAGACACTGAGCTAAAAATTAAGAGAGGGTTATACAGTTGTAACATTCACACCACCCGGACTGTAATAAGTATAGTGAGCCCATTCCATTCAATTCATACTCCAAGTTCATAAACATGTAAGATTCTATGGCCCTTCTTAATGTGCATGAAGGGCTCCATTAGCTCAAGTTGTCTGTGGCCTTGATAAATACTAACAAATAATTGGAGATTGCTCCATTTCCTACTTAACCTAAGGTCTTTTAATGTTGTTTCCTTTACTTTATATAAAATCTTCTTCAAAAGTCATGGAATATTTTATAAAAATCCTAGAAATCTAAGACTTTAAAGTTTCGTTTCCTAGTGCCTTCTCAAAGTGTTCAAATGACAGAATGTTTGAACTTTTCTTAATTACTTCTGATTTAAGTGTGGGCACTAAGTATGTTATTTTTCTTTGTCTCTTTTTCTTCTTTCTTACTTAAAAGCACTTCTAGGGGCGCCTGGGTGGCGCAGTCGGTTGAGCGTCCGACTTCGGCCAGGTCACGATCTCGCGGTCCGTGGGTTCGAGCCCCGCGTCGGGCTCTGGGCTGATGGCTCGGAGCCTGGAGCATGTTTCCGATTCTGTGTCTCCCTCTCTCTCTGCCCCTCCCCCGTTCATGCCCTGTCTCTCTCTGTCCCAAAAATAAATAAAAAACGTTGAAAAAAAAATTTAAAAAAAAAAAAAAAAAAGCACTTCTATTTTATCAAAATATTTGGGCGATTTACATTATAACTTACTTTGCATATTGAATTGCTTTGAATGTATTTGTGAGATCTCCACCAAATTGGTATGTCCGGGATGTTGCTTCAATCATTGCAGCTTTGGTTTTGAAAGTGTTCAGGTTAAATACAACTCTTGGTATGTTGGCATACTGAATTAACCCCACCTTCAAGAAAGCATAAGTTTATTAAAGGCTTGTCATTAAGTTATAAATAATTTCTAATTAACCAATAGAAATCAAAATCAAAAGTGCATTTGAAGTGGGACGATAGGATTTGATATGCATTTTCAATTTTGTTCTTAGGAATAGCTATTTTTCTTCCAATGGAATGACTTCTTTGTTAGAGGCTGTTAGTTACAGCAGTAGTATTTGTTGATAAGCAAGATCAGGTCCTATCATATATGATTTGGTTCTCAAGAGTAATATGTATAGATTTTTGACTACAATAGTTATAGATTATCTAGTAATGGATTTTTAAGCAGTGCCTTATAATATTTTAATATGGATAATATTAGAATCCAGTTCATAACAGAAAGATTAAAATGATATAAACTTTCTGATCAACAATGTATATATACATGTAAACAATTATAAGCAGTCACAGATGGAAGATAACAGCTCATCAATTAAAAACAGGTGCCAAATAAACAAAGAATTATATTTGAAAATGAAAGAAAAAAAGAGTGAGCTAATCAAAACAGTCAATTTGAATGCATTTATTGTTCTGGATTTCCTCTAATCACAGACTTTAGCATCTTTGGAAGAAAGCTGCTATATGTGCAAGCAGGCAGGAGGTTTTTGGCCTTCAGAGAAAATGCCATTAGAGAGTCTCATCTGAGAAATCTGACAGATGGAACAACTTCTGAACAAGGTTGGGGCACATACCCTAATTCTTTAGATCAAGAAGGCCAAATACTTCTATTAATGTCCTTATTCTCAGCACTGAAATCATCCTCTGTGCATAGGAGTTGGGGGCTTCTAGAATAGGAAGTAGCAACAAGAGGTCAGTATTGTAAAAGGGTCCTTAAGATAGAGGTCAGTACGTAAGGAAGGTGGAAGGGGCAAGGCCTGGATTTCTGAGTTCAATCAGCTACTTTTGCTAGGAAGCAACGAAGTAGGCACTGGGAAGATGTGAAAAATATATTTGTGGAGCCTTCTCTTTAGGACAGGATGTTAAGACTTGAGAGAGAGGACAGGATCAAAAATCACTCTATGAATTTCAAAGTCTAATATGAGAGGAAGATGGTATGACAGTCCCAAAACTCCTGTGTGAGAAAGGGGAATAATGAATAGAAGACTTAAGGAAATGTAGTATATTAGGACTTACAGAAAGGTCAAATTTAGATGGTAAGAAAAAGAGACTGTGTAAATCACCTCTAGAGATGAAGAAAATGCATGGGGGTAGGAAGACAAGAAGAGGAAGGCCATGAATTCCATTCAAGAGACTATTAAATATAGTAAGTCATGTTATGGGGTAAGTCCATTTAGAGATGGATAAAACAAGCAGATACCTAGGAAAACTTCTCTTATAATGGGACTTTTACAGGATGCTATCCAGAAAGAAATGCTATACCTGGTCTTATTCATAGAAGTTTCTGGTAAAAGCCCACAGTGAAACCTCCAAAGATTTGAACATTAATGTCCTCTTATTATTGAAAAGCAACATCAATGGAAAACGTATAATAATATTTTGTAATACTGTACAGGAAAGCAGAAAATCAAATTTCAATATAGCTAACTGTGAAGCATTTAGGGGAAGATGTTCCAACAATTGTTACTAGATGTTGGACACAAGGCATCAGATGACAGGAACAACCCAAGAATATACACTGGGTACTCTGTCAAGTGGCTCTGTTGATATTGGTTCAACCAGAATGACCGTGAAAGGGCAAATCCAATAGGAGAGAAAGAAAGAAGACCCAGAACTTTAACAATAAATGTTATTCAGTTTTCTGGAAGCGTGAAGCTTCTGTTCCTGAGTTTTGGATGCCTATCTCAAGAAGATAGAAAAGCAAATTAAAGACTCCTTAAAACATGGAGAGCTATACAAAATTATTAAAAAGTCTTATTCTGTGTAAAAAAGCAAGGGCTGAGTAAAATATGATAAAAGACTAAAAAATAACAAGATAGGATTATGCTGTTTATAGACTTAAAAATGTTCATTTTTGAGAGGGAGGGAGAGAGAGAGAGAGAGCATGTGGGAGTATGTATGGGGGAGGGGAAGAGAAAGAGGGGACAGAGGAGCTGAAGCAGGTTCTGTGCTGAGAGCCTGATGCAGGGCTCGAACTCATGAACTGTGAGATCATCAGTCTGATGCTTAATGGACTGAGCCACCCAGGTGCCTATTGACTGTCTATTGACTTCTCTACAAAAATCCCAGAAATTCAAGGACAACAAAAGAAATTAATTATTAGTCCAAGTGGCTGTCAAGAAAATACTACATATTGGATTTTAAAATGTATTGATAAATTCGTAAGTTATAGGAGGGAAAAATAAGCAGCTGAAAAAGATGAAAATGCTACATCCTATATCTGATGCCTGTCAGAAATAGAAATCTAAGCTCAAAGACCAACACTGGGCAACGTCATAGACAGAAAAACTCAATGTAGTGCAAATTTCAATTAACTGTCAAGGTTAACATTAAATGCATTTAATGTGGGGATTTGACAAATGCAAATATTAAGATCGCATATCTAAGAATATTTTCTTAGAAATCTGTGGATTAGTGTATGTATTATTCATGTCCATACCTGTGTCTTTGTGGGGCCTATATCCAGGCCTTGTACAAATTTTTCCAAAAAATTCTTTACTGCATCCCAGGGATAAATACTGTTTGACTCATCACATACAACCACAACATCTATGAGGGAAGGGCAGGCTACACAGGAAAAGATGAAAGAAACAGATTTCCATTGTTAATTCACTCTTCACACTTATATGCAAATAGGACAAAGTAAAATGGACTTGAGAGGGGTTGGGTGGTACTTGATAAATCCCGCCTCTGCCCTTCATGTAAGGTATTGCTCGGACCCTCTGCACATTCATCACTTACTCTGAACTGCAGGTGCAAAGCTGGCCAAGAGCTGAAAATTGGGACTGATATCAGAACAAACACCAGTTGCATAATACTGGCTTCCGCATTGCTGTGCCCACAGGGGACCACACGTCTTCAAAGAAATGAGAACAATGACAAAACACACGGAAAATGTTAGTCTTCTACTTCTCCATTTGTAAAACTTAGAGATCATTTCTTTTCTTTCTTTCTTTCTTTCTTTCTTTCTTTCTTTCTTTCTTTCTTTCTTTCTTTCTTTCCCCCCCCACCCCCCCCCCCCCCCGAGATCATTTCTGTGATTTTACAAGATACTAGAAATTGTCAACTCTTGAAACTATCGGGTCAAAAAAGCCTCTGAGAGAAAGTGCCTCAGAAAGAAAGAACAAACAGAAGGGAGGGAGAAGATAGCAGCTGGGCTGGGAGACAGGTGTCAGCGGTGTAGGGAGGAGACCCTCAGGTCACCGAACTAGAGAAAGGAGGTGCTTTCCTTCATCGTTTGTCTCTCAGTTATCTGGACTTCAGGGGTTTTATCTATAAACGAGGATAATCATATCTACTATCATGCAAGGTGTTGTGAAGATTAAATGGTTCTCTAGATGTAAAGCATTTAGAACAGTGTGGGGTAAATAACACATGGCACATAGTTGTTAGCCAGCATCACTACAGTTGTTATTCTTTTTTCCCCCCAAACTTTATTTATTTACTCACTCTGACGGAGAGGGAGCGCAGGGGGGTGGAGTGCAGATAGATAGAGAGAGAGAGAGAGAGAGAGAGAGAGAGGAAGAAGAGAATCCCAAGCAGTCTCCATGCTGTGCTGTTAGTGCAGAGCCCGATGGCGGGGTGGGGGTGGGGGTGGGGACTCAAACCCATGAACTGTGAGATCATGGCCTGAGCCGAAATCAAGAGTTGGATGCTTACCCGACTGAACCCCAGGTTTCCCTACTGTTATCTTGAACAAAGGTTATACTATTCACTTTTACTATTGTATTATATGTATACTACCACTTATTCTATTCAGCGGAAACCATGAACCCACAAGCCCCAGGATCAGGCAGGAACCTAAGAGTGCTCTGGGCTAGTATAGATGCCATGGTAAATGAAGAGTCCAGGTGTCATACACAAGGGCAGGCCACCATGGCTCCTGCCCATTGCCAGCCTTGCCAGATCTTCCAAATTTTCAAGGAGAGTCCAAGAAGACAAATTCTTTGGGAAAATCCACTAAATAAACACAAATGAGGTACATGAACTGCCAGCTTTTAATGATGTTATAAAGTATTTGAGGACTTCTGATCCCCCTATTTCCACTGCCTAAAAGTCATCCAAGCTGGCACTTGTCTCCTTGCCCACATCATACATACTCCAATTCTTAATATCTCCATTAACCCAATCTCAGATCTTTCCTTTTCATCAGCCTTTCAATGCCAAGAACTCCTGATAAAATTGTGATTAAATCACACCAGAAAAACATTACATTAAATCCTGTTAGAACTGCTAGATGTAAAAGGAGAAAAATGGGAAAGGGAAGTCTAGTTAAGATCCTAAAGAGCATCTACAAAGTTTAACATTATGTAAAGCTCTGGTTCAATTATTAAAATTTAACAAAAAAGTATGAACCTGCAAAAAAAAAAAAAAAAAAAAACAATTGGAAGAATAAAAGGGAATTTGTTTGACCCAGTTTAATTGTTGGTTGCTCAAAGGAAAAGCAGCTGTGGTCATAGTTCATGCTCAGTGAATAATCCATAGTTCTTCCTCCTATAACACTACTTCATGATGCCAATTAGTTAAGGGAAAAATCACAGTTGATGCCTTTGATTAGTTTACCAAATAATGAATACCAATTATGTTGATTAGTATAATCAATCCCCATCCCCAAGTTGGTTTTTTAAAATCACCTTGAAAAATAATAACTCAGGAAGTGTTCAAGAATTTTTTTTTTGTTTTAAAAGCAATGGAAAACAGCATTAAGAAGTTGAAATTAGAATATGCCAATTGTTAATGCCAGAACTACATTCCTGCTTTAAGCCCAGAACTTAAGCAGTTTCAAAAAAATGTGATGATTGTCAGCCTTTTCCACATAATTCTTAAGAGTATCTTAAGATTTTGACCTTTTAGGTATGTAAAGGAAGCTTTGGATTTTTTTTTCTTTTTTTTCCCTCTCTCTCCTTCCCTCTCTCTTCCCTCCTTCTCTGCTTGCTACATTGGTTGTTAAATTAATGTCTTAAATTCTCTTGCAATTTTATTTTACTTTATCTGAAGTTACAAATTGAAAATTTAGAAGTACGTCCTGTAATCCCTATATCTCAATATGTTCCTTTTCTTAAATTTATTCAACCTCAAAAGCAAATAAGCAAACAAAAGAGACAAAAACAATCCTATTTTTAAAACTTTAGAATATCATGAACAATGAAGATTCATTGCACTATTTATTTATGCTTTGAATTACACATATTATAAGTAATATCTGAGTTATTGAGTGGTACCAATGTTTGAATACTAATATCTATTAGTAAAAAGAGAATGACATTGTTCAAAATTAATTATATTCTTAGAATAGTTAAGTTATACATCTAGGCTTTTGAGTTAGCATGTCGATGGTATAGACATAACTAATGTAAAGTTAAATTAAGTTTTCTATGGCTATTTTAACAGGGCAATAAATATAACTAGGATCATCTATATGCTGGTGGAAATGTCTAGTAAGATTGGGTTTTTATTTGCCTCAAAAACTTTTTTTTTGGCATGTGATGGTTTTCATTTTTTTATATAGTCAAATTAATCTTTTCAACAATTTCCTATATTATTTCTTCTGTTAGTTCCAAGCTTATAAATTTTCTAAAATTTTCATTTTCTTCTAGTTTTTTACATTAACTCTAATCCACTTGAAAGTATATTTGGATATACAAGTTATTAAACAATTAGTTGTCCCCAAACCACTTGTTAAAGAAGGTATTTCTATTTCACTGACTTGTAATGTTTTCTCACAGCATTCTAGAAACTCAATGAGAATAAACACTAACATGAAATAAGATGAGGGACCAAGACATGACTTAAATGATATCAGATTTGCCAAAGGGTTATAGCAAATGGTTAAAGACAGAAATACTCTTCAGCCTGGAAATGCACTCTCTGAATTAGCAGTACCTATCTTAAAATTCCTATGGGAAGAAGAAACAGGACCTAGAATTATGTTGTTATCAACAAATGCTAAGCACACTTTCCAAGGGCAAAGGATTGGTGTTCTTTTTGCTGCTTTCTTCTAAGACATTCTATGGCAATGGTTTTACTGGGTATCTTAATAAGCCTATATACCAATACATAGGTATGTCATGTTGGATATCCACATGGTATGATTTATGCCAAAGCAAACTAATATTTAAATGTCAAGATTTGATTTGATAGGTAGGATGGCGAGAAGACACTAACTTCACACTTTCTTGAGACAGATGAGAATTTGAAAGGTAAATACTCACAAGAAATCCTCCGGTTCCTACGTTCCTTGTGAGTGTCAAGCCAAGGCTCATGTTGGTTTTCATTTCGGTAACATTGGGAATGCTTGTGGCAGCTTTCAGAGAAAAAGATTTTAAAAAGTGAATAAATCGTTGCCATTTATTTAAAGTTGTTAAAAAAAAATCACACTCATGTTTATATGTAGCATTGAGTTTAGTGTCATATATCCAGGTACTCACGTTATATATTCACATGTAGAGAAATGAAGGACCTTCAGTGATCTGGCAGCTCATACATTTAAATGTGTGAGGCTACAGAATGTAAGATATTGGGTGTGGTATCTGAAAGGGCATGACTTATAGGCATTTAAGTTTAAAATGTTTAAAAACAAAGTGCTAGCCAAACAAAACACATCTGAGGACACTATTTGGTTTCCGATTTGCCAACCCCCACTCTTTTCAAGGTCACAGGGGCTCCATATAATGCTTTATTCTGGATCAGAAAAAAAATATCTCTAAAGTGTTATTTAAAAACAGCATATATATACAGAGAAAGACAGATACCATATGTTTTCACTCTTATGTGGATCCTGAGAAACTTAACAGGAACCCATGGGAGAGGGGAAGGAAAAAAAGAGGTTAGAGTGGAAGAGAGCCAAAGCATACGAGACTCTTAAAAGCTGAGAACAAACTGAGGGCTGATGGGGGGTGGGAGGGAAGGGAGGATGGGTGATGGGTACTGAAGAGGGCATCTTTTGGGATGAGCACTGGGTGTTGTATGGAAACCAATTTGACCATAAATTTCATATATTAAAAAAAATAATAAAATAAAAAAATAAAAATGGCATATAGTGGAATCTGGCCCAAAGCAGTAGTGAGTGAATTTTAAAAGGAAATTCTGAAAGGATGCTCAAATCACTCATCATCAGGGAAATACAAATCAAAACCACAATGAGGTACCACTTCCCGCCTGTCAGAATGGCTAAAATTAACAACACAGGAAACAACAGATGTTGACGAGGATGCGGAGAAAGGCGAACCCGTTTGTATGTTGGTTGTGGTGTAGTCACTCTGGAAAGGAGTATGGAGGTTCCTCAAAAAATTAAAAATACTGGGCACCTGAGTGGCTCAGTCACTTAAGTGTCTGACTTTGCTCAGGTCATGATCTCACGGTTTGTGAGTTTAAGTCCCATATCCAGCTCTACGCTCTCAGCACAGAGCCTGCTTTGGAACCTCTGTCTCCCTCTCTTTCTGCCTCTCTCCCACTCATTCTCTCTCAAAAATAAGTAAACATTAAAATAATTAAAAATAGACCTACCCTATCTACGATTGCCCTACTAGGTATTTATCTAAAGGATACTAAAATGCTGATTCGAAGGGGCACATGCACCCCGATGTTTACAGCAGCACTACCAACAGTAGCCAAATTATGGAAAGAGCCCAAATGTCCAACAACGGATGAATGGGTAAAGAAGATGTAGTATACATATGTGTGTGTGTGTGTGTAAATATATATATACATACATGTATATATATATATATATATATATATATATATATATATATATTGGAATATTACTTGGTGATCAAAAAGAATGAAATTTTGCCATTTGCAACAGGTGGATAGAACTGGAATATATTATGATAAGTGAAATAAGTCAGTCAGAGAAAGGCAAATACCATATGATTTCATTCATATGTAGAATTTAAATAAGAAAATTAACATAGAGGAAGGGAAGGAAAAGTAAGTTAAAAACACAGAGGGAGGCAAACCATAAGAGACTCTTAAATACAGAGAACAAACTGGGGGTTGTTGGAGGAGTGTTGGGTGGGGGAATGGGCCAAATGGGTGATGGGCATTAAGGAAGGCATTTGTTGGGATGAGCACTGGATGTGGTATTTAAGTGATGAATTACTCAATTCTATTCCTGAAACCATTAATACACTATATAGTAACTAACTTGGATTTAGAAAAAAGATTTTAATGTTTATTTAGTTTTGAGAGAGAGAGAGAGAGAGACAGAGTGTGAGCAGGGGAGGGGCACAGAGAGAGAAGGAAGCACAGAATCTAAAGCAGGCTCCAGGTTCTGAGCTGTCAGCCAAAGACCGATATGGGGCTTGAACTCACGAACTGCAAGATCATGACCTGGGCTGAAGTCAGACACTCAACCGACTGAGTCACCCGGGTGCCCCCACTAACTTGGATTTAAATAAGATAAATAAGGTAAATAAGAAAATAGAAGAAAATGATGAGACTAGCCATGTAAAATAATAATCCCCAACTTCCTCTCTCCCACTCAACTAGGGCATCATCCACTGACTGTATCCATTCTTGAGCTGTGGAACATTGCAATTCTCCTCAACAGTATTATTTAAACATTAAATAATGTTTAAATTTGTTGGCTAATCTCTGCCTAGCCAACATTAACTTTAACTTACCCTCCTTGACCCAGGGCCATTATTTTATTAGCTTTACCTAAAGGTCATTCTTGGAAGTCCTCTTTGTTGTCTCTTTCCTTTGTGTCTTCAAGAAAGGAGCAATCTTTCTAAGACTGATTTTCCCATGGACCAGTGATGTTAATTCCAACTAGTTAATTCTACTCTTGATAAATAGTTACTCCCTTTCATCACCTCCTTCTACTCTCCCTACAAATACGATTATTTGTTTTTATCAGGAAAATCTTCATTTAACCCTGCTCCTCCATCCGTTTTCCCAACTCTCCTTCACTACTCAAATTCTGTAAACAAAGGGCTACTTTTACTTGTAGAACTTGTTCATGCCTCACATGCTCTTAAATTCTTTGTGATCCATTTCTCCCCTCAACACTATTAGATTCATAGTCACGGTAAGAAATTTGCAATATGTGATCTGCTGGAGTGCAGAAAGAAGATAACAGAACTGCTATGTGTATGTTTTTATTCTTTTAAATTTATTTTTTGATTCATTAATTATTTTTCTAGTTTCAGGAGTAGAATTTAGTGTTTCATCACTTGCATATAACACCCAGTGTTTATTCTTTTTGTTTGTTTCAAGTTTTTATTTAAATTCTAGTTAGTTAACATGTGGGGTAATATTGGTTTTAGGAGTAACATTAGTGATTCATCACTTACATATAACACCTAGCGCTCATCCCAACAAGTGTCCTCTTTACTACCCATCACCCATTTAGACATCCCTCACCCACCTCCCTCCATCAACCCTTAGTTTGTCTCTACAGTTAAGAGTTTGTTTCCTGGTTTGTTTCCTCTGTTTCCCCCCACCTCTTCCCCTATGTTCATCTGTTTTGTTTTTTAAATTCCACATATGAGTAAAATCATATGGTATTTGTCTTTCTCTGACTGACTTATTTATCTTAGCATAATACACTCTAGCTCCTTCCACGTCATTGCAAATGGCAAGATATCATTCTCTTTGATGGCTGAGTTACAATAGTAATTGTAATTGTATATATACTACATCTTCATATCCATTCATCAGTGATGAACATTTGGGCTCTTTCCATAACTTGGCTATTGTTGATAATGCTGCTATAAACATCAGGGTGCATATGCCCCTTTGAATCAGTATTTTTGTATCCTTTGGATAAATACCTAGTGGTACAATTTCTGGTCATAGGATAGTTCTATTTTTAACTTTTTGAGGAACCTCCATCCAGTTTTCCAGAATGGTTGCACTAGCTTGCATTCCCACCAATGGTGTAAGAGGGTTCCCCCTTCTCTGCATCCTTGCCAACATCTGTTGTTTCCTATATTATTAATTTTAGCCATTCTGACAGGTATGAGGTGGTATCTCATTGCAGTGCTTATTCTTTTAAATTTATTTTTATTTAGGAAGATAATAAGTCAGTGCATGCATATAATTTTTAAAAAATAAAAAGTATGGGAGGGCCTGTGTGGCTTAGTCAGTTAGGCATCCAACTCTTGGCTTCAGCTCAGGTCATGATCTCACAGTTCATGGGTTTGAGCTCTGCATCGGGCTCCCTGCTGACAGTACAGAGACTGCCTGGGATTCTCTCTCCTCTCTCCCTGCCCCTCCCGAGCTCTCTCGCTGTCTCTCTAAATAAATAAACTTAAAAAAATATATATACATATATATATGAGATGAGTATTCAAATGTTAGAGGTGATATGGTACACTGGGGGTGATATAATAAAATGTTTGAACTATATAATAAAACCTTTGAGCATTCACTCCTAATGTGTACATTTTTATTATTTTTAGAAATAGTATGTAAATGTATGTTTATAATATGTATTATATATGTCTTATATAGATGAATGTTCAAAATGTTTGAAGAGCACTGATCTAGTTCACCCATTATCTCCTTAAATAAGTTAATGATCTGTACTCAGTCTTCATACCCTTCAACTTTGGTAGCATTTGACACCACTGAAGTTCCTTCCACCTCATGTTGATTAAACTCCTATCTTATGCCAGAAATGATGCTAGAAATTAGGTATACAAAGATGTATAAGAAACATGCCCTTGATTCTAAGTCCCAATCACTATTTTTGAATCTCTACTTTCCCTTGATTCCCTAACATAGATTTCCTAATCTATTTTAGTTCTTCAGAACTCTAAAACTCGTCAGTGCTGGGTTTTTTTGGCATGATTAAATTGAGTAATTTTTTCGATGCACCAGGAAATATTGCATGGAAATATGACTTATTTAGCTTTTTAGTCTTGCACCTTTAATAACTTTATGCATTAATAGAAAGCCTCTGAGATATGGATAATTAAAACAGCAATTCCAAACACAAAGGATCCAAAATGATGACTTTTTTTTTCTTTTAGAATGCAATTACTTAGTCAAGACCAGAAACAGAGTATTTCTCCTTACTTCTAAATGCAACCATGGTACTGACAAGTGTATACTTAATAATCTGTTTTGAGGAGGGAGAGAGGTATGGATAAACTTAGATTTCTGTAAGGAATCAGCAAAACAATCTTAAACATTAATGGAAAGTGGTCCACAGTCTAGGGCTAGATGGTCCATGAGGCAGCACATTTCCCATGCATCTTGTTAAATCAGGTCTTCAATCTGTATTGAAAGACTGGATGCAATTGGACCTCATATGACTAAAGATACAAAGGTAAAAAAAAAAAAGCTGTCTCTATTTCTTTAAGACAGAATTATGATTGATTTTGTTATTGTTTTTTAGTTAGGTTTATAACAATGAGATCTTGTTATTTGTAAAAAATCATATTTCTAATTACCACTTACTTTGCAGATTCAGTTTTTCACATGTAGCAGTGGACAGATCAACAGGACATTTATACACGTCTCCCATTCGGTTCTCAGGAAAACCACTCCAAGGTGAACCAACCAGTAACCTAGAAAGAGGAATTTTTTTTCATTAAATATAAAATGTTAGCTATAGTTTCTTAAAGATTAAAACTGACCACTAAACAATGAAAAAACCCACATTTAATTTCAATTTTTAATAAGAAAATAGTATTTGTTCAGCTATAACCAGTTCTTTTTCCTTTCCTCTTAGCTGGTCCAAATTCTTAAATGATTTTAATATTTTTTAAATGATTTTAAATTTTTATTTTTTTTTTAATTTTAGAGAGAGAGAGAGAGTATGAGTGGGGGAGAAGGGCAGATATGGAGAGAGAGAGAGAGAGAGAGAGAGAGAGAAAGAGAGAATCTTAAGCAGGCTCCATGCTAAGCCCTGAGCACAGGGCTCAACCCCACGACCCTGGGATCATGACCTGAGCTGAAACCAAGAGCTGGATGCTCAACTGACTGAGCCACCCAGACACCCCTGCTGATCCTGATTCTTGATGAATATGGGAAATACATTAGAGAAATATAATGCAGGCCACAAATGTGATCTGCATATGTAATTTTAAATTTTCTACTAGCTACATTAATACAATAAAAAGCAAAGGTGAATTAACTTAAATAATATATTTTCTCTAACTTGATATACAATCATTATAAAAATCATTAATGAGATATTTGACATTCTTTTTTCCATACTAAGTCTTTGAAATTCAGTGTTCAGATGTTAATTTACATAGGGAGCAAATGAATTATCTAAGTGGTTTTACTGTTTATTGTCTATATAAGGGGATCCTTAGCAAAAACACAGAGCAAATATACTATGGAGCTCTCCTTCCATGTAACACATCAGTAGCCAGAATGCAGGAAGCAGAGTTTAGAGACTGGTGCTCACATCCTTCTTTGGTTAGTTTTGTTTCCTACAGAGCTTCTCCAACTAGAGACTATTTCCCTGTGGAACCATTCATCTAACATTTCTGGTCACAGAAGAATAGACAGAAAGAGTCCATGCAAACAGTCTGATCTTTAGAATCTGTAGTCGGTTAATTACTCAGCAGCATCCAGTTACTAAGAAAGCACATTTGATTCAATGTTTTTTCCTTGTCAAAGTTGGGAAAGATGAGATGAAACTTAAATTCTTTCATGAGCCTTCTGCATAAATGTTTTAGCATTATTGATTAAATAACATGTGCCTCACACTAAATGCCACAATGAGTACAGAAAGATGAAGGTGTGCTTCTATCTACTAAATCCAGTAAAGCTGTTTAAAATACATGCCAAGGAAAACAATAACAGTACAAATGAACAGAAATATAGAAATAGGCTTCCCTCTGGAACAAACATTAAAATGGTCACAGGATACAAAAATGAATACCAGAGGATGAAGGTGTCAGTCATTATTCTCAGCAGAGGGAAGAGTATGAATACAGAGGAAAGAGGAAAATACAGATTATTTTGAAAGACAGTTAATGATTCACATAGCTAGTGAGAGCCAAGTGTAACTGATTCTGAAGCCCAAGCTCTTAACCCTTAGGTTATTCTCCTTCCTCTTAGCTACACGAAGGCCTGGCATAGGGCCCAGATTGGGAAAGCTATCTGCACAAATGGGTTGGGTTCCAGAATAATCAAGGAATAGAAACTGTAAATGATGGTCAAGCCACACCTACTGTGATGGCGGTGTGGCTGTGTGGCGTATAAGGAGGCTGTGGACAGGAAGGACACCAGCCAAGGTCATCTGGTAAGCACACATCCACACTGTAGGCCCAGGCTGTACTGTTCATAATATAGGTAAGGGCAGAGTATGTTCAAATAGTACTAAATGTGGTAATTCGGGTGACTTGTACTGTGCACATTTTCCATCCATCCTCACCAGCCCAAGAGAAACACACTGAAAAATAAAAGTTAAGTGTTTCTCATCTAACATTTAACCATCCTGTTCTTCAGAGCCTTTGGCAGTAAAGCACCATCAGCCACCTTTTTCTCAATGAGAAAGCTCAAAAGGCTACTTGCTTTCTCCTATTGCCTAAGTGTTCCCCGGAGACCCTCCCCTTCACTTCCTCCTGCCTCATCAAAGAATTCAGGATTTGATAATCTCACCCTCAGGAAGGGTTATGACATCTCCACTACTGTTGTGAGGGCCGTGGTCTCCTACATTAATCAGATGGGAAGAAGAGGGAGAAAGAAGTATCTGTACAACTGTGTGCCTCTTAACAAAAAGGATGTGAAGATACTTGAAATTCTCTCAAAGAATACATAGATCTCTGGCAGTATTATGCCATATTAAACTCTTAACACAAAACAATAGAAAACAGCGGAAAAACAGATCATTCCGGTGACCGGTAAAGAACAAGGGGGTCCTTATCATCTATGACTCATTTTTTAAATATGGTGAACCACATTAGTAAGACGCCGACAGGTCATGCTAGTGACTGCAGAGAATGTTTCATAGAGCATTGCTAACTCCTTGTTGGCAACATTTCCAGTAGACTCTCCTCCTTGCTTTCACCCGGAGGCCTCAGTGAAATTCTGATTCCTGACAATTCATCCTCATAAGGAAAGGCTATGACATCACTAGTGGCTGCTCCAAAGGAATTGTGACATTCTTATATTAATCAGACAGGAAGATGAGGAGGCTGGTATATTTATTTATAAAATCTTATGTAATCCGCTGTAACAGGAAGAAACATGCCAGGAGAGAATGTTACAAATGTGAAGAATAGGATAGGTTAGTGAGTAAATCCTGCTGAAGTATGGCAAAGCTTCTTTGAAGTAATGGACTTAACTTAATCACAACCAGACAAAAGAGCTGCAGGAACAGTCGTGTGTGCTGATTCTGAAAACAAAACAAAATCCCAAGACATAAACTCTTTTCTCCTGCAGTGAAACTGGGAATTCTTCCAAGATGACTTAAAATAACACTTACTGTTCAATTATCTTGTGGGGAAATAGTGATTATGTAGAGTTCCAAAACATAGCCAATTTGCCCACCTCCAGTGGAATTCAAAATACTTTGTTTAGTTAGTAAACAGTATTTATGGTGGTGTAGGTAGTTTTAAACCCACAATCCAGGGGCTGTTATAAATATCTTCCTTTGGTCCGTGAGTCTATAAACTCTCCAAGTGTTCCTTTAATACTAGCGATTTTTCTAGAGATTATTGACAGAGGTGTACTTAAAATAGTAGGGCAAAACAAGTTTTATTGGATGCTACAGATGTTTATTGCGATCCTGCGAGGCTGAAATTTTGCACCACACCAGGGGGTACCATTTCCATATAAATAGTGTGCCCTGGCCTTGTTACATATGCATCCTGTGAGGTTGTACATGGTGGCCAGACCTACTATGTGCCAGGCTCGATTCTAGGCACTAGGGATACATCAGTGAATAAGTCAGTCAAAAGTTACTGGTCTTGTGGAACTTACATTCTAGTGGGAAAAGATAGGCAACTTTAATAAGTAAATAAAACATATCATGATGGTGATCAGTGCTCTGTGGGAAAAATGAGCAGGAGAGTTAGGAGTACAGTAGGATTCTCACACAGAGTCATGACACTGAGGCTTTTCTTTCCAGGAAGCAACTTTATTCGAGCCGGCACTGCTCAGTTGGGTTTGTACCAGAAGAACTGCACCCCGAATGCCACGTGGTGTAGTTTTTTATACATTTTCTATTTCTTTGTCTCCATATATGGCAACACACAAACAGTCTGATTAAGTGGTCTCATGTTACAAAGTTGTGAGGGATGTTGTCACGTACACGTATAGACAGGTTGCCTTGAGGTTTTTTTGTTTTTTGTTTTCTCCTTGGGGAGGGGACCCTCCCACACGGGTGGGGGTGGAAGGTGTTGTAATCTTTATTAGAATGGTCAGGGAGGCCTCACCGAGAAAGTGTCATTTAAGCAAAGACTTGAAGGAGGTAAAGAAGTAAGCCATAAAATTCTGGAGGAAAAATAATCCAGGCTGTGGGAACAGCAAATGCAAAGGCCCTGTGGCTGGACTGCAGTGATAAGGAGGAATGTGGGAGGAGACGTAGTCAGATGGGTCACAGGACCAGATCCCATAAGACTGGTATGAAATTGTAAGAACTTGGCTTTGCCTCTGAGTGACATGAGAAAGCCAGTGGAGAGTTTTCAGCACAGTGGTGATATGATCTGACATATTTTAGAAGGGTTTTGAAGGCTGCTCTTTTGAGAATGATTGCCCTGGGGTAAAGGTGAAGCAAGTGAAGCATTTTGGAAGCAAATGCAAAATTCAGGCGAGAGGAGATGAGGGGCTCCCACAGGGCTCATGAGAAGTGATCTTATTTTAGATGTATTTTGAAGGTAGGGCCAGTAGGATTTCTTGAGGTTAGTTTTTAAACACACACACACACACACACACACACACACACACACACTTTCACCCCCCCCCACACACACACACTCACCCCACACACAAATAATCAAGGATGATTCTGGGTTTCTCTGCTAAGAAACTAAAAGGAACCAATTAGTCATGATTAGATAAGGGGGCTACTATCGGTAGAGCAAGATTTTGAGATAAGGTGAGCTTAAGAGTTCAGTATGAGGTATTTTAAGTTTGAGATGTCTATCAGACATCCAAGGGGGATATTTACTTAGGATTAGAAGCCTATTGTATACAATATATTAATGTCAGAAATTTCAAAGCCTATGAATACACAGTATATAAACATAAATATTATTCCTTACGTGGTTTAGTTTTAAGCCACTGACAACATAAAGGGTCTGGTGAGTTCTATATAGCTAGTTGCTTCCCGCTTGTAATGCAAAAGGAGTTTTATGATGGAAAGGGGAAGACCTCAAATCTCTAGGAAGGAGGAAGACAGGTAAAGAGAGTTCATTTTTAGCTCCTGGCTGGGAAATGCTGTTGTTATAAATTTAATAGTTAAACCCTTTGGCATGTGTTAAAAGGAAATTTTAGTTTCTAAACTTTATTATGCTACTTCAGACTCTGTTGGCTGCCAGATTGCTTCCTTAAATAGTGGGATGGCTAAACCCTCAAGGTCTCTCAGTTCCCTAAGGTGAAGTCCACCAACCTCATTATTGCTAAAACATCTTAAGCCTATTCTGTTTCATAAGAAGCCTAGAAATTAGCTTTTGCACTGGAAACAAATGAGTCAATAAAAGCTGATTCTGTTACATTGACTCATCCAACATGAGGTTTTCCTCAAGTTAAAATCAGAAGCTGATATTTTCAATTTAAAGGCTTGTGATGACATAAATTCCACATTCTTGGAAGGAAAGGAATGGTCTTAAGACCACCATATTTTTATAAATCAAAGCCCATGAGATAGTACCTTTCAAACAAGGTTCTTTGGCAGATGGTTGTTTTATGAATGAGAAAATTTGGAAAAGCAACATTTATGAACTGCTTTACAGTTTATAAAGTACGTTTTATGTACATTGTCTCCTTTGATGCTTGTAAATTCCCAGAGAAGTCAAGTGTTACAACTATTCCTGTTTTCCTATGAAAAACCAAGTCTCAGTGTCTACTTGGCAACAAAGTCTAGAGCTGCACCTGTGTGCTTTCATTCCAAACCCCTGATTCTTTCTATCATAGTAAGTTCTGTTTAGAAGTCTCCCAGAGAAGAGATACTCATTGTCTGCCCATCCTATTGGCTATAAACAAATTAACAAACAGTTCCAACCTGTGCCACTTAGTATTCCCTAAATCCCTTGTCAGATGGGGCTAGACTGATGGAAAAGTTTCAGACAACTGGCCACCAGGAAGGTGCGCATGTGTAAGCCCCATTCACCTTTGTAAATGAACTTTGTTCCAGGAACAGACATTCAGGCATTAACATAGAGGAAAGCTTTAAATTATAAGCCAAGCTAGTGAGGCGTGGAGAATTTTCCCAGATCACTGCAGGTCTCCAGATATTTGAGAGCAGCAGATCCAACCCCTGTGCAAGTCACAAAAGATGGGTGTGTATGTGTGTTTGTTTGTAGGTATATGCACAAATTTGTGTCCAGAGTGGGGGAAGGGAGAAGCAAGTCAGAGCAGGGATATTTAAAATGGCTTTTCTACTATAGATTTTTATTTATGATAAGTAACACCAACTATGGAAAAAGTCTAGCCATAAAGATTATTTTAAAATGGAAAAGAAATGAACAATTATGGTGTAACAAATATATGTGGATCAACACCAGGGTGGCCCATGGGGTTCTAAAAGGTACTTGGTTCCCTATTTATTCTGCTCCTAGAGAAGGTCCTTGTTGACAAGAGACATGCCATTTTGCACATCCATATTAGTCGTGTTGAGTGATGGCTTAATTATATGGCAATACCATAATTATTTATAAAAATATTGACAATAAATTTTTAAACTTAAAAGTGTAAGACTATTACAGTCAGACTTCTTATGCCTTTCCAGAAACAAAAATTAGAGTAAGTCACAAGTTAGTGAAAATAGCATGGAATGGAAGAACAAAAAGGAATATATATGTCATGGGTTTAAACTAAAAGCAAACCCTGTGAATAAACAAAGTAAGCATGTTAAATGGCCCTGCCAGGCTAACCTAATGGCAGGAGAATTTTATCTTTGGAAAAAGACATAAAGGATGATATTGGCTAATATTTAAAGGCCACAATGAAAGACAAAGACATGATTATTTTGGAAAAGGGACCAGAATAGCATTCTTGGCCAAGAAGAAGAAGAAATGGACTGAAGCTAATCCAATATGCATGGAAGTTAATTGATGACAGATGAGAAATGGTTGAGAAACAGGCAGTGGAGAGAGGTAGGGAAAAACTTGTTACTAAAAATCTTGATTTTCTTCCTATGTATTTTTACACAGTGCTGAGGAGAGTAACTCACATATGCATAGTGGTTTAGTTTTTGTTTTTGTTTTGTGTTTTACAGTGGACATAATTTATTTTTTTAAACAGTGGACATAGTTTATGTTTTTTAAGGTTTTGTTTTATTTTTTAAAGTTTATTTATTTACTTTGAGAAAGAGAGACAGTGCGAGCGGGGGGGGGGAGGCAGAGAGAGAGGGAGACAGAGAATCCCAAGCAGGCTCTGCACTGTCAGCATGGAGCCAGATGTGGGGCTTGAACTCACAGAACCATGAGATCGTGATCTGTGCCGAAACCAAGAGTCAGACGCTTAGCCAACTGAGCCACTCAGGAGCCCCAAGGTTTTATTTTGATTCCAGTTAGTTAACATACAATGTAATATTAGTTTTAGGTGTACAATATAGTGATTCAACATTTCCATACAATACCTGGTGCTCATTGCAAAAAGTGCACTCCTTCATCACTCTATTTAACCACATCCTCCACCCACCTCCCCTCTGATAACCATCAGTTTGTTCTCTATAGTTAAGACTAGTTTTCTCTCTCTCTTTCCCCCTTTGTTTAGTTTCTTAAATTCCTCAATGGGTAAAATCTTATGGTATTTGCCTTTCTCTGAGTTATTTCACTTAGCACTGCACTCCATCCATGTTGTTATAAATGGCAAGGTTTCATTCTTTCTATGACTACTATTCCATTGTGTTTACATACCACATCTTCTTTACACATTCATCAATAGATGGACACTTGGGCTGCTTCTATATCATGGCTATTGTAAATAATGCTGCAATAAACATAGGGTGCATACATCCCTTTGAATTTGTGTTTTTGTATTATTTGGGTAAATACTCAAAGTAGTGTGATTGCTGGATCATAGGGTAGTTGTATTTTTAACTTTTTGAGGAATCTCTATACTGTTTTCCACAATGGCTGCACCAGTTTTCATTCCCACCAACGGTGCAAGAGAGTTCCCCTTTCTCCACATCCTTGCCAACATCTGTTGTTTCTTGTGTTGTTGATTTTAGCTATTCTGACAGGTTTGAGGTAGTATCTCATTGTAGTTTTGATTTGCATTTCCCTGATGGTAAGTGACGATGAACATCTCATGTGTATGTTGCCATCTGTACGTCTTTGGGGGAACTGTCTGTTCATGTCTTATGTACATTTTTTAGTTGACTTGTTTTTTGGGTGTTGAGTTTTATAAATTCTTTATATATTTTGCAAACAAACCCTTTATGGAATATGTCATTTGCAAATATCTTTCCCCATTCCATAGGTTACCTTTTAGTTTTTTTTTTTTTTATTGTTTCCTTCACTATGCAGAAGCTTTTTATTTTGATAAATCCCAATAGCTTATTTTTGATTTTGTTTCTCTGGCCTCAGGAGACATATCTATAAAGATGTTACTATGGCTGATGCAAGAAGTTACTGTGTGTGTTCTCTTCACACATTCTTATGGCTTCAGGTCTTGAATTTAGGTCTTTAATCCACTTTGAATTTATTTTTGTGTATGGGGTAAGAAAGTTTCTTTCTTTTGCATGCTGCTGTCCAGTTTTCCAAACACCATTTATTGAAGAGACTATCTTTTTCCTGCTTTATTGAAGATTAATTGACCATATAGTTGTGAGTTTATTTCTGGGTTTTCTTTTCTGTTCCATTGATCTACGTGTCTATTTTTATGCCAGTACCATACTGTTTTGATTACTACAGCTTTGTAATATAACTTAAAGTCTGGAATTATGATGCCTCCAGGTTTGCTTTTCTTTTTTAAGATTGTTTTGGCTATTTGAGGTCTTTGTGGTTCCATACAAATTTTAGGATTTTTTGTTCTGTGAAAAATGCTATTGGTATTCTGATAGGTATTGCATTAAATGTGTACATTGCTTTGGGAAGTATAGACATTTTAACAATATCCTTCCAATCCATGAGAATGGAATGCCATACCATTTCGTTGTCATTTTCAACTTATTTTATCATTGTTTTATAATTTTCAGAGTATAGGTCTTTTACCTCTTTGGTTGGTTTATTCCTACAGTGGTTTATTTTTTGAAGTACTTCACTTTTTTTTAAAACTAACATACAGGTTTTATTTCACCAGTGAAGTGCTTTACTTTTATTCTCTCACGAGGTGCTCAAAACATTCTGGTTTGGTAGGGATGGCCCTCTCTTTGTGCTCCAGAGAGGGCATGTGACTTTTTCAAAGTCAGCCAGCTAGTGGTGGGGAAGCTGAGGGTAAAACCCTTGCGCTCTGGCTCCTGACTTATATGGAAAAGCCCTGTGCATGAGAGAATGAAAAGATAGGTGGTAACTGTCATCTCTATTCAGGCAACACATTTTGTAACAGAAATTTTAATTCAAAGTACTAAATGAAGTTCATCTTACTTTATAAAGTTTATTTGACAATTATAATTAAATAATTTTTTATAAATGCTGATTACCTTCTGCCACTCTCCTCCTTTACATACTTACAAAAATATGTATGCTTGGAACATCTTATCTCTGCTTTGCATTACTACCATATGCACATTATTCTTAGCTCTGTATTCTCAGGCAAACTACCTAGCCTTTCTAAGCCCCAGTCCCCTCATTTGTAAATGGAGTAATAATTTTACAAATCTTTCAGAGCGACTGTATTATGTGTCTGGCAAAGAAAGAGTACTCAGTACTTTTCAATACTGTAAATACCAGTAAATACCAAGTACTGTTATTACCAACATCCATACAGCGTAATCTTTGACATCTGTTATAGAATTGAATGTTTCTTTAAAATTTTTTTTTCAACGTTTATTTATTTTTGGGACAGAGAGAGACAGAGCATGAACAGGGGAGGGGCAGAGAGAGGGAAACATAGAATCGGAAACAGGCTCCAGGCTCTGAGCCATCAGCCCAGAGCCTGACGCGGGGCTCGAACTCACGGACCGCGAGATCGTGACCTGGCTGAAGCCGGACGCTTAACCGACTGCGCCACCCAGGCGCCCCTAGAATTGAATGTTTCTTATTACTTATCTGAAATCCTCTTCCATATGTCTTATAGACAAGTATTATCCATGTACTTATAACACACATAGAGCTTTATTAATATTTTTCTTAATTATAATGTTAGAACTATAAGTTCATACATAAATGGACTTTTTTATTGGCCATGGCACATGTTCATTATATTTCTCTTCTTAAGGAACAAGCACGTACTAGTCCTTGCTGACACAAGAGAATACATCTCTCCCACTGGAAATACCCCTTCGTTCCCAGACAGTTCTCGTTACACAAATGGCTGTAGGGTTCTAAGATTTTTGAGTCATAAAATGAGCTCAGACTGTTCATGCGACAGGCCTTCAGATTAGACAAACAGAGACAGTGCATATCACCACAAGCTTCCAGGAAATGATTTTAAACATATCTCAATCCTTTGTATAATTGCTTCTGATAAAAATTGCATCATCCACATTTAAACATCCTGTGTGTATGATGAGGGCCTCAATGTGCCACTGAAGGGACAGCAGACCACAGTTTTACTTCCAGACACAGGGGTGCTCCCTTGCTCTGCTTGGGAGGTAATCTTGCTTGTCAAACGATCCAGCTTTTTTGAGACTGTTCAAAAAGCTCTAGAATTTTCGAAGCCACATGACCACTATTTCTAGAGAAAAAGCCACAGTGTAGTAAAAGTGTAATAAATAAAACTAGAAAAGCATCAAGACCATTTTGTTAAGATCTTGTACATCCCAATGTAAAATATGCCTATAAATTCCTAGGAATATGAGCCATGTGGAAGCTGAGGTTGTATTTGAAAAACAAGGAGTGTGATTTAAGAAAACTCAGACTAGAGCCTTATGTGAGTTGTCAGAAGGAAGGAAAGGGCTGAGAGACAGAGATGGGGCTCAACAATACAGATTGTAAAGAAAGTCAAGGAAAGAGGAGGAGAAACTACCCAAACAGCAGCTTCAGAACAAGCAGTAAGAGAGTAAAGAAAATAAAGGGATGTATGTGTGTATGTGTGTGTGTGTTTTGTGTGTGTGTGTGTGTGTGTTATATAAGTCTAGGAGAAAAAGACTCCCAGATATTAAAGGAATTCACAGTAATCCCACTTTCTGTGCCCAACGTTAACTTGACTAGTATCAGGAGGCAAGTTAATATTTAAACAGTCCTTTCCACATCTGCTACTTCCATAATGTCTGTGCAGTTGTCATAAATTAGGAGTGGAGAAGGGCACTGTGCCAATCGTCAAAACAAATAGGCAATTCTGGATTCCAAGTTTCGTATTATTTTCCTTGAGCCTGAGTGCTGTGAGGGCGCTTGTCCTAACCATGGGCCACTCGGGCACTAGAGTGGGAAACACCACCACATGGATCCTGTGACAGCCCTGCCCCCTGTGACAGGCTGATGAGAGAGAGGCCAGGAGCAAATCTTGCCCTCAAGTGTCTCAGGCTTCGGGAGGAGAAAACGAGCTCTTAATAGTAAGTTAACACTATCAGTGGCACTGAAAGAACACCAACATTATTAACCATACGGGGTTGGACCTTATTACGTCTCTGGCATTACTCATGGCTGCCCGCTCTGCATATCAGTCTTTCTCCATGGCTCTACTCCACACTCCTTAAAGGTAATTCTGATGTTCTCTACTTGGCACTTCACGCAGTGTCCAGCCTGTGGTGGATTAGCAGATCATGTCCACTACTTGGCCTCTTCTGCTTCTCTGCTTCAACAAGGCCGGAACAGTGGAAGGACAGACTGGCATGCCAGGCCAGCTTTTGTTCTCTTTCCTTCCAGCTTTGCACTGCAACGGGGTTTAGCTTCTCAGGTAATACAGGCACTCTCCCTTCTTCTCTTTTTGTGCACTGGGATACGCTCTTACCAGCTGGTTTCAGACAGGCTTGAGGGAAGTAAGGTCTTGATAAGCCTACCGTTACTTATTCCCAAAAAGCTCTACACTGGAGTTAAAAGCACCAGCTGAGCCAATAATAGAGTGGTGCCTTGTTTCCCAATAGCCATTGTCCTGTGTTTATATATATCTCAGGAATGTCATGAGAAGGCCATGGTAGGATTTAGGAATGCTTAGTGTCTTTGGTCTGGACATAACCCTATCAGCACCAGAATCTCACCATAAGTTGCTAATACACTTGTCTTTTAACAATGTTTTGTATGCTCAGAGAGAATCGTGGAGGGAGAAAGGGGGTATGGCTGCTTCTCACTTTCCCAGGACTCTGCCTGCTAGATTCCTGTCAACATTTTTTCCCTGTTGGTCTTGTTCAGCTTCCAACCTGTAGTGGGCCAGTGGTTGAGTTACCTTCCAATCCTTCATAAGCTTATTGTCTCTAATAGCATCTACTGCTGATAGTGTCTCTTTCTCTCAGATTTGTCTTGTCCCAGAAAAACTTTCACTTAAAAAGAACAACCTCAAGCTTGATGGCAGATTGTCCTCAGCAAGGTCATACTTATGAAGCAGAACATCAGAGTCCCCCCGAAGGTCTCGTTCAGTTCAGACCTAAGTCAAATTACTATGGTTCACTTTGTAGAGAACCTAAAGTGAATAATTTGGAAATGGGACTTTCATTCAGTCATTCAGCAAACAATTATTGATCCCCTACTTGGTGCCAAATAGCACTCTGGGTTCTGGACATGCCATTGAACAAAAACAATATGCCTATACTCAGAGACAGGGCAGAAGAGAGACAATGGGAGTATAAACATGTAAAGGTGATTTCAGATAGCAATAACTACTATACAGAAAAGAAATCTGCATGGAAGGTGGGAGAGTGGCTGGGAGGTGAGCTGAAGTGCTCATGTATGTAGTCGTGCTCTGAAAGGTCTCTATAAAGAGGAGACATTTGAGCGGAGACTGAAAAATGAGAACCCACCAGCCAAGTGAAGATCTTGGGAAGACTGATCCTTCCAGGAAAAAAGCATGGGCAGAAGCTTTGAAGCAGTGATGAGCTTAGTGTGTTCAAGGGACAAAGGACAGAATTCATAGGGCTTAAGGGTGAGGGGGTAAAATGTGAGACAGGACAGGCAGCCTGAGACCAGGTCAAGGAAGATCCTTTAAGGAATTTTAATGTCATCTGATTGCAATAGGAAGCCACAGAGGGTTTTAATCTCGGCAGTGACATTATTTGAATCATGTACTTGACAGTTCACAAGGCTTCCCCGAGGGGTGAGAAGGGAAGCAGCAGGTGGGCTGAGAAGCAGTTGCTGCAGTACCCGCAAGGGCTCATGTTGGCTTTGAGAAAGAACTGCAGGGATGATGGGGGAAACCCATGGTCTGTTATCACATGTATTTTGGTTGTGGCATCAGTAGGACTGGTTAATGGATGAGATATGGGATGGTGACAGAAAGAGAGGAGTCAGGATTTTTGGTCTCATCAGCTGGTGCAGACAATCAGATATTTGTTTATGTATGATATGTTAAGCCTGGTATGTCTACTAGGCATTAATGTAGTGATGTTTGTTATGTGTGCCCGCAGCTCAGGGAAGAATCGGGGCTAGATATGTAAAATTGCGGGTCATCAGCAAATTTATCTGCCAGATTCCAAGGTCATACTATACCAACTATAACATCTGTCTAGCCTTTAACCACAGTATATGGTTATCAAAGCATAATAAGATAACTGTTAGAGATGCGCTCTCATATCCCAAATGATAATAATTGCTACTCTTTGGGTTTTCAACCAGACCGTTATTATCCTTTGGGATGACTGACAAACTACAACATACGTTGCTTTCCAAGTCTCCTCATATTAGTTAATGCTTTCGTCCTGACTATTCATCTCCTCCCCTTAAGACCCCCTTAAGACTCATGATTCACTTCCTCCAAGATGTCTTTTGAGACAGTACCCTCTCGAGTGATAATTTCATTTTGTTTCCCTATCACACAAATAGGCATGCTCCAAACGTGAATAATTTGGATTCTAAATGTTTCTTAGAATTCAATTTTTTGAGCATCGAACTTAAGCTCACACAGAAAAAAGATTATTAATTATAGCTCTTATTTGATAAGCCAAAAATAGCCATTCAGTCGTTGAAAAGAACTCTAAAGGATCCAGATGGGAAGATCCAGGGTAAGTCTGAAACCTTCTGCGGCAACAGGAAGATAAGTTTCTAAAGGCAGGACTCTTGTGACCAGTGGACATCAAGACTGGCAAGGGAGGAGCTAAAGTTCTTCTACCTAAAGACAACTTTCAGAATCGTCTAATTTCCCCTGCATTGATGTTCATTATTTTAAAGGGAAACTTAAGGGGCGCCTGGGTGGCGCAGTCGGTTAAGCGTCCGACTTCAGCCAGGTCACGATCTCGCGGTCCGTGAGTTCGAGCCCCGCGTCGGGCTCTGGGCTGATGACTCAGAGCGTGGAGCCTGTTTCTGATTCTGTGTCTCCCTCTCTCTCTGCCCTCCCCCGTTCATGCTCTGTCTCTCTCTGTCCCAAAAATAAATAAACGTTGAAAAAAAAATTTAAAGGGAAACTTAAACCAGCAATGGGGGGGGGGGGGGGCATATATTTCCATATCCTTGAAGGTAGCTGATATAAATGTAACCATGGTTTAAATGTAACGATTACACAGCATTAAAAATTGGGAGCACTTTTAGGCAAAAATGAACAATGCAAATGCACTAGAGAAAGGGGAATATTACGAATTTACTATGGGATAGTTGGGGAAAGTCTTCCATCTCGGTTTTTAAAAAGTACCATTACACCATCTCATTAATTATCAATCCGAAAGTTATCGACTCTCAAGGAAAGATCCTTCATTTAAGGATATTTGAAGATATCCATTAATAACATATTCATGTACCAATTTGAACAAGCAGTTGGAGCCAAACATTAAATTTATTTAGTATTTGTATTGAAACCGTAGAGAGAATATTCTTACCAGTTGCCTTTTGGATTTATAAACTGCTGCACAGCATAGCCAAACTGCTCACTTGAAGGACCGGAAAATATCTTTGCTTCTAGGAGACCAACATTGTATGCCATACAATTTAAAATCCCTATTAAGAAAAATGAAAACATAGTCCATATTTACAATTTGTGAATATAGTTCTGTAATACAATTCTCAAAGACCACTTAAAAAAACCTGTTTTATGTAATAATTGTTTTCCTTATTAGTGTTTACCAAGAACACTATTAGTGTTTACCAGTACTTATTTGGGGTTCTGATACCATGCTAAAAAAATTTTAATGTTTTATTTATTTTTGAGAGACAGAGAAAGAGACAGAGCATGATCAGGGAGGGGCAGAGAGAGAGAGTGGGAGAGCCAGAATCCAAAGCAGGCTCCAGGCTGTCAGCACAGAGCCTGCCGTGGGGCTCGAACTCATGAACTGTGAGATCATGACCTGAGCTGAAGTTGGATGCTTAACTGACTGAGCCACCCAGGTGCCTCCCATGCTAAATACTTTATATACATGATTAAGTACCCCATTCATCCTCATGGCAACCCTAGAATATGATTGTTAATATTATATTTGTTTTGCAGGAATTTCTAAGGTTCCTGAAGAGAAGTGTGTCTCACACGTGGAAAGAAATAAGGGTGAGGGCAGGATTTGAACACAGGGCTGTCTGATTCAACAGCTTGAATTCTTAAACCACATATTACCTCTAGGGACTTTTAAATAACTCTAAGCTGTTCAAAGGGCTGAAGGCTATCTACTTTTTCTCTTGAATCCCCAAGAAGATTTTGACACGGACTTTGTATGAAATGTCTGTTGGAAAAGCACTGCTGATTACCTCAGAGAAGGAGGAAAAATCACAGCCCCTTAAAAATTGTATCATTTTCTTTCATAAGAGATCATTTTTGAGGATGAAAATGTAGAGAATGGTGTCCTATCTCTTTTATTCCAGTGAGAACTGTCAAAAGTGGTTTTGGCTTTTGATGCTTCTTTCTGAATGCCCAAGAAACGATAATCATTTTCAAAAGCAACAAAGACCCTGATAGGATAAAGCCTTGCTAGACTTTTTTTTTGAAAAACATTGTTTGTGATGGAAAGGGAATGAGGGGAAAGAGTACGGTTGATAGCTGTCTGTCCTTCACTCTGAAGATAGAAGGATGTGTGGATATTAACGCTGTCTGTGGGAAGGGGAGTATGCTTCATCCTGTTTGAGATCTGTTTATTTTTGCAGACACCGAAGGCAGAGTGGGCTCTTTAAAACTGACATCCAAGTTCTACTAATATGTGTTTTCATGAAAGAATGTCCCACTTTCTGGACAGCATTGAAAGTACGCAGTATTTCATCAATCTATTGTTACAGCCACTGGAAGGTTGGGGGAAAAGGGCTTGCTATTCCACTGTGCCTGTGCACTCCTGAGAGCAGAGTGCGCCAAAGGAACTATGAGGTCAGTGATAAAGCTTTGGGAACTTAAAGTAATTAACGTGCTTCTCTATGTGCCAAAGCCATTCTACCATCTCTTGTTCATTCAAGAGAGCTCAGCCTATTATTTCTTAAAAAGACAGTCTGCCAGGAAGAGGACAAATAATAATTTTGAAATACTCTGCAGCAAAATCTACACAGCTCTACATTTGCAGATTTTCTCTTTAACATCTATTTCTCATATGCACCACTGCTCCTTTTTATTTTTCAGGAAATACAATGCAAAAGAAAATAACATAGGAAACTAAGGAGGGAGCTGGAATAGACATAGAATACTGGGGTCTTCAATCAACAATCCTGGTGTTTATCTTCACCCTACTGTGCAGAATGTGATAAACACTATTTAAATATGTTACCAATGCTCTAACATACTAGTAGAAGCTTCAGGAAATGACATCAAATGTCTAATGCTGGAAAGACCACATATGACCATAATGACTCCTTTTAATTCATTAGACCTATTTGATTAGACTTCAGCAGATCAGGTAATGACATGAAATCACACTGGAATTCATTTTATCATTTAGCAGCTAAATTTCAATTTATGTATATACACACATATATACATATGTATACCTATATTTGTATATTAAATATACATATATGTACATACATACACACATATATAAAATATTGTTCAAAAACACAGATCATTCCATCTCTCTACTTAAAATACCCGTGTCTTTTATTAACTAATTAATTATTTCTCAAGTATAGTTAACACATGTTATATTAGTTTCAGGTGTACAGTATAATGATTCAACAATTATACACATCACTCATTGCTCATCATGATAAGTATACTTTTAATCTTTTGTATCTAGTTCACCCATCCCCTTGCCCACGTTGCCTACCTCCCATTTGGCAGCCACCAGTTTGTTCTCTGTGTTTAGGAGTCTGTTTTTCTGTTTGTCTCTTTTTCTCTTTGTTTGTTTTGTTATTTCAATTCCACATATGAGGAAAATCATATGGTATTTGTCTTTCTCTGACTGATCTTTTTCACTTAGCATTATACCCTCTGGGTCCCTCCATGTTGTTTCAAATGGCAAGATTTCATTCTTTTTTATGGCTGAATAATATTCCACAGCAATATTTTACACACACACACACACACACACACACACACACACACACACACACACAAACCTTCTTTATCCATTCATCTACTGATGGGCACTTGGATGGCTTCCATATCTTGGCTATTGTAAATAATACTGCAGTAAACATTGGGGTACATATGTCTTTTTAAATTAGTGTTTTTGTATTCTTTGGGTAAACACCAGTAGTGGAGTTATTGGATCATATGGTAACCATATTTTTAAGTTTTTGAGGAACCTCCATACTGTTTTCCACAGTGACTGCACCAAATTACATTCCCACCAACAGTGCATGAGGGTTCCTTCTTCTCTACATCTATGCCAAGACTTGTTTTTACTTGTGTTTTTTTTTTTTAATTTATTTACGCCATTCTAACAGGTGTGAGGTGGTATCTTATTGTGGTTTTGTCTTGTGTTTGATGTTTAGCGATGTTGATAATCTTTTCAGGTGTCTGTTGACCATCTGGATGTCTTCTTTGGAGAAATGTTTGTTCATGTCTCTGCCCATTTTTAATTGGACTTTTTTTTTTTTTGGTGTTGAGTTGTATAAGTTCTTCATATATTTTGGATATTAACCCTTTATTGGATATATCATTTGTAAATATCTTCTCCTATTCAGTGGGCTGTCTTTTTGTTTTGTGGATGGTTTCATTTAGTATGCAGAAGCTTTTTATTTTGATAAAGTCCCAATAGTTTAATTTGCTTTTGTTTCCCTTGCTAGAAGAGATTTATCTATAAATTCTTTGGTGTTGAGTTGTATAAGTTCTTCATATATTTTATATATTAACCCTTTATTGGATATATCTATATCTATAAAATTTATCTATAAAAATGTTTCTACAGCGATGTCAAAGAAATTATTGCTTATGTTTTCTTCTAGGAATTTTATGGCTTCAGGTCTCACATTTAGGTCTTTAATCCATTTTGAGTTTGTTTTTGCGTATGATGTAAGAAAATGATCTAGTTTCATTCTTTTGCATGTTGCTATCCAGTTTTCCCAACACTGGTTGAAGAGACAGTATTTTTCTTATCGTATATTCTTGTTTGTTTTGTTATAGAAATATCCCAATGTCCTATCAGTGCACTGACAATAAAATCCAGTTTTCATACCATGGTTTCAAAGGTCATTCATGATCTGACCTTGTGTAACTGGCTTCACTTTCACCACCCTCTTTGCTCACTATGTTCCAGCCACTCTGGCTTTCCTTCTGTCCTTTGAGCACAAGCAGCTCATTCTGCATTATGGCCTTTGCAGCTGCTTGACCCACTGTCTACAACATTTTCTTCCCAACTCAGCAATCTATGTTGGGAATTTTCTTCCCAGCTCAGCATCTAACCTATTTACTATTTAGGTCTTTGCTCAAACAGGTCTCTGCTCTCTTCATAGAGACTTCCCCTGACTCCTCTGTCTAGCAGCAACATCCTACTCCATCAATACACCACTATCACAGCACTAGTTATCTGAAATTATCTTATGTAGCTGCACTGTTTTGTGTCTGTCTCTGCCTAGTAAGACCTAAACCCCTTGAGAGCTCAGATCTTATTTCTTTTATTCACTCTTTTTTTCTCAGCACCTAGTATAATATTTGTTGAATGAAATGAATTTTTGATTAATATATGCTCTTCAATGATAATTTGGAATATAGAGAAAATTAGGAATAAAGCTCACTCATAGTCACATCTTAATGCAAGTGCAGTGAATTTGGATATATTTCCTTCCAACACTTTTTCTTCTATTATTCCAATTTGTATCATACTATTTTTTTTTAATTTTTTTAACATTTATTTACTTTTGAGAGACAGAGAGAGACAGAGCATGAGCAGGGAGGGGCAAAGAGAGAGGGAGACACAGAATCTGAAGCAGGCTCCAACCTCCAAGCTGTCAGCACAGAGCCCAACGCAGGGCTCGAACTCACAAACCATGAGATCATGACCTGAGCCCAAGTCGGATGCTTAACCGACTGAGCCACCCAGGCGCCCCTGCATCATACTATTTCTTAACGCTTATGTCTTCTTACTTCTTTCAGAATCATTCTGACTCATTTGATGCCTCAAGAAACCTTGTGAAAAAGCAAAAATGTAGCTATTATTACCATTGTACAAATAAGGTTAGATGCCATTCTTCCTCAATGTCACACAATTGGTAGCTGAGCTCAAAGTCTTGGTCTGGCTCGTTTTCTCAGCCTTACTGTCCAGAACTTCCTTCATTAATGGTCTGCTCAATTCCTCACAAAATACGTCATTTTCCATCACCATTCCTTATCCCATTGATCCCAAATCTCTTCTTTCCTGCTAATTCAATTCTCCCTTCAAGTCCATGCCTCTTTTGATAAATCTGGACAATTCCAATTCATTATACTTATTTCTCTTCAAATATATATTTACAACTCACTATCTAGGTCATCATTTCACAACTTAGCCTATGATAATTAGTTTATAGTAAACTTAATGTAAGTATTCTGTCTAATCCAATATCTATTCCTTCTTTGAAGTCCCATTATGTATAGAAACATGTTTCTATGTCTATCCCATAACTTAATTGAATAATATGGAAAATAACAACCATATTTGGTTCATTATATTCCCTTTCCCCACAACCATGCTTATATGTCTATACCCACTAATAAATGGATCATTCAAAACATATTTATCCAGCTCTTTTGCATCAGGCATTTTCTAGGTCCTGAGGATATAACAAAGAACAAAACAGACACTATCCCTGCTGTCATTGAGCTTTATTCTGGTAATATGAGTAAAAAACTAATACATCACAACAGGATGAGTATTACATTTCAGAGAACTATAAAGAACTCTGAACCAAAAGTTGATAAGAGGGTAAATCTAAGCCTGAAGGCTTCACAGAAGAGGTGGCAATTAATCTGGATCTTAAAGGATGAGTTGAAATTTACTACATAGAATGGAAGGCAATGGTCATTCCAGGCACAAGGAATATCCTGCTCAGTGGTATAGAGATGTGAAGGACAAGAGTATGGAATAAAAAATATTGGCGCAGAAAGTCATAGACTGTTTCATTCATTTATACATTTCCAGTTCTACATTAGATGCAGTGAGTTTCAAGGTGACTTGAGCTTCGTCCTGCCAGGGGCATATTATTACCCAAAGTATAAATCTTTCCTCCTGGTCCTTATGTGAATGCCTGTGAATGCAATAATAGTGCAACAAACTCAAAGGATTTATCCAGGGTAACCTTGCTGTGCATTAGTTAGCAGTAATGAAGTCCAAGCATTCCAGTGAATCTCACTAAAATTTGCTGCAAATATAAGTCCTGTATCCCCTGGATGTCTAACCAATCTTCACTATGTCCACAAACGTCTTTGGTTATAACCTGGCTTGTTGCCATTTTAATACCCATAGGCAAACCAGATAGATAAGCACAACTTGATTAATGCAGAATTCTTTTTTCTTTAATTCATTTAAAAAGTTTTTAGAGAACCTTCTGCCTGGATAATTCTCACTCATCTATGAAGTAACTTTGGGGGGGAACCTTAATAATTTAAGAATTAGTTTCACAAATACGAAATTCATCCTCTCACTTTATTTTGGAAACCAATTTTAAATTATAAGATAATTCAAAAGAGAAATATATGTTTAGGGATTAGATATAGTTAACCCAGTTTTGTTCTTAGATTGTAGTGAGGCTCAAATAGGAACAAAATCTTTTGAAAATAAGAGCAGAAATAAATGCATAAAACAAAACAGGTCATTCTATACTCACTAACAAAAATTTGGCAGAGGAAGTTTATTGACTTCCAAAATACTATTGTAAGAGATTAATGACACATATTTATGGTAAAGGATGGCAGAAGGAGGGTCTAATTTGTGTGACCAATGCATAATTTAAGCATATCTCAATATGTTGAAGGGCTGGTGGAGCAGGCTTTTCATGGAAGGGGTTCATTTGCAGAAAGGTCCAGGGTAATATAAAGGAAGAAATTCACGTTAAGAGAATCAAGGCCAAAAGCAAGAGGTAGATTTGGGAAGAGTGGGGCATTTTTAACGAGGGTGATTAGATTGCATTCTGACCCATTCCTGCAGATGTATGCTGGCATTTTAGGGGGGCAATGTCTCTGTTAAATAGTAAACAAAGACACAAGAAAACAAGTGGCTCAGATCATGATGTCATAGTTTTGTGAGGTCAAGCCCCTTGTCAGGCTCTACACTGGCAGGGAGGAGCCTGCTAAGGATTCTCTATCTCCTCTCATTCTGACCCTCCCCGACTTACACTATCTCTGTCTCTCTCAAAATAAATAAGTTAATTAAACAGAAAACATAAAAACTCTTCGAGTTGTAAAATAAATAAGTCATAGAGATGTAATGTACAGCATGGAGAGTACAGTTAATAACACTGTATTGTATAGCTGAAAGTTGCTAAGAAAGTAGATCTTAAAAGTTCTCATCATTAGAAAAACCTTTGTAGTTATATGTGGATGGATGTTAACTAGACTTATCGTGGTGATCATCTCACAGTATCTGCGTATAGAGAATCATTATGTTGTACACCTGAAAGTAATATAATGTAACATGTCAATTACATGTCAATAAAAAATAAAATCCAAATTAATCATCATATATATATATTTATATATATTTTTTAAATTTATTTATTTATTTATTTATTTATTTATTTATTTATTTATTTATTTATATAATCTAGCAGTCACCAAGACATGGGCAATGGTTCCCAGGAAAACTGTGCTTGATAGTCCAGGAGAAACGTTCTCATCTAAATCAGGTGCAGGTGAGACTCCAGGTGTGATCTGTCCTGGGGCAAAATTTCCCTCCATCTGTGGGTCTATGAACCTTGAAAATGAGTTGTCTATTTCTAAAATACAGTGGTATATACACAGAAATAAACTCAAAATGGATGAAAGACCTAAATGTGAGACAGGAAACCATCAAAACCCTAGAGGAGAAAACAGGCAACAACCTCTTTGACCTCAGACGCAGCAACTTCTTGCTTGACATGTCTCCAAAGGCAAGGAAAATAAAGACAAAAATAAACTATTGGGCCCTCATCAAGATAAAAAGCCTCTGCACTGCAAAGGAAACAATCAACAAAACTAAAAGGCAAAAGACAGAATGTGAGAAGATATTTGCAAATGACATATTGGATAAAGGGCTAGTTTCCAAAATCTATAAAGAACTTACCAAACTCAACACCCAAAAAAACAAATAATCCAGTGATGAAATGAGAAGAAGTCATGAATAGACACTTTTCCAAAGAAGAAACTCAGATGGCCAACAGACACATGAAAACATGCTAAACATCACTCATCATCAGGGAAATACAAATCAAAACTGCATTGAGATATCACCTCACATTGGTCAGAGTGGCTAAAATGAACAACTCAGGAAACAACAGATGTTGGTGAGGATGTGAAGAAATGAGAACCCTCTTGCACTGTTGGTGGGAATGTAAACTGGTGCAGCAGCTCTGGAAAACAGTGTGGAGGTTCCTCAAAAAATTAAAAATAGAACTACCCTATGACCCAGCATAATAGCACTACTAGGTCATAATAGCACTACTAGGAATTTATCTAAAGGATACAGGAGTGCTGATTCATACAGGCACATGTACCCCAATGTTTATATCAGTGCTATCAACAATAGCCAAATTATGGAAAGAGCCCAAATGTTCATCAACTGATGAATGGATAAATAAGATGTGGTTTATATATACAATGGAATACTACTTGGCAATGAGAAAGAATGAAGTCCTGCCATTTGCAACAATGTGGATGGAACTGGAGGGTATTATGCTAAGTGAAATAAGTCAGTCAGGGAAAGACAGATATCATATGTTTTCACTCATATGTGGAACTTGAGAAACTTAACAGAAGATCATGGGGGAAGGGAAGGGGGAAAATAGTTTCAAACAGAGAGGGAGGCAAACCAAAAGAGACTCTTAAATACAGAGAACAAACTGAGGGTTGATGGGGGGGGTGCGTGGGGGGGAAGGGAAAATGGGTGATGGGCACTGAGGAGGGCACTTGTTGGGATGAGCACTGGGTATTGTATGTAAGTGACGAATCACAAGACTCTACCCCTGAAACCAAGAGCACACTATATACACTGTATTTTAGCTAACTTGACAATAAATTATATTAAAAAAATAAAATACAGTGGTGTGATAGGTATGTGACAGACATTTCTATTTCAAAAGGGAGACTTTCGAAGGGATGAAGGGTCACAGGTACCAAGAAAGTTTAACATAGCAGGTCATATTCCATTAGGTTCCAAGTCTTGAGAATAATCCTCTGTTGCTCAAGGCACTGTCCTCTGGCCTACAACAGTTCTACTGGTCTCTGCTTCTCTGTCCCCTTCAGTCCAAGGTGGCAGCATTTCTGCTGAAACAACATTCCTAAAAGCTGGTAGGTCTCCTGTGTACATCCTGGGGATCTAGGCCATTATACAAGAGAGCTCTCCACAGATCTTTCCTGGATAATTCCGTCTCTATCCCTGGCCTCTGCTGAGATGGTTGAGAGGATCTGTGAATCACATGCCTAATCTGTACTGCAAAGTTTTCCAACCACACCCTTGGCCTTCTCTTCAGAGCAACACTTTCTTAACAATGAGTCTCCTAATATTAGCTTTTATTTTTGTAATCTGGATAGGCTGAGAGTTTCTTATATCATTAAGTACTGTTCTGTTTTGTTGGGAAGTTTCTTTCTCAATTTATCTCTTTCCTCTTGCATTTTACTACATTCATTAAGGAAAAAGCAGGCTGCACCTTCAACATTTTGCCGGGAAATCTCCTCCACTAAACATTTACGTTCATTGATTGAAATTTCCGCTTTCTACACAACTGGAGGACACAGGTAGCATAAATTTTCTGCCACTATGTAACAAGGATTACCTTCCCTTCAGTTTCTGATAGCGGGCTCCTCATTTCCTTCTGAGAACTTCACCAGAAGTGGTTTCAACACTCATGTTTCTACCAACAGTCTCTGAAAGGCAATCTTCAAAGATCCTCTATCCAAATAAGGTAATATTCATGGATTTTTGGGAACTAGGACATAGTCATACCTTTTGGGACTACCATTCAAATTCATACAATGGGTATGCCAAGAATGTAAGATCCTGACTGCTGTTTACCTGGTCCATTTTTCAGGGTTATGTGTGTAGTGAGCAGCCTTGATAGATTTCCCTCCAGGACAAAGAAAAGGCTTGCTGACTTCTTGCTGTAAAACATACATTCCTCTCTTGTAATGAATGCAACCTAGTGTGTATGCAGGCATCCATTTGGACCCCTTCACATACTCTCCATGAGACTTCATGGGGAAGCGAAAGGGTTGCTGATATAAAATTCTCATGAGCATGCTACTTGTTGTGTGGTAATAAAGTCCTTTGTCTCCAACTCAGGAATCTCGTGTCATCTGTCAGCATCAATGAAACAGTAATAGCCTAATGTATTACCTTCTACATAGGGCAAAATCAAGTTCTAGACCTGACAGAGTGGAGAACAAAAACTCCACAGTCAGGAAGCTGGAGGTTGAATGACAATGAAAATGGATACCACCTGGGAGTTCAGAAAAATCTTGGGAGAGCACTGTATTTTCCTATAAGAGTGGAATAGGGATTTGAATGAGTCTTATCTCAATTTTTAGAAGCAGAGAGATTCTGGCTGACATCTGGGTAATAATTCCCTGCCTCATGGTTTGTGTCTACTTTTTTTTTTTTTTTAAGAAAACAGTGTATGCATGTATTATTTATTTGACAATTACTCTGTATTCATATTAAAGAAATACATGCATCACTTCTATGACCAGAGATAAATCCATTAATATATTATTAAGGCTAACGGGGTGTTATGGATGAATTGCAACCCCCCAAGTTCCTCTATTGAAATCCTAAGTCCTAATGTGATTACATTTAAAAATAGGGCCTCTAAGGAGATAATTAAGATGAAAAGAGGTCATAACGGCGGGACCCTACTCTGACAGGGCTGGTGTCCACATAAGAGGAAGAGTACCAGACAGTTCTCTCTCCATATGCTCACAGAGGTAACGCCGTGTGAGGACAAAACAAGGAGGCAGCAGTCCACAAGTCAGAAAGGAGGTCTCACCACGGACCAACCCTGATGGCCCCTTGATCTTGGATGACCGGAACTGTGAGAAAATATATTTCTGTTGTTAAAGCCACCCAGTCTGTGATAGTTTGTTAATGGCTGGCCCAGCAGAGTAAGAGAGGGAGAAAGATTATATCAGAAAATTTTAATATACTCTTCTGAGTTTGGAAGATAATTCTGTCAGTTCATGTGTGTGCATTTCTAAATACAGGAGAGATATATACTAATTCCACTTATAGCTTTTAAAGTTCATATTTTGTGTGAAAAAAAATCCAAGTTTTTCCCTGACAAAGTAACTGCATCGAGCCTTGGACTGGTGTGGCATGTAGATGGTTTTGAGGCCCTTTCACATTTTTTGATCTTGCAGGCAGTAAACATCTTCAAAAGTCTACTGTAAATTCTTCTTAAATTCATTTATTATGACTTAGTGCTTCCTGACAACTCAATGGATTCTCTTTTTTTTCCGTAAAGAGAGGGAGGGTGAGTTGCCTTCTGGCAGACTCACTATCTCCTAGTGGCCAAGAGGACTGGGAGTACCCACTCCTCTATTCACTTTCTATTTTCACATTTTATTCCTAAATTCCTTCCGTGTGAAAGGAGAAATCCTCATTCTCCCTCTCTCACAGAATAGCATTTTTGCACATTTAGCAAGTCAATGCCTGCTGAATAACTTGCTCAGTAACAAGATACGCCTCACATACCCTGAGGCAATGTATGGAAACAACAGGCATAACTGAAGTGAATATTTCCTCTATTAAATCTCTGTTCACAGGCCACTTCTCTATAAACTTTGGTTCTGGTCTTCCTCTCCAATTCATGCCTACATACACCCTTATTCTAACTCCCTTGACACTCGCCATTTGCATTTCTTACTGTGGTGGACTGCCTTGAAAAGTTACCCCACTGTTCTCCTGTGTGAATTCCTCCTGGAGAGCTGTGTCATCATTCCCTCCCCACCTGTCTGATCTCACCTCCTGCCCTATTCCTTCAGCTCACTCAGCTGGACTCTTCCTTAGACACACTCTGATTTCTAGCCTTTTGCATAGCTCCCTATGCATGGAATATTCTCAGAATTTTCTCAGAAATTGTCATGTTCACTCTCACTGCCTTTGTGTTCGCATCAAACATCAAGCTACCAGAACTGTCTTTCCTCACCACCTGTGGTGGTCAGGTGGCTCCCAGTGATACCCCTCTCCTGTTATTCATGTCTTTGTGTGATCCTCTTCCCTGCGACTTCAAACCTATAGAAGTGAAGGTTCAAAACAGAATCGAATGCCCTAGGATATATCACTTCTGTGATTACGTTACATAAGATTGCAACCTCTGTCTTGCACACAGATGCACTCTCTCTTTATCTTTGATGAAGCAAAGAGGTCCACAGGATAAGGAACTCAGGGCAGCCTCCAGTGAAATCCAGCCAGGAACTGAGGCCCTTAGTCCAGCAACCCAAGAGAAAATTAATTCTGCCAACAATCAGAAGTGGATGCGTCCTCGGGGAAGCATTCAGATCAGGCCCCAGCCCTGGTCCACACCTGAGTGCAGCTTTATGAGATGCCTTGAAGCAGAGGACACCCGTGAAGCCAGGCCCAAATTCCTGACCCACAGAAACTGTAAGATAATAAGTGAACATTATTTAAAGTCATAGCCTGTGTGGTAATTTGTTATATAGTAATAGGTAACTAAAACAGAGCCCCCTGGGGGCGCCTGGGTGGCGCAGTCGGTTAAGCGTCCGACTTCAGCCAGGTCACGATCTCGCGGTCCGTGAGTTCGAGCCCCGCGTCGGGCTCTGGGCTGATGGCTCAGAGCCTGGAGCCTGTTTCCGATGATGTGTCTCCCTCTCTCTCTGCCCCTCGCCCGTTCATGCTCTGTCTCTCTCTGTCCCAAAAATAAATAAACGTTGAAAAAAAAAAAAACAGAGCCCCCTGTAAAATAATACATGCCCGTTTTCCACCCCTGCCCAACCTTCTCCATCTCCCTTACTCTGCTGTATTTTTAATAATGCATAACTACTTCACATGTTGGAAATCTATCTTTTTTATAGAGATCAATGAAGACCAGTTGTGTTAATAGATACGAATTCTGGACTGGTTCAAAGCAAGAGGCTTGAATGCAGGCTACTGAGAAGATATACAGATAGATGGATTACAAGGTAGATTAGTAAGTACGTATACATATAGGTACACACATGAAGAGACAAATACACACATTTTTTTACTAGCATTTTAGAGAACACTTAACTTTGGTTTTTATCTAGCTAGAGGAGAACCCTAAAAAGAAGATGGACTATTTTGGGGGGTGACGGGATAGCAGAAGTCGGCCAGTGCTAGAAGTACAAGGATTTTTTTTTTTTTTTGAACTGAAAAATCCACATACTGGGGAAGACCAACAGTATTATCATAGTGCCTAAGTGCACAGGGTTTGAATAGCTTGGTGACCTTGGGCACGTTCCACATCCCAAATAAGCCACCACTTCTTCACCTGTGAAGAAAATATAATACAGAAATCTACCTCATCATGACCAGACGATGCATATAAAACTCTCCACCCAGTGCCTAGCAAGTGATGAGCCCTTAGGAAAGACAGCTATTTTTGCTTGCTTTGTTTTGTTTACTATTAGTGTCTATATGTTACTGAGGATAGTATACTTTTTGAAGAATTTAAAAAAGCCCTACCAATCTGTAATCCCACCTTTACCTCTACCATGAAAAAATACCTTAAGTGAATTGCCATTTAAGTTTCTGAGAACTGCTGTATAATGGGTGGGAGGATGTCACATTGTTGTATTTTGCTGAGGCATACTCAAAGTATACCACGAAAGCCAAGAAAATATTATCAGTCAGTGGATCCTCCAGGAAGCCACAGAAGCAGGAAGTGGGTTTACTCAGATCCCGACTTTAAACTTTGAAAACAGACTTTAAACTTTAAAGTGGAGCTAATCATTATTTAGAATATGCATGACAAAATAAAAAATGGTCATCGGTCACATTAGATCATTTGAACACACACACACAATCACGGGAACTCATTTTCAATAGCTTTGTCTTCAGGCTAAAAGGACAAAAAAATGCAGAAATAATGTAGCCCTCTCCTGCCCCTATAAAAAGCCCAAAGCAAGTAAACATAGAAATGATAGGCCCTCTAGAAATGACCATATATTGTATACAGATTAAAGCTCTATTATAACTATAGTGCTTTAGAAAAAAAAAAAAAAAAAAAAGGTAGTGCAAAATCCAAAAGGATAAAGTGACCCTCACAACTGCTTTTGGATTAAAGCAGCACAACACTTTCCTGCTTTCATTAAGAAAGAAAAATGTAATTTTTTCTTTAAAAGACTTTGTTTTCAGTGTAGGGGCATCAGGGTGGCTCAGTCAGTTAAGCTTTCGACTTTGGCTCAGGTCATGATCTCAAGGGTTGGGGGTTGGAGCCCTGCGTTGGGCTCTGTGCTTGCGGACAGCTTGGAGCCTGGAGCTGCTTCAGATTCTGTGTCTCCCTCTCTCTCTGCCCCTGGCCCACTCGTGCTCTGTCTCACTATCTCACTTACAAATAAATAAAACATTGAAAAAAATTGGAAGGCTTTGTTTTGAATGTTAAGTATTACAATTCAGTAAGGATCTAGGTGCTACCCTTTTCCTCCACAGGTGATGTTAGAAATGGAAAAGCAGAGCTGCCTTGAATCCTCCAAGTTCCCCAGGGTCGGACGCTGCTGCCATAGGACAGGCACTATGTCCCTTAAACGGGTCTCTTCAATCAATGAATGATGATCAAAATAGTGAATACTAAATATATGGATTTTTTTTAAAAAAAATAGCCTTATATATGCTTTTCCAGTTTGCAAAATACTTTTCTATTCATAATCTTATTTGATCCTCCCATTGACCCAGAAAGGTAAGGAATAATTTGCCTATGATGCGCGAAGTCACTCGGAACAATGGCGTTTGGTTTTCTCTTCAGGGCTGGAGTTCTTTCCCTGATGCCATGAATGTAAATGTGCTTAATCCTGGCATGCTTTGTTGTATTGCACTTTATTGAGCTTCACGGATGTTGCGTGGTTTGTTTTGTTTTTGTTTTGTTTTTTGTTGTTGTTTTTACAAATTGAAGGAGTGTGGCAACCATGTGTCAAACAAGTCTATTGGCTGCATTTTTCCAACAGCATTGGCTCAACTTCATGTCTCTGTGACATATTTTGGTAATTCTTGCAATATTTCAAACTTTTTCATTATCATTATTATATTTGTTATGGTGATCTGTGATCAGTCATTATGACTTGCTGAAAGCTCAGGTGATGATTAGCACTTTTTAGCAATAAAGTATTTTTAAGTTAAGGTAAGGACTTTTTTGGACATAATGCTATCATATACTTAATAGACTACAGTATAGTATAAACATAGCTCCTGCATACACTGGGAAGCCAAAAATTTACTTAACTCACTTTTTGCCATATTTGTTTTATTGTGGTGGTCTAGAACCGAAGCCCCATTATCTCTTATGTATACCTGTTCATGTTTGTTTAGTGTAGTGGCTCTCAACTGGGAGAATTTTGTCCCTTGGGGGAATTTTGTAATTTTTGGACATATTTTTGGTTGTCCCGCTTGGGGTGGTGGTGGCTACTAGTGTCTAGTGGGTGAAGGCCAGTGATGCCACTCAACATCCTATAGTGCACAGGACAGCCCCTCCACCCACCCCCAGCACATCCCCCTGTCCTGGAAGAATTATCTGGCCCCAATGTCAATAATGCCCATGTTGAACAGTTCTGATAAAAACGATGAACTATCTCGTAAGCACTATTAAGTTGATTAAGTTGTGGTGGTTTTAAAATCTGTCTGGGCATTACTTGACACTCTTCTCATCAAGAAAATAAGTCTCCTCCCTCCGAATCTAGGTGAGACTTTGTGACTGCTTTGATGAACAGAGGCAATTGCATGATTTCTGAATCTAGGTTAGAAAAGACCATGCAGTTTCTACCAGTATATTGGGAGGGACACATGCCTTTGGATCCCTGAGTCATCCTATAAAAAGTCAGGCTATCAGAGAATGCCAGGATGGCAAGACCACTTGCCTACCCTCTAAGAGAAAGAGCTGCCTACCCTCTGAAAGTCACCACATGAAAAACCTCAAGCCAGAACTATCCAGCCAAGCTATTCCCAAAATCCTACTCAAGAAACTATGAGAGATAACAAATGATAGTTGTCATTTTAAGCCACTAAGTTTTAGGATGATAGATTACATGATAATAGCTAACCAGAACAATCTCCAAATTCGGTCACTCGAAGTCAAGTGCTCTGGCAAACAGAATGTCTTCTCTCTTAGGGAATGTGCTTCCCCTAAAGGGTTCTGTCCCATGGAAGAACAGAAGTCTTAACCAGAGGACTGCCACTCCTCAAGTGAAATGGATTTTAATCAGCCTGTGGGAAATAGGTGACCAAGGGTGGGGGGCGGGGTTTGTCAAAGAGATTTTCAGAAGAAATTCTGAAGAGCCTTTTGAAATGATGGATAGCACACTGCAGGCTGGAGTCCTGGGCATTATTCATTTTAAAAACTGATTATTATAAAGCTGAGGCATTGATTAGATGATCTTTTGATGTTCTTCTAGGCCTAACTTCTAGAATAGTCTAACCTACACATATTTTTCAAAAGATAGGTATATTTAAAGAGTAGCTTCAAAGGTGCACCCTGACAAATATAAAGAATGAGAGTTAAAATAAAAAGGAAGCGTCACTTTAAATCCACCAAGCTGACAAAAAGTTAAAAAAAACACTACAAAAAGTAAAATAAAATCCTAATGTTGGTGAAGTTTGTAAATTCACACATTATTGATGCCTACACTGTTCAATATGCAACAAAAGCTAAAAAATAGCCATAACATTTGACCCAGTAATGCCTCCGCTGGAAATTGTCCAAAAGGAAAAAGGAAAGAAAAAGCTTCTTGTACAATGATATTTATAGCCACATTATTTACAGGAGGGGAAAAATCCCACAGGAAACAACCTAAATATCCAAAAATGAAACAATAGTCATGATATGGCAGGATGCATTATTGCAAAGTTGTAAATATGAAGCCCATATAGAAAAGTATATGTAAAAGATATCAAGTGACCAAAAAAGTAAATTGTTCATTTCATATAGATGGTAGGTATATCTATAAAAATTACTTTCACACTTATAAATATCAAAAGAAAGAATATAAATATATTTCTGTTAAGATGAATATTTTAGTACAGGTCACTTTCCTGGAAGACTATTAAAACATTCTGCTTTAATTACCCAAATTTAGTATTTTAATGGACACATGTACCTCAAAGTTATCTGAATTCTGGTTTTATGTTTATTTTTATATATTTTTTTACCAATCATTTTTTTTTGGGCACTTACTATATGCCAGGTCCTGGGAATACAATGATGAACAGAACTGAAGGTGATTTTAAAGAATGTATTCAGTGGGAGAGAGAGTCAAGCTGAAGCTAAATTATGGTGCTGCTTTATGAGAACAGAATAGGCGAATGGGAAAGTGCTTGGGGGAAAAAAGACGTCAGTGATGTCCTAATACTTTTATTCATCTTGTTACTTTTCAAATACAGCTAGCCTGGTTGGACATTTCAAGACAAAGAAGAGATATTTTAGGAGAACTAGGAAATTTTCATCTTGGCCTTCATTCAGAAAATGCGCCTTTAATTCACGCTACAGTGACTGCCCTACATGTCTCATGCAGTCATCACTCATTCGACAAAATTCAACTTGGCACAAGTGAAAAAGACATGGCCCCTGTCTTCTCAGGGTCTGCAGTCTATGTGGGTTAGAGCTGTGTAAGCAGGCTTTTGAGATAGAAAGTGACAACTGCTATGCATGTGAGGAGGATACCCAAATTGGACTGGGGTTAGGAAGGTTTCCTGGGGTGCATGAGCCTTGATGAAATTGACACATAAATGATGTGCAGAATAGGGGTTGGGGCATAAAGAGTATTTCAAAAAGAGAGAACATGGACAAAGGTAAGAAAGAGACCATGGGGCTGTACTGTTAAAAAGGTTAAGGTCATATCTCACTTAGACCATAACAAAAAAGTAGTAATAAAATGGTGTCCTATAATTTGGGGGCAAAAATTAAATACTTTGATAATAAAAGGGTTTCTTCCTCTTTAAAAATGTTTTTATTTATTTTTGAGAGAGAGAGCAGGGGAGGGGTAGCGAGAGAGGGAGACAGAGGATCCGAAGCAGGCTCTGTGCTAAGAGTGGACAGCTCCATGTCAGGCTCAAACTCACGAACCATAAAATCACGACCTGAGCTGAAGTCAGACACTTAACTGACTGAGCTACCCTGGTGCCCCTAAAAGGGTTTCTTAATTACTATGGACTATGGTCTGAATGTTTGTGTCCTCTCCCCACCCCCACCAACTTCCTATGTTGAAATCCTAACCCCCAGAGATTATGGTATGAGGGAGTGGGGTCTTTAGAGGTGCAAAGGCTTCACCCTCATGAATGGGATTGGTGCCTTATAAAAGAGGCTCCAGAGACACTCCAGCCCCTTCCACCAGCCAAGGAAGAGGGCTTTCACCAGAATGTGACCACGCTGAACTCCCAGTGTCTGGAACAGTGAGCAAAAAATTTCTGTTTATAAGCTGCCCAGTCTGTGGTATTTTGTTATAGCAGCCCAAATGGACTAAGACATTGACATAAATTATTTATTTAATCACCTTTCAATTTTTCATTAAGGCTTTTTTTTTTAATTCAGGCTATTTATTACATTTTTATACTAAAAAGAAAACAAATATCACATAAAAGTATCTCCATTTCCAAGGCTAAGTTATTCTTTTTTTTCCCCTCAACAATGTTAACAACTACATAGAAAAATTAAGTCAATTGCTGTAAAATATCTATTTATACACTAGCATTTGGAATATGGCTTAGGCAAGGTTATAAAATCCAAAATATTCAGTGTCCAGATTCTAACAAACATCCACAAAGCTATTTGGTGAAAGGACCTGAAGGTAACTGGTAAACAGTTTGGAATAGAGTTATCTGACTGAGCTGACCAGAAGCCAGATTGAGTTCAGTCTGCATTTCCACACGGTATCCATGGGAATGAGATCAGGCGTGCACAAAGACAAACAAAGGCCACCTTCAAATGAATGGGAGAGAATGACAACTGCCAATGTTCAAGGCACCCATGGGCGCAAGAGCTTTGCTCATGCTTTTCAAAACACAATGAAATAATCTCTTACACTGACAATACAGTGTCCATCACTCCTTTATTTCCATGGCTCTGTTTAAACATTAGCCTCATTTTTTATACAGAAAGCCTTTCAATGATCAGGAGTTATGTATGGCTTCTGTAGTAAAAACTGTCCCTAGTCACTTTAAACTACTAAAAGGAAGAACTACAGTTACCCTTTCAGAACACAGAATAATAATGCGGGAATCTTCACTCACAAGATCGCACAGTTGCCATGAGCTGTTTGGACAACAGAACAGACAACTCTTTCAAAGGAAGAACAATATATTTGAAAATTATGAACAGTCCCAATATTCTATGGACCTGGAAACATTAGAAAAATATGCAGTTCAAGTTTATACTGGTTGGTAAATGTAATTTATGTGTACAAGAATCAGCAGGCACAGACTGGAAAAAATACTTGAATACTAGCTCTTTGGATTAATCACAACTTCAACAAAATTAAGAATTGACATTAATTTATTTTCTAATTTATATAATTAAATGAAAATGTTTTAAAACACTGTGAAAACACCATTGAGTTACACAGAATAAAAGCATTCAATAATTTACTAACAGAACCTTTCAAACCCAACTCTAATTCTCTGGGTTATATGGGACTATGATTTCAAAAAGATGACTTTGAGAATCTTTATTATACTGGATAGAAATAAAGAACTAAAAGCTTAACTGGAGAGGGGCGCCTGGGTGGCGCAGTCGGTTAAGCGTCCGACTTCAGCCAGGTCACGATCTCACGCTCCGTGAGTTCGAGCCCCGCGTCGGGCTCTGGGCTGATGGCTCAGAGCCTGGAGCCTGTTTCCGATTCTGTGTCTCCCTCTCTCTCTGCCCCTCGCCCGTTCATGCTCTGTCTCTCTCTGTCCCAAAAATAAATAAACGTTGAAAAAAAAAAAAAGCTTAACTGGAGAAACATACCTGTAGCTCTAAAAAAAAAAAAAAAAAACCTCTGTGTGTTTTTAGGAAATCTGACTAAAGCACGGTTATTAATTCTGCGACCAGAATTGGAATATTGTTATATATTATGTACTCTAAAATCCATGCGAAGTTTATTAATCACAGCTACATTAGTGCAGTAAGTACGTTCTAAAACAAAAATAAATACAAGGGCTCCTTCATCAATCCAAGTGGCCACGCTGGAGGGCGGGGGGTGCCTATTCCCACAACTTGGCGGTCTCCCTCTGCACCCCTCACAGCCGTCAATTTCAGCTTGGTCTCATCAGCCCATATCCTCTCCATGTCATATGCCAGAACCTACTCTGCCTTCCCTATATGGTCATCTGTGGCTCCCAAGCTGTTGCCAGAGCTGTTGCTGTTGTGGCCATCCCATTCCACCCCCCTTCTCTGAGACCCCTTTGCCATGAATATCAGTGCTCCTCCTCTCCCCCAGTCTCTCCTGTGTTAGGGATTCTTGCCACATACAGATGCCTCAATGCAGTTCTCAAAAAGCACAAGTGGACCATGCAATGCCATAAGCAATAGAAGTAAAACAAAAAACAAACACAAACACAAAACACCTCATTATAATAATTGTTATGAAGTCTCTCCCCTCCTGGCCCTCAGCCATTCCCTCTTCTCTTTTACTATCTAACTTCCTGACACTGTCTGCATTTCCTCATGGTCTACTTACTCCTCAGCCTACCCCACTCTGGCTTCTGCTTTTTCATGCCATGGAAACTGTCCTCATCAAGGCTGTCCAACATGCTTGACTTCTGTGAATATGATCCTACTGACCAACTCTTCCCTCTCAAAATATTTGTGTGGTGCCCCACTTAACTGTAGTATTCTTTCTACTTACTGCTTCCACTGCTGTTTTCTCTCTCTGGCATCTCCTCTTCCTCACCTGACCCTCTCAGGTAGTCCCTTGGGTTGTGGACAATTCTGTCTTCTGGTCTCTGCCTGACTCATCAATGCTGTGTCTTCAGTGACTCTCTAGATGCCCCTGACTCCTAAATCTCTAGCCCCTGTTGTCCTCTCTCCTGCTTCTAACACTGGTCTATCTATAACTATCTACCTACTAGACATGTGCTCCTGAATGTGTCTAACAACGTGTCACAGTGAACTGATTATCTTTCTTGTCTAAGTTACCTTCTTTCCTTGCCTCCCTGTCTCAGTCAGTAGCACCTCACTGAGTTGTCCACACCCAAAACCTAGGCCTCCGTCTTATCTTCTCCTTCACTTGTTGCTATTGTATAAATCAACCACAAATCCTGTCCATTCTCCCTTGCTACCTTTCAAATGCATCCCCTGTGATCCTTCCCTACTGCTACTGAGTTTTAGCACCATCATCTCCCAATAAAACTAAGACCAGAACTATTTCTTTCCTAAGAAAGGTAGTACCTTCAGTCTGGCCTCCTTTCAATCCACCATCCACCCTGCCACTGGAGTGATCTACTCAAGAAACCATCCGATCATATCACTCCCCTGCTTAAGGCCCTTCAAAACCTTCCCATTGTCCTCAAAACTCCATGCTCCCGACTTCCATTTACAAGGTCATTTATGGTCGGGTGCCTGTTAACCTCTCAGCTTTCACCCTCTGTGAATACCTTGAACAGTATGTTGTGGACATAATGGCTTTCTCCTTTCGTATTCCAGTATCTAAAACATCTGACCCAGGAACTTGGAGACTTGGGTCCTATCCCTGGTTATGTTACTCTATTATTATCACTGACAGCCATTTTAAAAGGGGAGAACTGGACTCTGACCTTTGCAGTCCTTCACAGCAGATCCAAATAGTGAAGATTCTTTCCTGTCCTCGTGAAGACTTGTGGGGAGGTTTGCTACTTATATGCATCACAGTGACATTTCTCCATCCTCTGAACTCAACATTAAGTTCTGTACCACTCATTTAGCAATGAATTATATGTGACCAAATGGCAAATGTTACGCTATAGAAACTTATGGTACATATGTATAAGCATAAACTACAAAACAACGTAACAAAAACAACATAACCACATTTTAAATTACATAGACTTTTTTTTTTTAGGCACAAACAGGTAAATGACTCTAAATTTCAGTAATTCAGAAACTCAAAGACAATATCAAGGACTTGCTTTCTGTCTCTCCACAGGGCTAGTGTATCGGCTTTATCCTCAAGCTAGCTGACATTATGGTTGTAGGACAGTTAGTTATAGCTGTTGCAAGCTTCACGTGACCTGGCAATACATTTCTTAACCAGTGTCTCTCTTAAGAATGAAAAATTCTTTCCCAAAAGTCCCCAAGCAGATTTCCTTCCACATGTCATCGTAATTACATGCCCATGTCTAAATCAGACATTGGAGAGAGGTATGAGATGACCAGGAATGGCTCAGGGCAACCACCCTTCAAGGTCCCCTTGACCTCCTAGCTGTGCAGAGGAGGAGGTGAGCCAATAATTGGACTTCTGTCAGAAAGGAGGATGGAAGGGTCTGAAGTTGGTTAGGTACCTTCCAGGGACTGAGACAATGTCCTTCCCTCATGGTTGGACTTGTTTCCAAATAGCCTGTAAACTCTTTGGACCATGTTTCAAGTTTCCTATAGTTGGGCCTAGCAGGTTTCCTTGCATAAAAGTTGCTGCATAAAAATATGTTCAAATACTACTTTTCTGGAATTCACTGTGGCCAGATCAACAAAGCACCTACAGGTCATCTGAAGGGGCATCACAGGAATCACCTTCATATACAGAATCTATTGTTGTCTCAGGATTTGAGGTATTAAGTTTTTTCTCTTTAGAGAGACATTCTTCTACATGTTCTTCTAGGTAAATAATCAGTCACCATAACAAATGAAAAAAAAAACAAAACACAAAAACCATCCTACCTCAGTAACTCCCCAAGCTGAGCAAGGCTAATAGTCCAGATTAAAACTTTTGACTCTAATGGTAACATTCTTTTTTTTTTTTTCAACGTTTTTTTTTTTTTTAATTTATTTTTGGGACAGAGAGAGACAGAGCATGAACGGGGGAGGGGCAGAGAGAGAGGGAGACACAGAATCGGAAACAGGCTCCAGGCCCTGAGCCATCAGCCCAGAGCCTGATGCGGGGCTCGAACTCACGGACCGCGAGATCATGACCTGGCTGAAGTCGGACGCTTAACCGACTGCGTCACCCAGGCACCTCTCTAATGGTAACATTCTTATGACATCAGGATGATATTTTTGGTCCCAAATATTCTTCCCATTCTTCCTGAACTTCTTTATTTGACATATTGACTTGGATTTGTGTCTTTATTTTTATGAATGTCTAAAATTCCATTATTAGAAGCTCATCTCTTTACATTAACAGGCTTCTGCCTTTTAATAGGCCCAAGGCTGTTAACACATTAAGACAGGAACAGACATCACCTACTTTAGAGGGAATTCATTCGAGCTGATGCATTCACTGATTCTTGGTGTTGAAATGTACCTATCTTGGTGTTCATCTCACAACAACGTGATATAGGCAATACTGGAATTTTAATTTCTCAGGAAAGAGGAGGTACAGTGCTAACATTTAAGCAATTGCTTCCAAATCTGTCTATATATCAGAAATGTGTGAATAATTGTCTTTAAATTCTGATCCTGAGCCCCAAAGCATGAATTTAAATCAAACAGTGGCTTGTGAACCAGGACTTCTGAGAGCAAAGCTTAGTTGGGGTTGGGCAGGTATGGCTGGAGAGCTATGGGGTGGGAGGTTACTTTATCAGAGGGTGGTTTAAGGCTGTGAAGGTGCTGAGCATAAGGGGGAAGAGGTGGTTTAGGGTTGGTTCCAGAAATTAGAGGTTACCTCAGACTCCTCTTTTCGTTATAAAATAAAAACTTCCCTACTTTATAATTTTGCTTGGCTTTGTCTCTTCTAACATAGGACAGTGGTAAATTACAAAGGGAGAAGGGGAGAAGGGAAAAAGCATGAAGGCAGTGAAGGCAAAGGGAACAGTCTGGAAAATAGCACTAAATATGGTCTGATCAAGTGCAGTCAGAACACAGAAGGATGTGTACAGGTGTATGTATGTGGCTTTGGGGTGCGTGTATCATGTATGGGCCTACGTGCAGTACACGTACCCGTGTTTGAGTCTGTGCAGGAGGAGTGTAGCAGAGAAAAGCCTGAATCTGGACTTCACCCTTCGTGAGATGGGGAGCCACCAAAAGTTTGAAGCAAGGGGTTGACTGGATACAGATGAGTGTTTAGAAAGATAACACTAGTGACAATGAGAAGAATGGACCAGAAGGATGAGAGCAAAAAACAGAAAAAACACTTTATAGTTGTCTAGACACAAAGAAAGCAAGGGTGGTGGCGGAAGTTATAGGAGGTGGGGAGGAAGGACAGAACTTGGAGATGGGCTGTCAGCCTGAAACACGGGAAAAGATCCCCGGGTTTAGCGTTTGCTAAACGATACAGCAGAGATGATACAGCAGAGAATTCTGGAGGGCAGGTGTTGACTTCAGTTGAGGATGCATTGAGGACATGCTTACGGGACGTCTAGGTGGAGATATTTGGTAGCAGATGGAAATCTCGATCTGGAACCAGGAGAAGAGTCTGGCTGGAGATCCTGACTTGAGTGGGGGAACTAGCCCAGAGAGAACAGGTGGAATGAAGACAAGGACCCAGGATGGAACTCTAAACACCAAGGACTGGGCTACACAGAGGAGCCTGTGAAAGAGAGTGAGGAAGAACCACCCGGAAAATAGGAAAATAGCGAGACTAGAAGACAGAGGTGGAGGGTGTCTCAAGGGTGTCTCAGGAGGACAGAGCTGCCAAAATACATATTAAAGGAAGGATTTACTGATTCTGAGAGAAATTAGAGTATTTACAGCTTGAAGGGAATTAGAGAAAGGATTTGAAGGTACTCATTAAAGAGGCAGTGACTCCGGGGCAGGGCGCCAGACACAGGGAGAAAAGATGAGGATTATCCATGGCCTGGCAGCACACGAGGATGTAAGTGCCATCGTGCATTTTAAAATTACTTTTTCTTTTCCTCTGTGGACCTATTATTTAGACTATGAATTATCTGGGCCCCTTACGGTCTTTCTTTTCCATCCTTTGCCTGCTGGTTACCATTTCAATGACTGCAGGCACTTAAACCAAGGGGTGATCAATGCGAGGTGATAAATATGAAACTGAACCCTGAGCACTGCTTTTTCTTAAATACCCATGAGAAGGTTTACAGAAAGTGTATTTGACTCTAAGTGTTAAAATGAGATTTGAGGGCTTTAAGTTTCTACACTGGTTGGCATGTATACTGGAGAGGAGGTAAGATGTATAAACACACACACATATGCTTGTTACATTTTCATTTTTGATATGTAATTATATTACACAATTGTACGGGTATATAATTTATAAACAACTATATGTGTGTGTGTAGTAATGATGACTATTCAAAAATTTTACACAGAGTAATGCCATAAAAAATTTCAGCTATCACTGACCCAGACATTCAATTATTCATGTTAATCTTAGATATTCGTGGGATCAGCAAATCACGTTGCTTCCCTAGGAACCTGGATTAATATCACAAATGACAAAGCTTTATTATGAGTACCTTGAATTAAGAGAAAACTTAGTTCTTGAGTATGCAAGTAACTGAAACAGGAGGAAGGAATAAATGTAAAAAAATATTTGTACAGCCGTCATTTTAAATCACCTTTGCTTGCTTGCACTGATTTGTCCTTATTAACTAACTCCAGGTTAAGAATCTCTATACCTGACTTCATGCCTTGCAGCAATACATTCCACTAAAGTATTTCTCACTGCTCTTTAAAAAACAAGCCTCAACACTTCAAAGATAAGAAAATGATGTTATGTTTCCATAGCTTCTATTAATAATGGGTAATTAAAGAAAGATGAAAAGCTTGGATTTAAATGTCTATTAGTTCTTGGGAAGGTTGTGGTGTTCCAGGGACTGATTTCAATGTGACTCCAACTTTATCCCAACCCCCCAGATTAAGGTTGATGGCCCCCAAAAAGACTCTTAGGGGCCCAGCACAGAATATCTGTGAAGCACCAGACACAGAGTTAGACGGAAAACCTAATAATGCATAGTCTGTGCTGGGGGTACGGATGGTGGTGCTATTTCTCTGTTATCTTTGACTAGAAGTAAATGCTACAGGGTTATCTAGATTAGGTTTCTTCCAGAGTAACAAATAGCGTGCCTAAATGCCTCAATGGAGGATAAGAAATATTTGTGTATATTTTAGGAAATACTTATATTCTTTGTAAAAACACTTGTTTTGATAGCTGTTCAAACTACAAAATTTAAATTAAAAAAATTTTTTTAATGCTTATTTTTATATTTGAGAGAGAGCTCTCTCACAAGTAGGGCAGGGGCAGAGAGGGAGACACGGAATCTGAAGCAGGCTCCTGGCTCTGAGCTGTCAGCACAGAGCCCTACGTGGGGCTCAGCCTCACCAACCCGCAAGATCACGACCTGGGCCGAAGTCGGCCGCTTAACCGACTGAGCCACTCAGATCCCCCTCAAACTACAAAATTTAAATGCGACTCCCCTCTCCTCCTCCCAGTAAACTAAAGTTCCGATCGTAAGCACACACCAGGCTCTGGAAAAGATCTGGAGGAGGTACACGTGAAGGATGATGGTCACACAACTTTGTGCAAAAGGAGTCAGGTGATGGGTGGGTCCCACTCTCACGGCCCTGCAGCTGGAGCTATGGCCTCGGTTAATTCTCTTGTTAATTCTGAGATCAAGAAAGTAAAGAGAACTTTTCCTGGCCTAAGTTTACATTAAGTTGAACAGAAACGTTACAACAATTGGAGGAAGGCAGAAGGGAAGGAAGAATTCCCATCTGCCAAGCGTTTAAGAGGCGCGTGGTTTCTCCACGTCCCCTAAGGGAAGAAACGTAAGTGCTGCGGCCTGAAGAAATGGAAGCATACTTCACACCCTTGGGCTGAAAAACAAGCATCTGGGGCTCCCAGACTCCTGCAAAGCCAGCAGGCATCGCGCTGGGGTGGTGCATGCTGCTTTCCAGAACCGGATTCCCGGGACCCGAAGAACGCTCGGGTGCGGATGCTGGGCGGCACGGGCAGTCTAAACCACGCTGCGGGACTCTCGACCTTCAGGACACCCCTTAGTCTCCACTGCCCCTGTGCCCGTGTGTGCGTGCGCGTGGCTCTAAAACCAAAGCGCGCTGAACTGACTTTGAAGGGTGCTTCACAGACAGGGTGAGTCAGGCTTTATGGGGACACCAGGCGGGGGAGAGAGGGAATGGGGAGTCTTTCTCTACACAGCTCCGGATGGCTGGGAGCCGGGGTCCACGTGGAATCCAGCAGAGAGGCGCGCTGCCTGCGCCCCTCATCCCGCAAACTCCTCCCTCCTGCGCCCAGGCCCCGCGCAGGTCCCTCCAGGAGCGGATGGAGAGCGAACTCCCCGCTTACCTTGACTGAGCACTAACACCAGCAACGGCGCGCCCCCTGTCCATCCTGGCCGCATCCTGAGCCTGCCCGGGGACGGTAGCTGCTGCTCTCGGTTTGCAGAGGGACTCCAGAACCCGGACTCTTCAGAAGCCGTCCCGAGAGCTTTTCTCCCCCGCCGGGGTGAGGACGGAGAAAAGTTGCCTGGCAGCTCCTGGGGCGCCAAGGCCCGCCCCGCCCCGCCCCCCGGCCAGGCTAACACCGGATCTGCCCCGGCCCCGCCCCGCCGAGCCCAGGCCCTGCAGCCCCGCGGGGCACCTGCGTTGCACCACACCCTCGGAAACCGCACCTTAACTGCCCTGAGAGGTCCGGGTCCTGGGACCTCCGAAGCTGCGGGGCTGGGATCCGGGCGCCTGGCCCCTTTCCTGCCCTGCACTGGACTGGCGGGGCACACCCGACGGGCGGGAGCCGGCCTGAAACTACGCCGCCCCCGATGGCCTGCAGCCCGCCCCGCAGGAGACCCCCGGTCTCCCACCCGGAGAACCTTGCTGCTTCTGCAGCCCTTCGTGGCTCCAGGCTCCTGGAGCCTGGGGAGCTCCAGAGGAGCAGAGGTGGGGAGCAAGGGCAGCCGCGAGCCCGAAGCCACGCTTTTAGGGGTGGCGCGGTGCGTGGCGTTCTGTGCTTTTCTCAAGTGGGTGGAGAAACGGACAAAAATAAGTGCAGAATGACCAGGTTAGAAACTAACTCGACAGGAAAGAAGATCTGCACACAAGTGATGATTATCCGAGGTATATTTAAGCAAGACCTGTCGCAAGAGCACCGTGTGTGTGTGTGTGTGTGTGTGTGTGTGTGTGTGTGTGTAGTTCTCATTCATTCCTCTCCCCCAAGATAATAAGCAGCTGATGTGATTACTGAGTTTAAGCGATTTACTAAAAGACACAGAGACGAGTGAGAACCATATATGAAATTGTGACTCTTCCTCTTTGTCTGTATTACACTGTGACCACTTCCTTCCATTACTTTAGTCTCAGATCTGGAAAAAGGACATTCTATAACCCTATCTGAGATTTTTACTTGCCAACCTAACAAATAGGATATTCACTTTTCTTTAAATCTGGTTTTTCCTTCGAAAGTTCACTCACAAATCCCCAGCACATCACTGAAACCAGAATTCTTCCAGGGACTTCTTTTGTGAAATAGTCAAGTGTTTTAATAAATTACAATTAAAGAATTACTAGTCTAATCATTATTATTATCGCCATTCCAAATCTCTGTGAAGCAGGTAGTATTAGCACTGTGTGATGCTTGGGATATTGCCACTCAGAAGTAAAGTGGGGGACGCCTGGGTGTCTCAGTCCCTTGAAGTGTCCACCTCTTGGTTTTGGCTCAGGTCCCGATCTCAAGATTGCTGGTTCCAGCCCCACATCCGGCTCTGTGCTGACTGCTTGGTGGAGTCTGCTTGGGATACTCTTTTTCTCTCCCCACCTCTCTCTTTCTGCTCCTCCCCCCCCCCTCCCGCCATATAAGTAAATAAACATTAAAAAAAGAAGTAAAGTGGTTCAGGGTGGAAGGACTTAATTGGTAAAAATCAAATGCTCCCCTTTATAGCTGAGGCTGGAATCTTGAATTTTTAAAGTAGTAAATCATTATTCGTCAGCTGCTCCTGTTTATCATCAAGACTATAAACCCAATACCTTTGAATTCAAAATGTATAGCCCCTGGTTGTTTCCTGTTTTCTTATCTGTCACTTACTAATTCTACTGACTAATCCTGACAAACACTCGAAGGCATTTTTTTTTTCCTGACCTGTCTATAGTCCTCACCTGCTTACTAAGACTCCAGATATCACCTGAGAGCTCTTAGGTGGCTGCTCACTAACCCTGACCCCCAACCTTGACTCTCCTCACAGGCTTCTTGCAGGAAGTCAGCCAGGTTTCAGGGAGATGAATATCTGTCTGTTTCCTTCTGACTCACTGAAATGTGAGTAAGTGTTTGGAACAGACCCTTGTTTGGGAGGCAGTATAGTTCCCTTCATGTGAGACAGGAATCTGTGCTTTGTCTCTGGGTGCTCAAGAGGAAAATGCTCCCTTCTTTGCTTTTGTGCTCAGAGCTGGACAAGTTAACATTATGCTGGCATGAGGTACAGATAAATCAGGAGCTATATTTTTCCAGAGCAGGCAAAAATTTCAAAGTTCAAGAAACAAAGAGTCATCTCCTGCCCCACATTAATTTTAAAACTATAAAGCGTTCTTGAGAAAAAGCAGTTTGAGGACTCATGCCTTAATCTTCTTAGGAACGATTCTGACTAGGTGTTGGACACCACATTCTGAGGAAATAAAATTAAGGCAGGGCTTTTTGAACTCTTTAGTCTCAGGGAGACCTTTACACTTAAAACTACTGAGAAACACTCAGATGAATGGATAAAAGATGATGGAGATATATAAATGTTAATATATTTCACATTTCATAAAGTCCGTTATTGGGCTGGCAGAGCTGGGAGCTGCCCTTGGAGTGGGGTCCCGGTCCCAGTCTGGAGTCTCCAGGTCTCTGGTGCCCCTGCCCCTGTTCCTGACTGGGGCAGGTGCTCTCCTCTGACAGGCTACTTAGTTTGCTCCTTAGGTACTCCCAGCTCTCCTTGGAAGGAGCCACCGAGAGAGCCGACATCACCATTATGATGCCTGAATTCCAGGACCTGTGCATGTGAAAGTTAAACTTTGGGGGTGCTGGGAATTGGGGTATCTCCAGACTGGTCTGCTCACACACACAGTGGCTAACTAGTCTATGGCTGGGGGAACTACCTCCTCAGACTTCCGAGGGACAGTCTGGCTCTTGTCGCTAGGCCCCAGCAGCTCCTGGTCATACACCAGGTAGACAGTGCCCCCAGCCACACTGCCCTCGATGAGAAACATCATCAGCAACCACACTTGGGGCACCATGGTTGCTCAGCTCTGCACACAAGGACAAGATGATGGGATATTACTCAGCCATAAAAAAGAAGGAAATCCTGCCATTTGCAATGACATGGATGAATCTGGAGGACATTATGCTAAGTGAAATAAGCCAGACAGAAAAAGACAAATATTGTAGGATCTCATGTGGAGATCTCATGTGGAGATTTGCATGTGGAATCTAAAAAAGTCAACTCATAGTACAGACACTAGAATGATGGTTACCAGGGCTGGAGGTGAGGAAAATGGGGGGATGTTGGTCAAAGGGTACAAACTTTCAGTTATAAGATGAATAGTCCTGGGTGTTTAGTGTAAAACCAAGTAACTATAATTAATAATATTGTATTGTATACTTGACACTTGCTAAGAGATTAAGTCTTAAGTGTTCTCACAAGAAAACAAACAAAAATGGTAACTGTGAGTGATGGATATGTTAATTATCTTGATTGTGATAATCACATCACTATGTATATCAAAACCTACTGATGTACATCTTTGATATATACAAGTTATAATTGTCAATTATACCTTAATAAAGCTGGAAAAAATATTGAGGATCCCAAAGAACTTTTGTTTATGTGGATTATTTCTCCCCATATTTACCATGTAAGAAATTGAAACATACATTTTCCAATATTTATGTATTAATTCATTATGTATTAATTCAACAATAAGGCTCTTATGTGTTGACATAAATAGCATATGTTACAAAAAATAACTATATTTCCTCAAATAAAGAAAATCATGAGAAGAAGAGCATTGTTTTACATTTTTGCCAATCTTTTCACTGTCTGGCTTAAAAAATAAACACTTGGAAAAAAAAAAAACCACTTGGATTCTCATATCTGCTCCTGCACCCAATCTGTTGCGATATGTACTTTCAGTCAAATTATATGAATTAATTTGGTATCACACACATGTAATTGAAAAAACAGGACATAATTGTGGATATTCCTTTGATACTGCCCTCAAAATCAACAAGTAGTAGTTTCCTAAACGCTAGTTCTAATGTGGAATCTGAAACCACATCAATAAACTTTTTCTACCCTAGTGTTGATTTGCAACCTCAAAGTTCCTGGGGTTAAAATTTGAAACTGGCCCCCATACATGGAGGGCAAGGAGAGAGAAAAGAAAAAGGCAGACCATTTCAGATTGGGCAGTGACAATTTTAATAAGCAAGGGAACTTATATACTTGGCTTGTCTGGAGTGGCTACAAAATGAGTAAATCTCTATACTTGCTGCCAGAATCTTAAGTTTATGTAGAGGCCTGAACAAGCAGGGTTCAGTCATTTATACAGTTGAGATGGTCTCAATAACACCTTACTTTCTCAAAGCTGTGTCCCTGAAGTGGCTTCTAGTGTGGAAACAGTAGGCAGAACATATGTTTCAGGGACAGGGGAAAGGATAAGAAGTCTCCAGTTACCTGGGTCCATCTTGCAGGTTAATCAGCAGTCACATCCTCTTAATAACCTCCTCCAACACATAGTGCATTAAAATTCATTGGTCTATTGAGCACTTTGAATAGATCTTTTACTCATGCAAGGTTTTGTCCCATCATGCATTGGTCATTTGGAAAATGTTGGTTCACTGAGTTATGCAGATTTTCCAATAATTGACACATTTCATTACACAATATCAAAATAATTGTATTTTCACCTACCTCATTAGAAAAGTCTCTATATATTGGGAAGCTGTCAAGCTCATGCCAGCAGACACACATTTTTCAAAATTCCAACTTCCATTTGAAAGCTTGAATTTTATCATTAGCCATGCATACTATCAGTTGTTCTGTATGAAATGAAAGGCCCACTTCATTCATTTTTGAGAAATGTCTACCAAATACCCAAGTCTGAATAGTTATAGTTTGTCTATCAGTGTTCTTTCAAATAAAACTGGTGTTCCATGAAAAACACAGCTAGGGGGTACCTGGGTGGTTCAGTCAGTTAAGCACCCATCTCTTGATTTCGTTTCCGGTCATGATCTCATGGTTTGTGAGATCAAGGCCCCTGTTGGGCTCTGTGCAGGACCCTGCTTGGGATTCTCTCTCTCCCTCTCATTCTGCCCCTCCTTCTCTCTCCCTCTCTTTCAAAGTAAATAAATAAACATTAAAAAAAGAATGTACCTAGTTCCATTTATAGGTCCTTGAGACAACTACCTGATTACAGGGTGCAGCATAAGCATGTGTATGCCCACATCTACTCATGCAAAATATTTAAAAAACATGTACTTAAGGGTTGAGATTTAATAAAGGTAGTTAATTTTTACTGCTTTGTCAAGGACATTCTTTTTTTTTAATGTTTATTTTTGAGAGAGAGAGAGAGAGAGAGAGAGAGAGAGAGAGAGAGAGAGAGGGAGAAAGCATGGGCGGGGAGGGGCAGAGAGAGAGAGGGAGACACAGAATCCGAAGCAGGCTCCAGGCTCTGAGCTGTCAGCACAAACCAAACCATGAGATCATTACCTGAGCTGAAGTCAGAAGCTTAATCAACTGAGCCACCCAGGCATCCCCTGTCAAGGACATTCTTAAGTGGAACTAGCTTTCTCCTTCCTCTCTCCCTTCCTTCTTCCCCTCCTTCCTTCCTTCCTCCTTCTTCCTTTCTTCTCACCTTCCCTCCTCCCCTCCCTTCCTCTGTCCTCTTCTCCTACCCTTTCTTCTTCCTTTCTCCTCCCCCTGCCCCCTCCCTCTCTTTCCTTTTCTGTGAGTATCCAGTGGGGAAAAATGAGATATTTACTCTTATTGATGATCACTGTTCTCGCACTGAAGGCAAAAGTGAACACAGTGAAAAATGCAAATAATGTCTTAGTATTAGTATGAAAATAGTTTTGACCTACTGACTACCTCAAAAAGTCTGGAGACACCCAGGGGCCACAGTCTGGGAATTGCTAAGGGATGGAGCGAGGCTTCTCCACTCTTTTCTTTCCAACCCTTGGTTGGGGGTTTTTGGAGAGGAGGCTCAGATGAATTTTCACCAGTGTTCTCTCTGAACTCTTTTTATCTTCAAATCCAGCTCTTTGCTTATTTCATTCCCCATGTACAATCACCTAAACCAGAAACCTCTGCTTTCCATCCTCAGGGCTACCACCATACCATGTCAATTTTGTCTTTACACTTAACATGGTTATCTATCCATCCCTACTTTATGTTCCATTGCTACACTCATTAGTTCAAGTCCATTTGATCTCTCCCCACAATGGCAGTCTCTTATGCAATCTCTCTATGCTTCCTCTTCTCCTGTCTCCACTCCACTCTATGCTATTATCATGATTCTCGTTCTAAAACACAGGATTTGTTGAAAATCTTTGGAAGTCTACAGGATGAAGTTCAAGCACCTTAGTGTTTAAGCTCTCAGTTGAACTGCAACCTGCCTCTGCTGTCTCTCTTACCAAAACTCTTTTGTATCTATTTTGGTATGATTTGACTTTAGTTACGTGGATACTCCACTTTCTCACGTAAATCCTAGATCTCTGAAGTCTTATATGTTTATATCATGTCTAGTCCTGTACATGACATATAGTTCCTAAAAATAATTGCTAAATTGAAATGAATTTCTGAAGAGTTCCACCTTCTTCCACCTAGACCTGAAAAGGGTAGGAAATGTGAAATTCTATGTAACTCCTGGAAAATTTGAAATGAGGTAACCAGTGACTCCTCAAATGTTACCCAGTAAATCTATGATAAGACTGAGTAAACTTCAGAATCCATTGAATTTGACTCACCTACATGTTTCCAGGCACTTGTTGAGTTGTATGATGTCTCAAAATAAGAAAGGCATTTCTAACTTAAATACAAAACAAATAAACAAAACTAAAATAATTCTATGTTCCTCAGGCCCTGGACCCATCAATTCATCTAAGCATTTTATTCATACTTTTATTCATACTTTTATTCTAGCATTACTAAAATTGACTGTCCTTATTTACTTTCATGTGTGTAGCAGACACACAAAGTTAATCTGCCAGCTCTTCCCACAGGTTGTTCTCAGAGTTTGCCATGATCTCCCTCTAGAAGTCATCCTGCCTCCTAGTGATATGGAGAGACACCTGACCCAAACTGGATTGATTAGATTTTCTGCTAGACAGTGATATTCAGCATACAGAGATTTTAGAGAGCCTTTGCTGACCACAGGGACTAGGAATTCATGTTCACTTGGGGCAGCCATTTTTTAAATGAGCATAGAAAAAGCCAATTAGTGGGTATTCATAGAAAACAGAAAGGAGAGACCAAGACACTGAGGCATGCATGAATTACAGAGAGGGAGAGAGAGAAAGAGAGAGGGAAGTTACTTTAGTTCTTTTTCTCATTCTATTTTCTGTTTCCAGTCATTTGGGAGCTCTGGCTGCCCTTTCCGTGAAATTCCCTGGTATCTTCCTAATATTTTCTCTTTATTTTTCCTATTGGACATCCTTGAGGACAGTGACCATGTCTCATTAACCTTACTCATAGTCCCCAAAACAGGACCTGACACAGAGTTGGTGTTCAGTAAATGTTTCTTCCACTAATGAATAAACACATTTGTTCAACTAACATCTGACTCACGTATTAAGATGAACCAGAGAAAAGAAGAAGTTAGGAAGTTTATCCCTAAGAACATGGAAAAGTCCAGTGAAGGGAAAACATTGTTCTCCTGTACTTCAGGGATTTTTTTGTGGTTTGTTTGTTTGTTTGTTTGTTTTATTAAAAAATGTGTCATATGATGGCTTAGACTAGCTATATGGCTATTCTTTGCTGTCTCTGGAAAACTTGGATGTTTCAGTCAGACATCAGTTATTTTTCAAGCCGGAAAAATCAATCTTACTTTAACTAGCCTAAGGTAAATTATTGAAAGGATATGAGGAAATTTCAAAGACAGAGAGAGAGAGAGAGAGAGAGAGAGAGAGAGAGTCCCAAGCAGGCTCCATGCTGTGAGTGCAGAGCCTGATGTGGGGCTTGAACTCACAGACTGTGAGATAATGATTTGAGCTGAAACCAACAGTTGGACACTTAACTGACTGAACCACCCAGGTGCCCCTGAAGTAATCTTGATTGTACCATTTAGATTGGAGTCTATGCTTTTAGATGGAAATACATTTCAAATGTTTAATATCAAAAAGTTAAACAGAGCCAATTTTGCCATTAGAATTTACTTGACTGGTAGGCCATTGGGCTTTGTTTATACATCAAAAGAATGAAATCGGTGAAGATGAGAGAGCCTCAAAGATTTGGAACTTGTTTTGCCAGGAAACTCAGTCTTAATCATTAAATCTTTTCTGCTTCTACATTCTCTATTATGCTATATGAGAAAGCAAAACTTCTATTCTTGGCTCACAAACTTTGGTCTAGCTTGTGGTCTTCTAGTATTTCTTTAAGTTTCCTGCATAATTCTCCTCTGGACTTCTTACCTCTCTTTCCCTCTTACATTTTTATAATTTCTAACGTGATCCTTTTCTTGGATTAAGATGAAAATCTTGCAAAAATGTCACTTTTTTTATTTATTCATTTACTTAACATATATTTACTTAGTACCTACCATGTGCAAAGTAATAGTCCAAGCACTGTGACAGGAACCAATGTTACCTGGCTGTCCTCAATAAGCTTGAAATCTCATTACCAAATATTATCTCCAGAGTCTTGCTATAGATGAAATCCTATGAGGTGTATGAGCAGAGAATATGGAAACTTGGTGTGATTTATGCCATTTAGTGGAATGAAAGAATATTTAGGCACATTTTCTTTAGATTCGACATGAACTTTTATAAAAGTCGTTATATGGAAAGTGGCTTCTTCCATCAAAAGTCTCTAGATCTACAGGCAAATGAAGATGTCTCAAGACTTAAATTTGAGGAGGGGGGTTAACATTTTTAAAGCCTATAAAACCATACATTTTCACATGTTACAGTATGATAATGTAGTTAGTTTTCTTGTTAGAGTTGCGGCCCATGACATGTATGTAGAGGTAGTGACTTTCACATATTTATAAACTGAAACTCATCAGCCTTGCCAGTTTCTGAGTGCAGATGAGATCCCATTCATGCAAATGTCTAAATGTCTTCCTCTCACTGTTCCCCCTTATATATGTAGGGCCCTTAACCCATGAACAATTCCTTGTGTCCATGGGTCATGACATATACACGTGCACTGGGAGATCAGTGTTAATTGCTGTTGGTCCCTGCTGCTTGAGGTCCGTGCCCTCCCTCACCACTAAATGGGCATAGATCCTTTTCCATTTTAACAACTTGTGATGACTTAATAGTTTCAGATTTCCTTGGAACTCTGCTTTAAAATGAGGAGGCTGCTACCTCCTCTTAGACTGATATTCTCTTAGAGGGAATCCCCAGAAGGCTTGCCTATGGCCCAGTGCATTACATGATCCAGTCAGATTCACCTGAAGCCATTTTTCCCTCCCCAGTGCTCACAGGATGCATAACTGTGTCCAGGGTAATTTAATCACAAAATGTTAAAACAAGTTACCACATTAAATCCAGAAATACTATTTCCTTTTGACCTTTGGCTCTGTTTTTGAGTCTGGCTCAGAATTTTTTCCACCATATTTCCTTGCAAGTTGGCTTCTGTTCTTTTCCATTCTCCACTTTCTCCTTCTCTAGCTACCTAATTCCACATGACATATATGACTAAATCTCAGCTCCAGCCCTAGCACAAACTTCTTCCATACATCTATGTAAACATTTTTAAGTATAAGATTTTAGAAGGGATTATAATTGTGTTTTCTTTAACAGCTACACTGAGATATAACTAACATACAGTAAACTGTACATCTTTAAGTTGTTCAATTTGATAAGTCTTAGAATTACATATTTATATTTTTAATGCACTTTTAAATAATATTAGAAGATTTTTGAAAATATGTTGTGTATGGGTATGTGTGTGTGTATTCACACATGCATGAATATTTGTATGTCCTCCAACTAGAGGGCCCAGAGGAGGCACTCATAGAAGGCAAGCTAACTTAAGATCCCAGACAGAGACTGGAGGGCTAGTCTGGCAGACCCATACATCTATTTGACCTATGAGACATCCATGGAAGGAATTACCCCTAGGAGACAGTAAGGTGTAAAACATTAACCCAAGAAACAAGAGGTTTTCAAGGGGCAAGGTTAATTTGAGTAAAGCAAGGTGTCAGTTCTAAATCATGGAGGGCAGTGTGGATAGTAAAAGGATTATAAAACAAAATGGTAAACTTGGTTCTATCATCTCAGTGATAGAGTAAAAGATAGTGCTATATTTTGGGCTAAGTTATGACATAAATGGAGTGGTAAATATTCTTCTCATTTAAATTGAAACATTACTGGATCATGAACCAGAAGAGGGACTGACTACAAGTCACTGAAAGTGTTCCAAGTACACCACCCCAAAATACACTACTTTGATATAAGGATCATTTTGAGCTAAAGGCCATAGAGAATAAGCAGACACAAGAAAGTCTCTCTAGTTTTTCCTTTCTACCAGGAAAGGCAGGACAATTCTTAATCACCAGAGACAACTCTAGACTCTTATCAGCCTGGAGAGGGCACCAGAGAAATCTATATAACCGACCTTATTCATTAGCCCTTAACTTTTATGAGTTTCTCCATATATTTACCTTTCCATTTATATTTATATATATTTGCCCCCTGCTACAAGCCCAAACCACTTTTCGTCTGTCTTGTCATTTGTCAACAAAATTGTTGTTCTTTGTTAAGGTGCTACATAATCCCCAAATTCTAACCAGCCCTTTGAGTTACCATAATGAGTTTCCCATGTGTACATGGATATACGTGTTAATAAACTTGTTTTTCTTGGTAATCTGTTCTTTGCCCCTCTAACTCATGGGGCCCTAGTCATAACACCTAGGAGAGTAGAGGGAAAAAGTTTTTTTCTCCCCCAAACCACCAAACCTGTTCAGGTGATCAACAAGAGAAGACAACAATGATAGGGGCGCCATGTCATGCAGTCTGGGTTGAAAGTTGGGACCACCATGGTAGTTAGAGCAATCAAAGAAATGACATGAGGACAGTGTTGCTGCTAATTGATATCTGTGAGATACACATTCTGGTAATCCACAGAAGATCAGGAAGAAAGATTTGGCCCAGAGTTCCTATACATCTCCAAGTAGCACTTGAGTCAGAGAAATCTTACTGTAATACTATAAGCTAACTACTGCATGCTTCAGGCTGAGAATCCAAGATATACACACATCTTCTTGGTATGTTATACATTATTGTGTATAAGTTGCCTTTTATTTTTATTGATAGTATATTTCCATCCCTACCTCCGAAATTAAGGTTACCTTATATGTTCCTCTTATTGGTTCTCCATATTTGTAGCAAAGCAGCAGAACTTCCTGTATTTATCATCTTTGGGTTGTAGGCTGCAGAGATGAATTGGTGGATGAAGAAGAAGATAAGCGACAAGCACCAGAGCTGATAAGAAAAGCTTAGGTCAACCAGTTCTGGAGTCACTTGTCTATACTTTAATATATAACTTAATTGGAACCAAAATAAAACCCAGCTATTGCCATTTTACATGGTTACAATAAGGATGCATGTTCTATAAACTGTGGCAAAAAGAAAATGTGCAAATTTTTTACTAAAAAATAATCATATTTGTTATTGCCAACCACAGTGAGAATTACAATGAACCATTTAAGATAGTTTAAATAAGTTACTTGGAACTTAAAGGAAAAGCCCTAAATTGTTGCCCTAAATTATGACAAATTACAAATCTATATATATCAAAAAGACTACTCAGGATAGGGAGCTGAGAAGAAGGTAGTAAGATAACAATTTACTATCTAGCAAGTGCCAAGAATGCTACGAGTATTATTATTTCACGCTTGTTTTATTTTGACTTCTCATCACAATTTATGGGCTGGTATTACGTTTTCAACTGGGTGCCTGAAGAAGCTCACTTTTAGAAAGCCAAGGTCAGGACACTTGTCCAAGCAAGTGCAGCTAGCAATGGCAGAGCGGGCATGTGGGCCCAAGTCTCCTTGACTCCAAGGTTCATTCTTTTTTCCACCACATTATGTGGCCAAATTATACTTTGAGATACAGACTTTCAGATCACACTCTTCAAAGCTGTTTTTTGTATGGAAAAGAATCACATACGTTTATTAGGTTGTTTATATAGTCTATAAAATTTGAGTGCGTTCATTCAGTACTAGGCATGATTCTCTTTCAAGGCCATATTGTCTCATAGGAAATACAAAATGAAAACAGCCAACTATAATATAATCACAATCCCTTCCTGCCCACCACACATGTAAGTTTCAAAGACAAGGAAAACTAACTAGTAAATATATCATTATCACAAAATATATCCATACAATGGAATTCTCTTTAGCAATAAAAAGGAATGCACTGATATATAAGCAACATATAACTGGCAAACATGCTGAATGAGAAAAAGCAGATACTTTATGAATCCTTTGATACGACCTTCTGGAAAAAGCAAAACTAAAGGGACAGGAATCAGATCCGTTGAGGAGGCTGGGGATGAGGAGAGGAAAAGTGACTATAAGGGGCATGAGGAAATATTTAGGGTGATAGAAATATTTTATATCTTTTTAAAATTTTTTTAATGTTTATTTTTTTTGACGAGGGATACAGAGAGAGGGAGACACAGCATCCCAAGCAGGCTCCAGGCTCTGAGCTGTCAGCACAGAGCCTGATGCAGGGCTTGAACTCATGAGCCATGAGATCATGACCTGAACTGAAGTTGGACACTTAACCAACTGAACCACCCAGGCACCCCAGAAATATTTTATATCTTGATTGTGGTGGTGGTTACCTGACTTTGTTCATTGTTCACAACCTGTAGCACTATTTACTTGAAATGGATAAACTGCTGCATGTAAATTATATCTCAATCATCACGACTTAAAGACCTTTAAAATCCAAATTAGAGAGAGACTATAAGTTTTTAGAAAGAGAGACAGATGGGGTGAAGTCTGGGCTACAGAAATGCCACCTGAGGAAGGAGCCTTGGGGGAAGTGAACTTAGGATGTGAATTAAGGAAACGAAATGTCAATGTTTATGCCACAATGTCTAGGAAAGGAAAGAAGAGAGACTAATCCTTCATATTTAATTACATCTTTAAAAGGCATTTTCAGTGTAAGCACATTTGCCTGCCTTGACTAAAAATTGGTTGAAGAGAATGGATGTTTCCTTTTATAGTCAGTGGAAATAATGCTTAACCATAATGCAAATGCCTCATTGGAGAGCTAGGTAGTCCTAGGATGTTTGAGCAGTACCCTCTTCCTCTATTATTTCTGTCAATTCAAGGCTGCCTCCCTGATGATGCCATAAAATGCAATTCAAGCAACATTTTTGGGAAAATCTTGCATTCATTTTCGTTTTTGTTTCAGCTAACTTCTGAACTCTGCAGTGAGAAAAGTTACCCTCTTCATGCTAAATAGGTCCTGTCACATTCAAGCACAGGTTTACGGGGTACCTGTTGTGGCTCACTAGCGCACAGAAAATAGGCGGAGCAACACAGAAGTATAATGCATCCTGCCCTCAAGAAGCTGATGGGCCGCTTGCAGGGTCAGAGGTACTCACCCAATAAAGGGCCCCTGCTTCGACTTTGCTTGTGTAGGTCTGGAGGACCGATGGGAGAATTCACTGGGCGTTATTTTGCATTCAGGTTTGAGGAGCTTTATAAATGAAGTTAGCCTAATGGAGGAGGTAGATAAAACAAGACCTGGCATCTCAAAGGAGGGCAACTTTGATTATGGAAAAGTGTGTCTCCTGGCTCCTGTTGGTGGGTTAAAATAAAAAGCGTGTTGGGGCGCCTGGGTGGCGCAGTCGGTTAAGCGTCCGACTTCAGCCAGGTCACGATCTCGCGGTCCGTGAGTTCGAGCCCCGCGTCGGGCTCTGGGCTGATGGCTCAGAGCCTGGAGCCTGTTTCCGATTCTGTGTCTCCCTCTCTCTCTGCCCCTCCCCCGTTCATGCTCTGTCTCTCTCTGTCCCCAAAATAAATAAACGTTGAAAAAAAAATTTTTTTTTAAATAAAAATAAAATAAAAAGCGTGTTTTTGTTTGTTTGTTTTGCTTTGTTTTTATTTTGGGGGGCTTTTTTTTAGGAGTGAGAGGACAAGGGCATCTGAGAGAAGGTATTCTCATCCCCATTTCAGAAGAGAAGACAGCAGAGCACCTTTGTATTGAGGATGCCATCAGCAAAAGATGCCACCATCAAGAACTAGAGGAAGAAAATGGCAGACACCGCTGGACAACCAGGAAGTTGTGCTCACGAGCATGAGACAGCCCCTTTGGGTATTCCAGAAAGAATTGGAGGGGGACTATTTTTAAGGGCCTGGACTAGGTAGACTGCAGGTCAAAGAACAAAGGGTTCAATTCATCGAAGGATATTTGTAACTGTTAATGTGAGCCCAGTTTTATCCTCAGAAGGGCCTGGAATAGGTATAGATGGGTAAATGTGTATGTATAAAATTAAAATGTCATTTAGTGTCATATGAACTGGGACAGACTATAAATTACTGTAGGAATTTAGAGAAAGGAGAAATCATAGTGTGCCATACAGTAGGACTTCCTTGGAAAAGAGAGACTGGAGCTTGAGAATAAACATATTTAATTCACAACTCTGCTGAAAACACTTGCCAAAGAATTGTCAGAAAACAATTAGCCTCAGATTAAAAAGTATCTTTTGATATCTCTTTGAGAGAAGGGTGACTGCTTCTCAGTTTTCAGGTGTAAAATTACTTGCATACAGTAGATACTTAATACATGTCTGTTAATTTAACATTTTGATAAATGAATAAATATTAAATATTTTACATATTTTAAAAATTTTAAATATTTTAAAACAATGTACAGTTTTAGAATTCTAAATGTCAGATAAGTCTTACAAAGACAATGTACAGATTCATGATATATTGTGAGGAACATCTGTTAAATCATCTTTAAAAATATTTTAAAGTTTTCCCTTGCACTTTCATAGAATTTTGGAGTTGGAAAGGCTCTCAGAGATCTTTTCTGGTCTGAGGTTCCATTCATATAAGAATAAGCTTGATAGTATTCATGTTGATTATATTTGAAATACCATTTGAGTGGACATTACAAATTTAATTACTTAATACCCAATCCCACCCCACTCATCTCTTGCTTCTGTTATAGAGGCTGGAAGTTAAATATTCTATTTCCCTTGCCATTAAGAATGGTCATGTAACACTGTTAGGATGGACAAGGTGTAAGTGGAAGTCTGCTGGGAATCTTTTGTAATTCTAATTTTTAAAAAAAAAATTTAAACAAAGACAGAATGGCCTTCTACCTAACTTCTTCCATCTTAGGACACAGATATCATTCTGTAGGGGGCAACAGACTGGCTTGTGACCAAGGCCAGCAAAAAGGCCAAGAGAATCAGAATTTCCAAGAACTGACCATTATATCTAAGAAGTAAAATAAGTGGTAGTAATTTTTTTTACCTATGGCAGTGCCATACATCAGCTAATATGTTCTTTGTAAAACGCATTCTTTCATTTCATAAACTTTCATAATTCTATCAAGAACCCACTTGTATTGTCAATATGAGAAAAGATTGTTAGATGCAAAATGCATTGTAGCTGTGTTGTATTTTATGTTTGCATTGTCATATGTTGTCTTGATTTAAAAAAAAATTTTTTTTTTAATGTTTATTTTTCACAGAGAGAGAGAGAGAGAGAGAGAGAGAGAGAGCACGAGCGGGGGAGGGGCAGAGAGGGAGGGAGACACAGAATCCAAAGCAGGCTCCAGGCTCCGAGCTCCGAGCTCCGAGCTCTCCGCACGGAGCCCGACGCGGGGCTGGAACTCAAAGACTGCGAGATCATGACCTGAGCCAAAGTCGGATGCCCAACCGACTGAGCCACGCAGGCGCCCCAATTTTTAAAATAGTTTATCATATAGTAATGATCTTAATATCATAATATCCAATTTTATATATTGGACTTTTTAAATTTTTGGATAAGTTAAAACATTCGTCTAAGGGTCCTGACAGTTGGTAGAAGGAAAATACATTCAGAGACATTAACTAGAGAGGCAATTTTAGATATTGAAATAATATGGAGACAGAAAAATTAAATTAAGTATTGCACTGCACAAGAGTAGTAAGTTTATGGGAATCATTACTCTAAGATATAATTAATAGGTTAAAGGAGATTTAGATAAATGCACCCATGCTGTTGTTAATACAGAATTAATATCAGAATTTGAGATATAAGGGCATGCTTTCAAGCAATTAACGCCTCTCAGAACCCAGAACAGGGTTTCCAGATGGAATAGTGAAAACCTCACTCTTGGAAGAGTCTGAGATAGGCTGGATCATACTATCAAGGATGTAAAGAAATATCCAGTACTGGATGATTTTTAAATTTTTTCCAAATATATGAGTCTATTATTACTAGTGACCATACTATATCTTCATGGTTTTCCTCCCAGAGAGATAGAATAGCTGTGTAAGTAAAAATTTACTCAGTTTATCAATTCTTGCATTCAGTCAATAATAAAGAAGTACCTACTATGTGTTAGGCACTACAAAGATAGATGTGTGCTCTCCTGCACCTCTGTGTTTTCATTTCTCTTACCATGACCTCCTCTGAAGTCTTTGCTGTTGGGGGGAATGACTTTGAAGCCAGATAGAGCTTGGTTCCTATGTCAGCATTACCACTTGCTAGCTTTATAACCTTGAAGTAGCCCCTGAACTCCTTTGAGTCTCAATTATAGCACTTGTAAAACAAAAACAATAATAGTATCACCACAGTGTTATTGATAAGATTAAACAACATGTTAGGAAATTGCCTGGCACGTGGAATGTAGACAATAAATCTTCCTTTTTTTTCCCCTCTTGTAGAAAATTGGGAGGCTTAACCCAGCCCCATCAGTTCCATTCAAAAGTACCTGCTTCACATGTGCCAATTCTTATAGCTCTTGTAGAATACAAATGACTCTTCATTTAAACATACAATCTTCATTTATGAAGATATGGCCCATCCTAGAAGGTGAACAACTGCTGTGATGTGAAATAACACACTAATTGGAATCTTTGCAGAATTACCCACATTATAATGATGAGGTATGCCGAATGGGCAGGAATGAAAGACGGGTTTGAAAAGTGTATGAAAAGGAATAGCAGATGGTACTTGGGTGCTAATAGAATAGAAAAGTCTGAAAGTAAAGGAAGGAAGAAAATAGAAAATGAGAAACTAGGCATGTGAAACTAAAGAGCCCTGGGCATTTCATCAAGGACGGTTAGAATCTCTGGCATGGCTAACTTCCAGCTCCACTAATTACAGTCTGATGACCAATTCTGGATACTATTCTTTATTTACCAGGTTGAGGCATTTCCACTCTTGCCTTTGGAATGCCATTCGGGATTGTGGTATCTAAGTGAATTCATGCCACACATGCTCGGTTGAAAGATACTACAAAAACAAAAAAATAGCTGAGCAAAGTGGAAGTTAAAGACCAAACCTGCAGATGTTTCAATGATGCTTTTATTAATTCAAGCCAGTTCTTGCCAGTCAAGTTACTAAATGGAGCACTGGCACATGACCAAACTGCATTCATCTGTGAAGTGGCTGGCAGCCTGGGTGCCTACAGACAATGGTGCTTGCCCTATTATTCCTGCCATAAGGGAGCAATTGGGCCATTGTAACTGGAATTTGTACAGGTCAGGGACCCTATACACTGATTTAAGACTCAACTCTCAGAGTGGGATGACTCCATGATTCTGCTCTAATCCACACAGAAGTTTCATTTCAGCCACCAATGAGTCCTTAAAAACCTGCAAGACATCAAAGTCAACTCAAGTATAAATTTGGATTTCTGTATACTTAGAATTCCAGGGGTCTCCTTCTTTCTTACAAGATAAGAATCTTCCCAAGTCTGGAATTGCACACACCTTTTTTTTTTTTTTAATTTTTTTTTTTTTATTTTTGAGGGAGGGAGAGAGAGAGAAAGACAGACAGACAGACAGACAGATGGAATGTGAGCAGGGGAGGTGCAGAAGGAGAGGAGACACAGGATCTGAAGCAGGCTCCAAACTCTGAATTGTCAGCACAGAGCCCGACACTGGGCTTGAACTCATGAACTGCAAGATCATGATCTGAGCCGAAGTCAGACTCTTAACCAACTGGGTCAATTCCAGCACAACTGGTATTACACACATCTTAAAGTTCATTCAGTTTGATAGTAATATAGCTACCTCCAGCTCTCTTATGGTAACTGCATGGTATATCTTTTTTTCCATCATTTTCCTTTCAACTTATTTGTGCCTTTGAAGCTAAAGTCTGTCTCTTTTAGAGGGCATATAAATGGACCTTATTTATCTGCCTGAAAATCTCTGCTTTTTGATTTGAGAGTTTAGACCATTCACCTGTAACATAATTACTGATACGGTTGGAGTTACTTTTGTCATATTGCTATGTGTTTCTATATGTCTCCTGTTTTCTTACTTCTTCTGTTTTCCCTTTGCTGAATTCATTTTGTTAATGCTTATAATGTAATGATTACAAGTCTTATTTTTGGCAAATATTCTTTCTTTTTCAAGACTGTTAATAAAATAACCCAGTTGATTTTGCATAATCAATAGGGCCACACTTGCTTTTATTCTTAGTGACGCTATCTTTCCCATCTTTCCTCATCCACTCCTTGCTGTCTGGCCCATCCCACCCCTGCTTGAAGAAGTAGGTAAAAAAAGTAAGTATTTGACATCTGGACAATGGAGAATTCTAGTTCACATGTATATGTGTGTATAATGGTTATTAACATAGAGAGAATGTGGGAGGGGATAATTTTTCTTATTGTCAGCTCCAGAGTAAGGGGAGGAATTTGATAGATATCACTATTTTAATACTAAAGAAAAATTAAAAATATAATGTCACATTTTTAGAAGGTACAGGGTACCATGTTCTCTGTGATTTGAAGTATGTCAAAATAGAAATGTGTAAAAAAATAAGCATGTATGCCCAGAAAAAGGACAAGTTGAAGTTAGTAATTTCTGGTGCCAATGTTATGATTGTTTTTAAATTATTTCTCTGTTTTGCAAATTTTCTACAATGTGTATATATTACCTTTTACTCTAATTTTTTCCTGATTTAAAAATTGATACTCATGTATTTAAAAACAATTCAAATAATATAACTATTCCAAAGAATAAAATAGAAGTCACCTCCAGTCCTCCTTGATCACTTCTATTTGGTGAACTCTTCATGACATCTGCTTGTGGATGATCAAATGAATTTTACAAAAGTAAAAAAAGACACCACAAAGGATAGGAAAGTGAAAATTGTGCCTATGCTCTATACCTGAAAATAAAAAATTCCATTGTATGCCATTTATTTTATAGTGAATATATCCAGATTTTTTTCTAGTAACTTCACCGTGTATTCTCATCCTGGGTGAAGGGTAAGTGGGAGAAACACTACTTATCTCACAATAGAGAGAAAAGACAGGGCATTGGAGACTGTGCTGACACAAATTAGTACAGGACCTTGTAAACAGCCTCTTTGTAACTCAGTCGGTTTCTTCTGTAAAAATACCTCCTCAGTCCTCCTGCAGCATGGTTTGAGGATGAACCCTTTTACAAGATGAACATGTGTGACTGCTACTAACACTCCTTCCTACATTTTTCTTCTAGCCCTTATATATTAAGTAATTTTATTACTTATTACTTCTTAAATAAATAAAATAACTTTTTTCACTTCTTAGTATTTTTTTTCTCACTATGTGGTCCAATATGTTGTTATACAACAGGTAATTCATTATTAAAACATCTCATCAGAAGAAGATATACAGTAATATGGATTCTGTGGTTTTTGTGTCAAGTTTGCAAAAGACTAATCACATTGCTATACTCTGCACAGGAAACACCACAGACACACTTAATTTGTTTTTGTTTTTTCTTTTTAGACCATCAAAGTGAAAAACTGCGAAGGAGCTAAAAAAAAAAAAAAGTTGGAGCTCTGGAAAAAATACTAATCTTGGATAAAACTAATGTACTTAAAATTACAACAATCACATTCTTCTTTGAGTCATTTTTTAAAAAGTTAATAGACAAGACAGGATGCTCCTTTACCTTGACGTAAGATACACAGCTGATGCACAGGATAAGATAAGAATTAGACCAAAAATACCAAACCTCTGACCTCAAATCAGTGTACAGGATACACCATATGTTGGATATTCAAAATACTCTTTTACTCTCTCAGCTATTTCTAATTATATCAGGTTAATGACTGTTACCTGAAAGAAAAAAAAAAAAAAAAAAAAAAACGGGTTTAAGTTAGGCACCTACAAAATTATTAGTGTCAACAAAGGTTGTGCTTTTTTGTTCTTGAAGGTGATTAAAACATTTTCTTCTAATGAGTTTGTCCAATAAAAGTCTTGCAGAAATGCATACACCCTTAAGCTATTCATTTTAATAAGTTTATTCTGAGGTAAGTAAAAAAACAAGCAATGCAATATACGCTATGTTAGGTGATGCAAAAACTTTATTGGAGTGATATGATACATGTTTCAGGGCAGTAATTATATACAGCATTTTTCTTTTTAATCAAATGTTTACGATTCTTCACACTGTCTGTTAACAATTTTAAAACCTCACAGTAGTAAAATACAGTACACCATTCTCTTCACAGGCCAATGTTTCCTAATGAAGAACACAGAGAGACAGCTGTTGCATCCTGAAATAAGGCCAGGAGGTGTCAGAATTAAATGCTAAGTATCAGGATGTCCTGTGTGAAATGATTCTGGTATGAAGAAGATCTGATGTGCTGCTGCTTCAAATGATTGTTTTTACTTGAGACAGTGTATCAAACTTGGAAATTCGCCCCAGCTAAAAGACAAGTAAGAATATACTTAAAAAAATTTTTTTAATGTTTATTTACTTTTAACAGAGAGAGAGAGAGAGAGAGACAGAGCATGAACGGGGGAGGGTCAGAGAGAGAGGGAGACACAGAATCTGAAACAGGCTCCAGGCTCTGAATTGTCAGCACAGAGCACGACGCAAGGCTCGAACTCACAAACCGCGAAATCATGACCTGAGCCAAAGTCGGAGGCTCAACCGACTGAGCCACCCAGGCACCCCAAGAATATACTTTTATTGAATCAACAATTCACTTGTGCAAAGTACATGTGTTAGTATTGTGTGTGGGTACAATGTGGTCTAAGGGAGGCTGTGGTATTTTAAGGAGGAAGGATGTATATATAAAAGATAAAGAACTTCATTTCCTCTCCCCTTCCCCCATAATTTTTTTCTCTCTGTCTTTCAAGATGCAAGATGCCTGAGGGGCATGACAGGAAGATGGCCACCTGGCATTGGACCTACCATGCAGCTATCTCCCAGAAAGCCATCATTAGCTTTTGTGTGGGGCTTCCCTTTTGCTTGGCTACTCTGTGGAGGAACAATTATGTCACTCAGTTTTCCTCATTCAATCTCTCTCTTAAAAAATGGGGGTGGGAACAGGTAATGTCAACTGGGAATTGTTCAAGAGGATACCTGGCTTTCAGTCGTTATTATTTGGAAGATTCCTTTAAAATTTTTTTCCCCAGTCTATACGCACAGATCAAGCATTGAGTCTCAGTATTTTGCAGAAGAGCTTGTAGGATTCCGCTTAGTCTTTTCTTTTTTTCATAAAGATGTGACTTGAAATATGGTAAAATCAAATATCATCATAGTTAGGAGTGTCACCAGTCCCTAGTTTACTGCCATGCTTTCCATGATGTGTCAGGTAATTAAAGGATTTCTGAGTGTCAACTCATCAGAAAGAACATGCAACTACTCAAGGACCTGCCAGGGGCACAAGGCTTACAGTGGCCTTGCCAAGGAAGTTCCAAATCGAAACTAAACACCCCCACTGTGCAGAAGAAACCAACTGGAAGGCAGAAGGCAGAGACATCCTGCAAATGGACTCTGTCTCATTTCAATGCCCAGTCCTCAAGGCATTCAAATTCGCCAGCTTGTGGCAGGAGAGAAATGCAAGGAAGTCTTACATCAAGTTCTGAATTCATTGGTCATGGTAGAAAGGTTTTGATATATTCAAAAAGGCAAAAAAAAAAAAGAAAAAGAAAGGAAGAAAGAAAAAAAAGAAAAGAAAAGCTGACCTCAAAGCAGAGTACATTTGAAGTGATAACTCACCCTTGTGTATTTTTCAGTATGGTAAATTTTCAGCAAGAAGTGCTTCTGTGTATATCTGATTTGAGGTGGGGCCAGGCTGATCCTGGTGTGTAGTGGATTCAGGGGTTAAACTCAGTCCTTTTAGCCTTTTTTAGAGGCAGAAGCATCCATTCCCATCAGTTGAAAAATGGACCTATTGGTGCCAGATGTCGTCGGGGACAAGGGGGCTGGGGCTTAACGGCCAACATAGGGTCCTTTAGATTTCCTCAAGCTTCATGGTTACAGGCTGTTACTTGGAATTTCTAAATTCAAGGTTAAATTTTAATATGAGGATCAAAGATACTGACTTGTTCATCAGATTACAAGGTCAGTTGCTAGCTCTATTTTTATTTTACATAAGATGTTGCACAATAGTGCTTCCATTTGGGAGACAACAGAATATAGCCTTTTGTAATGTACTACAGAGTTAACTTCTTGGGATGGTTTCAGAAGTTCTACATTGGAGAGGTTTAGCGACAGCAGTTTAACATTAAAAGGGGTTGCCCACTGGACTCACCTTAAAGATATGCTTGCATTAAAAAATCTGCTGTTAACAAATTAAGCTAAAAATAGCATCAGTCTGACGATTTTAGAGTCTTCTTTTTAATTTTTTGGATTATTATGTCCATGGGTGAGGTGGGGTGCTGATAGCTACATCCTAGAAGCCCTTCCTTCAACCCTTGGCATAGTTGCTGATGGTGTCCCATAAAGGTTTGTAAATCTGTTAAAGATGTCCCATCTCTGAAGTACAAGGCATTTTGTCCCTATTACATTATACCTATACCATGTCATCCCTTGATTGTGTCATAGAAGAACCGAGGACTGAAATTCTATATAAATGATCAGTTCACTGAAGCTGGTATTCACAGCAAACAGAGAGCACATGTTTTGAACAGATTTTTCTCCAATAGTCCTCTAGAAAATCTCCCTTGGTGGGGGCTGGGGTGGGTAACTAATGAGGAGGACTTGAGAACTGCCGAAAATAAATGAAGGATGCAGAGGATATTATTTTTTAAAAATAACTTTCCAGAAGTCTCTCTTTGGACAATAATGTGATTGCACCTAGCACATGAACCGTGTTCTGAGCCTGGGTCTTCCCTCGTTTTCTCAGTGTTGTGCAAAGCACGATAGTTAATTCACACAGAACAGATTACAACATGTTTGATAAAGACATTACCCCCTACGAAGGCACACTGTACGGAATGGCGGGGCAGCCATTCACACTGTACAAGCCGTGGCCCTTCCAGAGAATGCCTAGAGAGATGTGTGCACGGCTTCTCACAGCCGCTACAACCCAGCTCTACTCCAGCACTGTGCAGCCACCTTTTGCTTTTGGCACAGATTTATTTTCCAATTGAGTCTACATACTGGTTTTGTAAAAGGAAAAGAGAATATATATACATATATATACATATATGTGTGTGTGTGTATATATATATATATGTATATATATACATATATATTTATAGGTATTTGCATATATAGGTACATTTATTATGGTTGAGTAAGCATCAAATTTTGCAAAAAATTCTCCCCCACAAGACTCATTTCAAGTGTATTTATGACATGGAAATATTCAGATTAAACTGCCCATGACTTTACAGCTCAGAGAAAATAAGTGAATAAATTGGACCACTGAATTTCAAATTGGATCATAGAAATTACAAATATTTGCAAAGGATGAACTTTCACACTATTGCTCCAGGGCAATGGACTCCTAGAGAAGGTGAAGCAGCTTCTTAGTGGTTTTGAAGTTCCGATTTTCACTGTGTCACCCTTCAGATTTTCTTGATTTCAATTCTTGCTTCTTCTGAAAGTTTATATAATTTTAATAATATTAAAGGAAGGCTATAATTTTAGAAGTTGAAGTTAAAGAATGGGAAACCATGTAGCATTATGTCTGCTGGGCTTGAGATGAGCATTTTAAGGATAATTTGAAATATGATGATATTGTATTTGTGTATCTATCTATATATATATTCAACATGTTATATCTCTGTATATCTATATCTATTTATCTATCATCTATCTATTGCCTATTATTGTCATCTAATCTATTTCAATGGTGTGCTGAAGCCAGTTCATACTGGTTCACAGGACCTGACAGATTAATTTTCAGGAGTTTTGTTAAGATGGTAGGGTTATATCAGTAGCTTGAAAATGGCCATGACAAGACTATTTAGGTCACGGAAATTGGCAAATGACACAAATCAGGGAATTTGTTTTCCTCCTGGAGAGCCAGTTATTGAATAATTTACCAATATACCTTTCTAAGTGTAGTCTGGAAAGGGACTTCATACATATGTAAGTTCACAATGGAAGAAATAATCAATTTTATAAAATACCAAAGTTAAAAAAAGTTTTTGGAATAAACTCATAGGTTTAAAAAGCACTCACTTTTCTTATTAAGTGCTTTAGAATAAAATGGTAGAGGTTAGTATATTTCTTGATCATTGACTATGTTTTAGAACATGTGTACTGCTGACTTATTCTAATCAGAACCTCCACATTTGCATCTTTTACATAGTTGCAGAACTGTACATTAAAGTTAAATATTAATAAAAATGAAAACTATATGCAAAGTGGATGAATCAAACTTTCCTTGGTGGTGTAGCTTCTGTGTTTATTTTTTGTCCTTTTTGTCAAACCCTGTCATTTGGTATTATTGAGATATTTTGTATTTGATTTATGTTTGCACATTCATGTGGGTGTGTGTACATGTGTGTTTACACACACAGATGCTCACACACATAAAGCTCAACAAGTTATAGTATTAGGGATGATGGATATCTGGTTCATTAAATTTTATTTAAAAACTGGGAATGATTGATGTTAAAAACTGTGCCATGATTATAAGTACCTATTTGATCTGGCCCAGCAGTTCTCCCTGTCTTTTCTAAAAAATTCAAAATGACATTGTTTCCATCTTTTCCCTCTGGGTCAACACCATATTTAGTTAAGATGTACACACTCCTGGTTTGGTGAATGCTTTGCCTAGCAGTCATGGAGGCCACGTGTGAATTTAAGTTTACCTGCTAGATTTATTTCTGAGAATGTGTTGAGATTGGAGCAGAGCTGCTGAAGAGGCTATGCACAGGAGTTGTGCAGCATGGTGACTCTGAACAAGAGAGACCTGAGTTTTACTGGGCAAAGAAATAATAGGTGGAAAGCATGATTTCTGAACCCGAGATAGATAGTGGGAATGAAGGAAATTCCCAAAGTAGACTTTTCTCAACAATGACAGGCCAGCAGGAGGCTATCAAACCTCTGGAAAGATTGTGCTTTTCTTAGGGTACTGATGACCTGGGCACTCCCCAGGTGCAAGGTTTTGATCATCAGGATCTTAGATGTAGATGTGGAGTGCCACGAGGCAGGCCGACGCTGAGTTCTCAGATAATTCCTTGGAAATTATATTAAAAAATTAAATCTATGGCATTTAATTTCTCCCTTGATTTGATGTTTTTTGAGAAAAGTAGAGTCCAGAACTTTCTGGATAAGGTTCTGGACAGATGCTGGTCTTGTGATGGTCAGCCAGGTGGAGACATGGAGTTGTTGCAGAAGAATCAGCTAATTTTACAGCAGTAGTTCACACATGCGGCTACGATACATTCATTCATTGTTATTTTCCTAAGCAACGGAGCAACCCAGGAGCTTATGCTACAGTAGAGTCCAAGGCACCATGATAATTACTTCAGGAGCAAAGAAGCTCATATAGAGGTGTGATCTCTTTCTGTCGGTGCGAGGTTTCAAAGCTAAAGTTCTTTAAAACTCATTTCTGGAGTTCTATTTAAATATTGATATGCCACACTTATAAAGCAGTGTCTTCTTGGTAAAATGCAATATTGAAATGGAATACTGCCTTTCATAAATGTAAGAAATGTGTTTCAAAAGTTAAATACCTTTTAAAAAATGAAAAATAAACATACTCTCACAGCTTGAGGGTTTAAATGAACCATGTACCAAGGAGCTGAGAAAACTCCTACTTTTGGTACATCCTGGAACCCCTAACGTTCAAAAGTTGCCCAGCAAAGATGACTTCAGCATTTCTGTGGCATCTGCCTAAGCTGCCATGTTCCGTTCAGAAGCCATCTTAGCATATCCCATACACAACATGGCTTTTCATGACAAATCGCTGGTATGCCACACAAAATTGCCGTGAAGTGTTGTTTTCAGCATAAAGTTTTGAGTTTTAGGGCTCAATATCAAAATGAAACATGTTCTGTGAAAGCTTAAATTAATCTATTCAGTGCACTGCTTTTAATCAAGTCATTCTTGGTTTTCCTTCAGCTCAAAGTTTCCAAACACTTTGGAAAAAAAATTTTTTTCCAAGTACAGAACCCAACACAAAGATGCTAACGTATTCTCTGTGATTTAATTATATTTTCAGTCCATATTTTATATATACTCTACCCAGGAAAAATTTCTCATTTGAATAGGGGGAGATTATCTTTTTCAGTTAACCTTTTCTTGTCATTTACAAATGTTGACTATCATGCTGAATGTGAATATCCATCAGGAATCAATGGAAAAAAGCTTAACTTATCAATGATCATAAAAATCTTTTTATGCATTCCTTAAATACTCTGAATGCTGATTTAATATGTAAACATATTTGTACAGGTTAATCTTCATCTTCAAAACACTTTGTAATTTTACTTAAATAATACACATGAGTAATTATTTTAAAATATTTTTCATCATTTTATAAAATATATTTTTATGGTATTGTTTTTGGATCTTCTTTGACTTATCACTTTCCAAGTGATTAATCCCTGATGGATTACATAAAGTTATGTGACTATGTCTTTAATTGTATCTATACATTTCTTGTCACATATTTGAGGCAAACCTGAGGATAGATCATCAAATAATTATTATTATTTTTCTCCTGTAAAATATGTCATTTTTCCATTTTCTTCTTTAGTGGTCTTTTGAAGAATCCAATCTGTTAAGAAAATATCAAACACAATACAATTAATTATTTGAATTTAAGTAATAAATACTAAAGCCCTTGGATAAAATTTAATACTATGCTAGTGATTTGGGGCAGGCAAATAATTAATGATACAAATAATAAAATTGAGAAAGATTTTTTTTTCATTGACCTATTAAGTAATATTGAATGTCAAGAAATGACATTTATTAGGTTGTTATTTCATTTTAAACTTTTTTTGTTGGTTAAATATATCATGTCTCCCAGTAAGAAGTAGTACATGTGGTGAATTAACTTAAAAACGTTTTGGGAAAATATTTGGGAAGCATGCAAACTACAGTCAGCTGGCACTAAATGGCATTTTGCCGTCATCTTTTTTTTCAGGGATGTGGCAGAGAAATTCCATCAAATAACCTCATAAATTGAGGTCTTTAGAGCTGGTGGGGAATCTGGTACATGCATTATGACTGAGAGGTTAGGGAGATATGAATTGCCTGGATAACTTTAAATGTGTCAGGACATCTGCCTTTATAGACTTGACAGGAAATACCTCTTGAAAACATGCTGGATAATTTGGATATAAGAAACATAATTCTGAACATATAAGAAATTTCACATAGGGGTGAATGTGGGTAACTTTTCATTATACCTTGTAATTTGGGACATTATAAAAATTATAAGTGCTTTATATATTTCCTATTGTATATTATAATAAAAGTAAGTATAGGGGCTGGAAGGGACCTTTGTAATAATCTAATCCAAAATGTGGGTATTGTATTTTATTTTTAAAGTTTATTTATTTATTTTGAGAGAGCGCTAGTGAGCATGAGTGGGCGAAGGGCAGAGAGAGAGAAAGAGAGGGAGAGAGAGAATCCCAAGAAGACTCCCCACTGTCAGCACAGAGCCCAATGCAGGGCTCAATCCCATGAACTGTGAGATCATGACTTGAACAGAAATAGAGTTGGACGCTTAACCGAGTGAGCCACCCAGGCACCCCACATGTGGACATTTTAAATAAGAGGAAATCGGGGTGCCTGGGTCAGTTGGTTGAGCATCTGACTTCAGCTCAGGTCATGATCTCATGGTCTGTGGGTTCGAGCCCCGAATCAGGCTCTGTGCTGACGGCTCAGAGCCTGGAGCCTGCTTTGGATTCTGTGTCCCTCTCTCGCTCTGCTTCTCCCCTGCTCATGCTCTGTCTCTCTCTCTCTCAAGAATAAATAAAACATTTTTTTTTAAAAAGGAAATTAAGGGTCTTTCTATTTTTTTTATAAATTTCAGAGTAGATTATAATAGTTCAAGCAGACAACAAGTTAGTTCTTTGAAAGTGTGATACGCTCATATTATTTTAATCAGGAAGCTATGGTAAATTTGCAAGGGAATGATATATTCAAAAATAATTATTGAATAACTGAGGGCTTACAAGGCATAAATGGTCAAAAGTATGCATTTTTAAGTGAGAGAAGTTAACTTTTTTATGTTTTCCATCATGCCAGAATCTAGTTGAGGCATCTAGTGGTAGATGAGGCAAAGACAACAGAACAAATAAGCACGAGAAAAAACCAATGAATCTGTCCCTCTTCTAATGACAGCTCTATATGTCTCAGGTTTTTTCTTTGAGCCAACAAAAAAAGTACTGGATTCACAAACCATCAGGCCCCTTAACTTGTGCCCGCATGTCCTAAGTCAAAAATTAATCAGATGAGGCTTTCACAGAAATAGGTGGTGAATTATAAGACTTTTCTCTCTCCTGCTCTACCCTGCTCTTTATCTCCTGTCCTTTCCCTCTTAAGTCTTTTTGCATCTTTCCAACTTTCCTTTGCTTTCACACACTAAATGCTCTGTTTTAAAACTTATTGTGTTATCTGAACTTTTCCACCCAACAAATTCTATTAAGTTGGGTCCTTATAGTGGAAGTTGGGTCATAGGAGTGGAGAGTAGGTGAATATAGAACATAGCTTCAAACCAGTGAAGGCTAAGACTAGCCAAGGTTAAAAACAAGTTAAGTTTGTTTTCAGTGTCCAGACTTACAACTTTCACTTTCCTTCTTTGTCTTTTCGTATTTACTTATCAGTAAGTGCTAGATCTTATTTATGCTTCCCTAGTTCAAAACCCTATGGCAAAGGGTCAAAGTAAATAGTACCCGGTAGAAAGTATGTGCTTATTGGCTATAATATGCAATAAATGTTGAATGGATAAATTGATACTAATATACCAAAAACTAAAAAATTGTAGTGCTATTCCCTATCCACATCCACCAAAGATAGGAATATTGGATGAGGAACAAAGCTTTAGGACTTGTAAATAAATCATCAGTGATGGAACCTCAGGCATTGCTATGAAATCAAGCTAAGAGAGAGATGTTCTTCTTTCTTAGGGTTCCTCTGTGGGCTGAGTCTCATTCCATTCTATTGGTTATATTGGCCTGACTGAGTTTCCCCCTCAACATATGGTACTATATTCCAGGACATGTTTCTCAGTCTATTTAGATCTGTGCCCCCTAAAAGCCTTCTCTCTTCAATATTAAGTGTCTTAAGCTGCTTACTAAGATTTTGTCAAATTTCTATTTCTGCCATGTGTACTATAAGGATAAATTATATAAAGACTGTGCCTTTTGAAATAGATTCACAGCTCCAGTAAGAATCTTTGGCCTGTCTCCTATATGGAGCCAGGAAGTTCCCATGAACTTCTAGAGTGCTCAGATTTGGAAGGAGGAGAAAGAAGGGACAGTCCTGGGGTTTCTGCTCAAGGTATAATTAGTATAAAAAGATCCCTGGGAATAACAGTAGCTTTTCTGAGTCTACTATAGACCAAATACATGCTTCAGGGATGTTCAAAATGGCTTTAAAACAGGAGGAGGGGCGATTAATCTTTTTAGCATAATGGATCTGCTGAAAGACTGAATCCAACTAGAGACTCTCATTCTAAAACAAAATATTTTTATACATTTCAGAGAGTTCATGACCCTCTTGAACAAAACCCAATTCCTGGAGCTCCAGAATGAAGAGCCCTGCCTCATAGCCTGCAGCAGTGGGATGTATTGGAAAAAGGATGGGTGTTGCTGAAAGATCATTGCTTGAATCCAGTCCCTTAGTAGCTGATAATCTTGGGAGATTTGCTTAACCTCTCTTTGCTTTAATGTTATCAAGTATAAAATGTAGTCAAAGTACTCAGTTGAAAAGGTTGTAAGGACAACAGAGTGAACAAAAGACAGAGAGAACATAGAGCAAGGGGTTCATAGTGTTGGCAATGAAGTGAAATGGTCTGGGTTGAGGTCCTTACTCTGAACCTGATAAACCACGTGGCCTCGGGAACATATATATGCCTCAAATTTCTCATTAAGAAAATGAGGTTCACAGTAGTGTCTTTCTCAAGGGTTGATGTTAATATTACAGTGGAAAAGCTGAAAACAGTTCCTGGCACGCAGAAAGCTCTCAGGAAGTCCTAATTCCTTTGTTTCTGTGGAGTCACAGTTCTGATTGAGGCATCTCCCACTGAACTGGTTGAACTAAATGTACCTACTGATTACAGCAGTCCAAAGGTTGCTAAATTACCTTCCTTCCTGGGCCGAAAACGATCTAAGAAGCCAGAAGAATGTATCAAAAAAACGCTGACTGTATGGAAGGATGTGTTTATTTTTACTTTTATGCTTTTTCAGATTGGTGGCCAAAAAACCAAATAAGTGGATAAAACTTATTTGTTTTAAGCAGACATGCCACCGGAGAAAACCTATCCAAATATCAGCTCTGGCTTTCCTTTTCTCTTTGTCAGCCAGGTCCTAAGTCTATATGGGCAAGTGCAGTGCTCAGAATAGATCACACTGGAAGAAATCAACAATAAAACACTCTCTGTAACAGAGATGCATGTAAATGAAGAAACCACATTCTAGGTTTCAAGCACAACCTCAGCACCACTAAGCCAGGTCTTGGGTACCACAGTGTGGCAAAGCCAGGTATTACAGACACAGCACTGGTAACGCCTAAGAGCTGGAGGTTTGAGAAAGCAAGGAATTAATCCTGTCTTAGAGACTTTGCTGGAAATGCTACTGGTCTACACCTCTAAAATGGTTTTGTTTGTCATCCCCTCTCAGTGTAAACCACCCCCCAAAAGAGGAAGTTATTTATTTTAAGAGAGTCAAAAGGATAGGAACAGCTGGAAATTTGATAGGACAGAAATTTATTATTTGAACTGTTTGATTAAAAGAGAATTCTGCTCAGGTATTAGAAAAAGGAATATATAGCCATATCCTGAATTTTTAACAGAGTTTAGCTATTTAATAAAACAATTTGATAAAATATAGGGTGATACTATGTTAGAATAAATACCAATTTGATGTTTAATTGGAAGAACATTAAATTCAACTTTTCTATGGGATTTTATTCTCTATTAAATTTGGTGCAAATGCTGTCATCTAAGTTCTGCTTAATTTTATTTTATTTTATTTAACTTTTAAAAATTTTATTTATTTCTTTTGAGAGAGACAGAGCACACACAGGGGAGGGGTAGAGAGAGACAGAGACAGAGACAGAGAATCCAAAGCAGGCTCTGTGCTGACAGCAGAGAGCCTGATGCGAGGCTCGAACCCACGAACCATGAGATCATGACCTGAGCCGAAGTCAGATGCTTAACCAACTGAGCCACCCAGGCACCCCTCAGTTCTGCTTAATTTTAAAATGATGCAGCTAATTGGGGCGCCTGGGTGGCGCAGTCGGTTGAGCGTCCGACTTCAGCCAGGTCACGATCTCGCGGTCCGTGAGTCCGTGAGTTCGAGCCCCGCGTCAGGCTCTGGGCTGATGGCTCAGAGCATGGAGCCTGTTTCCGATTCTGTGTCTCCCTCTCTCTCTGCCCCTCCCCCGTTCATGCTCTGTCTCTCTCTGTCCCCAAAATAAATAAACGTTGAAAAAAAAAATTAAAAAAAAAAATAAAAATAAAAATAAAATGATGCAGCTAAGAGTTTGAAAAATCTCACATACCTCAGTATAAGCAAACATCTATGTAAATATGCAGATTTATCCAACAGAAATAGTTTCACAAGAGGATATGAAATAGGAGTCAGTGAAACAGTAATCTTTCTCTTTCCATCAACTAATTAATAAATTTCTCATCTCTTACTCAGGCACACAACTATTGCATAAAATGTGGTATATTTCTTTATATATTAAAGAAATCTTAGTTTTTAAAATGCATAGAGGTATGTGATTAGGATAATGCTCATCCTAACTATTCTATTGCTTATATATTCTTAAACTTATAGAGGAATTCATTCTTTTCTTTTCTTTTTTTTTAATAAAAGAGAGGTTTCATTCTTCTTTCCTTATAAACATTTACAATTCCCAATATTATAGACATATAAAGGTCCCTTATAAGCCCAACCTCTAGAGAGATCCATCATGATTTTTGGATTTTTTTTTCTTTTACAAAACTGAAATTAAGTTGTGCATAGTGTTTGAGATATACATTTTTAAAAAATTTGTTTTGGTCCCATCATTTCAATATGTTTATTTCCTTTTTATTTTAGAGAGAGAGAGACAGCACTAGTGAGGGAGAGAGGCAGAAGAAGAGAGAGAGAATCTTAAACAGGCTCCATGTTCCACATGGAGCCCAACGCAGGGCTCTATCCCATGACCCTGGGATTATGAACTGAGCCAAAACCAAAAGTTGGACACTCAGCCGACTGAGCCACCCAGATGTCCCTCAGTATTTTTAATAGCTGTCTAATATTGTATTGCACAGCACGGATAAATCATAATTCATTTCACCAATTTGCTGTTGGTAGTTGAAATAGGAAATCAAAGGAACTTCGGTGCTTACCTTCCACAGTGCTAATATGAGCAGCATTAACAGCAACAATCCAGCAAAGGCACTCAACAGGATGACCCATAATGGCACCCTGCCTGGTAGTCCATCTTTGGATATTTGAATAGCAAACTGAAAATCATTAAACAAGACTGTTAACATCAATAAACACCTATTATAACTCCTGGTACATTGAGTTCTTACAGGGTATAATTTTATACCAAACAATGTACTCAATCTGATTACTACATACAGAAAAAACGTTGAGTTTACATTTAGAAATGCCCTTCCTCTATTCAACACCTCTAACCGCGTCAAATTTATTGTTACCAAAAATATTTATAATATCATGCTTTAGAAATTTATATATACAGAGTAAATTGCCTATGAATCAGAATGTTCAGGAGCAGAGGTGAATTTAACTCAGTGAGAACAATAAGTATTATTGATTCATTGATTCATTGATCGACTTTAGTGCATAGTCACAGTCGTAAAAATTTAGGCTGAAATGTCACCACAGGTTGACATAAAATCCTGAGTAGGTCTTCTTCTAATTTTAATTCTAATGTGATTTTTTTTGTCTACAAATTTATATATAACTTTTATATAGCAAAATGCATAAATCTCAAGTGTACAAATTAATTTTTGCACATATATTCACCTTCATTTACATTTTATTATACCACACTGTCTCTTCCAGTACTTATCTTTAGTCAATATCTATAAATCAGTTCTTTTTCATTTTTTTTTTATGTTTGTTATTGAGAGAGAAAAAGAGAGAGAGAGAAAGAGAGACAGAGCTTGAGTGGGGGAGGGGTAAAGAGAGAAGAAGGCACAGAATATGAAGCAGGTTCCAGGCTCCGAGCTGTCAGCAGAGAGCCCAATGCAGGGCTCGAACTCAAACTGTGAGATCATGACCTGAACCAAAATGGGAAGTTTAACAGACTGAACCACTCAGGTGTCCCAATATAAATCAGGCCTTAATTGAAAGAAAACTTTGAAGAAACAGCTTTTAGTGTTCCAGCTACTCAATGTGGCAGTCAAACCGCTATGAAACTTGTCTGCCCTGTGTCTCATCCCTAGGCTTCTGAGAAAAAAACTAATTCAGAGTAGGTGTCAATAACTAATAGCTCAAGTTTCTGTATTTGCTTGTCACAGGGAATGTCTCAATTCCTTAAGCTAGAGGGAAGACTGGAGGTAAAAGGAGGAAACTAACAGGGGCGATATTTACATATTTTAGAGACTGATGTAAACTCCTCAGATTGCTCCCTGTGGGTCCCTGCTGACACCTTGGGAATACAGATCCTGCAAGAGTATACATATGTACAGAGTAAGACGGTTTAAGACAGATTTTAAAAACATCTAAAACAATTCCCTCAACTTACAAATACAGAAACTTAAATCTGGATGGGATCGGTGACTAAGATCACACAATTACAAAATGATCATTTTGTAATTTAACAATGCAGGTAGGGGCGCCTGGGTGGCGCAGTCGGTTAAGCGTCCGACTTCAGCCAGGTCACGATCTCGCGGTCCGGGAGTTCGAGCCCCGCGTCAGGCTCTGGGCTGATGGCTCAGAGCCTGGAGCCTGTTTCGGATTCTGTGTCTCCCTCTCTCTCTGCCCCTCCCCCGTTCATGCTCTGTCTCTCTCTGTCCCAAAAATAAATAAACGTTGAAAAAAAAAAACATTTAAAACAAAACAAAAAACAAAAAAACAATGCAGGTATAGTTTTCCTTTAGGATGAGCTATTGAATAAAAAGCTTCATAGGGAATTTTAAACTAACACTTAGGGGAAATAAAACTAATTATAAAATTTTAACAAACTATATCTAGGAATCAAATGTACTCTTTTCCAATATAATATATACTCATTTTGGGGGCTTGGTGCTGACTGGTAACATTTTGGCTTCTCTGAATGTGGAGCAACTTTGCATTTATCAGTGCTCTTTATTTTATTTTATTTTATTTTATTTTATTTTATTTTATTTTTTAAACAACTTTTTATGTTTATTCTTTTTTTTTAAATTCTTTTTTTCAACATTTATTTATTTTTGGGACAGAGAGAGACAGAGCATGAACAGGGGAGGGGCGGAGAGAGAGGGAGACACAGAATCGGAAACAGGCTCCAGGCTCTGAGCCATCAGCCCAGAGCCTGACGCGGGGCTCGAACTCACGGACCGCGAGATCGTGACCTGGCTAAAGTCGGACGCTTAACCGACTGCGCCACCCAGGCGCCCCTATTCATTTTTTTTTTTTTTTGAGAGAGAGAGAGAGAGAGAGAGAGAGAGAGAGAGAGAGAGAGAGCTGGGGAGGGGCAGAGAGAGAGAGGGAGACACAGAGTCCTAAGTAGGCTCCAGGCTCTGAGCCGTCAGTGCAGAGCCCGATGCGAGGCTTGAACTTGTGAACCGCGACATCATGACCTGAGCCGAAGTGGGATGCTTAACCAACAGAGCCACCCAGATGCCCTTGTCAGTGCTCTTTATAACATAAGTAAACATTATATGTATATGTTGTATACATTATATGCATATATTCTTTAAAGGTGAATACTTACCAGAGTTCATTGGAATTATTTGAAATATGTATTAATTTGAAATAATAATTTTTTAAAAATGTTTATTTATTTATTTTTGAGAGACAGAGAGAGAGACAGACAGACAGACAGACAGACAGAGTGTGAGCAGAAGAGGAGCAGAGAGAGAGAGGGAGAGAGAGAATCCCAAGCAGGTTCCATATTCAGTGTGGAGCCTGATGTGGGGCTCGATCCCACAATCCACCATGAGATTATGACCTGAGTTGAAACCAAGAGTTGGACTCTTAATTGACTGAGCCACCCAGGCGCCCCTGAAATAAGAAATTTTTAAGCAACATCTGAATGTTAGGTAGCTCTTAAATAAAATGTTATGACTCACACTATCCACATGGGATATTTAAACTCTCCCATGAGAAGAGGAGAAATCATGCTTATATATCCACATCTATAATTAGTACTCTGGCCTTATTTTATAATAATACAGTAGGAAAAAACTCAAACCATTTTATTTTTACCAATGACTAAAGTGTGAATTTGTATGAGGGAATAATATCTCATTTTTGCTTCAGATTTCCCAATGACTAAATGAAGAAAACCTTTAAAAATTTACATTTATTTCTGTACAGTGTACCATTACTTTCTGTAAAGCATTTTTCAAGTTTGCTCTTCAAATGTCAATTGCATTTTATAATGTTGGTTTTTAAGGAGGTAAATTACAAATGCATCATTTGTTATCAAGGTGAAAGTAAAAACATCAATTTATTGTGATAGTTACTTACAAGCAGTAAAGTCAAACGTGGCATGTTAATTGTAAATATCATGGCTTTTTCCCAGTTTCTTACAAAGAAGACTGAAATCACACTTGAAGCTAATTAAGTATAATTTGAAGCAAAAAGTGTCTGTTACTTAGTGACTAGCTAGTCACTGTTTTAGGGACTATAAGCAATTATAAAACGTTGTGTCACAAAATCCAGAGTGAAATGTATAAGGCTTTCAAAACTTAGAGTTGTACTTACCTCTCTTTTTTGATTGCCAGTACTTAAAATCAGTAATGTATTTTCACTCTGAAGGTCTGCCCTTACAGTAAGATTTAAGCTCGAAAAACGTGCCTGAAAAGCAAACAGGATTTATTTTCAATATATAAAAATGCTAATCACAGTGAGAGCTAGTCATGCTTGAGCTAGTGCGATTTTTAAAATTGAGATTTTCCTGAGAGACTAAAAACACTGGTTTTGTTAACATCCAGATGGGAATGGTGGTTTCAAATGATCACTCTCCCCTCCTCTCTGCACTCGAACTGTCACTTAGATCCTTGTTATAGAATGAAAAATTTTCAAAATCATTTTCTTCAGATTTATCCTTAGCAAAACCAAATCTCAAGCCACGCCCCACTTTCATGTAGCTAGCTAGGTATGAAACAGCTATGCTCTGGTAACGAAGTTTATACAGAAGCTTTTTAGGATTAAATGTGAAATTGCCAATACCCAATAGTTTGTGATTTACAAAATAGCAACTTAATATGGTCAAACCTAAAAATGGAAATTTTATATAATTCACCACTTGTAATAGAGACACAAATCACACAAAACACAATGGATTAAGTTTTAAAGTAGTTTTTTGCCAGACAGATTTGACTACTAGGAGCTAAAAAATGTCCTAAATATAAATATATTTATATTTATATATGTCATATTATATAAATATAATATATACATAAATTACATAAATGTATCAATACATATAAAATATATATAATATAAAAATAAATATATATATGTAAGTATATATACACAGCACTTATAAATGTGTATGCATGTGTGTGTGTGTATATATATATGTAAAGTCTGATCTAATACAATGAATCCATAATACATGTTAGATCTATTTGTTGTTAATGGTGTCAAGGATTGTCCCTCTATAATTCCTTGTCCCTTAACTGAGTTCTAAAGTAGGAAGATAAATTCAAACTTTAATACTGCATAGGTATTTATTTCTAGATGTGCAAAAAAAAAAATAATAAGAGAGACTGATAAAAGAGTATATATCTGAAAGGGTACCTTTGAGATAACTTAGTTGCTAACAGACAAGGAAAAATGAGACCCAAATCGTTGGTTCAATAGAGCTGGAGCTTGGACCACATTTTAAAAAATATTTCTAGTTCTTTCTACAGAAGCACTCTTCTTTGCACATACTAAGTAACGAACAAATATTTGTTAAAATAATTCAATAATGGCAGAGAACAATGCAATCACTTACTTTTATAAAAGTTGGTTTCCATAAGATAAGTGAAACATTCACTTGGCTCATGTCAGAAGGAATCAAATTACACGTGATTGTAGCAAATTTACATGTGCTGCAGTCCTGTTTAAATGTCCAGAGGTATATATTAGTATCTTTGCCATTTAATAAAAAGATAACATATTAAAATATTCTAAAAGATAGTAATTTTTAGATTGATATTGAATTTGTTCACTTAAAAAGCATGAGATAAAAGTAGCACTTGTCTTGTTATCTGAATTTACCAGAATTGTGCCTCGTTTGAGATCTTCAGATTTTGATATAATCATTTGCTTCCCAGAGTTGATACCAAGCGGGTCCTGAAGGCTACTGGGTCTGCAGTTTGCATTCTAAGAAATGAAAGTATTTCTTTTATCAGACAATGCCAGATGTCAGAGGGAAAAATGACTTAGTACAATAATGTGAAGAATCTGTGAATGACAGCCATTGTCAGAGATGAAAGATGCATCTTCGTAAATGTGCAATATGGAAGAAGCTATTCTGTAGCAGCCATATACACCCACTCCCAGATAATAATTACGTTAGCATGCTACTTTTGAATTTTGATAGATATCACTGAGGTTGTTTTGGAAACAGAAGGATGTTAGTAGAAAGCACTATTGCATAATTCATACACTCATTAAATTATTTTTTTCATGGGTGGCTCAGTCGGTTGGGTGTCTGACTTCCTTGCCTAGCTCAGGTCATGATCTTGTGGTTTGTGGGTTCAAGCCCTGTGTCGGGCTCCGTGCTGACAGCTCGGAGCCTGGAGCCTGCTTCAGATTCTATGTTTCCCTGTCTTTCTGCTCTGTTTCTCTCTCTCTCTCTCTCTCTCTCTCTCTCTCTCTCTCTCAAAAATAAATACACATTAGAAAAAATTTTTAAAAAATTATTGTTTTCATCAAACATTAGTTTGTATATTCCCATAATACAAAGGGAGAAAAGAACTTAAAAACTCTACTGAAAAAAAAAGGGGTTAGCATTTGTTATTCAATATGATGGCTCATATGATGGTTTGTGAAACAGACAAAAAAGAGAGGAACTTTTGTCTGTATTTATGTATCCATCCAATAATATTTTGTGAGTCTCTAAACACCAAGAACAAGACACTTGGTCTATGTGGGAGGAAGATGTAAGTAACCTATAAAGGTTAAAATGGCAGGTTTACAAGACAGCTAGTGCTTGGATTGGTTTTCTAGACTTGCTCTAATAAAGCTCTTGCTCATCAAGACTCTCTACATCCTTGATAAAAGGTAGGAAGGATAAAGGTTCATAAGTAATAGGAAAGGTACAATTTTAATTTTTCCACATGCTCACAAATCTTCTTTTTTGGGATTAGAGAGAAATGGTAGAGCTTTAATTTTTCCTTGCTTATAGGAAAGCATTTAAATATTATAATCCAACTATCACTATTGCTATTTTTTGATTTCTGAGAACAATTTAACTTAAATCTCTGAAAAGAAGACAGATTGTCAAATGTTGAAAATATGCATGCATTACTTGAATGTTTATTACAATTTTCTATGTCTTAGAGACTGTACCATAACAATTTACCGCATTGACTCATTCAAAGCTATGGGTACAAAGTGGGTGTGATATTGCTACTGTTTGGGATAAGTGAGTAAATAGTACTGTGCTGTTTTATGTGCAGCTGTGTGTGTTCTTAGGAGCAATCAAGAAGTCTTCTTACAAAGCTGTTTGATCACCTCAAACAAATTAAAGCTATAACAATATAACACACATTTTAAGGCACAAGTCAACAAGTAGTTATCTAAAATCTACTCTGGTGGATATGATTTCAAAAACATATGCCCAAGTCCTAGCACCTGGAACCTGTGAATGTGACCTTGTTTGGAAACAGGGTCCTTGCAGATGTAATTAAAGATCTCCAGATGAGGTCATTCTGGATTTAGGATGGGCTCTAAGTCCACTGATGAGTGTGTAAAGAGAGACAGAAGAGGTGAAAGCACAGGAACACGAGGAAGACAGGCATGTGAGGACGGAGGCAGGGATTGCACTTATGCCACCACCAGCTAATGCACGCTCAGTGGTGACAGCAGCCACCAGAAGCTGGGAGAGAGGCACGGAACAGATTCTCCCTCTGAGCCTCCAGGGGGAACGAACATTGTTGACACATTGATTTTAGACACTGGCCTCCAGAACTGTGCGAAAATAAATTTCTGTTGTTTCTAGCCACCCAATTGGGGTAATTTGTTACCACAGCAGTTGTAGGAAACTAACATACCCACTAAGTAGTCAGTGGAAGTCATTATTATTATTTAAAATTTTCTAACTGCTTCTCCACGTTACTTTGGTAAATTCTTTATCAGAAATGGCACGCAAAACAAAAGGCTTTAAATACATACTGAAAAGGATAACAATAATGATGTAATTCCAAGGCACACATGACTTACATTAGAAGATGACCATCCACTTGGGTATAGCACAGGATAACCGTCTGATGTCAAGTTGGGAAATGAAATTGACAGCTTAAGTTCTGGCATCGGAAAATGTCCACTTTTTCTAATCTACAGGAAAAAAAAATAGAAAGGTAATCCTCTCTTCCTCTTCCAATAGCACCCTTTCTGTATTATGCAGAATGCCTGTTCTCAATTGATGAATTAAATTGTGAAATATTTTGAACCCAAAAGTGAATTCAGACAGTTGATGGCACTGGACAGAGAACTGAAATAACTAAGCAAAAAATAGGGATGTTCAATAGTGGCCATATGTATCAGCTACAAATATATATTGTTCCTTCATGCTCCTGCTCCCACTCCCAAAATAGGACTGGGATTAAGGAAATTCAGAATTAATTTTTTTTGTCAATTTACCATGCTTATCATCTTTTTGGACATACTAGTTAGTCTTTTGGAGGTGGGAAGGAAGGAGAACATTTATTTACTCGATCGACTCAGAACACGAGAGCATATTTTGTTTGCTTCAATGTGCTTGCCATAATTTCCTAAGACCACAAATCGTCCCTCAGCCCAGCTACATGGGATCTGTCACCACTGCACAGGCAAACCAGATATGCACCTGCTTCCTTGAATAACTGTATCCCCAGCTATGGCTACTGGGTCAATAACAATCGATAATCTGGTTGGATGAGAGTCACATTGCCTCTCCTCTCAACGCCCATCTATTTTTATCCATTAAGCTGAAATTCAAACTTACTATCACAGCATGCCACCAAAGGTGAGTGTAGCCCATAGAGAGGGATGCTCAAAGTTGGGCAGGATGAGGTTCAGCAGGAACCTGAATTTACTGTTCAAAAGTCCTCACAGGTAGAAGAGCTGCAATCGAATTGGAGCAACCAGGTGCTATAGCCCTCTCTTCTTCCACTCAAGCATAATTTCCAGGATCTATGCCTTCTTCACAGCCTTCCTGGGCCAAATCCTTAGGGGAGTAGGAAGCTTCTTAATCTACAGATGCCAGGAAATCCAACTGATCTACCTAACTGAAACTTCTGGACTGAGAGCTACACAGATCTGAAACAATTCCCTGTGGTTGCCAAATCTAAATGCATCCCTTAATCTTGGAATTCTAGAAATTCCTGACGAGCAGTGCCTGGCTTCTTAACCATGCTCTTTGACACTTGCCTTCTTATTGTAATATGCCCTGAACTTCCCTGCCATGGCCTCCCAGTCTAATTCCATCTGTTTTCTTCCAAAATGTAAAAAAAAAAATCATGTAATTTGTAATTAACATTCATTTTCTCTGATTAAAAACAAAGTTCTTTACAGAAATATTGGAAAATATTGAAAATAAACAGAAGTTTCCTACAGTTGTACTACATTGGTGACATTTTAGTGTACAATTTACCTATCATTTACATTTATGCATACATTATAAAATTTGTATCATATAAAATATAAAATTTGGCATCTCACTTGTAAAATGTATTGTCATGGTATTTTCCTATAAACTTAAAGAACATTTAAGAATATGACTTTTATTAGCTGCTTAATAACAATCACAGTATCAATATTTATTTATGTTAAACATTTATTTATATTCCGGGCACTGCTTGCATTATTGCCTTTAACCCTTTAACAGCCCTATGAGGTAGATTCTCTTATTACCCCTATTTTACCTATGAGGAAACAAGGTTAGAATGAGAATAAAGAACTTCCATGATCACAGAGCTTATAGATAGCAGAATCAAGATTTCTTTAACCTAAAATATGCCCTCTGTGGGGCATCTGGGTGGCTCAGTTGATGGAGCATCCAACTCCTGATTTCACTCAGTTCATGATACCAGGGTCCTGGGATGGCACCATGTGTTAGGTGTGGGGCCTTCTTAACATTCTCTCTCTCTCTCTCTCTCTCTCTCTCTCTCTCTCTCTCTCTGCCTCTCTCCCCTGCTTATATGCTCTCTCTCTCTAAAATAAAAAAATTAAATTAAATTAAATTGGCCCTCTGAACTATTATTAATAGCTGTCTCTCCATTGAATAACTATATGATAATTTATTTAAGCAATTTCATGTGGTTAAGCTTTTAGATTGTGCCCAGGTTTCAATTTTTAAACTACTGTAAATGACACTGATAAGAGTATCTCCCAGGGGTGCTTGGCTGGTTCAGTCAGAAGAGCATGTGACTCTTGATCTTGGGGTTGTGAGCTTGAGCCCCATGTTGGGTGTAGACATTACTTAAAAATAAATAAATAAACTAAAAAAAAAAAAGAATATCTCTGAGAATAAATCTTTCTACCACCAATAATTTCCTATAGTAAATTTCTAGCAGTAAATTCACTGGCTCTCACCTAAGAAAATGTTCACATTATTTTTTATTCCATTACTCCAATTTTAGATTTTATTCCAGAAAAAATAATCAGACATACAAAAGATTATGCTCAAGGATATTCTTAACAATGTTATTTCTATCAACATTATTTACAATAGTTTGAGAGTACATGTTTCAAGTTTGGTCCCTAATAAGTAACAACATATGAAGATCTATAATATTAAAAATTTCTCTCTTTTTTCTCTCCTTCCTTGTATTTTGCTGAATTCTTTAATCTGGGAATAGCAAATGGAGTTAGAAGAACTTGGCAGCCTAAATTTCAAAGATTTATCTCAGTAATGAAGTAACTGGCATTCATGCTAATTTCTAGAGTATGGCTTGTCATAGGAATTTCAGCAAGGAGCACAGATAAAAACAATGGAACGCATCTTGAGAGTATACAATTATTTCACTTTGTAAGAGAACTTCCTTTCTCACTGGAAAGAGATTGAGACCATTTTCACCTATAATAACATTGCATTATTCATACTTCTGAATATATATTTAATTTCATCATTTGAATTGGACCCTCTTTTACTTGAATAACATACTTGAGTCTGTGTCTGTAAGTAGGCATTACCTAAAATGCAAGTCTGGCTCAATTCCGTAATTGTTTGCTATAGTGGTTAGGAAAGTTCATTATGATGAATTCAAAGAGAAAAATAAATGTAACAGAAAATATCACTTAAGGATGTGGTACAAGGAACATATGAAAGGTAGCAATGAGCTGAAGGAGATACATATTTATTTGTTGAGTAAAGGAAAATATTACCAAGACATCTGAAGTAATCAATTTTCTGAAATAGTGATAATTATTTTTTAAAGTGTTTTTTTTCATTCACACTTGCAATGCAAATAAAGTCTACAGGTTTATAGGTAGTATCTCTTTGGTTTTATAAGTTTATTTTTTCTAGGAAGTCATCTAACTGTGTCTTAGGAGGAAATTAGAAATTTAGATTTTTAAAATTGCTTCAAAGTATAATTATCAATAATTATTTAAATAAAATTACTACAAAATAGTGAAATTATAAAAAAAAATATTCTGGAATATAGGGATTAACTGTTGAATCAGCAGGTTTCTATGTGTCTGTTAATACTTTAATTTATAAACTTACAAATTATTCCTTTACTATACTAATTTAGAGGTAATTTCTTACCAAGTAGAAGACATTAATTTCATTTCCAATGTCCTCAGTAGAATTAATAACTTCAGGGACTGTCTCATTGGCCGCAATTGAAATATGGTATTCACTCGCAGAGCTGAGAATTAATTGAAAGAAGAAAAACAAAACACAACAAAGCTTAACTTTTATTTGACCTCATTCTTTTTCTTTATACTAGGTAATCCCACAAAAAGTACTTGTAGAAATTTCAAATTGGAGGCAAATTCTTCTACTCTGAAACCTAAAATTAAATCTTTGAGGAGGATGAGAAAGATTATATAATTTCACTCAATAATCACTAATGTTTATTTGGTCTTAAAATGCTAAAATATATACAGTTTTTAAACTGAAAGTTTCATTGTTACCAAGTATAAAGTTTCCACTAATTCACTAATATCATTTACATTTAGTGAATAATGAGACTAAAAGTTGGTATTTTTCATAGTGCTGAAATTTAAATAGATTTAAAAAATTGTTAACCTTTTTACATTAAAGTCCTATATTACTGCCAAACTTAAAAATTCAATCTTTTCCATAAAATTCTCCATGTTCTTTGGATGAACTTGGTGGAATTTAGTATAATAAAACAAATAGGTATTTGCCAAAATTCTATTTTAAAAATGAAAAATTCTTGGAAAATCATTGTACCAAGAGAAGTGGTAACAGCAAGATAGAAAACAGCAAACAGAATTCGGAGGCTAAGTAATATACACAAAATTTATGTGTATATCCTATAATCCTCACATTTTTGTTGTTTGTTATCAGAAAAAGCAAAGTACCATAGAAAATAAATTAATAAAATGATCAGAATTTCACACTAAACTGTGAAAGTATAAGAATCATATACTTACACTTTCTGTATACATTGCACATATTTATTTAACAGGAGCTTGGAGTCTTGCTTAAGCAAGAGAAATTATAGTGGGAAATTTTGCCAATACGATTTGTGTTTGGAGAGATCAGAAGTTCTTAGGGGAAAGGACAGTTTAGAATAATGCAAGAAATAAACAGCTCTTGTCAATGAGGAATGATTTAATCTTGTGTGTCCAGAATGGGCAGGCTGACTAGATCCCTCACAATGAGAAATGATGGTCAAGAAACATGCTGGTGCCCTCTAAGAACAGTGCCATTTGTGACGTACTTCTAGATCTGCAGCTTGCATTTATGACAGAAGACTGGACTGCTAATGTAATCCAGGATCATTAGCACCTCACATTTAAAATTATCTAGTAGGCTTGGCCTCTGACTTTTGAGTGCAGGAGAATTACCCGGAGAGCTTGTTTGACACAGATTTCTGGGCCCCAGAGTTTCTGATTCAGTGGATTGGGGTGGGGCTAAGAATCTGCCTTTCTAACAAGTTTCCAGGTGCTTCTGATGCCCTTGGCCAGAGACCACACTTTGAGAACCATTGGGTTTGTAGACATCAACATAAAAATGCAGTTTCCTCCTACCTGTAAAACTGAAGTCCAACTTCATATTTTACTGGGATAGAGATATTAACTTCATTATCAAAAAGGGCTTCAGGAGGCTCTTCACTGTCACTAGGAAATACACAGCACATTTGGACAAATCATTAAACCATTGACTATTTAGAGACATTTCTGAGCATTTGAAAGGGAAGTTTATTTTGGCAATTAAATAAAAGGATAAACAGGTAGAATTCTTAAAAAAATTTTTTTAATGTTTATTCATTTTTTAGAGACAGGAAGAGACAGAGTGCAAGTGGGGGAGGGTCAGGAGAGAGGGAGACACAGAATCTGAAGCAGGATCCAGGCTCTGATCTGTCAGCACAGAGCCCGACGCGGGGCTTGAACTCATGGACCGTGAGATCATGACCTGAGCCGAAGTCGGACGCTTAACCGACTGAGCCACCCAGGCGCCCCAAGGATAGAATTCTTGTTTCTGTTGTTGTCATTTTTAAACCAGGGTGGGGAGGGGGGTGGGTATTATTAAATTTCCTAAGCTGATTCTGAGCTGCAGCTTGGGTTGAAAACTACACCAATTTAGTCCAAGGTTTCTCAAACTTCTTTAGAAGGATTATGATAAATATCCTTGGGTCAATTGTTAAATACACAGATTATTGGGTTTCTCTTCTTGAAATACAGATTTAGTAGATCTGAGTCGGGGCCTAGGAATTTGTGTTTTTAACACAAATCATACAAGTGATTCTTATTTATTCTTTATAGACAAGGACCTCACCAAAAGACTCAACTAGGGTCACATGGTGGAGAGTCAATATAAAATCTTTGATCTTCTTGTTTTAATAGTCTTTCTGTGCTTATTGCTTGATGCTTATGTTATTTGTTCAGAATATATTTATTCCCTTGATTTAAGTTGTCATTTCAATTATGTATTATGTAAACACATATGTATGTTTATACATACATATGCGTATCTCATACTCCCCTGTATTAAAAAAAAAACACATGTGAGGTATGTAACAGTTACCAACACTGGCTCTGGGGCCAGAGTGCATGGGATTGTTCTTGAACATTAACACACTTTAATCTCTCTTTGCTAAGGTTTCTTAAAATTATTTAATCTTTCTTTGCCAAGGTTTCTTAATCTATAAAACAGGGATTTATCAATAAATAAATGATTATAATAAGTGCCAAGTGCTTAACATTGTGCCTAGATGTAAGAAATATCTAATGAGAGTTAGATTTCATTATTTTTATCACATACCCCCTCCACCGAGTGACCAAGCACCTAGCATCTGGTCCCACAGAATGGACAACAAGGACGTTTTAATGGCTCTGCTATTCCCAAGTGTATTAAGTGGCTTTGTGCGAGCTAAAGGGCAGTGAAGGCAGCACCTTGCTTTGGGTGATAGATATTTATGTGACTGGGCTTTTGCTATGGATGGTCTCCTCTTCTCCCACCTGTTCCCTGCTGTAGCTAAATTAATCTTCCTAAGAAACAGCTCTGTATATATGACTTCACCCCTCAAAAACTTTTCTGGCTTCTTAGGACTTGCTCAGTTAAGAAAAAATGCCTCATCCTGACATTTCAATACATTTCAACACACATTACCACAACATGGTAAAATGCATACCTTCTGTTTATCTTCTGTTACTCCTTTATGTATTCTCTATATGTGAGCTACAATGGATTATCTAGTATTCCACCAATAGATCTAGTGGTTCATCTTTGAGTTTTTGCTCAAGCTCTATATTTTGTCTAAAATGCTCTACCTAATTCTATTTACCAACCTCTCTGTGAATTGCTACCCACCCTTTAAGGTCTTTCTCAATTACAATCGTCTTGATAAAGTTTTCTTGGGGTCTCACTGCCCAGTAGATATAATTTCAACCTCTGTTTAAAATTTCTGATACATGGTTTACATTTTTCGAATGAATTTCCCTTGTTCTACCCTATATCATAATAATTTATATACTAGTCTCAGTGCCCTGCTATAATATTCACCCTATGAGGAGGTTCATGCCCATATTAATTTTTATATTCCCTATTGTGGACTAATTTAATACCTTGTCCATAGATGTCAAATAAATATTTGTTGAGTTAAACTGAGCATACAGAATTCATTTACACATTATTTTCTCACTTATTCATTCACTCTATATTAATTCAGTATGAGGGATCATGCTAGTTACTGGGGAGTAAAGCAACAAAAGATAGAACTTTATCTCAAGTTTATGGTCCAGTGGATGATTACACTTAGAAGAAAGTTAAGACACTATTTCAATTTCCTCATGAGCCTTTCATTTTTAGTCTGGGTATTCTATGATATCTTTCAGAAGCTCTGACTTCTTTGTATAAAATATATTAAACTACAAAAAGGTATCATAAAACTTTAAGTCTAGGTGTGCCTGGTTGATTCAGTCAGTTAAACGTCTGATTCTTGATTTCAGTTCAGGTCATGATCTGATGGTTTGTAGGATCAAGCCCTGTGTCGGGCTCCAAGCTGACAGCATGGAGCCTGCTTGGGATTCTCTCTCTCCCTCTCTCTCTGCCCCTTCCCCATTCATGTGCTCTCTCTCTAAACAAATAAAATAAACTTAAAAAAAGAAAAGAGCCTTTAAGGACATCTAACGATTCAGTTGACTATGGGCTGCCAGTAAAAATTAAATTAGCAATCCTGTAAACTTCTAAATAAATTTAAATGAAATTTGGCAGATATAAGTGATGTATGATTACAATATGTTTTACAGCTCCTAGACCAATGGCTTAATCTAGTTAGGTGTATTAGTTCCATTAAATAAAAATTTCTTTATTTTTAATTATTCATAAGGATGTTTTTGTTAACTAAAGGGGTTCATTGCCTTCTACTTTTACTGATCCTCATAAAAGTTGTAAGTTCCAGTGAATCTATAAAGCAAAATATTCTAAATACATGGAAGAAATTATATACTTATAACACATACAGTCATGCATACATATCGACCAACCTTGTTGCACTTAAATGAATGGTCACATTTTCCATGAGATAAGATGTGTTAAACTGAAATAATATTTTGAAAGTAACCTATGAAATAAAAATATTTTTAGTTTAGTAGCAGATAAAGAAGTAGAATGTTTACATTGATTAAAATGTTTAATTACATTAATGATATTACTTAGACTCAAATTATAAAGTTATTTACAAAATCTTACCTTATAAAATAAAACCTCATCACATCTCAAAAATTGAACAAGATATACATGTACTTTTAAAGCTCTTTTAATCAATTTAGGCTCATTCATAGAAGGGATGACTAGAATTCAGGTGTCATGAGATTTGTATGGTTGTACCATATATGTGTGGAGTTTTCTTCTGTATTTTCTTCTCTCACATATATTTTGAGCTACATTAAAAAATATTTTTTTTAAGAATCTTCAGCTCTGCTGTTTTCTTCTTGCTTTGAAGTAGCAATCATAATTCCAATAGAAGCTTTATTGGGTGGGCTTGAACTATAATACTTTACAAAGGGTCAAACTGCCAGAGTCTCTCAGTGAGCTCCTTTTTGTTCTGCTTTTCCTTAGCTCCCTGACTGGTGTGCACATATAAGTCTTGGAATTTTTTATGAGTCTTCAGAACCAGGAAAGATGCTAGCAGAAAAGTAAGGCTAAAGAAGGTGCCCATTCCATTTTGACCTGATACTGAAATGCTTAAACTATAAATATAGATTTTGAAATCAAAGTATATTCTAAGTGCAAAGCCCATGCAAAAATTACTTGAAAATTATCTTCCCATTTCTCTACTGATGGCATGAGAAACTTTGATTTGAGCTTTTAGCAAGGAATTTCTAAAGAAAGAAAAAAAATGCTTGAGAAATAATTAAGATTGCAATCAATATCTCTAAATGGCTGAAATGTAACATTTTTATTTCCATGTCATTATTCTTTAAGAAATGGACATAATTCTATGGTTAATTAAAGTGGTCAGGGGAAAGTGTAGACATGAGTCTACATTCACTATTTCCATGTAAAAATGGAAATTATGGGTGTACTTTTTCAAATATGATATATGCTTTATGGATTGATAGGGAAGAAATGCAATTTCACACTAAATTTTATTTGGGATAGTGAAGAAATAGATTCCAAAAGTAAACTGGCACATCTAGTTAGTTTCATAGCTAAACTGATTTATAGAATTCAATGATAATTACAGTCATTTGTAGTTTCTTCAATCACCAGTAGCCATGCCACATGTGTCAAGGGAAAAGGCCTTTCATAATTCTCATTTGCAAAAGAAAAGCTAAGTGACTTTGTTATATATGTGCCATTTCCAGATGTCCAACTCCGTTTATCAACTTCTTAGGATGTGCGATGAAGATGACAAAGATCTGTTTTGAAGTCTTATATTACAAAATATTATAATGTAAAGAAGCTGAAATAAGTATTTGGGATAGTAGTTCTCTCTCTCTCCCTTTTTTAAGACTAAGGCATGTAAGTAAAGTATCTTCTTATCTCAATCACTTTGACTAAATATTTCCCTCATTAACTTCATATGAACGGAGGAGGAAATATTCATACTGAAAAGCAACTTTCAATGAAAATATATGCAAATATGTTGTTTATCATTAAATGAAATAATTATTCTCTGTTTTTCATGGAAATAAATATGGTCTTTAAAAAGACATGAAGGCACTCTCCTCACTTGTGTTCAACTACTACTGTAGGTTCTAGCCAGGGCATTTAGGTAAGAAAAAAAAGAGTGCTTCTATTTGCAGATGACATGATCTTGTATATAGAATATCCTATGGAATCCTCTAAAGAACTATTAGAACTAATAAATAATTTCAGCAAGATTTCAGGATAAAAGATTAGTATTTAAAAATCATTCATATTTCTATACATTAGCAATAAATAATCTGAAGACAAATTTAAGAAAATAATTTCATCCAAAACAGCATTAAAAAGAATAAAATGCTTAGAAATATATTTAACAAAGGAAGTGCAAAAGTTGTATTCTGAAAAATAGAAAGCATTTTTGAAAATAATTAAATATCTAAATAAATAGAAAGACATCCCATGGTAATGGATCAAAGACTTAATATTTTTAAGATGGCAATACTTCCCAAATTGATACACAGATTCAATGTAATTCCTATCAAACTCCTAGCTGGCTTTTTTTTTTTTTTTTGTAGAAAATGACAAGCTGACCCTCAATTCCAAATGAAAATACAAAGGACTGGAAGAGCAAAACAATTTTGAAAAAGAGAACATAGCTAAAAGACTTACATTTTCAGGTTTCAAAACTTACCAAGAAGTTATAGTAATAAAAACAGTGTGCACTAACAAGGGTGCCTAGGTGGGGTGCCTCAGTCGGTTAAGCGTCTGACTCTTGATTTTGGCTCAGGTGGTAATCTCATGGTCAGTTGTGAGAACCAGCCTCCCAACAGGCTCTGTGCTGAGCTTAAAGACTGCTTGGCATTCTCTGTCTCCCTCTCTCTCTGCCCCTCCCCCACTCACACACACATGCACATGCTCTCTCTCTCTTTCTCTCTCTCAAAATAAATAAATAAACATTCAAAAACAAAACAAAATGGGGCACTTGGGTGGCTCAGTCAGTTGAGCGTCCAGCTCTTGATTTCGGCTCAGGTCAAGATCTCACGGTACGTGAGTTTGAGCCCTGCGTCAGGCTGACAGCACAGAGCCTGCTTGGGATTCTCTCTCTCACTCTCTCTGCCCCTCCCCTGCTGATGCTCTTTCTCTCAAAATAAATAAAAATAAATAAATAAATAAATCAATACAAAACAAAACATATGTACTGACATAAAGATAGACATATAGATCAATGAATACAATTGAGTCAAAAAATAAACAGACTTTCAATAAAAGTGCCAAGACAATGGGGGAATGAATAACCTTTTCAACAGATGGTGTGGGGCAACTTAATACACACACACAAAAAATGAAGTTGGACTCTTTCTTTCTTACACCATACACAGAATTTCATCAAAATGGATCATAGACCAAAATGTAAGAGCTGAAAGTATACAGCTCCTGGAAAGAAACATAGGAGTAAATCTTTTGATCTTGGGTTAGCAAAGCACAAGTGACAAAAGAATAAATACATTAATTGGACTTCATCAAGGTTAAAAACTTCTGTGTTTCAAAAGACACCATCAAGAAAGTGAAAAGACAACAGAATGGGAGAAAATATTTACAAATCATATATCTGATAAGTGACTTGAATGCAGAATACATGAAGAGCTCTTATAACTCAGTAATAAAAAAAGACATCCCAATTGAAATATAAGTAAAGGATCTGAATAGATATCTGTCCAAAGAAGATATATGCACAGTCAGTAAGCACATGAAAAGATGCTCAACATCATTAGCCATTAAGGAAATGCAGATCAAAACGACAATGAGATACTACCTCACACCCACTAGGAGGGCTATAATTAAAAAGATAGGCGATAACAATGTTGAGAAACACATACATCGCTGATAGGAATGAAAAATGGTGCAGTCACTTTGGAAAACAGTTTTCCAGTTTCTCAAAATGTTATATGTAATTATCATATAACCCAGGAATTCCACCCAAAGAGAACTGAAAAACATATGCCCACACCACAACCTGTGCACAAATATTCATAGTATTATTCATACTAGCCAAAAAGTAGAAACAAATGCCCATCACCTGATAGATGGCTAAATAAAATAGGATACATCCACAAAATGGAATATTATTTGGAAATGAAAAGGAACTACTGATACATGGATGAGCCTTGAAAACATCATGCTAAGTGAAAAAAGCCAGTCACAAATGACCACAGAATATATGATTCTATTTATAAGAAATGTCCAGGACAGACAAATCCATAAAGAAAGTAGGTTAGTGGTTGCCTGAGGTTGGGGGAAGGAGTGGAGGAGAAAAAAGACAAGTAATTGGTAAGGTGTACAGAGTTTCTTTTGGAGATGTGAAAATGTTTTAACATTGATTGTGGTGATGGCTGTACAGTTCACTATCCAGTGAATATATAAAAACACACTGAATTGTACACTTGAATGAGTGAATTTTATGGTACGTGAATTATATCTCAGTGAGGATATTATTAAAAAAGAGAGAGAAATGAAAAAAAAATTCTATACAAAGTTCTAAACCAACCTGTTTGAAAGATTTGTTTTTTCTACAGGCCAGAAAAGCCTACTACTATCAGATAAATTATTAAGTATAAATGTTTAATTTGGTTTTAATATTTGAGTTTGACTCATGCATAATTGACTTTTGATTCCAATATCTCAATATTGTGAACTCAAACTTCTCATCTATATCAGGCTAAAATACCATTAGAGGGATTTATATATTTAACTTTGAACACGGTATTTTTCATATCAAATTGCCACATGTATGTTTTATAATCTGCTTACCTCTTCTTCTCTTCTCAGGAAGGGATATCTAATTTTACATGTGAGATTATGATTGGACTCACAACTGTCTTTTTGGATAGCCTTGGAAGAAAAAGTAAACAGAATTAGAGCAGACACACAGGTGAAATACTGGAACTTGGTTTTCTAGAATTTTTCCAGGTATGCCTTGGATTCTGCCTTGCTAAGATCTGTCCCTCAATTTAGTTGGGAGAGTCACATTATTCTGTGATCACCTGTCTCACCATCCATGGAAAATCTGAAAGCATCATGTAAGTTAAGGGAAACTGAGGGACAATGCACATCACATCTTATCCTGTCTAGACTTTCCAATGTAAGTAAAATGGAGGTACTAACAGCATGTACTGCACAGGTGACTAAATAATCCACACATATTACTCGGCCACATGGAAGCCCACAGTGAATACCTATCATAAGAAGAGCTCAGTGAAGTGGTAAGACCATGAGCTCTGATGTGAGACCCCCAGAATTTAAATTCTGACTCCATCACTGTTAGCTTTCTCCTTGCCAAGACTCCTCACTTCTCTGAGCCTGATTTTCTGTCAGGTGAGGCTAGTGATACTCTATTTCATCAAATTGAAAATGCCACTGAGACTCGCCATTATTTTGTGTACCAATAAGAAGGAAAAATAATGCTGCCAGCTAAATAAACATATCAACTGTAAAATGCAGTTATAGAAAGGTTAAAACATGACAGAAAGAGATTTTATTAGAATCTCTGTAGTACAATAATACCTATTTGCTTAATGAGAATTGAATAAGTGGGACCCTGAGAACAGTGTCTGTAATATAATATGACTCAAGAAAAGACTGTCATTATTATTATTATTGTTGTTACTGTTAAAAGATGTAGAGGCCTCTCTACCGAGGCCATGAAGTCAGTTGAAGAGAATACTGGCAATAATTTTTAATTATAGTCCCCTTTCCAGAAAAAAATTCAGTGGTAATATTTTCCCAGTATCACTTTGCACATTTGGATTTATAATTAACATTCTTGACTGAATCTAAAATATGTGGTAGTAATGAAGGACATATTTTTAAGCTCTGTTAGTCATCATGTCCTTAAATGATATCCTAATAAATGGAGAGACATATCAGTGAAATCTGAATTTGCAGAAATTAGACAATGGAGTTTTAATATTATATTAATAAGGGTACTGGTTTTTAATATGAATCACATATATTACTAATTCATACATAAACAGAATCTTAAATAAAGGGGATTAATTCAGAGATAAGAATTAAAAGAAAAGTTCAAATTTGGAAGTGCTCATTATTATTCCTGATATAGCATCTTATGCAGCTATGTTATTGCCAAGATAAATATTCTGTCATGACAATGAGACATTACAAGTTAACACCTCTTTTAACAATGTAAGGATTTTACATAGAAAATGAAAAATGGTATCTTGATGCTTCTTTATGTAAACATGGGGTTTTTTTTGTTCCATGCATGCATTACTCTCTCTGTACGTCTATTAAACTATTTGACTTTGATTGTTATTTTGATATTTTTCCTTGACTTAGTCTCAATTTCACTGCATAATGCCTCCATGAAACATGATTTTGCTGCATCACAGTGATCCTCGCCTCATACTGAATCTGAAAAGAGTCACAGATCTCTACAGAAATCTATCAAAACAAAACCTTTTTAAAAAAAGTCTGGCACTTTCACCATTTGTGAGTACTAATTTTTACAAAATGCTCTCTGTTCTTCTAAACCCAATTATTAGTTCTTCTAAAACAATTAGTTCAGTAGCAGGAAAAGTAGACTTAATAAATAATGATTATATGAATAGACAAACATAAAACTAAAAGTTTACCTCAATTCCTGAAAAAATTAGGTTTGGAGAATAATGCACTATGGTTCTGGTGTTATAGGCACTGTCCTTTTTGTTTTTGACTGTGAGACTAACATTGAATTTGTCATTGTGGGACCTGACAATAAGCAGGCCCTTTGCTGTGGTGGATACTTGCAGGGTGAGGTCCGAGATACATTTTTCCTTGTTTCCACAATCTTTGGCAAAGGGAATCTGAAATGGTCACAGAAAAGTATTTTTTGAAATTTAGTTAAGCATGATTGAAGATTAATTATTAACTTGCTGAGAAGAGAAAACATATTGCCAAACTTAGTTAAGCAAGTCACAAAGAGGACAGATTCCACTGCAGAAATCATAAGGAATTTTAGATTTATTCCTATAATTTATAGGGAAAAATAATAAACTTCTGGATATAAATTCTTCTAGTCCTTTAAATAATGCAGTTTTCACAGATGTTTTTCACTGGCTTTAGTCTGCCAGACTAGAACAGTTTCAAGAAAATCAAGTCAAGTACTCTAAGATCCAAATCTATGAGAGAATACTTTAATGCTCAACTCTGATTATGAGATTTCCTATTGAAAAGAATCAAATACTTAGGAATGTAACAGAGCTCAGTCAGAGGGTAGAAAATGGTCAAGCCACATAACTGGGAGCTTTCCCTGACTCCTCTTCTCATTAGTCACACGCCGTTATCCAAACCTTCATTAAGAGCTATCCATTCTACCTTTCTTCTAAGTATCTTCCAACTATCTTCTCACCTCTAGTTACCATCACCTCTAGTCTAGTCATCCTTATTTCCTCCCTGAACTAATGCAACAGCTTCCTAAGTGGTCTCCTGCACCCACTCTAATTCCAATCATTTCCCTTCAATCATTTTCCACACTGCAGCTGGAGTAATCCTGAAAAAAATACAAATCCAGTGCTATCACTGAACCAATTAAAGGCATCCATAGCATTCTATTGCTCTTCAAAATATCTGTGCAGTAGCACAAAGTCCTGAATGATCTGGTTCCTGCCTATGCCTCCCACCTCATCCCATATCACCTTCCCCCCTTGCTCTTTAGCTTCAGCCACACTAGAGAGTTTAGTTTAGTTCCTTTATGCCTCAGAACTTTTACACATATCCCTGTGCATGAAACACTGCTCCCTCCACTCCTCTGAATAGGATGGAAAATCCTCCTATGCTTCAGATCTCAACTTAAATATCACACCTTCAGGAGAGCACCCCCTGGCTCTCTGCCTAGGCAAAAGTTCCCAGAGAACAATGAAGTTCTCCTCCAGAGCACATGCTTTACTTCCCACCTAATACTTGTTTCCTGGGTTGGTCTGTAAGCTCTGAAGTCTGGTACATGTAAGACACACAGTAAATATATTTGAAAGGAAGAAAGGGAGAGTGAAAGATATGGGTATGGGGAAAACTAATTCCCCATCCTTAATGTCTCCTCTATTGGTGCTACCCCATCCTTCTACTTGCTCACTTACTCCTTCTCAGGGGTGGGACACCAGATTTTGTGAATTTGGAAGCAGGAACATGGTGAACACAGCTCAGTCCCTTCCCGTCTCTCCTGCTCTTGGGGCAGCAGTGTGCCCATGGAAAGCATACATTCTTGCTCTATTATCTCCATTCTGCAAGTTTTATGAGGTGAGCCCACACGAAAAAAGGCCTGAGATTGATGAGCACTGCTGATGATATATTTGGTAATCTGTGGTCTAAGACTTGTTCAGTAGGAAGACACCCAGTACGCTGAAACCAAGCCCTGCCACTCAGTGTTTGTTGGTAACAAAGGGAGTTCCAGTAGGCCAACCCATGTCTTTCTTTCTATTGGTCTTAAATTCAGGAGAGATAAAAAAAAAAAAAATAGGTGGTATTTATAAGTTCCCTTGAGCTCCAACAATAGGAAGTAGAAGAGTTGAGAAAAGTCTAGAAGAGTCTCATTCTTTTTGTAAAAAAAAAAAATGATTTAGGGTTGTGTGTGTATGTCTGTGTGTTACAGGTTTCTCTCCCCAAGTATATTTACATATACGTATTCTGAATTTTACAAAATCTGACTTACATATTCATGTACTGAATTTGGTAGGGAATCATCAAGAACAGGCCCGTTTTCTGGATCAGTAAGATTAAAATCCAAAGTTATCCTCACAGAGTCCCGAAAGTCATGCTTGTCCTACAGGTTGAAACATAAAATACTTTATCATTGATATCACATTACTGGATGCTCTGACCTTGTCGTGGCTTCTTTCCTCTTGCTTCACTGGAGAGAAGTGGCCTTCTGCCTTGATAAGGGACATGGCTGGAATGCACAGGCTTCAGAGTATGACCAGTTGATTCACCTGTAGCTTCTTAGGGAGCCCTGCTGGAGTGATCGGGTGTGCCGTACTTTGCATAACAATATCTTTTCTCTTGAGACCTTAGGCTAAAAATTGCCATGTAATACTTCCAGAAAAGTCTCCCAATTTCAAATGAGCAAACTTTATTTAAATTGAGTTGAATTTAATTAGCATAATATATGCCTGGAGTTGTAAGAATTTCATAATATAAAGTGATATGTAAGTAGTATGAATGCAATCAATATTGTTTTATACTATCATCAGCAATGGCCATTATTTATGGCATGTCCAGAATTATGAACTTTACAGACATTATTGAGAAGTATTTCAACATCCTCCAAGATGAATGACTCTTATAGTCATTATTTTACATTTGAAAAACTGGGCCTCTAAGAGACTAAACAAGTTGGTGAAAATCACTTGGAATGTGAGGAAGCCTTGCTATAAATTCCATCCTGCCTGACTCTGGAATAAATGTTAAAGTATCCATTTAAATGCAAAAAAATTTTGGAAATTTTGAAACTGGTTCACACATAGTGCACAGACATAGCTAGATTCTAAATTTTGGACAAATATATACTACAGTTACTTCTATTAGGTTGGAGGCGGTGCCACATCTGGTTTCACGCCCTTTCGGATTTTATACAAGTTCGAACTCCTAAACGCTCAGTTCTGATGAAATAGATAGGAGGATAACTCCAATTGTTTTTTCTGATTATAGATTGATATTAGTGTTGACAGATAAATTAATTTCAATGTATGTCGTGGGGAATATTAACTTGAAAATCACTGAGGAGAAATACAGTATACCAGCAGGGCATGTTTTCTGTCACTTCCCTACCCCAACTATAATATTTTAAACATGTAGAATATGAATACATCAATAATACAGAAATAAGTCAAAGGTGGGAGAAACCCGGCCTGTTTCCTTTAAAATTCCAAGATCATGTACAAGCTCCAGGTCTGTCTCAGTCACTAAAATCAGTGTCTTCTCATAATATCCATTCTTCTCTCACTCTGTCTCTCTCTCTTTTTTTAAGTACCATGTACATTATAAGAAAATGTTTAAGAAATTCCTGCCCTTATTGGGAATGTTCCCCATTTACACAATGACTCAATAAAATGCATTTTAAATGGTTCAAAAGGGCTTCCTAGCCATCTCTGGAGATTAAGAATTTGCTTTCTAAGGCTCCCTCATCACTGTAATAGAAAGAAACTTAGGTATCATAAAGAAACTTAGGTTATCATGAAATAAAAAATAACAGATTTTTTCCTCTTCAATTTAAAGTCAAAGAGCAACATACAAAATTCAGTGGATAAGAAGGGACCTGGGAAAGCATATGGCCCAAAAGTTTTCAGGGCATGTAGCCACTTATCTACATTTGACAGATGAGGCCCACAAAAGTTAAATGATGTTTTCAAGTTGAAAGAATAAATGAATGGATACAAGAAATGAGTAAGTGAATGAAGGCAGAAGGTCTCTTATCAACCAGTGCACTGTGCCTTTTGCTATTCCATAATATATGGGTATCTGATAACATACACACAGGGAAGATGAAAGATAGTCTTATGAAATGTATTTGGAAATGAGAAGATCAGGTCTGTGATTTTCTGATAAAAGTGACCAAATAAAATGAAGGTTACTTTGTGATGTGCACTCCAAAATAAAATAATATGGGTGACTTGAAATAACACATCTGTGCTTTATTCTTGATTTGGAATAAAGCAACTATAATATATGATTTACTTGCCAACATGTAGAAGGAAAGCTTAGTGCATTCTGATTCTTGAACTGTGATGTTTCTTTGAATCTTTCTTTCTTGAGTTCCAGAGAAAAAACTTCGTGATATCTGTCTTAGTGAATCTAGTGTGACACGGTACTGTATATCTGGGGGAAAAAAATGACAAGAAACATTTACTTGGGGTAACTTTCATATGCTCCAGTTCATTAAATTAGCATTATAGAAAAACCTTGTGAGCAATCAATCAACAAATAGTTTCTATTATTCAGCTTATCCCCATTACTGCAGGACAATGGTACTCACAGTCATAAAGATAATCTTTAGGAACTCTACAGAACCACCTTCGGAGTTCACTCTGCTTTTAATGTTTAATTACACTTATTTCATAATGTATATGTACATATGCACACACACATACGTGTACACCTACATATCAACTAATTTCCTGACCATGCATGTGTTTACTGGGTTTTCACTTAAATTATTATTATTATTTTTAGTTTAGCAATGTTGAAGTCCTGCTTAGAATATTGAATATATTTCAAAAGACACACACAAAAAATACACTAATGAATTTTTACCTATTTTGTGAAAAGGTCATTTTAGATTATGTTCAAAGCACATAGTAAAATAAGTTTAAGAAAATAGGTGTACCAAAATAAAAAAACAAGTTAAACCTTACACTTTCTAAAAAAGGCAACAATCCTACTCATTTGAACCCTTAGTTACTGTACAGAAATCAAATGAGACTGAAATAATATTGTATATGAAAATGCAAATCATTATTTTACACTCCTATAGCTAATTATCTTCTAATCAGAGGACCATTGCAGAGCATAATTATGCACATGTAGACCAAACTAAGAAAAACAGATTTTAAGGATTAATGATTTTTCGTATTTCACTTACCCTTGGTTTGTAGAGTAAACTACTCTTTTGCAGCCAATGGCCTCTACAGTTTTGAATCTAACACGTTTTAATATCTTTAAAAAAACACCTTAGGAAGTGTGCGTGTAGGGAGGAGGAGACACCCAGGCTGTGCCTGAGAACTCACACATGGAGCATGTCTGATTCTCAAAAGCCAGGGTCACCTTCTGAGTAGAGCAAAGAAACCTCAGTCAGGTGGGGTGGCAAAGCATTCAGGTCCCCTGCAATATCAGTCTTACCAAAGAGGGGCAGAAGAAGGAAGAGAGGGTTTGTGAAAACCCACAGGAAGGAAAACTGGGCTCCTCTGGAGCCCAGTTTCCAAACTCTAATCTCCAAACTTGTATTATTAATATTGTTTTTAGTACCTGGTTGTTTGCGGTAAAGGGGAGAGCCAGAGGGGAACCATGGACTGTTGAGGCCATTGCATATAACCATACAGTGTCTGCTACAGAACTTACTGGGTTCCATAACATATTCTTTCTTCAGTAGATTTTTTTTTTCAAGGTTCAGCATGTTCACAGGGGCAAGGGTGAAATGCAGATCCCTATCACAGAGGAAATACAATATCTTACTGGATTTCCTGATGTGGGAGCAAATGTATTGTCCTCCTGCCCCAAAGTAGTTGGTATACATATTATACTCACCAGCTGTGTAAATTCTGTCTTCTTTGGACTTTAATTTCACATCAAAACACACCGTAGCATTTATGCATACTGTTTCCTTTCCTTCCACATGGCAGTTTTTCTTTTGGATATTCACTTTATTGGGTTCAAAATTCATGGTCACTTTAACTACAGCCACATCTCGGGACCTACAAACATAAACGGTGATGACTGCTCACATACTGTCACATTTAATGAATGCCATCACTATGCCAGTGCAGTGTGAATGCACTGATGGGGATTCTTCTTTGTGTATGGTTGGCCTCTCAGGACTCCATTTCTTTGGTGAGTTTTTGATACAGAATAGGTGGTATATGAGGTTCCGAGGACACCCAGGATGTTTTGGAACCATCTTCAACTTCTGGTGCTAAATGGTAGGAGAATACGCCACCCCAAAATGTGATTACAGGAGTTTAGGACATGTCACCCCAAAACATATCACTTTGGTATATTGATTAGTTTGAGCTATAGGCACTTGATAAACAGTAAATACAGGAAGAAGCTTTCTCTGAAATTTCCTTCTACCTAAAGGTAGATACTCCAAAAGGAACTCAACTCGAGTTCATCAACCAGAGAGGACTGACTCTTATCACAACATAAGAGACACCACACTGGTCACAGTGTGAACTTGGTCACAAACTATCATATCACCCATTTATTTTTTCCAAGGCCCACTCATTTTTCTTAAAAATCATTTACTCTCCCCGTAGAGGCCTACATACCTTCTCTCTTGTCTCTATTAAAATGATATTTAAGTCTGGGGTTCCTGGGTGGCTCAGTTGGTTAAGCGTCTGACTCTTGATTTCAACTCAGGTCATGATCTCATGGTTCATGAGTTCCAGCCCCACATCAGGCTCCATGTTTACAGGGCAGAGCCTGCTTGGGATTCTGTCTCTCTCCTTCTCTCTCTGCCCCTCCTATAATCTCTCTCTCAAAATAAATAAATAAACTTAAAAAATAAATAAAATGGATTTAAGTCTGAATTCTAAACCACCTCAAGGAATTACTCATTTTTCTTTGGGTATCTCCCATGTATACATGAGATATACAAATTTATAAATCTCTATTTTTCTCTTGTTAATCTTTTATAACAGGGATCTCAGCCAAGAACTTAGAAGGTTGAAGGAAAATTATTTTTCATTACTTACAGTTCATAAGCCAAAAATCTGTTTTCTTGTGATGGAAAAAAGATGGAACCAAGTGCTCAGATGCAACTTCAGAACCAAAACCATATTTTGGGAATTTTCAAGTTTGTTTCCAATCTGGAAAGAGTCCAAAGGCCAATGGACAGCTTCTGTCCACTGTAATACTTGTACAGACAAGTACAGGTCCTGTAGCTAGGTAGCTTGTGAATACATAGGTCCCCGATTTGATTTTGCATTAAAAAAACTATAGTTACTTTTCTTTTAAAACATTTTACCCAAAGAAAACATGGAAACATAAAAAAGGAAACAAAGAAAACAGAAATCACTTGTAATTTTACTACTCAGCAATAATCACCATTAACATTTGATATGCTTTTTTTCTTTGCAGAAGAATACATCATCTATAGATATGGGTATGTGTGTGTGCGTATGTGTGTGGGAAAAAGAGACATACACACACATGCATGTACATATGTATCCATACATACTTTTAAAACTTATCATGATATAATGAACAGCCTTATAATATTTGTATTTTTCTGGGAACATTATTTTTAATGACAATAAATTATTCCAGCATACACATGTATTGTAACCTATTTACTCAATCCTTTCTTATGGTACATTTGTGTTAATTTGTTTTTTATTAAAAAAGCTTTTTTAATGTTTATTTTTATTTTTGAAAGAGAGGGAGAGAGAGAGACAGAGAGTGAGCAGGGGAGGAGCAGAGAGAGAAGGAGATACAGAATTTGAAGCAGGAGCCAGGATCCATGCTGTCAGCACAGAGCCCAACGTGGGGCTCAAACTCACAAACCAGGAGAACGTGACCTGAGCCCAAGTTGGACGCTGAAAAAACTGAGCCACCCAGGCACTCCTGTACTAATTTGTTTTTTAAAAAGTTGCTAGCACAGTGCTGTGATGGCTCTAAAGATTATATATCTTAGATAAAGATTAGAGTTTCAAAAATTTTTCAGAAATTGGGACGCCTGGGTGGCTCAGTCAGTTAAGCGTCTGACTTCGGCTCAGGTCATGATCTTGCAGTTCCTGAGTTCAAGCCCTGCATTGTGCTCTGTGCTGACAGATCAGAGCCTGGAGCCTGCTTTGGATTCTTTGTCTCCCTCTCTCTCTGCCCCTCCCCCACTCATGCCCTATCTCTCTTTGTCTCTCAAAACTAAATAAACACTAAAAATTTTTTTTTTTAATTTTAGGAACTAAATTCTGTGTTAAAAAGTGTAAATATTTTAAGGCTTTTTAACACTTATTGGCAAATACCTTCTAATGTGTTTTAACCAGTTTACTCTTTCACCAGCAATGAATGAGCATGTCTAATTTCCTGCATAGTAGTTTGGATACTCCAAGAATGAAGCTCCCCACTGCACATCTCTCTGCCCCAACCAGGTCTTTAAAGGGGTTATGGTGCAATCTATTCCACATGACAGGGCTCTCAATATCTGTTCCTGGACGTCCCTGACTGCTGGTGGGCCTCTGTTTATTGCCTGCCATCTATATCCACTCTCAATCCCTCCTTCAGCATTGTGAAGTCTTGGTCTTTGTGTCCCTGTATGCTGGTTTGGTCCATTCTGCTGGGAGTGACAGGGACCCAACTCTGTCATTTTGGCCCATTAATGATAAAGCACTGACCGGCAGCAAAAGAGGTCATAAGTAAGTCTTCAGAGCTTTGTAAGAAGGCTTTGAAACAAAACTGGAGAGTAAAAATTGCCCTTATTGTATGTACGTATGTGTATATATATATGTAGCATATGTACATATATATGTGCATATTGCATATATATTCATATTGCATATACATAAAAATAGATATATATATATTTAATATGAGAGTGAATACAATAAATATGTTTGAGTTAAGGTTATCATAATAAATTAATTCATGATTACCAGTTCATACAAAAAGTAAATATACCCTTTGTTGCTGACACTGGTGATTTCAGCTCGTTTTGGGTCTGTCATCCCCAAAGTCACAGCTACTTGCTGCCTGGCATTCTCCTTTCCTAGGCATCACCTTACAGTTTTCTTTTTCCCTCTCACCCCCCACCCCCGCACTGTACAGTTAAAACATTTCTTAACATAATAGTTATTATCTGCGTACAGTTTAATATGCAATTTGTATTTGGCCATTAGTTCTTAAACAGTATCTCTTTTTAAAATGTTTCTTTTCCTTGAGTTTTTTAAGGTGAACCATAGTTGACATATAATTTTATATTAGTTTCAAATGTGTAACATAGTGATTCAACAATTATATTCATCACCTTATGCTCACTACAATAAGTACAATTGCCACCTGTCACCATACAATGCTATTACAATGTTATAAATTGTAATTATAGTTGCAATTAGTTATCTTAAATTATGACAAAGTCATCTAGTTTCAGGTCTCTATCTTCACTACTTTTCTAGATAATATTTTTGGGGAAAAGACCATTGATATTTGTTTCCATCTAAATTACTTTAAACTAATGATTGATTTGGAAGAATCAGTATATGGACTTTCCATCAAAGCACATGGCATAAATATAAATATATTTTTTATATTAAATATTTCCATTGTATGTATTTTTAATTTCTTTTTTTTTTTTAAGTTTATTTATTTTGAGAGAGAGAGAGAGAGAGAGAGACAGAGAGAGTGCCACAAGCAGGGGAGAGGGGCAGAGAGGAGAGACAGAATCCCAAGCAGGCTCCATGCCATCAGTGTAGAGCCTGATGTGGGGTTCAAACTCACAAACTGGGAGATAATGACCTGAGCTGAGATGAAGAGTCAGACGCTTAGCCAGTTGAGCCACCCAGGTGCCCTTTTAATTATATTTCTTAATGAAGTTTGAAACATTTAAAAAATTATCACACGAAATTTATCTTAAGATTATCCTTGATTTTTTAGTCACTTTTCCTCCCAAAAGAACCCTTTTTGAAATTGTGTTTTTTAACTAGTTAAAATGGGGTTATTAATGACATTACCCAATAAATTATTTTATTAATAAATAAGTTAATAAGTAAAATGGTATTAATATATATATCTGACCATTGACTAGAATTTTAGAATGAACTGAAATTAATTTGAGGATGCAGACATTTTAAAGGCTGAGTAGAGATATCATTGAAGATGCTTCTATGCTTGACCAACGATGTATATACAGACAATGACGTACAATTGTCTAATTACATGTATTAGGTAAATGAAGAATGAAGAATCAATTACCATAAAAGTCTGTGAACAACTCAAAGTTAGGGATGGTTTCTTATTTATATAATTCTCTATGAGGCCCTCTTTCTCTCCTATGCTGCTCCCTAAAACAGAATACCTACCTTAGTGCTGAGCACATAATAGATACCCCAAATTAAGGGTTGATTCTACTTGTTTCTTTAATATGGTTTCTTTATTTTTAAGATTTATTGACTTCTCCAGCTTCTTGAACTACATAACTTTTATCTAAATAACAGAGCATAAAGGAAAATATTTGGTATGAATGAGCTCTAGTCATACCGAGCTCTGGAACTATTTGTGAAATGTTATGACTAATAGGATGTTATTAAAATACATACCAGAAGAGGGCAGCACCACCAAGGCCCCCAATAGTCACATCAGTCAGACCGTCCCCATTTAGATCCATTTCTCCATGGATAGACTGGCCAAAAAATTTCAGTGTCTTGCCATCTCCACCTGATGCAATACGCTGTGAAAGTACCAACAGAGAGGTTTTATGCCAGAAGAGTATATTCAAAAACAGTTTTAAATACATCTGAGAACTTGGATTGGTTAACATAATATTAAATTTAAAGACCTTTTGGAAAACTGCCCAAGAAGCCCCTCATGTGGAGACAAGATGAATTACTCAGATGTTACCAAAAGTTATTCTTTTTATAGTACAGACAAAATAATTTCAGGGTCACTGACACCAGAGAGAAAAAAATTATATAACGTCATCTTGTCTAATGCTCAAGGAAAACATTAGTGAGTAACTGGCTCTTCCTTTCTAGTTTCCACTCAGTCCCATAAAACAGAGTTATTTGAAGATACTGGAACCTTGAAAACACATCATACAAGCAAGAGGGGGAGTTGATGTTTGTCCTAGGGGTCAGTTTAGGGGTCAATGAATTGGGGGGCTGGGTATAAATAGCACATTCCATCAGATACATTTTCCAATATATGATCTTCTTTGTTAAAGGTCAAGGGCACTATAAAATCGATAGGCACAAATGAATATGGAGTTCTTGAACATTGATTTGTGCACACTGTGTACACCCATACATAGTGTGTTTAAAAGTTGTACTTCCTGGTTTAGCTTTGACTCAAGCTGATAACATATATATTTTTAATTTTAGAGAGAGGGAGAGTGAGAGAGAGAGAGACAGAGGAGATTCCTGAGCAGGTTACACACTTAGGGAGGAGCCTGACGTGGAGCTTAATCCCACAACCCTGGGATCATGACCTGAGCTAAAATGGAGAGTTGGACGCTCAACCATCCAGGGGCCCCTAAGCTGATAATATTTTCATAGAACTGATAGCAAGAAGAAAGGACTGACAGACCCTCCCTAAACTTGGGGGTCTTCTTATCCTCTTGTTTTTCACTTAAAAACCATAAATTCAGAAGCCAAACAAGGCAAACCAATAGAAACATTTTTCATGCTTAAATATTTGTGGCTCATTGGAAAATATTTCCTTATGTTTTCAGGAAACAAATCAGGAGATATCAGCCTCATTGGTTCTGGAGGAGTTCATTCAGTTTGATTCTGGATTATTCCCCACACAAGCAGCACCTCTGGTTACCATGGAAACAGGTGAGCACACCCTCACCTATCCTTGGGAAAGCGTTTTTCCAATAATTAAGCAAAATCAACTCTAATATTCTTTCTTGTGGTTATTTAAAGCTGCATCTTGAGTTAGCCACCATTTTACAAAATAAATTTCTTATGACAGTCTATTCCTATTATTAGTGATTTAAATATCCTCTTGTTTCTACTGCAAATGCCATTCCACTGAATTTTCAGGATTAGTAGTGAAGGAATAAAGTGGTAGGACACAAGAAAGAAACTCCTTCCTGCAATTCCTAATTGCGTCACATTCCCGTGGTTAATATTGTCTGTTTTCAGTTAAGTAATACCATGAAATATTTGCTTTGAAAGAAACAAATAATTTACTGAATGGATGGAAGTGTTGTTACTGAAACATGCCCTTTACTTTATTGTTTCATTAATGTCATTATGGCTTTATGAAAAATTAAGTACAACTTCACAATACATGAATGGATTTTGAGAATTCTCTTGACTACAGTATGGAGAGAACAGTCAAATATAAAAAGAAATAATTGATGTCCCAATTTTCTTTTCATGTTATATAAGTAGTTCAATGCCTAACTACCATGGTTACTTAAAAATCAGACAATTACATTAGAAGAATTCCTTTAAACTCTTCTGTAAATTTGTATTTTGCTCATGTAGGAAAAAATTACATTTATGGATTAGAATCATTAACTGACAATAAATTTAAACAAGAACAACAGAAAATCCCTTGTGGGTTAAGCTTAGTTATTCAGATTTTTTTTCTAGGAGGGATTACTTGTGAGGAAATTATAAACCTTCAGGAACACAAATTCATTTGATGAAAATATACTAATTTAATTCATAAATATAAATGTAATGCAATTTCATTACAACAGCATGGATACTGAATATAAATACAATAATCTCATCTTCTTTATTAGCTAAATTATATCATTATTGTTCTTTTATTTAGAAAGTGGTATCCTCTGGGGTGCCTCAGTGGCTCAGTCGGTTGGGCATCCAACTCTTGATTTTGGCTCGGGTCATGATCTCACGGTTCATGGGTTTAAGCCTCGTGTTGGGCACCATGTTGACAGCACAGAGTCTGCTTTGGATTCCCTCTCTCTCCCTCTCTCTCTGCCCCTCACCTGCTTGCTCTCTCCCTCTCTCTCAAAATAAATAAATAAGCTTTTAAAAAATAAATAAAAAGAAAGTGGTAATCTCTGTTTAGGATCAGGCACATTGCAAATGTTAAATAGTGTCATCATAAAGTGTTCTTTTGTTTTTTACCATTTTGAAAGCTCAGATCATGGAGCCATGGCAAAAGAAAAAGCAGAAAAAAATAGAAAAGAGGATAAAATACAAAAAAATGCTTCTATAAAGAAAACTTAAAAAGGAATTAAATCTAGTTTTCCAATAGAGTCAGAAGAAAAAAAAAAAAAATAACTCATGAAGCAAGACAAGAAGCAAGCCTAGCATTGAACCCGCTTAATGTTTAAGGGCGGGAATAGTAGGTTGAACTTCTTACTTGTGCATACTCTTGCCTTATAGTCTTTCCACTCCCATGATAAATGTACACGGCTCCCCCATGATCATCTTCCAGGGGAGCTCCTATCACAATGTCATCAAATCCATCAAGATTGAGGTCTCTCACAGCAGCAATAGCTGTTCCAAAACGAGCCCCACACGGCTCATTTTTGTTTTCTTTAGTGCATGAATTGTGCTTCAGAGATGAACAACAAGTCTGCTTAATGGGTTCCAGGCTCATTTGATATTCAAACCTTGTCTGGAAGAAAGATAAACAGGATACTTATGAATTTCTATCGTTACGACAGCACAGTGAAATTTTTAAGTACGTACTAAATCAGAGCTATTAAAAACCATTTGTACATCAACAGTAAAGTTTGTAAAATTTCTTAAAAATTGTGGTTATCTGACAGCAAAGTTAAAGATTTTAAAGAACAGATTGTAGAAGTGTGGGGAAGAAGACATATTGAGCATTTTAATGGATTCTCTTTTTAATGCAATCAAGTGACTATATAACTCACAGCATGCTTTTAAAACCAAATAACTGAATTTTTAAACCCTCAGTTCAGGTTGTTATCCTTTCTTCATCCAATATTTGCTTCTCTGAAAAGTCTCTATACAGTCTCCTCCACAGGGTAAAGAGAAAATTTACTCTATTCAAAAAGTAAGCTTTTCCCAAAGCTATCTAGGGCAACCCCCGTGCGCCGCCCCCCCCCCCCCCCCAAACTCAGTAAAGGTCAGAAAGTACTAGTAATGATGGACAGGAACACACTTTCTAGGAAAACAAGGAAAAACAGCAAGGACCAAAGAAATTTATGGGAGGAAGCAAACAAAATGATAGGAAGAAAGGTATACAATTTATGAATTAAAATAATTAATATGGAGAGACTCTAAGAATTTAAAAAGCTAAAGAGATAAGTACTGACTTTGCTGTAAAAAGCAAAAACCCTTCTAACAAAGACATCAAGAATTATTTCATCTACAAATGATGTCGAAAGTCAGGAGTGGAAAACAAAACCTCACTCCAGCCCAATGAAGTATTCCAAAGACCAAAGTAGTTTACTGTAACTGTCTGATGTCACTGCCTTAAAATTCACTACTCCACAGTCTCTCTGCTTCCCCAGCTTTTTTGGACAGCTAATGCAGTTTTAACTGCTAATGTTCCCAACACCTCCAGGCCAGAGCCTTGAATGGTTGCCCTGTAAGTTTATTTAGCAGTTTAGTGAGATTTATATTTATCTCTATATATTCTGCTAAAAAAGGATAGTTCACATTTCCAAGCAGAAAGCATCCAATGGTTTGAACTACTTTATTAGAACTGTAAAATATTCATTTAGAAATGGAGGAGTTGGTGACGGTAAAGGGGCCTGAAAGATTCTTTGCTCCTTTTTCCAAAGTGAGTACAAAATTAGAACTGCATTATTTATTTGAAATTGAAAAAAAAGGAAGAGATATTCATGAATTTCTACCAAATGCAGAGTGATCATTACCTGATTCAGGGCATACACATACACTTTTCCTTGTTCCTCTTTCTCTGTTCCCATGTACATGGGAGCCCCAACCAGAAGAATGTCAGTATTAGAATCTTTATCAACGTCAAGTGTGGTTAAAACACTGCCAAAGTAGGAACCAATCTAAGGTACAAAACAAAACAAAATAGTGTGATGAACATCAGAAATTCTCAAGAGAGCTAAAGGCTGCATTTCTTTTACTTATAGCAATCTAGAAGAGTATTTGAAATTCAGATATATATAGAAATAGAAATAAAATACAGGAACAGATTCTACCTGGAAGCTCTTTATTGGTTCTTGTGGGAGGCTAATAAATAGACCCATCCCTGAGGATGAGCAGCTGTCATAGATTCTGCAGCTTGAGAGTAAGAGAAATGGCTTCCTTTAGATTTCATCCTAAACACTCTTTCTTCTCCAAAAAGCAGAAAAGATCAGTAATGCTACCATGATTTTGTTAAAGAAAATAAAATGAGAAAAACAATAAAAGGCATTCTGGGATGGCTTCAATATGTTCATTTACAGTAATACGAAAATGTGAATAATATACAGTATGAGGGGGGCGCCTGGGTGGTGCAGTCGGTTAAGCGTGACTTCAGCCAGGTCACGATCTCGCGGTCCGGGAGTTCGAGCCCCGCGTCAGGCTCTGGGCTGATGGCTCAGAGCCTGGAGCCTGTTTCCAATTCTGTGTCTCCCTCTCTCTCTGCCCCTCCCCCGTTCATTCTCTGTCTCTCTCTGTCCCAAAAATAAATAAATGTTGAAAAAAAAATAAAAAAATATATATACAGTATGAGGAACTGATTTGTCTTGGAACACTGATGTAGCATTTCACCTTGTAGATTTAGAAAGTTGTTTATTCGACAAAATGGCTAAGTCTTGTCCTAGCACTTGTGGAAGATAGAGAAATATAAAAGGATTGCAGAGGGACCATCTTTTAAAGATACGGATGTATTTTAGGGAAATGCAGGAGACTTACTCTTCATTATCTAAATGCAATAACCTTCCCAAATATTGACCTGGGTTTAATATTTGATGCTCTTGATAATTCTCTTTCTGAAACTTCCTGTCTTGGCTTCTATGATTTTAATTTTGGTCTCTTGATTCTGCCACTGTATCATAGGCCACCCTTTGTTTTCATCTTTGCTGGCTCCTTTTCGTCCTCCCATGCCCTAGATTTTGGCTTCCCAAAAGCTATGACCTGCATTCCTCCCCCACCCCTACCACTCACCCTGCCATCTCTTATCCTAGATGGCCAATCCTTCCAAACACTTCCATTACTGAAAATTGCAAATTTCTTTCTATCTTCCTTCTCAAGGCTCCAGTGCTACATTCCCAGACATTGGTAGACACTTAGAGAACTGCTAGACATTGACTTTCTTTTTTTATTTATTTTTTATTTTTATTTTTTATTTATATATTTAATTTATTGTCAAATTGGTTTCCATACAACACCCAGTGCTCATCCCAAAAGGTGCCCTCCTCAATACCCATCACCCACCCTCTCCTCCCTCCCACCCCCCATCAACCCTTAGTTTGTTCTCAGTTCTCAACAGTCTCTTATGCTTTGGCTCTCTCCCACTCTAACCTTTTTTTTTTTTTTTTCCTTCCCCTCCCCCATGGGTTCCTGTTAAGTTTCTCAGGATCCACATAAGAGTGAAACCATATGGTATCTGTCTTTCTCTGTATGGCTTATTTCACTTAGCATCACACTCTCCAGTTCCATCCACGTTGCTACAAAAGGCCATATTTCATTTTTTCTCATTGCCACGTAGTACTCCATTGTGTATATAAACCACAATTTCTTTATCCATTCATCAGTTGATGGACATTTAGGCTCTTTCCATAATTTGGCTATTGTTGAGAGTGCTGCTATGAACATTGGGGTACAAGTGCCCCTATGCATCAGTACTCCTGTGTCCCTTGGATAAATTCCTAGCAGTGCTATTGCTGGGTCATAGGGTAGGTCTATTTTTAATTTTCTGAGGAACCTCCACACTGCTTTCCAGAGCGGCTGCACCAATTTGCATTCCCACCAACAGTGCAAGAGGGTTCCCGTTTCTCCACATCCTCTCCAGCATCTAGAGTCTCCTGATTTGTTCATTTTGGCCACTCTGACTGGCGTGAGGTGATACCTGAGTGTGGTTTTGATTTGTATTTCCCTGATAAGGAGCGACGCTGAACATCTTTTCATGTGCCTGTTGGCCATCCGGATGTCTTCTTTAGAGAAGTGTCTATTCATGTTTTCTGCCCATTTCTTCACTGGGTTATTTGCTTTCCGGGTGTGGAGTTTGGTGAGCTCTTTATAGATTTTGGATACTAGCCCTTTGTCCGATATGTCATTTGCAAATATCTTTTCCCATTCCGTTGGTTGCCTTTTAGTTTTGTTGGTTGTTTCCTTTGCTGTGCAGAAGCTTTTTATCTTCATAAGGTCCCAGTAATTCACTTTTGCTTTTAATTCCCTTGCCTTTGGGATGTGTCGAGTAAGAGATTACTACGGCTGAGGTCAGAGAGGTCTTTTCCTGCTTTCTCCTCTAAGGTTTTGATGGTTTCCTAGACATTGACTTTCAAATGTCCTTTTCTCATAGGTTGTGAAGGGCTTAAAAGTTTTTTTTTTTTTTTTAAGTTGAATAATTACAAACATAAATAAAATGCTGTAAGATCTGGCAACCTTGGGCCTTTATTCCCACAGGGCGATAGCCGTCTGGAGCTGAGTGGGAACTAAATGTTTAGATGGCTCAGGAACTGTCCAGGCCATGGTTCCCACCATTTCCTGTTGTCCTCTGTGCAATAGCTTTATTTATTTACTTTACCTTCCTGGCACCCATAATCATTTGAATTTGTGCTCACTGTTACAGGAAACATGTAAAACCAAATACCATTAAAAACATACCTAAACCACTTGAGTTGCTGACATTCTAATCATGGTGCCACCTTTCTCCCAGATTCCCAGGCTTGAAACTTAAACCATTCATAATACAAATCATTTGTGACTTTCACAAGCAATTCTTCACTTCCTGTCTCGTAAACCATTAATAGAGTAATATCAGACATACGATGTCATACAGGATGCGTCATTTTAGAGTCCTGTCAGTTCCTCCTCATTTGTGTCTACTCTAGTCCTTCCTTTTCCATTTTTATTGGTGATACATCATTTTAGGCTCTCCTCACCTTATCCTTGAGCGACAATAATAGCCTTGTTTTTATTGTTGATGCATTTTCTGATTACAAATGTGGGCAAAGTGCTAATAAAACCCTTTAACAAGACATATATATATATATATGAATCTAGATATGAGATTCTGACTTTTGGTTTACTCTCTGCTCCCCCAGACATCTGATGGGGAAAGGATTTCAATTATATTATTAAGCAATCCTGAGTGTGGTAAAAATAATCTCTGATCGGGGATGCCGCATTTAGGCTGTGGGGAACTATAAATACCTGATGGGCTTCTCAGGATGCAGTGACTATCACAACTACGTGCCCTCAGCAGGAGCCCTGGAAGCTGTATCTATGGTGTTGTTATAAAAGATATTGGCTCCTATAAAGAGAGGGTAGCTCTGCGCCTGCCTGACATGTCTGTCTCCTCACACCGAAGCGGTTCTGCTAGGCTGGGCAGTTATGAGCGTGCCTGCAGGAGAGGAAGGCTCACACTGCCCTGCCTTTTGGAGTGGTTGGTGATGGCAGGAGGGTGGCCGGGGCGTCTAGTAAGCTGGGCTACTTAGCGAAGCCCAAGTGATTGCTGTGCAATAATAACCAACAGCGTAGATGTTTCTTTTAGTTTAACAATATTTACACATATTTATGTTTGCATATTGTGTGAATAACTTCTTAAACTACTTTTGGTATTTAATATCATCTAACGAGAAGATTTTGATTTTACATGTTATCACTTTCCACTACCTCCAGGAGAAAATCCAAATTCTTTAGTTTGCCATTCAGAACCTCAACAATCAGGGTCCACATTATCTTTTTAACTGGCTCTTCTGCTCTTTCTACCTATCTACGGTCTACCTTTCCCTCTAGACAAGCACAAATGTTACCTGGTATTAAGACTTCTGGCACCAATCCTAGAGTAAAACAATCTTTCCATCTTTAAGATGTACTGTCTGTGCCACGGGCATTTTCATGCTTCTTAATGTTTTAGAACTTTTTTCCTGTATGTATATATCTATCCATTTGTATCTACAGCATCATCTCTACGTTTTACCTCCATTTCCGTGCAACTGAAATGTTCTGGAAGCCAAATATGCAGATATTTTACATTCCTACAAGGAACCCAACACGGGGCCCTGTTTAAGTTTGATGTTGAATATGACAGGACTTTTTGAAGTTTAGGACAATAGATGGGTAATTTAAATTTACATAGAGTGTAAATGGATTAAAACAATAATTTTTCAAGCTTACCTGCTCTCCACTGAGTGTCTGGAGAATCCTGATGTCTCCATCTTCCATCCTGTAGATGACAACCTGGCCCGTGTGATTGTACCGTGGCTGTCCGGCAATGTAGAGCACATCTCCCGAAACCGTGGCGGAGTTCACTGTGTAACCTAACAAAAGAGAGATGCCAGATATACTATCTGACTCCTTAATGTCTACACAGAATAAATTAAGATCCACTTTAAAGGGCTGGGAGGATCATTTGTGTATTTTTACAGACTTCTCTTTTTTTTTTTAAATGTTTATTTTTTTTAAGGCAGGTAAGTTTGTCTCGGTGGAAGCTTTTAGCATGCTCTCTGATTATCTACAGCAATTGCTTTGTCCACCCCCCACCTCAGGTTTTCATTGTTTAAAGGCACAAATGATATAACAATCGTGACAGAAGAAGAAAATAAAAAAAAAAACCTTCATAAACTCAATTCACCACTTTGTAATAAATCAATTGTGCTTCATCTGGACAGATATGTCTGTGCTACAGAAATTAAACATTTTATATAGGGGAATCATAGCAAATGTAAGCCTTTTCTGCATTATTGCTGTAGATTTTTAAGCAGTAATGTGAAGTAACTGAAGTTTATCACTCCTAGTTAAGGCATAAAGGCATTGCGTTTCTACTGCAGGACCATTCCCCAATAGAGTAGTAGAATTTTTAGGTGGTTTTTAATTTTCTGATATTATACTTAAGCCTGCAAAGACATCCTTGAACACTTAACATTTTTACTTCTTTTGGATTTTCTTTGATGATAAATTTCAAGGAATAGATTACTGGATCAAATTTTCAGTTCTTTCAGTGTCTGGCAAATTGTTTCCAGAACATTTGTACTAATTTATTCCATGCACAGCCAAAGGACAGACTAGTTTCATCAAACTCTCCCAAACATTGGGTATCATTACTATTATTCAAATTTGTGGATGTTCTAATAGATATTAAGCATAATCTAACAATAATACTTCACTGTGATTTTAATTTGTATTTGTTTGATTACAAAGAGGTGTAGGGTGGGTGGGTTACACAGGTGATGGGGATTAAGGACAGCAGTTGTTGTGATGAGGACCAGGTGCTGTAGGGAAGTGTGGAATCACTATATTGTACACCTGAAACTAAAATTACACTGTTAGCTAACTGGAATTTAAATTTAAAAAGTGAGCTTCGACATTCCTCTTTTTTAATTGGGTTTTCTTGCCCATTACATTTTTTTGTGTCTTGAAGGCAGACTATTGTTAATTTTTGAGTGAAGAATTAGATTTATTCCTTGTGCTTGTAGGGAACAGTGCTAAATCAGTGAATAACAATTCTCCTGTGCTGATTTCAACTTTACAGAAGGAAGAAGTGTTCTTATAACCAGATCTGTCCATCAGTGGATCAGAGGGCAGATTACTTTTCCAAAGGCCACAGAACCTCATTTCTTACTAAGAAAAAAGATTACATTGACAATTTATTTTCCAAGTGTTTTCCTGCAAGGCAATAGTTTCACTTTCTTACAGAACTTTTGAGGAGGAACAGAGGTTTTTGTACTAAAATATGTTTAATCTTACAAGTGCAAAAGGAACACAATTCCTCAGGCATATTTTCCTTCAGGCATATTTTCTCCCATTCTCATTTCTTCATCTTTCTTTTAGCTTCTAAAAAAATTATACATAATAAATTGTAGACTGTTCTTTTTCAAACAATTAATGTGTCATAATTCTTCTGTTACTAACCACAATATTGCTTAAAAAATAAAAACTTTAAGGTCATGTTTATATATAAATAAAATAAAAAAGAAGAATGTGCAAAGCAAAGGCTGTTTTATTTCATGTCATTCTACTAAGAAATATTAAGCAAGCATTGGCCTAAGGGAGTTAGTACACTTTGTTTTTGTTTTTGTTTTTGTTTTTGTTTTTGTTTTTTTACCTTACAGAGCTATGAATGCAAACTGATAAAAGAACCTTTAAAAAAATTAAAAATTATGTTTGAGGTTTGGAGTTGTGTGATAATTTAGTTAGTTTTGATAACTTGATAACTAAAACTATTAGCTGAAATCTTCCCAGAGACAGTACCTACTGGTCAGGTAGTTACTGGGTGGAAGCTTAGGAATCCAAAGACAATAAAGAGGGAGAAAAAAAGGAGGCCATGTAAATAAAGTCTAGTTTTCATGAAAGGAAAATAATTATACACATCTAAGTTTAATGTTGTCTTCTGAAAGAAAAAAAGAATTGAAGAGAAAGGAAAATGCATGGCATAGCCTGCTGCATGGATTTATAAAGAATAAGTCCTGTCAGCTTTCACAATTCACTTCCTGGGAAAAGTGCTAGGATCTAGTGAGGTAATGGGAAACAGGTAAGCTCTGCTTTGATGTCATGTGTTTGTTTGCCTCACATCTTTACATTTTTTTTGAATTTGTCTGGCATGATTAGAAGTGGGAAGACTGTAGGTGGAGGAGGCAGGGAACTTCGACTGTATTCTCACCATCAAAAACACTTGCTAAGTGCATACTGGCCTAAAGCAGTTCCTGGATGACTGACTATATCCTGAGAGGTTCGACAACTTCTGTTCCTACTTCTTTCTGGTCATTATTGATTAGTATGAGATTGTTTTGTTTTCTCCATAAGATTTTCCATTGCCTAATGACTTACAATCCACATAGATTTCAGACTAACACATTCAAGCTCTTTTTATTTTTCTTAAAAAAAAAATGTTTACTTATTTAGTTTTGGAGAGGGAGAGAGAGAGTGTGTGAGCGGGTGAGGGGCAGAGAAAGAGGGTGAGAGAATCCCAAGCAGACTATGGGTGTGCTGTCTGCAAAGAGCCTGACTTGGGGCTTGATCTAACAAATCCTGAGATCATGAACTGAGATGAAATCAAGAGTCTGACTCTTAAGTTACTGAGCCACCCAGGCACCTTCAAACACTTCCTAATTCGTAATCCACACAGGCAGACATTTTGAAATTCTCATTTCAGATTTAGATTAATATTTGGGGTACAAAGCTATTTTTCTCCCCTATCCCCTTTCTGGGTGCTTTTCTATTTTAAAATAAATTTTATATATCTTAAATGTTATGTTGGCAAAATATCTTATGTGCTAACTTGTGATTAATCTAATGAAATGAATTCTAAAATATAAAAACATCATCTTAGTACATTGTAGACAAAGTACCCCCAAATTTCCTTTTTTGGGAAGAAAGGAATCATATGTTATAAATACTGTGGTCAGGAATGAAGGTTGTCTTAATTTTGTCTTGCTCCAGTGATATCTTTAAGTCTTGAATTCTCCAAGTCTGCTTTAAGCACCATGAATCCAAGCTTTTGGGGGATAATGGATTTAGGGTTCCTAAGACTACTTGGTTTTAAGGAATTTCATCACATAACAAGAAGTCAGAATATAAAAAAATACTACAGTATTATTAAAATGTGTGAACTTAAGATTTGTGGACATCATGCTGTATCTTTAGTTTTTTAAATGTTGTTAATTTTGAAATGAACACTGGAATAAGAATCAAGATACCTAGATTCTAGTTTCAGGTATGTCATAGGTAGCTGTGACATCATTTTTCAATTCCTTAATATCTTAATTTGGAAAATTGGATATTAACCATATGCTAAGATTTCTTCTAATGCATATGAATTTTAGGCCCACCCTCTTTGTGTTACAGCACAATCCTCCAAATATTTAAAAGATATGCAGTGTATATTTTGTTTCCTAACCATCAATTTCTTCAAATTTTGCAGACATTGGGGAAGGAAAGAAAGGAATTTTTTCTAGATCAGTATCCTTTAGATAATCTTTTATTGGCACATCCTAGTTTAGCATTTTCTTTTGTAATGTGTGATGTTTAGAACAATGGAATGCTCTAGCTGCTCTCTGACCAGGACAGAATGTAATAGGAATTTTATGAGAAATAAACTAGACTTTCATGAATGCAGTTCAGCATGTGTTAAGGGGTTTAACACTCACATTGTATGTACTGCTTACCACTGTAGTTTTAATTATCTAAATCCCTCAGGCCTTTCATTTTTAAGTCCTACCTGCCTCTACAGTTTTAAGATGTGTCTTTGAATAAGGAAATGTATGGACCTACCAGTAAAGACCTCCTACCTTCCTCATAAAATAGAAAGAATCTGGATAGAGAGAAAAAGACTTGCCTCCAGGACAGAAAGATCCCAGAGAGGGATGCTAACATACTAAAATATGAACACTGAAAAGTATTTGTTTCCTTAACCGCTGCACCTGCAGCACCAAGAAAATACCTGGGGCAAAACAGGTGTCCCTCAAACATTTGTTGAGTGAGTAAAGTGTTGGGAAACCGTCTTCTGAGGGTTCTTTTCATCCTAGGCCCTAATTGTTTACTAAGATCATTTAGTGATAGAATACTTCCCTGGTATCCCCTAGGCAGCTCAGTACAGATGGAGAATAAGGTGATAACAGACACATACCTCCTCATTCCAGAAAAGTCTTTGAAAAATAAGATGACATTACATCACTGGGCTTAAGTTCAATATTTGTCTGGTTGTGAATAGAACTATTAAAGAAGAAGCTATATGACAAGACAAATTAAAATTTTATTTTCCAAAATTAGGACTCATAGAAAGAAATGATATAGGATGTTTTAGAAAATATGGGAGTCTGATCTGCAGGATATTAGCTGTGTCAAGGTTTCTCTTTTTACCATCATTTCCTGTCCACCAGGTGCAAAGCTCTTCTTGAAGTTAATGAGAATACCAGACACAGGGAGACTTCAAAAAGTGCACATATCAGCCTAAATCATTCCTGCACTAGGGAGCCCTTCTGAGAAAGTGTGATCTCCATGTTCTAAGATTGCTCAGAAATTAAGGCTGCTTGGGAACTTTCAGGGCTCCTACAAAATGTCTAGCTCTTGGAAGTTATCAGTCTTCACATGGTTATAAGTAAACCTATGTAAATATAAGCAAATAATGCTAAAAATAAAAACAAAACCAAAAATAAACCACAATAATTTTCTATCAATTACATCTAAACTTTACCTAAATAAGAAGCAAGAGGTTCATTCTTTTTGGTAGACTCAACATTAAAGGTTGTGTTTTGAGGAATTATGATTCGATTAGCCTTCTGCATGACGACTGTTCCATTCCAATCATAGGCTCCTACTGCTCCAAGCATGACCCAGTCCTTATATCCAAATAGAGAAAACAAATGACATTTAACAAAGTAGCAAGAACACAGCATTAACAATATGATAGATTCTATTCAAAGTGCTTTACATATATTAACTTAGAATCCTCACAGTAATACTATGGTAACCTGGTAGAGTAACTTGCTCTCGGTTATACAGTACAATTGCCCACTGAAATGTCAATATTCCTTTGCAGGGACTCAGATGCATTTTTTTTTTCATCAGCTACAAATGATATATTTCCTAATCTTGTCTTTCTGTTTGATTCTGGGTGTCAAGAATCCTAGGTCTTGAATATGGTATTCTAATAAGATCTTTAAATACAATGAGATTGAGAAAAAGATACAATTCATATCATTAGCAACCATTTTAAATTAAGTATTTCATTTAGCCAGATGTATAATTACATAAGGCAGACCTCAAAATGTTTGATTCACAATTATTAGTACGATATAGTGAACTGTGGGATATAACATGTTTTCTTAATATGCTTGTGAAATGCCATTTTCCTACTTCGATTAGAAACATCATCACAGTCTGAATAACTGGGCAAGCCATGAACTGCTAGTTGCACTTATAATGGTGATGCCTGGGCATTGTTTTTGGGAGCAGAAACCTTAAAAAAAATATTTCATTTTCTACCAAGTGGTCAATATACCTGTGAATAATGAGCACTGAAGCCAGTCTGAGACATTTCCATTTCAAATGAAGCTGCTGACTGGTCAGCTGTAGCTATAACAGAAAAATAAATGACTTTTAGCACACTTGATTTGGAGAAGACAGAAACAAATTACAGACTGGGCTCTTTACCAACCAGAATTTCCAACATCTTTTGGGTATGTTCAGCCACACATTTCTCAACCCCAAATTCCTATGTAGGGCTGGGTAAAGGACAGAGAAGGTTAGCAGAAGGGCCGTGGCTAGATTCTTGACCATTGGCTTCCCCACCCTTGCTGGAGAAGTTGAGAAATGTCCATTCATGCTTCTCTTCCTATACTCTAGCATACTTGCGGATGATATGGCACTTTGGATCCATGTGGTTAAATTCAAAAGTACTGAAGTTGAAAACCTCCTTCTTCTTCTCACATTGTGGGAATCCTGTTCAGACATTAGCCTAAACTTACCCGATATGTTACAGGGCTAAAAAATCTTTATTCACATATTTAAAGAAGTCTCTTGACTCTACCAGGTCCACTTGCATTTCCAGGTACAGATCCTCTTGGAATTCCATTATGTGATAAAGACTGTAGGTATTCTGGGATTGTGTTTTCTCTAATTTCTGGTGGTAGGCATCACTCACAAATTCGAAGGGGACTTTTTGATGGGTTTTTGGCCACATACCATTCAATCACATATTTTTTAAAGAATCTGTGCCCTTTTTCTTTCTTTCTTTCTTTCTTTCTTTCTTTCTTTCTTTCTTTCTTTCTTTCTTTCTTTCTTTCTTTCTTTTTTGTTAATGCTATGTAAAAGTTTCAGGAGCAAGCATTAGGTATTTAAGCTCTTTACTGAAATACAGAGATAGTCCAGAGCATTCCATGGAAAAATATGCTACTCTCAAAATATTTACCGACCCAAAGCCACAGCCTCCTAAGGGGATCGAGGGAATGTTGATTCATTTGCTTTCAGTGGGGAGTTACTGATTTATTTGGCTTTGAAAATAAGTTAAAAATAGTGCATAATTTTAAGAAAGTCAGTCTGCCTTCTCATTGAGGCATAAGAATAATTAAATTTGTGAAATCAAACTTATTTACTAGTTATTTCCTGGCATAAATTTGTTAACAAATACATCAGTGATTGCTTTTTTATAGGACTAGGTTAAATGGGGATATCAATCAAGAATTCCAATACATCATTTTAATCTCACGTATGAATTATCCCCTAATTTAAATGACAGAGGTGCACTTTAACTTTATTTTAAATCTGATTTATTTATGGGGCGCCTGGGTGGCGCAGTCGGTTAAGCGTCCGACTTCAGCCAGGTCATGATCTCGCGGTCCGTGAGTTCGAGCCCCGCGTCAGGCTCTGGGCTGATGGCTCAGAGCCTGGAGCCTGTTTCCGATTCTGTGTCTCCCTCTCTCTCTGCCCCTCCCCCGTTCATGCTCTGTCTCTCTCTGTCCCAAAAATAAATAAACGTTGAAAAAAAAAATTTTTAAAAAAAAATAAATCTGATTTATTTATTTTAAATAAATATTTATTTATTTATTTTAAGTCCACAGTACTTTATGGTGCCTTCTTATTTATCTGTGCAAGACCATTGCAAGAGCACAGCAGTGAATACCTGCATGCTTCCAGTACCTTCTCCTGCTGCTGTTCTGCTTATAGCTGAGAATAGAGAGAAGGGAGTTTTGTGACAATCCTCCTGCTGAATCATCATCATGGTAATAGCCCCTTGAGCATCCCTGAACTTCTTGCTGTCAACTCCTCCCCGAATTGTTCATAAGTACTGACATAACCACTCTCCCACTGTGCAGGTTAGGCATTTTAGCATTTCTCCCACGTGCTGGGAAAGGAAGACATGGAACCTTTCTGAGTTCATTGGGCAAGTTGGTGACCTGTTCTCTTCACTAGGTGGCACTGTCATTGGCAAGGAGGAATTTCATAATTGCTGCTCTTTACCATCTCAAGATAAATGTTGATAGGAAATGGACACTTCCCAAGTAACAAGGAAATGAAATCCTTTCTGATCCCAGTTACGAAGAAAATCAGTCAAAACACTGTGTTTGATTAGCCCTGAAAGTGTATCAGTAAAGATGTGGTAGACATTTTAATCTGAGGACATTTTTTAAAAAATTCACTTTATGTATTTAGTTTTATTTATTTATTTATTTATTTATTTATTTATTTATTTATTTTGAGAGAGAAAGAGAGACAGCACGAGCATGTGCATGTGAGTGGGGGATGGATAGAGGGAGAGAGAATCTTAAGCAGGCTCCACGCCTAGTGCAGAACCCAATGCAGGTTCAATCTCATGAATGTGAGATCATGACCTGAATTGAAATCAAGAGTCAGAGGCTTAACTGACTGACCCACACAGATGCCCCCCAGATAATTTTGCTTTTAAATATACAGACTTCTTAAAGTGTCTGGGCATTCCAACATGTAACCTTTAATTCATGGTATGGTTAGTTTAGAAGCAACACAAAAATGTCATTTAAGGTAAATTGGGCCCTTCTTCCCCAAGTAGCTGATGTAGGTAGACTTCATTTATAGAAGTCCTACCAGGTTATACTTACTTGCTTACTTAAGATGAGTTTAAAAATGAGACAGTATTGTACTTACTATGTAACTAAGTAATTTTTCATTTAAATGGTCTTTACAGATTGTTTACATCACATCTTAAAACTTATTACAATTATTAAAAATTAAAAGTGCACAAGGACTTGGAAAACTTTGTATATTTCCTTCCTTAAGGCCAGCGAAGCTTATGGTCTGGCCTATTAGTAAATGCCACTGGGAGCTGCTGTGAGACCAAAGCCACTTAAAACTGACTTGTGCACAGAATGCAGGACAGCCAAGTTCTTCAGAAGCAGCTGTGACTTCAGACAGATAAGTAATTCAAGAGTTCTGTTTCTAAAGGCACAGGGGAAAAGCAGCCAGGACAGAAAGGAAGAGAAATGAAGTCCGCATGGGCTGTAGCTGTTCATCAAATCTAACCCAAATCTCCTACTTACTAGTCGTGATCCAGTCATGAAGTCGGCTGGGTGAGTCACCACCAGCATTTTTTTAATTAAAAGAGAAGAGAAAATGAAAACGAGAACCTATCAGAGTGCTTTGCATATAATAAGGGTTATTCTGTTAAAGGTTTTATTTTTATTATGTATACATGTATGTGCACTGGGTCATGCAGAAGTGGAAAAATTTTCCCTTCTTCTCTTCTAGATTCCGTGGCTGGTTTAATAATTAAATTGAGCTAAAAAATTAGTCAATTTAATTTTTAGAGGAAAATTTAATTTCATATGGGAACCCCCAAACTATGAGACTGAAGGGCAAGTGGAGGTGGTGGAGACTTATATGATGCCATCCTGACCTACGGAATGGGGTAGGGGCCTGGGGCTTCAAAGGGAGGAGCATAGTTCACAGTATATAAGAAGAACAGATGTTTGGTAAGTAGAAGTTTGCCCTGCTATGCAGATAGGTCTTTAAAAAGTTCTCTCTGGTTATACCTTTTATTCTGGACCAGGCCACCTATGTGAATTCTTTTAGGTTGTTAAGGGAGAGGTAAAAGTTCTTCCTGAATGGGCTGGAACTTGATTGCCTTCAGCTCAAAATAATCTACATGCCAAAGCAACATATTTTGGGATGGCCTATTTTGCTCCCCTTTAGTCACAAGGAAAAGTGTATTTATTATCATGGGTCACTGTCATATAAATCTTGAAAGTCATTACTCTAAAACATTTTCCTTCCTTTCTATACATTTGAATATTCTGTCTGTTGGTCACTTTTCTGCATTTTCCTGGTCACTTGATGCTCAAAATGGTCCACCTTGTTTCAGTTATCTCTCTTTCTCATTTTATTTCTCTGTTTCCCAGTATCAGGTCATGTTTCTCATTATCAGGTCACATCAGGGTGACTGAGAAAGTGCTCATGAATTTCTATGTTTAAGATACAAAACAATAGTTCTTCAGTGTGTCCTCACAAGGACAGAGTCCATTGGATTCAGTAAGGGCATAAAAACAGAACTCTCTGGAGGTTTCTCATCCTAGGTTGAAGGAAAGACGCATGTTCTCTTAGTTTCCAGTTAACAGAGAATATGAAGGAGGAGGCTTTTTTGTTTGCCTGGCATAACAATTCCAAAAACTTTTTTTTTCCTTTTTTTTTGGTCAGGCAAGGGCCAGTTCCAAAAGAATTTGATACTTGACCTCTTCCACCTAAGGCAGGGGAAGGAATGCCATGATTTATTTTCTTCAGTAGCCAATCGCCATTGCAACATCCAAGAAAAGAAATCCACAAAAAAGTAATATGACTTAGACAAATATAGTGAACCAATGTTTTACTGCCATGGGAGTTAAGGCAGAGTTCCATAAAGACCTTTAAAATGGGCAAGAAGCAAAACGGGAGAAAATAAATGAACAATGAAGTTATTGCAAATAAGGACAGTTCTATAGAAGCCCAAAATAAAAAAACAAATTAAAAAAGAAAACTTGAGCTAGCTCCTCCATTTTCTAAACCCGTGTCACAGAAAAGGGCTAAAACACGTGGACACATTTTTGTTCTTGTGAGTCTACACTGATCATTGCCTTCTTTCAGCCCTCACATAGCCCTGCCATGTCCTTACAAAGAGAGATGCCAACAGACACAGGGCTATGTGAGACAGCCATCTTGGTGACAGATTTACAGAAAGGGGCATTGTTCCATGCTGGTTATTGTACACAGTAAAAATGCATTAGCCGTGTAGAAGAAATAAACACCAAAAGGCCATTACATTAAATTGAATTGTAGAGAAAACATGCGGGAGTATGAGAAATAGTCATACCTTCCAGGGCGAATATTCTTTCTCCGAGAGCTTCAACAATAGTGACTAGAGCTAATTCATCAGAGACATTGAAGAAATGCTTTTCAGTGGGTTCGCTTGCAATTGATTTTATTTCTTCCACAAACTTTTCAGTGCTTAAATTTCCTCTGTTATAGCTCCCAAGAATCTAAGACATGACAAAAACGGCAAGGTTATATTTTAAATTCTGCATATTAATTAAGGATCTCAAGCATTTTGTCAACAAACAAGAGAGTGTATAGTACCTTAATATAATGAAATTTATGTACTTCCACATTCTTGGAAGAATAATTTTCAAATGTGAGATTTCCTAAAATTAACTGTTACATACTGTAATTGGTAGAGAAAACTACAAAGGACAATCTTATATGTTTCTTCTCTTGCATTACTGTGTGCTTGTTTATGAACAGCTATATCTTTAAAGTCTGACAGTTCAACAGTAATGTTACAGTTTCTGAATGTCTCTGGTATTATTCCAGCCTATGCCACCACCATTTGGTGGTAAAAGCAGTTAGCAAGTGAGTTACTTGATCTTGAGTAGGCAGTTCTTCCTGATACTCTTACCAAGAGCCAATCCCACACATATTTTGAAAACAGATATTGAACTAAATAGAAATCTTACTTGGCAATTTCTGTTTAAAACCAAATTCTCAAGACACGGACATCTTGTTTATATATATATATATATATATATATATATATATATACACACACACACACACACACACACACACAGAAGAGAGAGAGGCAAGAATTATCTGTTATAGTTAACTATAATTATTTAAATGTCTTAGCAGGTTTTCTCAAACATCTATTTTATTTTTTAGAGTAAGTTTTATTGAGATATAATTCATTAACAGTAAAACTCACCCTTTTTAGATACACAATTCTGAGTTTTGACAAGTCCACACAGTTGGGTTACTACCGCTTCAAAATTTAGAACTTTTCTATCAGTGTTCCTCTTGCCCCCTGTGGTTAATCCTTTCCTCCCCCTGACCCTTGCAACCAATGATATATTTTCTGTCCTTAAGGCTTTGCTTTTTCCAGAATGTCATATTTAAGAAGCCATATATATAGCATGTAGCCTTTTGTGTCTGACTTCTTTCACTTTGCATAATGCTTTTTTTCTTTTTTTTAATTTTTTTTTCAACGTTTTTATTTATTTTTGGGACAGAGAGAGACAGAGCATGAACGAGGGAGGGGCAGAGAGAGAGGGAGACACAGAATCGGAAACAGGCTCCAGGCTCCAAGCATCAGCCCAGAGCCTGACGCGGGGCTCGAACTCACGGACGGCGAGATCGTGACCTGGCTGAAGTCAGACGCTTAACCGACTGCGCCACCCAGGCGCCCCGAATGCTTTTGAGTCATTCCTGTTGCCCCATGAATCAGAAGTTCAGTTTTTTTTAATTGCACCCAAGCTGGAAACAACTCAAATGTCCATAAACAATAAAGCATAGAACAAATCATGGTATATTCAAACAATGTATTATAGAACATGAACCACTGATGCACAAATATCATGGGTAATCATTATGTTGAGTGAAAAGCTAAACACAAAAGAGTATATACTGTATGATTTCATTTACATAAATAGAACAGGCAACTTAAGTGATGGTGATATAAGTCACAACATGGTTACTATAGAAGTGGGTATTAAACATGATAGGAAGTATAGGGAACTCTCTAAGGGTGATGGAAATGTTACATATCTTGATCGAGGTGTCAGTTACATGGGTGTATGTGACTATCTAAAGTCATCAAATTGTTCACTTTGTACATAATTTTCACATTGAAATCTTGTATTTCACTGTATGTAATTATTACTTTTAAAAAAACCAAATGAACTATAATGACATGAAATAATATGGATTAATTAATTAATTTAATTAATTAATTTTGAGAGTCAGAGTGCAAGCGGGGGAGGGTCAGACAGAGAGGAAGAAACAGAATCTGAAGCAGGCTTCAAGCTCTGAGCTGTCAGCCCAGAGCCCAACGTAGGGCCTGAATCCATGAACCGTGAGATCATGATCTGAGCTGAAGTCAGATTATTAACTGAATGAGCCACCCAGGAGCCCCTTTTTTATTTTAGAGAGAAAGAGAGAATGGAGAGGCGCAGAGGGAGAGAGAGAGAGAGAGAGAGAGAGAGAGAGAGAGAGAGAGAGAGAAAGAGAGAGAGAAAGAGAGTGAGAGAGCGAGAATGTCAAGCAGGTCCATGCCCCAACTCAGGACTCCATCCCACGGAACTGGGATCATGATTTGAGCCAAAATCAAGAGTCAGACACTCAACCGACTGAGCCACTCAGGCACCTCAATCTGGATGAATCTTAACAACATTAAATTTTAAAAGTTTCAAAATACTATATGCAGCATGACACCTTTTTATAGAGTTAAAAAAAGGAACACTTCTAGATATGTATAGATACCAAAAGATTAGAAAAGGAGAGAAATAGATGAGCATAGATTTGGGCCTATGGTTACCAGGTGGAGGGCACCCAGGTGGTGAATGTGGTCAGGTCCATAGATGTTTATAGTGCATACTTACAATAAGTATGCAGGAACAATAATAAACACAAAAACCCAAAAAGTGGCCCATGCTTCCACAAATGATGAGGTTTCCTGAACAAAGGATCATGATTAATTCAATTCTATGCTAGTGGAATCTAAAAAATGAAGATAAGATTCTGAGCTCTGTACTATTGCTTGATTTTTAGAATATCCTGCTCCTTGGGGACCAGAAGTAACGATGAAGATACCAGAATTTTCTAACTTCACATTAGATTTTTAAATCATAGACATAGATTTGTCTGGTATCATTAAACTGAGCCCATGGTGCCTTCAAAGTTCTGTTGGAAAACAGATATGCAATAGTCCCCAAGCACAGTTCAGCGTTGCATACTGGGCAGATCGTAGACACGTGGGTGGGCAGGCACAGGTGGAGATGTCAGTCTCGGTCTCCACTGGGTCTTCTGGCCACAGACCCCTGGCCCTCTCCTCTGAACACCCGGCTGCCCAAACTCTCCTTTGGCTGCCTGTTCCAGGCATCTGCGTGTATTTTTTTTTTTAATGTGAGATTCAAAATGGTAGATTTAAAAACTGGCATTTTGGGGGCACCTGGGTGGCTCAGTCGGTTAAGCGTCGACTTTGGCTCAGGTCATGATCTCACAGTCTGTGAGTTCGAGCCCTGCATGGGGCTCTGTGCTGACAGCTCAGAGCCTGGAGCCTGCTTCTGATTCTGTGTCTCCTTCTCTCTGCCCCTCCTCCACTCATGCTCTCTCTCTCTCTCTCTGTCAAAAATAAATAAACTTAAAAAAACTGATATTTTTATTAAGAAGGGTACAGCTTTTCACTTGTAGTTAGAAAAGAGCTAAAATTACTGTTTTTAAGTGTTGCTATTTATGATCTACAGCATACTTGTTTATTAGCATCATAAAACGAATGAGGGTTTAGATTAGTAAATGAATCATTAAAATGTTAACGGTAGGAATGCAGTTGTGTGACAGCTAGTCAGACAGGCCATGCAGCAGTTCTAGAGTTTTCCCTCCTAGTGAGAGGCGCTGGGAGATTCATTCTTGACCCCTTCCTCCTGCTTGAGTCACACCCTCGCCCCTTTCCCACAGCATCCCTGGGAAGGGTTCTGAGGAGTTCGCATTTGTACATTGCGGTCTTCATCCACTTCCTTGTTCCTTCCTTAGGCTCTGTGTTCATCTGTAAAATGTGTGGGTGAGGCATAAAGCCCTAATGTCTGTGAAGAACTTTGTGCTGCTTTGAAGACGTGTGCAATTTAGGAATACTAGAGCTGGCTCTAAGGAAATCAGCAGACTAGTTGGGTAGCTTTTTGATTTTTGAACTTAACTCTTTACTACTTGTCAAGATTTCGGTAGGAAGGGCACTAAGAGGAGTTTGCAAAATTGTACCTGAACACAAAAATTCAGTACCTGTCTACTTGGCTGAAAAGCAAATGCAAACAACAGAAATAGTTTAAATCTGTGCTTTTCCCCACTTTAGCTCCTTGATGGGGGAAGAGAATTAGTGGAAATGAATGTTGAGAACTGTCCAGATAGGGAGAGAAAACCCAAGGCCCACTTGCTCTTATTACATTGAAGAAATTCTAAGATGCCTTTCTTAAAGTTGAGTATTTCCCCACAGCTAGATGGGCATGCCCCAGAGAAAGCATGGCAAAGGCAGAGAGTGTCCAGCCTCCAGAGTGTCCATCATAACCGTGTGTCAGTTTCAGGATCACTGGAGTTTGGCTCAACACCTCACTCTACACCTGCTATTCTTCTCTGGACACACTATTGGGTTTCTTCTTTGTCAGCAGTTTTGCTACACATGTATTTCTTTTAGATTCATACAAATCCTACATCACATGAAGAACCCTGAGTCCCCAATGTTTTACCTAATTTATACTATAAGTCATATGACACCCTTGGCAGAAAAGTCACCATCTTTCCTCCTTAATTCCTATTGAACATATTGTAGATTCACTTTTGCATTGACGTGTTCACTTCCATTTCACTTATAAAGTGATACAGTTGAAAATACATATAAAAATTATAAAGACATTTGGACCATGCATGGTTCGAGGTTTGACCTTGCATGGTCGAGGTTCATAGTTGTAATGTAAATGTCAGACATTTAGTGCTCTATGTGACAGAGACAACTGGATAAAGTTCAGTGAGGAAAATGCCCAACTGACATACTTAAAGAATAAAAATAAAACAGATTCAACATGAGAATATATATTTAGAAGAAAGTGTAAAACAAAAAAATTCCCAGGAATTATTGTGACTTGCATCCAGTTTGAACTATTTGTATTACAGAATAAAAATAAAAATAGAAATGTGTTTTGATCCTTCACCCAAGGATCTGGTAGCTTGTAGAAACATTATTTTCTATGAATGAGAAGAAATACAAAATAACACTTATAAATTACTTCTGTTTCACTTTATACAAATATGTCAAGCCCAGGTATTTGGTATTCTGCTAATATTTACCTGAAGTAGACATCCAGAATTGAACCTCCCTTGAGGCAGATGTGTCAAATGTAAAGTGTACAATTCATTTACATGTACTGTAGTGCCTTTTGTGTGCAAATGAATGGAATGCTAAGATACTTTCTAACTTCTCTGATTTTCATTTGAATGCTGTAGATAATACACATTTCACAGCCATTATAATCCCAGCCATTATCATCCAGGATTAGAATATGAATGTAAAGCAGGTTCCTGCTAGCAGTGTCTAATAGCCACAAGTGACAGAATACAAACCTTGGAACAGAATACTTACACCAGCTCAGGACCCTCACCAAATCTAAGAGTTTAATGGGACATGTTTGCTGTTTTATCATAGAGTGCTTAAATTTTCTTTTTAAAAAAAAATTTTTAATGTTTATTTATTTTTGAGAGAGAGAGAGTGCATGTAGGGGAGGGGCAGAGAGAGAGGGAGACACAGAATTCGAAGCAGGGTCCAGGCTCTGAGCTGTCAGCACAGAGCCTGATGCGGGGCTCGAACTCATGAACTGGGAGATCACGACCTGAGCTGAAGTTGGTTGCTTAACTGACTGAGTCACCCAGGCGCCCCTAGAGTGCTTAAATTTTCAATGGTCAATTATTTTGGGGTCATTGTCTCCCATAAAACATGTCTGTGGTGTTCAAGATCAAATGGAGGGTAAAAAAAATGGACTAGGAGAAACAGTCCAGGTGACAACAGTGGCAGACCCTCAACTATATTTGATCATGTGAAGCATGAATGCAGCTGTAGAAATGCCCAAGAATGCACAAGAAGAGGCAGTAAAATAACTGTCTTATTTCCTAGTTCAGCACAAACTAAAAAATACAAGGTTCACTGGGGACAAGAAATATGAATTGGGAAAATAACAATTCTTGAAGTGAAATTTTCTCATACATTATTTATAACATTTTGAAGAGCAATTTGATAATAATTCATTGATTAAAACAGGAAAGGAACTCATGATTTTATTATTCTCCTGGAAGATTAATGCAATTATGGGTAATATCTTATTCTCACTTACTGTAAATAAAAGAGATTTTGTGAAAACCAATTTAGGCTAAGCAGTTAGAGTTCTGAGATGTTTGTTTCCTGCCTTAATTAAAAAAAAAAACAATATATATTAAGAAGACTCCTTAAAGGGCACATGCTATTGAATCAAGAGTGAACGATTAGAAAGGAAGGCGGGACACAGTCGTTAGTTAAGGTTCAGAAGCTGAGAATAGGGTTGACAGTGCATGGGGGAGTCTCTGAAGGCTTCTGTGCAAGAGGGCAACACAGTTTATCTATAAAATTCCTTCTAGTTCTAAAGCACTATAATTTTATTACTTCATGGTTGTAAACTGCTTGAGTTAAAGATCCTTAAGAAAAATAATATTTATTGGTTGCCTAGCCTGCCATTGTGCTAGATGGTTTCACAGTCATTATCTCACTGGTTCTTTATCTGAAAGAGAGAGAAACAATATTACCCTACTTTATAGATAAAGAAGCTGAAGCTCAGAGTATTAAGTGACTTATTCACTCTCACAAAGGCAGAATTTGAACAAAGGTCTTTCTGGCTCCAAAATATACTGTCCTCTATCCCTCCCCCCCCCCCCCCCCACCTTTCTTAGACTTACTTCTGGAAAATGTCCATGGGTCCTTTGTTGCTTAAAGTTATCACATTATGGGACATGCTTAGCATTTCTGTCCTGGGTCCTTTTGCTCTGGTACAAAAAGCAGGAGGTGGAGAGAACAATGGTGCTCTTTGGAAGTTAGAGGAAGTGAGTGAAAACAGGTTAGGATAGTCCTGTAGCACCTTCCAGAGACCCAAGGCAGAAGAAAGAAAGATTGGGGCATGGGGAAGAACAGCCCAGGGCAGTGTGGTTCATGTGGTCAGTCAAGGGGGATGTGGAGACCTGGCCATGTGACCTACAGTCATGGGGACTGCTATCCCTTGGTTTTCTCATTCATAAAATGGGGAAAATAAAGGTTGCCCTCCTCTCTTTGGAGTGCCATGAAGGGCAAAGAAAGGTATCTAGGACACAGAAAAAAAAAAAAAAAAAAAAACTCTGTAGATTATAGAGTGCTATATGAGTGACAATTTAAATTATTTTCCATGTTTGAAATGTAGAAGTTTTATTTCTCTTTTTCTGAATGTCCCTCTCCATGGGGTCGCACCATGAAAATTGAGTTATCTTAGTTCATGGAACTATTAGAAGTTGATTTAGAAAAAATCACTAATAAGAGCTATAAAGCACTCTGACTCTCTCTCTCTCTCTCCCTCTCCCCTTTTTGTTTTTTATATTTGAAAGACACTTCTTATTAATAATGGATTGCTGTTGTATTAATCCAGATTTGCTCACAAAGAGCTAAAGTACTTTATATGTAATATCTTCTACATCATCAAGAGCAGGCTAGGCTTTTCCTTGGAACTAAAGGAAATTTCTTCTTCTGTAATCCTTTTTCTCTTCTTGCCCAGCTTAAATGCAATTATGGGAAAACATTTTATAGCTGCTGGCTGCTTCACTTTGGCTGCACAGTGAGGGGTTATGAAATGGGATGAAATGGCTCTGCACAGAGTGCATAAGTAATAAGTCAGTCTCCTGATCCCTCCTCATTCCACCAGTAATGCCAAGAAAGTGGCTTGTGCAGAGGAATAACTGTAACTACAAAACCACATAAGAAAGTCTTGCTGGGACGCCTGGGTGGCTCAGTTGGTTAAGTGGCCGACTTTGGCTCAGGTCATGATCTCATGGTCTGTGAGTTCAAGCCCTGCGTTGGGCTCTGTGCTGACAGCTCAGAGCCTGGAGCCTGCTTTGGATTCTGTGTCTCCCACTTTCTCTGCCCCTCCCCTGCTCATGTTCTGTCTCTCTCTGTCTCTCAAAAATAAGTAAATGTGAAAAAAAAAAAAGAAAGTCTTGCCATCACAGGGACTCTTCTTCTAAGTCCTGGTGTAGACTGTCCAGAGTAGACAAAAAATTAGGTGACCTTTTGCTTCTTTCCTGTAACTCATCGAGTTGTAGGTGTGGAAATACCATTGTTCACTTTTAGCAGATTATTAGGAGCTTTGTCCTGATTTTCCACCTTCCCAAATCGTGGGAAGAATTATTAATTAGCAGGCACTGTATTTCTTACCTAGCACATCTTCAGTTCCCTCCTTTCCTACCTCCCTTCCTTTTTCCTTCCACCCTTCCATCTCCTCCTTCCCTTCCTCTTTCCTGCCCTTCCTCAGTTCATCTCTCCATCCGCCCCGCCCCCCCCCCCCCCCCACAGTTCCTCTTCCTACCTTCTTCTCCTTTTCTTCTCTTCTTTTTCCTTCCCTATTTCTGTCTCTTTCTTTCTCTTGCCCTCTCTTCCTGGGGACACAAAGGGAGCAAAAACCCTATCTTGCCTCCACAGAGTTTACTTTCAAGTGGAGAACTTTTCCTTTCTCAACCTTGTCTGTGTCACTTTCATAACATAACCATGATATATACATACACACACACACACACACACACACACACCACACACACACACACACACACACACACACACACACATACACACCCCTCTTGTCTTCACAACAGAATATGAAAGCCATTTCTAGCCCTGTACTTACAGCTATGGAAAATCGCTGAATGTTTTCATCCTCACAGTCTTGGATGACCTTATTCAGTCGATGGTTATCATGGGACTCCCCATCAGTCACAATCACCATAACTTTTTTAACTCCCCTTCGGGCACCCCGGGCTTCAGTGAAAGCCTCCTTCCTGAAGAAATCCAAGAGAAAAGAGAAGCAAATAAAACACCACCCCAAGGTTAGGCAAAGTGATAAACAAAAGAAAAACAGTGACAACTGTAGCTAGACTAGTGCTGTCCTTCCAAGATCAACACTGACACCCATTGTTCAAGCTGGGAGGCATGATGATCATTATTTGTAATAGTTTTGGATTTATTCCAGATGATGGAGAGGTCACCATTTTGCTGATCATCACATATCCCATATACAAAGGGCAGCAGTATTTCATTCTTTGGAAACTTGTCAGGGAAGGTGTCAATGTCTAGATCTGTCACATCAGATCTAGAGAAGGTCAGATCTCAAATACTGTCTCAGCCACTCCTTTCTCTATAAACACTCCTCTTTTCTTCTGCTTTTGGCAGAAACTTTTGCTCTGTCCTCACTTCCCCCACATCTACTCTGACATTTATAGAACAGTATGGAAATCCTCTGAGCTGAGGAGGGGAGCTGGGGGAAAACAGGAGTATGGGGGAAAATCAGACATGGTCATAAAAGACTGCAGACAGTTGTGGTCTGACTCAGTGATAAAGCAGGGCTATGGAGGACAAAAGGGGCTGGAGTAGCTATGAAAAATTTGGTCTGAACTAGGTTTTAGGACACAGGCTGCTGGGGATGGGGTGGGAGAAGGTGGCACGGAGAGAAAGGGAAATGCTATGCCCTAACTGCAAAGAAAGGAGTTTTTATTTAATTCAAAAAGCATTTATGGAAAGAGCTGAAAGAGAAGGGAACTTAAATTCTTGTTTGTTTTGTGCTTCTTCACAGGCACATGCGCGCGCACACACACACACACACACACACACACACACACACACACACAGAGGCACACTTTCCCTGTATTATTTTCTTTTACTCAACTCACTTCCCTCTCTTGAGTCAAGTAAGTTTATTTGGAATGAAACAATGAAAGGGTTTCATATAATATTTTTTTTGATTTTGGTATAAAATGCAGCAATTGTTGTACTGAATGCTCCTTTTAAATATTTTAGTTTGGTCGTGAGGGCAAATACCTGCAGTTTGGAATATGCCAAAAAACATTTCTCTTAAACCAACCTTCCAAATGGTTTGCACAATACACATTAGTTGTACCTTAGGTACACAGTAAATGCACAATAGTAGGTATCTTGTGAGCAGGAGAGAAAATCCCAGTGATGTGGGCAAAGGGATTTTTATCTGTGATTATTTCTCTTTAAAAAGACTGAAGGCAAATATGAGAAGATATTAACAACTGTTGATTTGTTTGGTGAGTACATAGGATTTTGTTGTTTGCTTTCTTTTACATTTTTGATTTTTCTTAAAAATTTCAAAATAAAGGAGAAGCTATTAAAAAAAACAACAACTGATCACTAAGGAACTGCATATTTCTGCCCTCTACACTAAACAGGTAAATGTCCAACTTCTTTATATGTACAAAGGTGAAAACAGATGTTAAAGACTAGTCTTTAGATGAAGTTCAGACATGGATATCACATATGATTCAACCCTTTTTGTGGTCTTAATTCTCTAGAGGATCACCAAAACTTCCTACTTCTTACAAAGATACAGGTCATTACTGAATGAACCTCAGCTGATGGAGATAATTAAAAGACATTTCTTAAAGAAAATCTGCTAGATCTAAACAAGAGTTGGTTTTATATAATGTAAAACTAGCCACTGGCAGAACTCTTGAGTAGACTCTTTCTGTTTCAAATATCCTCAGCAAATTGCCCTTGACCCCCAAATACTGCCATCCAATGAAAATAGAAGTAAAGGATTCTAAAAAATTAAAAATATTGTTTGCAATTGGCCCTGCTAGAAAGGAATAAACAGCAATTAAAAATATGCTTCAATGTGAAAAAAGAATGTACAAGGATACTGAGTAATACCGCTATGGAGTTTTATTTATATACAAAACTCATTAAACTGTGTGCCCTACAGTTAGACCCTTTGTGAAACATGTAGGCAAAAACCATATAGGGTTATGGTATTTAGAGTGGTATTTACGCAGGAGCAAAGCAGCCAGAATATTTCTTCAGTTAGTTTTCAAAGATGAATATTCATTCTTAAGTGGTTGCCTTTAGAAAATACACAGCTCCCTACAGACTCAGAGCTTTCAAAGAACACTTTGATTTACTTTGAATGTGCAGTCACATTTAGTCAATTATTTAAGAAGGTGCATTCAGCACACCTCAACATGTGCACTCTCTGTGCATGCAAATTGGTGATCTGAAAGGCAGGTAAATGTAAAATTACCCCATCTGTTTGTGGTTATTTTCTCTTGAGTCCCATATAACTAGAACCACATGCTTCTCTAACACTTAGGGGCCTAATGCTGCACATAAAATCTCAGTTCTTCAGAATATCCATATTAACTATTTTAACCCCCTTAAAATACTGATCTTAGCAGACAAGTGAAGTGAGAGAATGGGTAATTATTTCTTTAAAATCAGATGAGGGTCCAGAAGTTGAAGACACGTAACAGAAGGATCCTTAGTATTAGTCACATTACTTATTAGATCTCCTGTGATTTTGGTATTGTTTAGTTTTTGATCAGAACCTTACTAGCTTAAAGGCAACTCATGAATAAAACAGCAAAAGATGGGAGTTGCATGCAATTGGGAACGATATAGAAAATAAAATGTTCTACATTGTGATCAAAGGACAGTTCTGTTACAGTTCTCTTACTTGAGAGCTTCAATAACCCTAAATTAGGTACTGTAAAATTATGGACATACTAGGATATAAATACATATTGAGTAGAAGTGGATGAATATTAATCCTCTTTTTTAAAAAATGGGGTTCCTAGAAGCTGTAAACAAAGAACAAAGGGCAAATATATTCACTAATATTTTGTCTTAGCACCCAAGAACATGATGCATTAGACTACAGTAGTTTTCATGACTGATTTACCATGACTTAAACCTTTAGAATAACAGGAAAGACAAGAAGGGCAGGGAGACTATGTTGTAGAAAAACTTGATCCTATAACTATTAGCTAACTGGTGGAATCCAGTTTTTTAAAAAGATGACTTTAAATATTGCCAAGATAAATGCTCAATCAACACTCGAAAGGGCTTGATTGTGAACAGTTGGTCATGTGTAGTTTTTTTACCTTGGTCTATTTTTTAATCCACATACCTGGCTGTGTCTATCCCAAGGGCTGTCATAGTCTGGCGGCCACCTCTCTGGATTATTTTATTTGCTGCAACAAGTACCTCTTCTGTTGATGAGTACTTATTGAGGTTGAACTCATGGGTTACATTTTCTCCATACTGTACAATTCCAACCTGAAATACCAAGCCATTGTGAGTTAACCATCTAGCAATATTCCATTTCAATTTTCTTTAGTTTAAACATGTAGATCAGATGTCATACATTTTTGTCTTTTAGATAGTTCAAAAATTCATCAGTATACAAATCCTTCCAACAGAAATAACCACTGCCACTTGTGGATATTCATAGCCCAAGGAACAAGAATGAAAGTGCTGTTGTTAAACTTCTTAAACAATTGGTTTATCTCTGCAATAGTTTCTACTGAATGACTCTGGCAAGCCTTGAGGGGTAGAAGATACAATGCACTGACATGCTCTCTGCCTTCATGGAACTTCTAAATGAGAGAGAGAGAGAGAGAGAGAGAGAGGAAATCAGAGAGAGAGAGAGAGAGAGAATCAGAGAGAGAGGGAGATTCAACACACAACACACAATCATTCCAATGCATGTTCAATTGCAAACTATGGAGAGAGGGCTGAAATGGAAAAGCTGTTTAGCAAGTAAACCTAGGGCCCTACTTCAAAATGGGGGGTTAGGGAAGGCCTCTTCGAAGTGATATTCAAATTGATACTGAAAGGTGCAAGGAGGGTGGAGACCTGTCCTGGATGGAGACAGAGTGAGAGGATGGATCCACACAAGGGCAAATGGTATGTGAAGAAGCTGAGATGAGAAAAAAGTAGGGATGTCCTGAGAACAGAAAGAAAGTCAGTAAGCCTGGACTAGGCTGTGAGGGGAAGTGAAACCAGATGAGGCTGGATGAGTGGTAAGTGGGGCATGTATCTGGGGAGGGCACACATGTGCTTCAGGCTTTATCTAGCTCAGGCATAGCTTCCATTTCTCTCACACCAGCCCTTCTCCCCACCACCCCTTTTCTTGTTCAGTCTTCCCTTCTTTCTACCTTCCTCCTTTCGTTCCCTCCTTTGCACAGATAGGATAACGTGGGCAGCTAACTGCAGAGCCATCATGGAGCAAAATGATACATAGGGTAAAGTGACACCAGATTGGATTTCCCTTGCTCTGTATTCCTCCCCTCTGCCTTACAGATGCCCATTTTTCTTATCCTTTTTCTATACCTTCTTTTAAATATTGATGTGAACCAATAGATCAATCTACATCAAGAATTGTGAGTGAAGATAACTTTTTGTTTAATTTCCCACCCCAAAATGAGAAATTCAGAAATTCTATACCCAAATGAATGTCTTTTTAATGTAGAAATTCTGGGCACTTCATTTCTTGGGTCCTGGGGAAGCATTTTGAGACAAGGCTGCCTTCTTGCTAAGGCAATTGCCTAGTTTGCTCAGTGGTAAAGTTGCCTCTAGTGCTTTTTTCATACCCATCTTATTTCCAATTCTGATCTTACTTCCAAGTGGCATGAAGGTTCAGCATCTACCTTCCAGCCTCCCTTGAGGATGTTACAGTTGTCAGAAATCTTCAATTACATGTCTGACTCATAGATACATTTCCACAGCTGGGTCTTCTTTGAAACCAGAAGCATATTCTGGCATTTGCAGAAACCAACAAGACTACCTTCTAATTTAAAATAATCTTTATTGGGGCGCCTGGGTGGCGCAGTCGGTTAAGCGTCCGACTTCAGCCAGGTCACGATCTCGCGCTCCGTGAGTTCGAGCCCCGTGTCGGGCTCTGGGCTGATGGCTCAGAGCCTGGAGCCTGTTTCCCATTCTGTGTCTCCCTCTCTCTCTGCCCCTCCCCCGTTCATGTCCTGTCTCTCTCTGTCCCAAAAATAAATAAACGTTGAAAAAAATTAAAAAAAAATAAAATAAAATAATCTTTATCATCTTTGAGCCACCTTCTAGAGTACACTAGACGTCTTAAAGCAATTACACCATTATGCTTAAATAAGAATAGTATCCTATATTTTTAATGCCTTTTGAAAAGCTTTCCCCTAATTTATTCAGATTATAATAACATTAATTGGTATCACATTTTATAAATGAGAAATTTAAGTTTAAAATATTCCTCACAGTGAAAGGGCAGAAAAGAGTCTAGTCTAAGATGTGAATCTTTTATCCCAGGGCTTTTTCCATCAGTCTACTTCCTCTCTACAGAAATACACCTCCCTGAACTCCCTGCATTCTGTGTCGCCTCATCCTACTAGTTTCTGCTAAATGCTGCTGCCATTGATGAATTGTTACTTGATGAATTCAATGAGCTATCTAGCTAATTGAGATCTACTGGAGAATATAACACAAGTAAAGCAAACAAACAAGCATCATATTTTAAAAATAGAAACAGAACATATTAATCATTCCTTAGAGTTGTTTAGTTGGGTATAGGATAAATAAGAAAAAGACAGCATACGTAAGTGTAAGATAAGGTATATAATAAGCTGACTGAACATGCAATCCCTCAATCTATGTCCAGGATATCCCTGCTCTTCTATGAATATATCTTTCACTGAATATCTGTCACCATCAGTCCCAAAGCCGTGTGCTCTTATAATTGGAATAAAGATGACCAAAAGTCCTTTTGGAAATATAAGCAGGCTACAACCAACTAATTATGCTAAATAAATAAATAAATAAATAAATGGATGAGGATACACTCAAAATCCAATTCAGGTTATTTCCTTGAATCATAATTAAGTGTTATGGATAGTTATCTATTACTCTCAACACAGATTTAAAATTATTCTCCCAATGACCCTCATAGGTTTTAATTAGTAATCTAGGGAGACACTGTATAATTATTAAGGGAAACCATGAAGGTTCAACATTGTCTTTGTGTATAGAAATGTTCAGTATAAATAAAAGTAAAATGATTTTGCAACTTAGATAAACATTATGCTTATTTTTTGGTACCAATGTGAATAAATGCTGCTGTGGAAGTTAATTGCTCATCTATTCAGGACATCTTACAGAGTTTCTTTGTTTTTCTTTCCCTTTGTTTTTGTTTGATCAGGCAGGAGGCTAAAGAACTTTGAAAACTGTCATTCCTGTCATTATTCTTGGACATTTTACTACTTGAGTGAATCTACTGAACACTGTAGTCTCTCATTTGGATAAAATCTTGAACAATCTAGTCTTATTTCTTTGACTTCCTCATCTTTAGTAATCTTTTCCTCTACATCACCTATGTCATCCACTCTCAAGGTCTTATCCTTGACCTTATCAACTGGAAAAACTGCAGCACCTCAATCTCAATTTCAAGTGTTTTACCATTAACTTGAGCTCATTTATGTCTGTCACCAATTCCTTCACCATATCAAGACTTGCAATTAATTCAGAGATCCTACTTTTTTTTTGTCCCTAGCTTAGATTCCATGGTCCATCACCACAATCATTTACTTGCAAACTTTAACTCCTTTAACCTTTTTTCCCCTCCATTAACTCACATGGCTAACCTCCAACTCTGGTTAAATCCAAATATCTCCTTTACTTCTGTGCTTCTGTGACTTCAATTGTTTCTACACAAAAATCACACAAATTGTAGACTGGTCTCACTTTAAAGTTATGGCCATGAATCTCAAATGTGGTTGCACATAACACTGCTCGACAGTCCTACTCCTTTGTACTAATGAGCGTATTTTGCTCCCATTTATTGAGTGCAATCAAATTCTGGTCATAAACTGTTAACTCTTCAGGAAAAAGACAGTATCACATTGATACATGGGGAGGAGTTCACACGAGAAGAGGAAGAATTTATGCCAATTAAACAAGGCTGCTTTGTGCCATAATATCTGACATTTCAAAATACTTTACATATTTTATAAAACCTACTATGGACTATTGGATTATCTGGACACCAGGAACAGCAGAAAAATTTTAGCCTCTTGGTAAGTCAGAAATCAGTGCTTTATACCTTCTCTCTCTCTCTCTCTCTCTCTCTCTCTCTCTCTCACTGTCTTTCTCTACCTACTTAACATATATCTCACTTCTATAAGTTTATTCTTTAGATAACTTGTAACTGTCAGTTGCCTCACCCTTTCTTTATACTTTGCTTCTAACACTCCACATGAGTCTCTTCAGATGACCGTCTGCCCTTGGATTGCTAGATCTGCTTTGTTCCAAAGGTTCAAAGAGCGAGGAGTGCCTGGAAATTTTTTCCTTTATCGCCTTTTGCCAAGCTCCACAGGCAATGCCTGAGTACAGACAGTGAAAGACCAGCCCCTTGACTCAGATTAGCTGAAGGCCTTGATTTCACCTGAAATCACACCCTTGGTTCTTCTCAGTTGTTCCTCTGTTTTGCTCCCCCAAATCTCTTACTATTTTCTTTTAAAAGCACTCCCTTAGTAAATCACTGTCACTTGGCTCATTTTCTCAGGGTTTGCTTCTGGGAAACCAGACTTAAGGCAGCTATTATCTGTGTTTCTGCATTTCTTCCTTGGCTCAGGCCAGACCTCACTTCACTCAACCTGGACCGTGGCAATAGTTGGTCTTTCCGCTGTTGGTCTTCCTCCTATTTTCATTCTCCTCAGCTCCATCTCCTCAGCTCTTACATAAATAAATGTAAGGCTAACTGCCTTGAAATTCTGCTTACATAACATCCTTATTCAAAAATCTCCACTAACTCTCCATTGCCTACATCAACGACTTTAAAATACACTCTAAATGGAATTTTTATTCTACTTAAAATAGAAAACAGATAAAACTTGAAGCTGCTCCTTGGAAATACAAGACCTGTAAGGTAGACTTCAGTTTTCTTCCCCTGACCTGCAGTCACTCAACAGCCTTTCTAGTTCTCCCACGTCTTCAGGACTCCCCAGTATGAACCCTGTCCCTACCAAGTGCCTTTCCTCATCCCTCCAACAAAGCTAAGTTCTACCCATTCTGGAAGATCCAGTACAAAGAGTCACTTTCTCTGCAAAACTTTTCCCACCTAGTCGCTAGTCTAGCTTACTGATATTCCCCTTCTCTAACCCCTGAAGCAAACTTGTCTGTTTTGCTCCTGGGAGTACTGTATTCTTCTGAACTTCTTTGTATGCATGCTTTATCTCCCAACCGCATTATATATAGGAGCAAGCAGGGCTAAGGAGCGTGGACTATGTCATAGCTTTTGGTACTCTCTTATCCCATGCTGCTGTTTTGCTTTGCTTATGATTGACCCTCATACATTCTTACTAGATGACTGTAACATTTCACATAAGACTGAGATAGCAGGGAAATAATGATAAGCAGAAAAAGAGAGACATAAAGATGTGTGGGAAATGAGAAGACTGGGGGCAGTGGAATCTCAAATCTCAGGGAAATGACGCTCAGTGTAGGTCTCTGGCTGATAGTGGGCTGCATATTTCCTTACGAATCAGACAGAATAAGGCCTGCTGTGTCTTTTCCAGAAAAGGGTGGCATTCATTGATTTTCATCACAGGAAAATGGTCAAATCACAAAGCAAACACATGGAACACTTTGCTGAGTATTAACAGGACCCAGTTAATAAATCAGTTTTAGTCCCAGCTTAGGGTATAAGTTAAGGCAGGTAACACAGATTTATACTTGACACTATATGCAACAGAATCAAATAAGGATGATAATGAAATAACAAGATAAAAAGTTAGCCAAGTGAGGCATACAGATCTTGAGGAGGCAGGAGGACAGAAGTACAAGTACATTTATTGTCTCACAGTGAAAGGGCTCATGGAGGGAGGAAGATGCAGTCCCCTTAGTAGGTACCCAGGTAAAGAACAGACGGTGGGTTTACAAATGTAGAATAGAGAAAGCAAAGCAGTCTTGAGTGGAGAATATGTCAAAAATTATAAGGAACTGAAATCATTCTAGGAACTGAGAAAAAGAAAAATGGCCAATAATCATCATATTTGACTTGAGGCAGCCAGTTGTGTTGGAATGATACAAAAACCAGAGCGTAGAAGTTAAGTAGAGACTGCTGAGGAGTAATGGAGATGGAAAGACTCTAGGCATGTTTGCTGAATGGAAATAAATAAGCAGGGATGGCAGCTAAAAGAAGCAACCAGCTAGATGTGGGCTTTCTTGAAGAGAAAATGGAAAAAGAGCAGCTTAGGGCATTAGTAAAACAGCATGGGAAGATAGGAACAAAATACTCTTATAAAGAGCAGAACAAGGAGAGCCTGGGTGGCTCAGTCATTTAAGCATCTGACTTGGGCTCAGGTCATGATCTCGTGGCTCCTGAGTTCGAGCCCCACGTCTGAGCCCCGCGTCGGGCACTGTGCTGACAGCTCAGAGCCTGGAGCCTGCTTCAGATTCTGTGTCTCCCTCTTTCTCCCCCTCCCCCGCTTGCGCGCGCACGCGCGCGCGCGTTCTCTCTCTCTCAAAAATAAACATTTAAAAAAAGAGAGTAGAACAAGTACAACAGTCACTTTTCAGAGACAACTGGAAAGGAAGCCTGTACTTCCTAGGGAGACACAGTTTGAACTTCCTGATTAAGTAGAACAAAAGATATAGGTATGCAATTAAATCTAAGACCAAAGAGAACTAAGATTCAGGCTATCACATAAATCAGGCACACAACTGATAGAGGATTCTGTTATACGAACCAGAGGTTTGTAACATTTATTCAAAACCACTTAAGCATGAGATTTACAATCCTTCTTCAGCTAAGCCATGAGCTAATATTCCCTGACCCCTTTTCTAGGGAGTAGTACTAGCACCCTCTGTATGTTACTCGCTATGATTTTTAAAGAATTCCATGGTCAAGTAATCTTGAAAAACAATGGGTAACACAAAGTTAACATGTATCTTTACGGCACGGGGTCCCTTCTCTCTCTCTTTCTCTCTCTCTCTCTCTCTCTCTCTCTCTGTCTCTCTCGGTCTCTCCCTTTATCTCTTTGTCTGCCTCTCTTCTTCCTTCTGCTATTTATATTAAGTAAAAAAAAAATGCCACAAATTTCAAATGCAAAAGGCCAAGGCTTTCTCTTCTGTTCCCAGTTGCTCTACTCTGATTCATAAGCAAATTTTTTTGAAAATGCTCTGAGTCTTTAATATAAAAATATGCATTGTGAATCATGAATTGAAAGACCTGATATATTTTATTCCTATTTAAGGGAATATTTTGGGGGAAGAACATATTTAACACCTCAAGCAACATAATTTAGAAAACATTGCTTTACAACATTGAGCTACCTCCTCGTAAAGATCAAATAATTGTTCTGCCTCATTCACCTTTGTTATATTCATGATACACTATCATTATAGTACTCATCCAAATATAAGATTTTACCTCATTTCTAAGTTGGAAGTATTTTGGGCTCAGGGACAAAGTTACAGTTTTTTTCTTTAATTGCCCATGACACCTAGCTTAATACTTAATCAAGAAGTCACTTCATATATATCTGCTGAGTTACAATGAATTTATTACGTGGATGGTTTTCATTTCTTTTAGGGGGTAGAGAAGAAAGAGGAAGGAAGTGAATGTGAGAAATATAAATGAAATCACTGAAAGGAGGGCCTTCTTATTTTTTTTCATGAAATTCAAGTAACAACAGGGGCGCCTGGGTGGCGCAGTCGGTTAAGCGTCCGACTTCAGCCAGGTCACGATCTCGCGGTCCGTGAGTTCGAGCCCCGCGTCGGGCTCTGGGCTGATGGCTCAGAGCCTGGAGCCTGTTTCCGATTCTGTGTCTGCCTCTCTCTCTGCCCCTCCCCCGTTCATGCTCTGTCTCTCTCTGTCCCAAAAATAAATAATCGTTGAAAAAAAAAAATTAAAAAAAAAAAAAGAAATTCAAGTAACAACAGAATGACAAAGAAGTTTAAGAAAGAGAAGTATGTAAAATAGCTATTAAGTATATTGAGTCAAAGAGTTATGAAGGAGTGGAATTATTTCCTCATTTAGAATTATATTCTAATACCTTGTATTGTTAAGTTAAAGTTATAACAGCAGTTGCTAAATTTTAATTTATTTTAAAAAAATTTTTTTAATGTTTTATTTATTTTTGACAGAGAGACAGAACAAGAGCAGGGGAGGGGCAGAGAGAGAGGGAGACACAGGATCCGAAGCAGGCTCCAGGCTCTGAGCTGTCAGCACAGAGCCTGACACGGGGCTCGGACTCACAGACAGCGAGATCATGACCTAAACCGAAATCGGATGCTCAACCAACTGAGCCACCCAGGCGCCCCTTTAAATTTTAATTTCTAAAGCACAAACTAAGTTTCTGGGCTTTCCATTCAACAATTAACATTATCAACCCAGTGTCTTCTTTAGGGGAATAATGATAGGGTAAAACAATGAAGTGTTCTGTGGGAGATCCCCCATTGCTGAACATGAAAAGAGCTCAGGCTTTGTGTCTGGCCAATTTATATTTCCTTTAACCAAACTCTGGTGCAAAGCCTGCCCCCTACCACATGCTTCTAATGTGATTAAGTTGGAGTAAGAATGCAGTAATAATACAGACTGTAATCCCAGTGAACTGTCAGCATGGGCCATGTCAGCATGGGCCATTCTGAGGCTATGTTAGCCGTTTGTCACTGTGAAGGGAGGCATAAGTGAGACTGGATCGTAAGGAAATGAAATGAGTCCTCAGAAACATAAAGTTGATAGATGATAGATATAGGTCCTAGGAAAATGGTGTCTTAAGCTGCCTTCTTGGATGATGCTGTAATGAAATTGATCCAAGTTCAAAAATGCAAGGATAAGGGAGTACAAGTAAAGTTCTGAGAAGACTGTGGGAGCAATCAGCATGAGAGGTGAATGGGGCTGGGGCGGGAACACCTGCAAAGAAAAGTCTGGAACCTAACGTAAAGGGTGTCTGGGGGAGGTCCCCCACAAAGAATCACTTCTAGCTCAATGACTTCATGAAGTAGACTGAGAGAAAGAGGTCATTACAACAATGATTTTTAACACAAGGAGAAATGAAAAGTCCCAGCAATGAGATTTTTCCAACCCAAATGATCTACCTCCTAAATGCTCAGCAACACATAAAACTCTATACTGTATCCCATAAATAAAAGGATTAAGGCACAATGCTGTCAAAGTGGAATTCACAGTCTTCCAGGAGAGACAGACACAGAAGCAAAAGATAGTGCTACTGAGTGATGAGAGCTGTAAGTGAAGGGTGAGTAGAACTTATGGGGACAGAGGGGAGGGAACTGTTTGTGGGAAGAGGGCTGGAAAGATCATGGAACGTGACAGAGACAGTGACACTGGAACTAAGTCACCTAGCACCTAGGGCTTGGGGTGGAGAAGGGCACTCTGGGGAGGGGCTCCTGTGGACACTGGCGATGTGTTCAGGGAAAGCGAGGGGAGGAGCGGCTGCAGAGCCAGAAGAGAGGCAAGAAGGCACCAGGGAGGCAGGCGGCAGTGGGAATGAGTGGTGCCAGGTGACAGATGCTTTCCAATCCACTGGGGAGCTTGGATATTACTCAGCAGGCAAAGACAGGAGATTTTTACCCAGGGAAATTCTATGACCTGAATTTTACCTTGGAAAGATAGCTCAGGGATGGAGGTAGGGGAGAATGCAGATTGGGTGGCTAGTGACAGAGAAGATTCACCTTATTCACAGTACTGCTGTCAGATACTATAGCCTGATTGACAAGGATTCAACTGCAAGGTGCCTTCAGGCTTCTATTTAGACTTCAAAACAACGAATAAGGCTTCAGGGGAAATGGCCATAAAACGTGCAGTAAAAAGAAAGATAAATAATATTCCTAAAATTTAATTAATCTCTCTCTTTCATTTTGCCTGGTTTAATGCTATGCTGTGCTTTTGATAGCAACAATCTAGACATTGTTCCATTAGTATATTTCACTTTTATATCAAGCCTCACAATTTACTGGTTTTATTTAGGGTAATGCACTCATATTTGGCATATTTATATCATTCTCATTTATTATTAAAAGCAGTGTTATGTTTAGGTATTGAGGATCGATAAGACCTCCACAATGTTTATACCATCATATCTTTTATGGCAAGCTCAGAGTGTTTCAGGTTTGTTTTTATAGGTGGTTTTTTTTTAAAGCAATTTTATAGCCTTTACTCTGTCTTGGGTAAAAAAATTGGTTGACAAAAATTCCTTCACTATGTTTGCAAAAGTCTTAATGGGACCACACAGAAACCTGTACGAAACTTTGAGTAGCTATTTGGAGTTGATGTTTTTGTCACTTATGCTGCGTCCCCTAATGTACGCTGATTGTCATGTGGAAACTTCAATGCAAGTTTAAGTTTTCCTTCTTTCTCCCTTCCTCTCTGTTTGTTTGTTTTTTCCTTTGTGGAGTTGACAATTCCTTTCATTTCTTTGCAACTATCTTTCAACACATGCAACTACTAAATGACAAATCTATGGATGCAGACAATAGGCCATCATATTTTATCTTTACCTGTTGTACTAAGTGTATGGCCATAATCAATAATCAATACAGTACACAAGAATTCATGAGGTGTAATCAGAATGACGTGATTTTTTTTTGGCTCGTGATCCCTTTAACATTCATTTAGGGTGAAGTTCTTCTATTCTCCCTGGATAGAAAGATAAGTGTCTTAATAGTTTTAAAATATCTATTAAAAAAGAAAAGACCTATATAATTGATCCTTGAACAACACGGGTTTGAACTGTGCGGGTCCACTTATACGTGAATTTTTTGGGTAAATACAGTGTAGTACTGTAAATGTATTCTCTCTTTATGATTTTCTTTTTTAAAAGTTTATTTGTTTTCGAGACAGAGAGAGAAAGAGAGAGAGAGCAAGACAGTGAATGGGGGAAGGGCAGAGAGAGAGGGAATACAGAGGATCCCAAGTAGGCTCTAAGCTGTCAGCGCAAAGCCCAATGTGGCTATATCTCCCTAATAGTAAGGTCATCACCTGAGCCAAAATCAACAGTCAGAAGCTTAGCTGACTGAGCCACCCAAGCGCCCCTTCTTTATGATTTTCATAATAGCATTTTCTTTTCTCTAGCTTACTTTATTGTAATATGGCATATAATACATAAAACATACAATATGTGTTAATCCACTGCTATGTTATTGGCAGGGCTTTCAGTCAACAGTAGGCTATTAGTAGTTAAGTTCTGGGGGAGTCAAAGTTATATGCAGATTTTTGACTGCACAGCAAGTCAGTGCCCCTAACCTTCACATTATCCTAGAGTCAACTGTATTTTTTTTTTAAATTTTTAATGTTTATTTACTTTTGGGAGCTAGAGAGAGAAAGTGAGCAGGGGAAAGGCAGAGAGAGAGGGAGACACAGAATCCAAAGGAAGCTGCAGGCTCTGTGCTGGCAGCACAGAGCCCAACATGGGGCTCGAAATCACGAGCCATGAGATCATGACCTGAACCGAAGCTGGAAACTCAACCGACTGAGCCACCGAGGCACCCCGAGTCAATTGTATTTTAATGTAGGTCATACCACATGAAATTGCTGTATTTGTAGGTCAAAAATGATCAAATAGCAACAATTTCATATGGTTCAACCTAGATTAAAACACACTCTAGGAGACAAAATATCAAAGTTGATTCATAGTACGTCTTCTCCCCTCACTAAGCCTTTCAGGAGATGAGAAGCATGTAGTTGAGAAAGCGGCATAGGTGGCTGTTTCTCTCTTTGTTTCTTTACTCATCTCCCCTTAGATTGTTAACTGTAGTCTCTGACCTCTCCGGGGACAGGGGTAACGGAGATAAATAAAGGGTATAGGAATTTTTACTTGACCAGTGCTATCCTGAGATGGATCAGGTGCTACCAGGTGCTAACAACTTTCTTGGGGGTTCTCTGCAGATTTCTCTTCACCTACTTCCTTGTCTGAGTGAATACATGTCACTACTGCCCTCATCAGGGATATCTTCGGCTTTTTTGTGCAGAAGTCTCTGCTCACCTCCAGAAGAGTCTGAGGGCAGGACCTAACATGACTCCGTGATGATCCATGAATATACACATTCTTTGTAATGACAGACCTTGGGACTGCAGGGAAATCTGACTGCAGCTACCTCTCATCTGACTTGCCTGTCAGCAGCTAGACAGCTGCTATCTTGCCCTTTAGGTATTTCAGGCAGGAGTGAAGCACTAGTCAACTGTGTGTCTCAACTTTAGAAAACACATCAAGCTCATTGTGTGAACCCACTGAAGCCTTTCTCACTAGGCCCTGCTTGCAGAGAAATCTTCAGAAATCCTCTTAACTCCATTCTGAATTCCTTTATACCCTTGATATGGGTGAAGAGTCCTCCATCCATCTCTTAGCTTTCTATCTTGGCAGCTCCTTCTGGGTATTCTCCCTCACAGTTTGTTTTTACATCTTTCCCTTTCAGGAATGGAGGTAGGGAGGATAAGTTATGGGGAGAAAAAAATCCAGAAGCAGATTCTGCCAATCTTAGGGCAGAATTGGGTGTTGTAATTGAAAACAAACAAAAACAAAAGACATACACTCCCCCCCCCACCCACACACACCCACCCACCCACCCACACACACACACACACATACACAAAACCTATTTAAATTATATTATAGTCAGTCAGGGAGGAAAATGGTTGTTAAAATAAATTGTGTTTTTGGAGAGAATTACTATAAGACCACATGAATGATAACCATGCTTTTCAGTACACATTTCTTTGAAGAGTATTTTTCCAAAAGTAAATATTTTTCCAAAATTTATATGAACAAATTTCTTTTCTGAATCCACTAAAGGAAGATCAAACTTTAAAGGGAATTTAAAGGTGTTAAGACCCTTTTCACCACTTCAGCAAAAGTGATGGCTTAGTAGTAAATATGTCCTTTTCAATCCCCTTCACTTAGAGAATAACTTATGAAACTAGTCATTAACACAACTTAAGTCAAAACAGAAAAAGATTAGAAAATACTAAAGTGTAAACACTAAAGCCCAAATATAAAAGTATTTAATAGAATATTAAAATGCCAGTTATAGAAAAAAAAGTCTCATTAAATGCTCACCTATCAGAAAAAATTTTAAAAAGCATTAATTATGATATGCACACTTATTCAACAGGGTCTCATTAAGAACCCACTCTGTCACAGCAAAGCACTGTCTGGCCAATGACAAGAATTAAAAGATGATATAAAGTCTGTATCTAGAGATGCAGCAGAAACACACACACACATCAATATATAATAATGCATTAGTCCTGTGTTTCTCAAACTTCAATGTGTTTAAGAATCATGTAGGTTGCTTACTTAAAATGCAGGCTCTATAGCCCCACTCTGAGAGACTGATTCTGAAATCTGGGGTACAGCCCAAGCACCTCAGGGATTTGGGAAGAGAAGTTCTATAAGCCTCTTTTGGAGAAACACTGCATTACAACAGAAGGTCTATGAGGGCAGTGGCTGTGTCTATCTTGTCTCTATGATTATCCAAGCCCCAGCACAGAGCCGAGTACATTGTAAACCCTCAGGAAACATACTTGAATAAATGAATGAAGGAGTATGGCTAAACTACACAATGAATGATACAAGCAAAATGTGACATAAAAATTCAGCCATTTAAGCAGCTCCTCTCTCTTTAGGAAGCAGGTTTCCCTGGGTGAAGTCAGTGGATACTACAAATGACTCAGTGCACAGGGTTGCATTTTGAAATCTTGACCTTTGTGGAATCAGGTCCTGGAAATAAGTAACCTGACTCTTCTGCCTCAGAGTATGTTCGTTTCCCTCCCATAGTCTGGTAGCATCTGAACTCTAAGGGCTGGCCCCCATTCCTCTGAATAAAGTGATTGTTCTCCCCCCGCCGCCAAGAAAGGTATACAACCCTGGCAGGCTAGAATTGCACTGGTGGCTGGCAGAATAGCTCCTCTATTAGGACTTTCACTACAGAAATAGAAAATTAATTACAGTTCTAGTAGACAGAAACATCAAAACTATAGCAGAACAGGTTGAGCATATAAACAATTGATTGTTTACAAAACTGAGTTCTTTATAAAACTGAGTCATGGGCACAGAACCCCACTGAGGCGGTGATTATTTTTGTAAGATAGCCTTGTAGATTTCCTTCCTGGAGTTGTAGAGTAACTCCAAACATGTCACTGCTGCACTAATGTCCACAGATAGCTACAAATAAATAAACTTTTTTTTACATTGAAATAGATAAATTAATTTAAAAGTAAAATAAAATTTCCAGATGACTAAAAATATTAGAAATAACTAGAAAATATTCCAAGACTATTCTTAGCTTTGGAAAGAAAGGCTTGGATAAGGAAGTAGAATGGGGTGGACAAAACAGGTGGAAGGGAAGATTGGACATTATGGGGAAAGGCAGTAAAAGAGGGGAGAGCTGTGATCCAGCCATCTGGTCACAGGTATGTCAGTGCAGAGGACAGAGTGCCAAGGGGTCTGGCCAAGGAAGCTATGGGCAACCATGATGAGATAAAAAGGACCAGAAACCTACTATTTAGGGACATCAGACTGGACCAGCCCTGAAACTTCTCCAAACAGCTGAACTGCAGCTGGAAAGCTATGGTTTCTGATCTGTCATCAACAAGCAACTTACTTTATTTAACAAGTTACTTAGCCTCTCCTATCTCCTCCATAAATTGAGATTTGGGGCTAAAAGTCCTCTACAATTCCATCCAGCTTTAATTTTATAGCCCTATGAAACTGTATTTACCAAGGAGAGAAAAGATTGGGGAAGAGGGCAAAAGAGGAAGGGAGAGATCCTTAGCAGGGGGCAAAAAAAGGGTCCACGTGAAACATGTACCAGATGGAAGAGCAAGTCACATTTCTAGAATGGTCTTTTTTTTTTAAGTTTATTTATTTATTTTGAGAGAGACAGAGACAGTGCAAGTTGGGGAGGGGCAGAGAGACAATAAAGAGAATCCCAAGCAGGCTCTGCAGGGCCGCATAGAGCCTGATGGGGAGCTTAAACCCACAAAGCCATGAGATCATGACCTGAGCTTGACTCTGATCATGACATGATCAAGAGTCAGATGCCTAACCAACTGAGCCATTCAGGCACCCCTCGAATGGTCTTTGAAAGGATGCAGGCTGCCTTATGCCCTGTATCAAGAAGAGATACCAAACTTCTGGTAATTCACTTGGGAAGACTAATTGCAGATGAGAAACTTGCATCCAGGAAAATTTACCTTTTGTGATGCATAAAAGTCTATTTTTCAAATAATTTTATACTGATTTCAAGATGTTCTTTATTGTTCAGAAGGATATACAAAGCCTTACTCCTCACCTAGCTCTCACCTATTCATCCTTGGAACACAGCCATACGACATTTCACTTTGAGGTTTGCATCTACTTTGCAATTTTTAACTACCACCCTTTTGGGGAAATTCATTTTGTAAATGTGTGTGTGTGTGTGTGTGTGTGTGTGTGTGTGTGTGTGTGTGTATGTATGTATCTATCTATCTATCTATACATACATTTATAGGCATATGTATATATATACAGAAGCATATACAAGCATATCATATATGTGTGTGTGTGTGTGTGTGTGTGTATGTATGTATGTATCTATCTATACATACATTTATAGGCATATGTATATATATACAGAAGCATATACAAGCATATCATATATGTGTGTGTGTGTGTGTGTGTGTGTGTATGTATGTATCTATCTATCTATACATACATTTATAGGCATATATATATATATATATATATATATATATATATATACAGAAGCATATACAAGCATATCATGTGTGTGTGTGTGTGTGTGTGTGTGTGTGTGTGTGTGTGTGTAGTCACGTCCTGTACCAGGTGTGGGTGTGGCAAACAATGCAGTCAGACCACTTTTTCAGTGCCTCAGAAATTTCTCCAAAGTAGAGCTTCAGAGAGAAAAGGAAAGACACTGGTCTGCAGGTGCAGATCTAACATCTTCTTTGCTCTCCTGCAGTCCCCAAACCATGCAACAACCATTTGACTCTGACTCCAGTGCTAATTCCTGTTCTCAAGGCACTGACCTCACTCTGACATTTAATTTGCCTGTTATCCACTGTCTTCTCTGTATTTTAAGCCATATGGCTGTATAAGTTTAATCAGCATTAGATTAATTAAACCCAAATTCAGTGTCTAAAGTGGGAGAACCATGTGAGAAGCTTCACTTCATTTAATGGCAATAAAGAGAATGTGTCCAGAAACAGATACTCATGGGGAGAAAAAAAATATCCAGCTTAATGTAGCTAAAGCATCGAGCACTTGGATTTTGCTTGAGAAATTATTAAAGATGAGAAGAAATGGTCTTTAAGCGATATCCTGTGATCACTTACTAATTTACTTGTATAATATAAGAGAGGGGATTTAATGTGATGTGTTCTTTGGGAAGTCAGATTAGTTTCCACCAATTCTGAAACCCTGTTCTGATATTACCGAAGCTGGCTACACTTACTTTATAAGTAAGAATTCAATTATGATTTATAGGGGATATTTTTCAAGAGCATCAGAAATGGCAGCTTTCATTATATTTTCTGTTTAGAAAATAACAGGGTCTGCCAGTAATGTCCCTTTCATCAGGAGGAAAAAACAGGGATATGGAATATAAAATTCATCCTGAATATTAGCTTTATTGATTAATTTATGTTCAGAATATTTTGTTTTATTAAAAATCTATGCATTTTTATCTTTAGAACAACAGAAATCAAAATGCATAGCCACATACCTGTGTCTGTTTAGGACCAATATCCATTCTTTCAAGAAGGTCATTTAAAAAAGCTGTAACACTCTCCCAGGGATAAATACTGTTGGAGCCATCCAGCACGATGACTATGTCCAGTTGAGTGCTGCATTCTGCAATAAAAGGAGTCAACTGTGCAAATTTCGAGTTTATCTTTTTAGATAGTATGAAAGTGTATGAAGTGTTTTCATGGCTGAAATAGGCTCATTTTAAAAAAAGATAAGCTGGTAGTCTACATGGTGGACACATTGCTTCTATAATCAGAAAGAAGTAATTTTACAAAAATAAAGTTGATAAATACCATTACATTCAATAGCAATGGGTTTGGGATTCTTATCAAGTAAAACATCTCTACTGAATTGTAATTAACATTGTATGAATTATCTTTGGAAGTTTTCTCAGTATGAATTTATGTAACTGTTCTCATTCTGTGTGTATTTCAAGTGAGATTACTTTCTTCAAAGAGACTCATTCTTTAAATAAAAACAATGTGACAGCTTTAGCTATGATGTTTAAACAAGACTTTGTTAAAGGTTATTTACACTAATATCAAGTCCAAAAATAGCAGTGGGGTTTGGTTATATATTGGCAAAGCAAACATTTACCTAAATTGGTAATGCTGGTAGCTGAGAAAATACTTCAAGCTTTTTGGTATGCTCCTGTGTATATATATGTCTCATTCACTGCTTACACTTTTCAAACATGTAAGAACATCACATAAAATCTGTACCTCGTACAGGAGCAATGGAGTTCACGACTTGAAATGTGGAGCTAACATCAGAACAGATTCCAGTTGTGTAATGTAAATGTCCACATCTATAGGCATACAAGGGCCCACATGCCTTTTAAAAAATTAAAACCATAAGATTAAAAATTATATAACAAATTTTATAAAGACTTACAATGACGGCATTCTTGGCTCATTAACTAACTCCTTGCTTTCTTACCAGAAACCCTCCATTTGGGTTGGTGACTAAAGTTGATCCAAACGTCATGTTCTCCTTTACTTCCGTGACATTGGGAATTGATGTATTAACTAAAAATAGAAACAAACTTTTATGAGGGTGGAAAACAAAGTAAAATTAAGTGCCTTCTCGTTAGGACATTCTATTTGCTTTGTTCATATCATAGCACATTTTTCTTTTGATTCAACTAAATAGTCTTCAAAGTATTATTAAGGAATATAATGAACAAGCTAAGGCTGAAAACCTGGCTTACGTCCCAGAAATGTTGTCTGGATAACTGTCTCAAATACTTGTGCTGAACTGTAAAAGAATGCAGAGCTAGTGGGGCAATGAGAAAATGTGGGACAGCCTTTCACACATTTTTGCTAATTAAAACAAATAGAATACTTAACCTCATAATATTGTAGATATATAAAGGAAACTTAAACACTTACCTTGCATGCTATATCTGTATGTTATAGATGGCCAAGGATATAGCATCACTTCTGACAAGAAGAGGGAAAATGGATAGTAGAGCAGAAAAAAACCCCACCAATACATATTTTGAACATCGATTTCACCATCATGGGGACATCGTGAAGTTTACAAAGAAAACTAGAGCAAGAAGGACTAGTGGTCAGGAAGTTCGGGTAAAAGAAACAATGAAGGGATGCCATTTGTCATTCCAGATGGGAATGTTGGGTCTTGAAGCAGGCCAACCTGGCAAAAGTGGCAGGAAGTTCCACTTATTCATATTGAAAAAAGACAAAAAAAAGACTGGGCAGGAATATCAAAATTTTCTAAACCCTGCTTAGCAGAGTGCTGAAATATTTGAGAGTGGCAAAACTCAGGTTCAAGAAAGATTTACCTCACTCTTCATGCCCAAAAGTTTTTCCTACCTTAAGGCCATTATAGATGCAGAGTGAGGAATGGAAGCAGAGATTCCTGAATGGTCACACTGTCTTCCTAATGTGAGTACATTGGTCTTTGTCCCAGAGTGTAGTCTGGTTTGCCTTGAAAGCACCTGGAACTGGACCATTATCTACACTGGTCTTGAATAATCTGGATTAGAGTTTTTTATACTAGAGTTGATCCAGGATGAGCTGGGACACTGGGATGTTAGGGATCACAGCAGAAATGTCTCCACTATTGTTGATGCAGCTAAAATCTCCATGCTAATGTTAAAACTCCATTATAGTTTTTGGTAATGAAGGAGTAGCTCCTATTAGAACAAGTCTTTTGCAAGTAACTCTAGGAAAAGGAAAAAAAAAGAAAAAAAGAAAAAAGAAACAACCATCTAAAGGCACTAGAAAGCAACCAAAAGCAGACAGAAAGTGGAGGGAAGTCTATACTTGTAAGAAGAGATTAGCACTGGCTGAGTTTCCTGTTTATGTGCTTGCTTTCCCCCAAGGGAAGGTCCTAGCTATGGCTAAACCTCAAACAGTAGTCAAAGTCTTACTGTTTTGAATAAACAAAGGACAGAAATTAGGGTAATGACAGAAGCTGTAAAGTGAAGGGGTATATCTTGGAAAGTAGAGCCACAAAAAGAGAGTTCTAACATACACACGTATGCTCTGTCCAAATATCTGAAGCACTTGAAATATATATATGCAGAGTAAACTTCAAACAGCTCAGCTACAATAAGAAGAACTGAATGGAGATTTTAACTGCTTCCCACTGCAGTTCAGAAATTGAGTTCAGCCAAGTAAACTGTCTGCTAAAACAAAAAGTTAAGACTATTCAAAGGCAAATAACAGATCTAGAACCTCTACACTTATAACTCAAAAGTATAATCCAGGATATAATCCAAAATTACTAAACATAAGAAAAAAAAGGAAATGTGACTCAATCTCAAGAGAAAGGTAATAAATGGAAAGCGATGTTGAGATATTCCACATGTTGTAATTATCAGGCAAGGATATTAAAGCAGCTATTATAACTATGTTCATAAATGTAAAGGAAAATGTTCATAATAAACAGGAAATTGAAAAAAGAGAACTGAAAAATAGAATATTTGAAACAAACCGTTAAAGTATGTGTTATTTTAATACATTTAATACTGTATAGAACACTGAATTGTAAGTCTTGGATAATTCTAGCAGGAATTTTCTAGTTATGTTCTAATTATAGTGATATTTCTATCAAATATATCCATTTCTACATGAATTTACCTTGTGCTATTCTCTTTAAAAGAATTCATGTACTACAATTCCTTCTCTGCTATTTTATTAAAAATTTGTTTTTAATGTTTATTTATTTTTGAGAGAGAGAGAGAGAGAGAAACAGAGGAAGAGAGAGAGAGGGAGACACAGAATCTGAAGCAGGCTCCAGGCTCTGAGCTGTCACCACAGAGCCCAACGCGGGGCTCAAACTCACGAGCTATGAGATCATGACCTAAACCAAAGTCGAACACTTAACCAACTGAGCCACCCAAATGCCCCTGCTATTTTCTTTACAAACAAACAAACAAACAAACAATTAAATTTTGTGGAAGCAATGTAATGGGCCAGGTTTTCGGAAAGTTCTTTTATTTCTAAAGTTCGGAATCAAAATGTCATTTTATGTGAATTTTAATGATAAGAATTGAAGAACATTTATAGATTCTTCTCATATTTTATTGAGTTAAAATTATTTTTAATGCAACTACTGAGTATAATTTAGGATCAGACTTTAATGTAAAGTCTTTACATACCAGGCAGATCCAACTTTACGCAAGGTAATGGTTTGCTTCTCCCAACTGGACACTTATAGACATCTCCAGTTCTGTTCTTGGGTTGACCAACTAAAGGAGAGCCAATAAGCACCCTGGAAGTTAAATAACTCAGTTAGCATTTTTGAACAAAGAGAAACATTTATTTTAGTTATTTCATGACTAGTTCTAAGACAATGACAGTAGTTCTCATAGACAAAATTATAGTTACCCTATGTTAGTAATGCAATGTTATTGAAAATAAGCTGAGTTTCTTCCCCAAATTGCAGGTGATGTGAATTAAAAAATCATAAAATACATAGAAGAGAGATCTCAGATTATTTTATTTATTGTATTATATATCACTTTATTATATTTTTTATTTGGGGGCTGAAACAATACTTGTTGGTTAAGTCTGCTGCTATATTAGTTTATAAAACACACATGGTAGCATAGGTGACTTTTTCCTAGGAAGAACTAAGAATTTCACAGGGAAATTAAATATTTGATTATTATAAGATTTAATATTAGTATGTACTAATTTGTAAGCACTTAAAAAATAAGGATAGTTATGAGACCCCAGGTTAAAATCACTTACTGTTTTTTCAGACAGAATCATAAAATCAATTTAATAATAATTAATGAAAAAATATAATCATGATTTATTTTAGTCCTAGGAAGCCATTTAACAAGGTCTCCTATGATATCTTCAGGAATAGGATGAATGAATGTAGTTGAGTGTTAAGACACTTGGGTGGATTCACAGCTGCTGATTTGCTGCTGGCTGAAAAGCCATATACAAAGATGCTGATCGGTGCAAACCAAAGGACGTTAATTATGTACATAAGACGGTACTTGGGATTGTCTTAGCATATATCTTTATTTATGACTTTTGTGAAGATACAGAAAGCATAAAGGTATGCATCAAGGAAATTAATATACCTATTTGGACAATCAGAAGTGTCACAACATTCTGGAACAAGAAACTTAATAAACTAGTTAAAGTTTAGTAAGAACCTATGTAAATAACTTCACTTAACTACATCAATACAGGATGTGGGCAATGTGATTTAATAGGAATTCATGTAAAAAAGACATGGGGGATTTGTTGATAGGAAGTAAGCATGAGCCAACTGTGTATTTCAGTACCAAAAAATGCTAATGTGACCTTAGGCTGCATTGCTGGAAATAGATGCCCTGGTCAAGGAAAGTGATCACCCCTCTGTGCTCTGCACTGTCAGACCATGTCTGTAATCTCCAAATTAACAGGGACATAGGCACAATGGAATGTATTTAGGAGACTATGACTCAGATGGTTAAGAGCCTGGTAATTTTGTCAGACCAGAGATGCTTGAGGGAAAGTTGGGGATATTTACTATACAAAAAAAAAAAAAAATATATATATCTGAAGGAGAGTTGAGAGGTTCTGTCAACTAAGCGTAGGTACTTAGGGAATATATTTTTTAAAATATATAAATATTTGAAACTCTGTCATATTGAAAGGGATGGGGCTTATTTTGTGTAAATCCTTTGGGTAAAGCTAGTACAAATAGAAGTGTTTTATAACAATTGCAAATACTGAATTATTGAACAGACTCCCTAAAACATAGTTATTGTAATGCCTTTGTAAAGCCATTCTTTATATGCATAAATAACCATGAAAATGTTTAAACCTTTTAATGCATAATTCTTACTTCTGGAAATCTATCCTTAAAAAATGGCCTAAATTAAGGGAAAAAAGGCTAATGCATAAAAATAATGCTCATAGTGTTATATATAATATGAAAGATTAAAAGAAATATGGTCAACAGCAAGAACTAATTATTGCAGAGACATTCTATACAATATTTCAGTCATAAAACACAACAGCTAATAAGATTGCATGGTAGTATTAAAAATATTTATGACCCAATTCAAAGTAAAAATCTACCTAATTTAGTGAAAAACTATGACAATTCAAAGTGAAAGATACCAAATTATATTCAATATATTCATCATAATAGCAATGATAATTATAGCTAGCATTTATTAAATTTATACCTTATGCCAGATATTGTTCTAAGTGCTTTCCATATACCAAATAACTTAATCTTCTCCATTAAATATAGCATGAACTTTGGAGCCAGACTTCACAAATTCAAATCATGTTTTTGTCATTTACTTAGTTGTATGATTTAGGACAAATCACTTATCTTAGTTTCTTCATCTGTAAAATAGAAATAACAAGAGTACCTACCTCACAGTATCATCACAAAATCTGAATGAGTTAATGTATATAAAATTTAGCTCATTGTATATGCTATTTAAATGTTGGTTGTTGATGATGATGATGATGATGACTTTTTCAGCTGAAAGGACTACTCAATCTATGTAAAACATAGATTAGGGGTGCCTGGGTGGCTCAGTCGGTTAAGCATCTGACTCCTGATTTTGCCTCAGGTAATGATCTCACAGTTTGTGGGATCAAGCCCCACATTGGGCTCTACGCTGACAGTGCCGGGTCAGCTTGGGATTCTCTCTCTCCCTCTCTCTCTGCCCCTTCCCCACTTGCACTCTCTCTCTCTCTCAAAATAAATAAACTTTAAAAAAATCCACATAGGTTAAAAAGGAGCTCACCAAAAACCAAATTACATTAAGGACGTTATGGTTAGTGTTCTTTCTCTGAAATTTTTAAAGATTTTTATAACATGATTGATTAAATTAGTTTTAGAGTTAAAACAATTTGAAGAAAAGTAGTGAGCCTACTATTTGGAAAATATTTAAGTTGAGGCTACGTAGATTGATCAATGTTTATTAAGAACATTCTATACACCCAGCATTTACATCAGGCCCTGTGGATATGAAATGGATCAAACACAATGGTTTTTAGATTGTTTAAAACTTAGGAGGGAAGCAAAACCATAAATGGATTATTATAATACTCAATAGGTCAGAACTTGGTGCAACTTCAGCAAGGTATTAGAAGCAAGGAGAAACAGCTCCTTTGATAATTCAAATAGCTCAGGGTAGCTGGAGTAGAAGTCAAAACTGTCAAGCTAAATAGAGTCTAGATCAGGAATGTTCTGATAGTCTAGTTTAAGAATTTTAGATTTATTATATGAAGGGGAGAGTTGGGAACCACCAGTGCTTTAAAGAGGGATGTGATATGATCAACTGCTTTATGCAGCTTGTTTGCTTTCAGTGTCATGAATACATTTTTGGGAAAGGGGCAAATTAGACTCAGAGAGTGAAAGTAGGGGTTTCTCGACCCAGACGAGAAAGGAGGATCTGAATTTAGGAAGTGGAGAGGAAAGGAGAACCAATTCTACAAATACTTAGACTATCAGCTGTCTTAGTTTGAGTTCCCCCAAAAGCAGACCCTCGACAAGGACGTTGGTGCAGGTAGATTTAGGGGAGTCAATTCAAAGCACAAACAAATGTGTTGATAGGGAAAATGATAGAGGTAAGGAAGAAAGGCCAATAGAGTGCAACTGATAATGTGTTACTTCTGTAGGCTTCTGGGCTCAGTCTTGCTGGGGACCATCTCAGAAACTACATGGAACATATGTGAGCATTCTATGAGCATGGTTCAGGTGCCAAGAGTAAATGCTATTGCCTTAAGAGAGTACAGAGTAAGAGAGCTAAAGGAAAAAAAAATAGCACTTAAGATTTTAATGAGCAAAGGAAGAAAACTAGTAGCAGTGTCCAGAGAAGGAGAGAGACAATCAGAAAACAGTGGTATCACAAAAGCCAAAGAGGGAAGAAAATAAAGAAGGGGAGTGTAGAGCAGACTTCATTTCAAGAGTTTTGCTAAAAATGAGGGAGATGGGTCATGCCAATGTGTGTGGGTTTCTTTTTTTCAGGCAAACCATTAAGGGTTTGAGGTGGATTTAAATTTATTATGGAAGGCATCTGGATATGGATAAATGATGTTGAGAAAAAGCTGGTAACAAGAGAAAGGCCAATATTACAGAAGAGAAAAGAGATCCCCTGAGCTGGTAGAAAGTGTGGATCCAGAAGGACAAATTTGTCTTAGAAATGAGGAAAGGCCACGGATTCCCTAGGCAGGGATCTGGGTGGCCCAGTATCCAGAGGTTTGAAACTGTGGTAGATTGCTTGGAATTTTTTTCACTTTTGCAATGTGACATTGTCCTTCACTGCCCTTCATTAATGCAGAATCTGTTTTGCCTCTTGTTGGAACTGGGACTTAGTTGATAAATAGAAGGCAGTCGAAATAGAGACACTGTGACTCCAAAGGCATGAGTAATGTATAGAATTGTGAAATCAATACATTGTACACCTGAAGCTAATGTAACATTACATGTCAACCATACTTCAATAATTTTAAAGAATGTATTACAGATTCCACTTCACTCTTTTTGGAAATCTAAGACCACACACTGTGAAGAAGCCCAGTTTAGCCTAATGGAGGAGGAGGAGAGGCAACATGGAGGAGAAGCAATGTTTCAGCTGACAGCACAGACTGCCAGGCATGTGAGTTAAATCGTCTTGGGCCCTCCAGCCCCAAGTGAGGTACCAGATGAGCACTCATGCAGTTCCCACCTATGCAGTCCTAAAAATCTAGAGAAACAATATAAATTATTGTTTTAACTCCTTAAGTTTTGAGATAATTTGCTATGAGCAAGAGATAAGTGAAACAGGAAGGGAGGATAAAGTTTTAACCTTGGGCCCGTCCCTCCCTTCCTTCCTCCCTTCCTCCTTCCTTCCTTCCTTCCTTCCTTCCTTCCTTCCTTCCTTCCTTTCTCCCTCCCTGCTTCCTTCCTTCCTTCCTTCCTCCCTCCCTCCCTCCCTCCCTCCCTCCCTCCCTTCCTCCCTCCTTCCTTCCCCTCTTCCCTTCCTTCCTACCTTCTTTCTTTGGAAAATAGTAGAAACATGAAATTTAGGGACAGAGGTAGTAGGGTGGTGGGCTTGTGAAGAGTAATGAAGATTTAAACTGTCAGGGCATACGTAGGCCAGTCATGCAGCCCCTCAGGCCAAGATAAGGTCAGGGATGTTCTGGAAGTTGTTTCTAGTGTAGTTGTAGGACAGTCCTCCAAAGACACTTCCAACTCTAAGATTCCATCATCCAAATAGAGCAAATTATTAGTGTGTAGAGGAGTGCTGACTAGTTTAGAAAATGTACCATTAAGTGGGGGAAATTTAGGACAATTGATGAAAAGTGAATTCTTTTTTAAATTTTTTTATTTTTTAAAGTTCATTTTTGACAGAGAGAAAGAGCATGCATGCACAAGCTGGGGAGGAGCAGAGAGAGATGGAGACAGAGAATGTCAGGCTGTCAGCACAGAGGCTGATAGGGGCTTAAACCCCACAGACCGTGAGATAATGACCTGAGCAGAAATCAAGAGTGGGACGCATAACAGACTGAGCCTCCCAGGTGTCCCAGTGAAAAGTGAGTTCTGAACAGCATGTTAATAATAAAGTTACTGTGAACTCTAAAACAGGAGGGAGATCATGGATAGCTCAGGAAAAAAAGGTGGAGACAGAAGAGTGACGGCTTTTAAAACCAAGGTGATGAGGAAGCACAGGTGGTTGGAACACAGTGTGAAGCTGCTGCATAAACCGGAGCAGAGAGGCTGAGAGTGGTAAGCAGCAGACTTTAAAGATAAGGCTCTGTGGTTTATATTTGATTTCTGAGGCAACAGAAAGCTCCTAGAGTATGGTGATCCCTGGAAATAGCAACTGGAAACATGTCCTATTGTGTATTCTGGATAAGCAAGCACTGAGGAGTGAGAGCTCAGAAAGTGGTTGTGTAGAAGGCCAGGATTCAGACAGGGGGTGTGAAAGCTGGGATGCAGGGTGAAGAATGGGTTAGCAGGAATAGGATATAAAACAAGTTTGTGTGTTTTCCTAGGAGCTATTTGTTCTGACATCAAGCTTGCAGCTCTATTCACTACTTAATCCGAAATTAAGTCTCACTTTTCCCACGCTGTATAAAAATAACAAGATCCTAGAAAAGTATCAGCATAGTGTTTATGGAATTTCAGGAATCTCCAGCCTTCTCAATTCCCATTATCTTGCTATATTTTTTTTCTTGCATACTTATCACATTCTGACCTACCTGTTTATTAAGTTTATGATTTATGTTTTGCTCCTTCCTTCCCCAGTAGAATACAACCTTTACAACAGCAGGAACTGTCATCTTATGTTGTTCACTTATATACCCTTAATGCCTATAACAGTTCCAGAAACAAAATAGCACTCAAGTGAAGTGAACAAATAAGACTGTATCAAAAGCTCTAAGAATCTGAAAAAGGCAGACCTGGCAATTTATAACTCATGTAACAGGCCAAGAAGTCCTAATTGTGAAGTGTTCTCCATTTTACAGGTTGAATATTTTGCACAGGCAGAATGCCTTAGATGCCTTTGCACGAGACAGGGGGCATTTCTACAGGTCAAGGTTCCAGAGACTCCTTGTTGTTACAGGACAGAATTGGCTGAAAGTCAGAAGGCTGTAGTTCTATATCCTGGCCCTGACACATACTTGCTATATAAAACCTTTGGCAGTTCGTTCTCAGAGTGCCAGTTTCCTGTCTAGAAAATGAGGATGGTAACAATGATATCTGCTGAAACCCACAGGGTCAAATGTGAAGACTCAAAGCACATTGTATCATGAACTATGGATATTGTTATTTTAAATTTTAATGCAAGTTTGCTTTAGCTCATTATATTTTATTTCTATTAGATTTTTGCTTTTTTCATGGCAAATGCATTTCCATTGCAATGATCTGTGTGCAGAGTAAGAGGACTAAAATTAAAGAATGTTCTGGATCTCATTACTGACCTCTAGAGAAACACCTCGTCAACTCGAAGATCATCAAAGTGTGGGAAATAATTCTCTCTACACTCACTCTGCAATGACTAATTCTAATTCTCATTCACTCATTCTAAAAGTTCACTCTATACTCTGTTCTTCTCCATGAAAAAGGTCCAATCATAATAAAATTTAGTAACCTGAGAAATGTTTGCTATTCATATAGTCATTCTTGTCATTATGATCATTATTTTATTTATTTGAAGAGTAGCTGGTCTGTGATGTCTCTGCTCCATATTTTTTTTTCTCTGTAAAAGATAGTTTTCTAGAGATTGTTGTCTCATATTTACATTATTTCATGAACACTCCTTTCACCTAACTCTTTTTTGATGTCCAAGCCAAAGCAACTATCAGAGTGCCAAGTACCCACCAGGCTTTTTTTTTTTAATGAATGGAGTGTTTGGTCATCTTAGAGAATGAAGTTATATAGTGGACCCATTATCTGCAGTGCTTTCAGTCATGAAAGGTAGAGGGGTGGAAATGGGGTGAGCCAAAGAAATGACAAGTTTAGCAAGGAGAAAAATTCAACTTCAGAAGATATTATAAACAATGCAAAATAAATATTATATTAAAGTTGTAAGAGAAAACGTGATAGAACCTTTGAAAAGTCTTTTTACGCCAAGCCTGAATAGGCTTTACTTAAAACACACATACAACAGAAACAACATCAATCACACGAGTTCCTTAGTAAACCTTACCTGGCATCATAGGGGAAAGGCACAAAGCCAACATATTTTGATATATATTGGATGGAGGATTGGCTAGGAAGGAATCTTCTTCATGAAAGCCTACTTTGAGAGATAGGCCCACTGAGGTCACTGAAGCCCCCACTGAAGCCACTGAATGGTTGCTGGAACAGCAGTTAAAAGGGCTGATGCACATATTAAAAGGAATGAAGCAAAGGAGCCACAGAGTGGAAAGCCCTGAGACCCAACATCTTGAATTTTCCCATTTGGCAGAAACTTTGCCATACTGGTGATTACCACTAAATCTGGAAAGCTTGTGCAATGTGGAGCACATTTAAGTTTCTTCTCTTCAAAGAAAATTATTAAACTAATTGTGTTCTTTGTGAATTTTTCTGAACCACATTGCAATTACTTGGATGTTTCATCTCATAATGAACAACGGCTGATCTTAATCAGAGATATAATGTGTTCTGCTACTGAGAAAACATGTGGTTTTCTGAGCCAAAGATAAAGAAGTAAATTACATGTCACGGTCAACTTCTGAAAGGTAAAGAGGGCATAAGGCTGCCTTTCCTGTTAACTGTTAATTCTTTCCAAGGATTAAAGTAAGGCTTTCACATGCACAGACTGCACTTATAATGCACCAACAAGTCTTCCTTCTTTAGGCGTACTTCAACCAAGATGTAATATGGGTCAGGGTGATTTTTTTTTTTTTTAATTTTTTTTTTCAACGTTTATTTATTTTTGGGACAGAGAGAGAGACAGAGCATGAACGGGGGCGGGGCAGAGAGAGAGGAAGACACAGAATCGGAAACAGGCTCCAGGCTCTGAGCCATCAGCCCAGAGCCCGACGCGGGGCTCGAACCCACGGACCGCGAGATCGTGACCTGGCTGAAGTCGGACGCTTAACCGACTGCGCCACCCAGGCGCCCCAGGGTGATTTTTTTTAAAAATCTGAGGTTGATGGGCTTCCAAAACCTGAGTAGTAAATATGATTTATGAAGGTGCCCACCTCCGGAGAAAAACTGAATAACAAAACTCATATTCTCCCAAATATGACATTTATTCCATAGTCCATTTCTTAAAGTAAGTATGCACCCTGTCTGATTTTATAAACGTTTACAGAATATCCAAAGGTGTTTCTAAAATTTATTTCACATTACCAATGCCTGGATCCCTTTAGAACAATAGGCTGCTACAATGCCATCCTTCAAGGTTTGGACATTTAGATTTTTGTAGTTTGCTTACTTTTAAATTCAGTTGGCCACACTGCTTTTGTTACTCTGGTATTTCACACCTTTTATATAAGATCATTGTAGACATGGAATGTCAAAGTGGAATTAAATTATCTGACATTCTTATACATTCAAACACTCACAAACTCTCACATGTATACTAATACATAAAGTCTAAAACTGCAAAGATTGTTATTATCAGCGCTTACTTTTTAATATAGTTCTAATAAAGAAAAAAAAGCACCAGCCTAGGAGTGGAGAGACAGGAGTTCTATTTTCAGCTCTGGCCCTGAGTAGTTACATTTCCCTGTGGAAGTCACTTACAAAAAACAAAAACAAATCCTTTATTGAAGTATGGTTGACATATTAAAAGTTGTACGTACTTAATGTATACAACTTGATGAGTTTGGAGACAAGTATACACCTGTAAAACTATCACCACAGTCTATGGCATAAACATATCCATAGCCTCCAAAAGTTTCCTCCAACCCTCTTTAGTTATTATCATTATTAGTATTTTGTGATAAGAACACTTAACCTAAGATCTACCTTCTTAGCCAATTTTTAAGTATATAATACAGTATTGTTACCTACAGGCACTGTGTTGTACAGTAAATCTCTAGTATTTATTCATCTTGCATAACTGAAACTTTGTACCCTTTGACAAATACTTTGTTTTCCCCTCCTCTAAGCTCCTGGTAGCCACCATTCTACACTCGACTTCTAGGAGTCTGACCATTTTAGATTCCTTATAAAAATGAGATTATGTAGTATTTGTTCTGTGTCTGGTTTATCTCACTTAGCAAAATGTCCTCCAAGTTCATCCATGTTGTCTTAAATGGCAAGATTTCCTTCTTTTTTTAAGGCTGAATAATATTCAATTGTATGTATATGACACATCTCAAAAATCTATTCATCCATCAATGGACTTTTAGATTGCTTTCAAGTCTTAATTATTGCAAATAATGCTGCAATGAATATAGGTGTGCAGATATCTTTTCAAGATCCTGATTCCATTTATTTTGTATATTTACCCAGACAGCTGGATCATAGCGTGGTTCTATTTTTAATTTTCCGAGGAACCTCTATACTATTTCCCATAGTGGCTGCAATTTACATTCCCACCAACAGTGCACAAATATTCCCTTTTCCCCACTTCCTTGCCAACACTTATCTTTTGTGTTTTTGATAACAGTCTTAAGAGAGCTATTTTTGACATTATTTTTGCATGTGTGTGTGTTTGTTTTTTTCATTAATGATAACAGGGAGTTATACTCGATTAAGTTGTTCAGCCAACAAATAACCATTGAATGTATATGATGTTTAAGGCCCTGTGCTAGATGCTGGGTAATGCACAGAGTTGCAAGTGGGAAGCAAAACCAGTCCTTGCTCTCTAAATATTTCCTCCAATATATTAACTTCTCCCTCTTATCTATATTCCATTTCAAGTTTCCAACGACATTACTCAAACCATTGAAAACCATACTTACCAACTTCCTGATAAAACTTATTTTCCCTTTCGTGTATATTTGTCTCTGGACGACCACCCATTTTCCAACCATCCAGTGTAGACATCTTGGAATATGTTTGATTCCTCCTACACCTTCATTGGACACTTCCAAACTTCCACCAGGCTTTGATGGTTCATCTAAATTTATCTTGCCTACACTTTTCTTTCATTCCAGTTCTCTCTAACCTAGCTTGGGACCTCATCTGTTAAGCACCAGATTGCTATTCTTGCTTGCCTATAGATTCCCCAGCTTTCAGGCACTTTTTTCTCCAATCCAATTATTTAAATGTAATATTATGTGATTTCCTAAACCAAGTTTCATAAATGGTTCTTTTTTTGCCCTTTTTAAATATAATTTATTGTCAAATTGGCTTATATACAACGTCCAGCGCTCATCCCAACAAGTGCCCTCCTCAATGCCCATTGTAAATGATTCTTTTTTTTTTTTTTTTTTTTTTAATTTTTTTTTTTCAACATTTATTTATTTTTGGGACAGAGAGAGACAGAGCATGAACGGGGGAGGGGCAGAGAGAGAGGGAGACACAGAATCGGAAACAGGCTCCAGGCTCTGAGCCATCAGCCCAGAGCCCGACGCGGGGCTCGAACTCACGGATCGCGAGATCGTGACCTGGCTGAAGTCGGACGCTTAACCGACTGCGCCACCCAGGCGCCCCTCATTGTAAATGATTCTTTTTTTTTTTTTTTTTTTTATTTTTTTTTTTTTTTATTTTTTTTTTTTTTCAACGTTTTTATTTATTTTTGGGACAGAGAGAGACAGAGCATGAACGGGGGAGGGGCAGAGAGAGAGGGAGACACAGAATCAGAAACAGGCTCCAGGCTCTGAGCCATCAGCCCAGAGCCTGACGCGGGGCTCGAACTCACGGACCGTGAGATCGTGACCTGGCTGAAGTCGGACGCTTAACCGACTGCGCCACCCAGGCGCCCCTCATTGTAAATGATTCTTAACGCCTGCACTTAGGTCCAAGTTTCTTCGTCTGGCTTCTGAGGTCTGCCATTACCCTTTCCCCTCTACTCTCCCAATGTCAGTCCTTTTTGCTGACCAACACACTCACTTCTCAAATCTATGTCCCTGCTTATGTGGCTTCCCAGATTAGAGTGGCATTGCTTCTTCTCTTATTAAAAGTTAAATCATCTTTCAAGACTCAGCTCAAGAGTCAAGAATCACTTCCTCCTTCTTTTAACTCCCATTGATTTTACAGTCTTTATTATACTGATTAGCACTATTCTTTATTTCTAATTATTAAATATCAGCCCTCTATTAGGTTATAAACTTTGTATTTGTCTTATATCTCCATAGAATGTAGCATAAGCTAGACACATGGGATGTATTACATAAATACTTGTTGCTTGATTGGCCCATAGTTTATGCTATGACTAAAGAAAAACTCTAAATAATCCACCAACAAACATTTGTACATAGACAAGCTATATTTCATCAAGAAAGCAAAATGTATAAGGCATGATCTCTAACCTAAAAAAAAGTTAATATATTATTATTAACATTATCTCACATGTGTATACAAAATTCTGAATGGTTTGTCTAAAATTCAATTCAGTGTAGGCTCATTCAGAAAGGCCATTAGCAACATCTCCCCCCCGCCCCCAAGTCCCCCGCCCCAACCTTATTTTCCTATCTACTCTGTGCACTCTTGTTTCTTTCCCAATGATGGTTTGGCTGTCTTCCTTTACTCATCTACACATTCACCTTCTTCAAAGACAAATTCATGACATCAGGCCTCCATTCAGCCTGATTTTGCATTTTCCTGTTTTTTTATTTTACAGGTATCTTGAAAGAGATTCAAGAATGTAGAAGGCAGAAAACTCACAATAGGATGGGCTTATAATAAGGGACAGAAAGAAACTAAAGAGATCAAATGGGTGTACCATTTGATGAACTCTTTATTACTGGGGAGAAATATGAACCTTTATTACTCTAGTAAGATTCATTCAGGTAACTAAGGACTGCTGATAACACATTGCCCTAAAATCAGGGAGCCTGGACTAGATAATAGAGTAAGTTTAAGGGATTTCCTTACATCAGAACATGATAATCAGACTTTCATAAAATAGGTTAAAAAATTTTGAGTCTCCTTAAGTTCATTTTAAGTAAGTTGTTTAAGTCTTTAAGGCTTGTTATTTGTTATATTTCTCTTTATTTAAAAACAATTGTTAATGTTTATTTATTTTTCAGACAGAGAGAGAGAGAGAGACAGAGAGACAGAGAGTCAGAGTGTGAGCGGGGGAGGGGCAGAGAGAGAGGGAGACACAGAATCTGAAGCAGGCTCCAGGCTTTGAGTTGTCAGCACAGAGCCTGATGCGGGGCTTGACAAACCCTTGACAAACCTTGACAAACCCATCTCACAAACCACGAGATCATGACCTGAGATGAAGTTGGACATTTAACTAACCGAGCCACACAGGTGCCCCTGTTATATTTCTCTTTAAAATTTATGTGACTAATAGTAATTACTGAAAAGTAACTTTCATATGTATTTTATTTAAAAGTTAAGCTTTTTAAAGAAAAATATATACTGAGTTTCAGTTTGTTATAGCTTACGTCCAAGGAGAAGCTCCGCCCGCTCACATTAATCTCTGAGAAGCAGAGCTCCTGGAATTGCAGGCATAATGCCAGCAGAATAAAATTGGTGTCTAGAGCGATGACTTTTCCCATTTAACCTTAGAAGGGGGGGGATGGAGTGGTAAGTGAGAGTACAGGATGGAAGGACAGAGAACATATAATTCATACTCTATTATTAGATTTCTCACCTAAGATATTTGTAAGGAAAGTAGAGACTGAAATGCTTCCAAAAATTCTAGTTTGTACCTAGGATATAATATTTGTACATAGAAAATGTGAGAACTCAAGTTCTTACTATTGATCATTTTGGGGAAATTATGATCAAATTAACTGTAAAAGATAAAGTGAAACATCAAAAATCCATATCTTTTTATTTATGAAATATAGTAGAGTGATTGATTACTATTTTCCTAGGAGATATAAATCGCTTTTTGTTTATTCTTTTAGTTACTAGAATAATTTAATTTACTTTAAGTTATTAAACTGTAGCAAAGTTTAACAAATTCTTGGTCTTTTTTTCCTATAAATTCCAATTTAAAAAAGGAACACTAAAAATTACATTAAGTATACAGCAAAAGAGCTTTAATATTAATTTTGTGTAATTTTCAACAAGTTAAATGTGGTTTAAAAGTCATACCTAAAGTGAAATGAACTATTATCAAAGGGTTTAAAAGTGTATAAAAGAAATTCAGTAAAGTTCATTATAAACCATAAATCAAACTCAGTAGGTCAGTAAATCACCAAAAAATTAGTCCAATAATATTTTGTGATATTAACCCTTTCGATCTCATTGGGATCTCATCTGGCTTCCAATACTTGCAGCTGAATTTTAGCTATTCTAAAATGAGAAGAATCAAAGAACTCTTGTCAGAATAACATAATTACAGAACAATGACTATTTTGGACAAGGACCTTCTTTGAGGTCAACACAGGCTTAGAAATCACTAACCACTTCCTTTAATATTGCCAAGGAATTTTCCTTTTTTTTTTTTTTAACTGGGTCAGTTTCCATTACCGAATGATTAAGACTGCATTTTCTACCATACATAATTCATTCTGTTGAAGTCTCATTCATAAAACAGACTGTAGCTAAATAAGATTTTCCATTATCTTAGAAGAAAATTAAAAAACAACACAACAAAATCAACCAGCTTACCATTTTCCCTCTTCATTTTCATATTGTTGAACAGTATATCCAAACATGTCTTCCACTGGGCCACTGAAGGTCATTGAATTTTTCACATCAACATTGAATGATACGCAGAAGCCTAAAACAACTTTAAGAGGGAAAAAAAAGTCCAGTTACACAGAGTTAACTAAGATTCCATCATGTTTTGAATTATGGAAGACATGATTAAAAACTGTGCTCTTATTAAAAAGAGCGATGATGTTCAAAAAAATGAGAACTGCAAGAAAGGTCTATGATATTAACTGCATTACTGACTTTAAACCAATATCATGGCTAAAGAATTCAAGTACTGACATTCGAACAAAATCCTATAGTAATTCAGTAGCTATACCATTCCCAAAGCTTGTGATTTCAGGATGTGTGAGAGAGCTGGCAGAAAGTCATGCTTATTTGTGCCTAATGGGAGTTACGGATAGCTTTCCAGTAATGAGCTCTACAGGGAATCATGGCCACTAATGAAATGTAAACAACTTCATTTTCCTGTTTTGACTACGCAAGTATCACCATTTAAATCCTCAGGACAGGAAGCTTTCTCCTTGCTGCTTCCAAAGGAAAAGCAAGCTGATTGTCTTCACCCAGAAATGGCTTCCTAAACAGGCCTGAGATTTGCTCTGCATCCCTCTCAATCAATATGCTAGAATCTCCTTAAAGTGTTGTCGGTGGTGATAAACACATAGGTTGCTGTCGATGATATATCTAAATCAGATGACATAGCTAGAGTTTACTCAGTGCCTGGCACATATTAGATATTCAATGAGGGCTAATTCTCTTCCATTTCCTTGTAGTTCAGGTAATGAAAACACTTTACAAGTGAGACTCTCTCCTAAAAAGAGTTCTGAATGGTGCCAAATTCCATGTTTGGTGCTAGTTTTTATTTTTTTTTTATTTTTATTTTTTAAATTTTTTTTCAACGTTTTTATTTATTTTTGGGACAGAGAGAGACAGAGCATGAACGGGGGAGGGTCAGAGAGAGAGGGAGACACAGAATCAGAAACAGGCTCCAGGCTCTGAGCCATCAGCCCAGAGCCTGACGCGGGGCTCGAACTCACGGACCGCGAGATCGTGACCTGGCTGAAGTCGGACGCTTAACCGACTGCGCCACCCAGGCGCCCCATGGTGCTAGTTTTTAAAGTATACTTGTGAAATCACAAAGTATTCCCCTCCTAGATGAAATTAAGAATTCTTTCCAAAGAGCACTCCCTTATAAAATTACAAAGCATCATAAGATACATTCAGAGGTGATTAAATTCACTGTCCTTTGTTAAAATCATGATATAGCTACACATATCCTGAAAAATTCTCTTTCCTTACTCATTATAAAGTCTTCCATAAATATAGTCTAAATTCAGACTCAAACTCATTCTATACTCTAATTTACTATCTTCAAATTTTAACATTATTAAGTTCTTTTTTTGCCCAGGGTTGTACCTAATTTATAGAAAATTTTGTCCTTAAAAAAAAGATATTTATATATACTTATTTATGAAAAAGGATACTTATGTATACCTATTTATAAAGTTGTCCTTGATTTTTCCAACTGGAAATAATCTTTTAACTACTAAACCATTCTCTTTCATCTTTTAAATATCTCTCATGAAAATAATTATTAAATACTATTTTATTTACATTGTAATTATCTGTGTGTGGTTTTCTTCCCCAAGATTGGAAAATTCTTAAAAGCAGAGACTCTTTTACTCATCTTTTTTATCCCTTCCCCCAATCTAGCACAGTTCCTTGTACACAGATGGGCAATAACATATTTGTAGAATGAACACATTGAAGGAGAAAGTGTACCAGTTGAAGTTAGAAGTGAACTGGCAACTGCTTCATTTTAGTTCAGAAAGACTTAATGGAGATGGAAATTTTCCAGTTAGATTTTTAAAGGGAGGGAGAAAGTCAACTTGGCAGTGTGAAGAAAATATGTCCCAAGGATTTGGGAGGGTCTCTGCAAGTAGTAAGAAGCAAAATGGGACAAATATGGTTACAATATCATAGAGAGATTTGCCTCGCTGGCGTGGAAAATGCAGAAAAAGAATGGATGGGTAGCATAGGTCCATTTATGTACATTTCCTGCTCATACTTCAAGTGTGATGAAGAACAGCTGGTTACCATCTTCTGCGTAATTGCCTTTCATATATTTGAAGACAGTTTTAAACACAGTTCACTCTACTCCAGACTATTTAGTCTCCTACCTATCTCTCACTGGTTTATTTATTTTTTAAATTTTTAATAGATCATTTTTTTAAATTTTTAAATATTTATTTATATTTGAGAAAGAGAGTGAGACACAGACTCCAAGTGGGGGAGAGACAGAGAGAGAGACAGAGAGAGAGAGAGAGAGAGAGAGAGAGAGAGAGAGAGAATCTGGAGTAGACTCCAAGGCTCTGATCTGTCAGCATACAGCCCGACGTGTGGCTTGAGCTCATGAGCTATGAGATCATGACCTGAACCAAAGTCGACTGAGCCACCCACGTGCCCTAAGATTATTTTTGATATGAGAGATACACAAAGTAGTATGTCTACAACAGGATTTCTCACCTCTAGTGTTATTGACATTTAGAGTCAGAAAATTCTTTGTTATGAAAGTCTATCCTGTGTATTGTAGCAGCATGTGTGGTCCTTGTCCACATGATGCCAGTAGTACTGCTTGCATTGTGAAGATCAAAAGTGTCTCCAGACACTGCCAAATTCCCCTGGGACCAAAATTGTCCTGGGTGAAACTCACTCTTCCGTAGATAAGGACCAGAACACCACCACCAAGAATGTTGTTGAAGATGATGGAGAAACAACTGGCCTGCAGACCAGTAGCATTTGTATCACCCAGAGCTTGTGAGGGATCCAGAATCTCAGGTTCCACTCAGATTTCCTGAATCACTGTCTCCATCCCCACAAGATCCCCAGAAAGTGCGATTCCTGTGAAGGTTTGAGAGGAACAAGTCTATAATATGGTACCCCTCTTTCATAATGTTGATACAGGTAACATAATTTACCTAACTTAAAAGTATTCACCATCCTTTAGACAAAAGGTGGGGGTGGGGGAGATTATCTTTAATCAGGGTCAAGTTCACCCCTCTTGAAGTATTTTTCCAGAAGTTTATTATCCTTACTGTATGTTCTCCCAAAGGCCATTCATGATACTCCTCACTATAAGACCAAGAGCTTTTGGTTTCCTTTTTAGGCCTGTTTATTCCACATGTTGTGTGGAATGTCCGGGGGTGTGTGCTGCACTTTTTTTTTTTTTTCTTCATTTCCTGTCCTCAGAATTCTACAGGCAATTTGCCCAAAGTGATCGTAAATCAGTCTCTTTCAAGTTTGTTAAGGCACAAAGGAGCCTGAAGCACAGGAGATGACATAAAAAAAATAGTTTACATCTTGTTCTTTTGATTTAAAGGAGCACATAAACAGTGAAAGCTTCTCGTGACTTTGAGTTCGATGTTCATTTTGTTATACTAAGTTGTTTTGGAACTTTCTGTACCAGAGGTAAAGCAAAAATCATACTTATTCTCCATCAAAGCCAAAAAACCAAAACAAAAACAAAAACAAAACAAAACTGAGGTGGCTTAAGCAGTCATATAAGATGAAAATGATGGGAAATAAAACATAGACAATAGTCAGATGTCAAAATGAAATTCTGATTTCCATGCAGCAGCAAAAGGGGGATTTTTCCCTTAATAAGCACAACATTGCATACTTATTATGTGTTGCTCTTCACATGCTCCTTCTCATATAATTTGTCCCAGGCCCTACAATGAAATAGTGTTATTATCACCACCGTACAAATGGAGAGTCAGAGGCTCAGGATAGCGGAGAAATTTGCCCACGTTTCCCCAGGATTCCCAAACATTCACCTGAATTCAATATCTACATCTTATCCCTAAAACTGAAAAGGGATAGTAGAAGGTGATGCAAAGATGGGTCTAGAAGAGAGGCTACTATTAGTTCATGTAATTACATCTCCTGAGGGGCAAAATTGGGGAAGAGGCCCTTCTAGAGTGGTCATAGCTAGGGAAATGGGGATAAGGAGAAAGATTGGAATGAGGAGAGAAGTCATGGCTACAGAGCTCTAGATAAAGCATCATGAGGGACTTCAGTCAAAACATTCATGTTTAGGTAGAAAAGAAATAGAAAGGCTTGCTCTCTTTCAAATATGGCTGTATGTGTTATATATCTAATATATCTAAGGACTATGAGAAGGAAGAAAGATGAGGAAGAAGATGAGATTGTTAGTTTTGAAGGGTACCTCTTGTTAAAAAAAATCATTTTGCACAATTTCTTTGCCCCAGGATGGAATTTGATTTGTAAGACAACTAAATGAGAGAAAGAGAAAAAAGAGAGGAAGAGAGGGAGAAGTAACCTACAATTGTATGGTATTTTCTGCTTATAAACATTTTGCCACTTAGAAACATTTTCATATAAAAAAGGTATTGAGCTAGACAATAAACTGTGAAGGTTAGGCAAAACAGCAGTGACTATTCTTTTCTTGTGTGTTAGGAAACTGGAGCTTAGAGGGGTAAAGTGATTGGCCTAACATTAGGCTGTGTTAGTGGCAGAGACAGGACTTCAACATTTGTCTTCTGAGGTCAAATCACAGACTTTCCATGACAACAGTGCTATTGAGGTGGTCAGATTAATAAAAGTAAAAATAATAATCGAGGTCAAGAGAACTCTCAAATGGGCCATGAGGGCTCTTAATCATCTTGTAGCTTTGGATTATTTGAGGATAAGGACTGGCAGGAAAAGCTGAATGAAGGGGGCAAAGTCTGGGCATCTCCCAAGGGCATTGACTCTCTGGTCAAAGAAGACCTTCTTCCTCCACACATCCTCTGAGTTCCAAGAAAAGTCACTGCAGCCTGTTTGATTTTTTTGCTTCTTAATGAAAAAAGTCTGTCTTTCACAGGGTGGTCCAGAAATTCTGATCTAGTAATATCCAGACTGAAGCATTTAATAGCTAATGGAATTTTGAATATTTAAAATTCTAAGCCGAAGGGAAAATCAAATCAATGGTGACTAGGGATAGATATTAAAATGCTATTGCTTTTTTCAACAACTTCTTATACATTTATCCAATCTGGAAATAGGAGAAATCATGGTATTAGCATTATATTTATTGTTTTTAAAGAGGGAATTGCCATAATATTAAGATAGGAAATAGTAATAATTGTGTTATTATAGTTGATGGTTTTTAGAGCCAATTCTTTGATTGTATAGAAAGATGCTAATCTTTAGAGATAGATGAACCTAGTCTTAAACACAGCCCTTTCGTTTATACTCTGTATGTAATTATTCACATTTATTCAACTACTCCACAAATAGTCATCAAAATTTTACTTTAGGTTGAATATATGACTCTACCTAGAGGTAGAGTCATAAAAGATGGTGCTTCTGCTTTCAAAATACAGTAAGTGATTTAATTTCTATGAGCCTCAGCTTATATTTAAAATGAGCTTATACATGCTTTATAGGTATTGGTTGCTGTGAGAAATACACATTATGTATGTAGCAATAGAGAATGCTCAATAAATGAGTTAATTGTGTTTGTAAGTAGAATCCAAAGAATCAGTTTACCATGTGGCAGTTGAATTTTCTTTTGGAAGAGGATTCCCCACCCCAATCCTGATGACAATTTGTACCTTGAAAAATGACACAGATGTGTTATATCAGTGGGGCAGGACATTGGGTTCATTGACTCATTTCCAAAAACAATTTCCTGTTTCCAAACTGGCTGCAATGACATGTGCAAATAAAATCTAAGATTAGGGCATCAAGCCTTCCAGGTGAAAGAGCTGGCCGAGGAGGAAGAGTGCAGATGATTCTTGTCCTTCCAGTCAGAGCTCTTGGATTCTCATCTCAGACCCTCAAGAATATTTATGATACCACCCAGGTTTTGAGCCAACAGCAAGTCAAGAATTCTCTTACATCAATGCCAATCTACTCTCCTCGAACCTATTTCAAAGATTACAAGTGTATTCCAAGGACAGGATAAGCCTGAAGTGACTCTTTCAGTATACTCAAGCCATAATAATAGTCACAGCCTTGAGCCACCTGAGAATCAGATGATATACCTAGCCAGTGCAACCTGTGTGTGCAGAGCTGCAGAGGCCCCATCCTCCCCAAACCTCAATGTTGGTACATCCTGGGTCCTTCTTGTATCTCTTGCTGTGCCACAGCCTCTTGGTGGAAAGAATTTATCCACCCCAGCTCAAGTGGATATAAACTCCGAAAATTATATATGCTCACTGTAACTAATGATGTGATACAATAGGTATTTCATATCACTTCAAATTTACTTTTCTTTCTCCCTAAATTCAAATAAAATATAGTCAACTTTGAGACACTTCAGGGGGTTGGAGGAAAAACACTTTAATGATAAATTTAGTGGAAAAGTTGAAAGCCTTTTTCCTCACTTGTAATATATAATGAAACATCTTTATAATATCTGTCTATAAATCTGTAATTTTTATTAGTGCATGCTCTTGGTGGCTAAGCGAGTTGGATCTCAATTTTGGTGTACATGATTACCTTAAAAGATAAAATTTAATTAGTAGTGTAACTGGATCTGTCCAAAAATATTATAGTACAACATAATTCCAGTTGATTTGAAATATGAGATGATTATTTTTACAGCACTGCAATATGGAGAAGGACAAGACAAAGAACTCCAATGGTGAAGACACAGAAAATAAAAATAGAATGAAACAAACAACATTAGAGCCTTGATATAGAATCAACACAAGTGTTTGGAAATGGCATCATGGTCTCAAATACAGGAATCCATATTTTCTGGAAAAAATGTCAGATCTAACTCACTGCTTCCAAATAATTGCAACTTCCCTATATAGTTATGTAAGAGGAAAGTCTGGCTCCATCAGTCCCACCATTTAGAGCTCTTTCATCAGAAATGATGCAACATGTCAGAAAGATATCTACCAGTATCAGCAAGTCCAGAAAAGCCAATCCAAATAAACACCTCGATGTTCAAGCATTTTCCAAGTTTCATCCCGGGGGGCTGCTTTTTAACTTCAGCTTGCTGTAGTGAGTGAATTGTTTTGATTTTAGTGCTAACGTCCTGTGGGCCTCCAGTTAATACAAATGGTATTTGAACTTCAAAGTGAGTGTGTGTTTATGTGTATCTGTATATGGCTGGTGGGAAGGAGACAAGGAGGGCTAATTCTTGGCACATAGTAGGTGTTTAATACAAGTTTGTTAAATGAAACAGGATGGAATAAACAGAGAAATGAAGATTTCTCATATAAAGGTCATTCTGGCTGTAAGAACTTATACCCTTTTGTAAGTGCTGCCCAGAATATTAAAACTCCAAAGGAGTGTTTCCCAAACATTCTTTGTTAAAAATCCCCCTTTTAAATTTTTCTACATAAGTTTGTTCTTCCACAGTGTTTATTTTCCTTTGTAGTATCTACAGACATCTGCTCTTTTCCCATATCCTCCCACCACAAATAATTGCCTGCTCTGCCAGCTCCTCTCAGACTGTCCCTTCTCCTGAAATTCTTAAACAGTCTTAGTCTCCCAACGCCTCCACCCTATCAGCATCATCTTCTGGCTCTGTGTTTTACAGGATAAAAAAGCTGCAGGACCTCAGGAGTCCCTGGACCTCACTGTGGGAAACAAGGCTCATGTGTTTGTGCAAGCAACGTGAGCACAGAACTCTTCTCCAGCTGCCCTGGCATCCTGGGAGCTGAACTCATGAATTTCTGTGGCTACACAGCATGCAGCGCTGCATGGGGAAAGGCGTACTACACTTCAGAGCGAGCAGGGTTGCATACTATTCAAGTATTTACTCAGAAATGGGAGATACAAAGTCTTTGGATGCATAAAAGTATGAATGAAAGTTGCACTTTTGTTAATGAAAACTTTTAAGTGGATTTTATTAGCTTACATATAATTTCTTCTCAGTGAGACAGTAAGGTTGTTTTTGTTAGGATGTACAACAGATACTTTTGAGGGCCAGGAAAGCAAAGAGGTAGTACGTACCGTAAAATAAATAGTTTTCAATTTACCTAGTAGTTTTAACTGGCAATTTCCAAATCCAGGCACTATCAGGTTCCATTATTGATTCTCCTATAGATTCAACAGGACAATTTTTCTGGATGGCTTAGGTGTTGGCTTCTCAAATCCATACACATGTCTATTGGCTTCTCAAATCTTTACACATGTATACATGTGAGAGATGTGGTTACTACTTCAGGTACTTTTATTGCTTCACTGAGACAGTGAATTCTACTTTGTTTGTTTGTGTGTTTAATAACTCCAATGTCAGTTAGGACGTTTAAAATAATTCATTTCACTGTGTATACTACCTCTTTGCTTTCCCAATCTATGAAACTACATCTTGCGCACACTAGCAAAAATAACCTCAGGACCGGCAATGTGGCATTGGCTCATATATATCACAGGGAAGAAACTATATGTAAGTTAATATAATGCATTGATAAAATCTGTAAATAAAAGTACAACTTTTTATTCAGGTTTTCTCCTCAGGCATCGATAGACACAATGCATATGGTATCTGGGAAAGATGTGATTCTGAGATTGAACCAACAGCATCTCAAAACGTGAAAAAGGATTATCCAGTTACCTAATGTATACATGGTATAAAAAGAACCAAAAGCCATTCTCTCTTAATTGCACAACTTGTAGTTTGGAAATAAAATAGTTTAAGTGAAAACACACTGTATGTGTAACAAAAAAATGAAATAGAAATGAATGGAAAAATTCCAGTATGTGAAAAAAATCAGTTAAATTAAGTTGTGATTATTTAGATTGGAAAATAATTACTGGCACTTTGAATCGACTGTAGTATTTTTTCAAAGAGGGAGCATGCCTGGCCTTTTAAAAATGTCTTGATTTTTATGCAAGGATTTTAAGAACACAGTCAACACATAAAATGAAGTCGGCCCATATTTTATTTTGCTGTAGACCACAAAGGGGTATTAGATTTAACTTGCCTTACTCTTTCATTTTTTTGTTTGCCATATTGCTCAGAAGCAGGAGGCAAAGCATACAGATTTATAACATTTCTCTTTTGATGGAATAAGGTTATCTAAATACTTTCTGGTTTAACACACAAGTAGTCAATCATTACCATTAATAAATCAAGGGCTTCATGAAGCTAAGTAACAAAATTAAATACTATGCAAACTCTAACAGTATACCCCGACCAAAAACAAAGTCTATTAAGAAAACAATTGCTCATCGTAGAGTTACCCAGTTGTTTTAATTGGCAATTTCAAATTGTAGGCACTAAGAGATGCATTATTGATTCTCATGTACTATGTAGGCTCATTTTCCTAGATGTCCCTAATAATACACTATCACTTAAACAAAAGTGATTCTTTACAATTTTTCTCTCCATTCCTAGCTAATTATTATAACTAGTTTTCATTTAATCATTCATTACCAAACATTCTCTTTATTCAAAAGCCTTTTGGTACCTGCGTTCAATTTAAAACTTGTTCAGTTTATCAAGAGAAAATAATGGAAGCCAAATGCATTTTATTTGTTACTCGCCTGAAAAAAAATTGGAAAATAAATCAGAAAGTATTTTAAAGGACACTGGGTTTGTTTATAAGAGATGAAGAAAAATCTCAGTAGCCTTGGAATGTTGAAATATTTCAGAAGGCAAGGGTCAATAGAATGCATGTTTTCTTTTCAGAGGGAAGAGATAACTTAATGATGCTTTCTTTTCTGTTTTGAGATAGCTCTAAATTTTGTTTCCTTAGTTATAATTGTTGTTGCTAACACCATGATGATCTTTCAGCACTGAGAACATTAGTTGAGCAGTAACGTCCTTGAATCCAAACTCTCTTCCTATCTAGCAGCAGCATCTTTTACATTCTTTCCATTAGTCTCCTAGAATATCTTGTAATTGAAATAAATACAGATGTTATAATCAAAATCCCCAAGAACTGGCAGCCAATATTTTCCTTAAATGGAAGCATGTTGGTACTTAGAATCACAATTTTGGCGACTCAGTACTTGTTACATACAAGGATCCTGAAATTCAGGTAAAGGTTACCTCTGGGCTGGGGGCAAGAGAAGGAAGAGAATAGGATCCAAAAGGAAATAAAATTGTGGTTTTAACTTTATATATTTTTAGAAGAAAATGCTTACTTCCCAATCCTGATGTTTTCTTTTATGTGGAGGGACTTCCATGACCTGTAAACTTCTTGTCTGTATCTATATATCCCACCCTCCTTTCACACTTGAATAATTGGTGAGTTTGAAAAGAGAAGCTATATGGGTAGTCCAGTCTTCTCTTACTCATTTTCTCTTTGAAGTGAACCTTCCCCACAGAAAAACAAAAACAAAAACTAAACAATGCTTTCTTCTATTTGTCAGGCTCTGAGCTGGTGGTGGAGGGTAAGTGAGCTTTGTCTAAGGGTTAATAGGAATTTCATTCATCAGCTATGCTCCATTCCCATTCTTTGTCATTTCCCAGTTAGTTCTAACCTCAAGTGAGGAAGAGATTTCCTCATTTGGGGGCTCTAAAAAAATCCTAATAGGGTTTTATTTCTTATGAAGAATAAACAATTATGGGACAATGTTTAGATTTTACAAATCTGGGTATTGGGCACATTTGTGTTTGTTGTTATTCCTTTAATTTTAAAGGATCTTAAAGTATTTTACTATAAAAGAATTTATATTTTTTTCTATATAATTATTATTATATATTTGAAGATATGTTGTCATGATATAACTTTTCTAATTCTTTTTAATTTTATTGATTTTTAAAATTTCATTATCTTTTAAAAAAGAATTAGAACAAACACAATGGTGTTCTCATTTATAGGAACTGCAAGGAGACACAAAATAAAATTACTTGAATGGATACCGTTAATTAGTTTTTACCATTTCCTATTTTCCACCATCCCTTCACTATCAATGACACTGAGAATAAGGGGTGGGGGTCAACAGAAGATATAAGAAGGCATGATTATGATAAGGGGGAGATATGATAATTTCAGAGGCAGGCAAGTTGAACAAGGGCATGGTGGAGATTTGGCTAAAGATGGTTTGCTATGACAGTTGCCTCTTACATTCACACTCTGGTGGACATCACTGACAGTTGACCTCAAGGGCAAAAAAAAAAAAAAAAAAAAAAAAATCAAAGATTTTAGAAATGAGATTAATACTGGGATACCTGGAAGGCCCAGCCAGTTAAATGTCCAACTCTTGATTTTGGCTCAGGTCATAATCTCATGTTTAGTGAGATCGAGCTGTCATTGTGGAGTCTGCTTGGGATTCTCTCTCCCTCTCTCTCTCTCTCTCTCTCTCTCTCTCTGTGTCCCTCCCCCACTCACCAGGGGCATAAGTGTGGCTCAGTCAGTTGAGCATCCAACTCTTGATTTTGCTCAGGTCATAGTCTCTTGGTTCGTGAAATCAAGTTCCCCATTCAGGCTCTGCACTGGTGGTGTGGAGCCCACCTGGGATTCTTTCTCTACTTCTCTCTCTCTGCCCCTCTCCAGCTCAAGCTCTCTCTCAAATAAAGAAATAAACTTAAAAAAAAAAGAATTGAGATTAATACTATAATTAGCCAAAGTTCACAATCTGCTTAACAAACACATTGGCCTGAAAAGGAACTAACTGACTGCTAGAATTTTCGCTATTTCCTTTCCAGTACTTGTCCGCAGTCTAGTTTCTAGGACTGTGCTATTTATATGGATGTCTCTTCCTCTTCAGAGAACTGCAGACAGTTCAAATCATGAAACTGAGAGTGATATTAAGAAAGAAACACATGTGCTGCTCCAGGAACTCATAATTCCTTACTCTAGGAGAAGTTTAACTAAGAAGTATGGAAGTAAGTTAGGCAACACTGACTTTCCACTGGCGATTTTTGTTTCTTTAAACACTAGGCTCTCAGGGAAGATGTAAAAGAAACAAGTCATCATCCAGTTTAGAACTGTTCAGCGTGCCAGAGGTGTATTTGACATTACTTCTGAGAATATGAACACATAAAGATAGAAAGAAAAATGGCCAAGGAGTTGTACACTTAGCAAGTTTACACAGGATACAGCAGGACCATGGCAGATGAATGATAATGCATATTTGACAACTTTCCTCAAGTACTGCAACTTTAGGAAACTTGCTGACTTCATCATTTCTCATGATTCCATGTCTTCTTGAAACTCTCTATTCTTAAGTTATTGTTTGGATCTTTAAAGGGACAGAGATTAGCACAACTGAATCAACAGCAACAACAAAGACCACACCCACTGTCATCAATGGAATCCAATACTACATTTCCTCAGAAGGGAGCCCATAATATACTACAGAATGTTATGAGGAGATTTTTTTTTAAGGCCTTAGAGTTAATGAAAATTTGTATCTTATAAAAATATAAAGATAATTAAGTGGCATTAGACTGGATACACCCTTTTATGAGGGAAGAGTCAGGATCCTGAGGGTTCTATATAGTTTATCCTAGTGACTGTCCATTTTAATGTCTTTTCCAAGATGGTCTTTTCCATCTAGTGATACAACACAAAGGTAACGTTCTCATTTTATTTTTTTTTTAATTTTATTTTATTTAAAAAATTTTTTTTAATGTTTATTTATTTTTGAGACAGAGAGAGACAAAGCATGAACAGGGGAAGGACAGAGAGAGAGGGAGACACAGAATCCGAAACAGGCTCCAGGCTCTGAGCTGTCAGCACAGAGCCCGACGCGGGGCTCGAACTCACGGACCGTGAGATCATGACCTGAGCCGAAGTCGGACACTTAACCGACCGAGCCACCCAGGTGCCCCAACATTCTCATTTTAAAGCTTTTGATGGCTTACCAAAACTAAACAAAAAAGTTTAAGAAAAACAGCCAAACAAAACTAAACTCTTTGAGCAATTGGATCAGGAAAAAACAACAACAAATATATATATGTGTATATATATATAGTATATGTAATATAACATATATATTATATATATTTCTATATATAAGTATATATAGAAATATATATGTATATATTTAGGTATAAATATAATTATATATTTGTACAAATATATATATATTTAGATATTTCTGTTATAATAAAAAGGGTCTTCTTAATACCTAAAACATTTTTCAGTATTTAAACATGCTTCCAGGTTTCTAGTGATAGCGTTTATTCTCTATTCTGATATAGTGTATGTAGTAAGTGGTTATATATTGTATTTCCTGCTAGAAAAATCTGTTCGATCCTTGATCAAGCTGTTGAGTTCAGGGGAACCTGCACAGAATTAATTATGACTTTCTAATATTTGACTGCTATAGTGATAAATCAAAATATATAGTTGGTAGGTATGAGACACCTTACCTATCATTTAATTTGGCCCTTCCGTTTCACCATAAGCAACTACCTTCTTTTGGCACCTATCTTACTCCAACCAAGGATTTCAGAAGGTGCTACCATGTTTTTCAGTGACACTGACATTGGCACCATCGCTGACTGGTCCAAGAATGAACATCAGATTTAAAATGAACCATCTAGGAGCGCCTGGGTGGCTCAGTCAGTTGAGCATCTGACTTCAGCTCAGGTCATGTTCTAGCCCCCCGTCAGGCCCTGTGCTGAAAACTCAGAGCCTGGAGCCTACTTCCGATTCTATGTGTGTGTCTCTCTCTGTCCCTCCTCACTCCTGCTCTATCTCTCTCTCAAAAACAAATATTTAAAATTAACCATCTAATGTCCCAGCCTCCTGGCCACAGTTGATTAATTCAATAGGGGCCAATCTGAGTATTCGACTCAGCTTGGCACCTTTTGTAGACTCTCCTGGTGGAGAAGACTATGGAACAGGACACTCAGGAACAGATACAGATTAGATTCTTGCCAGGAAGCTAGTTTATAGTGTGAGAGAGTGAAATCTAGATGAGGGAAAGAGAGAGTTCTAAAATACAGAAGCGAACTGAGAGATTGTCTAGTTTCCCTTCAGCTTCATTGTTCCACTGTGGCTGGGAGAAAAATAGGGAAGAAGAATGAGACATGGTAGCTAAGAAAAGCAGATGGCTACTATGGCCTGACTCAAATATTTCCTTCTTACTTTTCCCCCTAAAGCCATTAAAAACTTTAAAAGAGTAAGAGAGAAAAAGCGACCGGGCCTGCTCTGTATGTAGATGACAAGTATGTTAATGAATGTCTCTATGTGACAACATTCTGCATGTATTACATGCATTCAGCACACACTAATAAATGCCTATCAAGTGCAAGGTAGTGTGGAAGAGCTATGAGAGATTAAAAGATGAAATAAACATTAGCCTTGCCCTCAAAGAGCTTTAGTTACTTGTGAGACATAAGACATAATCAAAGAATCTTATGAGGTTCAAAAAGAAAAAAAAATCCCAAGGGCCGAAAGTGGTTGCTGCAATTGTGAATCCTGTAATCTGGATTCCAATTTTATAAATTCCAACAATCCTAGTTTTATTTTTTCTTTTCTATTTAAACATTGGAAACGTCTGTGCCATCTCCAAGAGAATAGGGAATAGATATCTTGGGACTTAATTTGGGTAATCCTTTATGCACTATGAAAAATTGTGACACTTTTTAGTTGATTAGGCAGGTGATTAATTCCCTGGGAGGACTCGACACTTCATGTTAGAAAATGCTTTCAGTACTCTAGGTCTGTGTTCGAAGCATCACCAAAAGGTAAAAAAAAAAAAAAAAAAAGCCAGATGAAAACATGACACAGAACTCACACTGACTTTCATTGCCCAGACTTGAAGTTGAAATCTCCCATTATACAACATAAGAATAACTCATTTAAATACAGGCAAAAGGGCAGGGTGGTAGTGATGTCACTACAGAATAATTACAGCTTTGTGTCAGGCTGATCTTATTAGGAGGGCAGAGCTGAATGAGGCACCAGCTTGCCCCTCCACAGACTGACACCCTGCCTGGCGCCCACAGTGAAAAACTACTAGGGTGAGTGATTCTGTTGTATGTCAGTTATTTCCCAGCCAAACCCTGAAGCATATTTTTCCTTCATGTCTTGAGTGTAACTACTATTCCATGCTATGATGAAAGATCAGTAATAGAATTTGTGTGGACACTTTATAAAATACTTGGCCTTTTACTACTTTAAAAGTATAAAAAGAACTTTGTGAAAAATTTCAAAAGTTGGATTTACCTAATTTTTAACTTTTTTCCAAGTAATGATTTTCTGGATGAACTCCAATCAATTTAAAAATGACTGTTAAATTACTTTTTTTAATGCCCATCAAAGAAAGCACAGAAAAAATTGCTTTTTTTTTTAAAGATATACTCCCTGGTGAATAATTAGGACTTATTCAAAACGTTCATGCAACTGGGCATATAAAAGCTTCCAAAATTTATTTTTGAAGACATGTTTTATATAGTGGAAACAATTTGAGAAGGTGATGAATCAAAGCTTTGCCATCTATTTCTTAACAGATAGCACTATCCAAGGAGAGAGAGGGGAAAAAAAAGAAAGGTTGCAGAATAGCATTAGGGTCCAGAAAATAGGCTTCTAAGAAGCTTTTAGTCTTCTGAATAAAGCTATTGTCTGAATTCTTAAATTTGTATGTTCTCCTACCAGAACAGCTTTTCACAGAACTATTACAACTTATCAGGCCTTTTTATACTTGGGAACTCAAATAACTTTTAATATATTGAGTCAAGCGTCATTCTTAAGAAGAAAGGATTACTTCATTTACATGTTTACTTAACTGATGCATGAAATGAGACCCCAATAAAGTTGCTCATAAGCTACATGTCATACTAAAACACAAAGGTGCCAGGGCCAAGTGTTAGGTATAATATGCCTTTTATGACCTGAATGCTCAGCCAATTGCAAACCAGAACAAAGTTGAGAATCACAGTGGTCCCAAGGCCCAAATCTCAATAATAGCAATGATTTAATTATTGATAATTGACAAAAGCAAAACAAACCCCAAGAGATTACCATGTGTAACAGTGTGAATGAACACACAAAATATGTTTTTCGATATTTTATTTTTTATTTTTTATTTTTTTTAAATTTTTTTTTTCAACGTTTATTTATTTTTGGGACAGAGAGAGACAGAGCATGAACGGGGGTGGGGCAGAGAGAGAGGGAGACACAGAATCGGAAACAGGCTCCAGACTCTGAGCCATCAGCCCAGAGCCCGACGCGGGGCTCGAACTCACGGACCGCGAGATCGTGACCTGGCTGAAGTCGGACGCTTAACCAACTGCGCCACCCAGGCGCCCCTGTTTTTCGATATTTTAATAGAGTCCTGCATTTGGAAATACCAAAAAAAAAACTCTTTAGTTTTTTAAAAGATACTCTCTCTATACATGAATATGACACTGTTCTCATTAGCTTCCTCTCAACAAAAGAAAACAAAACCATTCAAATGTCCTTTGAAAACCTTATTTGAAAAAATTTTTTCAGAATCATAATTAGTGAAGACATTTTTCAAGACTGATCAAGAATTTCTCCCTCACAGGGTGGCAAATTTGTACAATTTTTTTTCTCTCCCTAATCTATAGAACTTTTGTCACAAAAACTCAGACCCCACAAAAACCCCATTAAAAAAATTATTTACCATTTCTTTTCTTAAAAACTTAAAAAAAATTAAATCATGACACATATTCATATGCATTTCATCCATGAATTGTGTACCCTCAAAAATATGTCCAAAGTCCCAACCCCTGGTTTCTGTGAATGTGATCTTATTTGGAAGGAGGATCTTTGCAGACGTAATGAAGTTAAGAATCTTGAGATGGGATCATCTTGTATTTTGAGTGGATCTAAAATTCAGTGATTGTTATTCTCATAAAAGAATGAAGAGGAAGATTTGGGACACCGAGAACTGAAAACACAGAGGAGAAAACCATGTGAAGACAGGTAGAGACTAAAGAAATGTGTCTATAAACCATGAAATACCAAGAAAATCCAGGAGGTACCAGAAACTAGAAAAGTCAAGTCAAGAGTCTTCCCTAAAGCCTTCAGAGGGAGTATAGCTTGATTTTGGACTGTGAGAGAATAAATTTCTGGGTTTTTGTTTTTGTTTCTACTTTTTTTCCTTTCTAGTTTTACTGACATATGATTGACACACAACACTGTATAAGTTCAAGCTGTATAGCATAATGATTTGACTTATATATGTCATGAAATGAGTACAAGTTTAGTTAACATTCATCATATATATCGTATTTTATATATATGTATATACACACACACACACACACAGACATATATGTATATAAAGAGAGAGAGAAAAGAAAAAGATGTTTTCATTGTGATGAGAACTTACAGGATTTGATTTACTCTCTTAACAACTGTCATTTATACCATACAGCAATGTTACCTACAGTCATCACGTTGCATATTGCCTCCAGAGTACTGATTTAACTTACAACTAGACCTTTGTACCTTTTGACTATTTTCATCCAATTCTGTCTCCCTCTACTCCTTACCTCTGGTCTCTTTTTGTCTGAGTTAGGTTTTATTTGGTTTTGTTTTTTAAATATTCCACATACAAGTGAGAGCCTACAGTGTTTGTCTTTCTCTGTCTGACTTACTTCACTTAGCATAATGCCCTCCGGATCTATCTATGTTGTCATAAATGGCACAATTTTGGGGGCACCTGGCTGGCTCAGACGGTTAAGCATCTGACTTCGGCTCAGGCCATAATCTCCCAGAGTCTGGAGCCTGTTTTGGATTCTATGTCTCTTGGTCTGTCTGTCTCTCTCTCTCTCCCTCCCTCAAAAATAAACAAACATTAAAAATATTTTTTTAAATGCTAGAATTTTCTTCTTTTATGGTTTATAATATTTCAGTGTGTGTGTGTGTGTGTGTGTGTGTGTGTGTGTGTATCACATCTTTATCCATTCCTCCATATGGATGCTTAGGTTATTTCCATGTTTTGGCTATTGTAGATTATGGACATGGAGGTGCAGATATCTCTTTGACATCGTGTTTTCATTTTCTCCAGATATACTCCCAGATGTAGAATTGCTGTATCATATGGTAGTTCTATAGTTTTTAATTTCTTGAGTAGCCTCCATACTGTTTTCCATATTGACTCTACCAGTTTATTCCCACCAACAGTACACAAATGTTCCCTTTTCTCCATAGCCTCACCAACATTAATTATCTCTCATCATTTTGAAGCTAGCCAAAATTTCTGTTTTTTTTTTAAGCCACTATATTTGTGGTAACTTGTTACAGTAACCCTGGGAAACAAATTCATTCAAAAAAGGGCACACATCCTCATTTTTCACAAATGTACATAGGGTACAAAGTAGCACATCTGTGTAACTGCCACCCAAATCCAGAAAAGGTACATTTCCAACACAACTGCAGCCCCTTTGGGTCCATTTCCTTTACAAATAAGAAGCAACTCAACAACAAAGAGGCAAACAACCCAATTAAAAAAATGGGCAAAAGGCTTTAATGTTTCTTTTTGAGAAAGCAAGAGAATGAGCACGGGAGGGGCAGAGAGAGGGAAACACAGAATCCAAAGCAGGATCCAGGCTCTGAACTGTCAGCACAGAGCCTGACACGGGGCTCAAACTCACGAACCATGAGATCATGACCTGAGCTGAAGTTGGAGGCTTAACTGACTGAGCCACCCAGGTGCCCAAGGACAAAAAGGCTTTAATAGATATTTCTCTAAATAACCAATACAAGTGGCCAATAAACACATATAAAAAGATGCGAAACATCATTAATTGTTAGGGAAAAGTAAATCAAAACCACAATGGGATACCACTTCACACTCAGTAGAAGGGTTATAATAAAAAATACAAAACAGAAAATAAGTTTTGGCAGAGATTTGTAGTAATTGGAATCATCACATATTGCTGATGGAAACCTAAGATGGTGTACCAGTTCACACAAAAACTTGCATATAATTGTTCAGAGCAGTACTATTCACGACAGCTAAAAAGTGGAAACCCGAATGTCTATAGCTAGTGAATAGATAAGGAAAATGTGATTATCCATACAAGAGAATATTATTCAGCTATAAAAAGGAATGGAGTACCGATACAAACTACAACATGAATCAACTTTGTAAACAATATGCTAAGTGAAAGAAGCCAGTCAAAAAGGCCCCATATTGTATGATTCCATTCATGTGAAATATAAAGAACTGGCATATTCATAGAAACATAAAACATATTTGTGGTTTCTAGGGCCTGAGGGGAGGGGGGGAGGGAGGAATAGGAGTGATGGCTTCATGGATGTGAGGTTTCTATTTGGGGTAGTGAGAAAGTTCTTGAACTGGATAGACTGTGGTAACAGTTGTGCAACATCGTAAATGTACTTAATGCCTATATATATATATATAGCCACAATAAACAAAATACAAAGCATCTCAATTACCCAACCTAAACATACAACATATGGTTTTCTAAATTAAACTTTTTATTTTGAAATGCTTGTAGGTTCATATACCATTGTAAAAATACATAAGAGTTCCCATGTACCTTTTATCCAATGTGCTTTTTAAAAACTCTTCAATCCTTATTTTTCCTATTTAAAACAATAAAATACAAATACTTTTCCTTGGTGGCTACTACAGCATTGTGTAATTGAGCATTCTGCAAATTGGGCTTCCTGCCATTACAGTAGGTAGAAGTACAGTATGTTTTACTTAGTTACTTATCAGCCCATTAGGAGAGAACAACTTTCCCAGCTATTTTATCTTTAATGGGAGACAAAAGGAAACACCAATAAGGATAGATATCAAAATTTGGATGATTTGTGTACATATTCAAATGTATTTTGACAAGTGATTTATAGGTGTGTGTGTGTGTGTGTGTGTGTGTGTGTGTGTGTGTGTATGTGTGTGTGTGTGTGTGTGTGTGCGTGTAATTTCTTTTTAACAGATAGAACAAAGCATGGTCAGGGCTGAAAGAAATTAGGTCACAGACCATTAAGTATGAAAATATAAAAACAAATACAGCACTTAAGGCAGGGTACATTTTCTTCAAGCTATAACTCTTCAAACATCTGACATACCATCTATCTGGGAAGTGTAGAACATGTTAATGATATTTTATATACTTGTGAAACAAATTGGTAAGTGCTGATGATCTGTTTAATTTCTTTGTAAAGCTACTTCAGGCATACAAAATATATTCTATTTTCTAAGCACATGAGAGAAATGAAAAAAGGAATGATGAAAGCACTCTTCAGCCTTTCCCCTTCCTTTTCCCATGTTTTCTCCTGATCTCCAATGATTTCTCTTCCTTTGCCTTGTTTCACCACTCTGTGTTGCTTTCTCAGTGTCCATTGGGATACAAATGCCCAACCACAAGCTAAACATTGACCAAGTAAATAAACACTTAACTGGTTGTGGGTTCTGCCTAAGCAGGATCACGGGATCAAAACTACAATAGAAGAGATCTCGGGAGTTAGGTGACCTCAGTTTTCCTAAAGCAGGAAAAGACTGGGCTGTCAGAGAGAATAAAATAGTCTTCAGTGTCACTGTAACTATAAATGCATACAGTTAAATGCTTATTTGTGATTAAGTATCTTTATTCAAGTAATGGAATTGATAGTCTTATGAATACTGCATATAGGCTTCTCACTATTATTGAAAATGATGGTCTTCTCTAATATTTCATTGATCAAAAATAATTTGAACTGGTCTCAAAAATATTTATCCTCTTTATTAATATCCGTATTTTAAACAACTCTGTACTTTCTACCATATTTTTTAATGTTTTTAAACATTTTATGATAATTTAAGTTGCTTAAACAGAAATATCAAATGATTATGCTGTACACCTGAAACCAATATAATATTATATGCCAATGATACCTCAATAAATAATAGTATAATAAAATGCTTAAATACTCCATGGAAATACTCCATTCCACTTTGATCATTTAGTCTGTATCTAGCTCTAAGGTTTGTCTAAGACTCAGAAGGATCTCAGGAAAGCACCACTGAGAGGCCTCACCTACCATAAAGTTCTTTGGACCTGGCTTCCTTTGAACACACACTGAATAAACTCCAGTGTGCCCTTGAGGAATCTCAGAGGGCCACAGCTGGAAAAAGCCTTATTTAGATCACCTAATCAGCATCCTGAAAGGATGAAAACACGGAGTCACAAGCAGTTGAAATAACTTGCCTAAGACACCATGGCTAGCTTAATGATGGAACCCAGAGATGACAATCTCCTTGCTCTTCATGGAGTTCCCAGCTCTGTATCTCACACTATGCAGCACATGAAGCAATGATAAGCCATCTTCACTATGCACCCCTGGGATGTACTTACAGCTCCTACTAAGCGGAAAAATTAGAGAAAACAGGCCTTCTTCAGACTTGCAGCTGTGTTTCCAGTGGGTAAAACAATGTCATGGTTAGAGGCTAGAATAGGGGAGGGACTGGCAAGGGAGCAGAATCAAGTGACAGGCTTCCAGTTGGCAACAGGCTCAGGCCTGTTGGCCAGGAGCCATCCAAATGTCCCACATCCCTGTCTAGAGCAGCCAGGGTACTGAGCTGCCAGCTATAGTCTAGGAAACTAGCAAGGCTGTTGCCTCTCTGGAATGGAGTAAATTGCCTGGTCCTACCCAGCCCAAGCTGAAGAGAGTCCCTACATCAATCGGAGGAAACAGGGAGAAAGCTGGCTGGAGGAGGACTGGGTATTTATCTGTATCTCCAGTGTCTTGCATAAAATAGGTGCTCAAAATATTTTTATTTGAATAGAATACCTAATTAGAGCCAGAATTGTGTTGTCAGTCTACCTTAGGCAAAACATTTCTCTCTTCTGAGCCTCAATTTCCAACTCTGTCAAGTAGAAATGCTAATAATGATCCTTGCATTATTGTTCTGGGATTGAAATGAGATTCTGTATGTGAACGCCATTTGGGAACTCCAAAGCACTCTAAAATACAAAGGATAAATGACCGGAAAACTGCTTCCATATGGAAACTTCTCAAATAGGCCTGGAGCCAATTTATTGACATTCTATTATTCCACAAAATGTATGCAGTTGGAGTTGTAAGAATACAGGCATGTCTGTTATAATGTGATACAGCCATTCCTGAAAGCAACCTCATGTTTTCTACAAAGTCACATGTCAAAAAACAGAGCTTGTGGTAAAAATAGATTTGGAGCAGCCTACTCAAAACCTACACAACTTTTTAGCCAATAACAACCCAAATAAAAATAGCAGCATGGTTCTAAAGGCATGTTAAATTCCTAACAAATAGGGGTTCCTGGGTAGCTCAGTCAGTCAAGTATCGAACTTTTATTTTTTTAATTTTATTTTTTATTTTTTAAAATTTACATCCAAATCAGTTAGCATATAGTGCAACAATGATTTCAGGAATCGATTCCTTAATGCCCCTTACCCATTTAGCCCATCCCCCCTCCCACAACCCCTCCAGTAATCCTCAGTTTGTTGTCCAAATGTATGAGTCTCTTCTGTTTTGTCCCCCTCCCTGTTTTTGTTATTTTTGTTTCCCTTCCCTTATGTTCATCTGTTTTGTCTCTTAAAGTCCTCATATGAGTGAAGTCATAGGATTTTTGTCTTTCTCTGACTAATTTCACTTAGCATAATACCCTCCAGTCCATCCACGTAGTTGCAAATGGCAAGATTTCACTCTTTTTGATTGCCGAGTAGTACTCCATTGTATACATATACCATATCTTCTTTATCCATTCATCCATCGATGGCCATTTGGGCTCTTTCCACACTTTGGCTATGTTGATAGTGCTGCTATAAACATGGGGGGGCATGTGTCCCTTCGAAACAGCACACCTGTATCCCGTGGATAAATGCCTAGTAGTGCGATTGCTGGATCATAGGGTAGTTCTATTTTTAGTTTTTTGAGGAACCTCCATACTGTTTTCCAGAGTGTCTGCACCAGCTTGCATTCCTATCCAACTCTTCTCGATCTTGGCTCAGGTAATGATCTCAGTTCGTGATTGTGGAGTCGAGCCCTGCCATCAGGCTCTGGGCTGACCTGCACAAAGCCCCTTGGGGTTCTCTCTCTCCTCTCTCTGCCCCTCCCTCACTCCCTCTCTCTCAAAATAAATAAATAAACATTAAAAACATTCCTAACAAATAAATGTTATGCTAATTACAAGGGCTTCAATGGAGGGGCCTAAGAAAATGTTGAGGTTGTAGACTGATGGGGACAAGGGGGAAATTTTCCTATAAAATAAAGAGAAACTGAGTGTGGAGCTGACCATTAATAAGCCCTTCCAAGAAATCACACCTATGGCAAAAGTAAGCCAAGAGGGAGAACGGAAGGAGAATGGATGTGGCAACTTGCTCTGTCCAACTCTAGGACTACTTGGCATTCAGGTGCTGGTACTAAGTGGCATACACATTTAAGGTGCTGGGGAACTTGCATTATAGTGACATGTCTTATAGTGACACCATTGCGTTATTTATCAATGATGTATGAGCTAATGTGCTTAGAGCAAGATGTACCTGAACAAAATAACTTTATTCTTCTTTTAAGAGTTTTAATAGGGCCATTTTCACTCAGAATGTAGGGGGAGGAAGATCAGCCTAAACACCTAAGTTTTTGAATGAAGGTTTCTGGACCACACAACAGACTTTCCAGTTTGGTCCATTGGACATACTTTGAGGAACACTGATCCAAACTAAAATCCCTAAGCAGTTTCAAAATGCAGAATGAAGGCAGTCACTTGTAACTTTCATGCTATTGAATACTACCAAAGTTCACTGGACAGAAGTCTTCAAATTCACCAGTGTATATAAATAGACTTTATTTATCAACCAACATTTATTTATTGAATACACATTGATATGCAATTGTTTTCCTGCAATGACTGTAATTGGAGAAACAAGACACACACACACACACACACTAAGTAGGCTATCAAAACAAAGGAATATATGTCATGATACAGATGTTAAGGATTACATAGTTAGACAAGAGTTTCACCTGACCATTGTCCATTAAGAAAGGGCAGAGAATTTCAAACACAACTACCTCAAACAAGGGAAACAAGAAGCATGTAGCAAATATCCTATCAGTATATGTTCTTGTCACAACCAAGTGAATGAAAACTGAGATAATACTGCAAATTTCTTATTAGTTCTTATCTGATTGATTTTTGGACTCAGCTCAAAATTCAATGCTTTAAATGTTTTTCTGTGGCAGGGCTCACCAATTATCATCAAACGTCTATGTGCTCCTCCATATTTGCCAGACTTTCTCGCACTTAGGTGGCAGCCATGCAGGCCATTTCTGGTCAGTGAATGCTAAGCAGAAGTGATAATGTGTCACCTCCCACCAAGGCAGTGCTGTTTCCTCCCTACACCTCTCTCTTCTCTTTTGCTGTGATCTTAGAGGTATGTGTTCCCGATAGCATGGTACAAGATTGAGTGGGACCATCCAACCCACACTGGACTGAGACATATGGAAGAAATAAAGTCACTGCTAAGCCACTGATATTTTGGGGTCTTCTGACAGCTAACTGTGTTCACCCTATTGTTACTCTTGCATAGAGCTTCTGATTACTAGATACTCTCAAAATACAATGTAATTAGAATTTATAAAATTAGAATTAGAATCTCTAAATGATGAGAGAGATTGGATGCCCTTCTAATGTGCATGTAAATGCTGAATGCTTTATTAAGACACTGAAGACTGAGTTGGTTTCTTGTATTATTATGGCAAAAAAAATGCAGTGGCCTTCTCTAATTCTTAAAATTCTCTAATGGTCTAGGCATTTTATTACTTTCAATTTCTGCCTGGAGAAGGGAATCATGCAAAAAACATTCTTAAAAGGCATTGTTTAAGGTGAATGTGGGAAATAGTTATAAAACACCAAGGTCTAAACCTAACCAGTTTAATCTCTGCAGGAAATTCCTTAGGACACAATGGCTCAGATGCTGTCAGGTAAGCCACCCTTGAATGCCCTTCCCAGGAAATTCACAAAATATTCTTGTGCGGCAGAAGGAAATCCTGTGCTGGATGTTCATGTAATGGGTTTGAGTACAATTTCAAAATTTGTCTACCACAGAAAAATAATAAAGCCTACTGTGCATATACATATGGCTCTATGTTAGAACTTCAAAAAATACTAGTGAAATGATAGCTGATTACAATGTGATTTACCTACTAGCATCTCAATTGCATATACCTAGAAAACCACACTATTTTTTTAAACTGAGCCAGTTATGATGCTAAAGGAATAAGTGTATATACTAAGGTTATTTTTATGCAACTGTTGATTAATAACTTATGAGTATATATTCATAAATTTTTCCCATCAATAAGATAACTTAATTACACCTAATTAGTAAATATACTCTGTATCATGCCCTAGGCCAGAGGTCAGCAAACTGTCCTATGAGCCAAATGCCACACATCATCGATTTTTGTAAATGAAGTTTTGTTGGAACACAGCCGATTTTTGTAAATGAAGTCTTGTTGGAACACAGCCATACCCTTTAGTTTACTATTATCTATGGCTGCTTTTGCATGACAATGGCAGAGTTAAGTAATCACTAAAGAGACTGTTTCCTGCAAAGACTAACAAATTTACTATCTTGACCCCTTACAGAAAGAGGTTGTTGACGTCTGCTACAAATAAAGCTGAAACATTTTATAATGTAAATAGTACAGTTTGCATATTTACAAATATTTTCTATATTCATGTTTGTACAGCTTAATCTCCTATACTTAAATCAAAGGCAAAGAAGTAGGGTAAGATTCTGTCAGATGAAGTAAATGCTATTCTGGCTTTGCATTGCTTTTGATCTTTGGTGCATTAAAGCACAATTGCATATTTCTGCAGATTTCTATTATTAGCCTAAAATGATATCTTCCTTCTCAAATCATCTTAGTTTCTTTGAGAAAAAGATAATCCCTGTTTGGTCAGGACATAAAAACTTTAAGGCTCATTTTGTATTTAACTAAAGAAGCAGCTCTAACAAAGCTTGTGACTCAACCCCCCTATAGCCACAGGTTTAACATTTATTGAACATCTACTATGTGAACTGAGTGCTTACATAGTTTCCATAATTTAATCATCCCCAGATTTCCGGGTGGTATTATCCTCACTTTTCAGATGAGGCTCACAATAGCTTAGTGATGCCCAAGGTCACAAAATCACTTAGTTTCGGAATCCAGGTTTAGACCTGGTTCTTCTGAAACCAAGTGCACAGCAATTTTAACCTCCCCCGACCTTCAGCAATTCTGGCATATTAAACTCTGATTGACGTTTACAAAATGCAAGAAGGCCAAGTAAGGGAAAACGAGTTTTGAAAAGATTACCATCTTATGAGGTTTGAATCAGACTAAATGTTTAATGGAAAAAATTCCACAGACATGATTTGTTAGGGGGTAGTATTTTGAAGCTTTAGGATGTGTTAGGTTTGAGAGAGATTTTAAACTGTTCTAAATTGATTCCACCCCAAGTATTTGTATCTCTTTTTGCGTTTAGGGTGCCAGTTCTGTCCAAAGAAAGGAATCCAGCTGCTAGGTGACGCTACTTGAAAACATTATTTTGAAGAAAACCCCCATCTGCTGTAGCCAGTGATAATACATATATTTACTATTATTATTTTTCCTGTGATTTAGAATAAAAGTGAAAAGACCTGAGAAAGAGTAAACATTGTTCAGAAACATGGAGTATTAGAAAACAACTTTGCTATATCTCTAGGAGCGTTATGCCTTCAAGACTCTAGGAGGTGAGGTACAAGGCAAGGTTCTGAGGACCTGCTCCTCCATTCTGTGCATGGCCAAGTGGTGCTCCATTACCAGGACCCTAGTCCCTAAGAAAAGAATGACAGAAGAATGACAGGGACCCTGGTCCCTAAAAGAAGAGAAGAATGGCTGATGATAGGCCTACTTAACTCTCTTTCAGCTCTTTTTTTTTTTTAATATGTGAAACTTATTGTCAAATTGGTTTCCATACAACACCCAGTGCTTATCCCAAAAGACGCCCTCTTCAATACCCATCACCCACCCTCCCCTCCCTCCCACCCCCCATCAACCCTCAGTTTGTTCTCAGTTTTTAAGAGTCTCTTATGCTTTGGCTCTCTCCCACTCTAACCTCTTTTTTTATTTTTTTATTTTTCTTTCAGCTCTTAATTGCTTACCTAATTCATGGAACGGTCCATTCAATAGACCACCCCCCCACCCCCGCCATTCTCTATCTCTCTATGAATGACAGTTTCTAGTCTGTTTATGTGGGGTGGGAGGCAATATGAAAAGTTTATGCCATGGTTCAGGTACAATTCTTTTAGATTAATAGAAATAAACACTAACTTCATGGTTTAAACTCCCACATATGAGTGGCTGATATGTTTAACTGTCTGTAAGACATCCTTGATTTTCATTTTTCCTATAAAGAAATTGTCTTTACTTGAAAGCAAGGTATCTGTTTTTGTTTCTGCTGGCAGATTGACTTCCTTTCAGATCTGAAAATGTGCTCAGTGTCCATGGATATTTATTGAGTCCCAAGGAGATACATTTTAGGTACAGCACACAAAACAGGTAAACTGTCTTCAGCATTTATTCTGGACCAAGCATTATAAAAAGTGTCAATAACCTCACTTAATTTTCAGAAAACCCTATTAGGTTAGCACTTAGTTTGCAGGTGAGGAAACTGAAGTCAGTCACTGAAGTAGTCAGTATTAGAGATCCTAAACCTTGGAGTTTTCACCCCTAACCACTCCTTAATACGTGTCCCTTATTATATGTTATTCCTGCTCTTACAAAGTTGTAGTGACTTAGTTTCCATTTAGTGATACATTAAAAAAATTTTTTTCCATGTTTATTTTTGAGAGACAGAGAGTGAGTGGAGGAGGGGCAGAGAGAGAGACAGTTAATCCAAAGGAGGCTCCAGGCTCTGAGCTGTCAGCACAGAGCTGGAGGTGGGACTGGAACTCATGAACTGTGAGATCATGACCTGAGCCAAAGTGGATGCTTAATGGACTGAGCCACTCAGGCGCCCCTATTTAGTGATAAATTTAAAATTAATCCTCAATTTGTCAAGAGTATAAGCCCACTTGTAATTAGTAATTTTATTTTGTAGGAGAACCTCACATTACTAGATTGCATCATTAACATAGCTACTACTGTACAGATGCCTTGCATTGAGAGACCACCTTGGAGTAACAGTCTCAGATGACTGAATTGAGAAAGGTGATGACCTTGTTATTTTAGGATATAAAATTCAGTTGGAAAAGATGATTGCTAAGTAGACATTTATTTACATTCAAAGCTATTTTTGAAAGCTTTAGATCAGTGTTTCCCAAACACAGAGGAAGAGATCAGCCCTTGTCCATTCTTCCAAAAAATGCTCGAAAACTAGAGCCAAGACCAATCCTGGACAGGAATATACTTACCAGTGCTTCTCCCAACATCCACCCAAACAAGGATCTCTTCTACCCAAGCCAGCCGTGGCCAGCGGTGCTAAAGGGATAAACGTGAGAGTGCAGGGTTGTTGGGACACCCAGTTAAATGTGAATTTCAGATAACGGATGAATAGTGCAACGCAAGCACATTGCATTTGTGAATTTTAGAGTAAGTATGTCTCATTCAATGTTCTGCCTACTCCCTAAGTCTGGCAATCTTAGAAAGGTAGAAGATGATGCGTGTTTTATATTTTTAATTTTGGCTCACCTCCAAGTTTAGCGTTAACTGTAGGAAAGTAAAGAACCTGTTCTTTTAAATTTTTGTGACCTACTCTCCTTAGTATTTGGTGCCTAACATGAAATCTGGATGTATTTGGTAACTCCTCCTCTTCCATGGTTGAATTTTGACAGTTGGGTTGTAAAACACTGTGAAGGCTAAGGGCAAGTGTGTGTTGGAGGTAGGGAGGTAAAACATCACCGTTCTCTCTCCTGGATTCCATTTCCGTCCAGAACCAAATATTAGCTAGGGGAACACAAAGAGGTGTAAGTGGCCTGAGGTGATCTCAAGAACAGCCGGGACTATACAGGTCAAGCATTCTCTGAGTCTCTTGCACTTCCATCATGCCTCAGGACTAATGCCGAATTTTGCTGAGAATTTCCCAGGCTGAAAATTTAGAGAGATTGATTTTGAGTATTTAAATGATTCACCATTTTAAATCTACCAGTAAGGCTTGTTCTTAAGTGTTTCCTCGCGAATCAGATATCCATGCCAGTATCAGGAGCCCAGGAGAAAACTAAAGTCAAGATTTAGGATAAAAAAAAGAATAAGTATGTAAAAGGGGAAAAATGTGTCAATTATACAACTAACTTACATGATTTGGTGATTTTGTTTTCTAAGCAGACATGAACCCTGAAAAGGATGCTAAGATTTTCCTATCAAACTGGCATCTTTGTTCTGATGCAGAACATAAGGATTAAAAAATTATCTAACCAGAATGAGTGAACTGGTGATGGAGCCTCAGCCCCAAATCAGACTGACATAGGTTCTAGGCTCAGCACCAGCAAAGGGGCTGCTTACTCCAGCAAGTGGCTGGGCTAGGGTTTGAACAATCCCAGACTGGCTGCAGGGCCTGTATCCCTACCACCAGTATAGCAGCTGCCTTGGTAAGGGATTTACTAGATGTTTGTTCTCTTACTTCCACTGTTCTGCAATGGTTAGTGATATTTTTTTGTTTTGGCTCTCAACACACTCTTCCTAGCTGAGGAAAGGGACAGGGTTCCAGGGTACATAGGGGATGGGGATGGAAACGTACAATGGCCCTTTATCCTGCCTTCTGATCCACAGATTGTGGACATGTGACCCGTGAACAACCCATATGTTGTTCCTGTCCACTAGAGATTATTCTCTGAAGCTGTGGCTGAGGTTTAAGTCCAGCGGATTTGTGGTGGCCGTCTGGGGGTGGCAATTTCATCAGCTGCGTTGTCCTACACAGACAGTTTCTGTAGCAGGGGTTTGACAGTGGCTTCCTCTCTTTCTTCCTGAGTTTCCTCATCTTCCAAAATCTTCCACTATTATTTACATTATCAGAACTGCTTTCTGTTGTTTGCAACTGACTTAGAAATCGTAAGAGAACTGTGGTTTGTTTTTAACTTATGCGTGGCTGAAATCCCCAGGTAAAGCGGAGCACTTGAAGAATGATATTCAAATAATGAATATGTACCATAGGAATTAAGGTGCTTAAATGGAGGAAACACACACATTGTTTAACCTAAGAATTAGCATTAGTTTAACTTGATTGGAAGTACTAATGATGTGTCATGGCTGCTAGAGAACCAGCCCAAGCATCACAGGACTGCATAGCTGCTATGGTTCCTGCAGACAGAGACAGGACTGCCTCGTTGGGTGGTTGGCATTCTCTGTATGTGCATAGTGGTAGCCTTGAGGAGTTACCATTCCTGGCATGAGCTTCAAAACTGAAACATGCTTTTCTGTGTTCCTCTTCTTTATTGGCTTCTAACAGTTACAAAAGTGAGGTTTTCACCTTCATTGTCTGTGCACTAAGGTGGGACATGCATATGTATCTGAAATGGAAGAAATGAAAATATGAAGGCCAGGCATGATCTGCCTAGCCCATCTCTTGTTGAGGATAGCTCTGGAGGAAGTGAATCCACTTTTTCTGGTTTTAACACCATCTTTCACAGATGGTAGGGATTTATTATAGGAAAGGACATGAGGCATTTCCTTTGCATTAAACCTCCACAGCTGATCTGGTGCCCAGGTAATACATATGGTAAAAAGATGCAGTAGGAAGGAGGAATTAAACTAAGTTAAATACAGCTCTTAATAATTTCCAGGTATTTTTATTAAATCATATCGCTTATGCCTTGCAACTCAATAAGGAAAGTTTTATCATTTTTCCAATTTTACAGGTTGAAGCTCATAAATCTAAATTTGAGGATCATAAAGATAACATAACTTGCCCAAGGTCACAGAGCTCGTCTGTGATAAAGATTTTCTAGTTCAGGGCCAATGTTCTGACCACTGCTGCCTGCCAACCGAGAGAAAGAAGACATTCAGGAGGTGGCCCATACTCAGATACCGTTTTCCCAGGTGAGTCTAGCCAACAGTGATATCTTCCTGTTATCAACAATTTTAGCTTTTACTCTCTGTACAATATATGATTTTTCAGTCTTGGTTCTATCTTACATAATTCTTGCATCACAAGATTTCTAAGTTCCCTCCTTCAATAACTAGGAAGCAGGTTCTCTACTTTTTTGTACCTTCTCCCACTATACCTAACAACATATGCACATGTAAAAGGCATCAATAAATATTCACAAAATGGTCAACATTAGTCCCAATTGTGGATTTATTATAGCAAGTCAATACACAAAGGTATAGATAGATCCCACAATTAGGCACTAAAGCCAAAGAAATCCCCTCATCAACTTTCTGAAGTTGCCTTTTCAGTAGTGGAGATAATTAATCTACAATTTCACATTTTTCTCTGTGCCCCATGTCTTTTTCTTAGCCAGGCAGCTGACTGGTATTGCGGCCACAGAACATATTAAAGACAACTGGCTTACCTCGTGAATGATGCCTTGGTTTCACAAGGCTGCAGATAAGAAACACCTGCTGGGGGGCTTTTTCAATGCACGCATGCCTGGGGTCCTTTCCCAAGTATTCTGACTTAATCGTCTTGGGGTGGGACCCAGTCATCAGTGTGGTTTTAAAACTCCCTAATTGATTTTGATGGGTAGCCTAGTTTGAGAACCACTGGCCAAACAGAAAGAACATTCCAGAAGAAACAAAGACCTGTGTTTTCTCATTGTCCAGTTCTCTGGGACAGCAAGCAGTTGATAGGGAAGGAAAATAACAAGGAGGAAAGTGGCAGGACTATGCAGCCTGGCATGCCATTGGTATGTCGCAAACTATTCGAAAATATTTGTAAACTTCAAAATTTTTGTGCACCTATTGAAAAAAATGTTTTAAACAACTGTTTCTCCTCTGATGCTCCAGTTTAAAGGCCCCAACAACTTTGAAAATATGGGACTGTTTGGCAAAGCATTCCAAATAAATGACCCTCAGCTCTGGAATTTGCTCCTAGAGGCAGCTCTCTTTAGCAGTCAGCCAAACCCAAAATTTGGCAGCTTTTGGAATATAGTGCAAAATAGATTCTTTCTAAACCTGAAAATCACTGAAGATTTATTTTGTTGGAAAGATACAACTTTTAAAAATAACAAGCACTTATTGCTACTGTACTAAGTAGAATCAGAGATCTGCAAGAGTGACTATGAAATCAAGGACCACCTGTCTTTTCTCATTCTATTGAAAAAACAGAGGCTCAAAAGAATGAAATGATTTCCTCAAGTCACACAACCTAATGGTAGGGCCTGGGCACATCCTGATCTCCTGACTCACAGGCTAGTTCTCATGTTTGCCCTCCCACAGCCACAGAGTCCTCTGAGATGATTTCTTCTGCCGTGATTCATTTTGGTTATTCACAAATGCAATGTGCTTGCAAATGCTTATATATACTCTTCGGTAACTATAGCAAATAGTATGCAAATTACATTGTAATTTTTAGTATGCAACATCCTTTTCATAGTCTCAACTATAAAATCTGGTTGTACTGCACTCTTGATTCTGACAAAGTTTCTAATTCACCTAGGATATATATGAACCCATGCATCAAATGTAAATCTAAGAGCTTTAAACCCACAACAAAGCATTACCAAAAGGTCTTGCTTTTCTCTGTATTTCCTGTCTACTCACCCCATTCCCCACTATATTTTGTTGAGACTTAGTGCAAGTATGGGAGTTAGGGATGTGGGTGAAATGATTTCCAGAAAGACAAGAGACATTCTAACACTTAATTAAGCTCTGTTAAGTTCTAGGCAAGGAGTTAGGCCCAGAATGAGAAATTTACTATCCAAGTCTCAGTGATAACAGACTAATTATTTTTAAAAATATGACTACATTTAATGAGGTAGATAATTTTGCCTCTCAGCCCTTCTGACTTCCCCACATTCCACATGTTATTCCATTTCCTTTAACCCAGCTGAGAATACCATTGAGACACAAAGGGTCAGAGAACTGTTCCCAGAGTCATTCTTGCTCATATATTGTTCTTTTCTCTCATCTGCAGAAAACTTCCTTTCTTTCCACCACACCCCATCCATGTCGGCCATTTAGTGAAATGCACTACTTAAGAGAGAAGTTGTTGCTATTTATTAAGGGAGTTTCCTGAATTTTTAGCTGAGGCTAAAATGCTGAATAAAGACTCTAACGGGTCTTCCTACTGTCCAGTCTCTGGGCCCTCCCCGCAAGCCCAAGCAAGCTGTCATTTCTTTCTTGACAGCTGGCCCAGCAGTCAGATTTCTTTTCCCTGAGGTAGCTGCCGTCACCCTCTCTCTCCTAGACATCCTCTTTTCCAAGAATGGCTGTGGAGTAGGACATAACGTCCCATGCTCCCCCTCTCACCATCCCTTTCTTTTCTGTTCTCAGAAAAACAAACTCACTTTTCCGGATTAACTGATTTGCTGTTGCTTGTGACAGAGAAACAGGAGATAACAAAAACGTGGAAGATATAAAGGTCCCAGAATCTCAAAGTTGTTTCAGTCATGGTCCCTAATCCGTATTTCTCATACCACTTGTACAGTTTTCACTCAGTTTTGAGGTTAGGAGGTGATGTAATCTCCTTCCTCCATGATGTTTCTTCTTCTTAGGTTTGTTGACTCTTCACTATAAATATTTAACATCTAGAGAGCTTAGGGATTACAGGGACCACTACGTTGAAGAAGAAAAAGGTACCAAATAAATTTGAGAGGCTTTCAAAGAGAAATGCTCTCAGTTTCCTTTGCCTCATCTCTCTAGAGAATAATGGAAGATCAATGTGACTTCTGGAATTGATCACTTCAAGTTCAGATAGCAGCTCCTTAGTGAAGCCAGGCTAAGAGCACCCTCTGTGCACTACATTCCTCCACATTTATTCCTGCACCTACTGCGGGGCTACAATAGCTTGTTTACTGACTGGCTTTTCTGTACAGGGACTGTGACCTTCTCTACCCACCTCGTATTGCTGGGGGCTAGCAGAGTGCCTGGCACATGGCAGGTACTTAGTAAATGGTTGTCAGAAGAATGAAATGCTTCTCAAAAGAAGAAAGGCAGGAGGCAGAGTCTTTCTCTAGCAGAAGACTCTCCTCCAAGGAGTGAATAACTGAACTTCAAAGCTAAATTTGGGTCTGAATGATGCTGTTGAGAGAGAAATTGCCTTGCCCCAGATGAAGTTATTTGATAAATAAGAAGGGTTTAAAGCATTCTAAGATCCCACTTTGTCCCTTGTTTCTCAACCCCAACCACCTTCCAATAAGCATTGGTGACAATAAAAGTGGGTAAGAAATAGGAACAGGATGGATCAAACAGGAATGTGGACCCTATGAAAAACTCCTGTTCATGTGACTTTGAACAAGTTACCAACCTTCTCTGGGCCTCAGTTACATCTATATCATGAAGTGAGTGGGTCAGATGATATATAAGGTTCCTCACAGCATTAACCTTTATGATTCTAAATGATTCAGAGGCATGTCCTGCAATTTTTTTTTTTTTTTTTTTATAATTTTAGAGAGAGGGGGTGGGCAGAGGGAGAGAGAATCATAGCTGAGTATAGAGCCCAACTTGGGACTTGACCCCACGGCCCTGGGATCATGACCTGAGCTGAATCAAGAGTTGGGTGTTCCACCAACTAAGCCACCCAGGCTCCCCCACCCTTTTTTGCAATGTCTTTTCAATCTTCCTCTCCTCCACCTCAAATGCCACCCCCCCCCAAGTGACTCATACCGCTGCCAACAGTACACTTGGAAAAGAAAAAAAAAATACAAATTATGGTCACAGGATCAATGAGGTGAAACACAAGATTAAAATATGTTTTATATTCACAGAGCAATTTTTTACAACAGTGTCAAACAAAAAGTTCTAGTCAATGTTTACACTAGGACTTGATGAAAAATTCCAGACATAAAACTTCTGGAACTTGGACTTGAACTCCGAGGACCTCCCATCTCTGATAAATTTTACAACTAAGACCTATTGGATTAGTTTTCCCTTAAGGAGAATTCATCTTTAAAGTCTGGTTATCTGGAACTGTCATTCTAGGTTTAATAGGTAGCTAAAGATTTTTTTTTAAGTACCACGGTCTTTTAATAATTTTGGAGGAAAATACTTACAGAAGACACTATATTTCCTTGATTTCTTTAACAGAATACACTGAGTGTAATTCAGTGTTTTCCTCCATATGAACGTCAGTCGCTATGGCATAGTAATGTCCTCAGGACCCAGTGAGATACTCTAAGCCCTAGACTTTTTTTCTTCTGATGGGGCTTCAGGAGCCACCTGAGCTGTCACCTCCCTGTCAGCTTGGCCACATGTCATCATCTCTCCCTCATATTTAATTTGCTGATTAAAGGCAGGGAAAAATTCCTAATTAATTTTTGCACACCCAAGAGTAGCATAGTTCCTGCTACTTAAGATGCTTAGTAAATGTATAAATAAATGAGTGAATTAACATAGGTTTAAAAATGTTTTTAAAAACAAGCTTGCTAAAACTAGGTGTGAAATAATAATAGATGCTAAGTAAAGGCTTGAGGGGCTTGGTTTAATACATACACTTGCAACAGTTTCTGTATACTTTCTGATTCTCATATTCTAGATAGATTGCCATAGGATTGAGTTCCTGGTATTTATGAAGAGATGAAAAATAATTGTGGTAGGTAAATAAAAAACATATAAACTTTGGCCAATAAAATTCAGTGTTATCAAATAGTTTTTCTATTTCTAGGCACATCTGACCTACTCCAAATAGAAAATGAACTGGCATTCTTGCATTTTTTAGGGTATTGCTTGATCAGGCACCTCTTCACACCCACTAGCTATGTGATTTTGGGCAAATGATTTAACCTCCTTTAATTTCAGTTTATCTGAAAATAATGACAAAAATCTTTCTCAGAGGACTCTTAAAATAATTAAATAATTCATTCTAAAGTACTTTACCGTAGACCTGGCCCTTAGTAAACATGTAATACGTTGTCCATTCCTGGATTTGGGACAGTGGAGCCAACCCTGTGCATGGCCAGGCAATGTGTCTGCAAAGACATTTTTCTCTTGTGTTTGCGGCCTGGCAGATATTGCTCTCTCAGGCTTGGGTGTTCTGAACCTAATGTGGCTCCCTAAACTGAAATAAGCTCTGAGTCCTTTAACTCTCCTACTATATAGAAAACAGGCACATTTCTGTTACACTGGTGTTCTAAGTGATGGGATTTTATTTATTTATTTTTATTTTTTTTTAATATATGTAATTTATTGTCAAATTGGTTTCCATACAACACCCAGTGCTCATCCCAAAAGATGCCCTCTTCAATGCCCACGTGATGGGATTTTAAAGTGGGCAATGTTAAAGGCTGAAGAAAGGGAACGGAAGACAGCACTTCAAGTCCCCACAATTTATCATAAATGCCACAATCTTTAGTAACTGGCACCTTTCCTATATTGATACTACTTACTACAGAATTGAAATATTCACTATCAGGACCAAAAATGATAGCCTCAAATTCATTTTCAACCACAGTATTGCACACAGAAATAGATTTTCCTCGAGTAAATGCAGGATTTTCACCTCAATTTAAGTGAACAAATTCACAATATCCCAGTTTGCTTCCCAGTGTTATTTATCACAACAGAATATACTGACATGTTTCTTAAAATAGAGAAATTAAATACTGCCATATAAATGGACTATCTTACAAATTATTATACTTAGAAATCTATAAAGCACACTGTAAAATACGGATGAAAATACAGATGGTGATGCTATATATCAAACACCTCCTAAAAAGGAAGAATTCTTGGTATAGAAAGAAAAATGACAAATAAGACTTTATCATTTCTACTTCAGCTTAACAAGTATCTTTTGTCAATGCTTTTCTTCTTCATCTAACTAGCTCCTTACTGAAATCGGCCAATTTATTTTTCATTTTTAGAGACATTTACCCACTACCTGAAGACTACGTTAAGTAAGTCCTCAGATGGTTCTTGCTAAATTCCAAGACCATTACTATAGATCTTATTTCCCAACATCTTAACCAACTGCACTGTTGACTTTTGAGTCTCTTCTAAATAAGGCATCCTTAATACACACAAATATACTTGCATCTCAACTCCTTTAGAAACCATTATGAATTTTCAGTGACACTTTTGCACTAAACTTCTAAAGTCCCAGTTGATCAGCAGTACACATAATGTATGAAGAAAATCTCAAAAAGCACTTGTCTAAAATACTAAATCTCTTAGAATCCATGCACTGAGGCTCTGCACAAAGCTTAAATATATTGACATCAATATGAAGACAACTTTTATTTAGGGTTCTGAAAACTTCATCTGAAATTGTGATTCATTTTTTAGTTGCCCTTCAAATCCTCACTTTTTGCTCTTCACTACTTGGAAACTCATTTTACTAAAAAATATTTACAAGAAAATTATGAGCAGGTCAAAATCAATTTATAAAATAAGTATAAACAAATGTTGCAAAATTTATGCCACAGTTCTGCCACTTGTGGCCTTTTTTGCAGGGAGTAAAAGAGGAAGTGTAGTGATGGAAATCAAAGATGCCATGTTAGGACAGGAGCCCACGGGCTAAGGGTCCAATAGCAGTAACACTGCTACAAACCTGGCCTGAAAGAGATAGAACTTGGTAATAATTTCTGTGCTATGGTAATCTTGAAAAAAATCTCTTAATAAATTCAACTTTGATCCCCTAACACATCTTTTTTTTAACTGGAACTTTCATATACTAAATCTGTAAATGAATGTATATTAAGACCCACTTAAAAATCATATACAAAAGTAATTTGGCTTTAGCCCCCAATTTAGAATTTTTATCTTAAGAACTTTTAAAACTCAACTTCTATGAAATCAACACTTTGGCTCTTCTATGTGTGTATCTCTAGAATACTACAGAGCGCAATAGGAGAAAAAGGATTATTTGACCATATTATTGAAATACAGGAAACACCTCTGCTTTGAATGATTTCAATAGATAATGGAGTCAAGGAGCATTTATTTAAACAGATTAAATATCTATTTGCCTATGCTTTTGTCTCTGGCCTTTTTTTCTTAGCTTTACTAATTTGTTAGCTCACTTTTTTTTTTTTTTCTCGGATTTCAGGTTTACTTACACACTGACAAATCCTGTAACATTAACCTCAGCCAACTGCTTTTTCCTGAACTTTAGACCTGTGAGCACAATTAACTAAGGGACCTTCTTAATTAAGGGACTGAATGAATTCATTCAGTCATTCATTTACCCCCCAAGTTTTTGAGCCTCTGCTGTGTGTTAGAGAGCATTCTTAGCATTAGAATGAACCTAACAGACAATAGTCTCTGTCCTTATGGAGCTTACATGATAGACATATAAGAAAACTAAATGAAATAAACATTATAGAAAAGAATAAGATAAAGAAGGGCTTGGAAGGAAATCTTGGAGAAGTTATCTTTTTTTTTTTTTTTTTAAAGACTAGCTTGGAAGACCTCACTGAGATGACATTTTAGCAAAAACCTGAAGGGAGTGAGGATGTGAGCATCCAAGAGCATTTTAGATGTCCTGCAGCCACCTTCTGGATTCAAAACTGAACTGTTTTTCCGTGCAAGCTAGCCTTTCTTCCTAGATTTCCTGTTTTTGTTTTAATTTTGCCATTATTGCTCTTACATTAAAAAAAAAAAAAAAGTTTGACTTACCCCTACAGTCTACTCTTCAATTCTGAACAACTGCAGCCCATGTCCTTTTGATACCATCTCTTCATATTGCCTACTGACTTCTTTTCCTTCCTTATTTCACAGTATTGTTACTGTCCTTGTTCACACCAACATTGTTTTCCCTGGGGATTTTTCTACTCTGCATTCTCTTAACCAGTCTTCTTGCCTCTTCCAATTCATCCTTGATACTGCTGAACAGTTACATTTCTGAAATGCAAAGTTTACCATACCATTCTCCCGCCTAAACCTGTCAGTGGTTTCTCATTATTGTCAAACCCACTCTTTATTGTGGCATGGAGGGTCTAATGTGATTAGCACACTTACCCTTCTCCTCCTTCTGATAACCTCTCCAGGTTTCTTCTCACTATTTTACGTAAAGTTACTGGCTCTAGTTCTATAAAGTTCATCCTGAAAGTGACCCCTTCCAACACTGTGCCCTCTTACAGTTTCTATGTTACTTTTGTAACAGTGATTTGTTTACATGTTGTCTTTCCTAAACCCAGCTAAGTGCTTGGATCAAAGTAGGCACTAAAAACAAATGGATAAAATTAAATGTATCACCCTCAATGACTGGTGTAATATAAATATAGATGCTCCATTTCTAAGCTCTGACCATAGGCAAAAGGGTTTCTTTCTCCTCAAACTCTCAGAATCACCTCAGAAACCCCTATTCAACATGCAATTCAACATATTCTGGAACTGAACACAAACATTCAATCTTATTTGCTTGGGAAACCATTGGATTTAAAAGCACAATACTTCTTTCCCAACTAACAGCTTTACTTTGGGGAATTCACATATATATAATTCATCTGTGTACTTTTATTTTTAGCAATGAAGAATATTTCAGTTCCAGAAATACATGAATTGCAGAAATTATGAGTCACTTTTGTTAAAGATAATTAGAGGTTAAGAGAACTGGTCACAGGGATTAAAAAAGGAAAATAAAATTAATAACAGAAAATAGGTAGAGATAAAGGAAAATTAGCTTTACAAAGCTACTCTAATGACATCTGGGAGGGAAAAGATCCAACTTGTATGTAAGAGGGTAATGAAAATGAAATCCAGAATCAATAATCCAGACATAAAATTAGCAAAATACTTAACATATAAATGGGGGACCAGGAATAGCAGAATAAATAAATTATATATATATATATATATATATATATGTATCTCATATCTAGAGTAAAATGAAACATTCTGCACACTTCTTATTTATTGTGTCCAGGAGGGGCAGCAAATCTTTGCTTGTAAGTGCCTGATGGTAAGAGGAAATTTACAGTACAAAATTTCATTGAGAGGTATGTTTCCATTTGTAACCAGTTATTCCCTGTTAATGAATAGCAATTAGAATTAAACTACTATATATGATTTCCAAGACTTATCATTCATTTTGCTTTTTAGAGAATAGTAACAAATAAATTATAATTTTTAAATTCTATATGCTATCACTACTTTTTTCACTTCTACAAAGCCCGTTTATTTTATTAAGATAAAAAAGTTTTACTGCTTACTACATATACTATCACTATTTTGATAGTTCACCCTATACGTGTATGTTTATATTCTTGATAATGGTATAAAATGTAAATTTTAAAAAATAGAAATTTTTGAAGATATTTTAAGCACTTTACAGACAAAAATATATGCTTTTATTTTGAAAAGTCTTATTGATAGTTAGGCTGAATATTGGCCAATTAACTCTCTTGAAAGACCTTGAAACTCAAATGTTTTAAAAACAAAAACAAAAACAAAACAAAACAAAATTCAAATGTTTTTCTCCGTATCTGGCAACCCCAGCCATAGATTTATTAGCACAGGGAGAATAAACTATTGCCTATGTTTATCAGATTGTATTATACACAGTAATCAACTGGAGATGTTAAAATACAGATTGAAACTCACAAGGTCCAGAGTAGGTCCTGGACTCTATTTTCCCACAAGCTCTCAGGGTCCTGGGTCCAGTCTGCTGGTGGTCCATAGACCAATAGCAAGACATGAATCAATGGTTCTCAGCATTGATACCCAATGGAATCACCTGGGGATTAAATCAAAACAAAACAAAACACAACAAAACAAAACATCACTTCTAGGGTAAAGGTTATTTAGCCTGGGATCCAGTCTGGGTATTGAGTTTCAAAAGCTCTCAAGGTCAGGCTAACAACCAGCTAGTTTGAGAACCTATGACCTAAAATGTATTGGTCAGATTTATGGGTAGGTTTTATTTCTCCTGATTTCTATCACTGTAGATAAGAGACCTAGGAATAACCAATACTGCATAGATTATGAGAGTAATATATGCCCCAAATCTTTAAATTCTTACTGAGAATATGAGTCATTATCAATCAGACATTAAATAAGACATTAAAAGTCTTAGCAATTTCTTTCTATACTACCAAATGATTCAGTAACATGTTTTTCATATATTTTAAAGTGAAATATCCACTGACATAATCACAATCCAAATTATTTTTAGATTAGGAGGTAGATATGTAACAATGTAATTTTAAAGTACATGGAGTGTCTATTCCTAATTACAGATAAAAAAAAAAAAAAAAGCTCACATTAGTGAGAAATTATGAAAAAATCCCAACCTGGGATCTATCCCAGGAGAAAGGCCCAGAGACAAAAAGGACAAGCAACAATTTACTTAGTATCTGTACTTGAAGTAGATACCCATCAGTTGCAAACTGAATTATCATCTTTTCTTTATAGTGACTTTCCTAATTATTTTGCTAAGGCTGAGGTTTGTAAAAGGTCAGGATGCAATTACACTCCAGGGCCCTTCCTAATTCTTAAAAATGGGCATCAAAGATACTTAATGAAAATAATACTTTAAAGTCAGGTATTTGCAGAAATTCCATCATTACAGTAAAAAGTATTGGACTACAAGTCAGCTACCACATACTAGTAAAGATGTGACTTAACCAAACTTTCTGAACAGGTGTTCTCACCCCAACTTAAGGTCTAGGGAAAGTCCAATAAGAATGTGCAAGCACAGACTAATGCCACATAGAAATATAAGACAGCACTATGCATATTTATGATAAGCCAACTAAATAGTGTGATAGCGCAAAGAAATGGGAGTCTAGACTGGGGACTACTTTCAGCTTTGGCACTAATTAGCCACATAACAAGTAAATCACACACTTTAATTGCATTTTAAAAATAAAAATACTTCGAATAGCTTATCTTGAAATCCCTAGCAGGTCAAAGCTCTATGATCCCAAAGTAACTACGTGGTCCTCCAAAGCAAATATTAATTGTAACAACAACAACAAAAATTCACCAAGAGCTTAACAAGTTTCTTAAGAAAAATACCATTTTAAATTTGTTTTCTAGAAAAGTCTACAATTATTTGGCCATCACTTAAAATAGCAAATTTAAAACTTAAAAAAGTGCAGAAAGGGATCATTAAACAGCGCAAGAACACTATGTAGAATTAAGATAAACAGTGTAACTGAGGATAATGAAATACCAAACAGCTTTTCCTAAAGGACAAGGGAAAAACATCTGGGATTTTATGATCTATCCCAAAGAATATATAGGTACTCTTATTAAATACACAAAATGCTTTTTGAGTACTGCAAATAACTCACAGTTTCTATATAAATTATCCTATTTAATAAAGATGGTAGTACGTGGAAATTATTTCCTTTTAATTTATTGTTTGGTTTGAATACATGTCCTGCCAATCACACAATACCTAGTGTGACCAAAGACATGAGAAATTCCTGTAAGAATCACAAAGTGCCTTGCAGCTTTCTGCCAGGATGCTAAGGAAATGTAACAATGGAGACACAGATTGTCTAAGTTAGAAGTTCCAATCATTAATCTTCCTCAGAACTGGAATCATCTTCTTGGTCAGAGAGTTCAGGGACAGGGAAGCGGAGAATGGCAGCCACTCCAGTCAACTGACTGAGCTGTTCTCCAGATACATGAAGACTAGAGAATATCCTAACAGTGCCCGCATTCTCTTTCACACTGTCCACCAGCTTCACATATCGGCTCCGTGTGGCTACATCCTGGTGCCTGAAAAGCTCATCACTGATGAGCAATGTGTCGATTGCCATAGCCTCATTGGCCTTCTCTACCTGCTTGAGTCCATAAAAAGCTCGGTCAGGTTCATGTTGTAACATTTTATAGAAGTCATCCAAAGCCTTTACTTCCCCAGCGGCTTTAGTGTCTGAAAGGCGGCTAGCTACAGAAGGGTCACAAAGGGCCTCTTTCAGGGAGTACTTGTGTCCAGAGGAGGCATGTACCTGGAATCACAATTATGAAAGTTAGGCAAAACAATCTTAGAGTACCCATTCATCAGCCTGCAATGACCTAAAGCCAAAAGCACTAATAAAACTTTATTAAGTTTGAGAACTTAAAGCAAAGTTTACTATGTAAATACCCTATTTAACAATTCTCTTTTTCATTTCATTAGCTCGCTTACAATCACAGCCCAGTAAACACTTTCTCCTCTTGTACTTTTCCCAGTCCTAAAACCTAAGAGTAGTTTATACAAATCCCTCTGCCCATTCTTAATTACCCTTGGATAAGACTGTTTTACCTGAAGGAATTTGGACCGGTTTTCCAGGAGCACTTTGTTGTCGGTCTTCACTGCTTGTTGAAACATGTAGTCACAGAACTGCTCCCTCACGAATCCTGGGCTGGCCACCAGGATGCACTTCACAACATCAAAGTTTATGTGGCGCTGGATACCCTGGACCACCTGTTCGTAGAATCGCTCCAAGGCCCGGTCATGCTGGGAACAGTTGCCTTTCCGTTTCCTAGGGATGTTCACCTCCACCTTGGCCCGAGTGAGGGTCATGCTGGGAGTGACTAAGCAGATATGGGCGAGGCCTTCCTGCATGACCACAGCCGCCACATCTGCGCTCCAGGCTGGGTCACAGGCCTGCTCGATGCGCTCCAGAACCACACTGTCCCACTGTTTCTTGGCCAGCGTGAACTGGCGGTTGGGCTCCAGCTCGATGGTGTGGTAAGCCCCCATCTTGACATACTCATTCTCTTGGATGTTGGTCCCCTTAACCCGCAGCTGGCAGGCTTGAGAGTCAAAATCGATGGCCTCCACGCAGAGAGTGAGAGTAGTGCGGACCCGGTTGCTTCCTACGCTGCCCGTGGAGGACTCAGTCTGTACCTTGCGGATGGTGGAGGCACGCAAGCTGTCGCCCACCTGCACTAGATTGTAGGTGTGCCACATGTCCTCAGGTTCTTCGGGGACCAGGGTCACCTGGCCCGCATTGTCTTTCTCAATGTCCTTCCTCACGAGCTTCATGACTTTGGCGGGGATTCGCAGGCAGAACAAGAGGAAATGAGGGGGTACCCGGTGGGAAAGGGGCAGGGAGGGAAAGGGAGTCTAGGCCGGGAAGGGGGCGGGGTCTGGTCCCTATAGCCACTGGCCTGACGGGAAGGAAATACTATAGCACCGACTCGAGCGGCCGAGGGGAACACTTACTCTAGCCCTTCTTTTCTTAGTTTCCGGGCGCACGTCACCACACCCGCGCGAGAGACACCGCAGCAAACGCAGTCTTCTCGGTTCCAGCCGCCAGCACGGACCCAGCAGCTGATGCAATGAGCGCGCATGCGTAGCCCGCGTCCCGCCTCCCGGCGCACGTTTTACGTCCCCAAAGAGGAGGCGTGGTGGGGGTGGGGAATCACAGTTCGCGCGGGCGCAGGCGCACTAAGCGTGAAGCGCGTCCGAGGACTAAACCGACGGAGGAACGTGGTTGGAATCTTTGGTGGCAGGTTGTTTAATGCTGAACTTGGACCTCCTAAGTTTTCTCTTCCACAACTGTTTGTGCAGAATCTGAGGAATATGTAGTTCAAATTATTTTTTTCAGCTGCGTGCAACTGCCACTGAACACCTTCTCTTCCCCGGGTAAATCCAGTGTTAAAACTTAACTAAAAGTAAGAGGAATTCTCAAAAGTGCAGACTTGGCCCCACAGTCCTAAAATGTGCTCGGCTTTGCACCTGCCTTATCCGCACTCAAGCACTGCACGCCTTTTGGAGCTGGTATTTCCAGAAGCGGTTTCTAAGAACGACTGGTCACGGTGCGTGTGGGCTCAGAGCAACGTGCCCAGCTGTTTTCTGCTCTTAGTTACCGTGTCTGCATGATCTGACTAACCCAGATGTTAAAGCACTGACGCCACACAGAGAAGAAACCATCCGTGGAATTTACCCCTGGGTGGACCTCTCAGTTGCTTGTCCCGATGTCCTGGGAATCCCAGATTCCAAAATTGGCAGTCTCCGCTTTCTGCAGCTCAATAGCCCCTGAAATGTTTAGGTTAGGGATTGGGTCGCAAAAGCTTAGGGCGGGATCATCACTGCCAAAGCTGAGAATATGGGAAGTGGGGAAAATCTGATGTAGTAGGACCAACACGACCGAAAGGCTATGGAATTTATTTTAAAGAAAATCCTTAAGTCACACAGCATTTTTATGGTGTGGGGGTGTTGAGAATTGGGGACTGCTTCTTAACAAGATCAGTAAATAGAAAAAGCCCATCAGATTTTCTTGAGGGTTAAGATGGGGTGGAGAGCAGAGGAGTCCTACCATGTATCTTCCCATTCTCTTTCTTGTGTATGGTACTGAAAGGGAAGCTTGAACTGGTGAGACCAGGATGAAAGAGAGGAATCTGACTCTGGCACAAGTCTTGAATTTCACATCTCAATTATCTTCCTCAGAGATTCTAAGGGGACACAAAATTCCCCTCTACAGCTCTAGTACAAATTAGAGTCATTGTTTTTGTGGCCTCTCCTCTTCCTCTCGGTTCTTAACCTCCTTTCCCTCTTCCTTTCACACCTTCCTGTCATAGTGAGTGCCCTCACAGTTTCTAACTCAGACTTCCTTCTTCCACTTCCAAGTAAACCCAGTGACTTTTGAGTAAGGAACTGATGACACTAAAGTGTAAAGATGGCTTGCCTCTCTCCAACGGAGATTTCCTAACTAGGAGAGAGATAAATACTTTGAGTTGCTCCTTGATCACCTTTCTAAGTACAATTTACCTCTCTCTAAAGTCTGCCAAAGATTAAAAACCACAGAATCACAGTGGCAGGCATACCGTAGGACCTTAATAAATGTTAAGTTTTTAATGAAGAGCTATCATTTATTGAATATTCACCAGGTACTTTCCTATATACTCTTCTAATCTTCATCTATAAATATTTGTTATCCTCATTTTGTAGATTAAGAAAATGAATTACAGAGACATAAAGAAATGTATTCAAGATCACATAACCAGCTTTTAAATTCAGACATGCTTAACTCTCCATCCTCTCCTCTGTTCAGTGGTACAAGATTATGTATATTATGGATGCTTGAAATCTCTGCAACCATAAGTTATGTGCTGTCATCCACTGCCACTTCCCCTTAATTGTCACCTTTACCAGTTAAAGACCCACAGCTTAGGAAACAACTGAGAGGATTTGAAAGGCATCAGTCCCTTCCTTGCTTCTATTACTAAAAAAAAAAAAAAAAAAAAAATCTTTATATTCTTCTGCTCAACATACTTTTACTTCTGCCCAGCCTAGGTCACCATTATAATCCTTGAGAAAAATCCAGTGTTCTACTTAAGGAAAATACGCATATATTTCTACATTTAAAAACTGTAGGAAACCCACACTGACTGCTAATTCTGTGGTTATTTTAAAGAGTTTATTTAAATTATGAGGCAAACTGCTTTGGGGTGTCTTTTTAAACATAAACTTGCTTCAGTGAACATACTACAAAATTTTTCATAGAATTACTATTTGATCTGAAATAGAATTATTTTTTAGTAACTGGAGCTTACTTTTGAATGATCAGATGTTTTCTCACAGGCTTTGTGTTGTAACTTAGTATTTCCAGATTAATCATTACATTTTTATTTTGAATTATTTAGAATTCTCATTCCCTACTAATTAAAATCCAATTCTGTGATGTTCAGGGCCTCCATGATTTGGCTTTACAAGCTTTATTTTCCACTTGCCCCCTCCAGCACCCTATATTCCACCACAGGAGTAATTTTTGTTCCCCATACATCCTGGGAACTGTCTACTTTGCTGCCCTTAACTCATGATGTTCTCTATTTAAAATGTCACTGCTTCTCAGTCCTTCCTCCATAAGTACTACTTCTTTTTTAAGCCCAGCTTAAATGTTTCCTCACATTTGAAAACCTGCATATGTAAATATTTTTAATATTTTTTAAATGTTTATTTATCTTTGAGAGAGAGACCGAGTGTAAGTGGGGGAGGGGCAGAGAGGGAAATACAGAATCCAAAGCAGGCTCCAGGCTCTGGGCTGTCTGCACAGAGGCTGAAGTGGGTCTTGAACCCTCGAACCCAGACATCATGACCCGAGCTGAAGTCGGACGCTCAACCGACTGAGTCACCCAGGCGCCCCTGAAACCATGTATATAGTAATTGGAATACCTATCTTTTCTTTCTTGTTGAACTCTGAGTAGATTAATCCTTTTACTCCTCCACTGACCCTTGAAAAGTCCCTGGCACATAGTAGGCACTTATACATGGATAATAACCTGAGTGTATCAGATGTGAAGTGTGGCAGCTATATGAACATTATCACAGACAGTTCTTAAGGCATGATATTGTAATTAACGATAGTTCACTTAACCTAATAATGGTATATAAAAAGTAATTCCTCTTATTTTAAAGCTGTTGTAGTTACAGCAGTTAAGTAATATATATCAGTATATGGTATTTTCATTTTTTTACCAAAATATGCAAAATCATGAGAAAAAAACATTTACCTTTGTTACTTTAAATTCTAATTTTATATTTATTGGCTTTTTGAAAATAGAAACCTTTATATCAGCAACTTTATATCTATTTTTTATATTTATATTAATCTCTCTAGAATAAAAAAAAAGTTTTCAATTTGTTGTTTTTGATGTAATTCCAGTGTCTCAGAAAGAGAACTGGGCTAGAAGTCAAACATCCTGGGTTGTAATTCTTACCCTGTCAATTGTTTTTACTCTTAACTTTTGGCAGCCCTCAGTGTCTTAGAAACTCAAGTTTCTTTTTCTTAAGAATTGAGGGCATTGCATTCAATAATTAAAATTGTCTTAATTGTAAAGACTATGCTGCAAAAATGTTTAAAAAACTGAAACAGTACTCATAATCTCACTCTATCACATTTATATTCATTTTTGCATAGTACCTTTTGAATTTGATTCTTTCTAAGGCCCACTGTAGTGGTAAAAGATCGATACCAAGTTTAATCCTTGCACACCAAGAGTTGGCAGACAGGAGTCATGATCTTTCTAGTACGTTATAACAACTTTAGATAAGGCCCCTAACTTACAAACCTGAACTTTTCAGTCTAAATTGTAAGTAAGATTATTGGTCCTGACTCTCTTATTTGATAACCCTTATAAGATTCTAATGAGATTATGACACTTGTTAACTGTAGAGTTGTATAAACATGTGAGATATATGGTAAATCTCCAAGAATGCCTGACCTGAAGCTAGAAATCTGGATCAGACATAGCAAGGATCAAGGGCTCACTTTAACATGATCATACTCAGTCTTGGAAAAATAACTGGTTCAGTAAAGCTGACTGATGAATAATCTATTGGGTACCACTATTTATACTAGTGTCCTTTCTGCAGGGAAACCTTAGGTCAGTCCTACTGCATGAGTTCATGCATTTCATTGGTGAATTGGATTACAGTCCTTCTTCCCATTATAATAGTATGTTAGAATGCTAGAAATGGTTTGTATGACAGCTGCAGGGCTAATGGGCTCCTGAGGATGGATTTCTTATTTGGATACACTGGGCTTAGCACAGTATAGGGGCTGTATAATTGTTCTTGTTTCTTGTATTTTTTTGTTTGCAAGACTTAACTTTTTTCTTTTTTTTAATGTTTATTTATTTTTAAGAGAGAGAGAGAAAGAGAAGTGGGGGGGGGGTTGGCGAGGGAAGGCAGAGAGAGAGAGAGAGAGACACAGAACCTGAAGCAGGCTCCACTCTTGGTTCGAGCTTACAGCAGTAAACCCAATGAGGGGCTCCAACTCACAAGCCATGAGATCATGACCTGAGCCAAAGTTGGACACTTAACCAAGACTAAGCCACCAGGCATCCCAAGACTTAACTTCCCTGCAACACCTACTAATTTTTTTCCTTCCTCTGCTTACAGCACCATGGAGGCTCTTCCCATCATTGCTTCCTTGCTTGTCTATTGCCTTTTTCAGAGTGTGAACTTCTTTAAGGACAGAGACTACCTTTTATTTGCCTGTGTTCCTGAAACTCAGCACAGCAACTGTTACATAATCATAGTTCTTATATGAAAGAATATGTGATCGTTAGTTCTCCTTTAATACAGAGTTTTTAACTTGTCTATCTTTGGTGTCTTAAAATTATGAAAACGTTCTGTTTTATAATGTCACTATAATTTTAATTTTTTTTTTCAACGTTTTTTTATTTATTTTTTTTGGGACAGAGAGAGACAGAGCATGAACGGGGGAAGGGCAGAGAGAGAGGGAGACACAGAATCGGAAACAGGCTCCAGGCTCTGAGCCATCAGCCCAGAGCCTGACGCGGGGCTCGAACTCACGGACCGCGAGATCGTGACCTGGCTGAAGTTGGCCGCTTAACCGACTGTGCCACCCAGGCGCCCCGTCACTATAATTTTAAAGAGAAGATTATTCTTAAGGTAAGTTTCTAAAAACCTATTTCAATTTTTGAGATACCCATGCTTCGGTAAGAAAATGATTATTTTAAACACATCATACTGAGGAAAAGATCTTAAAATGTAAATAATATATAATAACAGTTTTATTATGCATGTTTAGAAAATGATCTTTGCAGAGTAAACCAGAGCTCTGATTATGAATATCTAATAATAAATGCAATCATTTACGTAAGGAGAATGTGCTAACCTGGGATTGTACAGAGATGCCCATGTGACCTCCACAAGCAAAGCTAAGAGGACAACTGGGAGAAGTATTCAGCTAATTCAGGCAAAAGGGGAAAAGGGAAAGTTTTCGGTTTGTTTGTCTGTTTGTTTTGAAGGAACTTTTACTCAGTTACTGTCTAAAGTTCCTGTGCTTAAAAGCAGTTACTTGCAGGGGCGCCTGGGTGGCGCAGTCGGTTAAGCGTCCGACTTCAGCCAGGTCACGATCTCGCGGTCCGTGAGTTCGAGCCCCGCGTCGGGCTCTGGGCTGATGGCTCGGAGCCTGGAGCCTGTTTCCGATTCTGTGTCTCCCTCTCTCTCTGCCCCTCCCCCGTTCATGCTCTGTCTCTCTCTGTCCCAAAAATAAATAAACGTTGAAAAAAAAAAAAAAAAAGCAGTTACTTGCAGTTGTCACAAAATAATATAAAACCTCCTACCAGATAAGCAAAAATCTTATCAACAAAAGCCTCCATGAGGGGTGTGTTTCTGTTTGTACGTATACCTATACAAGATCATTTTACGAAAAATATAACAATAAAATGTACAATTTTAAAGACTGGTCAGTATCCATGTGTTTTCAAACTTTAGTATTTGGCAAACTAAAATTATACCTAACAAAATGATTTTGAAAGTACACAGTAGGGGGTGTCTGTGTGGCTCAGTTGGTTGAATGTCTGACTTTGGCTCAGGTCATGATCTCACGGTTCATGAGTTCAAGCCCCCCGTGCTGGGCTCTGTGCTGACAGTTCAAACTGGAGCCTGCTTCAGATTCTGTGTCTCCCTGTCTCTCTGCGCCTCCCCTGCTCATGCTGTCTCTCTCTCTCAAAAATAAATAAACATTAAAAAAAAAAAAGTACACTGTAATTTGTATTAGGAGTATAGGATTTATAATAAAATATGTGGTTCATTAATCTTTTTTATTTAAAAATTTTTTAAATGTTTATTTCATTTTTGAGAGAGAGACAGAGAGAGACAGAGTGCAAGTGGGGGAGGGACAGAGAGAGAGGGAGACAGAATCCAAAGCAGGCTCCAGGCTCTGAGCTGTCAGCACAGAGCCCTATGTGGGGCTCAAACTCACAAACTGTAAGAACATGACCTGAGCTGAAGTCAGATGCTTACCGACTGAGCTATTCGGGTCCCCCCCCCCCATTAATCTTAATCATTTGATGTTCTAATGTGAGTTAGATATCCTATTCAAATTTAAGAATTTGCATTTATTATAGCAGATCCCATATAATTCATGCAAAAAGCATATGTTGTCACCCCTTTTAATATTTGAATTACAATGATTTTTCAAATTAGATTTCTCATTTGTTGTTATTTATAGAGATCTGTTTGGATAAAACAATATTAATGTTTTTGCACATAAGGTAAATTCCTAACACCAACCAGTGCATGTATTTTAATCTTCTTTTAAGACTTACTTGACTTTTTAATCTTCCTTTTAAATTACAGAAGGCATTAGATAAAAATCAAGTCCCTTCATATCTGTGTTAGCCCTAGCGCTAACCACCAATATGACAAAAATTTAGGGTTTGCCAAAACTAGTCATTGATTGTATGCAGCTGGATCAATGTTTACTTTATTGTCACCTTTCTCCTGAGGGAGAGTATTCAGAGGAAGCTCAGTTCTTAGGATCTGGTGAGGCTACTGATGCCAGAGGAGCAATTATCCCTTGCATCAGATAGAAAAGAACTAAGAAGAGGGACAATGTTCATATCTTTGTATCCAGAAGGAGTGTCATTTGTATCCAGGAGTATGTTTGAAATTTTATGATACAGTTTTTAAAAATACAATGAAATGTGATAGAAAATTACCATGTAGATTTACTGTTTGTTAAATTTGTGATTTTCAGATGCACATTTTCCCACTTTTCAACATCTCTGAAACTAGTAGGCATCTAACAATCTGATGATTATAATTGGAATGGCAGCACTTTTATTTCTCAGTAGTGCATAAAATAATGGTGCATCATTCAATTGATGGTGTCTTTTATTCAGTTAGATATAAATGTGGGTAGATATATATATTCCAGGTAAGGACATATGCATCAAAAAGAGACAATCTGATCTTTTAAGTATTTTATGGCTTTGTCTATAGTCTATTCAATAACAGATTTCAAGTGCCTATTATTTTAGATGCTAAGGATAATGAAGAGTCTACCCTCATAGAGCATATAGCAAGCTGGGAAGACAGTCAGCCAGATATTTAATTACCCTATCATGTAGTATGTTATAGAAGCACTAGGGGCTTACATGTTTCTGGTAGAGGGGGACCTATATACTCCAGTGGGTTTCTTGGCAATGACATTCATGTGGGGACTTGAGGTTAGCAAGCAGTGTGAGTAACTGCTTATGCAAAGGCCTGGAGACTTCAGAGGAGTTGGCACAACGGAAGAGCTAAAAGAGACTCAATAATCTTGACAGGAATATATTCAGCTCATTTACATCTCTTGATACTCTTCTGTACTTGCTTTGAGAGTGAATACAATTCTCCAGTCACAGAGCACTCTGGATAGGCAGTATATTCTGATTTGAGCATTGTGCAACAATTCCAAATATCTTTCATCTCAATTTTATAACATGAATTCAAATACACTATTTTGTGTTTCATACAACAGAAGGATTGTGTAGGTAAAGAATAGCACTTTGATCCCTAATTTTCTGAATATGTTTTAAACATGAGCTATTTTATGAAGTATTTTAAGGAGAATATGAAAATTTAGCAAGTTCTAAATCTAATGAGAAGTTTTTGGGGTTTGAGGTGGAGGCACATATGCAGAGGAGCATCCATCTGAGGAGGTAAAATCAATAGTTATCAGCTGTGCCCAAGTTTATGCATCAAAAGAGCATCATGACAGCAGGGACGACAAATAGGCAAACTGGTGAAATGTGAAATATATATATATATATTCCACTCCTACTCTCAGTGCCTATGTATTAAACAAACAAACGAACAAAAATCTTATGAATGTATTGCTGCCTTTACTGATATCATAATGACTAAAGAGTTTCCCCATGTTCAGTAATTCCTGACAGTCCACTGTGTGCCACTGGAGGTCATTTCTTTGTTATGAGTAAGTGTCTGATTTCCATGTTCGGCTGTCACCTCACTGGATTTCATACACACACATATATATTTTTTTATTTTTAGAGAGGGGAGGGGTGGGAAGGGAAAGAGGGAGAGAATCCCAAGCAGAGGATTAGACACAGAGCTAGATTCTACGACTGACCACAAGATCATGACCTTAGCCAAAATCAAGAGTCAGACACTTCTAATGAGCCACTCAGGTGCCTCTGGACTTCATTTTGAATAGGAAATCTTGACTGAAGAAAGTCACAAAGGAAGACACCTTGCTTTTAGGCTAAGTAAAATATTTCTAGGGTGGAGAGACATATAACTCAATTAGGCATCATTCTATATATTCTTAATATCCAGAGATAGTAGTCTTATTTGGGTTATGATTAATGTAGGGTAGACATCATCTAATTTCACTGTATACCTAAAAGTCATGAAAATAACAGACTTGCATCATTGATTAGGCCCTTATGAAAGTCTTTTAGACAGGTATGCTTGGATTTAACATTTAGAGGGTTGAGCAAGAAGGAAAGGGAGTTGCATTTAGATAGCCTGTATGGCATATTATCTCAGAGCATGAGATCTGAGATCAGAGATCAAAGCTGAGCACAGGCTTTGCCGTTTACTAGTTGTGTGACTTTGCACAAATTAATCTCTTAGCATTTTGGTTTCTTCATCTCCAATATATGGATAATAGTTCTGAATTTTTTCCTGTTTCTCAGATTAAAATGAAATAATATATGCAACGTTTTTGGCACAAGGCCTCACACAGAATATGTTCTCAATAAATACGTGCCTTTTAGCATTAAGTTGTGCCAGTTTTTCTCTGTTATTGTATGTCTTGATCTTTTTCCCCTGGAGGTTTAATTCTGCCAGTTGGATATGGCCAATGAAAGGTTGGGCAAGAAATGAGAGGGTGGGAGGAAAAGAAGGGGTATTCATTTCCCCTGCTCCCTCCTGGTGGGGCTTCAGTTTGGGCTCTAGCTGCATTCCTCTTCCTATGCCCCAGCTCCTGTCCAACAGTCCCTCTCCCATAGCTAGAGTTCACAGTCAACCTGACAATGCTCCCTTTTCATGCCTAGGATTAGTAATGGCTTTTCTTCCCACTGTTACTTCAGATGCTTTCTTCTCATTATTGTTTGTCCTTAGGTGCTCCACCATCTTTTGTCAGTTCCTTTAACTGCCTCTGTAAACAGTCCCTTTATTAAACTTTCTTCAGTTAAATCCTTTATATGTGTCACTAGTTTTTGCTGGGACTTTGACATACATAAAATAACAATCTGTTGACAAATCATTTAAAAATATCGTTAAAAGCTAATACAAGACAATTCTTAATCCAACGGGAAGTTTATTGGGATGGTGGTGGTTTGTTGTGGTGATATAAGCCTACATTTGTGAATTTTTTTAATGCTTATTTACTTTTGAGAGACAGAGCATGAGTGGGGAAGGAGCAGAGACAGAGGGAGACACAGAATCAGAAGGAGGCTCCAGGCTCTGAGCTGTTAGCACAGAGTCCTGAACCTTGATATCATGACTTAGGCTGAAGTTGGAAGCTTAACCCACTAAGCCACCCCAGGCCCCCCAAACCCACATTTAGGTAGCCTACCTGGCATATTATTTCACAGCATGAGATTCAAGATCAGAGATCTAAGCTGAGCACAGGCTCAACAGGGGGTGGTGGAGGGAAAGGTGGAGTTCTCTTCCACATGCATAAAACAAGATCATATCCACAGTATCAAAATGAGCGCGAGGATTACGGAGAAAGTAAGGAAACGTGATTGGCTATCATGGGAAGTGTACATTTTGGGGTTTTGGTAGGCAGAATAATGGTCTCCCAAAGATGTCATGTCCTAATCCCTAGAACCTGTGAATGTTACCTTATATGGCACAAAGGACTTGCCATGTGTGATTAAATTAAGGATCTCGAGACAGGGAGATTATCCTGCATTATGTAAGTGGGTCCAATGTAATTAGAAGGATCTTTATAAGAAAGACTCAACAGGGTCAGAGTCAGAGAAAGAAATGGATGATGAAGCAGTCAGAGAGAAAAATTTGAAGATGCTATACTGCTGGCTTTGAAGATGTAGGATGGACCCACAAGCTAAGGAATGCAGGTGGCCTCTAGATGCTGGAAAAGGCAAGGAAATGGATTTTCCCTGATAGCCTCCAGAAGACATGTAGCTCTGTCTGCACCTTGATTTTAGCCTAGAGATACTTCTTACAGAACTGTAAGACAGTAAATTTGTCTTATTTTAAACCAATTAATCTGTGGCAATTTGTTACAACAGAAACAGGAAACCAATACGGGCGTAGTAGGAGAGAGAGGGTGCTGGATTAGAGCAGACCCTGAATGGTCAGTTGAGAATTTTGGATTTTATCTGAAGACAATAAAGAACCATCAAAGTATTTTTGTTTGTTTGTTTTACTAAAGACTAAGATATAATTAAAATTACTTATTAGGAAGATAGATTAGAGGTTGGGTTCAGATTGGCAGCAAGAGCACTCTACAGGAGTGTGCACTGGTAGGGATGGTGATGAGACCCCAGGTTAGGGGTGGACTCTGAACTGACCAGAAGTTTCCAGGAAAGCTGACACTATGATGACTCACTGGAAGACTAGCAAAGGAGAGGAAGAAGTCAAATTTCAGGTCCTTATAAAATGGGCATATTATAGTACATATGAGGAACTGACTGATTCTGAACAATAAATTCTAATTTAAATATGATTGACTTTTAGGTACATGCACATATACACATACACAAAAAGGACTTAAGTATTATAATTTAGGGTGCCTGGGAGGCTCAGTCAGTTAAGCGTCCAACTTCGGCTCAGGTCATGATCTTGCAGTCTGGTCTGTGAGTTCAAGCCCCACGTTGGGCTCTGTGCTGACAGCTCAGAGCCCAGAGCCTGCTTTGGATTCTGTGTCTCCCTCTCTCTCTGCCCCTCCCCCGCTCATGCTCTGTCTCTCTCTCTCTCTCTCTCTCTCTCTCTGTCAAAAATAAATAAACTTTAAAAAAAATTTTAGAAATATCTATATGTTATTCTTCTTTAAGTCCCTTTCTGCCTTAATATGCCTTACCAACAATTGCAGAAAACCCACAGCATGCAACTTGTGACTGTTTTAGGCATGGGTAAATAGAGCAGTTAAACCTAAAAGATCTTCAGTATACGAAATCATAACTTTTTGACCTCTATTTTTTTAAAGTTTCATTTTAAAGTTTATTTATTTTGAGAGAGAGAGAGAGAGAGAGAGAGAGATGTGAGCAGGGGAGGGGCAGAGAGAGCGAGGGAGAAAGAAAATCCTAAGCAGGCTCCAGGTGCAGAGGCTGAGAACAGGGCTGAAACTCACAAACAGTGAGATCATGGATCATGACCTGAGTTGAAATCAAGAGTCAGCTGCTTAACCTACTGAGCCACCCAGGGCCCTCATTCTTTTTTTTTTTTTTTTTTTTTTTTTTTTGAGGAGGGGGGATGCGCAAACTTCATTTGATCCTTTCTGCACTACTGACTGCCTTTTTGGTAAGTTGAAAAAGGTACAACTTGAATAGTCAGACAACTTCAGATTTTACACAACAACAAAAGGCAAACAACTTCTAAAAAGTTTGAGCTGGAGAGACATCACATAGGTCAAATAAGTGTAAAGGGCAGTGACAGTAGCTGGTAAGTTAAACCATTCACTGGCTGTAAAGCTGTTCAGAAGTCTCTACTGTTTGGATTACTGGACACTTCCTGAGTAGTAGAAAATGTTTGGATGAAAAGTCAGTAGCTCATAATTAACTCTCTTAATACCACCTCACTATGTAAAACGTTTTGCTTACTAATAATCCATTTCTCAGAGATCTTCGTAAGAGGTAACCAGGCTTGAACATCCAAATCAGGGTAAACCGGCCAGGTAATTCCCGTTTTTAATGGCAAAATGCTGAATTAACTAGTACTCAGAAGCATGCCAGCAAAAAAGACACTGAACACTGAATATTGATGATATGCTAAACCCAGCCATTAACCAAACCATTAATCAGGTCACTTTCTTTCCAGTTTTCACCACTACAACTTCTCCCCTCAGTCAGTAACTGGTAAAAAAGATCTGACTGTGGGTTAATCATTTGGAAAATCTTAGGAGTGATATGATTCAACATTTTTCTGAATTGGATATAACTTTGTATTTCCAGTGTTTTTTTAAGTCCTCATGAAAAATACCTTTTATACACACGTAACAATACGATACTTTGCATTAAAAAATGGTCTGCTCTGTGACAGTTACAGAGTAAAGGCTCTCTATCCCTTTCTCCATTTCAAAAAGTTCCTCCTCATCCTTGACAGCAACAAAATGCAAAAATGCCCACCCTTGAGTAACCTGAGGGTAGGAACTTTGCATATAAATCAGGCGCCCTCTAGTTTCTTCCCTCCCGAGGAGCGGGGTTAGGAGGGGAAAGGCCATTCAGTAAAGTCCTAAAATACAGTGTAAACTGTCAAAACAAGTCTGTAGAGTCGCATCTACCTTGTCAAGTTTTCAGCGCTGTCTCCCTGCTACCACCGAGGGGGAAGGTTTTGCAACACATCAAAACGAGTAACGAAAACGAAACGCAGAAACTCCTTTCTGTACTCAGACCTGCCCAGACTACCTGAGCGCCCCAAACTGGACCAGCGCTCCATCCACCCCTCTGGGCCAGAGCTCTCCGTCTCCCTCTACCCAACAACCACAACAAGCCCGGAGCCCCGCGCGCAGATGCCCAGAGACAAGCAGGGTCGCTCACCGGTGAGGAGCCAGCAGCGGGCGACAGCCAGCCCTGGGCTGGCTTGGCGTCGGGGGGCCATGGCCCGAGAGCCCGCAGAGCCCGGGGACGCGCTGGATCGGCGGGGGCAGGACTCGGCGGGACTGGGAACGGAGCCGCGCGCTCAGGGCCACTCTACCGCCGCAGGTCTGCGTCCGGCCCCGGCCAGTCGCGGCGCGCAGAAGCCGAAGAGTGAATTTCCTGTGTTTTGGACGAATGCCTCTGAGTCCTCTCCACGCTCCTCATATCCCAGACTTACTGCCCCATCGCCCGCCCCTTCGCGTGCTCGGTTTCTGAAATCCCACTGGCAGTCTCCCAGGCTCTGTCCGAGACATGGACAAATAAAGCCAGCTTCGCGGGTTCGTGTTTAGGCTAAAGTCCACCAGCTACAAAGCAAACCTTAAAGGGATATCTGCCTTTCATTGAGAGGGTGATGCCGCCCTCCGGCTAACTCCCTACGGTGGCAGGAAGGCGGGCGAGGGCTGGACCTTCGGAGGGTGTCGCCAGTGCAGTGGCCCCGCCTTCACACCCCTAACTTCTCCCCTGGGTCTGCTCGGGGAGAGTACTTTCAACGTGCCCGGGCTTCTCGGCCCTTAAGGGGAGGCTGCTTCCCTGGGGCCCGATTGCGCAGAAGGAATTCGACGGTCGCTGAGAGTGAGCAGGTCTGGTCTCCCCACCTCGCTTCCTGTGGACACTTGAACTTCGCCGTGCTGTGGTCTGGCGCTAAGCGTGTGGATGTGGGAAGGGAGGGGGCGTCTACTCCCGCACGCCCCCACTGAAAGGGTTTTGCTTTCCCTTATGGAGGGTTTGCTTCGTTTGATCGTGGTTAAACGGTGGTTGCAGATAAACTTTTCTTTGGGAAGACTTATAAGTTGGAGAAAAGGAGAAGGAAACAAGAATGGGAGAAAAAAGAAAAGAAACAGAAATGCAAGAGGGAAGAGGGAGGTTAAAGAAGGGAGGAAGACAGTCTCTTCAGAAACGGTATGTGTGTGGGCTATTTTGTTTAAGTTGAATGAGAATGTCTGTACACTGGGAACTGAATCTAATAAAGAACCTGGGGACTGTTTTATTTCTTCTTGCTGAAGACTTTTATAACTAGGAGTGCGTTAAATCATGTTCATGGTACTCCATCCTCTCCCCCTCCCACTACTCCAGGGAACTAAAAATTGGGAAGTTAAGTTGACGGGTCAAAACGCCTGAGAATGTTACCCCACCCTGGGAGACCCAGGCCAGTAAAAGCACTTAAGAATTTGCAATGATTCCCTTACTTATCCTGTGAGTTGTACAGCCTCCCTGTTAAGAGCCACATCCACATGTTAGCTTCACTTGCTTTTTTTTTTTTTTTAAAGCAGCCCTGTCTTAATGGTTTTGAGAATTTCAAAGAAAGGGAAGGAGTGGATGAGTGGATTTGTGTTTACACCTGGTGCCTGGAATCCATTCTATTCCATTCCATTCAATTCAAAGCAGCTACCAATTGAGTATCTCTCTCTAGCAGGACTAGGGCTATGCAGGACTAGAGTGCCACCCAAAGGAGGACTCTGCCTAGGACACAATACAGGTGACAGTATAGGTAACCCGAGAAAAGGGAAGGGAGAAGCCACAGCGATGATTGGATAGAGTGCCACCAAACAGGATGACAGGGACTAACAGTTGGAAAAGACAATAAAGAAACTTAATGAAGATCAAAAAGATGGTCAGCCCTGAGATGATGAAAGCCATCAAATGTCAGTAACATGACCCATCAGCTAAGGAATTTTTCTCTAATTTATTTATATGAAATGATTACCTAGTTGAATATGTTAAAAATACTGCTTTTCCCTGTTTCCAACTTTCATATTTTCGTTTCTTAGTCCTATTTTCAAAATATTTATTTATTGCACAAATAAGTCTCTGGAGAAAACCTCATATTGGATCACAGTTCAAACTCATCAGACATTACTGAGGCTCCATTGCTTATATTCAGTGTTCTTGTATCCCAGTTGGGCTTTCCAGCCTATCTTCATTAACTGGTATCGTCAACCTGCCTCCTTTTCCTGGGAAAGCCTTCCCAAGTAATTTCTACATTTCATCTCCCTGTCTATAGTCTTAGTTATGTCTTCTGCCTCAGTATGGCCCGTGAGGATTTGCACAATAATCAGTAAATACTGCTTAACTGATTAACCGATAAAAAACTGATAAGTGATTAATGTTTAGACATTTAAAAATCATGATACATACTTTCCCCAAAATATCTCTGCAAATTGTTCTGTTTTCATAAACAATAGTGTGTGTATATATATGTAAACATATGTATATACACACGTATATATATGTGTATAGACATATACACATTTGGAGCTCTAGAAAATTACAATATTATTTTTAAATGAATTTTTTATTCATTTTTGAAAGAGACAGAGAGAGAGAGAGCACAGGTAGGGGAGGGGCAGAGAGAGAGGAACACAGAATCCAAAGCAGGCTCCAGTCTCTGAGCTGTCAGCACAGAGCCGGATGCAGGGCTCGAACCCAGGAACCCTGAGATCATGACCTGAGCCAAAGTCACACACCTATCCGACTGAGCTACCAGGCACCCTGAAAATTATAATATTATTGAATTAGAAAGAAATAAAAAGAGAAATTATAAAATTCTATCTTATTGAAATAAAGTAGGGTTAAAACATGCTTGTATGATCAAGGCTATAATTATTGGGAACTTTAACTTTCTTTGGGGGTTAACAAATACTTTGAATTAAAAATTTTTTTATAAAGTTTATTTATTTTTGAGAGAGACAGAGGCAGCATGAGTGGGGGAGGGGCAGAGAGAGAGGGAGAGAGAGAATCCCAAGCAGGTTCTGCACTGTCTGCACATAGCCTCATGCGGGCTTGAACTCACAAAACCATGAGATCATGACCTAAACCAAAACTAAGAGTCAGATGCTTAAGTGATTGAACCACCCAGGCACCCCTTGAATTTAAATTTTTGAAAATCTTCTCTAAGACTTACAAACTAATGGTGATAACCAGCACTACCAGTGCTGTGGTTAGTTTACTTCCATATGTGTTAGGAATCTTATGACAATATTTATTAATCTTCCTCATTTCACATCAATGCAAATATAAAGACTGAGAAAGTAGTTATTGCTGGAGAATTAAATTTAGATTCAGTGCTCATTTTCTGAACTTCAATAAATCTTTACACAAATCAATTTCAGGCAAGCTATTTTCTTAACTAATTTTATCCTGACTGACAAGAAGACATGTTATTGAGTAAACTGAGGCTTAGAGAAGATTAAAAACTAGGGTCACAAACTAGTCATTACATGGGGTCACTTGACAGCAAATGCTAAGCTCTAGACTTTGTACAATATACTCTTCTATTTTAAATGAGATCTAATATGATTAGATCCCTGTGACAATTTGGAAATATGGGTGAAAATTAGAAGTACCCTGAGAGGTTAGAGACTGAACTGATTAAGAATTTAGAACACAGAGTCTATGAAATAAAGCAAAGTAATTGGGATTACTGGTTTGTATCTCAAAAAGAAAAACTTATACTTCATACAAAAGTATTCTCCTTAGAGGTAATCTAATATATTAAGTATAATTACTGGAGTAAGTAGGTTCTTGAGTTAAACTCCCTAGATTCATGCCCAAGAACCACCATGTGGTAGCTGTGTGATCTAGGAAAAGTTATGTAGTTTCTGTGAGCCTCAGTTTTCTCAAACATAAAATGGGGATGAAATACTGCTTTTCTCTGAAGAATGTTATGAGGATTATATGAGATGAGCCCATGAAACATTTAGCAAAAATGCCTGGATTACAGTAAATAGAAATGAATCATTCTTCTTCTTCCCAGTTGTAGGAGAATTAGAATTAGACAATGGGAACACAAGGCAGGGCCTGTGTGGGATGGGCCCTAAGGAAGTGATACCATTTGCTAGGCATCAAAAGGGAAGGTTAGTGTTTGGCCAAAATCATCTCTATCAACTCTTATCATTATTTCTGGAATGTTTACCTGAAATACTTACTTTGTATTAGGGAATTATCTTGAACATATCCCTATAAAATGGGTATACATTAAGAAATTAAAGCCCATTATGATATTAACAAGGATTTGCTTTTCAAATTAGCTACGTGTCAAGGGGATTTTTTAAAACAAGAAAAAATATTTCACTAAGGAGTTGGAAATAGGAGAGGGTCTAGAGTTCTGCTTCTGATATAGGTCAGTGTTCTTTGGTAGTTAGATCATGGGTTCTCAAAGCCACAGGATAAATAAGGTACTCCCACCCAGATAGAAGAGCAGTGTCAATTTTTATTCAATCATAAATACTTTTTAAGTTGTTTTATGTTAAAATAACAGATTTTTATAAGAAAAATATAAAATTACATTTTTTAAAAGTTAAATATGACGTTTAAAATACATTTTAGCATTGGGGCACCTGGGTGGCTCAGTTGGTTAAGCTTCCGACTATGGCTCAGGTCATGATCTCACAGTTCCTGAGTTCAAACCCCGCATCATGCTCTCTGCTGTCAGTGCAGAGCCCTTTTCAGATCCTCTGTCCCCTCTCTCTCTGCCCCTTCCCTGCTCACGGGCTTTCTCTCCCTCTCAAAAATAAACAAACATTTAAAAATACATACATACATACATACATTTTAGAGTAGCATCAAATTGTACTTTCTTCCCTCCTTTCCACCTCAGAGGTGTTAAGGGTAGGTGGTATTTACAAAGATTTCATAAAGATTCAGACTTTAAAAATTTTACTATGTATGTATTCAGGGAGTTGCTTTCCAAGACAGTGATGCTAACTCACATGGGGAGCTTAGTTTATTTAGTTGAATAAGTTTTAAATTCCTGTTGTGTACTGGACTCCAGCACTACGTTCTGCAGAGGCAAAAATCGGTAGAACACTTGTTTTTCTACTGAAAATCTGCTGTCCATTAATTTCTTTCACTTGTAACTAGGGACAGAAAACAAGCAGTTTTGGTCTCAATTATAACATTGCCGTATTTCATCTTAAGCCTGTTAAATTAAACAGTCCAGTGAAATTACCATATTAGTTGTTGTTACTTCAACTTGAGAACCCATGATTGCTTCTTCTGTGACAAAAACAAAGTCACAGTGATGGGGAGCTTAAACTTCACCACCAACCAAACTTTTTCTTTTTTTTTTTGGTTATTGCATAATGTTCTAGTGTGAATGTTTTTTCACTTAAAATATAAAATAGGTGTTCCTCCCACCCTATTTCCTGAACAAGTCTATGCCAGAAACTTGGTCCAAAGACATTTGGGCAACTGGTACTTAGGAAAAAAAAAAAAAAAAAGGACTCTAGAATCCTGGTGAAGGGCAGTTCTTAACACTGTAGGAAATTTCCCTAAAACTTATTGGCAGACTTCAACGTGAGTGACATACGATGGCTGCCCTGGGGGAGGGGGTGTCAGGGTGGAGCCCTGGCAAGAATATTTAATTCATGGCACTCTGACTCAAAATAACCATCACTGATGAACAGTAATATTTTAGCTGCATAGCTGGATTTCTTAATTTGCAATGTGAGTTAATTACTTTTTAAGCTATTAGGCAATTCTGGGATTATTTGGTTGATTTAATTACTTTCCCTGCACCAATATCTAAAGAGTTAAATCAGGTAGGTGGGCTCTAAAAATCTCAGAACTGAAACAAATAGAATATTAGTTAGTAGTCAAAACCAAGTAGATTGATATTTCTTGTAATATGACTGGGTCACTAAATATACACATGAGAAAATACTCTAATAAAAAATAAACACATCAAGAGATGTATCTAATAAAAAATAAATACATCAAGAGAAAAGGAGTCCATTATTTGGCTCTGAAACAATAACACTTAAATAGCTTGTTTTTTAAATCATGTGGCTATTTTTCATCTGCTCTACTAGACCATAGTCTATACCAAGAGAGTCAATCACTCATTTTTATTGCCTGCAGCTTCTGCCCCATGTAATTCATTCATTCAAACATTCAAACATTATGGTATGACTTCTGTGAAGTAGGAAGTCTTCTAGGCCTCTCAGGATTCAGAGATGTTGAAATGCTTGGTCCAATCCTCAAGAACATTCACAAGATACCCAGAGATATGCATGGAATGATCTTCCTAATTGTGTCTGTTGAGGCCTTGAGTAGAGCATAAAGTCAACAGGAAGAAAAAGACAGGGTTTCATAGAGATGGTGGTCCTGAAATGTGGCCTTGCAGGAAATGGGGAGGGGGTTTCACAGGTGGAGGAAAAAGGATCTCCTTTATTTTTGTAAAAGGATATTTTTATAAAAGGATAATGGGCGTTCTAGGCAGAGGCAGCATGAAATGGATGAGTAGAATGGAATAAAATTTAGGAAAGGCAAGTGAAGTTGTGACCAGATATGAAAGGATCTTAGAAGGATGCCAAGGTGTTTGGACTTCTTATAAGCATAGAATATTTTCATAGTTCTGAGTGACACATTCAACCATGTTTTTTACTCTGTTTTAACTTTTTCCTCTCATATGTTTTCTGAAGTGGCATAATTTACTCTAGTTTTTATAGTGCAGGAAATGAAATATATCAAAGCCATAAGGCATACTGTGAAATTTCTATTCCCTGAATTTTATGCAGTGCCTTCTTTAAGGAAATTTATCATTATTTATTACCAATAAATACGATCATATGTACTACTAAAACAAAGGTGGAAGTTTTGACATTTGTCTCTGACCAAAGACTAAAAATAGTCTGGAAGAATAATCTTTGGTGGTCCTTCTAAAATTTGAAGAAGATGAAAATGAAACCACTATCATGATGCCTGAAGAACTTTTAGATACTCCAAATGGACACCATAGAGTAGATATGTAAACATTAAAGATACATTGCCAATATTGGACATTTTAAGCTTTTTGGTCCCAAAGTTGGGGTGAAGGCAACCATGAACTCATAATCATCCAAGTCTTTGTTCTGTGGGTTGAGGACTGATTTTAAAGGCCCTGCACTGGGCACTTGGATGACTCAGTTGGTTAAGTGTTCAACTCTTGGTTTTGGCTTAGGTCATGATCTCGAGGCTTTGTGGGTTCGAGCCTTTGCACTGGGCTCTGTGCTGGTAGTGTGGAGCCTGCTTGGGATTCTCTCTCTCTCTTCCTCTCTCTCTGCCCCCACCCCCCACCCCACACTGTCTTTATCTCTCTTAAAATAGATGAAAAAAACTTACAGAAAAAAAAAAGTATTAAAGGCCCTGCATTGAAAAAGGAGATCCTGGGGCTTGTCATGAAAGAGAGCCATAATTAGGTGATTCCTCTCCAGGAAAGGAAAATGTAGGCAGCCAAGAAGATAGAGCCAGAGACTGGTAGTCAAAAGCCCACTAAAGCTGCCAGGGTAAAGCAAGAATGAAAAGCTAAGTGTGAGCAGGCAATGAAGATGGAAGCATTGTGGAACAAGGTTTGAACCAGAAGTCTCGGAAAACTCAAAAACAAAGACCATAAATACCATAAATATCTGCTTGAGTTTTTCTTTTATGTGGGCTCAGAAGTGCTATAAGGGAAACAAGAGAAGAGTTTAAAGTACCTCCTATTTATCTGAGCCATACAAAGTAATAGGATGGAGCATCTGAGTGGCTCTGACTCTTGATTTCAGCTCAGGTCATCATCTCACAGTTCATGAGATCAAGTCCCACATCAGGCTCTGCACTGACAGCATGGAGCCTCTTGGGATTCTCTCTTTCTCTCCTTCTCTGCCCCACCCCTGCTCTCTCTCAAATAAATAAACTTAAAAAAGTAATGGAACAAGTAATTGGAATATTAGTGTATCAGTAAGGTTAATAAAAATGATAATAATAATTAAACAATTATATATTTATATTGCAGGGAAGAATTTCAGTCACAAAAATAAGAAATATAAAAAAGGCAAACTATTTTTATGAGAATACATTTCTCTCTCAAGATCTCAATATATAAAGATATAATTCAGTGTTTCCCTCTCCTCTACCCCCATCCCCTGAGACTATTTTTTTTAATTTAATTTAATTCCTGCTGAGTAGAAAAGAAAAATGGAAGAATATATGACCAAAAGGATGAGTTTTCATTTTCACAGGAACTATAGAAAGTTGTTGAATTCCATGGGTGCAAAAAAAGTCATACAGGATATAAGAATGGAGAGAAACTGGTGGATCCTGAGATGGAGAAACTGGACTTAGGGCTACTAAAAAGATAAGGGTGGAAAGCATTCAGACATCGCCCAATCCATATTTAAAGCAGCACTTTAGCAGCTGCGCAGGAGCCTATTCAGTGCCTCTCTACTATCCATGGACCTAGTTGCTGTTGAGTAAGCAGAGTATATCATCCATACCAGGACCACCAACCATAGCCAGCTATTGTGCTCACCTGGGGATGGCCTGAGTCAATCCACATGTGACTACCTATGAACACAACATCATTGTCAATAGGAGAAACATTTGTGGAATTATGAAGTACTGCACCTCCAAATATCCACTCCCCCATATAAGTCATGAGAACATTGGCAAAAATGGTCAAAATCAACTTTTTAAAAATTCTGAAATTAAAGAGTTCCAAGAATTTTTTTTAAGTTGAGAAAGATAGCTAATTTTCAAAAAACAGCAAATTCTTTGAGAAAGATAAATAAGAGGTTCAGAGACCTGTGGGACACCATCAAGTGTACCAACATATATGCATGATGAACACCCTAGAGAAGAGAGAGAAAAGGGCCCAAAAAGCATATTTATGGAAATAATGTTTGGAACCATTCCAAATTTGGTGAAAACTATTAATATTCATATCCAAGAAGCTTAATAACCCAAAGTAAGACAAATCCAAAGAGTGCCACACCTTGACTCATCATAGTCAAACTGTCAAAAGCCAAAGAGAAAGAGAGCATAATGAAAGTGGGAAGAGAAAAGTACACATCATGTACAAGGGATTCTCAATAATATGTACTGCTGACTTCTCTTCAGAAATGGTGAAGACCAAAATGGAGTAGGATGACATATTCTAATTACTGAAAGAAAAAAGACTATTAACCATACCCAGCAAGACTATCATTCAAAAACGAAAGAGAAATTTAGATATTCTCACTTACAGAAATACTGAGACAAGTCATTGCTAGCAGAGCTACCCTACAAGATATACTAAAGGAGTCCTTCATTCTGAAATGAAAAGATACTAGACAGGAACTCAAATTTACATGAAGAAATAAAGAACACCAGTAAAGATAATTACGTATGTAACTGCGAAAGAAAATAGAAACACATTACAATTTTTTTTAATGTCTATTTATTTTTGAAAGAACGAGACAGAGCACAAGTGGGGGAGGGGCAGAGAGAGAGAGGGGAAGACACAGAATCTGAAGCAGGCTCTAGGCTCTGAGCTGCTGGCACAGAGTCTGATGTGGGGCTCGAACTCAGAACTGTGAGATCATGACATGAGCCGAAGTTGGATGCTCAAGGGACTTAGGCACTCAGGTGCCCCTCCTTTCTTTTATCATTTTCAAAAGATAATTATGTGAGAGCAATAATTATAAAACTATACTGATGGGCTTGTAATTAATAAGATGGAATTTGTATAACAATAGTAGCACAAAAGAAGGGAGGAAGTGGGAATATATTGGAGCAAAGTTTTGTATACTACTGAAATTGATTTCAACTAGATTGTTTTAAGATGCTAATTTATTTTTATTATTATTTTTTAAGTTTGTTTATTTTGAGTGAGGAGAGAGCATGCTCATAAGCCAGCAAGGCAGGGGCAGAAAGAGACAATTCCAAGCATGCTCCTGGCTGTCAGGGAAAAGCCCTCAATGCTGGGCTCAGGGCTTGATCCCATGAACTGTGAGCCACCCAGGCTTCCTGTGAAGATGCTAATTGTAATCATCAGGGAAACTGAAGAAAATAATTTAAAAAAAAAGTAAAAGGAAACACAAGGGAATTACCATGGTATGGTATAAAATATGTTTAACAACAACAACAAAGGCAGTAGTGGAATAATGAGGGAAGTTTCCTTACATCATATAGAAATTAACTTAAAAGAGATCAGAAGCCTAAATGTACAAGCTAAAACTGTAAAACATACAGTAGAAATATAGCAGTAAATCTTTATGACCTTGAGTTAAGTGATGGTTTCTGAGATATAACACCAATAGCACAAGTAATAAAAGAAAAAAATAGATAAACTGGATCTTATTAAGTTTTAAAACTTTTGTGCTTCAAATGACACTATCAAGAATATAAGAAGACAACCTACAAGATAGGAGAAAATATTTATCAATCATAAATCTGATAAAGATCTAGTACCCAGAGTATATAAAGAACTCTTACAGCTCAACAATAAAAAAAAAAAAACACACAAGAAATAACCCAATTAAAAAATAGACAAAGTCTATAAATACACATTTATATAAAGAAGAGATTAACATAATCAACGATGCTAAACATTAGTTACTGGAAAACACAAGTAAGATACTATCTTACACCCACCAAGATGACTATGACAGTAACAAGTGTTAGCAAGGACATGGAAAAATTAACACTCTCATGGCCTGTAAAATAGTGCAGTCAGTTTGGAAAATAGGAATTTCCTCAAAGAAGTTAAACACAGAGGGGTGCCTGAGTGGCTCAGTCGTTGAATGTCTGACTTCAGCTCAGGTCATGATCTCATGGTCAGTGGGTTCAGGCCCCACGTGGGGCTCTGTGCTGACAGCTCAGAGCCTAGAGCCTGCTTCCAATCCTGTGTCTCCTCTCTCTCTGCCATCTCCTCCACTCTCATTTTGTCTCACTCTGTCTCTCAAAAATAAATAAATGTAAAAAAAATTTTAATAAAAAAAGAAGTTAAACATAGAGTTCCCTTATGATTCAACAATGCTACTCCTCAGTGTGTGTGTGTGTGTGTGTGTGTGTGTGTGTGTACCCAAGATAACAGAAAACATATATTCACACAAAAACCTGTACATAAATGTTCACAGTAGCGCTGTCAGAATAATCAAACAGTGGAAACAACTCAAATGCCCACCAATTGATAAATGGATAAATAAAATGTGATATATCCATACATGGGGATATTATTCAGCCATAAAAAGGAATAAACTACTAACACATGATTCAACATGAATGAATCTCAAGAACACTCCAGTTGAGAGAATCTAGACACAAAAGGCCACATGTTGTGTGTGATTCCGTTTATATTGAGATGTCTGGAATAGACAAATACATAAAGAAAGAAAGTAGATTAGTAGTTGCCAGGACCTGGAGGGACAGAAGAATCAGAAATGACTGCTAACCTAAGGAGATTTTTTTAGGGTGCTGAAACATTCTAAAACTAGATAGTATTGATGGTTGCACAACTCTGTGAATATATTAGAAGCCACTAGAGTTGTGTACTTTAAAAGGGTGAATTTTATGTTACTGTAATAAAGGTATTATTTAAAAAACAATACCGTGCTAATAAACAACAGGAGATAAGTTGAGATCAAGAAGCCTAGTCTACATGCACAGAAGCAGAATTAATGAAGAGTAGTTTCATCTTTAACTTTTGGTAAAAATCGATTAGTCTATGTATCTACTTTGGAGTGTAAGGAATAATCAGTGACTCACAATCACTGCTTGTTATGCTTTCGGGTAGTGTATAGAGATTTTACAGTAGAATATCTTGATTGTAAATTGTAGTCTCAAATATTCTGCAGCAATTTTTTTTTTTAATTTTTTTTCAACGTTTTTATTTTTATTTTTGGGACAGAGAGAGACAGAGCATGAACGGGGGAGGGGCAGAGAGAGAGGGAGACACAGAATCGGAAACAGGCTCCAGGCTCCGAGCCATCAGCCCAGAGCCTGACGCGGGGCTCGAACTCACGGACCCCGAGATCGTGACCTGGCTGAAGTCGGACGCTTAACCGACTGCGCCACCCAGGCGCCCCGTCTGCAGCAATTTTTTCACAATGCATGTAGATGTGGGACAAATGAAAAATATGTTCTTTCTCAATTCTCAACTTGTTACATGTCAAAGTTCTAGAAAGCAACATAAAGTACAATGTTGACAATGATTACAAACAGAAAAAACAAACTGCCAGCTTCTTCAAAATAAATACTGTTTAAATGTCAGTAGCTGGTTTACTATTTGTTGAAGTACTGATTCAATAATGTCTACTAATGAGAACAATGTGTTAAGCAATATAAAATTCACCAAGATTATCTCTGTTTTTTGCAAAGTGTTAAGGCATTTGCATGAAGTAGAAGAGAAAACAGAGTGCAGAGTATATTTATTCAGTGGGAAAGATCTCTAGATATCAACATGAGACCATGGGGAAGATGAGCATTACAGAGATTCTCTCTCCGTTTGCTCTCAGCCCTGTCATTGAATCCATGCTCATAACTCTTCTAATAAAGTTAGATGTCCTAAAATTGAAAACAGGAAGAAATACTGGAAATAAAATCCCAACAAGTAAGCAACTTCCAGTGATCTCTAATGAACTCCTGTTGCTTATTTTAAAAATTATTCCAACTCTTATTTATAAAACATAAGATGGAATTCAAAGTTGACAAAATGAAATAGAAGAGACTTGAACTGACTCTGTATTCTACAGGGGTTTTAAGGGATTTCTTACAATGGTTTTTAAAAAAAGGAAGCCTTTTTTTTTTTTTTACTGTTTTCACTGTTCTTCAGTCAAAAACTAATCAAGTCAGTAAATTAAGCAAGTCTAGTTATAGCCTAACATTTAAAACACATGCACGACTGTGAATGTACATGTAAGCACACACATAAACACACACACACACACACACACACACACATACATACATTCTAGAAAATCCTTCACAATAGGACACTGGTCTATGCAGAAACACTAGCTAAGGTTAAGAATGCTCAACTACTTAGTTATATGTGGCTCTTTGCAATATTTTATCCTTTTGCTTCCTTTATTGACTTTACATTATAGCCTTATAAGCATCTGAGCCATATTATCATCATTCGCCATTGGTTTTAAAACTTTAATCTCTTTCTCAATTTAAGGATCCATCATAACCATTCACAGAAAAGATCTTACATGTTAGCTAAATTATTATTGAGAATTGTTCCATTTATTATTATAATTTGTTTTCACAATGTCCCCATTAGGAAGGCTGGGTAGGTATCTATAATTTACTTTAGTTTTCAGAAATCCAGAGCCATACAATAAATGGAATTGCCAATACTTAAACCTGACCCTGGAGGTTTTGTTTTTTATTTTTAAATTCCGTGTATCCACAATCTGGGAACATTTTAAAAATAATTTTTTAGAGAATTTACTTTATGTTAAACTGGTATTTTGATTCTTGTCTGTTTGCAGTAAATACACACAAAATATTTGAATAAATCTCTAGGACACATCTGTTTCCTGTTCATTGTGCACATCATGTTATAAGCTTTTGGAATGAAAAGTGGCATTTAAAAACCGCAAGAAATGACAATAGCAGCAGTGATGATGTTTTTCGGCCCTTACTGATAATGTGGGAACTGATTATTTATCTCAAAAAGCTTTTTATAAAATAAAGCAAACTATGGAACATATTCAGTTAGAAAATAAACCTTGAAATGATAAACCTTGAAAGCAATAGTGATAAAGAAGAGTTTCAACAAACATTTCTGTGATTTTTTAAACATGCTAATGTTTCTTAAATACTTGCTCAGGTTGTTTCATTAATTTTATAATGCTGTCACAAGTTGATGCCTGTGTGGAATAGGTATTATTCTTTTAGGTAACACATGTGGTCAACGCACCAGAGCATTTTTTTTTTTTAATTTTTTTTCAACGTTTATTTATTTTTTTTTGGGACAGAGAGAGACAGAGCATGAACGGGGGAGGGGCAGAGAGAGAGGGAGACACAGAATCGGAAACAGGCTCCAGGCTCTGAGCCATCAGCCCAGAGCCCGACGCGGGGCTCGAACAAACGGACCGCGAGATCGTAACCTGGCTGAAGCCGGACGCTTAACCGACTGCGCCACCCAGGCGCCCCATTTTTTTTTTAACCTAAATAGGTACACAGCTTTTAAATAGTCCTATTTTGGGCAGGCTACTAACTTTGATTTGGAAGAGAATTTATTTTAGCTTGCTTTTGGTCTCAATTTTCTAAATTAATAAATCTTAGTTTAGACCTTAAAGATATAAGTGATTTGAGAATTAAAATTTCTTTGATGAGAAAACATGTCTAACTTTACCTTATTTGAAGTAGGATCTATTTGTTATTTAAATATACATCGAATATCAGTAACTAAAAAAATTGTACTAAAGCAAAAAAGAAATTGCCTCTCTCTCCTTTCCTTTCCCTTAATTCCATTTCTTACCTCCTTTAAGGGAAGGTTTCTGCAGTCTGGTTCATATCTATGGAAATCAAGTGTCCCTCACTAGGAATGAGGCCTCTCTGGTCACATACAAAAATATATGTCTGTCTGTCTGTATATATGTGTGTATTTGTCTCCCACTCTGTCAGCCATGACCCAGCAGATAACAGAAGTTATAGCCAGCTGGGAGTTTGAACACAGTTCACTAGAGGGGCTGTTTACAGAGATGTAGTTAGGGCTAGGGGAACCAGCAAGGCATGTGGGGTCAGGAACTATTCCCACCCCTAGGCCTCTAGGTATAAAGGAAAGAGATGGCATTTCCAAAAGTCTTGGAAGGGAGTGGGTGTCCAATAAAAGCTGTCCTTGTAGAAGGAGGCAGCCTGTGGTGTGGAGTAGGGATGTGGATAGAACCTAGGGTGAGAAGGAGCCAGGAGGGGCACCAGGAAACATCTAGCTTGTCCCTTCTGCTCTCTCCAACATCCTGCCTGAGGCTAATCCTCCAGAAGACAAGGGGACATGGTTGGTGCCATCCATAGGGGTCAGTCTCCCCTGGGACACACAGCAAAGTGGAAAAGGGCAAAGAATGGATGGGGGTGGGTAGCAAATGGAGAATAACCAAACCCCCATCTTCAGTGTGTCATTCTCTTAGTCTGGCTGCCTAACTTGCTAGGTGAGTTGACCTCTCACATCTTTGTGTTCTTACTTAAGTGAGAATTTCTTCCCCAAAGTCTGGGACAATGCATTATCTATGGGGCCACATGACAAAAGCAGGCAAGGCCTCCCTCTCCCCCTGCTCTCAAGCCCTAGGCTCCAAATTATTGGTGGTGGTGCTTTGGGGTGATGAATTTTCTAATAGGTCTCCCTAATTTCAGGCTTCCCATGTCCCAGACTTAATTTATGAGGATGATTCAAAGTCAGAGCCATGATCTTGAGGTAGAGTTACTGGGGGGTTCTTATACAGAGTTTGATTTGCTCTGATGTGCTACAGCTCTTTCAGGCAACTTCATTTAGATCAGGACTTTGATGATCATATTGGCCCATACCTTGAGACTGATAGTTCCTCAGAGGTTCCCAGGGACTCTGGTTGTGCTCAAAGCACCAATAAGCATATTACACTTCGATGAAAGTGTATAGACCAGAAGGCCCTTGTCTAAAACTCTGAAATATATTTCTATAAAATAAAAATGTTTTGAAACCAAATTCAATATTCAGTCTTGTTTAACACTGAAGTTCAGACCATATACACTCTTCAATATGGTGAAAAAAATATATTTGAAATCAACTTTCCTGTATTACATTTCTGTGCAGCTCTGGTTCTCATTTTAGGAAAGAAAACTTCTTGCCAAAAGACACTGGAATCACCCTTAAAATGCATCTGTTTGGTATCATGTAAACATGAAATAATATGAAGATAATTAAACATTATTAATGAATCTTATTTTCCCATGTTTAAAGGTTTTTTAAATTTACTTCTTTAGGAGGTCAGGGAGAATATTGTGGCCAACACAAGGAATTAACTGATACATTCTACTGAATGAAACCATTAATCTAATGAGACTCTAGAAGAATTAAATAGTTTCAAAATATGAAGACAATTATGACCAGTGCTATGATTGCTATTACTACAAAATGTACTTCTGTAGTCTTCTCCTTATATCAAAAATATAATGAAAAAGTTGGAGAGGGAAATACAATAAGAGAATGCTTCAAAAGAAAATTTGAAGCTTAGAAATAAAGGAAATAAGGATATTAGATTGTTCTGCTATTGAATGAACCTCCCTTGAGATTTTGCTACTTGATGGATTAGTGTACCAAAAATAATCTTGTCTGTTCAAGATATACACAGGGAAGGATCACAGAATCTCTGCAGAAAGTCTCTTGTCTTTAAATTTAGATTTTTGTTGGTTCATTTATCAACACAAACTGTGACACCTTCTTTTAAGTGCTGGAGTAGGGACAGGGTTGGGGGAAATAGAGACTAAGAGTGGGGACATGTTAGGAGGAGATCTGGTTGGTCAGCAGACAAATCAAGGGAAGTGAGAGAGATCAGTGCTACCTAACAGCCTCACAACCTGCTATCTCATAACAAAAGATAATGGAGAAAACAATGCGTACGTTTTCTAAGCATCTGAACAAGTGGGGTTATGAAATGTTCACATGCAGGAATAGTTATCTGAGGCTACTGATTCAATTGTGCAAAATCTGGGGGTAGGCAAGGAGAATACAGATCTGTGCTTTGGATGAGGCTAATAAAAAGCTACATTACCAATAGAAGAACACAGAGCAAGTCAGAGGGTCGGGGCAGAAGTCTTCTAGTGACAGAGAGAAGCTGGTGGTAGAAGGGTGTCTTTGTTTAAATTTAGCTTGCAACTATAATTTTAAACTGATTATATATCTCAACAAATCCTTTAAATCTGCCTATCAGGGGGCGCCTGGGTGGCGCAGTCGGTTAAGCGTCCGACTTCAGCCAGGTCACGATCTCGCGGTCCGTGAGTTCGAGCCCCGCGTCGGGCTCTGGGCTGATGGCTCGGAGCCTGGAGCCTGTTTCCGATTCTGTGTCTCCCTCTCTCTCTGCCCCTCCCCCGTTCATGCTCTGTCTCTCTCTGTCCCAAAAATAAATAAACGTTGAAAAAAAAAAAAATCTGCCTATCAGTAGGATCTGCCACATCTGTTAAAAAATATTTATTATTCAGGAACTTACAAGAAGTCTTCAGAATTTAGCAGAGTATATGGGAAGCTTGTGCTTTAATTTCTTGACTTAGTGGCTTAATAAATATTTATGAAGCACCTACTATATGAAAAGCATTATAAGCCACCATAAAAATATTTGTCACTTAATATCAATTTTTTTTCTCTAGTATAGAACCTTTAGTTGAATAAGTCTTTTATGCTATGTGTGTATGTGCTAAGTGTGTATGTGTTTTAGATTTTTTGTTATATAAAAATGGAAAGACTTATCAATGTGTTTTATAAAGATAACTTTTCTAGAAAAAAGTTATGACCTGCTGAAAAAACTTTGGACAGCCACACATTAACGCAAAAAGTCAGCCTTGTAAACAAGGATTTCTGGAAGTTTGATTTACAAGGTCCTCCACCCATTTTCCTGTCACACAGGATATAATGGCTTTTGTTGAAAGGTAGCGTGACACTAAACTGGCAGTCACCAAATGCACTGCTTATTATTTAGATCACTCTATGGAGCCACATTTACAGGAAATCAAATAGCTTTTAATAGATATACTGTATTTATGTCAAATAATAAAATTAAGGTTTTTATAAACTATTCAGGCATGGAGATTAATATTTCATATATGCCAAGGATAATTTTATTTTATTTTTTTTTTAATTTTTTTTTCAACATTTATTTATTTTTGGGACAGAGAGAGACAGAGCATGAACGGGGGAGGGGCAGAGAGAGAGGGAGACACAGAATTGGAAACAGGCTCCAGGCTCTGAGCCATCAGCCCAGAGCCTGACGCGGGGCTCGAACTCACCGACCGCGAGATCGTGACCAGGCTGAAGTCGGACGCTCAACCGGACTGCGCCACCCAGGCGCCCCTAATTTTATTTTTAAAAAATTCTGTATTCATAGTCTATAGGTGCATAGTTAGTTACCTTCTATGAATCAGAATTCAGACCCATGATCCTTCTTTGTTTAACCATTGCCTCCTAACAAGTTCCGCTAGAATGAACTGTCAGTTATTAGTGGACATTCTTCAGGGTGCTGATGACTTATTGGGAGTACAATAATACATTTTAACCTAATAGCTTACCAAAGTCACATTTTGCTGTTATTTTATTGAATTTTATATTTGGTATCAATATTTTATATGCTGTTTATGGATATGTCTGCTGTATTCCATGTTATGATGCAGTTTTGTTTTTTGGACCATAAGTTACTAAAAGTGATTCATCATATCTATCTTCCTGTTTTTTTTTTTTTTTTTTTGACTGAGTCCACAATTGTAGGGCAAGTTTGATTACAGATTGAAGATTATTTAACTTTATGTGCTATATTCATTGAATACTATTCGATTCAATGACTGCTGCTCTCGGGTAGGAAGGCTTTTACACATATTCATTCATTCATTCATTCATTCATCCATTCATTTAATTTTCAGAATTTTTTGAGCACCTAATATAACCCAAGTAATTTTTAGGAAGTAAATAAAAGAGATACAGTCCCCACTTTCAGGAAGCTTATCATTTGTTGGAAGGAGATAAACAATAAGCAATAAATATATAAGTGAGAAAACATGTCACATAGGAATAAATATTACACAGATAATTATAATACAGTGGCTGGTGGCTACTTTCATTGACAGAACAGACCTGAGAAAATGACATTTAATGTGTCTTTTGAATGAAGACAACTTTGTGAAGTTCACATGGGTATCATCTAAGTTTATATGAGAAGCAAAGATAAAAGAAAACTTAAACAAAATCTTCTTGTGCCACAAAATTTTCCTTACTCATTACTGCATGAATATACACACCTTTGGTCAAGAGACTGGTCAGTGTGTGTAGATATGGAACAAAAGTGGTATTGGAAAAATACATCCAGGAGTAAGTTGCATTGAATGGGGGTTATTTGCAGAGTTGAATATAAAGAATGAACCATGCATGGCATGAATACATTGAGGCTGTAGAAAGAAGGAGAACTTGAGAACAACAAGAAAATTAAACAGCAATTCCCTTTTATTTCCCATGTGTCTACCCACTGGGCCTAGAGATGTAGAGGATTAGCAAAAGGATGCCCTGACTGAGTAGCATGGGCTATTTGTGTAGGGATAGGAAGGGACTGCTTAGAGATTCAAGTCATTTGTATCCATGTTTAGTAACAACATTTTATTTAGAATCAGAATTCAGAATTCTACATTATAAAAAAGTAACTTTAAAAGATCACATTAAGTATGTGTATCTAAGAGTTAAACAATCTTTAAACCACAAGAATAGTAACAATTTAGTTATCTACATCCCGACGCTCTTTTTTTGGGCGGAGGCAGGGGGAAGTATTAGTACTGATATGAAAATACCAGTTTTTCTTTCAAACTGTGACTTCTCTATCTTTTGTACTAGTCTAAATGTGGAGCCCCAAACATATTAGGAAGCATTTTGTTTTGTTTTGTTTTGTTTTTTAATCTCAGAGTCGAGTCTAAATGGCTCTCTGTAACTGTAAAAAAATAAAAATAAAAATGTGTAAACAAATTTGGTCATTAAATGGAATGTCTGAGACTCAAGTAAGAAAATCCATGAACTGACTCATTTCCAATTTCTTGTTTGTGGTACATAAACTGAAGTTGCAAAAAAATTAACCGGGTGAAGCTGGGTTGTGCTCAAGAGTTCAGCATCATGCCAGGCAGAATTCAAAACACTAATGTGAAGTGTCCAGAAAAAACCCCAAAACATGTCTGGCCTTTAGAAATGGAATGTGGAATTCATTTATTAATTTTGATAATGTGTTGGTTCAATTTAAAATGTCTGTTTATGATAATTACCTTTAATCTAGCCTTCCCTAGAAGGAAGAAGAAAGGGAAAGACATTGCATTATGCTGAGCAGAAAACAAAAATCTTGTGATAATCCATTATAAAACTGTGCTACATCCAGAGTGACAGGTAGTAAAGCAGCTTTATGTGCTGTTATTGAATGTATCATGTTTTGTTGTTTAAATCACCAATATTTTTTCAGGGACTGTTTAATAACCTTTATTGTGCCCCTCATGAAAAAAGAAATCTATGCAAATTAAAAAATAAATACATATTATTATAAAAATTAGACAGTAAGTAAATAACCATACAAATTATGCAATAATAAAAATAAAATAATACATAGTCTCGCCATTAAGTGATAACTTGTTGGTAACGTTTAGAACCCTTAAAACTGATTCTGATGTACATGTGCATATGCAGATATTGATAAAACTATGATCATGCTATGCATACCATATTCTTATAATCTATTTTTCCTTATGTAATTTCAGTGTATAATCTACTTTTCCTTATGAACATATTTTCACACCCTTGAATATATACTGACATCATCAGTTTTAATATGACATTGCGTGAAATGAAATACACATCATTTTCCATTAGTCACCTAAGTGACTTCTATTATTAAAACCAGTGTTCTAATGGACCTAATCAGGGGTAAGCAGTGCAATAAAACATACATGATGCACACTTAACCCAGTCCAGGAGTTTGGTGAAAACTTCTCAGAAGGTTAAACCTCTAAGCCGACACAAAAAGCTGAGATCTGAGAAACCCATTTGTAAATGATGAAGAAAGATATACCCTAGGTTGAAGATCCTTTCTCTTTATTCTTAATATTCTTTAATCATTAATTTAGTAGAATGTTCTTTAAATGCCTTCTTGCTCTCACTGACTTTCAGAATTCAGAAAGAAGTTATTTTACTCTTTTCTCTCTCCCCCTCTCTCTGCCATATATATAGTTATTTGTATAGGTCCAATAAAAATGGTCTTCCTTCTCTCAGGATATAACTGAACAAACTGATTTTGTAACCAAATTACTTGCATTTCCTGGAGTCCCATATATGAGAATAGTCTCATTTAATAAGGCACAGAAAGTTCATAATTAATGAATAAGGATTATACTTTATATGTGGAATCAATGTCTAAACCTTATCAGGAAACCGGTCAGGTATCTGTTGTATGGCTGATAAAGCCTTTGAGGTGATAAATGAGGTTACTTCCTGTCAGCCTAGGAACCCTGCAGATTTGAGATATCTTGAAAACAGACAAGTCAAATCTACATTTGCCTCATCTTTGCTCTTTAGAATCTTAAAGTCCATTCCCAAGTCATCTTCTAAATAGAAGTGACTGTGCGTTAGCAGAATTATAAACTATGCCCCTGAGCTGGGCCCAGTGGTTAGGAGAACCCAAGCGATAGAAAACACCAAAAGATAAAATAGTAAAAATACTCACAAGATGAAAATTAAACATTTTGTTTTAATCTAGAGACAGGAAAAGTGTAAAAGATTAAGTTAAGGATGCAACATAGAAGATACATTTCTACATTATAACACAGATGTGGAGAAGGCCCATGTCATGAGCCAGAGAAAATACAGGGATCAGAATTTCTAGATCACACATAGCAATATACAGCTGAGCTGGTTTAAAATTTTTTTTTAATATTTATTTGAGAGAGAGAGAAATGAGACAGAGCACGCACAAGTCGGGGAGGGGCAGAGAGAGTGGGAGAGAGAGAGAATCCCAAGCAGGCTCCACACTGTCAGTGAAGAGCCCAACATGGGGCCTGAACCCATGAACTGTGAGATCATGATCTGAGCTGAAATCAAGAGTCAGATGCCTAACTGACTGAGCCATCCAGGTGCCCCACAGTTGAGCTTGTTTTAAAATAGTGTTTTTGCTGTCACTTCAGTCATGAATCAAATTGGGATTGTGGGCAAAGCGGTATTAATATTTGTTTAATTTAAGTTGCTTAAGATTTGGTCAACAGTTTTGTGTGGGTTATAGGAAATTATTGGTATATGAGGTATCACTTTTGTCTGTTGCTTCTATTTTGGGTGAGGTAGGTAGGTGACATATTGTGGCAAATAAGAATTGCAGCATGCAAGAAACTGGTCCTTAACAGCTGTGGGAAATAAGAGGAACTAGAGGTTGGAAAGAAATATTCTAAGTCAGATCATCTGTGGCCACCTGACTCCCTCTGAAGACTGTGTGAAATTTTTAGCAATATTTTAAGAACAGGAGAATGATAAGATTTCATGCTTTTTTGATCACTGAGTAATATTCCATTGTAAAATCTTGCCATTTGCAGCAACATGCATGGAATTACAGTGTGTTATGTTAAGTGAAACTAGAGGGGAGATGGGTGGGGGGGATGGGCTAAATGGGTGATGGGCATTAAGGAGGGCACTTGTTGAGATGAACACCGGGTGTTATATGTAAGTGATGAATCACTGGGTTCTACTCCTGAAACCAATACTACACTGTATGTTAACTAACTTGAATTTAAATAAATAAATTTAAAAAAAAGGGGGAATAGGATAATGAAATAAGTACTTGCCAGCAAAAAGCAGATAGGTTTGATCAAACTTTGAAACATTGTTTTTACTTCCTTCAGATGGAACATTGTGATGAAAGAGACCAAAGAAGCTTTCATTGGTTTATTTATGTTCCAAAAGAATGTTAGTATGCCTAGTGTCCACATTCATCAGAAAAGTATTGAGGTGAACTTTCCAAGCTGGGTTCATTTCCTAACATGACAAAGGAAATTACCAACATTATAGTTTTTATACTCATGACCATACCTTTCCAGTGTATGCAGGAATTACAAGCAAAATATGGACAATTTGTTTATTTTTGTACAGTCAGCTGGATAGGAGGTGAAAATGTGTTGAAGAGAATTTAAACTACATGTTGATATCATGGAGTTTTTGGAGTTAAGGATATATGGAAGAACCAATTTGTCAGAACCCTCAGGAATCATGGTATGCTGGTTTCTTACTGATATTAGAAAATAATACAAATTGAATTTAGTTGTAAAGAAAAAACAAACAAGATAAACACAGCTCTACTTTCTTTAAGAAAGTAAAATATTCAGATTCAAACCAGACTTGTGAGTTGAGTAAATGTAGGTTAATTTCTTTTTTCTAACATTCCCTGAGTTTCCTAGAGTTGTAGATTGCCCAAATTTGCAGACATATTGGTGTAAATGAAGGTCCAATTGCAGAGGAAGTTCTTAAGTTACGGTAATATGAAAGCCTCTTTAAGTTTTGGCAGAAATCCTTGGAAGATAAACTTCAAGATCCTTCTAGATAATCACAAATATGACATACCTACATGCCTCAATATACAAAGAAACTGATGAAGTTTTAAGTGAACGTTTCTCAACAAGTTAACACAGAAACCCCAGAATTATGGAGATGTGTATATAAATCTTAAAACTAGTAAAATATTTAGCTCTGAGACCAAACTGAGCAAACACTTAGCATAAACTATACAAATATATCTGAAAATCCCCATTGATGATGTTAACCTAGATTCAGAATTGGGAGGAGCCCTGAAAACAGTTCTTTAGCCATTCTTTAAATGCCAACACTGTGTTCCAACTACTTGTTCAAAATTGATCAGTTAGTAGCACTGAGTCAATTAAAACCAACCAACCAACCAACCAAACAAACAAGCATGTTTGTATTTAAAAAATTGATTATATCATTCTCCGATTACTTTGGCTTCTTTTGCTTATGACTTGGCTTATATTTTAACACTTATCATTAAAAGACTCATGAAGCTCATTTTTATGGATCATATCTAGTGGATCACATGACCTGCTATAGAAAAACACATGAGGAGCACCTGGGTGACTCAGTTAGTAAAGCATCCTACTTCGGCTCAGGTCATGATCTCACAGTTTTTGAGTTCAAGCCCTGTGTTGGGCTCTGTGCTGACAGCTCAGAGCCTGGAACCTGCTTCAGATTCTGTATCTCCCTCTCTCTCTTCCCCTCTCCTGCTCATGCTCTGTCTCTCTCTGTCTCTCAATAATAAATAAGCATTAAAAAAAAAAAAAAGAAAAGAAAAACACATGAAACAAGGTGGCTGGGGCGCCTGGGTGGCGCAGTCGGTTAAGCGTCAGACTTCAGCCAGGTCACGATCTCGCGGTCCGTGAGTTCGAGCCCCGCATCAGGCTCTGGGCTGATGGCTCAGAGCCTGGAGCCTGTTTCCGATTCTGTGTCTCCCTCTCTCTCTGCCCCTCCCCCGCTCATGCTCTGTCTCTCTCTGTCCCAAAAATAAATAAACGTTGAAAAAAAAAAAATTAAAAAAAAAAAAAAAAAAAGAAACAAGGTGGCTATTGAGTCAGGAGGAGTTGCCTGTCTTAAAACAGTTCCCTGAGATGTAAAAAAAATAAATGAGGCTCTTTTGATTATAACAATATCATCAAATTTCGGCTAATACATATATTCTGAAAGGAAACAATCAGTTGGTCACAGAGGCAACTTTAAGGAGTACTAATAGCTTTTCTTTTTAAAAAATTTTTTTTAATGTTTTTATTTAGTTTTTGAGACAGAGAGAGACAGAGCATGAGCAGGGGAGGGGCAGAGAGAGAGGGAGACACAGAATCTGAAGCAGGCTCCAGGCTCCAAGCGGTCAGCACAGAGCCTGATGTGGGGCTCGAACTTACAGACTGTGAGATCATGACCTGAGGGAAGTCGGACGCTCAACTGACTGAGCCACCCAGATGCCCCTAATAGCTTTTCTTAAGGGCCCACATGGTCTCATCTTACTTCTCTGTTTCTCTCTGGCTGTTTCTTCTATTCTCATTATTATCTGGCCAATCTCATAAAATTAAAAACTGAAATTTTACAAATATAAAAATAAAAATCTTTTGGGGAGCCTGGGTGGCTCAGTTGGTTAAGCGTCTGACTCTTGATTTTGGCTCAAGTCATGATCTCACGGTTTGTCAGATGGAGCCACACGTTGGGCTCTGCACTGAGCAGTGCAGAGCCTGCTTGGAATTCTCTGTCTCCCTCTCTCTCTGCCCCTCCCTGGCTCTTTCTCTCTCTTGCTCTCAAAAATAAATAAATCAACATATTTAAAAAATTAAAATCTTTTAAAAAGCAAACATTTGGAAGGGAGCAATTCTGGTTGTCTTAGTGAAAGCCAGACCACTTCATGGCTCAGAGATTAATCCAAATTATAGTGCCCTTGGGTTAAGTGCTCAGGAATGTCCTCAAGAATGACTATTTCTCTGCAAAGGACAGCTTAGAGCTATTTTATTGGACATGTAGTTTATGGGTGTTTATGTGTGTTTATGAGGTGGGTTAGTGGTGACCAAGGAAGTTTCTGAGACATTAGGCATGACACATATGTCTACTATGGGTTAGTAGTCTTAGTAATAAATACTCTTCAGAAGAAAAAGCAAACAGGAAGCTAGTGGGTTTCTGTTACTATCTATGAAGTAAGTTAGTAATCGCGACTATAAGACAGAAATCACAAACTCAAATAAGGCCATGGAGTGGAGTATAGAAGAAATCCATCTGAACTTGTTTTCTCACAGATACACATCATGTGCATATTAAAACATATAAGAATATTCTTCATTTCCTTAAAAGAAATGTGATTCTTCTAATTTTTTTTCTTGAATTCATTACATCTCAGTTTTTTTTCTTATTTTTGATGGTGACATGGGACAGAAATACTTTGCTATAATAAAATAAAAATGTAGATCCAATTAGATGATAAATGAAAGTTCACACGTGTTGGTGAAAAGGGTAGAGAGAATTGGGGGTGAATAGGAAACTCTAGGCTTTGTATGAAGGGAATAGTGCTATGTAGATTTCATAATTGTCATTCAAGATTAGTGTAGCAATCATTATCTTCCAGTGTTTTAAATAATTTTTTTTAATCTTTTTAACATTTATTTATTTTTGAGACAGAGAGAGAGCATGAACAGGGGAGGGTCAGAGAAAGAGGGAGACACAGAATCCGAAACAGGCTCCAGGCTCTGAGCTGTCAGCACAGAGCCCTGCGCGGGGCTTGAACCCACGGACCATGAGATCATGACCTGAGCCGAAGTCGTACGCTTAACCGACTGAGCCACCCAGGCGCCCCTCCAGTGTTTTAAAAGAAGTCAGAAATTCAGAATATTTAAGAATTAGAAATCATCTAAGTTTTATATGTTGGCTCCTCCTGTCTCCCTTTTAATTCTTCAGTGGAAATTCTTCAAGGAAAACCTATCTGGAGGCTGGAAAGCATCCATAGGTCTCTATAGCTTATTATCATGTCTAGAAGAAGATGAGGTAAAAATTTTCCTTTCTTTTTCTATTTTTAATTACTTTAATAATGTTCTGTCTTAAAAGAAAATTGTATTCCTTACATAGTGATTAGGAAAATTGTTTGGGGATAGAAAGGGAGTTGGGTGGCAAAGAACCTCCACCCTACTCAACAGATGGATTTTGGGGTAGATATTCCCTACATAATAAAGTAAATTTTGAGAACTTAAAAAAAAGTGGTTTGAATCCTTGAGAGTTGGAATACAGAAGAAAGAGATAAGCAGAAAAAATTTATCAAATATCTATTTTTGTCACTAACTATATGGCTTTGAGCCAGTTACTTCTCTTGTATATAAACTGTTGATTCTGTGGAATTAAAGTGCTAGACTAGATCAGAAGTTCTCAAACTTGTTTGACATTAGAGAACCTGAAATTAAAATTCTGATTTCCAGCTCCCCTATGTTTTTTAAATACTGTCTTTTACTTTTTTTTTTTTTTTTTAAATTTTTTTTCCCAACGTTTTTATTTATTTGTGGGACAGAGAGAGACAGAGCATGAACGGGGGAGGGGCAGAGAGAGAGGGAGACACAGAATCGGAAACAGGCTCCAGGTTCTGAGCCATCAGCCCAGAGCCTGACGCGGGGCTCGAACCCACGGACCGCGAGATCGTGACCTGGATGAAGTCGGACGCTTAACCGACTGCGCCACCCAGGCGCCCCTGTCTTTTACTTTTAAGCTAGGAGAAATTACACTAGTAGAAAATGAAGTTAGATAGAGGTAAAATATAATCATGTCCAATTGTATGTGGCCATGATAAATCAAACTGTTGCAATGACTGTTTCTGGGCTTTTATATTTTTATCTGTTTGCTTCTTGCATATTGATTTTTGACATATGTTGGTACTTGCTAATGTATAGATGATTGTGGTGCCAATACTTAAGAGAAATTATAAGAAAAAATTTAATTGAGAATATTTTCTCTATTAACTTTCTGTTTCTGCAAATTGGAAAAAAACTATTGCATTATTCAATTTTATGGTGGGAAATCTTGGTCTATCCATTGTGGGAACATAATTTAGGACACCGGAGTAGGCCCTTACCAGCTGTAACATTCCATGCATCTACATTTTTCAAATGTGGCCAAGTAAGATCTTATTTGGGAAGAAATTTTCTTAAAAATGAAATATAGCTGTGGGCTACTTTCTGCTGACTGAAATTGAGAAAACAGACATTTGAGGGAAAGTGAAATAGTTTTAATGCATGCAAATCGTGTCCCAACAATAAACTTTTAAGCGTTTATCCAACTTTTCATTAATCAAATCTCCATCTAGAAAGCTCCATTAATTCATTTTATTAATTTATTTCAGTGGCTACTTCCTACTGGGATATTTTCGATGTGCTGGGGATATAGCAATGAACAAAACAAAAGAAAATTCCCATCTTAATGAAGCTACATTAATGGAGAGAAATATGAAATAAAAAAAATGCTAAAAATAGTATATTAGCTAGTGATAAGTTTTATGAAGAAAAATGAAGCATAAATAGAGAAAAAGTATGTAATGGGGCTGTGGTAGGGGAACAAATTTAAGGTAAGATAGTCAGGAAAGGCTTCACTGTGAAGATGACTTTTGAGCAAAGGCGGGAAGAAGGTCTGTACTGGAATCCAGGGTAAGAGAATTAGAGTACAAGGGTACTGAACAAGGAACATCCCTGCGATGTTCAGACATCCAGTCTGTTTGGAGTGGATTGACCGAGGCTGAGGGCAGTAAAAGATGAGATCAAGTAATGTAAGAACTTACAGGCCATTTAGAAAATTTGGCTTTTATTCAGAGATGAAAGCCAGTGAAGGATTTTGAGTAGAGTGGCATCAACTGACTTATTTTTTAAAATATATGCTTTTCTGAGATGAGACTAAAATGGGGCAAGAGTGGAAGGGAAATGAGTGTTGAGAAGGCAATGCAATAATCTAGGTGTTAAAGGATGTTGGCTTAGACCAATATGGAGGTGATGAGAAGTGGTTAGATTCTGGATATATTGTAAAGATAGAGTTAATAGCATCTGCTGAAGAGATCAGATGTGTGATATGAGAGAGAGGAATCAAGTATGACTACAAAGCCACCGAAGACAAGCTCTTCCTCATTTGCAAATATTCTTATCTCAACCCCAATAGCTTGTGATTATAATGCAGTACATTCCTTAAAGTTTATTGTCAATTGCTCATTTTCTTCCTTCCTTTCAGAGGATGCCAACATCATTAAAGCCAAGACTGGGACCCACATCAAGATCATCTACAATCTGTAGATGCAAGGGGGCTACTAATTCTTATAAGACCACCACCTTCATTTGGTCCATAATACCATCTCTGATTTGTACTATCCTTGCATAGGATTTTCCATCTGGTCCTCTGAGCTCCTCCATCAGTACTTCTACCAACTGATGTACTTTATTCTCCTGGGTCATTATATTTATCACTGAGTAATTGCTTCTATCAAGAGTAGTCTTGATAGCATCTTATCAAGAGTAAATCTACCAACACCCTGGGCTGGGTGATGGTGGGAATTGGCTCTGTGAGGAATAAAGTAAAGCCCTAAGTGCTTAATAAATGTTAGGTATTTATTATTATTCTTATTACTAATTGATATTATTATTATAGATGTTTGTTCAAGGAGTAGTATTCCTGTTCTGTAGAGATGTGCTGTTCATTGTGGTAGCCATAGTTCATTTGCATGTAGCTACGTAAATTTAAATTGTAGTGAATTAAAATGAAATAAAATTAAAAATTCAGTTCCTTAGTCCCAGGAAATTTCAATTACTCCTTGGGTGGCTAGTGGCTACTGTATTGGACACTGAAGAATGGAGAAATTGACATTTATTATAGATAGTTCTATTCGTGAGTATAGCTCTAGAGAATTGCCTCCTATCCTACTAGTGATTACAGTGGAGAGGAAGTGAATAGGACATCACTATACCATCCATATAAGTTTCACCATAGGTGAATTGTCCTTCCTAAACTACTTGGAAATATTTGGGGATTTTTTATACTACTGACTATGCTCTAGGCCTCTAATGTCTTTCGGATTACCTTTGTTCCTTAATTCACCTTTTAAAGGCAAACAGTACAATTACAATATTGTACACATATGTTCACACTGGAAAATAAAAATCTCTTACCACAACCCCATGAGGTTCTTGTACAAATTTTTGGCTTGGTGCAACTCTTAGAATTTTTCAAGACCTTTGCTTGAACTTAAAAAGTTAACGTACATTTAAAAAGAAATGAATCCCACATGTTTTGATTTATTTATGCTTATTTTTCCAGCTTCTGGTTTGAAGAGGACTTGTGTCTAAAAAATCTTTGGGGATTTTCAAAAGAGGATTAATATTAATTTTTCCCTCCCAAGTAGGAACTTAGGTTTGGTCATGGGTAAATGATCACAAAATCACAAATGTTTTAGTTTGCCTTCAAAGCTCAGATTTATCAATTTAGAGTGGGTGTCAAACTTGGCAGGAGATGTTCTTTCATTCATGGGATTTACTTAGTCTATTAATGAGTTCTTTTCACAAGATAAACGGCAGTATTGGATCATTTACATTAAAAACATTCAATTGTGAATTATGATGCAAACAGGAAACCACACACACTGTTGAGGCCCTCTACAAAGGAATAAAAGGAACTGGGCAAGTTTGCTGCCAGTGTCTTTGCAGATGCTGCACCGAACTGGCAAAAGTACATACCAGTGCCAATGTGCTTTAGGATAACATCTGAAACTTTCCAGAACTTTGTTAAGTAGCCCAGTTAGACAGTCATTGCTAGCACAGTGCATTTCATTATTCTACTACTCTGGACACAGTTGATAGGCCTACATTGGTCCAAAAGTTGGCTAATAATCTGTGAGATATCCAGGCATATAGCACTCACCCCTTGTACTAGATGATATTTGGCCAAGAATACCAGATCCAAAAAAAGAGTAAAAAAAATAAGTGATACTACACATTGTGATCTTGGCTTTTGCCAAGTACTATGCAAAAAGTTTAACAAAGTCATACCTAATGTGTACGACAATTCTTCATGATAAACATTAATATACCAATTTTTAGTTGAATAAATTGAAGCTCAGTTTACTGAAAATAATGTCTAGGAGCAGGATCGCATAGAATTTTTTGATCCCAACACCAGATCTCTTTTTAATAAATTATACTGTTCCCTACTTTTTCTTTGAGTTTGAATTAAAAATTTAGCAAAGGGGACATAGAAACAGCAACAAGGTATATGTGAGTCATCATAATGGGAGACCAAACAGAACCTGCTGCAGAGGTGGACGAGCTAACAGCGTAGCTGGAAGAGTTTTGGTCATCTCAAGGCCTGGTTGTAGATATATAGCAATGTCCTGGATATGTCCTTCAAAATGTCTGGCCATAGACTGTCAAAAGTATTTGCTGTTATTTATCCCTGCATCCCCTTTTGATCAATCCATTTGCTGGGGAACATTGCTGCTGGGCCTTTAAACCTGAAATCCCCTACCTGTTTAATGATTGTACCATTGTGAGTTCTAACTTAAATGCCTAAAGTAAAATGGTCTAAAACACTGATCTGTAGTAAGGTTTAAACAGAGTTTAGGATTTTAGATCTGTTCCATTACCTTCTTTGTATTTATTTGCACTTAAAAATAAGTTGGAGTTTTCTGATTTTCATCCTAGTCCAACGCTCTGTGTGAGTTTCTTTCCCTAATGATAAATTCCATTTCATAACAATTGCAAATTCCAAGGAGTGCATTTCAGGGAAGTTCATTTGAGGATAAAATCATTGGCATTTGACCTCATGTTGCCATTTGTAGCATGCTAGAGCTTCTCAGAAATATATTGCCTTGTCAAGTCTTCTTACTTAATTAAATCTTCCTGTAAATTTCTTGAAAGCAAAGTAAAAAGTAGCTATTGATGTGGTAATAATTATTTAATATTCAGTAGAATATTGAAATAATCAACATCCTGTGATAATGCAAAATAGGAACAATGAATTTAATGGAGAAGTATCTTCCTTCTCTCTCTCTTTTTTAAATGTTTATTTTTAAGAGGGAGAGAGAGAGAGAGCATGAGCAAGGGAGGGGCAGAGAGAGAGAGCAAGACAGAGAATCTGAAGCAGGCTCTGTGCTGTGAGAGTGCAGAACCTGATGCAGGGCTGGAACTAATAAACCTTGAGATTGTGACCTGAGCCAGACACTTAACTGACTGAGCCACCCAGGTGCCCCTTCTTTCTTTTTTTAAAACCAACCCTTGTCCTTTTCTGTCATCTCAGATCTGCTGGTGCTCAAGAAGAAACGTATCTACTACTCTCCCTGCCAACCTGATACCTGAGCTGTGGGGGCATACAGCCCAACCACAATTGAGAACTTGGATCAAATTCATCCCTAAATATTATTCTTTTTAAATTTACATCCAAATTAGCTGGCATATAGTGCAACAATGATTTCAGGAGTAGATTCCTTAATGCCCCTTACCCTCCTAGCCCATCCCCCCACTCACAACCCCTCCAGCAACCCTCTGTTTGTTCTCTATATTTAAGAGTCTCTTATGGTTTGTCCCCCTCCCTGTTTTTATATTATTTTTGCTTCCCTTTCCTTATGTTCAGCTGTTTTGCATCTTAAATTCCTCATATGAGTGAAGTCATATGATATTTGTCTTTCTCTGACTAATTTCACTTAGCATCATACCCTCTAGTTCCATCCATGCAGTTGCAAATGGCAAGATTTCATTCTTTTTGATTGCCGAGTAATATTCTGTTGTGTGTGTGTGTGTGTGTGTGTGTGTGTGTGTGTGTGTGCGCGCGCGTGCGTGTGTTGTGTGTGTGTGTGTATGTGTTCTTTATCCATTCATCAGTCGATGGACATGTGGGTTCTTTCTATACTTTGGCTATTGTCGATAGCACTGCTATAAACATTGGGGTGCATGTGCCCCTTTGAAACAGCACACCTGTATCCCTTGGAAAAATAACTAATAGTGCAATTGCTGGGTCATAGGATAGTTTTATTTTTAATTTTTTGAGGAATCTCCACACTGTTTTCCAGGGTGGCTGCACAAGTTTGCATTCCCACCAGCAGTGCAAAAGAGATCCTCTTTCTTCACAGAAAGTTTCCAGTTGTTAGTGTTAGCCATTCTGACAGGTGTGAGGTGGTATCTCATTGTGGTTTTGATTTGTATTTCCCTGATGATGAGTGATGGTGAGCGTTTTTTCAAGTGTCGGTTGGCCATCCGGCTGTCTTCTTTGGAGAAGTGTCTATTCATGTCTTTTGCCCATTTCTTCACTGGATTATTTGTTTTTTGGGTGTTGAGTTTGAGAAGTTCCTTATTGATTTTGGATACTAACCTTTTATCTGATATGTCATTTGCAAATATCTTCTCCCATTCCATCAGTTGCCTTTTAGTTTTGCTGATTGTTTCCTTCACTCTGCAGAAGCTTGTTATTTTGATGAAGTCCCAATAGTTCATCTTTGCTTTTGTTTCCCTTGCCTCTGGAGATGTATTGAGTAAGAAGTTGCTGTGGCCGAGGTCAGAGAGGTCTTTGTCTGCTTTCTCCTCCAAGATTTCGATGGCTTCCTGTCTTACATTGAGGTCTTTCATCCATTTTGAGTTTATTTTTGTGTATGGTGTAAGAAAGTGTTCCAGGTTCATTTTTCTGCATGTTGCTGTCTAGTTTTCCCAGCACCATTTGCTGAAGAGACTGTCTTTATTCCATTGGATATTCTTTCCTGCTTTGCCAAAGATTAGCTGGCCATATGTTTGTGGGTCCTATTCTGTTCCATTGATCTGAGTGTCTGTATTGTGCCAGTACCATGCTGTCTTGATGATTACAGCTTTGTAATACATCTTGAAATCTGGGATTGTAATGCCTCCAGCTTGGGTTTTCTTTTTCAGGATTGCTTTGGCTATTCGGGGTCTTTTCCGGTTCCATACAAATTTTAGAATTGTTTTTCTAGCTCTGTGAAGAATGCTGGTGTTATGTTGATAGGGATTGCCCTAAATATTATTCTTGAAACACTATCTCCACTGCATGGTACCACCCTTAGACCTGGGAAAGTGGGAGCCCTGGGCCTCAGGGAGGCCCCACTTTAGAATGATTCCTCAAGATGTTTAAAGTTTCCTCCAATGCCAGTATGAGATGAGGCCAGAAATGCCATCAGGGAAGATCTCCCTGAGCCTGGATAAAGACTAGCTGGGGCTTTTCTTCCCTCTGTAACACAGTATCAACAGGTATATATTGTCACCCTTGCATCACTGAGGATAGGTTTCAGTAAGAGAAATATTAGGTCAGTTGATGTGAGAGTCCAGGGGGTGAGAGAGCTGTAGATAGACCCATTTTGGCCTGACTCCACTGAGGAAATTTCAGGATAATGGGAGGGACTTTGTGGATATTTCTTTCACATTTCTACAGAATTAAACACTCCCTTCTCCAGTACTGTATGCATGGTTCCATTGTTACAGAGATTAAAATGAATCTAAATGTATTTGTGTATATATCTATTCTCACCACTAGGATGTAAGGTGCTTACCAATTTCTGAAACTCTGTACTGAGCAGATTTTCTAGAAAATAGTAGGAACATATTAAATATGGAAAATGATTATTTTCTGATTGAGTTAAAGTGCAAATCTACTCATGGATTATAAGAAAATTAATAAAGGATCATTTTTATTCCTATTATTTATTTTCTCTAAAACAAGACCTTCAGTGTCTAGTTGCATTGCAGAAAATAGTACCATTCTCTAATAATTATAAGCCTGTTAACATTCTTTCTTATGGGTCACAGACTATTCTAGCACTTACTTGTGAGCTTTGAGGTTGGAAAATGAGGGAAGAGCATTCACTAGTTCAATTATGAATTATTTCAAAGGTCAGAGCACAAGAGCACAAACTACACTAGTGCCTTTCAGAGAATGGAAAGTGATGAACATCTATTTGATGAAATAAATATTGTAATGAGGAGAGCAAAAATAGCCAAAAAGCTATAGCAAACATTTTTTGAATAAATGAGTGATAAGGCGATGTTAAATGTCTTCTATGATTTCCTGATCTTGTATATTTAAAAAATACTGTAACATAAAAATGATTAGAGAATGGACTGTGCATAGATATTAGTTCATTTATTTACATTAAAATTAAGTACATTACGTGCAGTCCATACAGAGGCAAGATTATTTCCATACATTCTAACTCCACCCTCTTCTTTTTCTGAAATGAGGTTAAAGATAGAAGTTGTCTTTTGGATTTTGGCTCATGACCCTTCCTAGTGATCATCTGTCAAGCTGCTTTACTGGCTGCACAACCCAAAGCTGGGAACTATGGCAGCCATAGACAGGCTAACAGAATGCATAGTTAATATTTAAATGTCTGGCTGGGTACAAATCCTGGTCCTGGAATGTCTTAAGAGTTCTTTGTAAGACTAACGATGATCCAGAGATCCTTTGATCCTTTATTATCTTCTGAATCTGTTTTTATCTGGACACCTACAGTTCTCATGAAATTCCCCAAAAGGTTAATTGCTATTATTATCTGTTTTGATTCTAGTCATCCTAGTGGTGTAAAGTAGTATCTCATTCTGGTTTTGATTTATGATTTCCTAATGACTAATGATGTTGAACATCTTATTGTGTGCTTATTGGGCATCTGTATATTTTCTTGGAGAAATGTCTATTTAAGTCTTTGGCCCACTTTTAAATTGAGTTTTCTTTTTATTGTTTAGTTGTAAGAATTGTTTATATTTTGGGTACTAGTCCTATATCACAGATGTGATTTACAATTATTTTCTTCCATTCTATGAGTTGCCTTTTCACTATCTTCATAGTCTCCTTTGAAGCACAAAAATTTGTGATTTTGATGAAGACCAATTTACCTATTTTCCTTTGGTTGTTGGGCTTGTAGTGTAATATTTAAAAAAACCTGGTGATCCAAAGTCATGTAGATTTATGTTTTATTCTAAGAGTTTTATAGTTTTAACTCTTTTGTTTAAGGCTATGATTCATTTTGAGTTATTTTTTGTATATGGTGTGAGGTACAACTTCATTCTTTCAAATGTGAATATCCAGTTTTCCCAGCACTATTTGTTGTAAAGACTATTTTTCCCCCCATGAATGGTCTTGACAATCTTATTGAAAATTAATTGACCATACATGTATGGGTTTATTTCTGGATGCTGAATTTTGTTCCATTGGTCTATATATGTTTGTCCTTATCATACTATCTTGATTACTGTAGATTTGTATTAAGTTTAGAAATCAGGAGATTTCTAAAAAGTCTTCCCTTGTATTATTTTTCAGATTGGTTTGGGTATTCTGGATCCCTTGCTTTTCCATATTAATTTTAGGATCAATTTGGTCATTTATGCAAAAACAAAAACAAAAAACAGCTGGGATTTTTATAGGGCTGGTATTGCATTTGTAGATCAATTTGGGAAGTATTGCTATCCTACCAATATAAAGCCTTAACAATCCATCAACATAGGATGTCTTTCCATATTTTATATCTTCATTAATTACTTTCAGCAATGTTTTGTAGTTTCCCCTTCTTGAATTCTTCTATACCACTGCCCTTATGGCCAACTTCAGAACATGCTGCTGCTTGTCCTGAGAATGTAAAAATCATTCATCTGTTATATAATCAGTTTTGGGGTCTAAAAGTAGTGGTGGAAGAAGTGCAGGTGTTGAGAAGCTGAACAGAGAAATGGTGAAAAGAAAAGGAAATTTCAGGTAAAAACCAAGAGATAGGACAAGGAATTCTACTTATGATGGAAACAACTTAAGTGGTTCATGAATAAATAATTCATGACAATCTTAACTGCTTGAAATTAACATGTTCTTGCACCAACAACCATCCGTTTTATACAATCACTCTTGGAAATTAAAGGCAATGATAACCCTGGCATTGCTCAGATACTTTATTAAACTTTTTGTTTCAAAACTGCATTCAGGGACCCTGGTATGGTCCTAGGAATGCTTTCATGGTGGTTGTGTCTTTTTAATATCATTACTACTTTATTAAAATAAATGAAATGTAATTATAATGTAACAATGTTACTTTCTTAATGGACATTGGAAATTGTAGTTATGATTTCTTGAGGGATGAATTTGTGTTTGGTTCTAGGGATATTTTTTCCTCTCCAGTTCCTACAAAGTGGACAGGCTCTTCTTATTCTTTTGTTCTAGGAGAACAAATTCCTCACTGAACACAATTTCCTGTGCACAAACTCTTTTTTTAGCTTTGGTATATTTGTGTTTTCTGAAAGCATGGGCTACTTAATGATATCAAAGGGTACTGGTGATGAAGAGGCAGGAGAAAGAACTAGAAGAATGTTCTAGAGGCAGGAGAAAGAACAAAGAATGGATGAAAAGTTCAGATTTTTCTGGGAGTTGGGACCTATGATCTATGTAACTAACGGTAACCCAGAGAGTTGGCTAAGTCCTCTCTGATATCAGAAGAAGGGGTAGTTTCACAGTGTGATCTATGTAACTAACGGTAACCCAGAGAGTTGGCTAAGTCCTCTCTGATATCAGAAGAAGGGGTAGTTTCACAGTGTGCATATGGAGACTGGATCATGGATATTGGTGCTTCCAGCCTTGGTCAAGATTCTTGTGCCCAGTGAAAACACAGAGATGTTGGATATTAAGGGACCATGAGTATTTGGACAAAGATAGTATGGTTATCAGTATGCTCCAAAGACCTGAGAAAGCCTACAAATATTTGTTCTACGTAGGATTTCTAAGTTCTACATATGATTGTGGTAGGCATTAGGGAACGGTATGGGAAGAAACTTCCAATAATAACTAATATCGATTTTCACATCAGCCCATACAGGTAGGTATTCCAGTTAGAATTTTGTCTTGTGACTTTATTTTCTTTAAATTTAATTAGAATTGATTAGAATTAATTAAATCTAAATAAGGTCATGAGACATTTTTGGCATACCTGAGTACTTCAGAGAATAAGATTTACCCTTGGAATACGATTTCTGATATGTTCCAATGTAGGATCTCCTCAATTATACTGAACTACTTATTGTGAAATAAAACAGCTCCTTCAGAGGATGACTTTGAAGTGCAAACTTCATTTAGATATAACTTTTCAACAATGCATCATTAATCTATAATGGATGTGGGGACAGGACTACACGTAGTTTAGAGTGTGGTGCAGTGTGAGAGATGTTGGTGAATAAGGGTCATGATTCCTTTAGGCCTGGCTTTCCTGCTATGTGAAGCCACACAAAGTTGTTCTCGGACACAGAACATGCAAATTGTGATTATTTCTTCCTTGTTTTTATCACTTAAGGCAAAAATTAACTTCAGGGGCACCTGGGTGGCTCAGTTGGTTAAGCGTCTGACTTCAGTTCAGGTCATGATCTCATGCTTTGTAAGTTCGAGCCCTGCATTGGGCTTTGTGCTGACAGCTCAGACCCTGGAACCTATTTCGGATTCTCTATCTCCCTCTCTCTCTATGCCCCTCCTCCGCTTACACTCTGTCTCTCTCAAAAATAAACATGAAAAAAATAATTTCAGATAGTTTTATATAATATATATATATAATATTTTCAAATATTACATTGATATGAATATAATAAATATCACAGGTGAATAGAAAAATGATTATTGTTATGCCTCTTAGTCTTGGTCTTTTAAATCTATCTAATCTACCCATACCTCAGGCCACAGGGAGCGCATAAAGGACAAGGGCAGGTAATAGGTTGACACTTAGGTATTTCCTCATAGGCTCTCTGACTTGCTTACTTATCCTGGTGCTTTATGGTCTCTTCTCACTGGATCTTGAGTGCTTTTGCTTTTTAATTTTGTCCCATGTATCAGTTTTAGGCCCTCCTCTTTGGTTTTTATGATATTTGATGTTTGATAGATGAAATCCTCTGCTGTTGGACTCTTTTCCTTTCTCAATTCACTTGATTCAAAAATTCACATTTTTCTTAGCTTTTAATGTTTTCATCAAGGATACAAGCTCTACTAGTTTTGGTACCTAAGTCCTCATACTATCTTCTGGGCTGTGGAACAATACATTTCTGTTATTTAAGCCCCCATTTTGTGGGGGTTTATAATGGCAGCCCTGGCAAACTAATATATATTCTTAACCATGAAATCTGTATTCCTAATTAAAAGACCACTGCTCTTTTTCAAAATTATATTTTGACCTTGAGTGGCTGTGTCTTGTGTGACAGAATTTTATACATTTTTTGACCATTCAATTTGGATAATGAATACTTTGCCACTTTTGTATATTTTAAAATAGCAACCAGTGGGGTGCCTGCATGGCTCAGTTGGTTAAGCCTTCAACTTCAGCTCAACTCATGATTTCGTGGGTTCGTGGGTTCAAGCCCCGTGTAGGGCTCTGTGCTAACAGTTCAGAGCCTGGAGCCTACTTTGAATTCTGTGTCTCCTCCTCTCTCTACCCTTCCCCCCCCCACTCAGGCTCTCTCTCTCTCTCTCTCTCTCTCTCTCTCTCTCTCTCTGTGTCTCTCTCTCTCTCTCAAAAATAAATAAACATGAACAAAAATTTTAAATAGCAACCAGAGTGACATATATGGTGTATGGAATTGCCCTCTTTCATAAGCTCCACTCCCACCATACACAAAGTGCTTAGCAAATTAAATTCACAGAAATACCACCTCAAACTACTTTTATTCTCATTTCCCTTTATTAGAGGTTTGACCTTGACTTTACCCTGGTTTGCATTTCTTAAAAGGGAGAAAATCTGGCATTGCTGCCAGTTATATTTGGCCGTTTGCATGTTGAGTCTGTCTCATAACTTCCTTCCTCTCTTCCTCCCCATTCCTTTCAGTTAATTCAGCTATAGCTTATTAACTATGATTTCTGCAATCTTAGTACATTTTCCTGTATATTTTCAACTACTCCTAAGGAACCCATGTTAACCAGGCACCATGCTACTAGGCACTGGAAATAGAAGAGTCAACAAGGGTGGGGGAGTACTTGTAAAGGACCGTTTGGCATATATGTAGAGGTTGACAAGAGTTAAAATATAACATTTTTGTGTTCTGAATTTCTGTACTATCTTCTTTTTGCTGTAAAACTATCATAGCAACTTTAATAATGCCCCGACCCAGACATGATTACATATCTCCTACACATATACCAAAGGGATCCTGATATTCTAGGTATATAAAAATGTGGAATCAAGGTTTCTTCCAGGTGAATATCTCTATCTCTAGTATGTTGGCAACCCAAGGCATTTCTTTTCTTTTTAAATTATTTTTATTATTTTTTCCAAGTAATAAATGCACATGGTTTAAGAAATCACATAAAGCTAAAGTTTCTGGTTGAAAAGCTGTCATCCTTTCTCTTACCCCACCCACTCTACCCAATGCTCCAGAAGCAACAACTTTCAACTCCTATAATTCTTTCCCCATGCTACTTTTTCTATATTTATAAATATATTCCTAACTGATACATTAATTTTAGGTATGGTTTATTGACTTCCTGTTACAGTGGTTATGAATTTCATCCTTCCCAGCACTCCCTGTTATCATCACACCCTTGCTTCATTTCTCTTCAGCCTCCTAACATGGTTTTACTACACGCTTTAGTAAACAGGCATGTTAACATCGTTGTGATTATGTAAATAATAACCACTGCTGTTCTAATTTCTTTTTTCAGACAACTTTTGGCTTTTCCTATAATTAATAATTGCTTATTTGAAAGATCCCTCTGTTTAGCGTGTGGACTTTAAATCATCCCCTTGTTTTCAGCCTGGTGTCTCTCCAAGGGCTTTGCTTGCCCTGATGCCCAGTGGTCCTACCCCTGACCCCTAAGGGTTCTGCAGAGTGACCTAACTTTTTTTGAGGCTTCACCCTTGCAGATACTTAGTTTATCATGTCCTCTGCTCTATCCAGTCAGTAACCAGGGCTATATCTACTTGGTAGCATCAATACTGTTTCTTCTACATTATAATTTTAAAAAGGTTAAGGAAAGAGAAGAACTGTAACATGCATATTTAGAAGTTCAAAATTCCTCTCAATAAATTATATATTACTCTTCTGTGGACTTGAGAGTAACAGGCTTCTTTCCCCAACCTACCCCCAAGGAAGGCTGATTCATTCTCATCTCAAGCATCTGATAAAATAGTCCACTATTTTCCTTCTTCACTCTCCATGTATCTCTCCCTCTCTCCTAACCTCTTCCATTTTACCAGCGACCCTTAGCTTGAGGGGAAAATGCCAAATGGTATAATGTTGTCCAATGGATACATATTCTTCCACATATGAATTGCACTTACTTTAACACAAAATTAGAGTCCATCATCTACATGATAATAACTTTCCTTAGCTCAATACATCTGTGACACACGAAATATTTTCTGTTGATAAAGCAGAGAAATTACCTCAGGAAGAGAAAGGGCTTTAAAAGTTCAGACTGTGGAGGGATTAATTTATCATCTCACTTCATTCTTACCAATGGCCTGAATTTATATATCAAAATATGTGAATAATTAAATGAGACACCTATTTTAGTCCAGGTGCTATAAGAGTAGAGATGGAGACTAAATTGGTAATCTTCTGCAAAATTTAACTTACTGATAGACATGGCAGCCTTCTGCAGTTGATATTCCCAGATTGCTTCATCTGTAATTTCATTGATGGCTTGGTATGTATTTCACATATCAGTGTTCTGTTAAGTAAAATACAGGAAAATAAACTTGTGATGGGATAGTGTTGGTTCATAATTCATTATTAATAGAAAAAGAAATATCATCAAGACAACTAGGATTCATGCTCTGAGTATTTTGACACATGTTGGCTTTAGGAGGACAAGGACAATATTTTTCTTATTCATAACATAGGGCTTGAGAGATATTATTCCAAAGATTCCCCCAAAGTATTCCACCACTGGAACTGCCTGATTTAACCCAGGCAGGAAGCAGTCTCTAATAGCTGCCTTCTGGACCACTCTGATTCTACTTTCTAGGAGAGCAAGATTATATCATCTAGAAGTTGCCCTGCCTCATGTATATGCAGGGAATGAAAAGATCCATGATATTCCTACATGCATTTTCTGTTGTAAATACATCTTATCTGAGAGAAAAAGCATGTTGTTTATGTTAAGATGCAATGTTGGGCAAAGCAGACATAAGATCTTACACATGTAAGCTGTCACAGTATCCCAAATGTCTAGCATAGAATGGATTCTCAACAATTATCTGATAATTGGCATTGTGTCTTTGCCATAATAGAATTTATAGTCCAGCTGGAAAATAAAGCATATAACAAGAAATTACAGTGAAATATTATGAGTACAGAGGAAAAGGGGGCACTTAACCCAAATTTGGGGAGTCAGTGAAGAGCTCTTAAGAAAATGATGTCAGTGAGAACTGAGGATAAGTGGGATGTATCTATGTGGGTAATAGAGAGAATATGGGGGGAGGGGAACATTGAAGCTGGGACTGTTCCAGCAAGAAGGAATAGCATGAGCCAAGGCTTGGAGAAGAGACAGAATTTGGAAAGAAATAGATTATGACTGGCCAGTAGAATGAGTGGAGTGATTAAAAATAAAGAAGAGGAGGCCTAAAGAATAAAATAAAGAAGAGGAGGAAGAGGCATAAAATCTGCATTTAAGAGTTTGAGTTTTATTCTGAAAGCCATGGCAACCATTAAAGGGTTTTAAGCCAGGGAGTGACAGAACCTAGTATGTTAGCTGGCATGATATTCTCATAGAGATTTGGATTCTTGAATTCAGTGGAAAGGCTGAAGGGCAAAAACATCATTCCTTTCCTTGGCCATATTCCAAGGTATATTTTTGAATACTGGCAAACTGAAATTCATACCTCCTACCAAAACCAAAATAACTCCTTGGATCTGATCCTGGATATTCTTAATTACTCTCCAGATTTGTGTAAAATTGACAACCGGTACTTATTAAGGTGGAATCCATTCTCAAGACTCCTGGATGTCAGGGCCTATCAAAGGAGTTGCTCAAGCTCAAAATGTTATTTCTCTTTCCAGCTGTCCCCAACAACGTGTGTACAACAATTCCTAATCTTCTGGGGGTTGAAATTTCTTACAAAAATCCATGCTGGATGGATTTAATACACAAATTAGGATATATAATTTCAATAAGACAGTATCCCAAATTGATCTTTATTCTTTTGCAGGATCACCAGAACTTTGTGGCAGGATATTTTGTTCTACCCACCAGGTTGATGAAGTAGGTCCCTGAGCTCTTCTCTGGTACAATTGAGCCTGGTGATTATATCATAAGAGTTTATTGTACTGTTTTCCCATTCTTTCCCATCAAGCATGTGTTCATTAGTGCTGGCACAGCATCGCCTATCGTTCTCCTAACAGTGAAAACCTACCATGCAGCAGTGCCAAGTTGGCTCCCATGGTGTTTCCTTCCTGAGTACTCTGTGTAATGACTCTGACTTTCTTTGGCCCCCTATTTCTGCCTCTATTATCCCTGGACTCTGGTAATAGAATCCAGTGATGGAAGAAGCATAGAAAAATCTTGGTAATCAGATGGACCTGGGTTTAAATCTTGATTTTATTATCTACTCATTATATTACCAGGGGCATCATATCAATTTTCTCAGCTTCATGGTCTTCTTATAAAACAATATACAAGATTGTGGTAAGGATGAAACGAGACGATTATGAATCAAGTACCTAGCCCAATGCCTGGTACATTTAATGCTAATAAATGGCAGATGCTGCTACATTCATGAACAAAGTGTAAACTTTTGGCATTTGCCATTATGAAAACCAAGTCTGGGCTTCAAAATTAGCCAGCACTTCAGCCTAGAGGAACATATACAAATCATATGCAGATGTAGCCTTTACCCCGGGGAAAATCCCAAAAGACAGTTGCTTTACGTCATCAACAAGAAAATGCCACAGGGATTGAAGAAGGAATGGTCAATGTGAGACTTGACATATTGTTTCATATTACTGATACTTAGTTTCCTCATTTGTAAAATTAATATTTTAGATTAAATGACTTCTAAGTAGTTTCAAATCCATATTTCTCAAGTGCCAGGGATATGTTTTAACCATATTGTAATTTTTAGGGTTGAGACCATTAAACATCTATGTACAGCTAAGAAAACAGTTGTACAGTGTTGTGTGTGTGTGGCGAGGTGGTATCCAGGTCCATAAAATTCAAAGATATTTATTTTTGGTTCTTTACGTTGTCCAAAAATTTCAATCCCAATCACCAGAAGGATTTTAATAAATGCTTACTTCTAATACTATCCATGTTTATGATGACTTGACTTTGCCTTTTTCCTCAACAGTCTTGTATAAATCTGCCATATTTTTTTATGGGTATAAGTAATTCAAGTGGTTGGTATAATTCATGTGTGTGTGTGGTGTTAGAGACAGACCCTTTGACTTCAAGAGTTGGCCTTGATTTTAGGGAGATCACGAAAGTCTCTGCTTATTCAAAATTTATCTCTCACTAACTCCACATGGATTTTTTAAAATGTCTTATAGAGAGTGTCTCTTAGAAATATTATCAAACCCCATGACGTCAACTGCCACCTATATATTAGTAACTACCCAAACAATACTTCTAGCCCTCCAGAGAAAGCCTTGTCTCAAAAACATGTCTTTCAAAGGAAACCAGTGCATTCAGCAGACTACTAGCAAGGCAAGGGGACTGATTTTTTTTCTTCATTTATTCTGAGTGTAATTTGTTCCCTCATTGTTTTGAGTCGTTTATTTAATTGGAAGTGGCATCTTCTCTTCTACAGTCACTTTTTGTTTTGGCAGATAGCTAGTGGGAAGCATGGTGGGGGGTGTGAGGTATGGGGAGGTCTTTTTTGGCATGAATTGAAGGTCAGGCTAGATACTGTTAGGAAACGAAACAGCAATAAAATAAGCAGAATATGCACATAGGAATGTATTTATAATTAGGAAAGTTGGAAAGTACCTGGATTATTGCTGTCTGATAATTTTGTCTCACATTTAATGGTTAAAGAACATCACTATAGCAGACTCCTGGTTATGCTATATATGTATTTTTGAGACAGAAACATATATACGAACAAGTTTGAGTATTCTGATCAAATTGCCTACAAAAAATTGATTTAAAAAAAACCCACTAGTCAGTTAAATAATTAACTTTACTGTCTTTTTACTAGCTTGATATTTGTTTTTCCTAAAGAATAAATAAAAACAACTAAACTGGTTTATGCAAAAAAAAGCGCCTCAATTTATTAGTGTGTGTAGCCCCCAGTTCTTAAAGCTGAATTCTAATTTATCTCGAGGTTCAATGTTAACATTCCTGCCAGGTTTACATATATTTCTCCTAGAAGACTCATATCTTAGTGGATCTCAGCTTCTGTCACTAGTAACTTCAATAGTCAGAGATTTATCAGGGGAATATAGGAAAAGTGGCAGGGGAGACAAAGCTCAAGTTTAGAGTAGAATCTATAAGAAAAGGAAAGGATATTGTGAAGCTGAGGAGAGAAAGCATGAGAAAGTCTGTGTGGGGGTCAGGGTGGAGGATAATTCGAAAGCAGGTGGTGGGCATGAGGCTGAGTCACAGGTAAGGATGCTGTAGGTATTTAAGACTGAAAACTTGTTAGCAGAGCCAGAATAATGGGGGGTAGACAAAACTGATGATCAAAAACACGAGGTTGTAGCTGAGTAAGAGGAACAAGAAAATAGGTGAAAAACAGAGGTTAGGTCCAGGTCACCTTTAGAAAAATTACCAGGGGAACAGCAGCAGACAAATGCCCAAGAGATAAGAAAGCTTTAAAACAAAGGGAGAGTCTATTCAGCAGGAAATCTCCTCTTTTCTTGCTGAGCAGGAAACAGATGATATAATTTACAGAGCAAGAGCATCCCAAGGCCTTGAGGGCTAACATCAATGCCAGATCCCAAGAGTGGGAGAGGGGGTCGGAGGGGCAGAAGGTCCTTCTGAGATCCTCAAATTAAATCAGTCATTTTTAAGCATGTATTGACTTTGTAATTCTATTTTCTGAAGAAAAATTGGTCATTGGTGGCTTGGCATTATGATATAAAGTCTGACGATAGAAGTATTTAACATTAGCACTATCTCAGAATATCCAGGCCAAACAGTTTCCATAGTTACTCTGGATTGGAAAAAAGGGTGGGGGGGGGGGAGAAGAATGATTTTATATAGCATAAAGAATTATAAATATAAGCTTCAGTTTCCCACAAAAGTGATTAATGTGATTCAGGCTCCAACAACAACATAAAAAAGTGTAACACTGAAATGCTTGGGTAGGCCATTGTGGGCATAAAAAAAATAGACTTTATTAGTCTAGTAATTTACTTTTTATTTTATTTTATTTTATTATTTTATTTTATTTTATTTTATTTTATTTTATTTTATTTTATTTTATTTATTTTATACTTTTATTTATTTTATAGAAAATATCTATCTTTGAGTACTCAATGGATCATAGAGCAGTAAAATAAAAACCAGTAAGATTCAAAATTAAACATACATGGAAGAGTCATTTTTGATTCCTAAAAAAGTAGATTTGTCTGAGGCAAATTAATACATCTTAACTCTGCTGGAGGAGAGAAGGAACTCATGAGGCCAGGGTTGAAAGGGAAAATCTATTCCAAGCAGTAAAACAAGATGGTCTTCTGGGTTTTTGTTTTTGTTTTTTGTTTTTTTTTTTTTTTTTGATTTTCAGTCAATAATGTACTGAGATTCTCACAAATATAAATGCATGGAAGCAGTCCATTGTACTTCAGGGGTTTTACTAGCCAACTCTAAGGTCGTAGAGCAGTTACAAAATTTAGAAAGATGAGAGCTATCAGAAATGAGATATAGGACTGTCCAATTTTGTGTGTGTGAACTTAATTATTTGGAGATAACTTTACAAATCCTATTTCTAAAAATTTCCATTCAAATTAAATCAATAAATGTATTTAAAACTCAGTCTGCTGATTTGGACAAGTAGCATATAATTCCCCTCTAAAACATGTACTTACTAAAAATGTATGCTTAGATAGCTTGTTTTTATAGAATGTTAAGAAATAATGGCTTTCAAAGTACAGTATTTCCTTGGATCTTTGAAGGCCATAATCTGATGAGTTTAGCAAAATTTCTGGCTTCGACAAGGAGAAAGCCTGCTAGTAATTGCACAGGTTGCTGGAAAAACCTTGAATTTTATCCTTTACCCAAGCACAAGCAACAATACTTGTGCTTGTTCCTTTTTTAGGAGGGGAGGGGAACCAAGATGTTTTGTTTTTACCAAGACAACCTACACAGACAGCACATGAACAGAAATTCCTATAGCAATTTCTTATTTTTTTTTAGAGTTTATTTATGTTGAGGGAGGGAGGAAGGGAGAGAAGGGGGGGGAGAGAGAGAGAGAGAGAGTCAGATGTGGGGCTCAATCCCATGAACTGTGAAGTCATGACCTGAGTTGGATGCTTAACCAACTGAGCCACCCAGGCGCCCCTCCTACAGCAATTTCTAATGCAGTGTTTCTCCAGGTGAGATTTAGGGCCCACATGCTTTGGAATCAGCCTAGACGCTAATGAAAAAATGTGGATCCCCGGGCTTCATTCTCAGATAATGAAATAGCATCCCTAGTGATTCCTAGTGGGAATCAAAATTCCCAACCAGCTCCCCAAGTGATTTTAATGCACTCTAAATAAAAGAGCTTCTGTTAGTGGCCCTTTTGCTCACTCTTTTGACAAATACCTTGCTTACCTTAATTATCATGGATCTGGGGAAAAGAACAAACTTTTCCTGTAAACCCTTATGGTAATCTGAACCTGTAAAAATTGCAGCCACCCGGTGAAGACCTTCTAGTGTAATCCGAGATGCTCTCTCTGATGGGAGTTTTGCAGTCTCGAGTTGAAGATTAAGTTGCTGTTCCATTATTTTGAGACTTTATAATATTCCTTTTCATAGTTTTTACTATCTGACTGTGAGAAAAAGGCTTGGTCAGTACTTTCTGTTTTTATTTTTGAATCCCTTTTATTCAGTACCTCTTCCTAATTTCACTATTAGTTCATTTGAGGAATAAGTATATTTTTTGCCCATGTGATTTCTTCTTATGTTTTAGTACCCTTTCCTCTTCCTACTTGCTTTCTTTGATACTTTTGATACTTTTTTTTTTAAATGTAAACTGTAAGTAAGTGTGCTGATCAGTAACCTTTCTCTTAATGCAGTATCTCTTAAAAAATCTTCCTTCAGGGTAATTGTGTCTTTTCTCCTTTATAACTGGTGTTCTGGCTTCTGATTAGGGAAGGACCCTGGCCTTTGTTTCTGCTTTCTTTCACATTGGAGATAAGATAATGAAGAGGGACATCACTGTCCCAGATGGGTTCTGGCTCTGGCTTCTGATTCTGCAAATGTCAGATTTTCATACAATTTCTCGCCCTCTCGGACAAAACCTCACAGAAATAGAACTTGATAGCTCTTGTGGCTTTCTCCACTCCAGAAGGAGGAAAAAAAATCTATCTCTCACTATTCTCTTCCTTCTTCTCACTTTTATTTTTTTCAAAGTTGATATGCTTAGAAAGAAAATAATTTTACTATGTTTCTCCAGAATTTTCAAAGGAGATTAGAGAGAAGCAGAAGTTAGAGAGGAATTCTGGGTCATTGGTTTTCTAAACACTTGGTAACACAAACCCCATAAAAGAAGTAAAAATTTTATAATCTGAACCCTACTCTCTACTATGAAAGATATTATCTTGGAGAAGTATAGCATTAGATTCTGAACATAATACTTGGGTTTACCTTCATTGGATATAGACAACTACTTCATCAATGTGACAGGGAATAAACACAGAATAATTAAAATTAACAAAGAGTTCTCAAACTTTTGTCGTAGTCAATGTGTCAAGTTTCTCCCTACTGTTTTTCTTACAAGTATAGTTCACAAGTAGATCTGATTTTCATCTTTTTTTTCCCCCTCCTAATCATATCTCATTCTCTTTAAAAGTTCCCTGAGTATGGGTGCTTGAGGCTATATGGTGATAATACTGTTTTCAATAGAGCTGCTTTGGAGAGTTATGTGGGCTGCTGATAAAATCCATTTTCTAGAAAATAGATTCAGGTTTGCTTCCCCAAGATTGAATGACAGGGGTGCATCTATAGAGATTAAAGGATTGCAAAGTTTGGTAATTCTGGGTTAGATGAGTCAATCTCTTTGGTTTCCTTTTCCTTTGTATTAAGTACCTTTTTAAAGGTGATAATTTCACTATTACTAGTTCAATTGGGGAAAAATAGATTTAATTTTTAATTTTTTGTCTCCACTGTTGCTTTTGCTTTAGTACCCCCTCTCTTATACCAAATGCGCGTGCACACACATACACACACCACTCAGGAATTTGAATTGCTTTAGGATTCAGATATTCATTTTCTTTCATTCAATTCTATCATTTTTTGGACCCTTCCAACTAGCAATGAGTGAGCCAAATATTTCAAAAATGCAGCTAGTAAAGTAAGACAGAAAAAAGAAACACCACCTTTTACTTATTTTTCCCCCATTTTCAACTTCCTGACAAATACAGGAGACAGTAGGAATGGTTAGGGAAATACATGCCGAACGTTATAATATTTGTATCATGTTATTTCTGTTCCCCTTGTGTTTGACAGGCTTTGTCATCTACTGGACTTCTCTTAGTTTTCACTCTTTCCACAGGAAGTTTTTCTGGTTTATTTTTTTAAAATTAATTCTACCTGACCTGACCTCAACACACCTTACTGGAAACATTCTTTTAGAGAAGAAAAAGAGGCAGCTTAGCTGGAGGCTGGTAGAAGTCACACTGAAATACCACTCGTTAAATCTGTATGGTTAAGAAGAGGCAGGAATGGTCTTAGCTCACAACAGAACTTCCATATATTGTCATTTGTTTTTCCCACAAATCCAAATAAATTACTGTTTCCACTGTATATAATAGTTAACACTTCATTAGGCAACATATGCAGAGCATATCTCAGAAATATGGCCACAGTAGTAAAGATGCATCCTAAAAGTGTATTCTATTTGTTTCAGGGATAAAAAAAAAATAATACTAAGTCTTCCACAGTAGGGTATTTCTAGAGGCTTTTAAAAATTCATAATACACAATGCTTGAATAGTGGATATTAGATGTTACGAGGTACCTGTAATGTTGAATAAATGCTAACTGGGATGTTTTATGATCAAATACAGAAGTCATATGATGAAATCGCTATTTTACACTTTGGCCAACCCAAAGTTTATACTTGGCAAGCATTTTAAAAAGATTTGCTTCTGGTTGAACACACTGTTTTCTTGTTTTAACAATTATTCCAGAAGTCTGATTTATTTATATTAAGGCCATTAACCTGTTTAGTTGCTACCTCATTAAGAATTATATAAGTAATGGGGCGCCTGGGTGGCGCAGTCGGTTGGGCGTCCGACTTCAGCCAGGTCACGATCTCGCGGTCCGTGAGTTCGAGCCCCGCGTCGGGCTCTGGGCTGATGGCTCAGAGCCTGGAGCCTGTTTCCGATTCTGTGTCTCCCTCTCTCTCTGCCCCTCCCCCGTTCATGCTCTGTCTCTCTCTGTCCCAAAAATAAATAAACGTTGAAAAAAAAAATTTAAAGAATTATATAAGTATTAAGTATCTTCACTTAGAGTTATATAAGTATTGATATATTTCAAATAAAGTAATTTAAGGAGAAACTAAGAAATTAAGGTACACAAGAATTGTACCTAAAACAGATACGGGCTCTGTTTGCATTCACAAGCAGTTTAAAAGAAGCAGGAAACACTACACATTTATCTGCTTGCTTGGGTTTCATCATGTGGTAAGTATAAGGTGAGTAATAGCTGTCACAGATGAATAGGATTAGAACTAAAACAGCACTAGGTATCAGAGTGCACATACACATATTCACTAGGTGAGTGAGTAAAATTGTAATGTATTAGGTTGAAGCACATGAAATTGCCATTTTTATCGGTCAGAAGCAGCAGAGCATTGGCAATTTCATATGATTCACCCTTAGATCTTTCAGAACAAAAAAAGACCTTGAAAATATTTCATTCTAGGTTTTCTTAGTCTGGGGTTAAATTCAGTTGATAGTTTGGGGGAGTCTATGATGTGCCAAGTACTGTTATAGTAACTGGGAATATAGACATGGACAAGACTAGTCCTTTGCCCTCAAGGATATTACATTTCAGCGGGAAAGCCTGACAATGTAGAATACATTGTCACTACTGAATTGAATGCAGAGCTTTCTGTCTTATGTTCACATATGCATTTGTCTGGAGGGAGAGTTCACTGAATACATGGAAGTGGTTTATGATCAAGAGATTAAGAACCAGTAACCTATTCCACCAGCTCATGTGATAGATGGAGAAGCCAAAGCACAGACATTGACTGATTTGTTCAATGCCATGTAGTTCATTCATTAGTGGCTGACTTAGGATCAGCACCCAGGCATCCTGGGGTTGCTCTCAGTTGCTCCTGTACACTGTAGGGGAGATGATCTATGATTTTTCATTTATTTTCTGTATTTATTCTCTTTTTCAGAGTACCTACATACTATTTTCTAAAATATTTATTTATTTTTGAGAGAGAACAAGTGAGGGAGGGGCAGAGAGAGAGAGGGAGACAGAGAATCCCAATCTGACAGTGCAGAGCCGGACCTGGGGCTCAAACTCACCGTGAGATAATGACCTGAGCTGAAATCAAGAGTCAGATGCCTGACTGCCTGAGCCACCCAGGTGCCCCTTACATACCATTTTGACTCAACAAATTCATTTCAAGAGTTGACTATCTGGTCTGAGTGATCTCAGTTTGCTTAAACCCTCAGGCTACAGTTGCCACATCTGTAGAATGAGGAGAACAAGTCATAAATGACAGATTATTGTGAGGATTAAATGAGATCATTTACACACACATACCTCCTCCCTCTCCCATTACTTCCTATAATGGTTTTCAGATGATAAGCATGTCATCCATTATTATTATTAGTAGTAGTATTAGTATTCTGTTTAAGATTTTATTTTATTTATCTATCTATTTATTTATTTATTTATTTGTTTATTTATTTATTTTTTTATTTATATATGAAATTTATTGTCAAATTGGTTTCCATACAACACCCAGTGCTCATCCCAAAAGGTGCCCTCCTCAATACCCATCACCCACCCTCTCCTCCCCCCCACCCCCCATCAACCCTCAGTTTGCTCTCAGTTCTCAATAGTCTCTTATGCTTTGGCTCTCTCCCACTCTAACCTCTTTTTTTTTTTTTTTCCTTCCCCTCCCCCATGGGTTCCTGTTAAGTTTCTCACGATCCACATAAGAGTGAAACCATATGGTATCTGTCTTTCTCTGTATGACTTATTTCACTTAGCATCACACTCTCCAGTTCCATCCACGTTGCTACAAAAGGCCATATTTCATTTTTTCTCATTGCCACGTAGTATTCCATTGTGTATATAAACCACAATTTCTTTATCCATTCATCAGTTGATGGACATTTAGGCTCTTTCCATAATTTGGCTATTGTTGAGAGTGCTGCTATGAACATTGGGGTACAAGTGCCCCTATGCATCAGTACTCCTGTGTCCCTTGGATAAATTCCTAGCAGTGCTATTGCTGGGTCATAGGGTAGGTCTATTTTTAATTTTCTGAGGAACCTCCACACTGCTTTCCAGAGCAGCTGCACCAATTTGCATTCCCACCAACAGTGCAAGAGGGTTCCCGTTTCTCCACATCCTCTCCAGCATCTATAGTCTCCTGATTTGTTCATTTTGGCCACTCTGACTGGCGTGAGGTGATATCTGAGTGTGGTTTTGATTTGTATTTCCCTGATAAGGAGCGACGCTGAACATCTTTTCATGTGCCTGTTGGCCATCCGGATGTCTTCTTTAGGGAAGTGTCTATTCATGTTTTCTGCCCATTTCTTCACTGGGTTATTTGCTTTTCGGGTGTGGAGTTTGGTGAGCTCTTTATAGATTTTGGATACTAGCCCTTTGTCCGATATGTCATTTGCAAATATCTTTTCCCATTCCGTTGGTTGCCTTTTAGTTTTGTTGGTTGTTTCCTTTGCTGTGCAGAAGCTTTTTATCTTCATAAGGTCCCAGTAATTCACTTTTGCTTTTAATTCCCTTGCCTTTGGGGATGTGTCGAGTAAGAGATTGCTACGGCTGAGGTCAGAGAGGTCTTTTCCTGCTTTCTCCTCTAAGGTTTTGATGGTTTCCTGTCTCACATTCAGGTCCTTTATCCATTTTGAGTTTATTTTTGTGAATGGTGTGAGAAAGTGGTCTAGTTTCAACCTTCTGCATGTTGCTGTCCAGTTCTCCCAGCACCATTTGTTAAAGAGACTGTCTTTTTTCCATTGGATGTTCTTTCCTGCTTTGTCAAAGATTAGTTGGCCATACGTTTGTGGGTCTAGTTCTGGGGTTTCTATTCTATTCCATTGGTCTATGTGTCTGTTTTTGTGCCAATACCATGCTGTCTTGATGATGACAGCTTTGTAGTAGAGGCTAAAGTCTGGGATTGTGATGCCTCCTGCTTTGGTCTTCTTCTTCAAAATTACTTTGGCTTTTCGGGGCCTTTTGTGGTTCCAAATGAATTTTAGGATTGCTTGTTCTAGTTTCGAGAAGAATGCTGGTTCAATTTTGATTGGGATTGCATTGAATGTGTAGATAGCTTTGGGTAGTATTGACATTTTGACAATATTTATTCTTCCAATCCATGAGCAGGGAATGTCTTTCCATTTCTTTAAATCTTCTTCAATTACCTTCATAAGCTTTCTATAGTTTTCAGCATACAGATCCTTTACATCTTTGGTTAGATTTATTCCTAGGTATTTTATGCTTCTTGGTGCAATTGTGAATGGGATCAGTTTCTTTATTTGTCTTTCTGTTGCTTCATTGTTAGTGTATAAGAATGCAACTGATTTCTGTACATTGATTTTGTATCCTGCAACTTTGCTGAATTCATGGATCAGTTCTAGCAGACTTTTGGTGGAGTCTATCGGATTTTCCATGTATAATATCATGTCATCTGCAAAAAGCGAAAGCTTGACTTCATCTTTGCCAATTTTGATGCCTTTGATTTCCTTTTGTTGTCTGATTGCTGATGCTAGAACTTCCAGCACTATGTTAAACAACAGCGGTGAGAGTGGGCATCCCTGTCGTGTTCCTGATCTCAGGGAAAAAGCTCTCAGTTTTTCCCCGTTGAGGATGATGTTAGCTGTGGGCTTTTCATAAATGGCTTTTATGATCTTTAAGTATGTTCCTTCTATCCCGACTTTCTCAAGGGTTTTTATTAAGAAAGGGTGCTGGATTTTGTCAAAGGCCTTTTCTGCATCGATTGACAGGATCATATGGTTCTTCTCTTTTTTTTTGTTAATGTGATGTATCACGTTGATTGATTTGCGAATGTTGAACCAGCCCTGCATCCCAGGAATGAATCCCACTTGATCATGGTGAATAATTCTTTTTATATGCCGTTGAATTCGATTTGCTAGTATCTTATTGAGAATTTTTGCATCCATATTCATCAGGGATATTGGCCTGTAGTTCTCTTTTTTTACTGGGTCTCTGTCTGGTTTAGGAATCAAAGTAATACTGGCTTCATAGAATGAGTCTGGAAGTTTTCCTTCCCTTTCTATTTCTTGGAATAGCTTGAGAAGGATAGGTATTATCTCTGCTTTAAACGTCTGGTAGAACTCCCCTGGGAAGCCATCTGGTCCTGGACTCTTATTTGTTGGGAGATTTTTGATAACCGATTCAATTTCTTCGCTGGTTATGGGTCTGTTCAAGCTTTCTATTTCCTCCTGATTGAGTTTTAGAAGAGTGTGGGTGTTCAGGAATTTGTCCATTTCTTCCAGGTTGTCCAATTTGTTGGCATATAATTTTTCATAGTATTCCCTGATAATTGTTTGTATCTCTGAGGGATTGGTTGTAATCATTCCATTTTCATTCATGATTTTATCTATTTGGGTCATCTCCCTTTTCTTTTTGAGAAGCCTGGCTAGAGGTTTGTCAATTTTGTTTATTTTTTCAAAAAACCAACTCTTGGTTTCGTTGATCTGCTCTACAGTTTTTTTAGATTCTATATTGTTTATTTCTGCTCTGATCTTTATTATTTCTCTTCTTCTGCTGGGTTTAGGCTGCCTTTGCTGTTCTGCTTCTAGTTCCTTTAGGTGTGCTGTTAGATTTTGTATTTGGGATTTTTCTTGTTTCTTGAGATAGGCCTGGATTGCAATGTATTTTCCTCTCAGGACTGCCTTCGCTGCGTCCCAAAGCGTTTGGATTGTTGTCTTTTCATTTTCGTTTGTTTCCATATATTTTTTCATTTCTTCTCTAATTGCCTGGTTGACCCACTCATTCGTTAGTACGGTGTTCTTTAACCTCCATGCTTTTGGAGGTTTTCCAGACTTTTTTCTGTGGTTGATTTCAAGCTTCATAGCATTGTGGTCTGAAAGTATGCATGGTATGATTTCAATTCTTGTAAACTTATGAAGGGCTGTTTTGTGACCCAGTATATGATCTATCTTGGAGAATGTTCCATGTGCACTCGAGAAGAAAGTATATTCTGTTGCTTTGGGATGCAGAGTTCTAAATATATCTGTCAAGTCCATCTGATCCAATGTCTCATTCAGGGCCCTTGTTTCTTTATTGACCGTGTGTCTAGATGATCTATCCATTTCTGTAAGTGGGGTGTTAAAGTCCCCTGCAATTACCACATTCTTATCAATAAGGTTGCTTATGTTTATGAGTAATTGTTTTATATATTTGGGCGCTCCGGTATTCGGCGCACAGACATTTATAATTGTTAGCTCTTCCTGATGGATAGACCCTGTCACTATTATATAATGTCCTTCTTCATCTCTTGTTACAGCCTTTAATTTAAAGTCTAGTTTGTCTGATATAAGGATGGCTACTCCTGCTTTCTTTTGGCTTCCAGTAGCATGATAAATAGTTCTCCATCCCCTCACTCTCAATCTAAAGGTGTCCTCAGGTCTAAAATGAGTCTCTTGTAGACAGCAAATAGATGGGTCTTGTTTTTTTATCCATTCTGATACCCTATGTCTTTTGGTTGGCGCATTTAGTCCATTTATATTCAGTGTTATTATAGAAAGATATGGGTTTAGAGTCATTGTGATGTCTGTATGTTTTATGCTTGTAGTGATGTCTCTGGTACTTTGTCTCACAGGGTCCCCCTTAGGATCTCTTGTAGGGCTGGTTTAGTGGTGACAAATTCCTTCAGTTTTTGTTTGTTTGGGAAGACCTTTATCTCTCCTTCTATTCTAAATGACAGACTTGCTGGATAAAGGATTCTCGGCTGCATATTTTTTCTGTCTAGCACACTGAAAATCTCGTGCCAATTCTTTCTGGCCTGCCAAGTTTCAAAAGAGAGATCAGTCACGAGTCTTATAGGTCTCCCTTTATATGTGAGGGCACGTTTACCCCTTGCTGCTTTCAGAATTTTCTCTTAATCTTGTATTTTGCCAGTTTCACTATGATATGTCGTGCAGAAGATCGATTCAAGTTACGTCTGAAGGGAGTTCTCTGTGCCTCTTGGATTTCAATGCCTTTTTCCTTCCCCACTTCAGGGAAGTTCTCAGCTATTATTTCTTCAAGTACCCCTTCAGCACCTTTCCCTCTCTCTTCCTCCTCTGGGATACCAATTATGCGTATAATATTTCTTTTTAGTGTATCACTTAGTTCTCTAATTTTCCCCTCATGCTCCTGGATTTTTTTATCTCTCTTTTTCTCAGCTTCCTCTTTTTCCATAACTTTATCTTCTAGTTCACCTATTCTCTCCTCTGCCTCTTCAATCCGAGCCGTGGTGGTTTCCATTTTGTTATGCATTTCGTTTAAAGCGTTTTTCAGCTCCTCGTGACTGTTCCTTAGTCCCTTGATCTCTGTAGCAAGAGATTCTCTGCTGTCCGCTATACTGTTTTCAAGCCCAGCGATTAATTTTATGACTATTATTCTAAATTCACTTTCTGTTATATTATTTAAATCCTTTTTGATCAGCTCATTAGCTGTTGTTATTTCCTGGAGATTCTTCTGAGGGGAATTCTTCCGCTTGGTCATTTTGGATAGTCCCTGGCGTGGTGAGGACCTGCAGGGCACTTCCCCTGTGCTGTGGTGTATAACTGGAGTTGGTGGGCGGAGCCGCAGTCAGACCTGATGTCTGTCCCCAGCCCACCGCTGGGGCCACAGTCAGACTGGTGCGTGCCTTCTTGTCCCCTCTCCTAGGGGCGGGATTCACTGTGGGGTGGGGTGGCCTGTCTGGGCTACTTGCACGCTGCCAGGCTTGTGATGCTGGGGATCTGGTGTCTTAGCTGGGGTGGGTAGGCAAGGTGCACAGGGGCAGGAGGGGCAGGCTTAGCTTGCTTCTCCTTACGTGATCCACTTCAGGAGGGGCCCTGTGGCAGCAGGAGGGAGTCAGATCCGCTGCCGGAGGTTTGGCTCCGCAGAAGTGCAGAGTTGGGTGTTTGCGCAGAGCGAGCAAGTTCCCTGGCAGGAACTGGTTCTCTTTGGGATTTTGGCTGGGGGATGGGTGGGGGAGATGGCGCTGGCGAGCGCCTTTGTTCCCCACCAAACTGAGCTCTGTCGTCAGGGGGCTCAGCAGCTCTCCTTCCCTTTGTCCTCCAGCCTTCCCGCTTTCTGAGCAGAGCTGTTAACTTATGACCTCCCAGACGCTAAGTCGCGCTTGCTGTCGGAACACAGTCCGTCAGGCCCCTCCACTTTTTGCAAGCCAGACTCAGGGGCTCTGCTTGGCCGGCGGGCCGCCCCTCCACCCCGGCTCCCTCCCACCAGTCCGTGGAGCGCGCACCGCCTCGCCGCCCTTCCTACCCTCTTCCGTGGGCCTCTCATCTGCGCTTGGCTCCGGCGACTCCGTTCTGCTAATCCTCTGGCGGTTTTCTGGGTTATTTAGGCAGGTGTAGGTGGAATCTAAGTGATCAGCAGGACGCGCGGTGAGCCCAGCGTCCTCCTACGCCGCCATCTTCCCTCTCCTCTTTTAAGATTTTATAAAGCATGGCCTTTATTGCCAGGTCCCAGGTTCTAAAAAAATCACTTCCTCTGTCTTCACCAGACTATTATGTAAATGGCAGCTATTAGGCTTTCCCTTAATTCTGAGGAGATGCAAAAGGGGATAGTGACTGACTATATAGAGCTCTATATAGTATACAGAGCTCTATTATAGTATAGAGCATGTTCTCTGGAGCTTGGTTGCCTGAGTTCAAATCCTGGCTCTACCACTTATGTGATCTGGGGCCAGTTACACAGATTTTCTGCATCTTGGTTTCCGCCTATGTAGAATGGTGTTAATCACGTAGATACTTCATAGAGCTGTTATGAGGGTTAAATGGCTGAATATGTGTTACAGCAATGCTGCGAGGTGGAGATTATTACACTTGTTTTAAAAAACTGGCTAAGACAATTTAAGAGGGTTGACTAAAGTTTGCATTGCTATGTGTGGCAGAGCTACTGTTTGAACTCAGAGTCAGCGCTTCTTCAATGTCTCCTCAAGGTCATTAAAAAAAAAACAAGTAGATGGGGGAGGACCTGGTGTGTGCTCTCTCCTCAGCATGGTCTTCTACAAGTCTTTGTCCTCCTGGAGAGGAGTGAGAGATACTGCCCAGATTCCCTCTATTCACTGGCATTCAGCCAACCCTCTATTGACCCAACAAACACCTTGAGTGCTTAAATATGTACACCTAGTGATGTCTTTTGCTATCCTATTTGTGACTACCTCAAATGCCAGGTTTCTACAAAGTTTTAAATTCTCTGAGAGCATCCTATGTGTCTTTGTTACTACTAACAGTGTTTTACACAATGCCAGGCACACGGTAGATTCTCAAAAAACTATACAGCTGTTTCACATATTTTTTAAATACTTTCTTCTTTGTGCTTTTATATGTTGTCTAAATTTTGTATAATAAGCATGTGGTTATTTTTATTTATTTATTTTAGAGACAGACAGAGTGCGAGCAGAGGAGGGGCAGAGAGGGAAACACAGAATCTGAAACAGACTCCAGGCTCTGAGCTGTCAGCACAAAGTCTGATGCACGGCTCGAACTCATGAATCGAGAGATCATGACCTGAGCCTAAGTCCGACACTTAACTGAGTGAGCCACTCAGATGCCCCAGCATATGGTAAGTTTTTAATTTAAAAAATAATTAAGCTTTTTTTTTACCCTATAAAAAAACATGTAGATTGATTTGTTGGTGACTTGCCATATCTGTCACTTTGAAATCCATCCTTTGTCTTTGGCGAGCTGGGGTATGTGGCTGTCCTTGCCCAAGGGATCCTGATTGATCTTCTCTGGTGGCAACAGGGCTCAGCCCCCTCCTTCCTGCAGGATAAAGGAAACCTTGAAAGAGAGGTAAGATCAGGAAGGCCCTGGAGGCCAGCTGTTTTCCCACAGTCTTTTCCTCAGTCTCTGACCCAGAGTGAAACTGGCCCTACTCTGGAATCCTCTCTGATCTCTACACCTAGTGTTCCAGAATTGTTTTCCAAACAAAGAACAGACCACATAAAGTCTGTGACCCCAGGTTTATTAATACTGAAGAGACAAGTAAAGGGAAACCAGGTCATCTGTGGCATTCTGTGAACAAAATATTTTGTAGAGAAAGCTATGTCTTGTATGAGAAGGTAGATAGTGAGGAAGGGGGCAAATTCCTTGTGATGTTTTTCTTACTCTATTCCTTTTGGAAACTCTCTCAACCTGCAGGCAGTGACAAGGTTGATGGCAAAAAGACCTCTAAGGATTTCAGAATAAATACTTAGACACCAACTTAGAATGTAAGTTATCTATATATTACTGAAGAAAAAGGATATGTGTATTTTCTACTACTTTGGTCATTTTGTATTTCAAAGAAGAGATACTTTTAGATTTCCTTAGGTCTAGTCACTCAAATGTTTCCATTGAAGTGTCCCTACATGGCAGAGGAGTAAGAGTATATTTTTAGTCTTTAGAGGAGCTAGCTTTGGGAGTATATTCTCAAGCAGCATATAGGAAATTTGAAAATTGTTTTGTGTTCTGTTATTTTAGAAACTCATATAAACTTTTATTTCAGTCTTAAGACAGATGTTCCAGAAAGATGCATCAGGCTTTTTATTTGCCTTGGATTACCCTTTATTTTTCAGCATGTACCAATATGCATTTCTGTTTTTTGCTGTTTAAGAAACATGGTCTTAGCTGATGGAGGTTTTGTTTTGTTTTGTTTTGTTTGCTTTTGTTTTGTTTTGTTTTGATTTGTTTTTTGTTTCCTAGGATAAACAGGGACAAACCCCTCCCACAGAAGACTTATATATGGACTTGTTCCAGAGTCACTCTGGACCCTCTCTAGCTTGTGGAGTCCTAAATTATTTGACACTGACATGTTTTTAAAGAAGAAATTGCTTTCAGTCACTCTGCTCAGGAGGGGCTAATGTGCATTGTAAATATTTTATGGTGTTTTTATGTGCTGAATATCTAATTACTAGTATTTAACATATAATATTTACATCATTCTATATACTATCTGACAAATAATCGGAACTTAAAATGTTCAATGTGTTTGAATTATCCTCTAAATTGATAAGAATCATCATAATGTGAACTGATATGTGGAAGAAAGAAACAGGAGTGGTGGTTTTATAATTAAAAGGGACTAACATCCCCATAAGAATAGACTCAAGACCAGGAAAAGAAAAACCCAAGAAGATCTTGTCACTCCATCACATTAAGGAGGATTAAGAAGGCCTAGGAAAAAGGATAAGTCACATCATGAAGAAAACCCCTACCAGTGTGATGGGTCATTTCAGTTACATGTGCCTGTTTGGTTATTAGGCATATATTAAAAATATAATTTAAAGCAGAAAAGTCATGGAATTATCAATATGAGAGCTAGAAGTTACTTCAAGCATCTATGATGTTTCATCATTGTACATATCATCTCCATATCATAGTTGGGCAACGGAGGTAAAGAGAGTTGCCCAAGTTCATGTGACTGACAAGTGGTAACACAGAGATCATCACCCAGGTTTCCTGAATCCTAGTGTAGAATTCTTCCAGTTTACACTCTATTGTTTCCCATGAGTCACACAGTTTTAGTGTGATTAGCATCTTCTGGGTGGTGACTCAAGCATTTTGTTTAAAAAAAAAAACAGACAACTTTAAGTATTATGGTCAATTTAACTAACGGAGACAGGAATATTGCAACCAGGATACTTATTCCCACGTATTAACTATCTTAGGCTTCAATTTGGAGAGACTCATACTTTAAATGAATGAATCATCCAGGGCCCAATTTAATGAAAATGCTATAGTCCCAGAGAATATTTGCATATGGAATTATTTTAGCAGTCTAATTTTAAACAGCTGGGACTCATTTGTTAAGCTGTGGTCTATTCCACTTTTTGAAAAGAATGATACGTAGGTTGTTTTTTTTTTTTTTTCTTGCAGACGTAGAACTTTCTAGAAGGTCTGAATGAATACACCCTCCCCTACTTGAAACTTCAGGACAGCTGGCAGCTTAGGCCTTTTGTCCTCCATCTGTGTCCAGCTATTAGAGTTGTGCTGTGGTAAGTAACTTTTTCAAGACTGAGGGCCTGGCTGCCTTCCAGGATCCCATTGTTTATGACCTTCCTTTTATTTAATGTTCTATTTTTATAATTACAGATGTTATTGAATTGAATCAAGAACCCAGGTGTGCTACCTCTTTCAGGCCCATGTCATCTTAAAGGTCCAAGATCTACAGGCTAGTTGGAACAGATGAGTAGAGGAAGAAGGAAAGAATATTTATTGTTTTGACTCCAAAATATGGTGGCAAAACTTTGCAAAATACAGAAGGTTAAAAGATTGCCACAATATCTTGACAGTTTCGTTGTGGTTTGTTTTACATACCACTGCACGTTGTATGTAGACAGATTCATATTTATGAGAAGCAGAGAATGGCCCACCCTGACTCCTCACCTTGATCTTATCAGACAGCAACTGACAAATGAAACAACAGGAAGTTTTGCTGGAAGCTGTTGCTGGCTGGGGTTAAACGCAAGCAGTGAGTGGTCTAGAAATGTTATAATACTTGGCATTGACCAATATTGCCACCACAGTGTGGTAAATTCCAGAATAAAATTAGGACACATATATATCAAAAGTAAACCTCTGGGTATGGGTTTTTCTCTTACTCTATTTCTGGGAAAGTGTCCCTGGTCTGACATGGTACATTGTATTCCAGCTTATAATATTCAGGTGTACAACCAAATCCTTCTGCAGAGAGGGGGGGATAATGGAGTACAATGTAGTCATGGTTTAATACAAGCAAGCTTTCACTAATAAATGTTTAGGTACAGGTTAAAGTACAAATGAAGTTTTTTCAGGTGCTGTCTGCTATTCCTTTACTTTAAGACCCTGACTTTTAGGGCTTAGGTTTATCTGGATAGAACGAGCAGCTCTGAATCATTCATTCATCTGTTCATCAAGTCTTTACTGAATGCTATGCCCTGTGTCAGGCAACTAAAATTGGGAGAATGTGACAGAACTCCTGGTGATATGGATCTTATAGAAAGCTATTGATTTTAACCTTAATCTGCTCTCTAAAGCAATCTTTCTCAACCAGTTCCTTAAGAGAATTAACTGTACAGACAATGAGTTAAGTGACTATTAAATTTTTTTTTTAATGTTTATTCATTTTAGAGAAGAGAGAGACAAAGACAGAGACAGGGCATGAGCAGGGGAGGGACAGAGAGAGAAGGAGACACAGAATCTGAAGCAGGCTCCGAGCTGTCAGCACAGAGCCTAATGCAGGGCTCAAACTCACCAACCTCAAGATCATGACCTGAGCCAAAGTTGAACGCTTAAGCTACTGAGCCATCCAGCTGCCCCTGACTATTTTTATAATTCTTCCAAGGATGGAAGTAGTTGGTATCATTCCAGATGCATAGTAGATAACTTAATTCATCACATACAATGAATGCCTTAGGCATTAGCTTAATTGACCTTGGTTGATGAGAGTTTCTCAAAAGGAATAAGGTCTTGTCTTCTTAAAGCCCCCACTACAACATTGGTTGTATGAGGAGACAACATTACTAGTAATTAGAAGATTCACAATACTCTCTACCCGCCCCCCCCCCCCCCGACAACCAGCCTTGAGGAGAGAAAACACACACACACACACACACACACACACACACACACACACAAAGTCAGTAGGTTATCTCAAGAAAAATAACTCCTAGTGTTGAGAAAGTTGGATAAATATTTAATGGGAGAAGAAGATGCCAATTTGTGATTGGTACTTGGGTAGTTTGCCTGGGAAGGAAGAACATAACGCAGCTGAGAGTTTCTGAGGACTAAAGAAAGGTGAGGACCAGGCATTTAATAGGAATGACTGTGAATGTACAATGTACAAGAATCCTTTGAATGTTTTTGAGACATGCAAGTAAAGATGTAAGTAAATGGAATCCCCATTTTGCTCATGCTTATTTGAAGACAACACCTTTCTTGGCCTAGACCACATGGATTTGGGTTTTGGTTGGGTTATATTCTTGTGATCTCAGGTACAACTTCTCACCAGTTGGCTGAAGTGTCTGTGATCTGACTCTTGGGTACTTGGACTTTATTCAGATAGGTTCCCTACCTCTTATATTTTAGACCCTGTATCCTGGATCCACCTCTTTATTTCTCCTTTCTGTTCCTTCAGTGTATTCATCAGCGTTCTTCTTAGAGACAGAACCAATACGATATACATATATATAATTAAGCATTTAATACATTGTATATGTACATGTAAATTATACATATAATTTACATACACACATTTAACTATTACATATGTATATATACATATATCAGAAGTCCTATTTCTATATCTTTTTTTTTTAATTTTTTTTCAACGTTTATTTATTTTTGGGACAGAGAGAGACAGAGCATGAACGGGGGAGGGGCAGAGAGAGAGGGAGACACAGAATGGGAAACAGGCTCCAGGCTCCGAGCCATCAGCCCAGAGCCCGACGCGGGGCTCGAACTCACGGACCGCGAGATCGTGACCTGGCTGAAGTCGGACGCTTAACCGACTGCGCCACCCAGGCGCCCCTCTATATCTTTATATATGTGTATATGGATATATATATTGAGATACATAGATTTATTGTAAGGAATCTGTGGTTCATGTAATTACGGAGGCTGAGAAGTCCACATGAGACACAAGAGAGCCAATGGTATACTTTCAGTCTCAATTCAAAGCCTCGAGAAGCAGAAAAGTATAATTTCTAGTCTGAGTCCAAATCCAAGGGTAGGAGACCAAAGTCTCAGCTCAAAAATAGTGAGGCAGAGAGTAAATTCTCCCTTACTCCTTTTGTTCTATTCAGGTGTCCAATGTATTGGATGATGCCCACCCACACTGGGGAGTCCAGCAACTCAAATGTTAATCTCATCTGTAAACACCCTCACAGAAACACCTGAATAACTAACCAAATATCTGGGTACAGTGTGAGCCAATCAAATTGACAAATAAAATTAACTGTCACACTCTGTCAATTCTTTAAGTGGCTCTGTTGCCTATACTTGTACTTTTTTCTTCAGCCTTTCTATTCCATTTCCTTCTGATAAACCACCCCTCTGTCCCAAAAATACATGTGTATAAGACATATATGTTTCTCATATTTCTATTCTGAAGAAGCACTAAATTGAAAACTATGTTTATCTTTTTATCTTATTCAGGTACTCATATTATGTAGTTGATGATGAGCCCCATTGACTTACATTAAAATTTAAAAGTATTTTAGGCTGCATATTTATATGGTAACATAGACTCCACCCTCATTCTATCCCTTTTTCTCTCGCTCCTGCATATTATCAGGCTCTCTCCTAGTGTAACTCCTCAATTTATAGCGATTTTGGCCAGGGGCAAGAGACTTACCCACGCAGGACAAGAAGCATGTGTCTGTATGGACTGCTGTATACGATTAAACTGTTGGACCTTTTCAGGGTCTTTATCTGTGCACTGCTGTGTCTGTGATCCTCAAAATCCTGACTTGTTTTGTGAATGAAAGAGAAAATATTTCAATTTTGTGTTTTACTTTTCCACCTTAAAAAGAACTAATAGCTTAATTTTCCTTTACATTCATCTCCAAATTTTACACTGTTCATCTGCCTAAACTTGATGGATCTGTTTGCCACAGAAAATGTGAGAAAAGAAGAAACAATGATAATTTCTAAATAGGTTCTCAAACACTTATTAATTGTTGGGTGTGACCAGGGTCTTACCTTTGAGTGTAAAAAATGTAGGATGAAGAAGTGGAGAGTTTTCATCCAGAGGGGTTAAAATTATTATTGTGTATTAAAAAAACATACCACTCTGTTATTCTATCTTATTAAATGAAAACAAGATCAATCATTTATTGGAAGTGATCACTATATTATCAAAACTCTTGAAGAACCTGCTCAACTAAGCATCAAATATATTAGGTAGAAGAACTTTATGACAGAAAATACTTTAAAAAGATGAGCATTTAATATCTCAGAAACCTTGGTTTCTCTGTTAGATTAAGACACATTTTGTTGGTTAGAATAAGTGAAAACAAATGTTCAAGGCATTTGTGTGTGTGTGTGTGTGTGTGTGTGTGTGTATGTGTGTGTGTGCATGTGTATGTGTGCATGCACATATGTATTTTAACTGAACATAGGAATAAGCACATTCATTAGGAATTTGAACACTATCTCAAAGCTTTTAAATAAATTTATTCAAAAAGTAGATCCTTTGACTTTGTCAATTTCAATCATTTCCATCATTCAAACGAGGGCTATTTAAGCTTAGTTATGGTCACCTGCTCCATGCAGATGTCCTTAGCTCCTTGCTGCTTCTCTCCCAACAGTACCTCATCTCCAGTGCACAGGATCCTCTACTGCACTCTTCTTTTCCATTAGGAGTGGCCAGCAGTGTGTAAATCATACATATGTCTGAGATATTCAGGTTACTTAGACCTCTGATAAAATTATATTATATATAATTTTGTATGCATAAGCACAAAACCGCAGACTTCAAATTCAATTTAGAGACATTATAAAGTGGAAAGGGCCTTATATTGATTTGCCTAGGCATCAGAAAACCTATATTTAGTACTTTTCTAATACTAATTAGGTGGGTGACTGTTGAAAGTTAGTTTCCCCAGAAAGGAGATTTAGTGAGGCGTGAAGTCAGAATCAGCAGAAATAAATGAAGTGGTGTAGGGCACAGGGAAAACTTGGACCTCACTGAAGCCTCAGCAAAGGCCTCAGCCAATCCATTGGTAGCACTCAAACTGGGATGACTCTGCATAGCACTTCTGACTTGGGTAAGGGGTGACCAGGTCTTTATGCTCCTATGTGAACCACCTGTTGAATGTGTGTTGCTCTTGAGAAGGAGGAATCACATTGAACAAGTTGGATCTCTTCCCTTAAGGACAATCTCTGGAGCAGACTCAGCTTGCAGTGTCAGAATTTGTAGAAATAAAGGCTTCATTCCTGAAGAAAGACCTAGGTAGTTCACCATAGTCCACCAGTTGAACTACTCAGATACACCTAGTTCATATGAATTTGGGGAACACCTCCTTTGGCATTCTGGTTAATGTTTCTACCATTGCAGTGAATCCTGAGACTCCAACTGATATTTTCCCCCTGTCTACTATTCATTCTAGATTCCTCTCATCCTTGGCTTGCATCTCTGCTACTCTATGTTGATTTACCAGTAGGGTTAGCCAGGCTCTCCTTCCTGACAGGTTTGAATGCCAGATCACTATGGTCCTTTCAGGCTGTTGCTGATACACTTGTCCAATTATCATCACAATTGCACAAGAGAATGCTAAAAGATGATCAGGATGGCTGGTTGATAAACACATTCTTTCCTGCCCTCATTGTGTAACAACAGTTCTTGTTGACTAGGATAAAATACCTCTGCAGGATGATGACTTATTTCCATGACTGCTGTGTCCTGAAACCTGGAGTATGAGTGACCAGAAGGAAGCTGTAGTTTAAATTTTGATGAAGTGTTTTCTACAGAGCCCACATTAAGGGGACAAGCAGCACAAATTCTCCAAACAAATGACTGGAAGTGACAGTAAATGATGGGGGGAGGCACTCCTCTTATGACTTTAAGTTACTTCTAATGTGACTGCAATTGCTTGGCATTTCAACTGCCACATCTGTACAAATGGAGGCACTTTGTTGAGATGATCAATCCCTAACATTCTTTCCATTGCTGATAATCTATGATTCTCCATACAATCTAAGATGATTCATATTTTGGAAACTTTCAGCATATGTACAAGTCTACATCAAAAGGACTAAAAAAATAACTATCTGTGGTGAACATCCCTTTGCAAATGAAGCCCACTGTGAGGACTTGAATAATTCTGACCTCACTAAAATAATAATAGGCTAAGATAAGATAAATGCCAATGATATTATTATTTTTTGCCCTTTCAGGGACACCCTAAAAGACCAAACAGGCTACCATTGTTAGAATTATTATAGTTCTGGGCCTCAACCTGGTTTTCCATTTTGTTGTTGATGTTAATTTTCATTGCAATCTTGGTAAATTGGGTCACAAGATTTCTTTGGGTATCAGTCTCTCCATTTATGAAACAAGAGGATACAGTCAAGTATCTATCCACTCCTTCCCAAATCAAAGATTATTTATTTCTATGATTCATTTGTGAACTATTTTTTTTCCTAAAGTGATATTGTAACTTGTTGTTTTGAACGCCAACATGTCTTAAGTTACCATTAGAGATTATTACTGGTGCTTACAAGTGGGTGACAGAAACGTGAGGTTTACAATGGAACTTGATACATTATTTAAAACTCAAACTAGCATGAAAATAAAACTAAGAAATACAAAATTTACCCCCTTATTGAACAGCATTTTTTAAATTAGCAGGTTGCAAACAACAGGATTGTTATTCACTCCTCCCCAGTAGAAAAGGCACCCACCCTTGACTTAGAACAATGTGACATCTATTTTCATAGTTCACAGCACTGTCTGCCATATACATAAGTGAAACAAAGCTGATTATTTTTACTACTCTTTTGGTATAAATTCCTTTGATCTTTTGAAGTACAGACTTTACTTTGAAGTTTACAATGTTCAAGCCATTAGTTGCAAAGCACAAAGAAGGCTATTACATGACATCTATGAGAAGACATTATTTCCTGCCCTGTACTGGTTGCCATGTTTTTAGCTGTGTCTGTAGTCAATTAACAATGCCTAAGATCCTTTTCTATAATATTTGAATATAAATATAAAATAATAGAGCAATATAAGTTTTTAGACATGTAAAAAATTTGCGTATTAAATATGCATACTCATTTACACACACACACACATACATATACACATTTTTTCCTTCCATTTAGCAATGCTTTCCTGAAATTACATGTAGCAATGAAGGGAGCTTGAGATAGGATTTGAGGGACATTGATTATAGTTCAGACTCTACTACCTATTAAGTTATGTGACCTTGGACAATTTCTTTAACACCCCCAGGGCTCAAATATGCCCTTTATAAAATAAATAGTGGTTCTTAATCTCTTTTTGACTTTGGGCCCCTTTATAAATGTGATGACATCTATGGATACTCCCCTGAAAACATCATGAACACACATTTATACTGAATTTTGATGCCCTTGAAAGAGGTCATTGACTTCCTGAAGTACATTCATGGGCTTGAGGGTAAGAACAACCAGACATAACAAGTTTTAAATTTTATATATGTAAGGTTTATAAGTTATAAAATCACTGTAAGATCATGAATAATTATTAATAAGCTCTTTGTACTTAGACCTTTCCTTTTAATTCCTTCAGATGTATCTCAGGTTTGTCTCTTTCTGACACCAAACCTGTGGCTTGGGTTTCTAATAAGTACTCTTGTGGCTGGAGCTTAGTGCACAGTTTGTCAGAAGAAAATGATATGTGAGTCCAGCATATCTCTGGACCACCTGAAGGAAACAGAGTAATGACCCAAGTTTATAAAGAAGCCAGAAACCTGACTGAATAGCAGCTCACACAAAACAGGCTTGGGGATTTTACTTGACCACAACCTGTTCTGAGACAAGAGTGTAATGTGGTTTCTAAAACTATCTGTATGAGCCCATGTACCTTTTAAAGAGTTGATTTTCCATATCCTGGATGGTCACATTCCAGGGCATACTACAGGTCATGCTGCATTTTCAGTTTCAGGGCATGTCATGGGGATTATAAAGCTTCATTGTTAGGGTGAAAAAAAAATGAAAGGAAATGGGCAAGATGAAGAAAGACCTGGAAACTTGGCCATATGTGGAATGGTCACAAGGACCCCATTCTTATCAGGAAAGAGAAATCTAGGTTGTCTTCAAATACCCCATTTGGATGACATGACATAGTAAGTGAAGCCATCTTATTCTGGGTAATTCTAGAAGCCAGAAATAAGCCAGTGGCTAGATTGAATTCAGTGTGAGCAATGGCCTTCTAACAACATATATGCAATATATATGAGATGCACTCTTTTGTAAAGCGCTGAAAGGCAGCTGCAAGAGATGACGAAGTTGCATGACCACCTTTCCAGAGAGATTTTGCAAGAGATCCAGTTTGGGAGTTGGAGCGAGAAGAGCAGTAGTTGTTGAGAGAGAGAGAGAAGACTCAATGAAATCTGAAAAGAATTTCTTTTGTCTATGAGATTCTATTACTCTAGGTTTGTCTTTTTGTTGTTTGTTTTTTGCGGGGTTAGGTGGCTACTAGAAAGAAAATATAGTCTTTTCTGAATCTGTAACAGACAAAATGAAAGAGGCCTCCTGGTTAGTCATTGCTCCCAGAATGTACAAGTTAGTATGGCAGTTGAGGTGAAGAAGAATATGAGGCTGTCACTCATTGTAATGATTAGTAGATTATCTAGTAAAATATTTGCCTACAGAATGGGAAGTTATAATAAACACATCCTGACCATATACTGAGACTGTATTAAGTGAAAGTAAGCAGAAACAGTAACAATATTGCCATACACACAATGTGTACAGTTGACCTTTAACAACATGGGTTTGAACGGTGTGGGTCCAATTATACACAATTTTTGTTTGTTTGAAGAGTTGACAGCAAAAGCCACAAGGCATTTCTTTACAACTGTTCATCCCAGTCTCCACTGGACCAAATTGAAGGCGACTGGCATAGAGATCATGCTGCTGGCCTCTGAGTACTTGAGGTGGTCGCCAAGGCTGTCAGCAGTCCCTGGTGATCCTGGAATAGGTTAGAGCTGCAGGTTACCCCTTATGCCCCTTGGATCCAGCACCCAGGATTGGTACGCAGGAGAATTGCTAAGGAGCCCTGCACCCCCATGCAGCCCAACACCTTGTCCCTCCTCCACTCATCTGTGGGCCTGGGGGCTGCACCAGGGTGGCTGTGGGCCTTGGGCTCAGATTCCTCCCTGTGGCTATGCCCTGGCCCCATGGCTGCATTCATGTGTAGCTGTAGCTGCTGATGGCCACTGTTTGGGGGTACACCTCCAGCTGCACTTTGCCTCCAGGTCACTGTTGCCACCTGTGGGCCTGCCCAGCAGCTGCCTCTGGGAAGGCAAGGCCACCAGGCTATGGAACATCACCATCCTGGGGCCAGGCCTGGCTTAGCCTGGCCTCTCTGTAAGTGGATTTTTGTCAGTAAGTACAGTACAGTAGTGTAATGTTACTTCTTTTCCTTATGATTTTCTTAATAATATGTTCTTTCCTCTAGCTTATTGTAAGAATGCACAGCATATTATATATATATATATATATATATATATATATATATATATAATTCAAAATATGTGTTAATTGACTGTTTATGTTATCCATAAGGCTTCCAGTTGATAGTATGCTATTAGTAATTAAGTTCTGGAGGAGTCAAAAATTTTATGTGGAGTTTTGACTGCATGTGTGTTTGCACCCACGTTGTTCAAAGGGTCAACTGTATTTCATGGAATCTTCACAACAACCCTGGAGGGGAAGCCCTAATAGCATCCTCATCCTCATTTCACAGAAAGAAAACAGGTCTAGATAAGGTAACATAGCAGGTAGTCGTAGAACTGGAACTTGAACTCAATAGTCTGAGTTCATAGGCCATGTAGTTAACAATTATACCATACCACTGACTCAAACAAATGTGTTTTTGAAAGAGCTCCACAGTGTTATTTACTCTTTTTCGGGTTCATGGACCAAATGGTATACATCCACAGTGGTTTTCGGTATAAGATTATTTAAAAGTGTCCTTGAACAAATACTGATTGGGCACTCTTATAGGCCAGGCGCTAGTCTAGGTACTAGGGATACAGCGAGAAATAAAACAAACACAGACAGGGGTGCCTGGGTGGCTCAATTAAGCACCCAACTTAGGCTCAGGTTATGATCTCACGGTTGGTGAGTTCAAGCCCTGCATTGGGCTCTGTGCTGACAGCTCAGAGCCTGGAGCCTGCTTCAGATTCTGTGTCTCCTCTCTCTGCTCCCCCACTCGCACTCTCTGTCTCTCTCTCAAAAATAAACATTAAAAAATTAAAAATAAAACAGACACAGACATCCATGTCCCACTTACGTTCTAGTGGAGAGAAACAGTCAATAAACAAAAAGGACATATTACAACCTGTTAGAAAGCAATAAATATTAAAAAGGAAAATAAAATAGAGCAAGAAAGGAAGATACGAAATGCTAGGGTAGCAGCTTTAAATTGGGATGCAGGAAGAACCCCATTGAAAGGTAATATTTGAAAGACAGTAGGCTCTCCTTTGGGTCAGGTGAATTAGAATTTTCCGGGAGCTCTGCATGAAAATGCTTAAGGAACCTTGGAAAAACCCCCAAGAGCAGTGCAATTTGCTACTTTAACCCATAATATGTGCTTTAATGTGCCTGAAGGTAATGGATTAAGTAGAATGTGAAAATAAAAATGAGAAGGCAGTGACTGTGTTCAGTCCTGGAATCCTTCATCAGTCCTGAAGGCCAAGGTCCTTGGCTGCTGCATCCTTGCAGGTGAGCTGTGTGGGAAGAACACGTCGTCCTCTCTGGCTCGTGTAGCCGGAGGAAATGAACATTTCAGACCAGTCAATCAGTGACTTCCAGGGAAACACCACACCTCTCTGGAATAAACAGTATGCATTCTTATGAAGTTTGTAGTGAACTTTGTCAACAAGAAAGATCTGACAGGACGTCCCGGGTTTTGCTAACCTACCTCTATTAAGTCATTTTTGCCTCTTTCATAAAACAGTGTGAATTTTGTGGGAAACTTCCAAAGCTTTGAAGGGTCCAATGCTTTTTTTGTTACCTTCTTTACATGTATGTAATTTTAGGCCAGGAAATATATTTCTCGTCCTTAGAGACATTTTTTTTTTTTTTTTTTTTTTTTTTTTGCTTCAGGCTGCTGAAGAAAAGGCATAGGAAACATGGGACAATAAGGTCTATTGCCTAGACCGACACTCTGAGCTTCTAGACCTCAACAATTATGGCTCATTCATATTTGTACCCAACCTAGAAGCTGTAACCATTACCCTTTCTTGAATCTTTTAATTAGGTAATAAAAAGCTGTTACAAGTAGAGAAGTGTGATTCTTCTACATGGCTATTTTAGAAACAGTGGACACAAAAAAAGATGTCAAGCCTCCTAGCCCAAACAAGTATAAAATTTAACAACTACAACTTTCATTTAAATATAAGCAGGCAAATATTATATGCTAGATTATCTTTCATTTAATTTGTGAGAAGGATAAAAATAAATAAACAAATAGCAAGCAATACAGTTTGCTTCTTCAGAAAAAGGCTCATAGATATAGGAAATAAACTGTTGGTTACCATAGTGGAGAGGAGTTGGGGGGGGGGAGTGGTGGTGAGTGGAAGAGGTAGAGAAGATTAACAGGCACAAACTTCCAGTTATAAAAAGAATAAGTCAGGGTGATATAATATATAGCACAGGAAATATAGTCAATAATATTGTAATAACTTTGTATGGTGATAGATGGTAACTAGACTTATTGTGGGATTACTTTAATAATTTTAATAATTTTTAACTTTGATAATTTAATTTTATAATGTATAAAAATATCAAATCACTATGATATATCCCTGAAACTAACAGGATATTGTATGTTAATTATACTTCAGTTAGAAAGAAAGTTTACTTCTTGGCGTTTTGACTCTTAATATTCATTTTCTTTTTTGAAAAAAAAAATTCTTTGTAGAATATGCAAGAAGATTAGCAGAAAATGATGTTTAAGGAGGAAATGAACACCAGCAAACCCAAACCACAAAGTGTACTATGGTCTTTTTAAATAAATGATTTTGTTCAGCCCTCTTTGTAAGCCATTTGCTTTCACATTTTACAGTTTTTCTTTTTATTAATGTGCAAAGATTATAAATGTTGGAAAGGAAAACACAAAGTCTCACTGATGTCTTGCTTTTTATAATGGGAATTTGAAAATGGAAAGTAAAATTACATGGCAGAGAATCATCACTTTGTCTGCTCTGATTCCTCTGAAACTTCCTGTAATTTTTGTTTTTCCAAGCACTGGATGAAGACTTCAATCTGACACCAGACAAGAACGTTACTTGCATAGGAGTGACACTAAAATACCCAGCTAACAATTCTCTGGTGTTCTTGGCATTTTAAGTAGAATCTGGCAATAATTCACCTGTATCTGTGTCAAAAATGTCCATGTTGTAAGAAAAAGTGACTTTCTTAAATGTCATGTTTCCTTTTGCCTTTGAAAGACTGAATATCTTCACCATTACTGCTAATAAAATTAGTTTGTGACATTTCCTCCCTTATATAAATAGCCACTCTCACCTACTCTTGACTGGTCCTAGATGTCTTTTGATTCACTGCAAAATAGTTTCTATTGGAGAAACTCTGAGAGAGAGAGAGAGAGAGAGAGAGAGAGAGAGAGAAGAAAGAAAGAAAGAAAGAAAGAAAGAAAGAAAGAAAGAAAAGAAAGAAAGAAAAGAAAGAAGAAAGGAAGGAAGAAAGAAAGAAGGAAAGGGAGAGAGAGAGAGAGAGAGAGAGAGAGAGAGAGAGGCAGGCAGGAAGGGAGGACTGAACCCATGCTGTTAATCACCATGCTATACTGTCTCTCCCATTGTTTTACATGGGAAATTTATCAATCAGGAAAACAGAAGTCACGCCATGAATCTCAAGCATTAAAGAATTCAAAATAGAAATCAGGTGCTTATAAAATTATTGGAAGAACAGGAGGAGAGATTACCTCAGGTTTGCTGCTTTTAGGGTATCAGGAATTGAAGAAATTGCAGGAACTTGCTGACAATGATCACATCTACCTCCAGCACCAAAAATGGTGATTTTAGGGGAAATAAGTAGAGGCTGCTATAATCTAATGTTCCTGTTGAAATCCACAGGGCCTTATATTCTAGCCTCCAGAGGACCAAAAATATGGCTTCTACTTCCTTTTTTTTTCTCTCCTAAATTTCATATGAATGCCCCTTTTCTAAAGTGGAAATTGCTGGCAGGCATTCTGGGAAATACAGTTCCCAGGTTTCTGGGTCTTCTGATTAAGTTGAGAACATACAAGGGAGAAAATGATGCTGAGTTACGAGCAGATAATCTGCCACTGGGAAAAAAAGATTTTGCTAGATGTTAAAAAATAAGATAGTCCAAGACAAAATCCTAGACAGACTGATAAACTAAGGTTTTGGACACACTCCAAAAATAAAATATTAATTATCATAAGATCCATTCAACAGAAACCAAATCATGCTAAATAAACCTCACTTCCTTTATTTGATAGGGCACGGTAACTGGATATTAAGAGAATGGCATTGTCATCGTATCTCTTTTTTTTGGAGGAAGGATTTTATGCTATCCTGGTGCATAACTATGAACTGCTATTATTTTTAGGGAATTAATAACTGGTCAACCACCTTTCTTTAAAAAAGTCATTAGTGGATTAATATGAATCTGTCTAGAGGAAGTTCTCAAGTAGTGAGATACAATCTCAGAATTTACCTCTATCTTGGTCGAAATGTCCTGCAACGTAATCCTGAGAACTTCCTAAAATTATATGAACTGAAATCGAATTCTGCAACCAGCCACCGGAATACCATGTACAATTAAATATCATGTAGAAATGTAAACAATAAAACATCTATTTGCATCATTTTTTCTTCCTGAATAACAAAAGAGCTCCTGTTACAACAGATGTTTTTCTTGAGCCAATTTCATGGCTCCTTCTCACTTCTGGTTCTATGTAGCTAAATCCTACTTCTGGGCCAGGCATGTGAAAATAGCGAGGGAAAGACTGAATATAGTGCACTTGTATTTGTGTAACTTAGCCCGTTCTCTTTTTTCCATTTCTCATTTATGCCAACTAGTGAAATACTAATGGAGAGGGGTCAATTTGGACTTGCACTGAGTGGAATATGACACACATATTCAACCTCCTGTCAAAAAGCTGTCTCACAGTGACTTCAAAATATGTCCACCATTATATTCGCGACCTTGTGCAACCATTTACTCACTTGCCCGTGCTAGAAAAATTACATCCTTGAATTCTGACCTCATTCACTATATCTAAGGCAATTGTCAGTTCCTGTCCATTTTACCTCCTAAACACCCCCCTCCCTCAAATCTAGTGATCTCCCTCCTTCTCTTTCACCACACTTTACTCTAGGTCACAATCTTAGTTCAACTGCTATAATGCAACTGCCTTATATTTGGGATTACACAGTTTCTCTTCATCTACATGGTCCAGTGTCTTTTTTTTTCCTTTTTATTCTTTTTCAGAAGGATATTGCCAAAGTGCACATCAAATCATGTCTCCCTCTTTAACACCTGCCAATAGCTCTAAATGTCCTTGGAATAAAGTTAAAATGTAAACGTGATATAATTTTCATTATGGAAAAAATAAATTTCATTACCGCATGATCCTGCTTATGTGTCAGGCTCACCTTTTTACACTTCAAACACACTATGTTACCTAAAACACTCCCATCTTGCCTAATTCTGCACTTTTCTTGCCTGTCCAATTTGTATGCATTCTTCAGTTCTTACTTAAATGTCACATATTCTGGGCAATCTCCTTTAATTCCCCAAGACTAAGGTTAATTTCTTGTGCCATCAAAGCATCCTGTAACATTTACCATGTCATATAAGTTATTAATACATTTCATAGAGAATGTACATTCTACATTTTCCTTAGCAGCATTTAGTCTAGTGTTTAGGATATGGGGAGGCCAAAACAAAGACACATTGAGTAAAAAATGAAAACTTGAGGTGTAAATGTAACTCTAGTCACTGAATTTATAAATAATGTCTCTCACCGTATACCATAAACTCCATGAATGCAGGAAATCATGTCTATTTTATCTCTGGTGTTTATTATACTGCCTGATACATAGGAGCTAGTCCATAAAGAGGGATTTAATGAGTGGAGAAATTGACCATTTTTATATCAGTGCTTTAAGATAAGGAGTAAGAAAGAATAATTTTAAGTTTCATCAAGCCACCTCAAGTCCATTCTAAGAGGACTGCCCAGATGTTATAGATTGGTTATTTTGCTATGAACTTTTTGCTTCTGTTTCTGACTTTTATATGACCTCAGTTAGATCAGATTTTCTCAGCATTGGCACCAATGACATTTGGGACTGAATAGTTCTGTGTGTGTGTGTGTGTGTGTGTGTGTGTGTGTGTGTAATGGGGTGGGGATGGGAGGTGCTGTAGGATGTTTAGCAGCACCCCTAGACTCTACCAACCAGATGTCAGTTACATCCCCCACCCACCTAGCTGTGATGACCAAAATTATCCCCAGATTTTGCAAAATGTCCCCGGGGGTTTAGGGAAAAACCTATTTGAGAACCACAGAGAGATCTATTTTTGTGTATAAGGATTTGTTGAGCAATACTTATTTGTATAAGAGGTGGTTTTGGTTTAGGGTGATAGTTTTTGTTTTTGTTTTAAGATAAAAAATCTCTATTTTTAGTTTTTTGAGGAACCTCCATACCGTTATCCAGAGTAGCTATACCGGTTTGCATTCCCACCAAGTGAAAGAGGGTTCCCTTTTCTCTACATCTTGACCAACAACTGTCGTTCCTTGTGTTGTTAATTTTATTTTTAAAATTTTTTTAATGTTTATTTATTTTTGAGACAGAGACAGAGCGTGAACAGGGGAGGGGCAGAGGGAGAGCGAGACACAGAATCTCAAACAGGCTCCAGTCTCTGAGCTATCAGCACAGAGCCCAACATGGGGCTCGAACCCACGAACCGTGAGATCATGACCTGAGCTGAAGTCTGACCCTTAACTGACTGAGCCACCCAGGCACCCCTTGTGTTGTTAATTTTTGCCATTCTGACAAGGCACGAGGTGGGATCTCATTATGGTTTTGATTTGTATTTCCCTGATGATGAGTGATGCTGAGCATCTTTTCATGTGTCTGTTAGCCATCTGATGTCTTCTTTGGAAAAGTGTCCATTTATGTCTCTGCTCATTTCTTAACTGGGTTGTTTGTTTTTTGTGTGTTGAGTTTGATAAGTTCTTTACAGATTTTGGATACTAACCTTTTATCAGATATATTGTTTGCAAATATCTCCTCTCATTCCATAGGCTGCTTTTAGTTTGCTGATTGTTTCCTTCACTGTGCAGAAGATTTGTGTCTTGATGAAGTCCCAGTAGTTCTTTTTTGCTTTTATTTCCCTTGCCTCTGGTGATGTGTCTAGTAAGAAGTTGCTCTGGCCAAGGACAAAGCAGTTGCTGCCTGTGTTCCCCTCTAGGATTTTGATGGTTTCCTGTCTTACATCCATTTAGGTCTTTCATCCATTTTGAATTTATTTTTGTGTATGGTGTAAGAAAGTGGTCCAGGTTCATTCTTCTGCATGCCACCGTCTAGTTTTCCCAGCACCATTTGTTGAAGAGACTGTCTTTTTTTTCCATTGGATATTGTTTCTTTCTTTGTTAAAGATTAGTTGAGCATATAGTTGTAGGTCCATTTCTGGGTTTTCTATTCTGTTTCATTGATCTATGTGTCTATTTTTGTGCCAGTACCATACTATCTTGATTACCACAGCTTTCTAATATAGCTTGAAATCTGGAATTGTGATGCCTCCAGTTCTGGTTTTCTTTTTCAGGATTGCTTTGGCTATTTTGGCTTTTGTGGTTCTATACAAACTTTAGGATTATTTATTCTATCTCTGTGAAACATGCTGGTGGTATTTTGATAGGGATTGCATTAAATGTATAGATTGCTTTGGGTAGTATAGACATTTTAACAATGTTTGTTCTTCCGATCCATGAGCATGAAATGCTTTTCCATTTCTCTGTGTCCCCTTCAATTTCTTTCATAAGTTTTCTGAAGTTTTCAGAGTACAGATCTTTTACCTTTTTAGTTAGGTTTTTTCCTAGGTATCATGTGATTGTACTATTAGGTATTTACCCAAAGGATACACAAATACAGATTTGAAGGGATACATGCACCCCAATGTTTATAGCAGCATTATCAACAATAGCCAAACTATGGAGAGAGCCCAAATGTCCATTGACTGAAGAATGAATAAAGAACATGTGGTATATAAATATAATGGAATATTACTCAGTCATCAAAAATAATGAAGTCTTGCCATTTGCAATGATGTGGATACAGCTAGAATGTATTATGCTAAGTGAAATAAGTCAATAAGAGAAATAAAAATACCATAAAATTTCCCTTATACGTGAAGTTTAAGAAACACAACAGATGAACATGGTGGGGGTGGGGCGAAGAGAAGAAAGGGAAACAAACCACAAGAAACTCTTAACAATAGAGAACAAACTGAAGACTGATGGAGGGAGATGGGTGGGAGATGGGCTAGATGGGTGATGGGCATTAAGGAGGGCACTTGTGATGAGCACTGGGTGTTGCATGTAAGTGATGAATCACTGAATTCTATTCCTGAAATCAATATTGCATTGTATGTTAAGTAACTAAAATTTAAATTAAAAAAATAAATTACTAAAAATATTTTAAAAATCTCTATGCACCCTTTCCATCAGAAAACAACTGTCTTTCTAGCATTTGTCTACTGTCTCCTATTTATAGTGGCATCAGTAATGAACACACAATCTGTACCACTAAAGCTTCACAAACACTCTTAAATGTGTGGTTTGGGGTACTCTTTCTTGGTACTCTGTTGTTCAGAATGCCTTGTAACAAATAAAAGTCACAGGGATGAATCTGAAAACTTAGGAAGAACAAAAAAAATGTCAGTCCAGCAGCACATGTACCTCTGTTCCCACTTTCTCATCTGCTCTTGCCTTTCCCTCTTGACTAAACACATCAAAGGTTTTTAAAAATTCTTCTTCACCTCTCTTATGTAATTTTTAGTAGTTTCTATGCAAAAAGTTTTCTAAATCTTCTCTGATGGAGTTCAACAACATGCTAGAAGAGCCAAGACTGATTCTTTATCACCTTTGTAATACTAGTTCACTACACATCCAGTCCTGAGATAAGTGTTTCATTGGCTTTACCTCATGTAACCCTCACAAAATCTGAATTAAGTCAATAGCTTTTTTTTTTTTTTAACATTTATTTATTTTTGAGACAGAGAGAGAGAGAGCATGAACAGGGGAGGGTCAGAGAAAGAGGGAGACACAGAACCCGAAACAGGCTCCAGGCTCTGAGCTGTCAGCACAGAGCCTGACCCGGGGCTTGAACCCACGGACCGCGGGATCATGACCTGAGCCAAAGTCGGACGCTTAACCGACTGAACCACCCAGCCGCCCCTAAGTCAATAGCTTTAATTTTCCAGAGAAATTAAGTATGTCAGGTGGCTTGTTAAAGATCACACAGATAACAATAACAAACTGCATCTAAAACAGGGATCCACTGGGTGCCTGGTGGCTCAGTTGATTAAGTGTCTGACTCTTGGTTTCACTCAGGTCATGACCTCGTGGTGTGTGAGTTTGAGCCCCATATTGGCCTTCGTGCTGACAGTGCAAAGCCTGCTTAGAATTCTCTCCCTCCCACTCTCTCTGCCCCACTCACTCTCTTTCTCTCTCTCTCAAAATAAATAAATAAACTTAAAAAAAAAAAACAAGGGTCCATCAACTCTTTTGGTAAACAGCCAGATGGTAAACATATTGGTGTTTGTTGCCCATATAGTCTCTAAACTGATTTTGACTGTTGCAGTGTGAAAATAGGCATATAGATCATGCACATGAATACAGATATGTTCTAATAAAGCTTTATTAATAAAAATAGGCTGTGGGCTTAATTTGGCCTGTAGGCTATCATTTGCTAACCCTAGGTCTAGAAGTGAGCATCAGAATTCCTTCTGATGCTATATTGATATTAAAGGTGAAATATATGAAAAAAAAAAAAGGTGCCTCCAAGTTTTTCTGTAGCACTGTTGCCAAGTTAAGTATTACTAGAATACACTATGCAAGAGAAGGGATGCTCTTGAAATCAAACGCATGAGTGTGTTAGGCTTTATTTTCCCTGTAAACATAAACAACATGGCCCAATCCACAGGCAAGCTAAAAACATAGTGTGCTAGGGGTTGCTTTAAATGTTCTCCATGTGCATTCTTATCATAAAATAATGTATTCTCTAACTTAGTGAACCACTGCATCTGTCAACCTATTATTGGAGAGATTTGACACAATTGCTTACATGCCTTTCAACATTCAACAGTTGTCTACCAGTCAACAACCTAAGTCAGAATGGAGAACAGAACAAAAAGAATGGTAATGCTTGTTGGACTACAGCTGTATGAAATTCTTATATAATTCACAGTGATTCTGGGGCGCCTGGGTGGCGCAGTCGGTTGAGCGTCCGACTTCAGCCAGGTCACGATCTCGCGGTCCGTGAGTTCGAGCCCCGCGTCAGGCTCTGGGCTGATGGCTCGGAGCCTGGAGCCTGTTTCCGATTCTGTGTCTCCCTCTCTCTCTGCCCCTCCCCCGTTCATGCTCTGTCTCTCTCTGTCCCAAAAATAAATAAACGTTGAAAAAAAAATTAATTCACAGTGATTCTGTTATCAATAATGTATGTGGTAAAAATATTTGTCTCCATTAAAAAAAAAAAGCTATACATCCTAAGTCTTGACAAACACCACGCCATTTTGTGATAGATGTTTTTTCTTTGTTTGTCAGACTTGTATATAGTTTATGAAGTTCAATATGCCTGAAAAGTGATATTTGGCACATAATGTTCATGTAGTCTCTACTAATCCTACATACATGACAGGTGTTCTGTACCTTTCCCACTTTTCTCCTTTCTATTGCTCCTACTTTAGAAGAACAAGAGCATACTGATCTTTATTTTTAATTTTTTTTAAATTTCTTTATTTTTGACAGAGACAGAGTGCGGGCATGAGCTGGGGAGGGGCAGAGAGAGAGAGGAAGACACAAAATCCAAAGCAGGCTCCAGGCTCCAGGCTCCGAGCTGTCAGCACGGAGCCTGACGCGGGGCTCAAACTCACAAACTGTGAGATCATGACCTGGGCCGAAGTCAGACGCTTAACTGACTGAGCCACCCAGGAGCCCCAAGAGTATACTGATCTTACTAGTAGAAAACACCTTTAGAGTTTCTGACCTCCCTTACAAAATGGAACACTTAAAATTGTGGCAATATTTAAATCCAGCACCTGCTGAGTTGTTTTAGGCTCTGGGCATGTTAACCATCACAACAGTCAAGGCTGTGTATAAAAGGCAAAGCCTGCTTTATGGTTGTACACTTGGGTATGAAGCCAGTGTCAGAGAGGGAGGTGGGATGGAATTCTGCAGTTTGTATTACACCCATCACATCATGTGCCCTAGGATGCAAATGCCTTTTCTTATAGGAAGGGCATCCTTTTCTCAATGTGTCATTCCTGGTGGAGGTACCTTTTCCATTACATTCCTCCAGAGGGGGAGATACATGCTAGCAGTGATCTTGGTTAGAATTCCTGTACCTTATTATCCTTTTGCTAAGTTATTGCTGTGCCTTTATGATTTCCAATGGTAAAACTTGGTTCTACTCTTCCATAGCTTCCTTTCATTAGAAACTTTATGATTTTCTATTTTTTTTTAAGAGCAAAGACTAAGGTTTGTGTTTTTGACTTGCTATTTTTAAAAAAAAATTTTTTTTTCAACGTTTATTTATTTTTGGGACAGAGAGAGACAGAGCATGAACGGGGGAGGGGCAGAGAGAGAGGGAGACACAGAGTCGGAAACAGGCTCCAGGCTCTGAGCCATCAGCCCAGAGCCCGACGCGGGGCTCGAACTCACGGATCGCGAGATCGTGACCTGGCTGAAGTCGGACGCTTAACCGACTGCGCCACCCAGGCGCCCCATTGACTTGCTATTTTTAATGGATTCAAAGAAACCTGCTATTAACCAGATAGGAACAGGGATTAGTATATTGAGTTGTATGTTCTGTATCCAACTTGGGTCCTTGGGCTTATTCATTGATATGATAATTATGTGATCATTTTGAGTAAGACTTAGATTAAACCTTTATTTATTTAAAAAAATTTTAACGTTTATTCATTTTTTGATAGAGAGAGACAGAGCGTGAGTGGGGGAGGGGCAGAGAGAGAGGGAGACACAGAATCCGAAGCAGGCTCCAGGCTCTGAACTGACATCATAGAGCCTGACGCAGAGCTCGAACGCACAGGCCGTGAGATAATGACCTGAGCCGAAGTCGGACGCCCAACCGACTGAGCCACCCAGGTGCCCCTAGATTAAACCTTTTAAATATATGGGAACCTCTTGCTTTTTTATTGAATCTAGCTTATAGGTCAGGAAATAGCTTTCTGGGATACATTCCTCATAGCTCTTACAACATTTAGAGACTACAACTATGAAGACTATTAGGCTTTTGAAAAAGCTGCAGGTTCATTTGCTTTCGAGAAAGACCTCCAAACTGTGCTGACCTCTAAAAACATGCAACATGATGCTGAAAATAACACAAGAAAGGGAATCCTCAGGAGGTTTCTGATACTTCCTGCCCTCGTCAGGCCATAAATAACATAAAAGAGTCATGCCTTTGGTATTTGAGCACTTCCATATTCAGTCTTAAAGATAACTAACACAAAGTGCAGAGGTGTGAGAAAAATATAAAATTTCCATAATGAGAATGAGCTGGAGTTATTATTTGAGATTTGTGGAAACTTTGGACTTTGCCATTAATACTCAAATTTTACATAATTTCCATAATGAGAATGAGGTTGAGTTATTATTTGAGATTTGTGTAAACTCTGGACTTTGTCATTAATACTCAAATTTTACATGTGATTCCACTGATGGCTTCTCCTCTAGATTTAGTTATTTGCTCTGTCATCTGAATAAGTGGAAATTTAAATAATTTAATAGAAACTAAGAAATTCACATATATAGAGACTTTAAGTTTCTCTAGGGCTTGTCTATTTCAAAAATATATGGCATTATTTACAAGGATGTTTAACAAGTGGTGTTTTAGCAAAAGGATGTTCTCAGTAGTTTCCTTAAGAAATACTCAGCTAGATGCACCTATATATCCCTAATGATGCAAAACCAAATCCCAGTGCTATTTCAGGTCTAAGAAAATGAAGGGAACAAAGAAAAAAACGTTGAAATTTATTGGTTGATTTGTTTAAGTTGACTGATTTCTGGTTCTGATAAAATTTTAACATTAGTCCCAGTTTTTGAGACTGAGAATGAGTAACAGTTCTCTGTCCCTTAATAAGCATTGTGCCTAAAGCTGGGTTCTAATATGAGTCCATAATTAGAGGCTGACATGATCCAACAGATACTCTTTGTGAAGAAGAAATATCTGTTGAATTCATGTCAAAAATGTTTGCCTGTGTGTGTTTGTGTGTGTGTGCATGGTTTAGTGTGTATTTCTGACCTTGTACAAAAGATATTGACATCTTTGCAAAGTAAAGGATACAGCAAGCCTCTTTCACTGATAGCACCCCAGTCCTTTTCCTTATCCAGGATTCTCTCCTTCCTCTTAAGCTTCTACTTAAAGTTGAAAGTCCTACTCAAGGATACCTATTATAATTTTGCCCAAAGCATCTGCCAATAAAACTTTATATCACTGATATTAGGGACATAACTGTAGAAAGCCTTTTCATGGATAGCTTAGTGGTGAGTTTGGTGTTTTGAACCAGAAAATGAAGAGTCAGGAGAACTGCCTGGTTCCCTACTAATCAGACTACAGATGATCTTGAGGTGGGGCCCTGTTTCTGGGAGCTGTTTTTGAGTCAAAGAATTAAATATTTGTTTGCCTTCCAATATTGCTTCTGTGGATTTTTAGATATATTCCCTAATATTTTATAAAAGAAAATCAGCCAAAATATTCTTAAAAATAGTTACTGGGTTCTTTGTCTATGTAAGTTATAATAGGTGGTGTTCATGTGGGAAAGAGAGACTCTTTATTCCCAGCCCACAAGTTATAGAGACAGACAGAATGGAACCAATTTGTAAGCTCCGGATGAAAGCAAATATCCATTCAGGAGAGGAAATAAGAAAATATGTCATATCTGATATCAGTCTGAGATGTCTTCTTATTTTTTAAATTTATTTTTATTTTTTGTATTTTTAAGTGAAGCAAACAGTTTAGTGGTAGCTTACTTCAGAATAGTTTCCAGACATTGTTTCCTCTGACTCACTTAATTTCACTCTGCATTTTATTATCACTCAAAGTATATTCTGGTCCAATATCTATCATTACTAACCTTGCTTTTCCAGAACGAAACTGTTCCGTATGATGCATCACGTACATTGTGAATGCCTTGAATGATAGTTGCCAAGGCCTTTCGAAATAGAGTATTAACCTATAATTACATAAGATCAAACAGTTAAGATGGGAACAGGCCTCCTAAGATATTCAAAATTATCATTGATGCAATCTTTTGATGATCAGTAGTTAAAAAAATAGCCCAAACCTCAGCCCACTCCAAATGTCAACTAATAATTATGGCAGAACACAAGCACCTGAATTCTGGGCACAAAGGGAGAAACGGTATTGCCGACAACATTGAAAGGGCTTTCAGTCCTTTAGCTGTCAATCCTGTAGTATGTAATCAGTGTGTGCTCAGGTTCTGAAGCAATTACAACTTCCCTGAAAAATGTGGCACCCTAACATCCATTAAGATGAAGGAATAACAAGTAAAAATGAAAACGATAGTATAAATTACATTTATTTATAAGGGTACGTTTTTGTATATGACTAAATTCACATGGAGGGTTTTTGTTTTTAACGCTCTTCCCCAGTATGTTTTCCTAAACTTACTTGGAAAATATAACCTATGGTAATAATTTTAAAAGTTTGACCACTGTAGCCTCTTACTTCACAGTCTTTTTCAGGGAGGTTGTGGGTCCACCCTGGACACACCCTTTCTTTCAGACTTCCATCCTCATCTTCTCCTTGAAGGACTTTGTAATCCATTGTCCAGGAATAGGAAAGGAGTTTCCTGCTATCTTTATTCATATGCCACGTTGATCACTTTGGTGCTATAAATCCCTCACATTAGGTAATCAGGAACATATAGAATGATAATTTAGAATAAAATAAATTGCCTCCATTTGAGTTTTTTCTTTAGGTTAAGGTTATAGGAAGATATTGTTAAAATACACATATCTTGCCAGAGATAGATAAGCCAGAGACATATTTTGACCCACTGTGAAGATGGTTTAGATAACTTTCTGATTGTTATCATGAAAAACAGAAAGGGGGATCCACAGACACTTGAAAAAAATTCACATTTTGTCAAGAGATGGGAAAAGGAAGGGAGAAAAAAAAGGCACATCATTGAAAGAGACTTTTTGGGTTTATCTGAGAGAGATCTGGAGGCCCTAGACATCCCGAGGATAATCTGAAGAGTTGGGGGAGGAGAGGAGTGCTGAGTTCAGCTTACCTAACTATGGGATTTTGTGTAGAGCTAGCAGAGCCTAAGGACAGGAAACTCTCTATGCAGTTAGCAACTCTAGATGTGTTAATGGAAAGAACTTGGTTTATTACTATGTAAGTAACAACAAAATGCCTTCTATTATCTAAGTTTATCTAGGTAGATATCTATATAGATCTACTATAAATGCGAATTTATAAGGTGGTCTCAAAATACTCTCAGTTGAGTCTAGCAATGACTCTGGAAGGTGTTATTATACCTCTTATTGGGGGATAGAATGGGGAATAAAGAAAATTTAGCTATTCAAGTTTTTATAGCTAAGGAAAAATAAGACTTCTTAATTTAAAATGTTCTTATACATTAAATGTTTGCTACTTGATGAAACTAGTAGAAAAGAAGAAAAAAATAAAGAATTTCACCGTGGAAAGGAAATTACTATTAACATGTTAGTTGTTTCCTTCCAACCCTTAAAAAATTTTTTTTAGGAGCACCTGGGTGGCTCAGTTGGTTAAGTGTTTGATTTCGGCTCAGGTCATGATCTCGAGGTTTGTGAGTTCAAGCCCTACATCGGGCTCTGTGCTGACAGTTTGGAGCCTGGAGCTTGCTTCAAATTCTGTGTCCCCTCTCTCTCTCTGCCCCTCCCCCACTCATGTGTGCGTGTTTGCATGCACTCTCTCTCTCTCTCTCAAGAATAAACATTAAACATTTTTTTGGTCTTGCATGCCCATGTATTATTATAATTTGTCATTTTCCCCATCTAACTACAAATTCTTTGTGTACATAATTTTTTTGTTTTAATTCCTTCCTGTTTGCCCCACTAGTAAGGGAAAGATTCCCACCCTAGGGTTATGGGGATGGATAACACACGATCCTCAATACTGAACAAATGAGATTGACAGTGTTTCTTTTAATTTTTTAATTTTAATTTTTTTAATCTTAGAGAGAGTGCAAGCAGGGAGAGGGGCAGAGGGAGAGACAGAGAGAGAGAGAGAGAGAGAGAGAATCTTAAGAAGGTTCGATGCTCATCGAGGAGCCCAATGTGGGGCTAGATACTTCGACCCTGGGATCATGACCTGAGCTGAAATCAAGAGTAGGAAGCTCAACAGACTGAACCACACAAAAGTCCCGAGATGGACAGTGTTTCTTAGTCACTTAAACTCACAGCCTGATGGAGGAGGACACTGCATCACACAAGGCCATATAAGGGATTCAGTCAAGAATAGAATGAACAACAGGAGGTATGGAAGATTGGCTTTGTAGTATTAAGGCAGGGTTCCTTTTGGTTTCTGAGGACGATGTGGCTGGCTTGTTTGAGTAATGCTGCGGGCTGGCAGGGACCTAACTGAAACCCAGTGCTCAGGGCTAAGCAGGAACTACACCTGGTCCCCTTGGTGAAGAAGACTGTTTGGTTAGGACACCTTATGCGTGGGAGCAGAACAGGAAGGGGAACTTGTTGTTAGGCCATTTGAGGCCCTCCAGGTTTCACCAGATGTCAAGGCAGTACATAATATTGGGCTTTAATTTTAGGCCTTACACCACATTTTAGGACAACACAATATTCTATCATATCGGTTGAATTTTTACAGATATTTGCAATGTAAATAATACCTCAATGGCTAGCTTCGTGCAAAAAGCTTAGTTTTAATATTACCTGATATTTTAATCGTTAAAAATAGGGCCCTAAGAGAAAAATACTAAGTCAAAGGATATGAATAGTTTGGTTATACTTGATACTTACTCCCAAATTTCTTTGAAACAAAACATTTGACTCTAACTTTAAAACTTTCTACTCTACCACATTGCTTCTGCCAATGATTGTGACAATGAAAAAATCTAAAAGAATTATCTTATTATTAAATCACTGTCCATGAGGGCTGCCTGGGTGGCTCAGTCGGTTAGGTGTCCGACTTTGGCTCGGGTCATGATCTCATGGCTCATGGGTTGGAGTCCTGCATCAGGCTCTGTGTTGACAGGTCAGAGCCTGGAGCCGGCTTCAGATTCTGTGTTTCCTTCTCTCTCGGCCCTGCCCCCCTCTTCTGCTCTGTCTCTCTGTCAAAAAATATATATAAATATTAAAACAATAAAATTAAAAAAATATCTCTGTCCATGAAATTTATGTAACAGCTTAGTTTGTCATCTTCCTGGAATGTAGGTGCCTTGATCTACCAGGTTTGGGTTTGCAGAGTGAAAACTAAGGTCAATTCTGTTCAACAATAAAAACATTTTAGTGAAGGACTAATGTAATTCTTAAAAGAAATCAAAAGTTGTAGTCAAAGCTCAACTATGAATATTAGCCAAAGTTCTTTAAAAAAAAAAGATTCTTACTTATCTAGAACTAATCTCTTCACTAATATTAATGACCAATAGTTTTTATTTTAATTTGTGTGCTGTTGGAATTGTACATATTGAATTTTGAAAGAGAAGAACAAATTCGGTCTCAAACTCCCAAGTGTGCAAAGGCATACTATATCTTAACATACATTTGAATATTAGTTTAGAAATATTGTGTACACAAAATACAATTTAGGGCTTAGTTTCACAAATCATAATAAAAATCTATTAAAATCACTCTAAAAATATTAGTAAAATCATGAGTCAGCTTAGTAGAAATGAAATGAAGGTTGAAAATACATAAAATGGCATTACTGTAATGAGAAAGCTGAGTAAAATTTTTGTGACTGTACAAAAAACATTTGTTTATATTTAGCTTAATTATTTAAATATGTACAGTCTATGAGAAAAGGAAGTACATACATTAAAAATAGTACTTAGGCTAATCCCAATGGAACAGAGGAATATGTACATGGTTATATTTCAATAGTAATCATCATGGCCATATAATGTTTCCCATTCATTTCTTTAATGCTAAGTTAATCCAAATTTATACTTATAAATTACAGTACATTTGCTGAAAAGCCTGAATTGTAGAAAATTTAAATTAAATGCAGATTTATTACTTTAAAATAATGAATTTACATATCACTGGACTTTTAGTAACTTTGATCCTTGAGATAAATTAAACACACATGCACACACCCACACAAACACACATAAATAAATAAAGGGACACACAGTGACAAACTTAAAAGTTACAAAGTTCACACTCTTCCCAGGGATGAAACTTCAAGTCCTTAGGCCACATTCAATTAATTCAGAATTGGATATTAAGAGGAGATTTTGCAATTTAATATACTAGATTATCCAATAAAGAACACAGTAAAGCAGTACAATAGAAGATCTGTTATCAGGAATATCTGGAATTATGCTTTTCTGGGTTTGTTTTACTTTTAGTATGGAGATGTTAAATCTGGGTCTCTTAATACTACAGGAAAAAGTTTTGCACACTTTATAGTCCTCACTAATAGAGTATAAAACTTGATCTTCCAAATGATGACCTTGCATTATAAAGAAAATATTTTAAAATTATTTTTAAAATATTCTGTCTTGGGGCGCCTGGGTGGCGCAGTCGGTTAAGCGTCCGACTTCAGCCAGGTCACGATCTCGCGGTCCGTGAGTTCGAGCCCCGCGTCGGGCTCTGGGCTGATGGCTCAGAGCCTGGAGCCTGTTTCTGATTCTGTGTCTCCCTCTCTCTCTGCCCCTCCCCCGTTCATGCTCTGTCTCTCTCTGTCCCAAAAATAAATAAAAACGTTGAAAAAAAAATTTAAAAAAAAAATAAAATATTCTGTCTATAAGAGGGAGACTTTTGAACATGCTCTGGAAAATCTAGAAAATTTGTATGTATTAAATAATTTATTACCATATGATGTTTGAAAAATGGCTTTTCTGTATTGTACATATTTTAAATATATATGTAATATGGATTTCAGTATAATTATTTAATAAACACAATATTTTATAATATATGCTATAAATATCAAAAGCCCATGTTAGGATATTCATTTCATATTATATATTAAATGAGAATCATGCATGCTATGGTTTGAATTGTGTTTCTCCCAAATTCTTATGTTGAATTCCTAATGCCCCATGCGGCAATATTTGGTTACAGGGCCTTTACAGAAGCAATGAAGGTTAAATGGGTTCATAAGGATGGGGCCCTTATCCAACATGTCCCTGTAAGAAGAGACACCAGAGAGCACTCTCCCTTGCTCTCTCTCTCTCCTTCTCTGCCACATGAGGATATAGCAAGAGTGAGTGTCTGCAAAGCCAAGAAGAGAGATTTCACCTAAACCTCATCATGCTGGCATACTGATCTTGGACTTACAGTCTCAGAACTGTGAGAAAATACATTTTTGTTTAAACCACACAGTCAATGGTATTTTATTACAGCAGCACAAGCTATGAAAATGCATATTGATTAGAAGTATGATAAGTTTTGAATTCAATGGTTTCAGACTATTCCTTTAATCATTATAAATGACACATAAGAGTTTTCATAGACTTTTATAAATGGGATTTGTCCCACTTATGTCTTCCTGAAGCTTTGTGATAATACCTCACTCCCAAGAAAGAAGCAGTTTACAGAAATTTTGTTTATTGGCTGACTCCTTCACTGGCTAAGTTATAGCTACAGGGCAGTGATCATTATAGAATATATCTGAACATATTACTCAAATTTATTGGACCTTGCCTAAATATCAGTACAGTTGAATGGTTCCATAACAAGTGTTTATATAATCCTATCCTTGCCATCGTACCTACAGTCATAGTTTCCCATATATATATGAAACCACAGAGTTCTCAGCTAGAAGCTGCTGCCCAGCCTATTTGTTAATTATAATGTCAAAATGTAAGTGCAAGAGTATAGAAAGCACAAGACATACAGAGCTACAATGATGGGCCTTGTCTACTTTTGGGATGTACAGTTCACAATTTTAGCAGAATCTGAAGATGTTTCACTATTGCCACTTCTGCGGTCAAAGTATGATTTTTAAAATGGACCTCTTTTAAGGAAAAGACATTTGTGACAAGCTCTAGAGCCCTCTGGTCCAGAAATTGGGCGACTTTAGTTCTTATTTATGCTGTATTAAAAATGAGTTCTGTGTACTTAGGTAAGGTATTTTAGCTCGTTTAGGCTTTAGTGTCCACACTTAAACACATTGAACAGGGTGCCTGGGTGGCTCAGTCAGTTAAAGCGTCCAACTTCGGCTCAGGTCATGATCTCGCAGTTCGTGAGTTTAAGCCCCATGTCGGGCTCTGTGCTGACAGCTCAGAGCCTGGACCCTGCTTCAGATTCTGTGTCTCCTTCTCCCTCTGCCCCTCCCAGCTTGTGTTCTCTCTCTCTCAAAAATAAGTAAATAAGCATTAAAAAAAATAAACATATTAAACCAGATCAGAAATTTTCAAACAAGTCTCCACAGGGATGGGTAGGATGGGTGACTTAGAGAGTGGGACTCTGTTGTCTCCCACCCCATTCTTCCACCTGGAAACTATTTTTATCTTGTAAGAAGTTTTTTAAAGCAAGGACTGTCTTGTTTTGTTGATTAAAGTTTTAAATGACTGAGCTTGATGACCTCAGATGTCTCTTTTTTAATTTGTAAGCAACCCTATGATTCTGTAGTAAGATCACAACTTAACTGATTAGACACTGACCTTCTCATAAATGTCCATTTTGCCTGACATATTGTTGAAATTTAATAAGTTGCTGCTTATTTTTGCATATTCTATTGTGTATCCAGCTCTGTGTTTGACAGCCTAGTATTTGGGGGGGGGGGAAGTGGCATTTTCCCCCCTACTTTCAACTATGTAAATGCTATGATTTCCTAACTGGAGATTTTTCCTTGAACACCTTGGAATTTCTTATTCAGAGACCTTTTATTGCTGCTCTCTATCACCCACAGTTTTGGTGCACATGGATATAAATAATATGTTTAGCAAGAAGGATGTCTTAGGAGTAGCACTTTTTATAAAACCTCTGGAAAGAACTAGTAATCTTGGGAAATTAATTAATCTCTGGATTTTAGAAATTATAGTTTATCAATATTATCTGGACTTTTCCAAGAGTAACTTATTTATTTATTTTTAAAAGTTTTATTTATCTATTTTGAGAGAAAGAGAGAGAGACTACAAGCAGAGGAGGGGCAGAGAGAGCAGGAGGGAGAGAGAATCCCAAGCAGTCTCTGCACTGTCAACACAGTGCCTGATGTGGGGCTTGAACTCAGGAACTGCAAGCTCATGACCTGAGCCAAAACTGACTGAGCCACCCAGGTGCCCCCAAAGAGTAATTTAAATTGCCCTCTAGTGAAGAAATATATTCTTTTAAACAACAACAATAACAACAACAACAACAACAACAACAACATATATCTATTTAAGAGATGGGGGGAGGGGCAGAGAGAGACTCCCAAACAGGATCTGTGCTGTTAGCAGAATCTGATGTGGGGCTTGATTTCATGAATGTGAGATTACGACTTGAGTGGGAATCAAAACTCAGATACTTAACCCACTGAGCCACCTAGGCACCACAAGAAATACAATCTTTAAGAGTTTAAAGAACATTGACAGAACTGCTTCCTGTTGGAAAAGCTCATAGCTACCAATGACAATAGGCATTACCTTGAAGAGAGTCTTCTTTTAAGTTCCCGTCCTCCCCTCCATATATATTTGTGTGTATGTTATAGGAAGATAGATAGATAGACAGACAAGATGTACATGTTTCAGTCCTCTAAAGGAAAAGAAAAAGACCAAAAAGCATGGAGCAAAATTCAGATTTTTGAATTTTTAAGTGATAGGATGGGTAAGCCAGAAAGATTTTTTTTTAAATAATCATCTACAAGATGCTAACTCACAGCTTATGATGAAAAGCTGATTTAGCAGAAACACCAATGGATAAGAGGCACAGACATAGTCAGAGAAAGGTTGCAACTACGTTCAAACACTGAGAAAACAGGAAAAGATGGTTAAATTGGAAATGAGAATATGGATGTGCCAGATGGCATTAGGCAGGCTGATGATGTGGCTTTCTTTAAAATAGCAAATATAAACTCATTGCTATCTGTCTCCCATATCTTACAAATCCATGTTTTGCATAGTGAGTGGTTGGGTTGGCAAAAAGAGGAGGACAACAGGATTAAGTCAAACTTCCCAAATAGGACTCTGTCTGCCCTATGCATTGAAAGAAGGCCATGTGTTATGGGATTTTCCAGCTATTCTTAGGCTAGAATTGTGGGCAAAATAAGAAATGAAAAGAGGCAGATCTGGTGCATAAAATGGGGCCAGGATTGTGATATTTGGAAACCTCTAAGAGGGACACAGTGAATCACTGCTTTCAGTAGATTCCACTGATAAAAGTGAAAGGAAAGTCCTTAGAATAGGGAATAAGTAGTGCTCATTTATTTTAAAAAAGAAAGCCAGGGGCGCCTGGGTGGCGCAGTCGGTTAAGCGTCCGACTTCAGCCAGGTCACGATCTCGCGGTCCGTGAGTTAGAGCCCCGCGTCAGGCTCTGGGCTGATGGCTCAGAGCCTGGAGCCTGTTTCTGATTCTGTGTCTCCCTCTCTCTCTGCCCCTCCCCTGTTCATGCTCTGTTTCTCTCTGTCCCAAAAATAAATAAACGTTGAAAAAAAAAAATTAAAAAAAAAAAAAAAAAAAAAGCCAGTAGAGGTTAGGTGCAAAGAATGATACTAACCAGCACTGAGAAAAGAGATTAAGGAAAGTGAGATAAAAAGGGAACTTGCAAATCTTCTAGAACATTTGACTCACCAAGCAGTCACAAATTTAGGTTTCTTAATATGTTCTGTCTAGTTATCTTTATTGAGTTTATTTTATTACAGCTTTTTTGCTGGTTATTACATCTACCTCAGCAAATGAAGGATGAGAAGTGTTCTACATGAAATATTCATTGGGTTTATAGCCTTAATCTTAAAAGTAAAAGCTAAAGTAAAAAGCTGGAATAAAGAGTTTTAGTGTCCATTTTATGTATTTGAAAGCATGGTGAGAGGATAAAGTGAGATTCAGCACAGGGAGGAAAAAGCTAACAGGAAGGAAGTATATGGAAAGATCTTGAGAGCAAAGACCACTTTTAAAGTGGAAGTCTCAGGATATGAGGAGAAAAAAAAGAAAGAGACAAAAGAATCTGAAGAATTGAAAACTGTTAGAACGAAGCCAAGATGTGACTTCAGCGGGCCAGTGTGGGAAATTGCTGCTAAAGGAAATGGAGAGAGAGTTTCAAAGATTTTTGTCTGAATGGGGGAGAATAGCCCCTGGGCTTTATCACAGGGCATGACAGTTAGAAAAATCTAGCAAAGAAGGCCTCAACAAGGGTCAGAATTTATTTTAATTAGCAAGATAATTACAGTGGAGTAGAAGATGCCATTCATTGATTACCAACTCAGCACCAGGCACTTTACTCAAGTATATACAGTTCAGCTCTCACAAACAACTTTCACAAAAATCATTATCCCTATTTTACAAAAAGGGAAAGCAAGACTACAGAGACTCCCCCAAGGTCATAATATGGAGAAGAACCGAGATGTAAGGCAAGATGTATCTCCTCTTTAGAGCCCAGGCCTTTTCCCAATATTATGCTGCTTCCCATAGAATCTCTTATAGTGCAAACTATAAAGCACCTAGCAGTGGCCACCCCCATTCCCCAACACCACTCCTCCTGCTGCCCATTTTGAGTTAGAAACATTTACGTGCTCCAGATAAAGGCACTCTAAATGGGTTAAATAAAATACAGGAAAGAAACTACAGCCTATTATCTATGTGTTCAGGAGAGAAAAAGAAAATGTAAAGGTGAGAGAGACTCTGTCACTAAGAGCATTTAGGCTCTGACACCATAGATACCCTAAAGCAGCAGTTCTCAGGGTTCTCAATCTTGGGTTAACACTGGAATTATTAGGGAGCTTTAAAAAATCTTTATGTCTGGATCCTACTTTAGAGATTCTGAATTTACTGGTATGGGTCATTGGACTTTTTCATTGGAACTCCCAAGGTGGTTACAATATGTGGAAAAGATTATGACCCAGTGCTCTACAAGGTGACATTGATAACAAGGCTCATTCATCCCAGCCTCCAAACAAACAGCATTCATCTTTGCATCATCCTATTGGTCTAGTGTCTTATACATAATAGATGCTTAATACATGTTTGGAGAGTTAACTTGATGAGCAGCAGAATAATGATGTATGTACTGCCCTGGTCCTCTATACTTGGGTACCCCATAATGCCTTTCTATCTTTAACATTCCTGGGAATCTTTTATGCTTCTTTCTAGAACAAACAAACCCCAGAAAAGGCAAGCATAAGGGAATTTCTCAGTTGAGGGATATTTGTGTTCTCCCATCTGTTGCCAGTATTCTCCTTATGTGTAGGACCTCCATGCTAAAAACACATGGTAATCCCCAGGACTCTCTGAGTCCCTTGGGAAAGTACCACCCCTCAGTAGATTTTGATTTCTTCAGGGAAGCTGCCCTCTGGTGGCCAGATAGGCAGCATACCTAATAGTTGAGAGCATAAACCTGGAATCAAGACTTCCTGAGTTCGAACCCTGCTGTTTACTGCTTTTGTAAGCTGGGGCAAGTTACTTGGCCTCTATGTACATTAGTTCTTTCATCTGTAAACATGAGGGTATAATTGTATCTACTTCACAGGGATGTGGTAAGCATGTGAAATACTTAGAACAGCGGCCGGTATGTAGAAAGTGCCAAATAATTTTATACTACCATTACAGAAAGAATATTTTCTTAAGTTTATAATGTCTGTAAGCTTCTTTCAATACGTTAGAAGAGGAGGACTTTTAACAAATGTTCATAAAACTGTTTGACTTTGTAGGACTAGGCTAAGAGGATTTTCGGTTGGTGAGAAGATGTTCAGATGTTGCTCAGAATAGTGTGGGATTGCAGTGGAGATAGTTTGGTTCTACTACTTGTTCTTTACCTTGTCAATTTTACTTGAGGCCAACCTCACTGGACCCAATATGTGGCCAACATTCATATGAATAAAATACATAATCAGTTATTATGAGTCCAGTAGTAATACGGAAGGTTGGACATATTCATCTTTCAGTCCCTCATTTTCTTTGTTGTTCTTTTGCTTCCAAATAGAAATAAGGAAATAATGGCAGTTGATTCAGCTTGTGAAGAGAAGTTGGTTGATTGTGCAATGATTTTGAAGAAGTCTACATCTCATTTCCATTTCATCAGGCAAGAGGATGAGAGACAGAGTGGAGTCTTTTTGTTTGTTTGTTAATGTAGGCTCCATACCCAGCCACAAGGGCTTGAACTCAATCACCTGAGATCAAGACCCCAGGGGAGATCAAGAGTTGGATGCTCAGCCAGCTGAACTGCCCAGGTGCCCCTGAGTGGAGTCTTTTTAAGTTGGGGGAAAAAAGTGAACTGACACATATGTGCTGGGTGTGTAAAGGAGTGAAATTTATAATTCAGGAAAGCATCCAGGTTATACTTCACAAAGGTTTAATTTGACAAGGAGATGATAAAATTCAGGTTGTTGAAAGAGGATGTAAATGGATAGGAATCATTTATATTAAATAGTTACAAGTAATATTATACTTCAAAGGTATAAAATAATCTTAATCCAAACAGTAGGGTTACCTCTAATTGGGACCCTGTGGTACAGATCAAAATGCCACTCCTTGCAAAGTTAAGGTCCTACTTTAGCTGTACTCTCCAAGAGATCATAGATCAAATGGTAGAACTGAAGACTAACGATGGTTTATTTCGGGTTTCCAGCTGTGATTTTTCTGGATTTCAAAATGACTGCCTTTATATTTATTTTTTTCTCCTGGGAAAGAAGAGGAAACAACCCTTTACTGCATTCCCACTGTCTAGTATATTAGCTGTTACAATTCCTATTGGCTGACCTTATGAAAGAGGACACTACATTTGACCAGCTCAGCTTTTCTTCCCCCTTTCTCACTATAGATGTTACTGTACAACACACACTGAATATTGGATTAGTCTTTGAGAAGCATTGTAACATGATCTGCACAAAGAGACAAGTAACTCTACACCATTTCCTTCCAAGCTCCAATTGGCACAGATAAAAAATTCCATTATAAAATTATAATTACAGTTTGTGACTTTCTGGAAAATGCCTCATTTGGGTTTGGCTTAAAAGTTAATCTGCTGTTTTACTAAAAAAAGTAGAGCTGTTTTAACATTCCATTTTTCATGAAGTTATTAATCTATTGATTAAGTTCATAAGACCCCCCAAGATCTAAGAAGATTTGCCATCATAGTTTTATATTCATAGTGATAAACTCATGCTTGGGATTGCTTAGAACATGATTAAAGGTATGCAGAAGAAAACCAAAGGTTTTCTTTGTTCAAAGAACAGACAATTCTCTACACATCTAACTGATTTAAAATCACCAACTCTTTTTCCTATGTTTGTTTTTGTGGACCACATGTGTAATTCAACTAAATTCTTCTAGATGTGAAAAAGAAGAAGGAGGAGGAGGAGGAGGGTGGAGGGGAGGAGAAGCCCTGACACAAAAGGACACAAAATATTTCTATTTGAGGTTATTGCTGTGTCTCAGTTTGCTAACAGAGAATCACAGAGAGGCTATATAAGTTTGAGAGAGTTTGAAATATATTGACTAGGGCACTAATGTGGAATTAATGAGTCTCCAAAAGGAGACTGATAGCTCCCATGTCCTCTCTCTTTAAACCTTGGGCTTGGATGTTTGGAACTCTTCATTATTATGTGAGAAGGTAACCATCCTGGCATTTAGTGAATGGGTGCCAGGGATGCTAGACCTCCTGCAACAATGGGGTGCTCATGCCAAACTGAAAATGGTTGCACATGTCTTTCAAAAGTTCTATAAGGCATTCATGTATGTGAAAAAGCACATTCAAACTTTTCTAAGTTGCAGTTCTTAAAGTTTGGCCTCCAGACAAACAGCGGCAGTATCATCTGAGAATTTGTTTTAAATGCGTATTTTGGGCCCCACTTTGGACCTACTGAATAAAACTTTCAGGGATGGGAACAAGAAGTCTATGTTTTACCAAGCCTTCTGTTGAACGTTAATATTTGAGAACTGCTAATCTAGTTTAGAACTGAAAGTACATACTACTAACTTTGCCAATTTCCCAAGAATGTCAATGCTGTATATGTTGAGAGAAGATTGTCTAATGCCTTGTTCAGGCCTTTACCAAGAAATGTTAATCATTTAAAAATCACACTGCTTATGTTACTAGATAGTATTATGTGAACATATGCAGTTATGTTGGTCTGCATGTGTATCTATTTTATAGCTTAACTGGTTTAAGTAACTAAACACTTCCTTACATCTTCAAGTATAATAATGGCTATGTGCTTACATAAAACAATATATTGTTTTATATTAAATTACTTTTATTTATTCTTCAGAGTATAGTTAGGGCATTATGCTGATTAAAAAAAACTGCATGAACTGGTGCAGCCACTCTGGAAAACAGTATGGGATTTACTCAAGAAATTAAAAATAGAGCTACCCTATGATCCACCAATTGCACTACTAGGTATTTATCCAAAGGATACAAAAATGCTGATTCAAAGGGGCACATGCACCCCAATGTTTGTAGCAGCACTATCAACAATAGTGAAATTATGGAAAAAGCCCAAATGTCCATCAACTGACAAATGGATAAAGAAGATGTGATATATATATATATATATATACATACACACACACACACACACACACACACACACACATATATATATCTATATATATAGGAATATTACTTAGCAATCAACAAGAATTAAATCGTGACCTTTGCAACAATGTGGGTGGAACTGGAATGCATTATGCTAAGCGAAATAAGTCAGTCAGAGAAAGACAATTATATGACTTCACTCATATGTGGAATTTAAGAAACAAAACACATGACCATAGGAGAAGGGAAGGAAAAATAAGATAAAAACTGAGAGGGAGGCAAACCATAAGAGACTCTTAAATGCAAGGAACAAACTGAGGGTTGCTGGCAGTGTGTTGGGTAGGGGGATGGGCTAAATGGGTGATGGGCATGAAGGAGAGCACTTGTTGGGATGAGTACTGGGTGTTATATGTAAGTGATGAATCACTAAATTCTATTCCTGAAATCATTATTACACTATATGTTAAGTAACTTGGATTTAAATAAAATTAAAAAAAAGTCACTGAGTGCAGACTAAAAGCATAGGTTCTGCCATCAGAAGCAAAGCTCCACTGGACTTGGCCACTCACCTCTGGAGTGCTTTAACAAATGATTTAAACTCACTGTGCTTTTGTTTATCTATAAGATGGGTATTTGTAAATAATAATGCATCAAACATAAAAGAATATAATACAACTGACAGTGTTGAACTTTAACCTGAGTCCTGTGATCCTGGAAAACAGCAAAGATTAAGCTATACCCTTCCCTTTGTATTTGGGAAAACTGCTTTCTGCAAGGAACCTCCCTCACCCATATGGCATAGATAAGACTCACGGAAGCCCCTTTTTTTACCCATAACAAGACGAGACAAAGGCCATCAAATTTCTGCCCCCCACTTTTTTCGGCTCATAACTGATTACCTAAACTGCTTTGTCACCACTGATCAATCAAAACATATTAATGCTTGTTCAACAAAGGGTGGTTAAGCTGATCTCCTTCCCCAGGCCTCTGAACTTTGACCTACCCTTGGCCTGAGCCAGTCTACAGCCCCCCTTGGAGATTAGGCCAGCCTCAGGGTAAAAACACTTTCTGATTTGCTATCCAATCATACCACCTTTTCATCATACTTCCCCATACCTGAATCTCCTAGTCTAGCTCACTCCTCTCTATAAAAGAAAATGTATTCTTTCCTAATCCTTGAGGCACTTGCAGATTTTAAGGTCACCGCTCTCTCCCAGTTGGAACAGTTTCTTTCCTCTCTTTGCAAAAATCCTTTAAGATAAACTCCTTCCTAATCCCAAATTTGTTTTGTATTTGAAAATTTCCTAGCACATACTTAGCACTATGAAGTTGTTACTTATTATAATTATTACTATGTGATATTTTTATCAGAAAAATAGAAACTTTGTAAACTAGGTTCATGGACTTTTAACCTAAGCTATTTAAGGTAAAATATGCAAATTTATGGAATATTTAAATTATTCAAAATAACATTACATAAAATTTTAGGTAGAAAATAGTGAGAAAATATACAGGCATATCTTGAAGATATTGCAGATTTGGCTCCAGACCACTGCAATAAACTGAATATTGCAACAAAGTGAGTCAAGTGAATTTTTGGTTTCCCAGTGCATATACAAGTTATGTTTACACTGTACCGAAGTCTTTGTTGTATACCATAATATTATGTCTAAAAAACAATGTGCATACCTTAATGAAAACATTTTATTTTTAAAAATAAACAAACAAACAAACAAACTGGATGAAGGAAGCTGTTTTTTTTTAACTGTTTTATTTTAGGCTAGCATATTGCACAATTATTTGTTTAAAAGATGGTGGAGAGTTGGGTCTAATAGAATTGAGAACCACTGTTGTAGGAGATTGATGAGAACCTGTAAAGTTAGTTATGGAATATTGGAGATACCCAAGATCACCATATTTATCTCAGAAAATAACTGGATTCCAGATTTCTGATATTCCCTTACCAGAAGAGTTGATGGAGAAGCATTTGGATCCTAGGCAGGAAATTTAATGCCTTACAAACTGAGCTACTACCCATAATGTAAAAGAAAAACAACAAAAAGAGGATTGTCCTATTTGCCTCATATTTTTAAAACAAAATAAACAGAACACTATTATTTATAGTGTTCTCTTTTTCCTTCTCTGAAATCCTCTTTTCTTCTCTTTCTCTCTTTCTTTCTACAGGAAAAGTATTATCATGAGTTAGGTGTTTAGACAATCTATGTGGTTATACGTTCATTGCGTATATACACACTCATAAACAATAGTTTTATATTTTTTATCTTTACTTAATACCATGTCATATATAACATCACACAATTTGTTCTTTTTGTTATGTTATGAAGATCTACTCATGATATTTACAGATCTCATCCATTTACTGAGTTTTCTGTGTATTACTCCATCCTATCAATATACAATTTATGGAACCTTCTCCTTTTAAAGGATAAATATCCTTAATCCATACAAACACATACAAGGATGTATGTGTGTGTGTGTGTGTGTGTGTGTGTGTGTGTGTGTCCCATTTCTGGACTAGTCTTTTACATGTTTTTGTAGTTTATTTGTCTTTTCAAAGACCAGCTTTTGTTTTATAATCACTATTACTCTTTTGTTTGGCTTTTTATATTATTATCTACTCTCATCTTTATCATTGTCTTCCTCCTCATTTGATTTACTTTTTCTATCTTCTTTAATGTGTAATTTCATTGATTTAAATTTTTATATTAAAAATGCATTCAAGACAATAAAGTTATTTCTAGTTACATTAGCCCCATTATATAAGTTTCAAAACAATATTTCTGTTATTAAGTTTAAATATTTCAAAATTTCCATTGCAGTTTTTTCTTTGATGAATTTGTTTTTCAAGTGTGACTTCAGTTTACATATACACATTGCATTGGTGCTAATTTAACTGCATATTGGGCAGAGAACACTAACAATGTAATATTGACTCTTTGGGACTTGTCAAATAGAGCTTTCCAACCATAAATAGATTAAAGGTATGTGAATGTGTTGATTTCATCAGCTCTTGGCACAGCAAGGTGGGGCTTGGGATGGACAGAGCCAGTCGCTGCAGCCACAAGCATCATCAAGGTTGTAAAGTTGGGAAGGACAGACAATATGGTATAATACAGGAGTGATTTCTGTAAATGTTCCGAGTACACTTAATACTTGATTTTCTGTAAAAATCAAGACTGTTAATTTTCTTGTTCAAATTCTGTCTATCCTTACTATTTCCTCTGATTTATCCATCAGTTTCTTAGAGAAGCATATTAAAAACTCTCACCAGTATTATGACCCTGGCCATTTTGCTTATACATCTGTCAGGTTTTGCTTTATCTATATTAGGAAAATGTTGTAGAAGGCTTACAGGTTAATGATTGATATCCTTGGTGAATTATTCCTTTTTGGTTTTATTAATGATTATATCTTAAATTTCATTTTGTTATTAATATTTCCATATCAGCATTCTTTTGTAAATATTTGTCTAGTCTACTTTTGTCTATTTTCAACTTACTTGTATAATGTTGCTTTTAGTGTGTCATTTGTCATCTGAACCAGGACTTTAGAGACTAAAGGGCATGTTACTAATATGTTAGCATAATTGGTGAAATTCACAATGGTCTGGAGCAAACTGGGTCATGTGAACTTACTCATAAGTAGCATATAACTGGATTTTATTTGCAATAAAATGTGATATTCTATTTGTATTTTTCTATTTTTAATGTTTATTTATTTATTTTGAGAGAGAGGGAGTGACTGTGAGCAGGGGAGAGGCAGAGAGAGAGAGACAGAGAGAGAGAGACAGAGAGAGAGAGAAAGAGAGAGAGAGAATCCCAAGCAGGCTCTGTGCAGTCAGCGCAGAGACCAATGTGGTACTTGATCCCACAAACCATGAGATCATGACCTGAGCTGAAATCAAGAGTCAGATGCACAACTGACTGAGCCACCTAGACACCCCTGATATTCTACTTTTAGAGCAAATGTAACCAATTCATAGTCTGCAGTTATTGCCTTCTTGGGTATTTATTTGGATATTTTTTTTTGTTTGGATATTTTCAATATAAGTTATTGAATTGCATAATTGTATAATGCTGCTTCCCTCCTTTTTTCTCCTTGGTTTCCTCCCTTTTTTTGTTTTTGATTGACAGAATTTCTCTCTTTTCCTGTTTTCTACCGGTTTTTAGGTTATCCATTTGATTTAACTTTTAAAATAATGGCTTATCTTAAATTTAACTTGTATATTTAACTGAATCTTTATGCCCTTCAATATCTATATAATACAAGGATCTCAGAAATATTTAATTTATCCCATATTATTGTTGTCTGGTATTTTAATTCTAACATGGTTTAACATTGAGTCGCATTTGATTATTAATATATTTTATAGGCAGTAGTTACATATTTACCAACAAACAAAAAAAGTTAATTCCTTGCATTCTTTCCTTCTGGCTTCAATTTTTTTGCTTGTTGAATCACCTGTTTTAGTATCTCTTTTAACAAAGGCCTACCAAATCATGAACTGTTTATGTATATTTGAAAATATCTGGATTTCATTTTCTAAAGTAAGCACTATTGTTTTCTACTTTCATTTTATAAATGAGTAATCTGAGTCACTGGTTGGATAAATACATTTCTCAGACTGGGAAATTCTTAAAAGCTACCAACAGTGAAGGCCAAAGGCAATGGAAAATATGATCTGAAGGTAGAATAATTGCTTCTTTAACATTCTATTTTTAGCTGACATTCACGGATGAAAAATATGTTGTCTAATTATTTTGCTCTATTGGATAATTAATATCTTTTTTTTGTAAGTTTTTTTTAATGTTTATTTTTATTTTTGAGACAGCACAAGCAGGGGAAGGGCAGAGAGAGGGGAACAGAGGATCCAAAGCAGGCTCTGTACTGACAGCAGTGAACTTGAACCCACAAACTGTGAGATCATGACCTGAGCTGAAGTCAGATGCTCAACCGACTGAGCCACTCAGGTGCCTCCCTTTTTTTTGGTAAGTTGAAAGATTTTTATTTGATAGTCTGCAGGTTCATTTAGATGAGTCCGGGTATGGATTTGATTTTCTTTTCCTGCTGGTGACTTGGTGTGCTCCTGCAAGTTGAGATTCCATATATTTTGAATGAAAGCCTTTAATTCTATTTCTTCCTTCAATAACCCTTCCGAGTGGGCCACGGGACCTTCCCATTCTATCTTTCATGTCTCTACATTTGTCATTTTGTACTAAAATCTGGATGATTTCCTTCAGTCAGGTTTTCAATGTATTCATTTATATTTTCTTTGTGTCTATTCTTGTGTTCAACTCACGGATATTTCTAAAATTTTATAAATGTGTGCGGGGAAGGGTTATCTCTCCCAGTGTGAGTTGCTTAAATCCTCCACATTTCCAAGAAAGACCTGTTTTCAGAATTGGCCCTTGGACAGCTCCTGGTAGTTGAACTCTGAGTCCTTGGGCTATTCTTCCTGATAAGAGCATTTTTTTGTATGCTTGGAGTGTTAGGCTCCACAATACCAATTTGATCAGAGAGTTCGTGCTAACAAATGTGATTCGTGGTGAACCTCTGTTTTTGCTCTGTGGGGATGGGGTCTAAATAGCTGAAATGAGTCTACAGCATGCCTATGTGATTTGACATCCTAGAAAACCTCTGGAAACAAGGCTCAAGAGTGACATTTCACATGTGTTATTACACATTGTCGTTGGCATAACTAAGTGCATCTTTGTGCACTGGGAGGGGACACCTGGAAGCTTGCATCTGTTTTCTCTTGGATTTCACCCCATCTGCCTTTTCCTTTGCTCATTTTTAGCTACAGCCTTTTGCAATAACAAACTGAAGCCATGAGTATAACTGTTTTTCTGAGTCCTGTGGGTCCTTCAAGTGAATTATTGAGCCTGCAGGAAGTGTTGGGGACTCCCCATATAAAATATATTTCTCTTTCTTACACATTCCACTCCATATAGTCCATTCTCTAACTAGTCTTTTTTCACACTCTTAATACCATGAAAAAATTTGCTTCTATTTTTCTTGTAGACCATTTTAAACTTAATGATTTGAAGCTTCTCTCTGATTTAAAAAAATTGTTTTAATGTTTATTTTTGAGAGCTACAGAGAGAGAGAGAGAGAGAGAGAGAGAGAGCACAAGCAGGGTAGGGGAAGAGAGAGACGGAGTCACAGAATCCGAAGCAGGTTCCAGGCTCTGAGCTGTCAGCACAGAGCCCCAGGCGGGGCTGGAACTCATGAGCTGTTGAGATCATGACCTGAGCTGAAGTCAGCTGCTTAATGGACTGAGCCACCCAGGCGCCCCTTCTCTCTGGTTTTTTTAAACTTACTTTTTCTCATTTGCCTGCAAAATTTTCTGTTGTTGATCCTACTGATCCCCTATCCCTCCCCATGATTGCCTAGAATGCAATCATTAGCAGTCAGCTACATATTCAGTTCCAACTGATTCCTTAGCACTGGTACCCAGGGCTGTAGAAACATCTCTAAAAGGTGGAATTAAATTCACCTACATTAGATATCCAGGAGTTTTTCTGATCATGGACCAGTTTGTATAATACAATTTCTGTCTGATATGAATTAAAATTTAAATTCACATAGAAAATAGAATTAGAGTTCTGACATCATTTTATAAAAATCTTCCCCTTCTTTACTTCTCTGGGTTTCAGCAGACATTTTGACTACTTTTCCAGGCTAATGGGTGGCATTTAAAGCCTTTTCTAATCTTTGTTTCATTGGTTTAATGAAAGTTGGGAAAGAGTATGGAAGATCTTTTCACCTTCTTCCATGTTTAACTAGACCGTTTCAATGTTTAATGTACTGAGATAACTCTGCTATAAGACATTTTCTTCTAGGTTCAGCTGTCTTAAACCATAAAAATACTTACATCAAGAGTCCAGTATACTTTTTAAATCAGTTTTTTTTACATTTATTTATTTATTTTGAGAGAGAGAGAGAGAGAAAGAGACAGAGAAAAATGAATGAATGAATCTCTGCACCTTCAATGCAGAGCCTGACGTGGGGATGAAACTCACGAACCATGAGATCATGACCTGAGTCAAAATCAAGAGTCAGGTGGTCAACCGAGTCACCCAAGTGCCTCTAAATCAGATTTTATGATTTTTTTAATTTTTCCTATATTATCTGAATGGCATCTTGTTTTAGTATCAACTTCCCTCCCTTTTTATTATCTGTTGAAAGTTTAATGTTACACACATAGGTATAATTCTTTTGTGTGTAGGATAAGGAGAGCCAAAATTATTAAGAGATTATCAATTTATTATTATTATTATTGCTATTATTAGTGAGCTCACTCTTCGAATACCATTTTGTCTATCTTAGTTTCTTCTTTCTTCTTTTTTTTAAAAATATTTATTTCTGAGAGAGAGGAGAAAGAGAGACAGAGCATGAGTGGGGGAGGAGCAGAGAGAGAGGGAGATACAGAATCCAAAGCAGGCTCCAGGCTCAGAGCTGTCAGTACAGAGCCTGATATGGGGCTTGAACTCACAAACCATGAGATCATGACCTGAGCTGAAGTCAGATGCTTAATTGAGCCACCCAGGCGCCCCCCAGATGCCACCACTTTAGATAAGCAGCAGAGTGCCCTCTGGCACAGGTGGCACCACTCTAGACAACTAGTCTATATTAGTTGCTTATAAACCCAGGGTCCAATCTTGTTTTTATAAGAATTCTTTATTCATAGCTCAACTAAGAATATAAAGAGAGCACTATGCACTAGCTTCCAAAGAATTTGTATGTCTAATCTCTCAAGAATGTAAATAGTTAATTATAAATATGGTTGGAGGTCAGAAGTATGAATTGATAGAACTATTTCTAAAAAGGGAAAGAATATTAAAGAAAAAAATGCATAAATGGATAAAATTTTAATAAATTCATTCTATCAGTTGCCATGGAGGATGGTATATGGGCAAAAAGTGGATAGATTTCCCAGGAAGGGATATCAAAATTCTTATACAGCAAGTATGTGAAATTGAAGAGGAAGTCAGAATATCTAAACATTACAAAAACCCTAGGGAATGGCATGGTTTCAGGGTTTTAAGTGGCCAAAAATATAAGCAAAACTTTAGAAATAAATCTGTAGTTTCATAAAGAAGAAAAACATAGATCAAAAGAGCAAATGTTTACTTTTGGTAAGATTTAGGGGTTATCACTAGTATTTAGATTCAAAGTTAGTATGGAAACAGGTATATTTTGGAATGTTTTTCTATAAACATAACCCTTTTCCAATTCTTGTAGCCTTTTTATGGGTGGTAGCAGTTATTACCTCTCAAGCATGTGAAAATAAAGGACAGAGACATTAATAAGACTTAGTAATCAAAATAGTATGGTACTGGCACAGAAAAATGGAACAGAACAGAAAATCCAGAAATAGACCCACAATTACATGGTCAATTAATCTTCAACAAAGCAGGAAAAAATAGCCAATGGGAAAAAGACAGTATCTTCAACAAATGGTTGTGGGAAAACTGGACAACACATGCAAAAGAAGGACTGGACAACTTTCTTACACCATACACAATAATAAATTCAAAATGGATTAAAGACCTAAACATGAAATCTGAAGCCAAAAAAATCCTAGAAGAGAATACAGTAACTTCTTGACATTGGCCATAGTAGCATCTTTCCAGATATGTCGACTCCTGAGGCCAGGGAAACAAAAGCAAAAATAAACTATTAAAACCACATCAAAATATAAAGCTTCTGTACAGTGAAGGAAATAATCAATAGAACTAAAAGGCAACCTAAGGAATGGAAGAATATATTTGCAAATGACGTGTCTGATAAAGGGTTAGTATCCAAAATCTATAAAGAACTTATAAAACTCACCCCTCCCAAATAAAATAACCCAGTTAAAAAATAGGCAGAAGACATGAGCAGACATTTTTTTAAAGAAGACACACAGATGGCTGACAGACACATAAAAAGATGCTTATCATCACTTATCAAGGAAAACTACGATGAGATATCACATCACATCTATCAGACTGGGTAAAATGAACAACATAAGAAACAACAAATGTTGGTGAGGATGTGAAGAAAAAGGAGCATTCGTGCATTGTTGGTGGGAATCCAAACTGGTATAGCCATTATAGAAAACCGTACGGAGGTACAGAACTACCTTATGATCCAGTGATTGCACTACTGGGTATTTACCCAAAGAATACAAAAACACCAATTCAAAGGGATACATGCATCCTTATGTTTTTGGCAGCATTATTTACAATAGCCAAGATATGGAATCAGCCCAGATGTCCATCAACTGATGAAAGGTTAAAGAAGATGTGATATATATATAATGTAATATTATTCAGCCATAAAAAAGAAAAAAAATTGCTATTTGCAGTGACATGGAGCTAGAGATTATCATGTTAAGTGAAATAAATCAGAGAAAGACAAATACCATATGATTTCACTCATATGTGGAATTTAAGAAACAAAACAAAGGAAAAATAGTAAGAGATAGAGTGAAAGAAACAGACTCTTAATTGTAGAGAACAATCTGATGGTTACCAGAGGGGAAGGGGAGGGAAGGGATGGGTTAAATAGATGATGGGGATTAAGGAGGGCACCTGTCATGGATGAGCACAGGATGATTAATGGAAGTGTTGAATCACTATATTGTACACCTGAAACTAATATAACACTGTATGCTAACTAACTGAAATTAAAATAAAAACTTAAAAAAAATTCTTAATAATTTTAGGACATTGACATGATATGTTTATTTTTCTACTTATCAGAGTAGATGCCAGTTCCAAATTTGTGTGTGTGTAAGAAAGAATAATTTTTAAAAAAGATAGAACTCATACATTTCATACTTATGAAATGTTATGCTTAGTTATTTAGTATGTCCAAAGGTTTTTCCAAGTCTTTAATAATGAATGTGGTGTGAAATTAAGAGAGACTATTGGGATAAGGAAGATGATAACATTGGAAAATATAAATAAAAAAATATATTCATATGTTTATTTCATTGCCCTAAAATATTTCCCTTGATATTTTCCCATATTAACTACCATCTGGATGTGTTCCTATCTGTCCCACATTTTCATATTAGATTTTCCAGTGGATTCTGTTTTGTATTATGCCCTTTACTCCTTCATGTGATCCTTACTAGCTTTTTTTTCCTATGTATGTAATTCCAGGCAGTTTTCTTCCTGTTTGTATTTCCCTCAATTTATACTGTTGTAGACAGTTTAGCCCAAGTTTTTTTGTTTGTTTGTTTGTTTGTTTGTTTTTTAATGTCTACTCATATATCTCGATCCTGTAGAAGATCCTCTGATTTCAGTCCTTTTCCTTCCACTTAAGGCCCATTTCGCCTACTCTCTGGCAGAAATTTCTTTGAAATAAAATAAAACTGAATTAAAAAGAATAAAATACATCTAAGCATATCACATAAATCTACATATGTGATAAAATTGCATAAAACTAAACACACATACGTATACAAATCAGTGTGTGTTTTTATAAGGGCAGATATTTATACGGCTGTTGGGTTGTATCAGTGTAACTTTCTTGGTTGTGATTTTGTACTATAGCTATATAAGATGTTACCATTGGAGGATGAAGGGTAAAGGATCCACAGAATCTCTGTGTATTACTTTTTACAACTACTTGTGAGTCTAAAGTTATTTCTAAATTAGAAGTTTTCAAAAAGACATATATGTAGTTTTAGAGTTTTGCTTTGTATCTTCTGCTGAATTGGTTATCTTGGACAAGACTACAAATCATCATCTAGCACCTTCACTGCACCCCCGTCCTGTTTTCAAGTACAGCAAATTAAATGTTATAGGCATCTTGATCCTTCAAGTGAATCCATTCATAAATCTTTTTTTTTTTTTATTTTTTTCGACGTTTATTTATTTTTGGGACAGAGAGAGACAGAGCATGAACGGGCGAGGGGCAGAGAGAGAGGGAGACACAGAATCGGAAACAGGCTCCAGGCTCCGAGCCATCAGCCCAGAGCCCGACGCGGGGCTCGAACTCACGGACCGCGAGATCGTGACCTGGCTGAAGTCGGACGCTTAACCGACTGCGCCACCCAGGCGCCCCAGAATCCATTCATAAATCTTAAGTTACTTTTCAACCACTCACCTATTCACTGTCAGTCAAAAAAATCTTTATTAAATCCACCTTTATGAACCAGGAACCCTTGTAGGCAGGCACTAGAATTATAAGCAATGAATTTTTTTCCTGGCTTTAATGAAGTTTATTTTCCTGAATGAAAAGTATTTGTGGTACATGAAGATCTACTGAGTTTGTAGTTTCAGTTTGCTCTTATTTGCAGGCTACTTCATTGGCACTGTCTTAATTTATTCTATGATACATCCAAGTGCATCTTTTCAAACACAATCATTGTTTTCAGGTATAGAAATCTCAAGATTAAAAATAAGCATTGGGGAGCTTGAGTGGCTCAGTCGGTTAAGCAGCAGACTCTTGATTTCAGCTCAGGTCTTGGTGTCACGGTTTGTGAGTTCGAGCCCCACATTGGGCTCCACACATAGTGTATGGAGCCTGCTTCTGATTCTCTCTCTCCATCCTTCCCCAGCTCATGCCTGCTCTCTCTCAAAAATAAATAAACTTTAAAAAAGAAATAAGCCTCAAAACCCATAAAAATATCAGAAATTGAAGGGAAATATAGATCTAACTTGTAGTGGAGACAGAATATTGATGAACCAAGAAAAGTGTTTCATTTGAAAAGCCTGTTTGTGATAAACAAAATGACTCACCTCATCAAATAGAGATCTTTAGGCAAAGCTGCTTCCATAAACCACAACTGATAAGAGATGGAATTTCACTAAATTCTTAAGAGATTACAGACTGTTTTTAGCCTCAAATATACTCATTATTTCATACCTGGATATATCCAACAACATTTTAAACTAAAATTGGATTACATGAGATAGGTTTAATTCTATTTTTATTTTGGAGTGTGCGTGGGGGAATAAAAAGGAAGAAAAATGAGAAAACAGCTTCTCTCTAATTGAATACATTTACTTATACTTCCATGTTTATGGATATATATCACTAAGTGAGACACTAAAACTTCAAAATTTGTAGTATGGCTCCAGTTGTGATGATGACTATCTCTGCTCTTCGGTGTTTATATTTTCTTAGGTCAACACAGGGCATTCCTTTCGGGATTTGTTTTCCAGGTGTTTTTCAGCCTGTTTTGTAAAGCATTTTTCTTGTGATAAAGAAAACTTATCTGTAAAATACAGTGATAACATTACTAGTCTCGCAAACATTGGCCCATCGAAAATACGGGATTTCATGAAAGCTACTAGGGGCAATAAATGACATATGATAAAATCCATATGTGTTTCATTCATTGGAATTTTTTTCTTTGCTTACTATTATAGACTGTGGGTATGAGACTTGAAGTCAACTTTTATAGTCTCTATCTTTCCCTTTCTACCACAGAAAGACTCTGTAGACTAGCTGCTTGTGCTTAACATGGCTCATGGTAAAAGAACCTGAGCTAACATGCTGTAACTTGCACAGCCACCGCTCTTGGACCTCAAGACTCTTCCCCTTTTCACTCCATTTTATTCCATTTACAAACCTCAGCCTGGCTTATTTTCTATACTGGATTACATGGTCAGTTAGTTGTTTGTTGTTTGTTTTTTCACCAATTCCATCCTAACCCTGACCCTAACCCTAACCCTTTCCCCTTTGTCTTTCAACAAAATTCTTCCTATAGACCAACAACACTGTATCAATCCTTAAATCTGGTGGAGAAAAACATATAAACGATTGTATCATTGGCACCAGAAATTCAGTTTGCAGCCTCAGTGGTTTCTTTAACATCAAAATCTTTCATTTTTACTATTCAAAACTATAGAATTATCTTCCAATCTTTCTAAGGGGATTTGACCATTATTGTGGCTCTCAGGACACATTTTTTGTTGTTGAATGGTATGGAACATTCCCACGTTTTGCTAGAGTGCATCTTGGAAGTTGCTTTGGAAAGCAAATATGGTAGAGATAGTTTAGCTTTTTTTTTCCCCCAAAAAAGCCACTTTGTAAACTGTGGTCATTCTATTCTATCACCAAACTCTTGACTGCATTTACACCTGGGCTTTGAAGAACCAGCTGCTGAAAGTGATAAATCAGCAGTTGAAAATGATGAATGAGAGACCCATTGGAGTTCCAAGTAAAATATAGGTGCTTTTCAACAATGTTAGATTGGTAACTGGACATGGCAAGGAGTGGTGACTGCTGGTAAAATGTTTAAATAAATATATATTATAGTAGCAATTATACTTACTTATTTGAATTCTATTTGAAGTTCTCTTATTATTATAACATGTGGGGTTTTTATTTTGAGGAGCAGTACTAACAATAAATCAGAACTAACATTTATTGAGTGTCAATTATGTGCCAAGCCCAGTGCTAGGCTGGGGAGCATTAGCTATGAAATGCCTAGTTCATTAGCTATGAAATGCCACTTATGGAAAATTATGATCTGCTTTCTATACTATTGTACTATCTTTAGATATAACAGGCATTCTGGATTTTAAAACCTATCTATAATGTTTCCAGTGTGGTTTATGCTTACTCAAATGGAATATTTTTCAGCTTGTTCCTTTCCAACTGCTACTTATACACCTGTCATTCATGGCTCTTTCTACTCTGATTTTGATTTATTCAATTTGCCAGTGTTCCCTGGTTACTAGTCCATGTAATGGTCTGTTCATTTGTACATAAACATTTATATAAGATGGAAAAGTTGAAGTAATTTAAATTTGGACCATTTTTTTTTTCCAGTGTGAATTGTGTGTCGCTACAGTACTTCAATGAAAGGTTATTCATTGGTTTGCTCTCTGCTTTTTTATAGCTTCCAGGCATGTTTAATATCTGTGATTGACTGAATTTTTCAGGTTAACATCTGCATTTAATCACAAGTTATTACCCATTTCCTCGACTGGTCAGCGTAACATTTCAATCACTCCTTCCTTCTTTCTCCACCCATGTAGTAAAAGATTCAAAGTCAGTTATACTTTCTCTCTTTCACAGCCATGGAGCTGCACTTAAATAATATTTAAGAAAGTTATATTTCTTTTGAAGTGGTCACAGGAAGCATATGCTTAGTGTATATAAACAGAGAGAGAGAGTTGAGGCACTGATTTGGAAGGCTTGGTTGATTTATAGAGCTCTTGTATCTACATAGAAACATTTTGCTTCAGCAAGAAATGAAAGGCTCTATTGGGCTCCACTAACCTCACAGCTCCTGTCCAACACACTGAGATTTAAAGAGCAAGGCTTCTTTCAACTTCTCATTGCCCTTACTTTTTTGGAATGGTTCAGCAAACGTCTGAGAGGTCTCTGTTTTAGCTTAAACACTTCTTGTCTCACTTTCCAAACTTTAATTTTTCAAAGTCATTTGATCATGGAGAACAAAACCTTAAGGATTAGCCATACTTCAGGTAAAAGGAACTCATTCCAGTTCTTTTCCCCACTGAACAGGATCATTCAAACAGATTCTCCCATTTTTCTCTGAGTTCTCCATAAACCTGTCATAAATGATTCAATTTAAGGAAGAAAAATATTAAAGCTGAACAGCTAAACATGTGGTCATGTCTGGCCACTATATTTTTGGCAAAACTTGACCTAATCCAGGAATTTGCATGTCTTCCAAAGTTGAGTATTTTTGTTGGGGAAGGAAAGAAGGGGGTAGGACGTGAACAACTATCCTGGGATTTTAATTGATTGAGAAGTAGGGCATGAGCAATATTCTCTCCCCCCTCCCCCCAAGTATGGAGGATACTGGACTATGATTAAAAACTATGAAGGGAATAAGCGAAATTCATACATTTTATCTAATCAAATACATCTCACAATTATGTTATTCTGACATATTTAATAATGAGCATGGATCACTGTTGTTCTAGGAAGTTTTTAGGCACAATATACATAAAATTGTGCATAATGATCGAAATTAACATCCCTTATATATAGTCAAAACCCTCATTATTTTTCCCAATTTACTTAGAAACAATGGAAAAAATTGTGTGAAAGACCTTAATGCCTTAATTTCAGGAATGACATTTTGTTCATCATTTTATCACCAAAGTCAAATACATTGGCTGATGATCAGCAGATACTCAAAGTTCATACAAAAATGAATAGAGTATGGGGTATGTAACTGCTCTCTACCCTTCAAGGTTCAAGTGGCTGTGAATAGTATGTGGAAAGAATGTCAACATTCTCCAGGTGGGGCCAGAGGTACCTGAGGCGGGGGGACTTGGAGAGCAAATGGGGATAAATTTTACCTTTAGACCATTTAGAAGTCTTGGAGCCCTGGAAAGTTGGGAAATGAGCACCTGGGGAACTTGGTGAAGGAAGGAATAGAGCATGGCCTGCCAGTTACATGGACATGAGATGCTAGAGTACAATTTCCAGAAGCAGAATGTAAGCCCTTCTAGCACATGCATCCCAGGAGCAGGAGACCTTCTGGGGGAGAAAAGCCAAGAACCATTCTTTCTGGTTGTGACCACTGAGTTTCCTGGAATCAAATGTACCAGGTTCACATGTAGAGTTGACTTTCTGGTGACATTTCCGTGTCCATGCAAAAATGCTCTTTATTTATGCACTCTTCCCTAATGAGTTCAGGTACAGCTTCAGAATCTCTTTCAACATAGGACTTCAGGCAGCAACTATCAATGCACTTGGATTTTAGAAATAAAACCAACCCTTGCCCTAATAACAGGGACAATAGGAAATACTTTCTGCTTCTACTTAATTTCCCCTTGCCTGTCCCCAACATAAGTTCCCTTAGTCAGTCTGCTCACTGAAATGTGAGATCACCTTCAACAATTAGAAAGTTAAGTCAATACTTACACATCATTCCAACTTTCTTCCTGTCTGTTCCCTCTTCCTGCACTCTCTCTGTCATCCCTTATGCTCATGCCTCCTCTAGGGCACTTATTTTAAAATAAATCCTCCCAAGTTATTTGCATAATTATTTGCATAAGCTGCCTTCCTACTTCTCTGTCTTATTAAGGTCTGGTCTAGGCTTGCTGCATCCACAGATGGACCACCTGTATTTTTCATCATTGTCAGCAGTCTGGCTTCTGTCCCTTCTGCACTCTACTCTTCCTGCTGCTGTTGCTATTTCCCCTTTACTGAGGACCAGAAAATTGTGGTCCAGAAATTGTGGCAAAATACATGCATAGTACCATGTAGTCCCTTAGAAAAGAACTCTAGGGGGTAAGTGCTAGTAATTGGGTATAAAGAGATTATGTAATTTACAAGAAGACACAGAGCTAGTAAATGGAATAGGGAGGAATTAACCCCAATCCAACTATAAAGTCAATCTCTTAAATGCCTTCACAGACCACTTTCTTGTATACTTTTCTTTCAGTCTTTATATTACTCAACCTAACACTATCTAAAAGAACTTTCTGCCATGATGGGTTTGTTCTATATCTGCATTATTATTTTACAAACGCCACTTGCCACATAAGGTGTTAAACACTTGAAATGTGACTAATGCAATAGAGGAACTGCATTTAAATTTAGTTTAATTTCTACTTAAATAGGTATAGGTAGCTAGCGGCTATCCTATTGGATAGCACAACTTCAATAACTCACTGTCATTAGATCCTGTCAATAGCTTCTTTATATGTATGCTTTGCTTTTCCTCCATTTCAATGGTCAAAGTTGTTTTCTTGTTTTCTGTTCTTCTTCTGGGTTCGTTTCTTCTTCCAGTTTCCTATAGGTAAGTCATCCTCAGGTTTCTTTCTCAACCTCTTCTTTTCCTACATTTTATCCCTTGCATTAGTACTCATTCCTGTGTCTTTAAATATCTTCTTTAGATGAAGGGAGAAATCTTTACTGTCAGTCACAATCTTTCTCTTATTTTTAGACAAACTTCCATTTGCTTACTGAACATCCCTTCTTCGTGTAGCACTTTCTCCAAGTATGTGACAGAAACAGAAGTAATCTTCCTTTTCAAAGTTATTCTTCGTGTATTCCCTATTTTTATTAATGATACCACCATGCTTTCAAAATTCCCAGGTTTAAAACTTTTAATTGTTCTTGGGCAAGTATCTCTTTTATTTGGCTCTGTATGAAATCATTTGCTGTTTCATTGATCCTATCTTGCAAATATCCCAAGTTTCTTCCCACTTCTTCACTTTTTCCACCTGCAACTCCATTTCTGAGTTTCAAATATCAGGTCCCTCAGAATAGATTGTCTGGAATATTACTATAATTCTCTAAACGGCTTCTCTGCATCCAACTTTCAGTGATTCAATTTCTCCGACCTATTGCTATCAAATTAATCATTTTTAATCCTTTCTCTAAAAATTCATTTTCATGCTTACAAAACTTTGAGGATCATGACTCATTCTAATTAAAGCCCATGCACTCTGGTCTGGCTTTTGGCTTCATGATCCTCTTTTTTTTTCTTTTATATATAATTTATTGTCAAGTTAGCTAACATACGGTGTATACAGTGTGCTCTTGGTTTTGGGGGGAGATTCCCATGATTCATCACTTGCAGACAACACCTAGTGCTCATTACAACAAGTGCCCTCCTAAACGCTCATCACCCATCCCTCCCCACCCCTATCAACCCTCAGTTTATTCTCTGTATTTAAGAGTCTCTTATGGTTTGCCTTCCTCTCTGTTTGAAACTATGTTTTCCCCTTCCCTTCCCCCATGTTCATGATTCTCTTAATTTCCATATCCATTTTCTCTTCCCAATGAAGTCTTTCTAGTCTTTTTTTTTTTTAGAAAATAATATCTTCTTTCCCTGATTTACCACAGCAATATTGCTTCTTATCTTGCTATATTTTTATTTACATACACATCTCTGACTTCCATTAGATCCTTAAGTGTAGAACATTCTTTATTTGTATTTGCACCCCATAATAATTAGGATGACTTAAAAATGATAGAATTTATATAACTTTAATTCAGTTCTCAACTACTTTTAAATTTAATTTGTAATGCTTCTTTCCTACTAAACACTCTCTAAATCTTTGTGAATGCAAGGAAAAAAAGAACATTTTTCTCTGTTTTAAGGATTTCAAAGTCTAGTAGGGAAGGCATTCTAAAGATTATTTTAAAATAAAATGTTACACATACAGTATTAGAATCATTTTCTAGACAAAGTCTGGCACAAAGGAAAGAGTAATCAAGTCTCAGTGGGTGACTTTAGGAAAATTTAGCAGAGCAAGAAATCTTGAGAGATCTGGGTGTGAAAGTACCTAAAGGAAGAGTTTACCTAAAAGTCTGAGGATGGTAGTATACCTAAAGAACATGTAGAGTTCGAGCAGTGACCTACAGACTTATTGGAACTTATTGGAAAGCTACATGTATTTCTGGATGTCTAGAACACAAGGTGATTAATACATAAAGAAGGTAAGGGAGTGAAAAGAGAAGAGGTTAGACATGAATCCTTAACTTCAAGCATACATGGAAGACCTCGTATGTCATCCTAAGAAGTTTTGCCTTTCTTCTGGAAGGGAATCATTAAGAGTTTTAAGTAGAGTGAGTAACTTATTTAGATTTATTTTTTCAGAAAGTTCTTTGGTAGAAAAATGAAAAGATTCAATATTGGAGATAGGAGAGTAATTTAAAAAGTTGTTGCAATATCCTAGACAAGAGAGTTAAAGTCCTAAGTTAAAGCAATGGCAGAGAGGATGAGAAAGAACCCAATGCATGACTGGTCAATGGATGGTAATAGAATTAATGAAGAAAGGTATTCTGAAGAGGAGGTGCTTTAGCAAGAACACACATAAATTCATTCATTCCTTAAAGTTTTGGAGTCTCTAGACCATCCAGGCTGAGGTGTTCATGAGACAGCTGAACACAGACATATAGGTGTCAGGAAAGCAGTCTGACAACAGAGATAAAATCTGAGGTACACCAGCTTTTAGGCAAAGATATAATATGACTTTGGGACAGGATACAAAGACAAACAGGCCCAACATCTTTTCAGTGATTTGTCATTTTTTTCTACATTGTGAAGAAAAGGTTTATGCTTAAGGGAAACTAATTTCATCTTTCTTGCTCTAGGCTATAAAGGAAAGAAGGGAGAGTTATGAAGGAAGACAGATGTTGTTACACTTATTGGAGTAACTATGATATCTGTTAATCTTTCCTAAATATGAGTTGAAAATTGAAGACAATTTGTGTCAATATATATCTGAGGAATAATGTATTAAAAATGAAATGCTAATTTGGGGACATTTTTACATTTTACATTTAAAAACAGAATAAGATCTTTTGGTACCTTACTTCCAACTGTGACTCTATAACTCTTCTTGTTTTATTTTTAGGAAATCAACTCTTTTCAGAGATCAAAATAAAAATGAAGATGAGTATAGTCATTCCAGGATTTATTTACTGAATTCCTTATTTGTTACTAATATAGGTGCTGAGATTTACTCATCCTCACAAATCATTTTCAAAAACCTTTAGACTAAGAAAACATATTGCACCATTTCTCATTAGGTTGTACATTTTTAATACTTATGTCTCCAACTGTGGTATTACATACTCATTCTTACAGGACTATTTACAGTTTAGTATCTCTCTTTCATTAGCATTGACCAAGGCTAAATTTTTTGATTTAATACTTATTTTATTTCATTCCATAATTATAGCATATAGCACCAATATATCTTTTGAAGTATTTGACTTCTGCTAACAAATATGTCCCATAAGTGGTTTGCCACCTTCGCCATATCTATCTTTTCCTTTTCTTCTTTTGTACTGATCCTGGTGGGACACTTAATTTGTTGAGAGGCAACATATCCAATGATGCATGAATTATAGCCTCACTTTGAATTCTGGGTAAAAGGAAGCAGGAAACTTTTTGAGAAGGGCCCTTGGCCCTGAAACTCTTCCCCTGGCTGGGACTTCTGGCCTCAAGGCCACAGAGGAAGACCCATCTGTTTTCTCAGGCTCTGCCCTTGGGGAGAGATGTGAAGGAAGTTTTGCGAATCTCCAGAGACTGGATAGCATTCTTGAGACATGTTTATAATGCAGCTCTGTGAAGAATCATCCATGACTATTAAGATGAGACATTTTATTCTATTTTAAATATTCTTACAGAATATTTTATTACTAAAGTAGTTAATAAAAAAAAATGCTAACACAATATTCTCTTCCTTTCTTAATGCTCATTCTGTAATTAAGCTACAAATTATAGAGACATATTCAAAATAATAAGGGCTGGGAATCATTTAGAAACACACAGATTTACATATATACCTATGTATCATTTTAATCTATAATGGCTTGAAAGTGGGGTTCTAATATTAATGACCATTATTATATTAGTAATTATTTACTTTGTGGTAAAATTTATAAACTTCTATATAATATTCCTTTTTGATGGGCTATTAGAAATAATATATTTAAGCATTAAATTCTTAAAATTATTAAAAAAATTTTTAATGTTTATTTATTTTTGAGAGAGACAGAGACAGAATGTGAGTGGGTTAGAGCAGAGACAGAGGGAGGCACAGAATCTGAAGCAGGCTCCAGGCTCCGAGCTGTCAGCACACAGCCTGACGCGGGGCTCTAACTCACAAGCTGTGAGATCATGACCTGAGCTGAAGTCGGATGCTCAACAGACTGAGCCACCCAGGTGCCCCAAAATTATTTTAAAAATAGTTAATTTTATTTAATTTTATATTGTCCTGTATCACATTATAATCATATTTCTCACATGTTTCCTGTTTTGCTTTAATCAGTTTTGGAATCTATTACCTAATGGGATGGAGCTCAAATTAAGTTATTCTGCTATCTTGTGGTTGCTATTGGAAATAGCAAAGTTGTATTCAAGAGTTATACTTCAAGCTTAGCTGTTGAGATGGGGGAAAAAATCAGATCACTAAGTACCCTGAGAGAACACTTGATTTTAATAAAAAAAAATTCAGTAGTTATCAAATCACTGTCCCTCAGTGTCCAGCCAGATTCTGGAAAGAAGTCAGTCACACTGCAAAGCCACTAGAGATGGATCCAGGGCAAAATAGCAGCCTAGCAGTAATAATTTAAATTATCTCTTAGTGGTCCTAAAGAATTAAAGCTCTTACTAATTTTCTCCCAGAAACCTAAACTCTGAAGACTCAAACCATACGGTTTTCTTTTTTTTATTTTTTTTTTAATTTTTTTTTCAACGTTTTTATTTATTTTTGGGACAGAGAGAGACAGAGCATGAATGGGGGAGTGGCAGACAGAGAGGGAGACACAGAATCGGAAACAGGCTCCAGGCTCCGAGCCATCAGCCCAGAGCCTGACGCGGGGCTCGAACTCACGGACCGCGAGATCGTGACCTGGCTGAAGTCGGACGCTTAACCGACTGCGCCACCCAGGCGCCCCAAACCATACGGTTTTCTAATGAAGAAATTAATTCACTGCAGCTATACTAAATTTCCTTTTCCTTTTCACATTCAAACTAGGGTTAGAGTTGGACACTGTAGGTACAGGCTTATGATGATGGAAGAACCTCAGCCTTTGGGGTATTTTCCAGAGCAGTGCTTTATTTTGGGTCTAGCAGTCATTCCTGATAGGAAGAGAGAGGTGAAAATAGAAAAAAACAATTTCCAGTGTTTCCAGAGATCTGCAGTTTTGCTCATTCCCTTATCCCCATCCCCAAGCACTGTGAGACCATTCCCAGGGCAGATTGTTAGGTGTGAGAAAGTACGGGGTTTTGTCCCCATGTTGCTGCTCTTTTCCCCCCAAGACAGTGAGTGTTGCAAGTTCCTGAGGTCACTCCATGTCACTACTATAAATCCTTAGGGCAGCCTACTTCCCATCTTGTGAAGGAAGGACTGACTTCTGTTTATAGTGTTTATTTTTCCCCTTAATTCAAAAATCTGAAAACTATAAGTCTCATTTTATAGAAACCCTGAAGGCTGTCCTGTTGGTTAAGTAATAACTTTTAATTACATCGTGTCAATTGCAGAGTGGGTACTGGAACCAAGTCTCTCTGAGTTGAATTGAATCCCTTCAAATTTCTTAGATAAATTGTGTTTGATCTGTGTTGTTTATGACTGATCTTCAATTATTAAACCTTTATTCACTAAATTTCACTGTTGTGCCATCAGTGAATAGACACACATCTGCTCAGTCCTACTACCACCTTGAAAAAGCATCATGTCCTTTACAAAGCCCTCTATTTCCTCTGGCAGATGCTGAACATATTAATGGTGTCCAAGAGGCTTCTGTCTCTTAACGAGTAGCAGGTGTGGTCAGAACGCCTTATTATTTATCACTTCCTCACCCAGGATATTGTTCTATGCTTGTAAGACATTTATACAGTACTCCATCAAGGGTCTCTTTATTTCATACAGAATACCTGTGACTAAAATGAGTATTACCCTTCTCAGTAAATCTTGACATTTGCTACCTCAGATACTCCTTCACCTACTGAGGACAGTGGTGGTGGTGGCGGGGCGCGGGGGTCAGCTGAAGAAGCTCTACTAATGTTTCCCAGATTTGGGGATTATTTGAGGTCATGAGGTAAAGTAGTGGGTGGATGGACGCAGTATGGAGGAAGGAGGCTTCCTTCCTTTTATGAGATGACTATATTTTTTTGATACAGCTTTCATTTCTGATCTCAATTGTACTATTGAAACCTCTCCCATGGTCTGATCACTACAGGTGGATTGGAATTAGTCCATTGTAGATTGCTGTGTTTGATGTTTTGCTATGAGATTAATCAGGAAAACACCTTTTTGGTTGCATGACAGTTTTTCATCTTAAGGTTGAATCCAAATGACTGTAGGTTTTAGAATTCATTAAATTAATGTATGATGAATTCTTTGAGAATAGAGAGATTAAAATTTTTTTTAATGTTTAATTATTTTTGAGAGAGAGACAGAGTGTGAGAGGGAAAGGGGCAGAGAGAGAGGGAGACAGAGATTACGAAGCAGGCTCCAGGTTCTGAGCTGTCAGCACAGAGCCCGCCTCAGGGGCTTGAACCTACAAACTGCAAGATTATGACCTGAGCCGAAGTTCGATGCTCAACCGACTGAGCCACCCAGGTGCCCCAAGAATAAGAGAGATTTTAGATGTTGCTACTGACCTTTCTGAAATTCTTCTGCCACTATGCTTAGAGGTTCCTAGACTCATGTTTCAGATTTTTCACTTATTCCAATTTTCTTAGGCCTCTTTGTTTTGGTCAGGATTGATAACAATGCTTGCATTTCCCACAGGCATAATTTCCTGGTTTAATTTTTAAAAGCATCTTGTTGCGGGGTTTCAATCTTATTGTGTAAAGGAAAGGTAAAAGTCTGGTGTCAGCCTTCTTCCTTAAACCTAGTTGGTTAATTGGTCCAACATGTCTGATTTCATTTGTCTTCTTTTTTACAGAACACTTGTCCATGGAGAGCCCAATAGACCTAGGTAGAAACCACCTATTAGCCGTGAGATATTTAAAGAGTCAACTGAAGAATAGAAGATCAAAGGGTTAATTAAAGGTTTTAATATATTTTCAGCATAGAGTTGTTACCAAACTTTATAAAAAATTACTCCCATATAATGTATGTATAACTGTAATTTAAATGTTTATATGAATCTATGAATATTTTTAACAACTAAAATAATTTTAAGCTTTTAGATGTCTCATGTGATTGCTCTCTGGCTTTCAGGATTCTTTGAGAATGAAGTTCAGGGCTTGCTCACTATGTTTTTCTGGGACTGGCCCACTAAACATCCTCTGTTGGAGGCAAGCCAAGTTTTTATAGCCAACACGGTTTTATGGGAAGGAAGTGGTAATTCAGCTGTAGTTTTGATTTCATGAACACTTCAAGAGAGCTTTCAAATAGGCAAGAGTCGATTAGACTGGTCTCCTGTATTTTGTTCTGACCATTTTAGTTCAACTTTCTAATTATTACATGCATATCTAACTTGTATTTAAGAAGGAAGATGTCTGTAGCAACTATTTGATGTGTAGGTGGTCATAAGCCTCCTTAAGCCTTCCTTTCCTAAAAGCAGGAAGACGCCATTTGCCAAATGTAAACAAAAGTGAGCACCAAAGCCTGGGTGGTTGCTTTTGTAACTAGGAACCCACAACTTCAAATATAGCAAATTTAGCATCACACAGCTAAGGTAAGAAGAATTTAATAAATACTTTTTATACTAATTCAAGAAATATTTGTCAACTCACTTTATGTTCAATATATGTTTCTTATTTTCTGATTTATCTTTTGGTAAGAATCTACAAAACACTTTGAGGTGTTCAGTATTTTTTCCCTAATCTGAACAGCCTCCTATTAAAAGTGTTTCAGAAATTTAACATATTGCACCCTATGTATATCTATGGCCTTCATTATATTTTTAATGTTTATTTATTTTGAGAGAGAGAGATAGTGAGTGGGGGAGAAGCAGAAAGACAGGGAATCCCAAGCAGGCTCCTGTGATGTCAGTGCCGAGCCTGATGTGGGGCTTGAACTCATGAACCATGAGCTGAAATCAAGAGCTGGACACTTGAGCTGGAGCCACCCAGGCGCCCTCTATGGCCTTCATTCTTAACCTAAAGAATACAATCCAGGATTTATCTGCAACAAAAAGGGACAGTAAGAAACTGGTTCACTATGTTAAAAATAGAACAGAAATATTTTAATCTAAAGTGGAAAAGAAACTCCTAAAGTATTTATATATATATATAAGTATTTATAAGTATTTATAAGTATTTATATAAGTATTATAAGTATATATAAGTATTTATATATATATATATATATATACACACACACACATATAATTTTCCTTACTTGCATCAGAATAAGTTTATATGTTAAAATCAATATAGTAGTTTCATGAGAAGAGAGAAACTTGACTCTCAACAGTAAGATAGCAAAAGTGCCAATAGCTAAAGAAGTTTATAATCCAATTAACAAAAACTCTTGTTCTTTTTCATATTAAAAGTATTGACTTCACCAATGGTTATTTATACTTTGGGGCTCAAAGACAGAATTATGGGCCATGATTAGGACTGGTAGATTATCTCCTTGAAACTGGGTGATTGTCAGGCTTTTTCTAGAGGGTACAATATTAAGGGTAGTGAAAATATATTGTCACTGAGGGCTAAGGCAAACGTAGAAGTTGAACCTTGGATACAGGGAATCTACAGTGATGACTTAACTTTTCCTTTCAAGTGCATCTTTCCAGATTGGTATTTATTACTTCAAATGATCTCTTCACACATTTATAGAAGACAGACAAGTTGACCAGAATGCAAACAACTAGGCTATATCTTCTGACATATTAATCCTAGAGAACAAAGATTTACCAGTGCATGAAAATACAAATATTTAAGAAACACTTCTTCATAAAATGGAGGCAAAGCGTCGTATAGTAGAAATTAAGAGATCTAGATCTGTCAGTAACTTCTCCCTTGCTTTTTTTTTAAGTTTTATTTATTTTGAAAGAGAGAGAGGGCACAAGTGGGGAAGGGACAGAGAGGGAGGGACAGAGATATTCCCAAGCAGGCTCTGCAACATCAGTGCAGAGTCCCATGTGGGACTCAAACACACAAACCTTGAGATAATGACCTGAGCCGAAGTCAGATGCTCAACTGACTTAGCCACCCAGGTGCCCACCCCCCTTGCTTTTTGATGTGCTTCCCTTTTATAACAAAAACCTGAGTTATATGATATTCCTGACAACCAGGTTAGTAGAAAGCTCAGTGATAGATATCAGAATATAGGTTTTTTCAAATGCAAAACAGATCTTGTGCCTGTGAATTGGGAAAGATGTGAAATACTCCCCACAGCCTTTGTGTATATTTTGAGAGGCACAAATCATAGCTATTTACTCCGAAATTAGCCATCAAAAGCAGGTGTTTTGAATTAGAGCAAGGTGTCTATCAACACTAGGAAAAATTAAATTCTAGACAAAGTGTATTTTTATGAAACTCATGCTTTCTCCATTTGCTATATCTCTCCTGCTAGGTAACCATGAACTATCTGCCCCTTCAAAGTCTTTTCAGCAAAGAGGCAACTAATCCCTACTTAAGTACTTGTTAACTGTGGAGGGGTTTTACCCTGCAGGAGGATATCTGCCTTTTAATAAGAACCTCTGAAGTCAAGAGGTGTGGCTTTTCAATTAAAGGAATGAATCTAGAATTCTGACAATTCAGTGCCTTCAAAGAAAAGCACGGTACTTCTGAGGACACTTGGGTGTTCCTCAAATCTGAACGTATGTGTGGCCACATACTCCAACCCAGCTATTTTTGTACTATACATGCTGTGATGTCTCTTCCCCCTTTGCCTCCTGCCTACACCAAGCACTGTCAGGATCACAGGGGCTGGATGTGTAGACTGTATATTAAACTAGGAGAAGGAATGTTCTCTCAGGGGCAAGTCCCTGAGGGATGCCTTAAGAGAGCGATCACATCTTTTCTGCCTCTCGTTGTTCTTCCAAGGTGTAGGGAAAGTTGGGAATTAAGGGGCATTCTCTGTCTCCCCTGAGGATGAGCAAGGATCCACAGGTTTTATCGATGGATACATCCTCCATAAGTCTAATCTGGACTACTCTCCGCATAATGTTTTCAAACTATCCATGGGCATCTTATTATTTTAGAGAACTTTATCTACATAGTACTTGCAGATTTGATACCATGTCCTTATGTTTCCATTTTATTCGATTGCTACTCTTAGTGGAAGGAGTTAATGACATAATTCAGGAGAAAGAAAGCCTTGTGGAATTTGACAGTAGCAAGAAGCAGTGGTGCGCTAATTTGGTCATTGTACATATCCCAGCTTGGTATCTCAATTTTAACAGTAGTAGCTCAAGTGCTAAATCATGCATACAGATGTTGAAGATATGACCTCAGGGACTCCTTCAGGCTGTGAAGACTATTATACCTAGTGTACTTTGTTACTGAGACGCTCCTCCCTCCAGTCAGCAGCTAATTTATATAAAACGCATGATCTTCTGCTTATTGGCCAAGAGTGGCAGAATACACACAATTTCAAAGGCAAGCTTTCAACTTTCAGTGCTAGCCTCGAGATAAAACTTATTTCAGAAGTCATAAATGACAATTTTGGGGGGCTGTAACACAGAAAACTAAATATATATAATATATGGATAGTCTATATATATTTTTTCTGAATAGTTGGAAATTCTATTACACATTCAAAATATAGAAGAATGAAAAATCACTCTAAATTTGGGCGTATTTTAAAAATATGAAGATGATTTAATTATTTATTTTGGTATGGGATACAATATTGCATACATTTGAGGAATTAAACCATATTTTGCTGAGCTAGAAACTCTGTCCTGATGTTTAAAGTGTTTTTTTTATCCCATCCCACCACTCTAAAAGTGTTTTTAATAAAAAGATTAAACTATATTTAAACTAATTTCTTATAATCAAAAAAATTTAAGTTGTATTTTTTAACACTAAATTTACTGAAAAATCAAATCTTATTACATAAGACTTAGTATGCAATGTTAGTATAATTCTTGCCCCCTTTTTTAGTAAGAACATGGAGTCCTATTAGTTTCCTAATTAGCAATTTATTTTACCTTATTCAAATTAGTTCAAATAAGAAAAGTTATGTATTCCCACTAGTAATATAAAAATAGATCAGAGAGCTCCATCCTTCCTGCCTGTGTCAGCTTATGGAAGAAAGTTCTCTTCAGTTTCCACAAATCTGATAATTTACATTAGAAAACTGTGGGATGGGGTAAGGGGGGAGAGAGCAACTGTTCCCACTCCTTGCACAAAATAAAGTCTGCACATTGTCAACAGGCTGACAATAACCAAACAACAGTGATTATGATAGATGGCTTTATCTGACCAATCTTATCTTTTCCAAGCTTAAGAAAGCTTTTAAAAATGAGAATTCTTATTCAACCTTGCTTACTGCCATAATCTAAGACAGAGGCCTCCAACCCAGTAACCAGTAAGTAGGATATCAGAAGTGGATAGCTCCTAACTTTGTTTTCAGGACCCTGCATCAACTGGAAACCCTGCAGATTAAATCTAACAAATATTCATCAAGGAACAGTTCAAGAAAATGTCACCTTCTTTTTCAAATAGATGTGGATACAAAGTATCTCTGTCTCTGTCTCTCTCCATTTCTCTTTGTCTCTCTGACTCTGTCTCTCCTTGTCTCTCATTGGTTTTGTTAGAATTAGATGATAATAGTAAAATGGGCTCCCTGTCATGGAGGTTTGATAATTCCTTTTTATAAAATTAGTTTGTTAATAAGATATATATTTTTTATTAAAAAATGTTTTTTAACATTTATTCACTTTTGAGAGACAGAGAGAGACAGAGTGAAAGCAGAGGAGGGGCAGAGAGAGGGAGACACAGAATCTGAAGCAGGCTCCAGGCTCTGAGCCGTCAGCACAGAGCCCGATGGGGGGCTCAAACCCTCGAACTGGGAGATCATGACCTGAGCCAAGGTCAGACACTTAAGTGACTGAGCCACCCAGGTGCCCCAAAAGATATACTTCTAGTTATAGAATTTTATGTTATGTTCTCACTTCTGTCATTTGTCTGAAGGGCATCTGTACTTATTCTTTGTTCTGAAATTTCTTCAGTGGCCTTTGACTAATCACAAGTAGTATTTTGACCTGATCCAGCATTAGGTCATTAAAAGTCAAATCCTTTTTTCCCATAAAACATCCACTTAAACTCTATATCCAATTATGAGGAAATAAGAAATTAATACTCTTTAATTTGATAAAAAAGAACTTGAAGATCATGATGATTATGGTTTTAAGTTTGAAATCTGTATTTTCCACTCACATTTGACTGAAAATAACATAAAACAAGAGAGAATGGGGTATTTTAGCACACCACTGTGAACTGGGAGGTCCAAGCTCTGTTAGAATAAATGACTAATCAATGACTATGAATTGTTCTTACCAGTGAAATAAAAGAGTAGAATTATAGGAGCACTAAATAACTTACAAATTATAAAATTACATGATTTATTGCAAAATGTAGATGAAATACTCAATTTGACGCTGTGTGAATATTAAGTAGTTTACATAGAGTACCTAATATGGTGCCTGGAACTTAGGAAGGATCAATACATAACAGTGATGTTCTGATTTCCTAAATTTCTTAAATGTTCTACAGCAACCAATTGTCATTTAAAACATGTTATTTCAACAGCAGCCACAAGATGGGAGTATTTACCTTTATAGTTAATTTTTTCTTTTTTCGTTCTTAATTACAGTGCTGAAGGAATTGTTTTGCTATAGCTACTTCCCCGCAAAACGAAGTGGTATTTTTTCCACCTAAAACGAAAGTAGTTTTGCCACATACTCATTTAACACACCAGTTTTAATGCTGTTAAGGTCACATATCTTGGTAAATTTATCACCTACCTATATGTTTTTTTTCTGAAAATTTCTGAATCTGTTTTGATTCCCTTCTATGTGGACATGATGCTTCTCTATGTAACAGATTTCCCTTCAGCCTTCATATTTATGAGAATAAAGGTGAGACATAAATTATAGTTTAAAATTTGCACTTTGGCTGGTGAAAAACTGAACATAGAGTAGTATAATTACATGGTCTAAAAGTGGTGTTGATTTTTTTAATAATAATTTTACGTTTTATGAAATGAAAGCTAACTAGAAAATATAATCTTAAAGAGTTGTGAAAGAAGAAGTCTGGTTCAAAATTATTTGAAATCTATAAATGTGAAATCTATAAATGGAAGAAAATGTGCTTTCTTATGATTGTGCATAGGCCAAATACTTGGTTCAGATAAGATTAACATGGGAGTGTCAGTTCTTAGTAAGAAGAATTGAAAATTGCTGATGTATTTATTTAAAAAAAAAAAAATTTTTTTTCAACGTTTATTTATTTTTAGGACAGAGAGAGACAGAGCATGAACGGGGGAGGGGCAGAGAGAGAGGGAGACACAGAATCGGAAACAGGCTCCAGGCTCTGAGCCATCAGCCCAGAGCCCGACGCGGGGCTCGAACCCACAGACCGCGAGATGGTGACCTGGCTGAAGTCGGACGCTTAACCGACTGCACCACCCAGGCGCCCCAATTGCTGATGTATTTAAATAGACTCCTAGTCTATGGGAAGATTCCACTGCATTGGAAAGATCTGCTTTGGTTCAGAGGGAAACATTTGCCAGTGAAATATGTGGGAGTCACAGCATACATAGCGTTATTGGTTAGCAAATGTCAATGTTAATGAAAAATAAGCTCAACTTTTGTTTCCTGTGAAAGGTTTTATGTATAAATTGATCTGTTTGGCACTAAAATAATGCAGATATTTTACAATTAAGTTTATTCATAGACAACATTGAAGAAAATGGTTTTCATTTAATGCAAACATATATAAATGAAGGAACTCTGGATTGACATTTTCCCCTGTTGAGAACATAGAAACTCCATTTTGGTAGCTTTTCTCGTATCTATAAAATTCCACAGACTCTACATGCAACTAAATGAAGAAAAAATATATGCTTTGTTGGTGTAGTGTAAATATGGGCAAGAATATTATATATTTTATCTACAGTTCCTCTGCTTTCTTTTGATGAAGGTATATTTGCATATTATTTGTTCTAAATTGGTGCAGACAGGTTAACTTTGGAGAAGAAAAATTGCTTCAAAACTCGGATGAAGGTGTACTGATGCAATCATCTATATTACACAATGGAGTCGTAAGTTTTTATTTGAAGAAATTCTATACCTTAAAATACTTGAGAACCACTCATCTGATCTGCGTCTTCCCTTCTCTTCATTTTATAGAAGAACAAAGATTCAAAGAGGTTAAGAGATGGACTGAGGTCACACCACGTAAATAGAACTCCAACCAGAACTCCAGCCAAAACCTAGATCCTCGCCTCCCTGTTGTGGCACTGTGCCTCTCCTACCGTGCATGTCTCTGGTGGAATAGGGCTGATTCCTCTCTGTATTTCAAGTGTGGATCTCCTACTTCTTTATGAGATTGTTCAGCCTATCAAGCCTATCTTTTTTTTCCCCCCTCACGGCATTATGGGAAAATAGAAATTAATTATTATATATTAAATAATGAATAGCTTCAAGAAGGTTCTGCCAGCTAACTGTTGTAACAGAAAATAGTCCAAGATAATCTGTTTCAAAACCAAAATTGTTGTTGTCAGCAAATATCACCTAATATTTAATAGCTGGAGAGCTACTGAGAAGATCAAATACCATATAGCACATTTTGCAAAGTAGAACTAGAATACAGTGGGGAGTTACATTGTCCAAGTAAGACTTCTACTGGTGCTATATTATTCCATGCTCTCTGGCAAGGTTTTCTTGGGTCTTGATTGCATATTTTCAATTTGTTGGAGCAGACCCAAAACTGTGTTTTAAGGGATTCTCTGCTCTGTCAATAGGGGTTCCTTGACTCACCTGTATGTGTAGATGGGGTAGCCATCTTTTCAGTAATAAGTCTTGATTAGGCTATTTAATTGCCATAGGAACGTGCTCAGGTGATTGTCAAAGAACACAGATTTGCCCTTAATCAGCAGCACACAATATCACAACATCTACACTATAAGCTCTAGCCAAAGAATACAATTTTGAACTCTTTGCTGTTCAATCCTTATCAAAATCTTGGTTTTGAGAAATTATAATCAAGGAGACTTGACTGAAAGCTACGAAAACCATCAAATGCTGTAGATAGTTTAAACATTTTTGTATCAAGACACCAGAATGTTACATATTTTTACCATGTAGTTTTAGCCTCTTCCAAAAATGTTTTCAGTCAATTACATTGGGCATATGCCATTAACTTGCAGGGAAGAAAGGAAACCTACTTGAAGTTCTTAAAGGGACATTGTTGAGTAAGTGGTTAATTACATCTCAGAGTATCCTTTTAATGCAAATTCATGAGAGAAGTTCTTTTTAGGACTTAGTAACAAGAAAGTCATTTGTTCCTGACGATTTGTTGTTGCTGTTGTTTTAATTTTTATGGATATCATGAATTTTTCCAGTTTTATTTCATTCTTTGCTTTTATTTCTAGAAAGCACCAAATCAAATTTGCAGTCCAACTAGTACATGTAGATGTGCTCATTAAATGCATTATTTATTTATTTATTTATTTATTTATTTATTTATTTATATTTATTTATTTTTAAAAAATTTCTAATTATTTAATCTTTATTTTTGAGGGGGAGAGAGAGAGAGAGAGAGAGACAGAGTGCAAGAAGGGGAGGGACACAGAGAGAGGGAGGCACAGAATCCAAAGCAGGCTCCAGGCTCTGAGCTGTCAGCACAGAGCCCAATACGGGGCTCAAACTCACAAGATGTGAGATCATGACCTGAGCTGAAGTCAGATACCCAAACGACTGAGCCACCCAGGAACCCCTTAATGCGTTTTTAAAAATGTACTACTTAGGGTCACCTGGGTGGCTCAGTCGGTTAAGCATCTGACTTTGGCTCAGGTCTTGATCTCATAGTTCGTGGGTTCAAACCCCGACCACGTTGGGCTCTGTGCTGACAGCTCAGAGCCTGGAGCCTGTTTCAGATTCTGTCTCCCTCTCTCTCTCTGCCCCTCCCCTGTTCACACTCTGTCTCTGTCTCAAAAATAAATAAACAGTAAAAAAAATTTTAATGTACTACTTAAACTTTCTTCCTTCCTCTTATAGTAACCTTCTGCATATTTTACCTTATTGTTTGTTTTTTGAAAAGCTGTCATGGATTTTTTTTCCAGAATAATAGATACATGTAAATAAACATATATAAAATAATCAGATCTTAAGAAAGATTGTATCCTGCTACTCATGCTTATACAATGATATTGTATGTCAAAAAAAAAACAATTTAATAATCAGCAATGGAAAGAAAATAGAAAATTTTCCAAAAGGAAATCCTATTTGGAAAGAAAAATCACGAGTAGGAGAATTTTAGGTGGATAATTCTGATAATTATTTAAAAGTGCCTTTAAGATTAGGACCTGCGTGTTTCTCTGGGTCTTTGTGCTATCTTTTGTTCCACTCATTGCCAAGACATATTACCTCTAATTTTCTGTTCATCTCCCCTATTCTACTGCCTTTACTTCCACTGGCACTAGACCTACAATTAGAGAGAAATGCCTCTGTCTTCTTGTGGTAGAGTAGAATAGATGTTAGCAGATTTCAAGACATCATGTTGAAGGTACATAAGACAAAGAGAAAAATGGCTAAATTGACTCTTTGGAAAAAGGAAAATGGTAAAAAACAGGAAAGGGGGAAATAGGAGGAAATGATTTGGAAAAATGTGAAATTGGACATTACTCGGGAGGAGGTAAGAAGGAAACTCCTGAAACATTTCCATTAGAAGACAAAAGGCAGATACACACTTTACAGATCAAACTAGTTTTCTGGGCAATGAGTGTTCCACTCATTGTGGGAGTGGGGTTTTTGTTGTCGTTGTTTTGTTTTGTTTTGTTTTTGTGGAATTTGAAGGGGTGAGTTTTCTGACCAAGGGCATGAGGGCAGCCCAGAGAGAGGATGCAAGGTCATGGGAGCCCAGAAATTTGGGTTAATGTAAGACCCTGGAATTTGTCAAAATCTTCAGGAGCAATTTGGGTTTCCAAAGGCCAGGACTCTGTGAGTGAAGGGAGAGGCTTCTAGTCAAATTTACTTAAATGTCTGAGTAACAGAAGATCCCACTAACATCTTGTTAGAATAAGATAGCTATGCAAGTTACCATTTTGAGGATGAAAACAGGTGCCATCAATAAATGTGCTATAATAGCAAGTAAATATCAGTGCTCTCTATGGCTAACTGGGGCAACTGATTGACGCAGATATAATAACAGGTTTTGATTGTTTGAGTAAAGATCTGAAAATGCACTTTTAGAAAATACCTATTTACATTAATTAGTTACAAAAAGTCTTGAATATATGTGCTGTAAGTATTCAACTTGAATTCGTGCTCATCACAATGTATTTTCTAGTCTCCCTCATTCTTTGCACCCCTTCCTCTCTTTGTTCCTGGACCTGGATATTCTCTCGACTGGCTTCTTTCTCTGTGACCCCACAGACTGAGCCCACATCTCAATTCTCAGTTACAAACCTAGACACACAGTAGTTTTGTCACCATCCTTCACTAAACTTGATTACTCATGGTTTACATCCCCATTGAATATCACAATATATGGCACAAAAATGTATTTAGCAATGGTCTGTTAGATACATGAATAAGTTGAAATATCTTTTCCAGTCAATGTCACATATGTTTTAGCCCATAATCTCTTGTGTCAACATGCCCTGAGGCAGCAGGCTGAGTCCTATATACTTGTATCATGAACCCTTCAGGCCCTTAGGTTAGATTGCCAGTTTGTAGGGGAGGAAGAAAGCTGAACAGTGTAATAGATAGAAACTGTTGTAAGTCAATTCCTGGGGGCACCTAAGCCTAAGGGTTGATTTGTGAGGGTTGATTGGTGAGATGCCAACCTCTCTCTCACTACCTGTAGGGAAAGCACTGCAGTTTTCTGATTCAGAGAATTACTGACTTTTGTTAGATTTTCTGATCTTATTAAATATGTTTTCTTCTAATGCACTGCCAACAAACCACAGATTTCTAAACATTTTGAGTCTGTGATTTTTCATATTTTGAATGGCTGTGCAGTGACAAAGATGTGCTGTGGGAGGTGCGATAGCTGACATAATAGACTGTAACAGCTCACCCAAAGTAACATTAAAATCTGCCTCCTACAATAAATTCACATTCCATTTAGAGTGGGTCTGAATGTTTTTTACTCTCATGCTTCCAAGACTAAGAACGTCTACATTATATATTACTATTGGCTTTTTACAAGGTTTGCTGCTATATCAATATACGTTTGAAATGTTTTCTGAAGATCGTATCTTTCTTCCAATTTTTGTAAATTTTAATAAGCACTCTTTCAAAATTAACTTCAGTAATGATGAGGAAAATGGCATGACACATTTTTCATAGGAATACGCAACTTAGGAAATGAAAGTTTGGATACTTTTCCTGAGGTTATATTTGTTGATGTATGAGGCAGTATGATTGAACTCTTTCCGGATCCTGTTTTACAGACCCTACAACAACTTCTGGATCATCTGTGCCATCTTATGTACCCTTCATCTCCTCCCCATCTTCCCTCTTCTAAAACATCATGCACAGCAGATATAACAAGCATTTGTGGTGTTATTTCTACTATTATTGCTTGTCTTCCAACCCCCCTCTTACATAATAATAGCCCAGATTCGGTTTGGGATACGGAATGTCTCCTAATAACAGCCACCTGTTTTGAGTAGTGCCCACTCCACTTCAAGTAACAGCCTTAGGTCTAAATGGCAGAACTCACTCAGCAAATCCCATCCTTCTGGCCATTTCAAAGACTGGAAACAACCCAATCAGAGTTAATAAGATACAAGGAGATATATACTGATGTTCTGCAACAGGGGTGCTTTCCCTCTTCCCATGGTTGATATGGTGTGAGGATGCACGTTTTTGTAACTGCTGTGTCACTTGGTATTACCAGAGCAGATCCCCAAACTATTGCAGAATCTGGGGATGAAGTGAATACTACTGATTGCAGAGCAAAATAAAAAAAAAAAAAAAGGAAGAAGAACTGAGTTCTTGTGATCTTTTTGGAAATGCTGGATCAAGCCTTTCATGGATTCAGAACTACTTTTGGATTTTCAGTTACATAAGCCAATTATTACCGATTATAGTTTTAAGCTAGTTTGAGCGGGAATTTCTATACCTTGGAAATAAAAAAAAATATTTAGTGATTTCTGAAAGTATCATAAATATCTTGATTTCTTATCATTTTCTGATTTGGAGAATGATGGTTGAGATGGGGTGGAAATTGGAATAGGGAGTTAGAATCAACTTATGGGAGGTGGGATGTATGGTCTCAGAGGGAGAACTGACAATACCACCATTTTGTGGAATGGGTAGGAGTTAACCACTTTTAAGCAGACTCCTTTCCTCCTAAAGACCCGTAGAATCAAGGAAAGGTATCTCTCATGGCTATGGTGGGGGTAGGGAGAGTTGAGATATTGATTATAAAATGTAAGATCTATTACTGATCATGACTTACTTGTTGAAGAGATATGATATAGTTCATTTTGATGCTTTATAATTTTGAACCCAAAATGACATTTTTCTTAAAATCTTTACTGAAAAACACAGGTAACATATAATCCTTGTTACATTAAATGTTACTTGCTGCAAAACCTTATTCATGTATCTACCTCTTTACTCCTCCTCACTGTTTGTTTTCTTTTATTTATCTTATGTTTTCCTTCTTTTCTTTTTATTCTGTTTATTTTAATTTACCAGACAATACTGCCCATGGGCGGCAGCTACAGGTATTACCTGGAATTATTACTAGTATTAGTTAAGAAATTTCACTGTATATTAATTCCGTATTTATGGTGGTTTGTGTTCTCCTATCTAGGTTCAATATGAACACAGCCTTAGACTTATCTTTCATAAATTTTTAAATAGATTTAAAAATCATAGAGCTCATCGACATTTATATAATTTTACAACATTTACAAATTTTACCATAAAGAGTAAACTGTTAATTAATTAGATGTGAACTCTAGAACACAATTTTTCCAGGGAATCAACTCAAATGTAAAAAATGAATTACCGTGGAGTATGAAATTAGAGTAAGAACAATTTTCTGACTATCCAACACAGGTTTTTGTGGGGGTTTTTTTGTTTGTTTTTCACACAAAAGACACATTTTTGTCATCTTTAGGCAAAATGCCACAAATTGGAAATTGATTAACTAATAGTTACATTATATTTGACTCTTTTCCCAGAGTAGAGTTTCACCCACATTTTTGACTTAATATCTGGACATATAAATACCCCCTTTTTAATTGCATGATAATATTTTTTTCTAAGGAATTTCAACATTTTTAAAAATTTGATCCTAATAACTGTTGTAGTACTAAGGTAGTAAGGTAAGGTAGTATAATAATTGAGGCAGAGAGGGTAAATAACATGTGAAACAACAATTATTATTCCTTTTTCTTTTACGTTATTCTGTATACTTATATTTAGCAAGCTTCTTAGCCTACCTGTGGCTCAGGGTCTCCATCTATAAAATCTTCATTATAACATTACCTACTTCATTGATGTATTTGCTATAATATTCATTTGACCATTTATATATGAAAATTTGAAACCATGTAAATGGCCAAAATAGAGGAGTGTGTAAACAAACTTTGTTGCATAAATGTGATGCAGCAGATAGCCCCCATTTATTTATTTACTTTATTTAAATTTGAGTTTTTTAACATACAGTGCAATATTGTTTTCAGGAGTAGAACTCAGGGATTCATCACTTATGTATAATACTCAGCGTTCATCACAAGTGCCTTCCTTAATGCCCATCACCCATTTAGCTCATTTCCCATCCACCTTCCTTCATCAACCCTCGTTTTTTTTCTCTGTAGTAAGTCTCTTGTGGTTTGTTTCCCTCTCTCTTTTAACACCCTTCCCATATGTTCATCTGTTTTGTTTTTTAAATTCCACATATGAGTGAAATCATATGGTATTCATCTTTCTCTGATTGACTTATTTTCTTAGCATAATACACTCTAGCTCCATTCATGTCATTGCAAATGGTAAGATTTCATTCTCTTTGATGACTGAGTAATATTCTATTGTATATATTTACCACATCTTCTTTATCCATTCATCAATTGATGGACAAATGGGCGGAAAACATGAGTAGACATTTTCCAAAGAAGACATCCGGATGGCTAACAGACACATGAAAAGATGTTCAACATCACTTATCATCAGGGAAATACAAATAAAAGTCATAATGAGATACCACCTCACACCTGTCAGAATTGCTAAAATTAACAACACAATAAACAACAGGTGTCAGTGCAGATGTGGAGAAAGGGGAACCTTCTTGCACTGTTAGTGGGAATGAACTAACATTCATTAGTTTTTTGAGGTTCCTCAAAAAACTAAAAATAGAACTACCCTGCGATCCAGCAATTGCACTATTAGGTATTTACCCAAAGGATACAAAAATACAGATTCCAAGGGGTACATGCACCCTAATGTTTATAACAGCATTATCAACAACTGCCAAACTACATGATAGACAACCTTTAAAATCATTTTTAAAAAATAACAGATTGAGATAATGTTATGATATAATATTACATGTAATATAAAGCAGGAAACACAATGGAATATATAGCATTAGCTAAACATATATAACATTTTATGTACTTGGAAAAATTTTTCAAAATAAGTAAATATTTCAAGATAGTATCAGAGATTATATTTTCTTAATTTTTTTTCCAAAGTTTGTTTATTTTTGGGAGAGAGAAAGAAACAGAGTGTGATCAGGGGAGGGGCAGAGAGAGAGGGAGACACAGAACGCAAAGTAGGCTCCAGGCTCTGAGCTGTCAGCAGAGAGCCTGACGTGGAGCTCAAATTCACAAACCGCTAGATCTTGACCTGAGCTGAAGTCAGCCGCTTAACCAACTGAGCCACCAGGCACCTCCCAGAGTTTATCTTTTTAAGGAGGGATTCATTTCTTAGATCAGGCTGCTAAAACTAAAATACCATAGACTGAGTGACTTAAACGACAGAAATTTGTTTCTCACAGTTCTAGAGGCTGGAAAGGCCAAGATCAAGGTGCCAGTTCATTAGATTCCTGGCAAAAGCTCTCCTCCTTGTTTGCAGAGGATGACTTCTTGCTGCATCCTCATATGTCAGAGAGAGAGCTCCCTCTAGTTTCTTTCTTTCTTATAAGGACACCAATCCCATCATGGAGGGTCTACCTTCATGACCTCATCTAAACTTAATTAGCTTCCAAAGGCCTCATTTCCTAACACCATCTCATCTGGTTTCAACATATGAATTTTGGGGGGAATGTAACTATGCAACCATCAGTTATCATTAGGGGATATTTTTACATACATTTTGCACCTTTTTTTCTGTACTAAGTCCAGTTACATTTACAGAAAATGTATTGCAGTAGTGTTTTTAATAGCAAAAGAATAGGAAGAGCCTAATCTCCTTCATCAAGAGGGAAATAGTTAACTATAATATGGAGCAGTCTTACGAGAGAATACTGTTCAATTATTATGAAGAATGGAGACATGTCCAAGACTATGTATGAAATTGTTGAATCACTATATTGTATACCTAAAACCAATATAACACTGTATGTTAACTAACTGGAATTAAAATAAAAACTTTTAAAAAAAAAGGTAGAAAAACGAGCAAGACATCCAAGACATACTTGGCTTAAAAAACAAGCATCATGTGATCCCCATGGTAGGCCAGTCCATAAGGATTGGTCTGATTCTGAATTTGCATATTCACTCACTTAAAATAACTCTCACTTTTACTACCCAAACCACAACTGAGCAGTATGGAGGATGCACTAGAGACTGAGCATATTAGTGGATGAATCTGTTCCTAATTTCCTAATAGAAACTTATACAAACACTGGAGATACCCAAAATTTATGGGAAATGAGAAATCCCACAGGACAGGAAAAAAAAAGATTAGGGTGGTGGATAGGAGCATAAGCCCAAAGATCCATCCAATTACTCTACAAGCAACGTTTGCTAAGCCTCAGTGTTATTCATATATATATATATATATATATATATATATATATATATACACACACACATATATATATACATATACCTCCATAATCTTTATTATTTTGTTATAGGACTTAATCTAGTTTCAGTGTACCAGGTCTAGCAACAGTTTACCCAATATCAATTATTTGGGAGAAAAGTTGTATACAAATGCAGAGCAAGATATGTACTCAATTGTTTATAGTTACACATCTGGGAGGAAAACCCAATTGGGAGAGTGTATGGGGGATTTGATCTTTTCCTTATATACTTTTATATTTACTTTTCTTTTTTTTTTCAAAATTCATCTCCCAGTTGGGTAATGAAAAGAGAAGTAATCCTTATTAGATAATGATCATGTAGGTCTTATCTGTTTTAGTATAAAAGTGAATAAATTATGGCTTAATTTATGATATATGTATATATAATGGAATAATACTGAGTCAAGGAAACTTTGACAAATGAGTTTGTCAGCATGGTCTCCATTGGTTTGATAAGGACAAGTAACCAGCACTATAGCCAATTCAAGGAGTGTTACAGGCCAGTCCACCAGATTCTACCTACCAGCTCTTTGTCTGTTTTCCTATGAATGAGTCTTTGTCCATGACCCTAAATGAAGTATGTTTTAGTCAGAAGTATCAGTGGAGTGTATTGGACCAGATGTAGACTATTTACATGGCATTTATTTGTCATTTTCTAAGCAGCTGTTATATGTCAGTCATCGGGGATATAGGGATGTGTAATAAGCAGCCTATGCCCTCAGGGACCTTGCAGCAGGAAAGGCAGGCCATTGCAGGTGGTATTGGCACAGGATTTAAGGGCTAGGCTCTGGACTCAGGCCTGGGTTAGTAGCTGCTGTGTGGTCTAAGGGGAATCATCCTACCTCACCTTTGCTCAGTTTCCTTATCTGTAACATAGGACAATCATGGTGTCTACTTCTTCAGGTTACTGTATGGATCAATTAAGATAACACATATAAAGGTTAACTTAATAGAGTTATTATCTAAATAAATAATTTTGATATATTGTGACGAGCTACAATAAAGTCAACAAAAATGATGTTATGGTAGCTGTAATACCGTACTCCAGTAAAAATTATCATGTACCATTGGCATCTTCTGTACCCCTGGTTCATAATATAAGCACATGGATCCTGAAATAGGATGCTGGCACTGTCTTTATTGGTTTGAACAGTTCCATTAGTAAGGTCTCTGCTTTTTAGGAGAGGTTTAGCAGACTATGCTTGGTGTTCAGAATAGTCCCTTCACTGTGGGTGTCAGTCTCCTATGCTCACAGAAGGACATTGTTTCATGAGCCAATAAAGGATCTCAGTCTGTGGTTCTGATGTCAACTGTAGAGTGTGTGGGAGATGTGACTCCCTTTCTACTGTATACTTCCATGAAAGGGCACAGTATTCATGAGCAGGAGGCCTGATCTGGTTCCAGTATGCGGAAATGTGTGGACCAACCCACTGCACAAAGCTGACCCTTTTGTTCTTGCTTTGTGTTCAGTTCTCTTATCTCAGAAATGGCTGCAGGCCTCTCTCTTCTGCTGGACAGAGTACTAGAGTCCATTAATACACTGTAGCTGGAGACTTACAAAGGAAGGGGGTGGTGGCCAAGCAGGTTCCATTTCCCTGTCACACAGACAGGAGAAAAATGCACTGCAGTGTCTCAAAGGGATTGGAACTTAGAATAAAGGTGGTCCTCTTGACCCTTGCAAGCTGTTTAAGAAGTGGTGAAATTGTTTTTCTGAGAAGTTAATTGTTATGACTCTTGCAGTTAAAAAAAAATGCTTTTAATGATGCATCAAGGCACTAAATGATTTAAGGGTAGATTTTATGCAAAACCACTTTTTCTGCTCAACTAACTCATAGGTTCTAAATGGCTCATAAGTATCCTTTTAAATCCCTATTATGATAAATGAGACCAAATGGCATGTTTTGCTATACTGTCTAAATTAGTCACATTTTTCTACATATTGCCTGACTCCTCTAATATTGTAAAATAGGTTAGGAGATGAATTATACAAACCAGAGCTCACGCTCCAGAATTCAGCCTCTTGTGGTGGATAGCATGCCTCTCTCTTAAAGAAGAGGAAACTCAGGAAGCAAACAGTTGGATTTGTGACAAACTTTCTTGCCTTCACTATAAAGACTCTTTTTCCTTCTCTTTCCTTCTCATAGACAGAAATGTTCTGGGTCCTAAATATCTTAAGGCTACAGGTAAAGGGGAGCCTGAAAAGTCAGTGCCTGCCATAAGCCCATGTTGCTTAACTAAATTTATCTTGGTGTTAAAAATAGACCCTTGGTTCCTAGGGACTCTCTCTGGAATGTCATCAGAACTAAAAAATATCTCCACATGTTGAAAGAGAGAGAACAGGGGTGGGGGGAAGCCTCTATATTGTTTTTGCGACTCATCACTGTACACTGTAAATATTCAGAGTGTGAAAGTAGGGCAATCAAATTTTGTGAGCCTCAATTTTCTTCTCTGTACAATAGGTCAGATCTGTTACACCAGCTTGTTTGGCTTTCATGTCCTATATCAATGTTAGACTTATTTAATTAGATCAAAATGCTTTACTTAAGAAAGGTCAATACAGGAAGAGGAAACTCATTCATAACCCTTTGTAGTAGGTAGAATACTCTCCCTTGCCAAAGATGTCCAAACACCAATCCCTGGAAATGTGAATACATGCAAACTTGAAAATAGGGCGATTATCCTGGATTATCCAAGTGTGTTCAATTTTATCACATGAACTCTTAAAGGCAGAGAGCTTTCCATGACTAGAAACAGAAGAGGAAGGTGAAAAGATGCAGCATAAGAGGAAGAGAAGCTAAGTGTGAGAGAAACTCACATTGTTGTCGCTGGAGGGAGGTCACATGGATCACAAGGGAAGGAATGCAGTCAGCCCGTAGAGGCAAAGACCTGTCCCTGTTGACAGCCAGCAAGGAAATGGGGACCTCAGTCTTACAATGACAAGAAGCTGAATTTCAATGACCTGAAAGAGCTTAGGTTTTTCCCCAGACCATCCTGAAAGAAACCTTGATTTAGTCCTTGTAAGTCTCTAAGCAGAACCCCCAACTGAGCCACACTGTGACCAGACTTCTGACCTATATAACTATGAAATAATTGTTTTAAGCCACTAGGTTTGTGGTAACCTGTTACAGCAGTATAGGAAACTAGTATAACCTGATTGCTGGGAGAAAAAAAAAATGAAGGGGGCTAATAAATCATATGGCTCCAATACCTGTCCTCCTCACCCTCCCAAGTTCTCAGAGGCTGAAGACTGTAGAAGGGGACATGTGCTGGAAAAGGGAGGCCCACTGGAAGGAGGTCTCTGCACAGGGTATTCTACATACTGGGGTGCCATTGCATTATGTTTTGGTAAAGGCAACTTAGCAGTGTCATTTGCTTAGGAAAGAGGAGGCCTTGAAGTTGAATTTTGCTAAGCAGTGGTTGGTTCCTATGTGCAGAGGTGGAACCAAGGAGTCATTGCAGGCTCTACTGTAGAGTTTGAGGGGCAGATGAAATCCAAGGTGGGGCTCATTAGCACAGGAAATTTTTTGGAGCCTTGAACAAGCAGAGAATAGATTCTGAGCTATCATAGTTGTGGAATTTAGATGTTACTGCAAATAAAGCAGGCAGCATTGCCTTAGAGACTAGAGGGCCAGAGTGCCAGAGGGCAGTGCTCAGAGAGCACACTGGTTTATTCTCTCCACTACTGTGAGGTGGTGGGATACACACACCTCCCTCCCTATGGCATATACATTCAGATGTAAATCTGTAGAGGACCCAGAGAGTCAGAGAGAAGACTGAGAAGTCTGAGATAAAGCATTGTTTGTTTTTTGAAGAAAAATCTTTACCATCCTAAAGGAACTATTTTAAATAATCAGATCACAGTAAAGTTAAAAACCTGACAAAAGTTGTTTCTATTCTGTTACCAATAACTGGGGACTCAGGAAGAAAGGCAAATTAATTAAATACAAAACAATTTTATTTTCTCATTATGATGGTTACTTTTATGTGCTAACTTGATTTGATTGAAAGGATGCCCAATAGCTGCCAAAATATTGTTTCTGGGTGTGTCCATGATGATGTCTCAGGAAGGGATTAGCATTTGATATCAGTAGACTGAGTAAAGAAGATCGCCTTCAACAACACAGGTGGTTGGGGCACCTGGGTGGCTCAGTGGGTTAAGTGTGGACTCTTGACTTAAGCTCAGTTACGATCTCATGATTCAGGTCATTATCTCACGGTTTGTGGGTTCGAGCCCTGCATTGGGATCTGTGCTGACAGTGAGGAGCTTGCTTGGGATTCTCTCTTTCTCTCTCTCTGCCTCTTCCTCGCTCGCATGTGCGAGCTTTCTCACAAAATAAATAAACTTAAAAAATAAATGCAGGTGGTCATCATCCAATCAGTTGAAAACCTGAGTAGAACAAAAAGATGGAGGAAGGGAGAATTTGTTCTTTCTGAGCTAGGGCATCCATCTTTTCCTGTTCTTTGGTATCAGTGCTTGTGGTTCTTGGCTCTTAGATTCAAGTCAGACTTACCACCATTAACCCCTTGATTCTCAGGCCTTTGGACTTGGGCTAAATTATAGCACTGGCTTTCTTGGTTCCTTAGCTTGTAGACAACAGATTGTAGAACTTCTTGGAGTTCACTACCTCATGAGCTAATTTCTATGATAAATTTCCTCATATAAATAGACCTATATATATCCTGTTGGTTCTGTTTCTCTGGAGAACACTAATACACTGATGTTGTGTTAATTTTATTTTTGACCATGCTACTGTATAAACCTTCATACTTCAAGAAGTGCCAGCTTTCAGAGGTCAGGGCCCAGCATATTGTATCTCTTGTATCCCTCAATGTTCCTAGATTTCAGAATAAATAGTATGGGTATTACTGCCCTGTCCCTGACATTTTAAAATGCCTGCATTTGTTCAGATTGGTCAGTCCCCATACTGCTTCAGTTATTAAATATTTTAATATCATGTCTCAAGGGAATTTTCACTTTAACATTTTATTATAATTTTTAAATATACAGAAAGTTGAAAGAATAGTACCTTGTACATCCATAAATTTGCTACCTAGATTCTACAACCAACACTCTGCTACATTTGCTTTATCATACATATATCCATCATTCCTCTAGCTATCCATCAATCCATTTTATTTTTTGATGTTCTTAAAAGTAAGTTTCAAACTTCACCCTTACATACCTCTGCACATACATCATTAACTAGAGCTTAATATTTGTTTAGTATTTTTTTTAAGACCAGGGCTGAACATATATTTTGTATTTGTAGACATAGAGAGTAATTAAAATTAACACAATAATAGCTTGATCAATGGGAGGGTACTGTGAGCAGCTGATATTTGAGTCAGGAATTTATAGACCAAGATGAAATTTTTGATTACAATGCAAATACAGATCCTTTTTATAATCTCTCTTAACAACAAAGTTTATTTCATATTAATAGGAGAGAAAGTCACGTACGTTCCAGGAGTCTGAAGTCTCAAGGTAAAGGCTGATTCTAATGGAAACTCTCTAGATTGTGATGAATCATGTAGCTTTCCCAGCAAAGGTTAAAGGAATATTGATGAAGTCAGAAACCCTTTCAGTGGTTTTAAAACTCTCAGTTTTTTGACCTATGCTGCTATCAGGTTATGAAACTAATATTTTCTCCATCAGTTGAAGAACAAGCTATACAGATCATTAAAAGAATGCATTTAGAGAACAGTCTTACTTCACCGTACACTTTGTGCAAAGTCTTGTGGTTCTAACTATTACTATTACTTGGAAAACTCTGTAACTTATACAATGTGTACACCATTTTAAGTATCATCAAGTGTTCTTACAAAGGGAGGAGAAGCATTGTTCCTTTGATGATAACTTGGCAAATGCTTAAAAAACTAATTATAATGTACCCAGTTATCCCAACATGTTGCATTTTCATTGCCCTCCTTCTATCTCCCCCAAACTCTCTTCTCATGTTGGGGAGGAAATGGGCTTCATTTTGAATCATGATTGTGGCACTATTTTTACTTTTCTTCTGCCCTAGCATGGAAAAATCTCAAAAGCAACTGAGGGAGCTGAAAGAGTATGAAAAACTTGCTATTAGCAAGATTAGCTAAGGAACAGCTAAAAATTGATTTTATTTGTTTTTCATCTATGAAATTTTATCCTTGGTGAGCTTGAAGTATTGCATTGCAAACAGATCAATCTAGCCTGATCTTTCAAAGTCTGCAAAAGCCTAAATGGGCTCTTGCACAGTTTGCCCAGAGGACACGGATTTTATCTTCTACAACACAGAAGTGATCCAATCTCAAATTAAGATAAAGGTAACCACATACTGCAAGGTATGTTTCCAAAGTGCTTTAGAGACCTTTCTACTCTTGTGGCAGTCTTCAGCAAAATATGGGGAAGTGCTCAAGTTGATGAGGAAGCTGAATGAGGAAAGAAAGGCTAAATTCTTATTGTCACCCATTGTCATTTCCAGAGTACTATTGCAGTCTTCATGGACGGAATTTTGTTGAGTTACATAGTTCCTGGCAGATAGGAAGTTTGCTGACTGAAATTCCACACTTTAGTGGCCAGAGCAGTGAGCAGAGGCTCATAAGTCCCTCCTCACACTAGAAGTCTAGGTTGTAAAGAACCTTTCCCCAGAAAATGTCTGACAACTGATACAGACGTGACTTCATCCAGGGATATGTTAAGATATACCACAGACTGAACATTTCAGGTTTTCAAATTTTTAGGGGACAGGTTTGTGCTCTAAAAGGCTGAAACAGGGGCACCTGGGTGGCGCAGTCGGTTAAGCGTCCGACTTCAGCCAGGTCGCGATCTCGCGGTCCGTGAGTTCGAGCCCCGCGTCGGGCTCTGGGCTGATGGCTCAGAGCCTGGAGCCTGTTTCCGATTCTGTGTCTCCCTCTCTCTCTGCCCCTCCCCCGTTCATGCTCTGTCTCTCTCTGTCCCAAAAATAAATAAACGTTGGAAAGGCTGAAACAGACCTAGTGTGGGGAAAATAGCACAGGTATAGCAACTGATTTTGAACCACAGCCTTAGGGCGACAAGAGGGAGTGGTGGTGACACTGGCAAACTAGAAATCCATGTCTGTCTAAAGTGGGCAGCTGCATTCAGCTCCAGTTGTTTAATAAACATTTCAGAGTTTATTCATTTACTTTTTTTTTTTTTTTTCCATGTCCCCGTGTATGGAGTAACTAAGCTATTTCCATAACTCACAATAGGGACTAGCTTCACTTTCACTTGAGATTACAGTGTGACAGATATTAAGATACCAAATTGTTGGTAGATGAGACCCCATTCCACCTCACACCCAAATATGTAGAGTACAAAGGGAATGGAGAGAGATTCTTTTCCATAACTCTTAGACTCTTAGGGAGATTAAAGGTGTTTTGAAAGGGGAAGGCAGACAGAGGATTCTGTGAAAAGGGAGACTAGTAAGTATATTTCTTGGTGAGAGCACTTGTGGTATTGTGAGATTCCTGATCCATCATTGGGAAGGATAGGGTGGAGTTATACCCCATATTAGAGAGAAGGGATTTGAGGGGCCTCCTGAAAAACACTGGGAGACACAGAGGATAATGTCTTCCTAGGAAATCCAAAAGCAAGGGAAGGGTTGACTTAGCTGCTTTGTTGGAAAGAGCCAGGACAGTTAGTTGTTATAGTGTTGAGAATAGTTCAAGTTTGTTGAGCCCAAGAATGCATGAGTGTTCCCCATACAGATATAGGCCACACTACCTAGACAACCAGAAAGAAATCAGCTTGGATTCTCTTCCACAAAGTCTGCATGAGGTATGGAAGTCTCAGCAAAAGGAGGCTGGATTTACTGGATTCCAGGATCTGACAAAACATCCATCTTATTTAAAGGGAATATGAGAAAATTTTCACAGGGAACCTCCAAGAAGACTCAAAAGCTCACCATTAAATTATATTAGCTCTAAACATCTTCAGAATTGGAAAGGAAGAACTTATCAAGCCCAGTAAGACCTGTGCTATCCTTATTTCTCCAAATTTTCCTACTTTATTTACATCCTAGAGGGAGTGCAAAAGTAGTTGGAGGTAGGGGTGAGATAGCAGGGAGGTGAGAAAGGGCAATCAGGAACCCCTTTATCTCTTCAATTTTCAACCTTCAGGAAAAGAGAAGGTTCAAATTGAGATAAGTTTTTTTTAATTATTGTAGAGAGATAAAAAATCTAATTTCTGACTTCAGTCTATTTGCAACCTAAATCAACTATAGGATTGTCTATTACCTGGGAGTGAGTAGAAACTTCACAGACTTTCAAGAGTTTTCTTACAGGGACAGAGAAAAGTTTAAAGAAATGATTAGAGAAAGTATTAGAGGCATTTGATCATAGTTCCACAGCATACTTCTTTAACATACTGGTTACACTCATTATTGAAATATTTTTTACAGACAGAATTCTGGGATTTGAATTACAATGTTGTCAATTCATTTTCTTCAATGTTTCTTCATATTCAACTTAAAAAAAGTTCTGTGAGAGAAAATAAGATCATAACTAAAAATGCAGTAATTCCATTAAAAAATAAATTGACATGAAACACGTCACAGATTTTCAAACACAGATTTTCAAATGAGTCATAAAATATATGCTAAAATATACAGATTCATACTGAAGTTCTTTCTGTTCTATGTTGTTTATGAGGCCAAAAGAAACATTATCAAAGAGGAACTGCAGCATAATGAGGAGTCCATCATGTTCTTTTGTCTCCTGAGGCACTGTCCTGCTTTTACAAATATAGCCACACCTGTCTAGGAGGTGGTTCTCTCGTTTAGGATATTCCAATTATTTTCATTTGCTGGAATATTTGTAAACCTTTAATTTTTCCTAATGTGAATATTGGTGCCTGAGTGACTCTGCAGGAGTTGTCATTTCTAATTTTTTTAAAAATGAGTTATTCCCATCAAAATATTTTCCTCTTTGTTTTAGTGCAGTGAATTCTCAGCAAAGTTCAGATAATGAAAAGAGAAATAGTTCATTCAAATTAAAGTACTTTTAACCAGTGGTCTACTCCAGGAGTATGAAACTGCAATATATGACATGCCCTGCCCAACTGAGCAGCACTTGTGACCTGCACACTTCTTCCTTCACTACATTGGTGATCAACGTGATGAAGGAATCAGACTTTCGTACTTCAAAGTTAGTGTAAATCTAGGTCTGATCATACTACCTACAATAATTTTTTCCTTTTTTTTAGTCTTTTTTTTTTAAGTTTATTTACTTATTTTGAGAGAGAGAGAGTGAACAGGGGAGGGGAGAAGGGACAGAGAGAGAAGGAGAGAGAGAATCCCAAGCAGGCTCTGGGCTGTCAGGGCAGAGCTGGAAGGGGGGCTCAATCCCATGAACCTTGAGATCATGATCTGAGCCAAAAGCAGGAGTCAGATGCTTACCTGACTGAGTGACCCAGGCACCTGTCCTTTTAGTTTTCTTTAGTACATTTTTTTCTTTTTGGCAGAACTGATTATAGAAATTTAATATCAGATGTAAGAGTTATCTGTAAGGTAAATGAATTTTGTAGAAGTATGAAATTCTCCTTTTTCAAAAATAAATAAGCTATTTTATATTAATGACTTTTATTTACCACTAAACTTGACCTGTAGAGAGTGGGGTGCTTTCAGTTTGCTGCTTATCTATAGGGGAAAGTATCAATTCCAAGATAATTACAGACGTTTCCAATTTAGGTCCTGCGAATACATTTATAAATTATGCCATATTTATTGAATGAACATAATTTAATATGATAATTCAAAGATAACTAGTTGAAAAGAAACTATTGTAGTAATTAACTGGGAAGCTCATTTTAATAAAAGCAGTTTTAAAAAGTTAATTTATCCTGATTATATGAGAAGGTAATTCCTGTTTTTAAGAGTAGATAATTAATGTAAAAAGGCTTCCTCAAGATTTTACACATATATAAAAGATTGATAAGTATGAGACAAAATTATTTTTTATTGTAGTTGAAGGGAAATTTGGTGCATGCTTCTGGAATAATTTTGCAGATGTAGCTTGCTTCAAAATCATGAGTTCAGCACATACATTTTGAAAACTAGGATTCATTATTGTGTTATAAACTGATGTAGCAAGCTTTTAAAAATAAAACATACAAAACATGCTTTAAAAAATTCTTCCCTCTGGCTTTAAATAGGTTATGTCTGCATGAAGATTTCATTCTTGGTGCCCTAAAATCATTATTTTTCACGTATTTTTGTCTCTAACATTGTGGATTGTATCTTTAGCATGTTTAGTTAAAATACCTTTATCTTTGTATTTTTTATGACTTGGAAATTTGTTTAATTTTTATTTATTTTTTAAATGTACATCCAAGTTAGTTAGCATATAGTGCAACAATGATTTCAGGAGTAGATTCCTTAATGCCCCTTACCCATTTATCCCATCCCCTCTCCCACAACCCCTCCAGTAACTCTCTGTTTGTTCTCCAGATCTAAGAGTCTCTTATGTTTCTGTCCCCCTCCCTGATTTTATATTATTTTTGCTTCCCTTCTCTTATGTTCATTTGTATTGTATCTTAAAGTCCTCACGTGAGTGAAGTCATATATTTGTCTTTCTCTGACTAATTTTGCATAGAATAATACCCTCTAGGTCCATCCATGTAGCTGCAAATGGCAAGATTTCATTCTTTTTGATTGCCAAGTAATACTCCATTGTATATATGTACACCACATCTTCTTTATCCATTCGTCCATCAATGGACATTTGGGCTGTTTCCATACTTTGGCTATTGTTGATAGTACTGCTATAAACATTGGGGTGCATGTGCCCCTTCGAAAGAGCATACCTGTATCCCTTGGATAAATACCTGGTAGTGCATTTGCTGGGTCATAGGTTAGTTCTATTTTTAATTTTTTGAGGAACCTCCAGACTGTCTTCCAGAGTGGCTGCACTAGTTTGCATTCCCACCAGAGTGCAAAAGAGATCCTCTTTCTCTGCATCCTCGCCAACATCTATTGTTGCCTGAGTTGTTAATGTTAGCCGTTCTGACAGGTGTGAGGTGGTATCTCACTGTGGTTTTGGTTTGTATTTTCCTGATTATGAGTGATGTTGAGCATTTTTGCATGTGTCGGTTGGCCATCTGGATGTCTTCTTTGGAGAAGTGTCTATTCATTTCTTTTGCTCATTTCTTCACTGGATTATTTGTTTTTTGTGTGTTGAGTCTGATAAGTTCTTTATAGATTTTGGATACTAACCCTTTATCTGATATGTCATTTGCAAATATCTTCTCCCATTCCGTCAGTTGCCTTTTAGTTTTGCTGACTGTTCCCTTCGCTATGCAGCAGCTTTTTATTTCGATGAGGTCCCAATATTTCATTTTCGCTTTTGTTTCCCTTGCCTTTGGAGACGTGTTGAGTAAGAAGTTGCTGCAGCCAAGGTCAAAGAGGCTTTTGCCTGCTTTCACCTTGAGGATTTTGATGGCTTCCTGTCTTACATTTAGGTCTGTCATCCATTTTGAGTTAATTTTTGTGTATGGTGTAAGAAAGTGGTCCAGGTTCATTCTTCTGCCTGTATGGTCTAGAAATTTGTAATTGAACGTGAATATTTAGAATACTTTAGTGAAAAGTAAACTATTCTTGGAGACAATAGTTTAGTGGAAATGGCATGATTTCTTTTCTTGCTATGTGATAGTAACTGCATTCAAACATTTTTAAAACTGCAGATGTCTCTTAATTAAATCATAAAATTAAATATGATCTATGGACTTTATATCATTTCTCTCTTGTTTACATTACAGCTCAATATCTACTTGTTTCATGTTTGGTTTCTCCATTTAGTTATTGATATTCTGCAATTCTCCAAAGTATCCAAATTTAAAATTGTGATATTTTTGTCTAACTGCACTTCCTCATTTCCACACCAGACAAGGTGTTCTTAGCCCTATCTTGAACTTTGTGGAGGCTGTATCTATTGCTGTTCATCTTTGCTTCTTCTGCTGCATTTAGCATCAAATTTTGTGTATAGTAGGTTCTCAATAAATTTAATTGAATGAGGGGAACTTAAATGCTTAATTTCATAAATTAGGTTTTTGAGCTGGGAATATTATTCAGATCTTCACTGTTGGTTTTGTTAGTAACTATGTTAAAGTGTTGCTTAGCACATACTATTCTTTCTTCCACCTATATAACCAATATTTTATTTAGTGCATACTTCTTATGAGCTGGGAACTGTCCTAGATTCTGAGAGTAGTGGTAAGCAAAAAAGAAAAAAAAAAAAAGGCACAGTCATTGCTGTGAGGAACTTAGTAGCCTGGTGGGAAAAGTAGATATCATAAGTTGTAATCATAGGAGAAGATAATTTTTGAGCATTTATGCTGTGCTAGGGACCGTACTAAATCCTTTGTGTACATTATTTTGTTTTACTCTTAAAACAAACATATTAGCCCCATCCATTTATTTAATAAATAATTTCTGATAATACATTTTGTGCTAGGCACTATTTTCTATAGTGTTATAGGAGAAAATGAAGCATAAAGGAGGATGATGGTAAAGAAAAGTGTTCTTTTTTTCTTTTTAATAGAAGAATTGGGGAAGGTGTCTTTGAAGAGGTCATATACTATAGAAGCAAGAGTGACTTGAGTATATTTGGATGCAGAGCATTCCAAAAAAAAAAAAAAAAGGAATGAGGTGGAAATGAGCTTGCTCAAGAAACTGAGAGAAGCAAGAGAATCTCCAGTGGTATCACTGGAGAGCAGGGTTTTGGATTATGGGGTGGAGAGAGTGGAGAGGTATAAGGTATATACAAGCTGTATAAGCAAAAACCAGATAATGTAGGACTTACTACATAATAAGAAGAAATTTGGATTTTATTCTAAATATGCTAGGAAGCCCTTAGAGAGTTTTGACCTGGGGAGTATTATGATTACATCTACATTTTCAAAAGCCATTTCTAGATATCCTGAGCTCTTCTTTCCAATATACCACATATGCCCTAGCTTGTACAGACTTAGTTTCTTCACCTCATTATTATTTTTTCTTTTCTCCTCATTTGCATTAAACTGAAGAGATACATAAACATTTTTTTACACTGTAAAGGAGTCACTGATTTCATGTGGTATTCAATTAAGCCATCTCAGAAGAAACAAAAATATTTTGTTTTGAAAAGTCTCCAGATATGAAATGAAACAATTACCTGCCACTCTGATGCCAAAGATAGATTTTGTTTTTCTATCTCAAGAGACTGTGTCAAAGATCCCTGATTTCAAATGGTATTAGTGTCATTGTTCATAAAAATAAATTGGAAATTCATTCTTGACTTGTTTAGAGAGACCAAACCCTTCCTTTTAAAGTCACCATGACTTTTTAGATTTCCTCCTGCCATGTGGCAGGAACAGTGAACCAGAAACAGTATTCCAAAGCCAGACAGAAGTGGTCAGAGGAGCTAGAGTCTTATTTTGAGAAGAATTTAAGAGAAAGTAGAAAACAAAAAATAATGACAAAGAGTTCAGAGGAAATGAAGAAGGTCTCAATTACAGGGAAGCCATAAGCGATAAGAGGGCAGAGCCCAAGAGGAGAACAAAATGAAACAGGAAGCAAGCCAAATGCTGACAGCAAGTATTGAAAAATAAATATGTAGCATAAAGAGGATATTTTCCTGAAAAGATGAAAATCAAAGCCATGAAGCACTTAATAGTTGGTGATGGAAAAACTAAGGTCACGAACAAAAAGGAAAGCTTACTGACAAAATATTTCATTATAAACTGTAAGGAACTTAGTGATCAACACAGGTGAATGTATAAGGAAATCATAATAAAACAGGTCAGAATATTTGCAAGAATAAAACTGAGATTTTGAGGAGAGTTTTATTCATAAATGGAGACAGTTTCTACTAATTATTTTGATACTTCATCTGTTTTCAGTATTTGTTTCACCCTGTATTCTTCAAAGGTGAATTTTTTATCCACTTTTGCAATGTAAAATATCCTCATTTGTTTAATGTGTTCTTATCTCTTTGAATCATATAAGCTCTGATTCAATTAGGTAGATGGTGACTCCTGGGTTGCCTTCAGATTTATGGAGACATATTTATCATTTTTAAAACACATCAGATAAGGAAAGGTCTGCTCAATGAAATACAGTAATTTATCATTTTTAGGAGAGGGAAATTTGTTTGCTATTTTATTACTGCTGTGAATCCAAATTATCTTACAGGTGTTTTAGAGATCTGTCTAGATCTGATAAGTTCTTTCTATTTGGAATAAATTGGTTCTATCCTCTTAGAGAAGAAAACTGTGCCATATGCCCTGACTGTTCACAGAAATCAGTAAGCCCTGGGAATATGAACATGAAATACAATGGGCTGTTGAATTTAGAGAAAGTAGAAGTGTCCTCAAAAGCAGATACTTTTTAATAAGCAGCTGGTTAGTTATTATTTTAGACCTTTAAGCTAATCATAAAAGGAGGCTATTAGCAGGTAATGGATTAAATAAAGTAGCTCATATTTGTAAAAATTTTTTATTATTAAAGAAGGAAAATAGTCCATGGCACACCGACTTTTGTCAAATCTGTATATTACACATAAAATGCTCTTAAAAGGGTCTGAAGGCCATGAACTTTCTTTTGATTAAATGTGAAAGACTCAGGATTGCTTTCCTCTTAATTGAAAGCATACTCTTAGATCTAAAAATAAAAACTTAAAGTTGAATAGATGTGGCTGATGAAGAAACCAAAGCTCCAGGAGGATAAAGGGCTCATCTGAAGTTTAGTTGGTGTAACTCTGGAAGGAAAACTTGTGTCTTCTGAAACATGTTCTGTTTTTTTTGTGGATTGATCCTTGATGATCTTTTTCTCTTTGCATTCTTACCTTAGAATTCTGAACCTACTATTATCATTGTCTCCTTGCCATGCCAATATGAAAATTAGCTTCCAGTGTTACAGAATAAGAACAATAGCGAGTGCCAGGGAAGAGATGTGTAAGGAAATAAGAAAGCTCTGCAGATTGGTTGATGCTATTGAAATATTTTAAAAGAATGATGATTGTGGTAGGCATCTAGCAAAAAAAAAAAAACAAAAACAAACAGGTTTGTCCCTTTTCAAATAGAAAAGTATCTCCTCCTCCCCTGAAATATCTGCAATGAGTAGCAATTAAAAAACAATTGGCAGGTAATTATTGGCAATATTAATAACTGAACACTTAAGAATCTTCTTTGTATTCATTTTCCAGGATTCTAAATAATCATGCATAGTAATTGACTTTTAAATCAGCCCTGTTCTCTATTTATGTGAACACTGATTTCCAGATTTTAACATTACAGTCGTCTGCCTGTGCTTCCCGGATAAAACTGTCATTGAAGGCTCCCTTCAGAAAGCTAAGCTAAGCCAAGCCGTCATGGCCCATCTGGGAGGGTAAGAAAGAGGACAATTCTACAACACCCCAAAATTTCTTAAAGAAGCCAGAACAGTAGCAGCTTGAGGGATTTTGCCCAGAGCATAGCATGTGTTCTGTGTTTAGTTTCACAGCTCATTATTGGACAGACACCCCCTGACTGTGAGCAATTTTTGTTCCTTGAGGCCTGCTGATACTGGCTATGGTTTCATCATTGATTTGTACATAATCTGCGTGTTGCATCTTTATTGGATTGCCATGATTCATTTAAAAGGAAATGTTTTTGATCCTTGCTGACTGGCTTTCATGGTGGGGTGAGGTGGGTAGGGGGTTGGTGAGCAGCCTAGAAAAGAAAACACTTTCCATGTTGCTCTTGGGTTTATGGCTGGAAGGGAGAGCAGCTAAAACACATTAGTCCTTTTGCTATTCAGAGGTTTGACCGCTTTAGCTCGGGGGCCCCCAGATTCATGATCCATTTTCTGTTTCCTGTCCAGCATCTATTTGATGCAATATGCTCCATGTCTCTTTTCATTAACTGAGATCTATATGATGTCAATTGAGAAAAACAGTAGCTGATGTTATGAAATACTTGCAGTGGCATGACAAAGATCTGTTATAAAGGCCTTTTACTTTGTTCCATTGTATACTTTACTATTGTGTTTTATGCCTGCAGCTTGGCTGTATTGAAAGAAAATATTTCAGCTGGGTCCTGCTGGGTTTTTTTTAACTTGCCTTTGAAATGCTAGATAAGTGAGCTCCAGCTATGGCAAACTCCTGACATTAACAAATATGGGACAAGTAACCTCACCAACGCATGTAACTGCCACACAAAAACTCAAGACCAAATCTACAAACAGAGCCATAAGCTGCTCCAAGGGTAAATGAGATTTGGATTAACGTTAATGTCACAGATAAAGCACCCTTTATATCCTACAGAAAGTGGGAGGTGCCATCAGGTCAGAGGACCCCTAGGACATTTGGTTCTGAAAGGAGAGAGGTAACATGTGCTTAAGAGGAGGAATATGAAACTTTACTGTTAAGTGAACATGTATATGGAAATCAGAAAACAAATATTCTTTCTCCTGTCTAGAGTACCTTAAGACCAGATAATGCCTTATCTCATAGTCCTTTGAACAGTGTGAGATGAAGTTAGTGCTCTCCAGCTATCTTGCATTAATGGAAAAGATGATATGAAAACCTCACATTTTGCTATAATCTCAACAATGTGAAGCAATGGCAACCCAACAAAATTAGAAACTGGCAAATAGTTTGAAGAAAATTGTAGAGCTGAAAAAAAGATCCCGGCTTTAATGAGACACACTAGTTGATGGATCTCTGATTTGTGTTGCTCTTAGTGACTGTATTTTAGTTACTAAATTAGTAGTGCTATAAATTGACTGTGAATGCATTATCCATGTACAATCATAACATGCATAAAGAAAATACTTACTAAAAGAATTCCACACATTAAATTTATATTACAAATACAGAAAGTTCTAAGATAGCATACTAAGCAATTATTTGTCAAACATTAACTGGCACCACTACTTAATAACATGAATGCACTCTGAAGGTATATAATTAATACTATTAATTTAGCCTTATTAGCATTTCTTTTTCTAATTATTTGAGGGGTTTAGAAAGTCTTACTAAATATCAAAAAAATTTTAAGGAAAATCTGGATTTTCCTTAACATTGATAAAAATAAGTTCCTGACTAACTGAAGCCAATGGGCACTAACAAGTCAGTTTTCATGACTGCTCAACAGCTGCTTCCATATTATACAATTCATTCAATGTCCCTTCAGGGAGGTTCACTTAATCCCTTCTTAGTGCTTGATCTACAGATCACTGTATTTTAAATATGTGGGTGTAATATTATTGAAAACTACACAAAAACTTTAAATGTCATTTCAAGGGTTAAATTTATTGGCATCTGTTTCAAGCAATATGTCTTTAGTAAGCAGTCATTCCAAACTCTACATTATTTGTAAAACTAGTCCATGAATGAAGATTTTATAACCGTTAGTTGTCTCGTTTCTATGGAAACCAGCAGTAATTGACACTGATTGCTGAACTCAGGGAAAGTAGAATCAGAAGGTACCATTATGAAGAAGGTACCTCTATAAACTATAAAGGTAAATTAGCTGCCAGAAATAACTGCTTTACGTGAGGTTTATTATCCATGTAAAGTAACTTTCCATACATAAAGCCCAGTTTATGTGCAATGAGGTACTAAAAGGCTACTTTCCCTTTCCCCAGAAAATGCATCTATTAAGGTGTGAGTATGTGTGTCTATTTGTATGAGAAAAATAGTACCAAACTGACAGTTTTTAAAAATTGCAGATATGTAATAGTCTACTATATCACTGAGTCTAGGGGTACAGCATCAATGTGGCTGCTCTTCTGCGATACCTTTGAAACTGGCTTGAGGTTGGGTATAAAATGGGATACTCTTCTGAGTTCACTGACAGTAATAGGCTCAACTGTAGAAAATCTTTATTTATACTCCTTGTCTGTGAGCATGGTGGGAAAACAACAACAAAAACCAAAATACAAAAAAAATAACAAACTGAAATCACCAGAAAATAAGCATCCAGCCATTTCATTTAAGGTCAAGCACATCAAAATTTAAACAATCTTTATAAATAATTTATTTTAGTTTTCTTAATAGGGAAGGCATTAAAGGGACAGAACTAGGAATTTTTATAAATTATATTTTGTCAACTTTGTAGAAAATTCATTATTATTAGGATTTTCCTTTTAATTATTTATGACATTGTTATAACACACATGATTTCTGAACACGACTATATTTGACAATAGGCACTTGTATTTTTAGGGTTCTCAGAGTTCTGTAATAGAAAATTCTACATGGGGGCGCCTGGGTGGCGCAGTCGGTTAAGCGTCCGACTTCAGCCAGGTCACGATCTCGCGGTCTGTGAGTTCGAGCCCCGCGTCAGGCTCTGGGCTGATGGCTCAGAGCCTGGAGCCTGTTTCCGATTCTGTGTCTCCCTCTCTCTCTGCCCCTCCCCCATTCATGCTCTGTCTCTCTCTGTCCCAAAAATAAATAAAAAAAAAGTTGAAAAAAAAATTTAAAAAAAAAAAAAGAAAATTCTACATGGACAACTGATAAAACTCCTGGCTGTTAGGGAGGGTTCATTAGCTATACTCTAGTTGTCCATGGGTAGCCTCCTGGCTGTCCATAAATACCTAAGACCATATGCAGTTTTTTGTATATATACATTTGTCTAGAATGAGAGTGAACAAGCTTCAGCAATTTCTCAAGACTCGTGTAACCAGTAAGTAAAAACACACAGCAACTGTTTTTTAAGGCTTGTTCATGAAACCAAGAGAGTCCTTAAGATTCTTGGGGGGGAAGATCCAAAGTTCAAAACCATTTATAATAATAATGCTAAGACATTATTTGTCTTTCATGGTGGCATGGTGCTAAGTAGAGAGTGAGTAAAATGGCTCCTTAGTACAAATCAAACTATATACATAAAATAATATTATTGTCAGCGTATTTTTCACTGCCATGCATTCACAGTTAAAGAAAAAAAAAACATTTCAACTTGCAAACGATGCAGCATAAAAATTAATTTTACTGTATTTTGACCGTTGACTGTGTGTCTTTTTAATATTCCGCATGCTAAAGTGGGAAGTATGTGTAAAACACTTGTGCTGCATATAGAAATATGATGATTGTTTCAAAGAAGGACACTTGTACAGTTATTGAGGAAGATGCCTCCCCCTATAAAGCACCATTTTTATTCTAAAGAATGAATGACAGACTACGGTTATTTAGATTTAGGTATTTGACACACACTTTCCGAAAAGTGAGTTAAATGATCCTGTTACAGGAAAACAACTGATGATATATGTTGCCAATGATAAATGTGAGCATTCAAAAGGAAACAACAATTTTGAGGACCTTGTATTTGCCATAATGAGCTTGCCAATATGTGAAAACTTCTCTGATGACATTGGTAGTGATTTTAATGAATGTGAATTTTTGATATGGTGTAATGAAATGTGTCAACATTTGGAAGATCTGTATGACTCAGGGAACCAATAGCTTCTAAGTGACAAATAATTGATGTAAAAAATCATTTATGCACTTCATCAAAGAAAACAAAGATGTTAAGTAAGCATATGAAAAGATGCTTATGTCACATGTCATTGGAGAATTGCAAATTAAAGCAATGAGGTACCTCTACACACATATTATGTTGATGAAAGTCCAAGACACTGATACCACCAAATGCTGGCAAGGATGGGAGCAACAGGAACTCTCATTCATATCTATGAGAATCGTGCAGCCACTTTGGAAGACAGTTCAGCAGTTCCTTACAAAACTAAACTGTGTTTAGTTTCCCTTTGATCTAGCAATGATTCTCCTTGGTATTTACTCAAAAAAGCTGAAACTTTATGTTCACAAAAAGGCTGTATATGGATATTTACACAGCTTTATTACTATTTGCCAAAACTTGGAGGCAACTAAGATGTCTTTCAGTAGGTGAGTGGATAAATAAACCGTGGTCCATCTAGGCAATGGAATACTATTTAGCGCTAAAAAGAAATGAGCCTTCAAGACACAAAAAGACATGGAGGAACTTAAATGCACATTACTAAGTGAAAGAAATCAATCTGAAAGGTTACATACCATATGGTTGCCACTTTATAGCATTCTGGAAAAGGAAAAACTATGGAGACATTACAAAGATCAGTGGTTATACAGGTTAAAGGGAAGGGAGGGATGAATAGGCAGAGCACAGAGGATTTTTAGGACAATAAAACTATTTTCTATAATACCATAATGGTAGATACGTGTCACTGTGCATTTGTCAAAATGTAGAATGGTGAACTCCAAGAATAAACCTTAATGTAAATGATGGATTTTGGGTGATGATGATGTGACAATGTGGGTACATTGATTGTAACACATACCACTCTGTGCAACATGTTGACAGTGGGGGACATGTATAGGGGCAGGAGGTACAGTTGATTTGAACAATGTATGGGTTAGGGGTGCTGAAGCTCTGAGCACTTGAAAATCTGTGTATAACTTTTGACTCTTCCAAAACTTAACTACTCCCACTGTTGATGGAATGCTTTACTGATAACATAAAATCTCTACTGACACATATTTTGTATGATTTATGTATCATATACTGTATTCTTACAATAAAGTAAGCTAGAAAAAAGAAACTATTATTAAGAAAATCATCAGGAAGAGAAAATAAATTTCTAGTACTGTACTGTGTTTATTGAAAAAATCCATGTATAAATGGACCTGGGCAGTTCAAACCCATGTTGTTCAAGGGTCAACTGTATATGGGAACTCAGTACTTTCTGCTTAATTGTGCTGTGAGCCTAAAACTGCTCTAAAAAATAAAGTCTATTAAAAATCACTTGTGGATGAATATTTCATACAAAATGACATAATAAAAATTTCCACGCAGATGATAAAGAATTTTAATGGAACAGGGTACAAAAAAAATTCATTGATATGGTTACAGAGTCCACATAACAATGAATCTTTAGGATACTACCACTTTTTGAGTTTTGCCATAGTACTAAGAAAGAACATCCACAATTATGTGAAAAATCTATTAAAATACTTCTCCCTTTTCCAACTACAAATCCTTGTGAGGTCTGATTTTCTTCATTTACTTCAACCAAAATAACATACTGTAACAGATTAAATGTAAATGCAGATGTGAGAATCCAGCTATCTTCAGTTAGGAAACACATTAAATTTGAAAAAAAGATAAAACAATGCCATTCTTTTCATTATTGTTTTAAAAAGTATAGTTATTTTTCTTAAAACTATCATTTGTTTTACATGTAAAATGTTTTTTATCATTTAAAATTAATGCATAATTTTTTTAAAATGTCTCAGTTTTAATTTTTAATATGGTAAATATCAATTGACAGAATCCACATAAACTAAAGCTCTTTGGACTCCTCAATAATTATTAAGAGTGTAGAAGTGTCCTGAGACCAAAACATTTGGGCAATCCTGAACTGCAGTAAAACAATGCCTTGTATGCTTGTTAAAATTGTGTATTTTATTCACTGTACTTCATATATTTAAATTTCTTGTTTCTAAGTCACTTCAATGACTGAATTTCTAGAAATTTAACAATTAGTATTAGTTTAATTAATTTAGTTATGCTGACTAATGTTTTATGCACTTCTTTCCCAAGTTGCCTGAAATAAGAGCTCCCAAATTATATGGCTGTTTATTTTGCTAATTTGTTTTGTCAAGAAAACACATGTTATTCTTTTTCTAATTATGAAATTCAAGGGTTAGTGCTTTTGGAAAAATAAAACTTTTATCTTTATTTTTCTGGGAGAACAATGTATCTTCCACTTAGCATATAGGGACTCTATGCATATTATGAAGATAAATAAGCATTAATGTAAATTCAATTGACTGGTTTATATTGTAGAGCAAAATATATAAGGAGACAAAATTCTCCAGTTTATACAAAATGAACACAAAATCCAAACAAGTGACTAAAATGTCAGTCATCAGTCAGTATTAATATGTGTGCCTTGGCTAAAAGTAAGAACTATTTTTAGACAAAATACATCATACACTCTACAAAATCATAACAAAAGATGTTGTACATTTTTTCTATCCAGTTTGATTTAATTTAATCATTTCATATTTAAAGGAAAAATAAGTATAATGTAAAGACTGTCCACTTAAGATTTTCAATAATTCTCTGAATCTTGTCATTGTTGATGAACTACAAAAGCACATGACACCCAGGTGAAAGTTTGAGTTCATTTTCCTTCCTCAGAGATCCTAGATGTCTGATGTGTTTTTTTTTTTTTTTTTTTCTTTATGATTGTGACACCACATGAGCTGTGCCTATTCGGTCATATTTTTAATGAAACTGACTTTCAGTTCAAAAGGCATTCAACTTTATCGAGTAATCAATCAAATCACTCCATGTGGTCATTTAAGGTTAGTGCAGAGTATCTTTCTATTCATGTCTTTTCTGATTTCATTTTAGCTTAGAGAAAAAGTTACTCCAGTATGTTATTTTTCTTTTAGGTAAACTTTCCTATCAACATATTCCTAAATAAGTTACTGATTAGTATTCAAAAAAAGCATAATAGACTGTGATAGAATGGACCTTAAATTTCTCCTAACACCCATATTTTACTGATAATGAAACTAATGACACATGATCTGTTTGCCATTTTATTACAGAAACTGATGATTAGCTTTGTTGTGGAAAATATTCAACATTCATTGAAAAACATTATTGGTGAAGGGAAATTTTAGTTTTAATTTTAATTTTTTTTACATTTATTATTGAGAGACAGAGAGAGACACAGCACAGGTGGGGGAGGGGTAGAGAGAGAAGGAGACACAGAATCCGAAGCAGGCTCTAGGCTCTGAGCTGTCAGCACAGAGCCCGACACGGGGCTCGAACCCACAAACCGTGAGTTCGTGACCTGAGCCGAAGTCGGACGCTTAACTGACTGAGCCATCCAGGTGCCCTAAGTTTTAATTAATTAACAAGTCATGGACACAAACCAAGCTTATCAAACTGTAGGGGAGCCACTGTGCATGGCTTGGTCTTCAAATACAGACAGATAAGGCATAGGGGGCACTGCAACTGATGAATTAAAATGCTGCTTGGTAATGGAGAGAAGCATATTAAGTAAGACTCTAAGTAGGAATAGCTTTTTCACACTAAAAGAGCTTTAAAACCAACAGGCCAACCACTTAGCAAGCACCATAGCAGGTATTAAAAGTTGAATGCTCCAGACCAAAGCATCCTTTAGGACCAGAGATGCAGAGAGACAGAGCATTGCACTGTGATACAGCACTGCATGGGAAGAACTACCATCTTAACAGATTAGGAGGTAGCAGAATCTTCTTGGAAGGCAAGCCTTAGTATTCAGTAACCACTCTTAAGTCAAGTGCATAAGCAATAAATAATTAAAAGTAAGAGTTCTGAAGTGAAAAGTGGGCATCCTTACATAGCCCAGCCTAGTGGGACCACATTAGTATTGGAATCACAGAAGATTTAAGAGGGCTATTCTAGAGACTACTGCCTGAGCCATGCTTGTTAAGGGTTTCATCATCAATTCCTAAGTGAGGAGGAAATGGAACTTTAATAAGAATCTACTGTGCTTTGTCATATTCTCTGTACATAGGTATCAGAGTATATAATTCCCATTGTGAAAGCGGGTTTAGATATTATCAACTGATCATTCTGTTGTTTTTATAACAAACTCTTCTAGTCTTTTAGGTAGATATATAGGTATTTGATTGGAACAGTGGATTTGTCTGAATATTTGAATCAGGATTCTGGTACTCAGGATGGGCAAGAACAGATAGCACCCCATCCGGACTATTCTGAATCACTGGCCCAAGTTCTCTTTATATGGACCCCTCCCTAGAGAATCTGACTTGTTCAGTGTTACCTCTGGGAAGCTCTGCTGTAGTGTTAATTATCTCAGAGTTCATTGTTTTGATAATTTCACGCTTCAGCAGAATACCATGCATTGCAAGCATGCAGAAAACAGCTTTTCAATTTGCAAAGAAATCCCTCAACAAGATTTTAGCAAAAGCTATTTGCAATAGTCCAAGAAAAAAATTCCTTTTACATAACAAAGCATTATTTCCAAGATTTAATTTTGTCATTACTTTTCGTTTTCTGTAAAGACTGCTTGATACAAAAGGTCAAGGTATCAGCAAAACATAGACAGATTTTTGCTGAATGACACAAACCTGTCAGAATGCTGAGCTTTGATGTTCCATTAAGTGATCGATGCAGATTACTGACTTTTGGCTAAATGCTACTCAACCAGATAAGGTCAATACCTGTTAGTTCATTGGTGGAATAATTAATCAATCAATACAGGATGCTTGAAGTCAGGGAGAATTATTGCTAGGCTTGTATCTCCGGCTTTGGTCACAGAAATTATTTAAAAACATCCTTGCAGTATTAACCCCCTCTGTGCAGGGTTTATTGTAACATTATGTATCCAGGGGAAGGAAAGAAAAAATTCTAGTGAGCAGCACATCTTGCAACCTTGAGCTCCCCAGAAGGAAAAGCCTCTAACAAGCTGAGTGCATCATCATTAGTTCTTCCTTTCACATCATCGCACTCTGCTTGTAAAATAATTACATGCAATTTTTCTATTTTACAGTTGGACCACATGACTCCCTGTTCTTTTTGCACAGTGACTCACCCCTCCCCCAGACTGCTTAGTTGAAGGCTGGAACTGCTCACCTTTAAACATCTCAGCCGGAGGCTTTTATGGTGGCTGGCTACGGTATTTCCTAAGAGCTAAAAAAAATAATCCATCTGGTTCACAGAAAAATTCTCTCTCCTCACTATTTCCTATTTCCAATGCAACCAAAACTTCCTTCTTAGAATGCACTATGCAAGGATTTTTTGTATTTTTCTAAGTTGTATAGTTGCAATGTCTTTGAACTGCTGAGTTTGGTACAATTCATAATACTTCTTGCTAAGGTTAATTACTTACTGGTTTTAATTACTTGCTGGCTTTTATTCTATGAGATCAAATGATCTTTTCTGTATAACTTTATAAGCTATTATTATTTTTGCAGAACTAATGACAACACATTTATCCATTTCAACAGTTATTGCACATTTAGTATGACCCAGGCATAGTATTGATCTTTGCTTTCAAGAAATCTAGACATTTAAGGTGTATTCAGGTTTTCACATCATTTCTACTTACCTTACTCCATTTAATTCTCTCATATCCCTGTGAGACAGGTAGTTGAAGGATTAGGAGAAATGTATTACTTAGCGAATGACTTAGAAACAGAACACAGAACTCCTAGATCTTCAGGAATCTAGGGTGAAACTATTGACAATTTTCACTCAAGTGATATAAACAATACCCCCAATATGATACAGCATGAGGCCTCTGCCAGCCATAAAGTCTCTTTGTGTAAAGTCACTTCCTTCATGTAAAAACACAAGTAGAGGCACCTGGGTAGTTCAGTTAAGTGTCCAACTCTTGATTTTGGCTTAGGTCATGATTCACACACAGTTCATAAGATCAAGCTCTGGGTCGGGCTCTGCCCTGACCTGATTAGGATTCTCTCTCTCCCCCTCTCTCTGCCCCTCCTCTGCTCGCACTCTCTCAAAATAAAAAAATAAACACTAAACACACACACACAGACACACACGTAGTAGAGGGGAAAAAAAGAGAAAAATTATGTTAAAAATATTATTACACATCAGAGGGGTGCCTGGGTGGCTCAGTCGGTTAAGCCTCTGACTTCAGCTGCAGTCATGATTTCACATTGGTGAGTTCAAGCCTCGAGTCAGGCTTTCTGCTGTCAGCTGTCAACACAGAGCCTGCTTCGGGTCCTGTCTCTTCTCTCTCTGCCCCTCCCCCCACTCTCAAAAATAAATAAACATTAAAAAATATTATTACACATCCGAAACAATCTAATTCAGCTGAGCTCTGCCGAGACAAGCTCTGAACACCTCTACCTGTACTCTCATCTACTTCCCTACACCTCAGATCACCCACATCATAGCAATCACAAGCAGAGTCAAAATGAGATGACAAGGTCAGCTGCACAGTTGAGGTAGGAATGAGAATTGAGTTTCTCATGCCACCAGTTGGCTAGTAAGAGATGACATGAGGATATGCCTGGCCCACGGATGGGGCATGGTGCTGGCACACTAATGGGTGCACTAGGAAACAGGTGCATATTCTCTTCTCAAGAGGGTTTGTGTGGAGTTATAAAGTAGTGGGATCTCCCTCACAGAGCAGGACTCCTCTGTGAGGTGTGCAATTTCCACCTCCATGCTTTCCTGCCCATGCACTTTCAAACAGGATAGAATGTGACTATTGTGTGAATTGTGAACACTGAGATGTGGTACTTAATACAGTGCATAATCCAAAAACACTCATAGTTTAGGTTGTGTTGCCCCAAAAGCTGATTTTGCAATTTTTGTTACTCTTATCATTCTTAGATGGAGTCCATGGCCTGCCCCCTTGAATCAGGGTGTTTTCTGTGTCAACTCAATGTTGCAGATGTAACTCTGTATACATTTCTGGTCCCAAATATTAAAACATTGGCAGCTTCCACCAGCTGAGTCTCAGAGCACTCTCCCTGTGAACCCTACGGTGTCAGGTAAGAAGCATGAATACCCTGAGATCTCATGCTGGAGAGACCAAAAGTTGGCATTTTCATTGGTAGTCCCAGCTAAGTCCAGCCTTTCAGCCATCCCTGTCAATTCATCAAGTATGCAAGTGGAACCATCTCAGATAACACAGACCAACCAATCTACCAGCTGACTACCAACTGGGCTCAGTCAAAACAGAAGAATCACCCAACAGGGTCCAGCTTGAATTTCTGATCAACAAAACTGTGAGCGAAACCAAGTGGTTGTTATTTTAAGCCAGTATGTTTTGAGGTAATTTGTTACACAATGATAGGTAACTCAAACAGGTGATGATCAAAGCAAGTACTGATAAGAGCACAGGGAAGTGGGACAGGACAAGGAAGGAAGGCAATATATAGAATCCATTAATCAACGGGTTCTGTGGGTAACTGACCTTCAGTCCCCCAAGTAGAATTCAGCTCAGGGTTGAGGGCTATTGCTGGGGCTGGGTTGGAATTCTTGCTCATTCTGCTTGCAGACTTAATGTGTTCCTGAGCGCAGAGAAAGTCTTCCGACAGGGTCCAGCGTGTGCAGTTAAGAAGCTGAGGGTATACACATAAAGGTGAGTACCAAGGGAGAAGGGTGGGAGTGACAGAATCTGCTACAACATGTACGGTCTTTGAAAGCAGTTTTAGGGAGAATACACCATTGTTGCTTCTTGAGAATTTTTTTGTGCCAAACACACAAGTGACTGCAGTATTCTGCTTTTATTTCATACTCTCAGGGACTTAATTACTTAAGGCCCAACTCAAATAGCATCTATCCTTAGATGCCCTCTTTGACCTACTCTAAGTAAAATTAGTCCTTCCTGCATCTGATACTCCATGACATGCTTCTAAAATTCAGGTCAATAACACTGAGGGTCTTATCATGTTTTGTCATAATTTAGTAGCAGTCCCCTCGATTTCTAAAATTCAGGTCAATAGCACTGAGGGTCTTATCATGTTTTGTCATAATTTAGTGTCAGTCCCTCAATTTCCTGACCGCCTTCAGTGTATCTAAACTCCAGTAAGGAAACAGACTGATGGGGCAAGTTTTATGGGTCTTTTTCATTTACCATATTGGGACCTAATGGGAGGCTTGAGAGGTGACACACAGAAGATGCTCAAGCCTTGCTTATTGTATTACTGAAGTAAATGTTTCACTTGCCTTTTGCCTTTTCAAAACTACTTACATCTCATTAAAAATAAAGCAGAAAATTCCCTATATATTCTAATTTAAACATATTTTCAACAAAAATCTACTGCATCAAGTGAGTCATATTTATTTGACAGATATATTCTGGGGAAGTAGACACATAGCAACAACAGTAAAAACAAATATCCCCCAAGATTCTTGGTGGTCTGCCAGTTCTCCTGGGGTCTTTGGTGATATAATAGTGACCAAGATTGTAGGGACAGGGAAAATGTGGCCTCTGCTTAGGGAGTTATTTTTGGCTTATCTCTTAAAGATTTTGAATCATTACACCAGATAATATATGCAGCAAGAAAGTGTTATTTGAAAGACAATTGGTGTATTCACCAAGAGTTTCCAAATCCCTATAAAAAATCTCAAAAATAGCCAAATTGTGGAAAGAGCCTAAATGTCCATCAACTGATGAATGGATAAAGAAATTGTGGTTTATATACACAATGGAGTACTATGTGGCAATGAGAAAGAATGAAATATAGCCCTTTGTAGCAACGTGGATGGAACTGGAGAGTATGATGCTAAGTGAAATAAGCCATACAGAGAAAGACAGATACCATATGGTTTCACTCTTATGTGGATCCTGAGAAACTTAATAGAAACCCATGGGGGAGGGGGAAAAAAAAACAAAACAAAGAGGTTAGAGTGGGAGAGAGCCAAAGCATAAAAGACTCTTAAAAACTGAGGACAAACTGAGGGTTGATGGGGGTTGGGAGGGGGGGCGGTAGGTGATGGGTATTGAAGAGGGCATCTTTTGGGATGAGCACTGGGTGTTGTATGGAAACCAATTTGGCAATAAATTTCATATATTAAAAAAAATCCCATAAGGTAAACATATTGGTATATAAATAAGGCCATTTTGTTTGGGTAGTTCTTGCAACACAGACTATAAAGTCATACAAGCCAAGGATAAGGCCTTAGCTCTTCACTAATTTGTAATTAGGATACCACAAGTATCTTTTGCATTTGTCTTTTTTCACTTAACATCTTTTGGTTTTCACTCATATTGTAGTATATATGAGTATTCAATTCCTTTTTATTGCTGTATAGTATCTCATTGTGTAAGTATGTCATATATTTTTATATGAATTCACCAGATGATGGACATTTGTTTCCATTTTGAGGCTATTGTGAATAATATTATGATCATTTACATGCATTTGGGTTAATACGAGTTTTAATTTCTCTTGGGTTCAATTCCCACCTAGGAATTGAATTGTTGGGTTGTATGGTAGGTTTATATTTAACTTAGTAAGAAACTGTCAAACTGCTTTGCAAAATGGCTGTGTCATTTTACATTTCTATAATCAGTGCATGATGATTCCAGTTTTATGCATCCTTGACATTAGTCTCTTTTATTTATCACCCTTTTAGTGGGTGTGAAGTGTATGTCACTGTGGTTTAAGTATGCATTTTCCTAACGGATAATGTTATTGAGCACTAGTTTCATGTTCTTAATTAGTTATTCTTTGGTAATGTATCTATTTATGCCTTACTCATTTTTTGAGTTGTCTGTCATCTTATTACAGAGTTCTTTACATGTTCTAAATATAAAGCATTCTTCAGATATAAGATTTGAAATATTTTCTCCTAGTCTGTGGATTATCTTTTCATTTTTTTCATGGTATCTTTGAAGCACTAAAGATTTTAATCACACTGTTCTAAGAAATTGTTTTATAAGTCAATCTTTACTACTAATATCCTTTTTAAAAAATGTTTATTTATTTATTTTGAGAGAGGGAGAGAGTGCACATGAGTGGGAGAGAAGCAGAGAGAGAGGAGAGAGAATCCCAAGCAGGCTCTGTGCTGTCAGTGTAGAACCTGACACGGGGCTTGAACTCCTGAACTGTGAGATCATGACCTGGGCTGAAATCAAGAGTTGGATGCTTAACCAACTGAGCCACCCAGGTGCCCCCCTCCTAATATCTCAGCAGAAAGCTGAGCACATGTATAGATACGTCCACCTACTTGCACAATGCTCCTTAAGAATTATTGAGAAACTGCATGGGCTAAGCACTGGTCTAAGTTCTTTGAATGGATTAATCCTTGTAGGAAATCTATGGTACAGGTATAATCAAAACTTAAGTTCAGCATAGTAAGTTATTCTTAAGGTCACAGGGAGGAGGTGGCCAGACTGAGATTCTGACCCTGCAGTTCACACCCTCAATCCCCACACTGCTTTTCTCTTAATTAGTATAAGAGATTATTAAAACCAGGGTATGCAAATATGTGCTTTTCTACTTATTGGCTAATATATTTTTTTCATATTATCACATAGTCATTGAACTCAGATAAAAATACTCAAAATACTCAAAAAAAACCCCTAAAAAACTTGTGAACCTGAAGTTGAATTGCTACTAAATTCAAGTGATGAGTAATCACAGGGACCTATTTGGTCACCAGGATTTCAGCTCTCAAATTATTTTTCCTTTGATGGAAATAACAATGTGAACTGTTGATGCAAAGTCCTCTGTTTGGAGAGCAGCAATTGTGGGTAAATGAACTGGCTGAATGGCTCTCAGATTCCTCATGAAGTGATTACACCTGTTTTATAGTATGGTTATGAGAAACAAGTAACAGATGTTATTAAAAAAATGCATCATGCTTTATAAATACAGCTGTAAAATAAGATTACTAGTACCTTAGTCATAGGTAAGAGTCAATGAGATGATTTTCATAAAGGATTTTGCCTAGTGTCTGGGAACTAGTTAGGTGCTTGAAAAAGTAGCTATAATAATTTTTGCACTTTTTATGAGCCACAACTTGCTTCCTTTCTGTTCTGCTTTCAGCTTTCCTGATTTGATATGCATTTATTCAAATATATTTACTTCTAGTAAATAACCTTCACAAAGCTTACACACTGTCTTGTCAAATGGCCTGATTTAAATACATGAGCATTTTAGGGAAGTTTATGACGTAAAAACTTTTACACACAAAACCATCACCCTGTTCCATAGAATTGACACTTATCTAAAGGAAATACTAATATTCAGTATAACTTTTTTTAAATATGGTCTTAGAAAAGTATATGAGAGTGAAGTCAATGTTGGCTAAAGTTAGACAAAAGAAAGATTGCTACGTTTTAATTTTTTTCTCTTTTTTTCATTTTAGTAGCAAACAAAGCAGGATAAATAACTGATTTATTTTTACATCATTAAGAACTTACTTTTCAAAATACAGATGAAACTTCATAAATGTTCATGATACATAGAGCTTCCTTTATATCAGTTTAGCTTTTCCAGCTTTATTAATGTATGATTGACAAATAAAAAGCAGGTATATTTAGAATACACAGCATGATTTTTAATAGGTGTACAGTCTGAAGATTTAATATATGTACACATTGTGAAATGATTACCACAATCAAGTTAGTTAACATTTCTATTACCTCGCATAGTTAACACTTTTTCTTTCTTTCTTTCTTTCTTTCTTTCTTTCTTTCTTTCTTTCTTTCTTTCTTTCTTTTCTTTCTTTCCTTCCTTCCTACTTTGCTGTTGATAACACTTAAGATCTACTCTCTTGGAAAATTTTAAGTATATTATACAGTAATATAGTATTATTAACTATAATCACCATGCTGTATATTAGATTCTCACAACTAATTCATCTTATAACTGAAAGATACAGCTTCCTATAATGACATTATTTCTTACATGTCTTTTGTTTGTTTTGTTTTGCAAACATTTCTGTGACTGTAAACCATACAGATTTAACAGACTATCAGACAAGTGTTTATAATTTCACACTGCTTTATTCTTACAGATTATACCAATTATTGGAGAAAGTTAAATTTTCCCAGGTGGCATTATATTTCACCTTTAAGATGAGCTACAATTAATCTATAAATATCTGTTTTCCTTTTTCTCTTTGCTGTTTATCAAGGAAGCATAGATTTAATCAGAATTATAGGCATTATTAATGCTTATGCTTATAATTATTAAATTAAAGCAGAAACTTAGCATTAAGTATATAATAATTTGTATTTGAAATAATAAAACTCTGTGAAATGAAACGCAAATATTTAGGTAGGTATATGATATTCAATCTATTTATAAAGACATCCTTATGTTTTAATGAAAATTCTGAATTAATAACTCTTTTAGAATAAAAGTAAGATTTTAGAATATATAAACTTTCATAGTATCTCAGGACATTTTATTATCTTCATATTCCCCAATTCTCTTAAGCAGTGTTAAGACATTTCAGAAGGGTAACTGTACTCTATTTGCTTTCGTTTGAAAGAAACAACAACAAAATAATAAAGCCATCACTGTGAGGGATGGGGAAAAGATATTTCTAAATATTAAAAACCATATATCATAAGTCTGGTAAGGCTAGAAACAGTCCCTGTAAAGTTGCCACACTGGGAATTACATCCCACTAGATCCAGAAATTCATGTGAGTACAGCTCACTATAACACAAGTGCTATTATAATATTACAGCGGAAAATCGACTTTCTCCTGCCCAAGGCTGTCATAAGTGCTTAAACCTTTGAACAGAGTGACAGTTTTAAACCCCTTAAGGAAACTAGAATTGATAGTAAAATAGCTGATGGCTACCTCCCCACCCTGGCCTTTGATTCTTACCTTCCTATTATGCTAACCCCTTCAGCATGACTGAAGAGAAACCGAGCATATGCTACACAGTGTGATCAAGTGGTAGGCCTTTAGAAACTCTGTGTAGAAAGTTACAGGCTAATGTTAAGCTTTCTTTCACTCTTCCATTGGCACCAAATAGACATACTCCTAGTCCAAACTTGGAATTTGCCCAGATAAAAAAAACCTGTAATGCTATCCAATATGATAAATGTCACCCTTATTCTGCATTCTCTTCTCTATAAAGGAAATATTTCATCCTTGATAAGAAATGTTACAGAAAATTAAAAATCTGAACGTTTTATCCTTTGTTAAATGTTGGCAAAAAAAATTTAAATGTTTTGATTGACACACTGTAGAGAGTTATAATGTATATATGAAACTTTCTAAAATCCTATTTTTGAATTAAGTTATATTTTAGAATTTGCATAGCTTCAATTCACTAGTAAGTTAACATTGGTGTAGTTCGGCCAAATAAACTTCATATAACTGGAAATGGCCTTCTTGGCCTTCACCCAGTACTGAATGGAATTTATTTACTTAGAAATTAGTCATTCAGATCATGTTGCACAATTGGCTATTATATCAGAAGAGGCTATACCATGTTGTTGTCTTAAGACAAGCCCCCGAATCTAAGTTGCTTAACATTGCAGGTGAGTTCTTATTCATGCAAAGTTTGCTATCAGACCAGGTGACCATCCAGAGCAGCTCATTACTCATTCTGAAGGCTCCTTTCTCTGGCTCCCCATACCCACCTTTCCCTAGATATACAAGTGTAGTGAATCACCCTGAATCCATGGTCTTCTTAGTCGATGCATCAGAAGAGTCAGCAGGGTGATCTTGCCTCTGCTTTTCTATGCTTTAGATTGGAATTCACGTCACTTCCACCCACAGCCTATTGCCCAGACTTAGTCTAGTTTCCTTGTTTAACTGCAAGTTGGTTGAGAAATGCCTGTAAAGGCAGGAGAACAGGATAGAGTACTGAATTGACACCAGGGATGAAAGAAGTGTCCTCAAAGAGGGTGCAAAAGAAACTATCCTTCCAAGATCCAGAGTCATTCTCAAAGTTAGTCAAAAAAAAAAAAAAAAAAAAAAAGAAAGACTTAAACAGTTTTCCCTGAGCGCTAGCAACAGTCCGTAGGACCCTAGTCACAAATGGAGCGCAACCCCCATTTCTGTCTGGCAATAATTTTGTACCGCCAACCTCACAGTTAAGCTCCCTGGGGAGGCAAGAACCGGCAAATTGCATGCCCCAGGCAGGCACAAAGCCAAGGTCTCAGACGCAAACTAAGGCAAATAAGAAGGCAACAGCTGTCTCTAAGAAATTACTGGTAACAAATGGGCACCTGAAAGCCAAATTCACAAGAGTCTGGATTTGGAGAGGAAGGGACAACATGAAATTTTTATCTTATAAATCCCCTACTGGCTGCCACCCATTGTTGACTCCCCATATAACCACACTGGAACATTTCCAGGACCCCAGAACCTTTTTGGGAATTTTAATAAACCCCTGCAACCTTACCGAAACCCCAGAACCTTTCTGGGAACTACGTATATAGGTATCATATCATATCATATCATATCATATCATATCATATCATATCCATAATATAAAGTTTGCTTATACCGGAGAGGAGCACGCAAGCGGAGCCCAAATCCGAGTGACTTACCCACAGCCCTGGGGAAGGACGAGAGGAGCGTGAACACGAAGGATTCAGAAGGTGCCTTGCCTGTGCGTCTGATTGCTTCACAGGTCAAGAAGTCAGCTTTAGAATCCATTAGTCACCAAAAACTGTTAACAGAGGATTTAAAAAATATATAATTTAGGTGGTACAAACAAAGTTTGTTTACCACTTCATGAAGCAGGCAGTCTCCTGTGGAGAACGGCAAAATGGGGCAGAAGGTAGACAACTCTTATAGGGTAAAGAATAAAAAAACGGTGAAGAGATACACGGAAACTGAAACTATCTGATTGGCTGGAGCCTGAGAACCACCTTGTGCGGGTGAGAAGGCCCAGCGTTGGCTTGGTGTTTGGGGATTGGCTAACTGAATAGATCACATTTCTGGTCAAGCGGAGCATTTACAGGGGCGCGAAGTCACGTAGGTTTCTGTTTCTGACGTGACACCCGTCAGGAGCGGCTCCGACTTGGGTTTAGAAAGTTGCTTTAACAGACGCGTCCATAAACGGGTGCAACCCACATTTCTGTCCGGCCACATCAAGCTGCAAATGGGGTGCAACCCACCTTTCTGTCCGCTGTATTTTTGTGTCCCAGCAGACAGCAGAGCTGCCTGAATTTGCAAAAACGACGACAGAGTGCTTCGGGCGGCAGAAAGGCAAGCCGGAGTCTCAGAGACAAATGGAGACAAACAAGAAGGCATTTATGTGTTGGAGGGAGAGAAAAGGATAGATGACCAATAAAGGACAACGAGACATTTTACCTTCCTTTCTCAACCAGGCACTACAGTAATCCGGGGGAACTGACTCAGGTAAGAATTCTCGCCCTCCGCTGGCTTCCGCCAGGTTTCCCAGAATCCTGTCTGAGGGGTCCTGAGTGAGTGGGTTTAAAGTAGAGAGTGTAGTGCTGGTATCTACCAGAATTTGGCGACGTTTTTAAATTAATTTTAATTTTAGTTTTCCCTGGGCTGTTGAAGGGAATACTGCCTAGCAGTTAAACAGGGAATCCCTGGGAGTCTCCTCAATCTGGTAGGGGCCCTCCTTTGAGGGTAGAAATGGGACCATTATAGTTTGTGTGAAAGATTTTGTAGAAAACCATCAAGGATAATCTTCTCCGACGCACAGGGTGTTGGTCGATTGCAAAGGACATGTCAGTTTCTGGGCCAGTGTTTTGATGATCGACCTCTGGGAGGGTGCAATGGGGGCGGCCCAGGTGTTTTAGGCTTCTGACCTTGGAGATGGTGCATTGTAAGGCCACTAACTTGGTGGACTTTTGTTTATTGTCCTGTGGCCTCTTCAGAGTGGAAAGGCAATTCAAATAGAGAATTAATAGACTTGACTGTGAGTACATGCTCAAGGAGGGTAGAGGGGACTAGTAGGAGTTGTGTCATCCTGACAGTCTTTTGTTGTAGGTACTTTTTGTGTGTCTTGAATTTTTCACTAGGCTTTTGCAATGAATCTTTCAATGAAGCTATTTTGGAATCTCGAAACCTTTTGGAGACTTGTGCATACCAATTAAACTAGGTATCACATTTTGTTTGTTTGATTGGGAACTTTTGTTTTTAGCCTAACAGCCATTGGAAAGGACAGAATGGATTTGGAGTGCCCCTCAAAACTACATACTGAGACAACTATCACTATTAGACCCATCTGGTAGCAACCTGGAAAAACTCATTTTCTGATACTTTCTTTATTTGAGTGGACTCAGAATTTACTCAGTAAGAATTCCTATGCTTTATCCACCCTAGGAGGTAAACTTTCAAACTTTGGGTGTGTGTATGTGGGTAAGGGAAGATTAACAAAGAGGGAGGCAGGGAAAATCTCACAGCTGCAGAGGGTTGAAAAATCTGAGATTTTACCTGCTTTTTAGATTTACATATCTAATGCCCATTATTTAGCCTAGCCTTCAACCCTACTTTGCTGACAATTTCTGAGTTTCTGGGGGCTCTACAGTACAAAGGGTTGCCTCTGGGTTCCTCATATTGCTTGCTTAGGCATTAGGTCTTTTAAATCTGTCACAACTCATGTATAGCTTTTCTAACTTCTAAAGTATTTTTTGCTTATACCTTCTTTTATTGTCTCTTGAGAGTTTATGCCTAAAAAAAGCCCATGGCACTTTTTAGTGTCATTCAACATGAATTAGATTTACTTTCTGAAGTATTTTCCAATGTACCCAAGATAAAATTCACCTTTAAAAAAAACTTTTTTTTTTTTTTTTTTTTTTTTTTTTTAATATCCAGGAACTCCTCCTTTTCTCTGATTGCTTCCTTTCTAGCCAATTGTTCTTTTTTGGATACATTATCCTTTCACATCTCTTTAAGGATATCAGTTAAACATATTTTTAAAATTATTTTCTCCTTCTTGCATTAAATCTGTTTCCTCTGGAGTAAGTGGTTTTGTTTGTTCATTTCTTTCATTTATTGCCTTTTCCTCAGACGTGATTTGTGTATTTATTGTCCTTTTTTTCTTTCCTTTTTATGTTCTTTCCACTTATTTTTTCTTTCTTAATTTCAATTTTAAAGAAAATAATGTTGGGAGGTTTGTTAATTAGTCAAGTATAAGTTGGGAGATCTGTTTACCTAAAATATCTTTCTACCAAAGAGGAGGTAGAATCTGTGAAGTGCATGGTTACTGTTGATAGTAAAGCAGAGGCAGGCTAGTTCAAAGTAAGGATGCCTTGTCTTGGGTTAAAGTACCTAACAGACTTCCGCTTCTAATTGGGTATGTTTTCCCTTTTATTCCTCTGGGTACATTGCAGAAGTCTTAAGTTATCTTAGGCTCTACTTTGTCTCTCTTATCAGCCAAACCCACAGTGAGATCACTGCTTCTTATTTCCTACTAGGAATAAATACTGCAGTCAGTTTCTCTATTAGCAGAAGAGAATGAGTGCCTAACCTAGCCCTTCTCTAAACATTTCTCTAATTAACTACCATCATTGATGCCCAACAATGAATTTTTTGCACCATACTTGCCAATTTAAGATGTAAATATTTTCTAGGTCAGTCCAGATTAGAACCTACTTATGGAGAAGTCTTCTGCCAAGCATGGCCCCTAACATTGTTTCCTTTATTCTGTGTTACTTCTAAACAGAAGTGGAATGATTACTTTCCACCATTCAGAAATACCTAAAAATTTCTGGGCTGCTGATTTTTAAAAATCATTTTACTTCCATTTGATGAGATATTGGGAGGGAAGTGAAGCAAACTTATACCCTCAAGCCTCCATCATGAACCAGAAATTATCTCTTCTTTTATTTATTTTGAAAATACTATTTATCCTTGAGATTACAGCTCAAATGACATTTCCTCTGTGAACTGTTCCCTGAACTCTTGAAGCAGAATTAGTGGTTCTATCTCTGTTGCTGCACAATTTGGTTTACATTCTGTTAAAGCACTTGCCACTTGGCCTAGTAATTTATCTCCATTTATTTTATTTATTCACTTGAGAATTTTTCAAGGTAGAGACTATGCTGTATTCATTTCTAAATACTCAATGCCTAATACCATGCTAGTGTATTATTTATAAAATGAATCCATGACAAACAAGTCTCCAAAATCCTGGGCCTTAAACTTCTTCCTAAAATAGACAAAGATCATATAAATAATTTCTTTGATCTCTAGAAATTCTGTATAGCTTTGGAAAGCTTATTCAGCATATGAATGCCTAGAAAGCTATTTAATAATTCTAACAAAGTGGGAGTGTGTGTGTATACGTGTGTGTGCATGCTTTTACCTTTAAAATACATCTACCATGTGGAAAGTTAAATTTCTTTTTAAAAAATTTTTAATGTTGTTATTCATTTTTGAGAGACAGAGAGACTGTGGGGGAGTTGGTGGGAGAGGGGCAAAGAGAGAAAGGGAGATACAGAATCTGAAGCAAGCTCCAGGCTCTGAGCTGTCAGCACAGAGCCATATGTGGGTCTCAAACCTACCAACTATGAGATCATGACCTAAGCTGAAGTCGGACACTTAACCGACTGAGCCACCCAGGCACCCCTGGAAAGTTAAATTTCTAATTGGACAATATATATGTGTGTGTGCGTGTGTGTGTGTGTGTATAGGACATATATATAGTTGGACAATATATATGTTTCAACACAGTTATAGCAGAACAGTAAAATACACAATTTTCATGATTGTGAAAAATCACTCTGAGAAGCTTTTTCTTGTTTACGTGCATATTTTCTAGGCTTTGAATCTATTTTATGCTTTTTTATTAATATTTCAATGATAAAAATGGAATTATAAAGATAATTAAATTAGCCATAAATCAAGTGTAGCTCTAGTCCTATGCTCAAAAATGCTAATATCAACTCTACATGTTATTTTTGTACATGAATGTACCTGTTATCTAAACTGATTTATAAAGCTAAAGAGACTTCTTCTACATAAATAATCTAGAAAAGTTTTCATTTTCTTACTATTCATAAAAAGTTTATAACAACCTTGCTCCAATTTTTAACTAGATAGTATATTAAATCACTTTCCCCAGTCCCTCATTTGATAGTATGTTTAAAGTGGAATGGCTTTAGATAAATCATATAATTTATGATCAGGCTAGTGAAAGTTTTAAAATTTATAAAAGTTGAATACATTCTGAATAGGTAGGTATTACAAAAAACTTCAGCTTTCAAATTTATGTATACATCCAAACTTTTCTCTCCAAAGCTCTTAATAGACCTTCTGATGCTTTTTAACTTGTACAGGACTTGATGTGCATTTGAATGTCCTCCATTCTGAACTGTAGATAAATGAAACGTCTTTTGAATGGTGTATGATATACTGATCACCTTCCCACCAACTCCAAGGAATTACCTTGGGTAAGGGCTATGATGTAAATCAGAGCCTGGACACATGATCCCAAAGAGCCCAAATCAGAGCTCAAATCAGAATCTAATGACTCTGTATAGAATCTATACAGAACCCATTATAAGGCACGTTCTGACAATGGGATAATGTTTATTGCCCATTTCCCAGTAGAGGTTTTGTTTTTGTTGTTTGTTTGGGGCATTATCATGCCTCTCCTGATTTATCATCCCATGGACGAATAATCTGAAATCTCAGATTTGGTGTTTTTGTAATCTCATCTGTATTTGCTAAACTCTTTTTGTGTAAGTAGGAACAAACCATAACAATGTAGGCTCTTCATCTTTCACACTCAATGATCAGCAACTTCGTTACTAAGGAAACCAAGGAGAGTGTAGGATTGGATAAAATATGTTCTCCTAGTCACTAAGTAATTGCTATTTTAGTCAAATTTTTTCTAGACTGTCAGTTTTAGGAAGTAAGTAACCATAACTATCCAATGACTATCAATTCCATGGAAGAATGGAGAAATCAGAGGAAATATTTCTTTCTCACATTTTCAGGATACACCATTTGGCATATTTGTAATAATCATTTGGGTTCTAGTTTTCAGTTTGAGTAATATTAGAGGAGGACCACAGTATTATCCACAATATTATCAATAATATTGTGATAACTTTATATGGTGAAAGATGGCAACTAGACCTATAATGTTGTGTATTTCATAATGTATACAAATGTCAAACCATTATGTTGTACACCTGAAACTAATATAGTATGTCAACTATAGTTCAATAAAGAAAACCACTGTAAAGTTATAGTAATTAAGTAAGGTATTGATGTAAGGGTAGATGAAGAGACTAATGGAGCAAATATGGAGCATAGAAACACACTCAAAAAATTGGGCACCTAGTTTATGCCAAAGGTGACACTGTGAGCAGAGAGGAAAGAATGGTATTTTTAAGAAATGATGTTTGGCCACTGAATACAATACTAAATAAATATACCTTGACCTTAAACCATATTCAAAATCCATTCCAAATCTAAATATAAAATACTTTAAAAATAAAATGTCTAAAAGAAAGATAAAATATCTTCATGACCTTGGGAATAGGCAAATATATATTAAAGAAGACTTAAAGTGCTAACTATAAAGGAAGTTTTGTAAAATTGGATTTTACTTATAAAATCAAGAAGGTCTTAGTAATTTATCATCACAAGACACAATTGAGAGAGTGAAAAACAAAGCTACCAAATTGAGGGCATATGTGAAGTATATATTTGATGCAAGATTCATATCCACAACATATAAAGAACTCCTAAAAATCAGTAGGAATAAGGACAGAGTGGGGGAAACATGGGCAAAGAATTTGAACAGGTACTTATAAAAGAAAATGATCCATCAATATAATAAAAAAGTACTCAACATCATTAATCACCTGGAAAATATAAACCAAAATCTTAATCAAGATGCTGGTATCTACCAGAATGCCTAACATGTTCAATAAGTTCAATAAATCTTCAATAAGTATTGTTGTATCTGAAGTTAGAATTCCTATAAGCTGTTGTTAGGATTGTAAATTGATACAATAACTTTGGAGAAGTTTTTGGTTATATTTACTAAAGCTAGTATGTATGGACTTTATGATCTAGTAAGTCTACTTTTAGGTATATATATTCCCCCAAAATACGTTAAATGTTCATAAAAAGACACAGACAAGAATTTTCATAGCTTATAATTCATAATTATCCTAAAGTTAAAACAATCCAAATCTGTCTCCAGTAAAATGTATGTTAAGTTATATAAAGTTTATAATATGTAAACTTATATTCAAATACAAATTCAATTATAATAAAATTAAATTAGAATGAGGTAAAACCAATCTAAGGTGTTTACCCTTGAAGGTACAATGAGAGAAAGGAAACATGAGGGGTGTGTTTAGTCCTGGTAATGATCCATTTTGTGTTCCCGGTGCTGTTTATATGAGTATGTTCATTTTGTAAAAATTCATCAATCTATATGAGTTTGCATTTTTGTAATATGAACTTTGTACTCAATTTAAAAAATACTTCAATAAATTTCTGCTAGTAAACATCACGCCTTTGTCTCCACACAAGGGTCCATGATTTGTCCTTATACATCTAGGATCTGGTACAGTGTCTGATACGTAGAAAGTTTTCAATAAATATTTGTTTAACTTAAAATAAAAGCATTGCTGATTTCTCAATCAGTATCATTACATAAATCCTAGTCAGTTAAAAGTGAGCAATTCAACCAGTGGTGAATAAATGGTTCAAGCCACTGCATAACTTTACAGTTAGAAATTGTTATCAAATTCTCCTTTCTCAGTAATTCTGAATCAAAGGAGACTTCAGCCACTCTTTAGGTAGATAAATAGACCAAAACCTAGCACTAACTAATCTTATAAGTAAGCTCAAGACACACACTACTTACCCTTGATGAAAAGTGACTCACTGATTACTATTTGATGATTAGGAAAATTTTCCCTCATAGTAAAATAATAATTTTATGAAGACATATTATGTGATAAGGAAGCAATTTATGACATAAATTAATGACCACACTATTGTTCCAGGAAACATTTATCAGCAATTATGTTAAATATATTTCACATTTCATACCAATAGTTAATAGTGGGTATGGTAGCCATTAATAGTGTTTCATTTTTTAATTAAAATTAATTACTTATTAGTTAATATTGTTATTTGATGATGAATATGGTTTTTTCTCAGCAACAATAAAACCTTTCCAAAGATATTCCATAGGGAAGAAAATTTATATATTGCAAATATCAAAGATTGTATAATTTTCCAGTACAAATTATCAGCAATTACATTAAATGCTGTTAGTATTTAATTTAGGTTAATATTAATTATTTATGTTTTTTACACATCAGTTATTTCCCAGTGAAAGGTGTTAGTTGGTTGGTTATAAAAAAGCTACTTATAGGTAGATGCTCCCAATAAGTATCTTAGAGTAAACTGAAGCCCAGGTGATGTTGTACATAATAGCACTGACCCCTCTGAAACTGGCTTTCAGGCCAGAATTGATATTAACTCTAGTTGTGGGAACCCATCCAAGCTATCAGGTTATAAGGGGACCACAAAACTTCTAATGTCCATAATTAGAGATATGGAACAGGGAAACATTTTCTATCTCTAAGGAATTGTGGCTGGTGGATTCTTGCTTCCAATTTGAGGCTCTAATTTCAAGAATTTCTATGAACAAAACCATGCTCAGTTGACTACAGTGTCCATGTAATGAATGTCCATCATTATGGCAGAGGATATTTCCCACTTAAGACCTCTTTTGGAGATCAGGCCATTTAAGAAACCACCTCCAACCAGGTGGAAGAAAGAAGAATATATCAATAACATGATGTTGTCCAATGTTTAGGCATCCATAACCCAGGTGACTGAGTGTTCAGAATCTCAGAGATTAGACACCTAATACAAACCCAGGAAACCCCACAAAATAGGTGCACTAACTACTTTTACATGTAGAAAATTGTTCATTCACTGAACATCTTGGAAGCAACACCATGGACCAGACATCTTAAGGGGATGGGTTTGGGGATTAGGAAGACATGATCTTAAATCTTAGTCTTTCCACTTACTCTCTGTATGGTCTTGGGCAATTTACTTTCTAAGTCTTAATTTCCTCATCTGTTAAATGGAATTCAAAAAAGTTATACCATTTGTTCATTTGTTCATGTTTACAATGAACTTAAGTTTATTGAAGACCTATTGTATGCCTACTTCTCTCCCAGCTGGTGGTTGTTATTAGGATTAATCAAGATAATAATTAGCCTAATGTTCGGCACATACTAGCTGTTTAACAAATAGTAGCAGTAGCTATTGTTTTTGTTCCTATTATTATTAACAAGGTTGAAATCTGAGAAGTCTGTGGAGGCTTCTTCATCTTGGTAAATACTTTGAACTGAGAAAATATATTTCACTGAAACTTGGCCTGGGCAACAACTTGCTGACTTTATTTCCAGATGAATCTGTCAGTAGATATTGGCAGACGTCCTTATTAAAGTGGCAGATTTCATCTTATACCTTGGCCTCCTTATGTCCTTTCACTACTAGTTACTTATTACAGTCTATGTGCATAGGTTGCCCAAACAGTTTCTTATCACAGACTTGATCTTGCATTCTGGTGTTAGAAGGTAATGTTCTAAACTCATTAAGAGTAACGTACCCAATTCTATCAACTATTAGCTGAGGAGTTTGGCTTCTGACAACCTTGTTCTTTACTCAACTCAACCAGAATACCCCATTCACACAAATTAATTATGCTGCTTTACCTGAACTTCCAGCCCCACTGATATGTAACTGTAAGGATTGAATTTTATTTTAGGTAATAGAATGCCCTAATACCAAAAATTTAGACAATAATGACATTTAATTATTGTAAGTAACTAGAGGTCTGGTGGTACAAGATGGTCACAACAACTCAGTGATGTTACAAAGATTCACATTATTTCTATTTTTCTATTCTTTCCCACTCAGTGGATGAGCATTGTGGTGGTCCATTCATAGTCACAGTAATATCCAGAGCTCTAAGCCTCATACTTTCCTACAGCAGCATTCTAGGTAGGAAACAAAAGAGTGAAGGTAAAAATGGAAAAAAAAGAATGTATTATTCATTACATCTATTATCCTGTATATCTAGCCAACTTTCTCTTTAGTTTACTTGCCTATAATTAGGTTATACACATACCCCTACACAAATCTTTGGGGAAAAGAGAATACAACTATGAAACGTGATTTATCCATGGGCTGATTACATTATTACACAAACTGAACTAGGGTTTTCTTTTTTTTTTTTTTTAATTTTTTTTTTCAACGTTTATTTATTTTTGGGACAGAGAGAGACAGAGCATGAACGGGCGAGGGGCAGAGAGAGAGGGAGACACAGAATCGGAAACAGGCTCCAGGCTCTGAGCCATCAGCCCAGAGCCCGACGCGGGGCTCGAACTCACGGACCGCGAGATCGTGACCTGGCTGAAGTCGGACGCTTAACCGACTGCGCCACCCAGGCGCCCTGAACTAGGGTTTTCTTAGCAAGGAAGAAAGGGATAATGCTTTTCGCATAGTGACTGAATGCCTGCCAGCTGCTGATGATTAGGCATTGCCTAGACAAAATGTGTTTGGTGTAATAAGGCTGCCAGTCCACACTTCTGGGCAACAAGAAGCTTAGAGTGGCCTCATAGGGGCTGGTATTTTTACCCTTTTCTTGAGCCAGAGACACCACTAGTCCATGCTAGGACCAGAGTGTAACTTCTTCACGTTGTGGGCTCCATGAGTTCCTTTTTGCCTTTATTTCCTTCTTTTCTATAGCTGCTGTCCTTTGTGCATTATAACCTCTCTTTTAGACACTTATGTTTGTTACTAAAACCCTACCTTTTAATCATGAAGTCCTGCAATCAATCTGATGCCCCAAGATGGGGAACCCAAGTTCTCAAAAAAATGGAGCTAAATTTTCCAAAGCCTCGTGTGTATTGGTGTGGAAATCATGGTATATAATATTTATCCTATTTCAGCCTTTCACATATTTCCCTTGGGTGAGAATCTATTTCCTCTGGCACTGTGCATGTGAACTGGTAAGAGACAGCCTTCTCCCACCTTACCTTCAGCCTGGCTTCTGTCCCCTGCGCTTGTCTCTGCACTTCTTCCTCAACACAAGTAGCCAAAGAATCAACTGATCAAGTCACTCAGTACCAAGTCAGAGTTGGTTTTTATGCCAAGCCTTGAAAGATAGATGCATTGCATGTTCGACTTGCCAGTGACTATCAAAATTGATTGTAGGCAGTGGTCAATAACTGAGGAAGAAAACACAAAGACTAAGTAGCTGTAGTACTGAGGAATGCTGAAATGATGATCACTCACAGACTTTTTTTTTTTTAGTTCTTCTGGAAGTAGCAAAATCAACAGAATTTTTTGTTTTAAAATAAAGGGACCTGCATACTTATATCTTGCTAACTATATTTCAGTTTTCATTCTTATTGTACAAACTATGAGACAGTTGAAACTGCTTTACTATTGCTCTAAGAACCTACAATCACTTCATAAACATGATACCTGCTAATCCTTATAACTTGTAAAATTGCAAGACATTTACTTCATCATGTTTCTTTTCAGAACTCCAATAGCCACACTAATTATTGCTTCTCCTTTAAATTATTTGCCATGGCCATTTATTTATTGCTGTGTGTAAATTTTAAAGTAGCCCAAATAATCGTCAGTACTTGAACTTGATTTTTAAGGATGTGATCCTCTCATTGTGACATGAATCAGTGAATATTAGTTATGTAAAAAGATAACATAAGTGGTCCAAATACAAAGTTTACTTTGCTGCCAGCCTACCTCCTCTGGAATTTCTAACTTCTCTTGACAGTTGTGTTATTGACACCTTCAACCAAGCAAAGAAGAGTTTCACTCCTAACGCTAAAGCTCCATCCATATCTTTCCTTCTATCTTCCTTCAATTAAATATTTTATTTCCCCAATATAGCAAACCACAGTCAAAAGAACAGCAACAAAAACTAAATTAAGTTTAAAACAAAGCATCATGCATGCACACACTCACATACATAAATGCACCCCATATTAGCAAGAGATAATACAAGCAAATTGGGATTTTCCTTATGTTCTTATTTTTGCCTGTTTTTATTTATTTAACAATCATGTAATATGTCCTAAAATCACAAAATTCAGTCTGTAGGATCCTATAAGACTGCATGGTGATTCACTGATAGTAGTAAATTTAAATAGAAGCTCACACTTCAAAAAAAAAGTAATAAGAGTGTCATGAATTCTGTAACATTTGTTATGTTCATGTCACAGAAATTTTCTACAATTTTTAATGCAGTATTAAATTTACTACTGCCACAGGAGAATTGCTAGGGCTCCAATAGAAAGCAACATATATGCATAGCTAAAGACATTTATTGAATAAAGTAATTTGGAATTTTCATTAGATTCTGGCTTCTGTGGGAGCAAATGTATGCAGTGAGGTCATTCTGTCTAGACAAAATCTATTTAATTTTCTTACCCCAAATCAAACAAATTACTTATCTATAGATCTAGGCTTACTCTACAATATCCAATATGGTTAGTTGCACCTGGGTGTTTGACTCCTACAACAAGATGACATAATTTAGCTTCATTTTTACCTCATTGCCATGATGATCTTGTAGTCCAAAGGTTATCCAGAGATTTTACTTCTGGTAATGTAATCTTTGTCAATCAGTTAATTTTATTTGTCATCTGTGTTAAAATATCTTGCCACTTTTGAGTAATAACATAACTCAAATGTTTGTAATTTTAAAATAAGATGGGAGTTTGAATGGTGCTATATATTTATAATTATTATTATAAATTTGTTTAATAAGTGTTTTGATTTAGTCATCTAAATATGGAATAATAATAGGATTAAAAATACATAAAAAATAATGAAGACTACTGATTATCAGATGCCATATATTGCATAGATATTTTATTGATTATCATTTATTTACATCAAACTGTATACTAATACTAAAATATATTAATCTCTGCTATTACCTGATCTTAGCTCTTGATGTCTTATATTGTAGCCAATATTGATCTTATTGATCTTAGCTCTTGATGTCTTATATTGTAGCCAAGAGTTTAAAAATTTTCTTATTGCATGAAATGATTACAGCAAGGGTTTTGTCCACACATGAAGCTGCTATCAGTAATTGGTATGCCATAGTGGAAGGATTTAATTTTATGAGTAAATCTTCTAAAACTCTATTTTTATATGTTCAAAAACAAGTTTTTCTTAAGGAAAAAATGATTCTTCTTTACCATGAGGATTTTGGCCGCATGTTTATCTTGTCCCAAGTCCATTTAATTGTTTTGTTTGCTGTTTTTAAGTTTTGTTTGTTGGTGGTGTATTCTAGTATCTTGAAATACTAGGTTTTTCCTACCTAGAATTCTTATATGCAGTCATTTATTTTGTCATATTTTCAAGGTGCATCTTTCCAAATGAGATCCTACTGCTGGGGAATGTTATCAGATTTAAACATTTTTATGACTTTTGATGAACACTGTACTTGATGGCTTTTTTTGGTCCATCTCAGCAAAAGTATATGCATATATTTAATTTTGTTGATTTTGTTGTGTTCTGTTGAATATCAGAGGTAATTTACAGTTGTTATTGAAGTTTAATATCAGGGCTCATGCATTTTTTTTTTGGTAATTTTTCTGGTGGAAGAAGGGAACGGTGATGAATTGTAGGGTCATACCTAAGCGTTGTCTGAATTTATCTAATTCTAAAAATCCCTACAGGCTTACCAAACATTTGAGTACTGCCTTTGAATGATAGTAATACTGCTGGTGAGTTTCAAAATTATTGCCAAAATGGGTATAAATATATTAGAAATTAAAATATACCCAGTACTTTTTCTTAATTATAGAATAAAGGCTTTCCTAATGTTTTTCATAATTAAAATCCATTACTTTTTAAATTTTACACTGAAAATTCACACTTACATAATTGTAACTATTTATAAGGATACATGAAATCTGAAGTACTGATAATAAGATGACTATTTTAGTTTGTGGGGTTATTACCTCATTAGATTTAATGTATTCAGAGCAGCTATACTTTTATACAGTTGCTATTAAGTAATCTTTTGCTAAGTAACATTTTTTTTTTGTATCCAGAAAATTAAAATAAATCTCCAATTTTTAAATAACAGGGCATTTGATAACTAAGCCCTAGCCCTTTGTTTCCTAAGTAATGTGGCAGTAGTAGGACACAGACAATAGTAAAATACATAGACTCAGAATTGGTATTGTTCATTTATTTATTCCAAAAGAGGGCAGCAGAAGTCTATTTTATATGACTCCTCTGTTATGTGCTGCTGTCTTCTGCTCAGTGGTTATTTCTGAGTAACCCATTCTTACTTTAAAGTCAGATAGTGATTCTCCCCTACTCAAAATATGAAATGAAAATAAAACCCAATAAGTAAAACCAAGTTTATTGTGAAAAATATTTAGAAGAAAATAATAATTAAAAAATATATAACCTTACCTAAAGCAAGTAATTTAAGATGTCAAAAAGATAAATTTCTTTAATGTCGTGATTTTCTTTGTCTCCCTCTTACCAACTTCAGTTAAAACCAGAATAAAATTGTTTTCTCCTTCATTTATTCTGTGTTCCCATCATTCTAATACATAATTGTTGGGAAAAAACTCATCAATTGCACATAAAGCATCAACATTGTATTATAAAGTGGATTTTTAAAAGAGTGAATATGTGAATATAGTTTTCAACAAAATTTTGGGATTAAAAAAATGAAAACCTTTTGCCTGAGAAATCAGATATGATTTTAGGCAAACTGTTTAGGTACATTCAGTAACTGGTCTAACAATGATAATTTGAAGTGCACTTCTGCCTATTCATTTTCATTTCTCCTTAAACAAAAATTCAGTTTTGAACTGACACCAACAGAGCAAGCAGCTAACTGCTTATTTTTCCTTCTTATTCCTTCTTTATACACAGGTTTTCAGACTCAAATTTCTATTTGTTAGCCATTTGGGAAATAGTACTTTCATTTTTTTTAATGGTTAATCTTTTTTCATTTTAAAATATTTTTTAAAATATTTTTTAAAGTTTATTTTTGAGCGAGAAAGAGAGACAGATTGTGAGTGAGGGAGGGGCAGGGATAAAGGGAGATAGAATCTGAAGCAGGTTCCAGGCTCCAAGCTGACACAGGGCTCCAACCCATGAACTTTGAGATCATAACCTGAGCTGAAGTTAGACACTTAACCGACTGAGCCACCCAGGCGCCACCAAAGAATGGTTAATCTTAAAAAACATCAAGCGTGAACTTAGTTTAAAATTTTTGGGATTGAGACCAATGAAAAATAGGAAAACAGAAAAATGTCTGAGAATTTCAATTATCCTTGGCTTTTACTGTAGTTGTAGTCAATGACCACTACCTTCAAGAGGGAAAGAAGGAAATAAGGAAGTAAAAGGGAGAGTACTGTGCTAAGTTTACTGTCTTCTAACGTCAGTATTCTGTGCAGTTGTACATGGTAATGTTAGCGAAGTGACAAATTTCTCATAAATTAACTCTTCCTACTATTGATTTAATTTTTTATTTGGTACTTTCACACATTTTTAGAACCATCTTTCACTAATAGGTATGTATTTAGCCAAAACTAAGTAGTAATATTTGGTAATGAATAATGCATACACTAAATATGCACTAAATATTGCATGGAATGTGATGGAATAGCACTGGCACACTGTAAGCACTCTTTATTAATACTATGATTATTGTTGCTTTTGTTGTTGTTACTGTTATTACTGCTTTATAACTATCTCTTTTACCAGCACAGAAACACACTTTTATAAGTCAACCTGCAGAGCATTTCTTGACAATCATGTGTCAGACCACTGGGAGTGGATGGGATAGGATTGCTGTGAATGAGCAGGAGTTTTTGCAGCCCGAGGCATAGATAGCTATAGATAACACTTATAGAACATGTATTTTATGACACGCGCTATGCTAAGTATGTTATGCAAATTTTACCACTTAATCCGCAAAGAAGAAAACTGAGGTTCAGTAGTAGAGCAACTCCTTGTTATGACAGAAAAGCACTGATCTCCAAAACTTTCAGGTCAGGAAGAATTAGTTCAGTACAAAATAAGAGAGTTGAATGCTTCTCCAGCCTCATCTCTCTAGAGCTGTTCTCTTAGCCTAGTTTGCTCACTCCATCTCAGGTGCCTTCTGCTTTTCTTCTTACCCCTTTCAACGAGGTTCTTGGTAAAATATCCTCATTTAGTCTTTTATTCTCATACTATAACTATTGCATAGATTTAAGCTACTGTTATTTCCCCCAGACTCTGCATTTTAAAACTTGCTAAGTATTGTGGGTTGGATGCCTTTCCATCAGTGAGGGGGGTTTCTGATATCATTTAATATGTGGGACATATTGGGCCGTTTGGGGACTTGTGGTGGTAGCAACAAGGTGTCCTTTCAGGATTTTCAAATCACAACATATGTCATAAAGATTTCTCAGGTAACAGATAATTACAGTTCTACATACCTAGGCCTAGCTGCGGAGTCTACAACAATATATGGATAAGAAATACATGCCAGGCATTTTATACATATTGATTAATTTAATCCGCAAAGAAATCCTATGAAGAAATACTGTTCTTGTCTTATTTCTGTTTTACAGTTGGGAAAACTAAAGCAAGAAGGAGTTCGGTGGCCTGACAAGGATAGTAGAATATTATGAAATGTGGCCTCTGGCTCTAGAGTCTAATGCTCTTAACCACTTCTTTCTTTTCTCCTTTAAATCTATTTCTCTTTTCCAGGGTTTCACCTACCCTGGTTCTCTTCAGGTCTTTCTTGTTGCTCTTTCTATAAAGGGTATTATTTTAATTGTTGGTCACAGCTACCAGTTAGGGCAACCTAAATATGAATTTCTAGACTAACTTGCTACAGTATTTTCAAGTGCCTACCAGCATATCCAAATGGATTTCCCCAGCCTTTTCAATCCCAGCAAATCCCAAACATAAATGACCTCCCATGCAAAACCATTTCTTTCCTCATGTTAACTGCTTAAAAGCATCATCATCCACTACCCTAATAAAGAATATCAAAATTTGGGGTTGTCTGTGGCTCTTAATTATGCCTAACACCCCAAATCTGTTTAACCACCAAATCTAGCCTTTAAACGTCTTTTCTTAAAATTCTAGCTTTATTGAGGTATAATTAACCTTTAAATGATTTTAAATCCATCTCTTTTCTTCTCTAGTGCTGAAAGCTTTGTTGAAATTTTCCGTTTGTGCCACCTGGACTACCGTGTCACTCTTTTAAATGCTACCACTGACACTTGTCTTTCCTCTATTGATTGTTTCCCACAATTCTGCCACTATGGTTATCGTTCTAAAACGATCTTGTAACTTCCCTGCTTTGAAGTAAGACATCAGCATCGTTCCAATGCTTAAAAGATAAACTTTTCTTCCTTTTCTGGCATATAAGGCTTTCCACAGAAGTAATGAATTCCTTTGTCAGTATCATCTCCTGCCTCTTCTCCCACGTGTCCTGTGCCCCAGCCGCAACACATTCTGTCATTTGTCCCATAGCTCTTCCACATCTCTGGGCCCTTGCTCATACCTTTATCCTCTTGGAAAATAAATTTTATCTTTCTAACTCTGTTGAAATCTCATGGCTTCCTTTCTGAACACCTTCGGGCAGAATTGGCTCAATTTCATGACATGGGAGTTTTCCTTATAATTATCTAATTTTTATTTTGAGAACTTTGGTGCAAACAAAAACATTCTTAACATATAAGAAATTAAGAAGCATAATAACAAATCACACTATGAGACCACTAAAGAACTTATGAAATAGATTATGACAATCCTATTGAAGTTACCTGGATGTACTTCTCTACTGCCCCATCCTGCCTCCAATTGAATAAAACCACTATGCTGAATTTAGGGTGTATATTTCTTTTGCATTTTAAAATAATGTAACCAGGCATGTATGTATTTTTTAAAATGTAATGCATATTTCTTGTTTTTGAAGTTTACTAAAATGGTGTCATACTCTATACAGGCTTTCTGCCAGTTTGTTTTGCTCACTCAGTGCAATATTTCTAATATTCTTGTATGGTATTGCTTGTGGGCTGAGGGTGATTTATTTTCACAATTCTATTGTGAGATAACTTTACATTTAGTTATGTGTTCTCTTAAAGATTAATGCTTGGGTTCTTCTCAGTTTTTAAATATTATGTTGCTGTGAGCACTCTTGAGCATTGCATGAGTGAAAATGTGTGGAAATTACTTTTGGGCATATAACTAGGGTTGGAATTATTAGGAGAATAGACGCTCGTTCAACTTTAGAGGAAAAAAGAAAATTGTTCTCAAAAATGCGTGTGTCCATCAACAGTGGATGTTGCCTCTTTATTATACAGAATTTACATGCTAGCATTCTCCAGTGAACAGTGAAGTCTCAAAGTCAGGGACTATATTTCACTCTTCTCATTATCAAATACCCGGCTCAGAGCTTAGGATGTAGTAGGTGCACAACAAATGTTAAGTGATTGCATACACAATAGCTTAAGTACCAATTAAGATGAACATCAAGAAAATAGAGATGGGGGTGCCTGCATGGCTCACTTGGTTAAGCCTCTGACTCTCAATTTTGGCTCAGGTCATGATCTCACAGTTTATGAGTTTGAGCCCCTCCTAGGTCTTTGTGTTGACAGGGTGGAGCCTGCTTGGGATTCTCTCTCTCTCCCTCTCTGTACTTGCTCACTCATGTGTTCTCTCTCTCTCAAAATAAATATATAAACAAAAAAAGGAAAGAAATGGATGGTTAGGGCAAGAGAGGAAATTATATATTATGCAACTTATAGAATGACTTCAGGTTAGTTCCAGATGTCCTTCCTTTTCTTCCCCTATGAAATAGTGCTAAAACCATTTGGCCAGAACTAAAAATTATATTTGTCTTTTTAGGAGACTTAATATTTACTGATTTACATGGAAAAATTATTCAATATTTTGAATATTTTATACCATTTATTGATACACTATCTGGATTCTAGGAATTTTTAATCTTCATATTATTTGTCTTTCAAAAGCCAAAAGATCCTGTTAACTTTGTGGAAACCTTTTATGTAGAAATGTGCTTTTTGAAGTATTCTTTTATAATGTTTTCTGATAATTTTGGTAAAGGCATAATGAAGATTAAAAAAAGAAAGTTTTCATGTCTAGAGCTTTGCTTTCCAGAAGGACACTTATATAATAGTATTAATGTAATAATTTCCATAAACCATCTGTGAATGGAAAGATCTAATGAGATGTCTTATTAGATCCATTTAGCTGTTGAGGCAATGGAGGCATGAGTAAATAATATGATTTGTTCATGATGTGGCTTTTCTGACTTCGGTCTGGTACTCTATTAATATCAGTCACTTCAGAAAATTTTTTAACTCTTTCTCTAGATGAACATTTTACTGAGTATCTCATAATCACTCTATTATTTTCCCTGCATATAATTACATGATTTTTTTAACATATGACTTTCATCTGTTTTTGTTTATTCAAAAAGTGTTCATGTGGCCATTCCTTATGTGTGTTGGAATCCCTTTATTTCTTAAAATATTTTGAATTCTTAGATATTAACATTTTATTTTCTGCCTATGTATCTTATTTGTATAGCATATACCACCATATACAGTATGCTTCCCCTCCAAAATGGAGGTTTTATGACAAACAGAAATGAGAGATTCTCCATAAAGTGAGAATAGACTTTAAATCTCGGTTTCTGAAGAAGCTAAACCATTTAGCCATGTATGGAGAAACTGCTCCTGGAGAATCCCCAGATTTTTAAATGGGAAAGAAAAGAGGTCAGCTCATCTTACCAAGTATCACTGTGTTTTGTAAGATTTTATTTTTTGAAGACACTCAATTCTTTTCACTTTCACTTGAAACTGCCCCCAATTAATACTGGAATAAATGTAAATATCAGCTTTTACTAAGGCTAATTGTGAAATTGAATACTCCTCATATAGGGGATTTGTGATGTTTGCAGAGGCGTTTTGTCAGCAGTTTTTGTGCTATTTAAAAGATCAGTGCCTAATGGAATTAAGTTAGATAATCAAATAACAAACTGAAATCTGGGTACATGGTTTGATGCCTGTAGAGTACTTCCTTGATGAATATAAATGAAAAGTGTCTCGTGGTTAGGGATAGAAGTCACCATGCCACTATGCATGGCATTTCTGCTAAGTCAGCACCTTGGCATGAAATTGAGACTTAGAGCGGCCAGGAGGAGGGGGAGGGGATGATAAAAGAAGAAATCTGACAGGGTTTCATGCTAGTGGAATGGACAATGTCATGTGATATTTTGAGCAATAGTGGATTTGGAAATATTGAAGAAAACCAACGGATGCAGACAGTGATGGCTGAAATCAGTGTTTAATTTTTTAAGTCTGTATCCTGTACCAATTATTTGACAACTAATTTGTATAGCTCCTTGCTTCATTTTCCTTTTAAAGCATGCTTACTTTTTCTTCAAAGAGAACAAGAATAAGTGCTATGTTTACAATTTCATGCTCTGTTTTGCCCCAAGAGCTCCTTCTTAGTGTTTATTTTTCTCTAAAAATGGTCATTTGGGTATTCACAATTTCTTCTTTTTAATAAAAACATAATTTATCTTTGAAACAGTTTAAAATATGAAAGAAATAAGCTTATGATCATAGTGTCATCATATATATATATATTCACATTTATGTATATGTGTCTGTGTTTATATATGTGATATATATATACATATATAATAGTTGTCAGAGTGAGTTTATCAATGCATTTTTTACAGAACTTTATATTCTTAGTTTTTCATATCTTAAATTTAGTGAAGTCCAAAATATTCCATCTGGTAAATTGTTTAATAATTTCATTATTACCTTATTACTAAATATTTGGTTTTCTTCTTTCCTGGTACTTCTTGTTATTTAACCTCACAGTATGAAAAAACATGATTTTTCATTGGTTTTATCTTGTATACTTGTTTTAGACATGTGGTGACAAAGATTTTCTTACAAGTCTTCCACATCTTTGTTAAATACTTTAATATCCCTTGAGTTCTCTTTCTCATCATCACCTGTAGGATCACTAACCTCAAGCTCTTCAGTCTCCCTGGTCAACAAAAAGCATATGGCAGATCATTGATGTTTTAATTAGACTAATTTAAGTATAAACTTTATAGAAAAGTGCAAGTAATGGTTTTCTAATGAAATTTGCATATTGTACTATTAGATTGGCCAAATTATTTAATATCGGATAATTTTTTAATGCCCAGAAAATAATCCAATACAGGTAACCTCACTCTTTCTTTCTTTAACCCTGGTCAATGTTCTTATAGAATGCATAGAACGTGACTTTATTTTTTTTTTAATTTTTTTTTTCAACGTTTATTTATTTTTTTGGGACAGAGAGAGACAGAGCATGAAGGGGGGAGGGGCAGAGAGAGAGGGAGACACAGAATCGGAAGCAGGCTCCAGGCTCTGAGCCATCAGCCCAGAGCCTGACGCGGGGCTCGAACTCACAGACCGTGAGATTGTGACCTGGCTGAAGTCGGACGCTTAACCGACTGCGCCACCCAGGCGCCCTAGAACGTGACTTTAAAAATGAGCTGAAACCAGTTTGTGATTGTTTGACTCTTCTTGTAAGTTTTCCAAATACTTAGTGCACATTTTTTACATATCACAACTAGATTCTAGTTCATCTTTACGTAATATATAAGTTATGCGTGTGGAATATGATGTGAAAGGTTATCTCTCTAGGATAACAAAACTATGTATAATAAATAAAACTTGATGTTGCACTTACTTTTTTTCTTTACTGAGCGCTTGTAGGTGGTACCATTTTATTGAGAGCCAGCTTATAATGTACAAAATTTGCTGCAGGAATATATATAGGCTTTACCAGGCCATATACATTTTTACTAACCACAATGTTGGTTCATAATCCATTTTCATACATTTTAGTCTTGAAATGGATCCTTCTTAAGTAAAAGAAAGATGAATTGAATCTAGTTTTAGTATAACATAGTGTTGTGCTAATTATTCCTTATCTAATTTATCTGATTAATGTCCGCTTTCAAAGTGAGTAGTTGGATATTTTTAAATTATTTCTTAAAGAATTATCAATTAATTTCTAAATATTCACAATTTTCACTGGTCATTTTTGTTGGCTCTATTTTTTTGAAATTACCTATTATGATTTTATTATGCATATAAACATTTCTAGTGGTTTACTTTGGAGAGGAAATTTACAAGAAGTACATTTGATTAATATATTTGAGTTAAAGTGAATGCAGAGCTAAAGAGAATTGCAGAAAGAGTAACATTTAAGTAAGGGCTCCATATCCTCTTTCGGTCTCTCATTCCCCCCTGTCTTTTTCTCTCTCCTGCTCTCTCTCTATTTGTATATCATCTTTCCTCATTTTTTGGCTGATGAACAAGTGGGGTCAGGTATGTTACAAACTGAATGTCAGGGGTGTGTAAAGCTTAGAAAAAGAACAAACGTAAGTAATGCCTCAGGTCTGTATTTTTAGATAAATCTTCATTACTAATATTAAGGTCAATGATTTAACCTAAAGTACATCTAACAAACCCTTTCATCCAGGATATGGCCACATTATCAATGTAAAATTGGATAACTATTATGAAGAACAGATAAGAATGTAGATTTTTTTTTTTTTTTTACTGTTTATTCATTTTGTGGGGGGAGGGGCAGAGAGTAAGGGAGACAGAAAATCCAAAGCAGGCTCCACGCTGTTAGCGCAGAGCCTGACATGGGGCTCTAACTCACAAACCAAACTGTGAGATCATGACCCGAGCCAAAGTTGGATGCTCAACCAGCTGAGTCACCCAGGCACCCCTAGACCTATTTTTCTTACAGTGTTTATCCAGATAAAATTCTATCATGATGCTGATAGGTGCTAAAACACTGGAACAAAGAAAGAAGGAACAGGATGGGCTTGAGGGCTTAAATATTGTTGTGCATTCTTTCTCACTACAACCATTGATACGTGCATCCTAAATATTGCCCCTCTTGAATCTGATCTGTGTCTGTAACAACTTTTGTGAATAAAATATGGCAGGAATGATATTATAATAGCTCTGATAGTAGAATTTAAAAGAACAGGCAGCTTAAATTTTCTGCCTCTTGAAACCTAGCTGCCATGCTGTGAGGAAGCCCAATTATCAACAAGGAGGGGGTGCTGTATGAAGGATAATTGAAGCCTCCTATCCACAGCCCTAGCTGAGCTTCCAGCCTACAGACAAAATCAGCTTTCCAGACATGTGAGTGAGTGATCTTGGCTGTGCATCCTCCAATCCCAGTTGAATGGCCTCAGCTGATGTCTCATGCAGCAAAGTTGAGCTATTCTTTTCAAGCCTTTGATCACATTGCAAAATTATGAACAAATAAATGATCATGTTATTTCAGCCACTAAGGTTTTTGGTGCCTTGTTATGTAACAATAGATCATTGAAGCCATGGGAAATGATACTATAAAGGGAGGTCAGATAATGCAAACCTTTTAAAGCCATGTTGGTAACTTTCATTTTGACCCAAACTGCAAAGGGAAGCCTTGACAATGTCAGCCTTGACAATGCATTTTCAAAAGGTTGTTGTGAGTACACTGTGATGAATGGATTGAAAATGTCGAGGTGATCTATGGAGATCATTTATGAGGCTATTTTAGTTGTCTAGGTGAGAGATTATGTAAGTGAGTATAGACAGCGGAGATGGGTAGAGCAAAAGTAGATGGGTTTGGCAGATATATTAGTGATGAAACTGAAGGAATTTAGTGATAATGCAACTTGGGTAATGTTGATAATGCAATGATACCTTATTGCTATTTTAGTCATTGTGTATTCTTTAGTTTTGTCTGAGTTTCTCTGTTGTTTATCTGAGATTTGAGGCTGATGTTGACTCTTGGTGGAAAGACTGAGTGGATTAGAGGGGCTTCTCATATCCTTTAACAAAATTTGAGCCAATATAGACTCCATTGTATCACAGTCCAAAATCTGACTTTCCTGTGGAGAGTAAGAGGAAAATGAAAGTGGAAACGTGTGTCATTCCTGCAGAGAGAAGCCATTACCCAGTAGAGCCCCGGACACATCTTGGTTTGTTTAGTAAATGATGCTTGTAATCAAAGTTTGTGAGTATATAAGATACACGTTTTAGCTATTAGATAAGGAGTTTCCCCAGAAATCTGAGTTTGTAAAGAAAATGATGAAAATGAAGCAAATTCTGAATAAGCCCAGAAATAGTATGTAATTGCCAACTGTTATTACAGATATTTATTGGAATTATTTGGTCATTTATCTGAGAAATCCATTCACTCATTCTACAAATTTATGAGTTTGCTATAATGGGCAAGGAGCCATACTTGTCAGTTTGTGTGCTTACTGGTGGAGGGTGTCCTGAAATAATTATTCTTCATGACCTTCATGAATTTATAATCTGGTGAAGGAGATACAGTATTTGATTTTAAAAATTTTCTTTTTTTAAAAAAAATTTTTTTTTTCAACGTTTATTTATTTTTGGGACAGAGAGAGACACAGAGCATGAACGGGGGAGGGGCAGAGAGAGAGGGAGACACAGAATCGGAAACAGGCTCCAGGCTCTGAGCCATCAGCCCAGAGCCCGACGCGGGGCTCGAACTCACGGACCGCGAGATCGTGACCTGGCTGAAGTCGGACGCTTAACCGACTGCGCCACCCAGGCGCCCCAGATTTTAAAAATTTTCAATAGCATTTTTATACAATCAAGATGTGTAAAAACTTCAGTTCATATAAAATTCTAACACTTGGATTTATCTGGATTCTTAATTTTTTCTTCAAAAATAGTTTTAAACATTATTATTAGTAAACACCTTACATTTTTAAATTTTTACTAAGTCATCATCTTTAATATTTTGGAATAAAGTCATGAAAAATGCTATTTGTTCTGAACCTCATTAATCTCTTGCTTAATGGAAAGAGCCATGAGCCAGAACACCTGGATTCTAGATAACTTGCCTTTGTTACTGATTTTGAGACATTAGGCAAGTTATAATCTCCCTGTGCCTCTATTTTTGTTTATTTCTTTAATCTTATAAATACCTGGCTTAGTTTTCACTCAAGATTATGCAGTAGATAAAAAGAGATGAAAATAAGTGTGTACTTTCAAAGATAAAAGCTCTAAACAGTTATCTTAAAAAAATTGTATTTATTTTTAAAATGTATCATATATAAAGTATCTTGCATATAACATATGTGTGTATATGTATTTTCTCAGGTAACAGTGGGTAGGACCACATTGAGTAATTTTTTAGTTATATGAATAATGAGACAGTGATTTACTAAATAAGCCCCCTTTTCATTTGGGTTAAAGTTTAGAAAAGACTAAATGAATTATTATTGAAATACATTGAATAGGTAAAGTTTGAGAAGGCTAGAAGAGCTTTGTGCCTCTATGCCTTCTTTTTTTTTTTTTTTTTTTTTATATATATGAAATTTATTGTCAAATTGGTTTCCATACAACACCCAGTGCTCATCCCAAAAGGTGCCCTCCTCAGTACCCATCACCCACCCTCTCCTCCCTCCCACCCCCCATCAACCCTTAGTTTGTTCTCAGTTCTCAACAGTCTCTTATGCTTTGGCTCTCTCCCACTCTAATCTCTTTTTTTTTTTTTGTTCCCCTCCCCCATGGGTTTCTCTTAAGTTTCTCAGGATCCACATAAGAGTGAAACCATATGGTATCTGTCTTTCTCTGTATGGCTTATTTCACTTAGCATCACACTCTCCAGTTCCATCCACGTTGCTACAAAAGGCCATATTTCATTTTTTCTCATTGCCACGTAGTACTCCATTGTGTATATAAACCACAATTTCTTTATCCATTCATCAGTTGATGGACATTTAGGCTCTTTCCATAATTTGGCTATTGTTGAGAGTGCTGCTATGAACATTGGGGTACAAGTGCCCCTATGCATCAGTACTCCTGTGTCCCTTGGATAAATTCCTAGCAGTGCTATTGCTGGGTCATAGGGTAGGTCTATTTTTAATTTTCTGAGGAACCTCCACACTGCTTTCCAGAGCGGCTGCACCAATTTGCATTCCCACCAACAGTGCAAGAGGGTTCCCGTTTCTCCACATCCTCTCCAGCATCTATAGTCTCCTGATTTGTTCATTTTGGCCACTCTGACTGGCGTGAGGTGATACCTGAGTGTGGTTTTGATTTGTATTTCCCTGATAAGGAGCGACGCTGAACATCTTTTCATGTGCCTGTTGGCCATCCGGATGTCTTCTTTAGAGAAGCGTCTATTCATGTTTTCTGCCCATTTCTTCACTGGGTTATTTGCTTTTCGGGTGTGGAGTTTGGTGAGCTCTTTATAGATTTTGGATACTAGCCCTTTGTCCGATATGTCATTTGCAAATATCTTTTCCCATTCCGTTGGTTGCCTTTTAGTTTTGTTGGTTGTTTCCTTTGCTGTGCAGAAGCTTTTTATCTTCATAAGGTCCCAGTAATTCACTTTTTCTTTTAATTCCCTTGCCTTTGGGGATGTGTCGAGTAAGAGATTGCTACGGCTGAGGTCAGAGAGGTCTTTTCCTGCTTTCTCCTCTAAGGTTTTGATGGTTTCCTGTCTCACATTCAGGTCCTTTATCCATTTTGAGTTTATTTTTGTGAATGGTGTGAGAAAGTGGTCTAGTTTCAACCTTCTGCATGTTGCTGTCCAGTTCTCCCAGCACCATTTGTTAAAGAGACTGTCTTTTTTCCATTGGATGTTCTTTCCTGCTTTGTATATGCCTTCTTAACTAATGTTATTGATGAGAACAAAATCTTTTTGTTCCAATGTTTCATTTCCATAAAAAAATGCACAAAGAATTTCTGTTAGATTAACTTGGTACAGTTAAAATACTTAAGAAATTAAAGAACTGCTACCTAGTTTAAGAAACTGTAAGTCAAAAGCCAATCACCAAAGAATCTGCAGTTTGGACGTAAGTTAAGCAGAATTAAGTGCTGCAAGAAAGACAGAAACTTTCTTCTCTAAAACTCCTCTCTCAAGTTTTCTGGCTAAGCCATACTGTGTCCTAGCTATGGTAAATGCTACCTTTCCTCTTTTCTTTTTAGCAGACAAGACAAGCGTTTCCATTGTGGTAGATTTGACTAGCCATTTGGTGACCGTATTTGGGAATTTCTAGGTATGCTGTTGGTATGTTTACTTTCATCTTGTGAATTATGATTAAACAGTGGGACAATAACTATCTTTCATTTTACTTCACTACTAATACATTTTATTAGACATAGTGGGTCTCCTAGAAAAGTTGAGCTCTTCCTCTTCTTTCCATGTGTATTTCCCTCCAGGTCTTTTAATAAAAACTTAAAAAGATGGTTGCGTAATCACAATATGATGGGCAAAACAGTGTATTTATGCCACTGGTGTTTTGTTTGTTTGTTTTTTGCAAATAATACATTTTTGCATGAGCAGAATGTATTTTCACTTTACTCAAGACCTAGGAGGCCCTCCAGAGATTTCCCATTTCTGCTTAGAACAGTATAAATTATTACTTTATATCATATACAGGTAATACCTAAATATACCATTAAAAGATGACAGCCATTTCTTTCTTCCCTTGACAAACTTTTTAAAGTATGAGTTCCATGGTTTGCTAAAGTTCTTACCAAGTAAAGTTGGAAGCTCTTGCTACTTAGTTTGTTTAACGTTTTCATATGACAACTGAAAAAGGTTATTTCTAGAAAAAAAAAAAAATGGCTGCAGCTAAATAAGAGGCATTTACCTGTGAAGACTAGGGACATGGAGTTATGTGTTTTTCTGCAACATTTGATGACATCATTAGTACCTGAAGTACAAAAAGGAATAATATTCTTTGCAGACTTTAAGTTCATTGAGAAACAGCATGATATATTGATATATGAGAAAAAATACTTTTCCTACTGCTAATTAGGTTTAAAACACATGTTTGCAGATCAAAAACTCTGCTGAAACAGCTGGACAATTTCTTTTTTTTTTAAGTTTATTTATTCATTTTTGAGAGAGAGAGAGGGAATAGGGGAGGGGCAGAGAGAAAGGGGGAGAGAGGGAGAATCCCAAGCAAGCCCAACAAGCCCAGCACAGAGCCTGATGCGGGGCTCGAACTCACCAACCGTGAGATCAGGATCTGAGCTGAAACAAAGAGTTAGATGCTCAACCGACTGAACCACCCAGGTGCCCCACAGCTGGACAATTTCTATCTGATGACAGGTAAACTATCAGTTGGAGATATTTGGGAAGTATTTCGACATTTTAATAGCATTAAACCAAATATTTATTTCAACTGCAAAGATGGAAACAAATGGTTATCATTTTGAAATGTTTCCTATTGAAATATTCTTTTTTAAAAAACTATAAGGACACAAGTATTGGGTTTTCTTTCTGAAAAGACATTATACTTGAAAAGTATTTGTCATTTTAGGCCCCATATTATTGTATAATCTTTGTATGAAGATATTGCTGTGGATGTGCCATAGAAGGATGTGTGCTTTGTCAGTTGTCCTCATCATGATTAACAGTACAAATTGGAGAAATGGCTTCTCAAATTGTAAATTTAGCCTGTGACTTCTGAGTTTTGGTTTTAAGTTGGTTGGTCAATATGATAATCAAATGAGTGGCCTTGTTTTTATTGGCTGATTGACCTAAACCATTGTAGATAATAGCAAGTTGTGTGTGTGTGTGTGTGTGTGTGTGTGTGTGTGTGTTTAAGTTAATATTTCAAATGTAAAACTAGGTCACAAGCAGCAAAGTGAATTGTCTAAAGGAACATGGACTAAGACTTAAAATTCCTATCCCTGATCTATTCATTATAATAGAATCCCAATTCCCTTTCAATTTCTTGTTTCAGATTGTCTTGAATTATCATTTTCCTTTCATCATTTACATTGAACAGATTTGCAGTTTACCACTCTTCGTTAAATCTAGTCTAAAGTCCTAAGTTTCTATGCTGTTTATGAATTGAACAAATCAATCCAGGTAATCTCTTATTAACAACGTATATTCTCATACTTAACATTTCTGGATCTGATGTGTTTTAGACTTATAGTAGAAATCATTCAGAATGTAAAGTATTTCTCAGTCTGATTTTTAAAATTCAGAAGTACCTACTCATTCAATTTTGTCTCTAAAATATGGCTTTTTTTCCCACTAGTATAAGACTCACACTATCCAGTCATCTGACATGGGTCACTGAGAAATCAGTATATTAGAACATTTGGCTATTACTGACCTGAAGAATTTTTAAAATAGCATTTAAGAGGTCATTGTCTTCATATCCTATTACTGATTCCAAATGTCCATTTCTCTTTATAAATGTCCCTAGGTTTCATTATAGAGAAAGACTTCTGATGATAATTTGTTTCCTTTACTTATATGATTAAAAAATCAATTCTGATGCACTGTTTTATGAACATGTAAGTATACATATAAGTTATAGTATATAATTTGCAACACACATGGAAAGGAAGCATTGTCTCCATTAGTTAGTATTGCTACCTGAGTAAAATGCTAACATGTAAATTTTCTATCAACAGAGAGTTAAAAATTCTCAACTCCTAACCAGACTGAAAGAAGACCTAAATATACCTAGGCATTTCTCCATTTTTATAATAACATGAAATGATAAACTATTAATTATTAATCAAAGGGTCCATTTCAACTCTGGTTCTGCTCTTCTTTGTTAAATTTATTCCCAGAACAATACACTAATTCAAGGTATGATAACACAATAGACGTTAAATTTGTCAGGAGAACTGTGCAAAAATGTCATGCCTGGGCTGTATCCCAGAACAATGGAATCAGAATCCCTGGGGATGGGGTCCAAGCATGAGTGTTTTTTCATAGATCCCCAGTCTGAAAACCACTGCATTAGGCACTCTGAGATTTTCCTTGTTTAGATTCAATCATGTTTTCTTATTTAATTAGGTATGCTTCTTCTGTGACCCAGAATACACAGCTTGCATGAACTCAGCTTACTTTCAAACTTGAACTCACCAAGACGTAGTCAACTGAGCATATACATATTTGATTTTTGCATGGATTTATTTTGCCTACACGTTGCAGAGGTCTTGAAATTATGAAATATATCCAGTTCTCACACAAAGAAACACAAAGACAAAGACTTAAGTAACAATTGAGGGCTCATAAAATATATACTGATTGGTTCTTCCAATTATAATTTTATTTTATAGAAATTTTTCTTGATTTTTTAGGGTGACCAACCAGCCTAGTTTGCTCAGGACTGAAGGGTTTCTTAGGACATGGCTTTCAGTTCTAAAACTAGGAAGGTCTTGAACAAATTGTGCCAGGTGATCACTCTACTTCCATTTCCTTAATTTAAATTTACTGATCTCACCTCTTTGTGTAAAGGAATACCTAATTGACAGGCTCCCTATTAATCATGTAAGCTTCAGATATTCTAAAAAGTGGCAAAAGAAAGTAGTCTTCTAGCTGAAAAAAGAGTATTTTAAATTTAACATTTAGGAAAAGTAGAATAAGTTGGTTGAATTGGATGATGTTTGAACTATCTCCCTGGTGAAATATCTTATTAGATAAAAAGGGGGAAATACTATTTTATGCATACAGGAAACTTGACAACACTATTTAGAATTTAAAAATAATCGGACCTATCTGCCTTGATAAATTTAATTAATTAATTTCAATCAATTCAATAAATCTTGGGCGATAGTGGGGATACAGAGGCCATCCATACACAAAGAACTTCTTGCCTTCAAGGAGTTCACATTCTAGTTGATAAAGACCATCCATATCAGTGAGGGAATTGGAAGGATCTGTGGACTGTGCTCTTTGCTGGTGTAAATTATTAAAGTTTACTGCCAGGTTGCTCTTTATGTCCCTTTCCCTCTTGCTTTCAAACAAATACAAATTTTTATCTGTTTCTGTACTTGATTTTTGAAAGTGTCTGGACGAGCTGCTTTGGCAACCATCTGCAATAATTTTGCTGACAGGGACTTTGCTGTTCCCGTAACAAGGAAACATTGCCAGGTGACCTGTCGTTATCCTTTGATGATATTTGTTATTGTGTTATATGATCTCTTCCAATGTTTGACAGAAGCTGGTGCAAAAATAAAAATTTTTGGAGGCCTATCTTGGCAAAATAGTGAGGGAGGAAATGGAAAAGAGGTACAGAGTTTCGTGTTTGGGATTGTAAACTGTTCAAAGTTCTTAGATGAGAGGAGTTTCAAATACTCCTCTCCTTACAGGTATGAGAAATTTGTTATACTATTGAACCTCCCTATACGAGTTTTTCACTTACAAAATTGAAATGGTCATTCTACACTTTCATGGCATCTTTGGGTAGATTAAATGCAGTAATATATGGAAAGGATTTAGTGCAATTTCTGGCACATAGTTAATACTAAAAGTGTGTGTTGTACTTGTAATTCTTCTGTGCCTTTGTTTAGTGCTTCCTAAGGATTACTAAATCTTTTGTGTGCTTAATAGATACAAAATAATTAGAAATTATCTGGAATTTTCTATATACCCACAGTATCTGTAAAAATGGAAGACAAAAAGTTATATTAGTACAATAGTTTAAAATAGAACTGTATGAAAAAAAATTAAAAAAAAAAAAAGGGGTGCCTGGGTGGCGCAGTCGGTTAAGCGTCCGACTTCAGCCAGGTCACGATCTTGCGGTCCGTGAGTTCGAGCCCTGCGTCAGGCTCTGGGCTGATGGCTCGGAGCCTGGAACCTGTTTCCGATTCTGTGTCTCCCTCTCTCTCTGCCCCTCCCCCGTTCATGCTCTGTCTCTCTCTGTCCCAAAAATAAATAAACGTTGAAAAAAAATTTTTTTTAAATAGAACTGTATGAAAAGGACATTGAGTGCACTGTACAAATCAGAAAACACTTAAGTCTGGAAAACTTTGAGGCCACAAGTAGTATTTACCTGTTTCTAATCAGGAAACCCTTCCCCTACTTTTAGAAATTGTATCAACAGAATAATTAACAAAATTTTTTTTCCAGACTCCTTTTTTCACATAACATATTTACATGCTTGGAACTTACATTTTATTTTTTAATACCACTATACTTAAATTTGGCGGTAGCAGCAGCATGTGTGTAAGTTCAATAGAAGGCAACGTGGTGCTTTTTGTAAAGACAGTAAAAATAGGTATGCTGTAGCAAAGGAAAGACAGACTGGTCACTGAAAGAATATGTGAACTGGCTCCTGTCCAAGAAGCAGTAGTACTGAAGGGGTTAATGGCAGCTAGTGAGCAGTGCGAGTGTTCTAAGTTGAGATTCTGCGGCTGCTTGCTGGAGCCTTAAGCTCCATAATTATATTTCTCTTCTGCCTTATCCATAGCACTTTGTACTATTATAGCCCCATTCCTTGGATTAGCAGATCGGAATTTGAATTAGCAATGCTTCACTTGTCTTGTTTTTAAGATGCCCTACATAAAAACCAATACAAACATTACCTTTTAGTTTTCTAGCTATCAAATTTTAGCAGGGTGTTATTTTTGGTAGCAAAGGGCCTCCGACATTGCTGTGGAATTGCCTCCTTTTGTTGCATCAACCTCAGGTCACTGGAAAAGAATAGAGGCTTTGGGGTTGACAAAGATGAAGAGGTGATTTGTGGGCCAGTGCATCAAAAACTGAAACAGGTGTATGTGAGAGAAGCATACTTCAGCCTCATGTTGTGCACAGACACTTCTTTCCTTCAAGGAGCCCAGAATGTTCATTAAGCATGAAAAGCTTTCAATCTGTTTTTGACATAGAAAAAAATAGCTTGTCCTAAAACAAGTGTTTCTCCTAAATGCCTAGGTTCTCCATCTAGAGTGAAGTGGATGGATAATTGGATTTAAATGAACAGGGTTGGAAAGGATGAAAAATAATGTCATTGTGCTATTTAAAACTCCCAAGCAGATAGTTTTTGTTTTTTTGGATTTTTTTCTTAATTTTTAAGGAGTGGAAATGTGTTTGTCTTGCTCTTTACAATATATCCTGGTCAGAATTTTATCTAGTGAGATCTGAACAAAATTGGAGTTTTGGAAAATCCTTAGCTTACTGGAACTCGAGACCGCATACCAGTTTCTATTATTAAATGAATATTTGCAGCCTCAAATAAAGCAAAAGAGCAGGTGGATTATCTCAGAATAGAGACGATTTCTTTTACTTTTATGAACTAATATTGCTAAGTGCTCCATCATAGGAACTGGATCTCTATTAAAGTGTTCTGATTATCTCTAGGGTCAGTTTCATTTGTGTACAGTACAACAAGCTGAATAATTATAATCATTCATCAATAGAGAATTTTCTAATTCAGTGTGTCCTGTTAGGTTTTTACACAGCTGTGTGATTTCTGTTTTTTTTTTTTTTAATTTTAAAAGTCTCTTATATCATGAATTTATAATTTTATTCTCAATTTGACTGATTTGTCACTGTATCCCTTCACCAGAACCAAATGCTTGTGGCCTCTCCCCATCTTTCAGGAGGACAAATTGAAAGGCTCTTATCCTGAGCTATCTAGGTAAAAAAAAAAAGTCTTAATTTGCCATTTGGTTACATTTCTTCCCTTTCACCCAAATTCAGTATGATGCTGCATTATGCTGAGTGTCTGTGTGTAGTATGAATATGTATAGTTAACAGTGTATTCTTAGGTTTTGGGATCCTGAGTTTCATGGTGGACAAAAACAATTGTATTCAATTCTCCTTCAAGGTTTGATGAAGCATCTATAAATAGTAATTTTTTTCAGCATCTAGGAGAATGAAGAACAAATCAGAAACAAGGGTGGGGAAGGGCTAGGGGCGACAAACTATTATTTAGAAAGACTAAAAGACATATAGAAAACTACCACTCAATATCAACTCAACCTCCTTAAAGCTTGTTTACAACAAAGTTTATATTTCCACAAGAGATATATTGGTTAAGAGTTTCAAACAGGAAAATTGTGTGATTCATTTTCTTTAAGCAAAAACTATGTCTCATCACAGTAATGAGTTTTATGCCACCAAGTTTTTTTTCTTTCTTTTTTTTTTTTCGTCTCAGCTTTAAGTACAAAATCAGTCTTTAGTGTTGTGGTTGGAATTATGTGGCTTTTAAGAATGATATTATTTTTTCCAAGGGGTCATCTCATTTTGGGGATAACTGCAGACTTTACTTAGGTGTAATTTGATTCCTTCTTTTACAAAGTGACAGTTTAAATTCAGTATGACAGTGTGAGTGATATGCTTGCTAAATTTGCACTAACATATGCAAATTTAGGGAGGAATTATTTATCGGGGAGTAATATGTTTAAATTTTTTAATAAAGAAAAGCCTAATAAGCATAAACGGGAGCTCTGTATGAAACTGGTGACAGATGGTGATCATTTGCTAAAGGAAATCACCTCATGTGGAAATTCTAGTGCCACAGAAAATATAATGCATGTAGGACTCCCTTCTTAATTCTGGATTATTATTGTGGATAATAGGGGTAGAGATATGGCAAAGGCCTTACTGGCTTTCGGTCAAAATTTTGAATTGTGATTGAAGGGGAGGTATCCTACTCCAGTGAGTAGGATCAATGCCTTTCAGCTCTGCCTCACTGACTCGGATTGAACAAACCAGTCATTTGCCAAAGTAAGAAAAGACTTTCTTATGGAGCCAATGGGCTCCATGTTTGATCTAAGTTCGTTGTTCCCATCCATGAGGAAGATTCATCAAATTGATGCTTGTCTATTGCTCAAAAATCCCCTTTTCTTCTCTTTTCCTTAAGATTCAAGTCCATTCTTTTATATCTTTTCTGGGTTCTTGAATAGAAAGACAATTATTTAAGAAGACTAAGTCACTTCAGCAAAATAATTTAGCCTAAAGTTGATGGTTGTAAGCTTATGTTGCATAGTACCATATAATTTGTAAAGTTTTCACATATACTAGTTCATATTAGAGAGTTAAACATATATATAGTGTGAACAAAATATATAGAATATATCCCACTCTCCAGACCATTATACTGACTCATTTTTATCATAAATAGAGATTTAAGTGTTTTTTTTTTTTCTATTTTATGATGATACTTAGTCATAATTTTGTTAGGTTAAATGTTTTTATTCCTTCTTCTATTTAATTCATGACAGCAGATAGGTCTTTGGTTTTAAATTCCAAAAAATGTAGGGAGACCCACAGCCCAATCTATTACAATATATTTCTATTGCTGAGTATTTTATATATACTGTTTTATACATACTGTTTTATGCTGACTTTCTTGGAGCAGCAGGTGTCAGAGGACTATGGGGCTCTCTGATTCTTCCAAGTTTTTCTCTGGTACCCAGAGCTTGAGCCAGGCAAAATGATGTTGATTTTTCTTCCACTTTTCTTTTTCTTTTTTGATTTATTTGTGTATTAATGCAAATTCAAACTGTTGATTTTCTGATATGAACTTTCCATTATGGGTCTGAATTTACATTAAAAAGCCACAAAATGATTAAGTAATTTGAATTAAAATTAAACAAACAAAAGGCCACAAAATGAACATTTGAAAATAGGCTTCTGATATGGGTTGTTTTCATAATTAAAGGCTTTTTTTCTTTTTTTTTTTTGCGTTCCAGGCTGTTTAGTTAATTTGATACATACTCAGAATACATATTTTATAAATTACCTTCTTATTATATAATCTCTAATTTTAATAAAATCAGTTATATAGTTTCATCTTGATAGCAAAACAGTTGCTTTTTAAGGGCTAGCTTCTTCATATGTGTCATAGCATATTCTAGTTCTTTGATAGAATTTATCATTTTCCAGTGGAGTTACTTTTGTATTCATCTGTATCTTAACTAAGACTATGAGCATCTTTTATTTTATTATTTTATTTTATTTTATTTTATTTTATTTTATTTTATTTTATTTTGTTTTTGAGAGAGAGAGGGTGCAAGTGAGTGAGGGGCAGAGAGAGAGAGAATCCCAGGAGAGACAGAGGGAGACAGAAATAGAAGGAGAGAGAGAGAGAGAGAGAGAGAGAGAGAGAGAGAGAGAGAAAGTGAAAGTGAGTGGGTCTTATCCAATGCGGGGCTAGTGTTCACCTGATGTGGGGCTCGAGCTCACCTAAAGCTCATGACCTGAACCTATATCAAGTGTTGGGTGCTTAACTGAGGAACCACCCAGGTGCCCCAAGACTGTGAGCATCTTGAGGGCAGTTACTCTACGTTATTTATTTGTGATTCCTTAGAACCCTTTATTAAGTACAGATGGGATCCCAGAACAGCAAGGATTCTAAGGGATCACCAAAAAAATAACCTTATTTTGGAAAAAAAAATATTGAGTCTTTCTTGTTGAAACCGCTCTACTGAGATTGGGTAACTTATTTAAAATTATTTGGATAATCTTTTTCTGGATGTGTTTGTGACTTGTTCTTCCTCTTCTCCAGTTAAAAGATAATGGACTTGAACATAGGTAAATAAAGTGATGGGATATTATGAACCTGCCTAAGCATGCCCAGGTCCTGATCTTCTGATAAGTTGATTATCCCACAGGAGGTCATGCTACCTGTCATTTCGATTTCATAAATTACACAGACGGAACATTTATTACCTACCAGGGTTCTTGTCTTTATAATTTCCTGTTACAGTAAGAGGTCTTGTGATCGTGATTTTATAAACATTGAAGAAAAAAGTGAAAGGCATGCTCCTAATTCAGTCAGATTTTAGAGGTGAAGTGAAATGATCTCCAGATTTAGATTAATTTTGAGAGTACCCAATCAGATCATCAAGTATTTGTTGAAGAGTGATGTTAAAATACTTTGTGAGGTACAGTTTGAGCTATAATTCAACCTCAGGGTTATTGAGGATGCATGTTATTATTGGCAAGCAGATTGTGCAGTTAGAATGCAGTCTTTCAAGGGAAATTGGGAAGATCTTCTTTGTTTAATCACTTAACATGAGATTGGACTACACCCGATCAAATCTTACGTAACAAAAATATTTCTGTGTGAAGTGTGAATGCTGATGGGGAAAAAGAAGGCAACTAAGGTTTCAAGTCTAATATCTGCTAATCAACATCTCATATAGTCAGACTAAGAGACACAGGTTTATATAAAAGGTTAACTTTAAAATAAATGCATCTTTGATACATTTACTTTCATCCTCCTGAGTGAAATAATGCCTTTTTTATTATGAAGAAGGCAGAATATAATTTTTAAGAACATTTTATGAAAATTTGAAACAACATGAAACACCCTTCTAGGCTGGTATTTTGTAATGAGATTACATCTATCTATTTTGGTTTGTATAGAAGACTTAGAGCTCTTTGCTTTATTCATATACAAACTTTCGTTCTATAAATGGCACCCTGAAATACAATGATGAATTTCTAAATTTTAGTTTCCTTGTCAAAAATGGCACTATGTTTATGATGTATGTACCAGACAAAGCAAATACTTTTATTTTTGAAAGCCTAATGTTAAAAACCCTTGTAAAAGTTCTATAAAGGCAGTGGATTTTATTACAGGAATCAAATTCATTTTAGTTTTTCTGGTTTAGCTGAACTAAGATTAACATTTTAGATAAAGGAAAATATCTGCCTCAATGCCTTCATCTTATTAAATAAGAGTTGACAATATAGAATCTATCCTACAATTAGAAAAGGCTGCCTTAATTTTAGTGGTGGTATAATATTGAATTTCAATGTCATTATTGTTCCAGCTAATGTACTAGTTAAGCCAAGCAAAATTGCTAGTGGAAATTAGACTTTTTTTTTTTTTTTTGGACAGTGAACATGCACTAGTTTGAAACAAAGCCCATCTCTTTCCATCCTTGCTGCAATAGGGAATCAGGCAAGCAATGAGAGGTCATTGTATTTCTTATACAATGCTATCTTAAAAACATAAAAATGTAGTAATTTATTTAAAAATATTACCCACTGGTACTCATTTACTTTGAAAATGACAGATCATATTTTAGGAAGAAAAATTTCCAAATCCATCTGTAATACTTTGACATAAGTGGCCAACTGAAATCATTATTCTTGATCTGGTAGACAAACTGTGACTTTAGTCAACTTATGGTCCAGGTCATTACTTACCATTATTTTTAGTAAAGTTCAACACAATCTAAAAGACAGACAATGAATGTGAATATCCTATCTAGCTGAAGTTGTGGCACAACTGGCCTGACTGTGGATTGATGACAGAAAGCTGTGTTAGTAATGCCTTACATTTCTAGAGTTTGTTGTAGCATAGAAAGCATTAAGTTTTCTGTGGACCAGAATTGGGTGCTGCAAAAAAAAAAAAAAAAAAAAAAAAAAAAAAAAAAAGAGAACACTAGTGGGGTTATGGTACTCAAACAGGGAGCTTCTTTGTGGGCTAGACTTTGAAAACCAGAGGCAGAGAAGAGAAACTAAGTGGCCTGCTAGAGAAGAAATCTACAGTTGAGAAATCTTTATAAATGAGTAGGTTCCTGAAGAATGGATAAAATACCCTATGCTTGGAAGATCCAGTGCTGAATGTTCTTAAAGCACCAATGCTGCAACCTAACAGCACTATCTTAGTTAAGATATTTCTTGTTCTTGTATCTCCTTCTCCCCCAGTTACAACTCAATAGGTAGTGGTCTGGTGGAGGTAAAGAGAAAGAGAGAGAAGACACAAGATAGGATGCAATAGACAAAAATCTAATCATACACTCCTTCTCATGACAGGATTTGAATGACATGACAGTAATTCCCTAACATTTAACAAAACTAGGTATTTTTAAATTAATAAAATGAGAAGCTTTTTGAGTAACTGTTACTGGAGAAATTTATTATCTGAAAGAGTACTACAAAGTTTGGGACCAAGTCTAGATTTCAAACAAGAGGCAGAGAAGAACTAGCTGGAAAGAGCAGTTGGAACATGCAATGGGGGAAAAAGACTAGGTTGTTTGAGGCTGTACCCCAGGGGGTGTTTGCAGTGAAATGATTATATTTTATGTCATGGAGCATTTTACAATACACAAAACTTTGCACGAGAACAAAAAATTTATATTCTTTTTCCCCTCCTATCTTACTTACAAGGTAAATAGGACAACCCTGGAAAGATTTAGTGTTTGTCTAAATGTCCACATGCTTTAAATGATAATGGGAAGAGAGACGCAGATGTCTGACTCCTATGTAGTTTCTCTCTGCTTCAATTAGCCGCCTCTTCAGACTATCCATCTTTACTTTCACCAAGCTGTCTTTTGTGCCAGATCTATTTACCACATTACTAGATCCAACATCTAGTATAGAGTGCACATAGTAAAAGCTCAATAAACACATGTTGAATGAATAAATGAATGGATGAATAAATAACAGACGAATGTATGATTCTATGTTCAAGATACATGGGTCTGAGCTAGTGGTCACATTAAAACCCTTTGAGGTGCGCTAACATAATTGACCCACTACGTTTTCCTCATGAAGATGGTAAACCAGACCTGATTTTGCCTCCTTTATTTATTTACTTGTTTGTTTTTTAAAATAAAGTATAACTTAAAGATAATATTGTGTTAGTTTCAGGTGTACCACATAGTGATTATATAATTATAGACATACAAAATGCTCATGATGGTAAGTATATTTACTATCTGTCACTATATATAATTATTATGATGTTATATGATACCTATATTTCTTTGTGTCTTCACTTTCTTTCATAAGGTTTCTATAGTTTTCAGTGTACAGATCTTTCACCTCTTTGGTTAGGTTTATTCCTAGGTATGTTATGGTTTTCGGTCAATTGTAAATGGTATCGATTCATTGATTTCTCTTTATGCTGCTTCATTATTGGTGTATAGAAATGTAATCAATTTATGTAAATTAATTTTATATCCTGTGACGTTGCCAAATTTATTTATCAGTTCTAAAAGTTTTTTTGGTCAAATCTTTTGGGTTTTGCATGGACAGTATCATACCATCTGTGAAGAGTGAAAGTTTGACTTATTCCTTGCCAGTTTGGATGCCTTTTATTTCTTTTTGTGTCTGATTGCTAAGGCTAGGACTTCCAACACTATGTTTAACAAAATTGGTGAGAGTAAACATCCCTATTGTGTTCCTGACCTTAAGGGGAAAGCTCTCAGTTTCTCTCCAATTAGGATTAGCTGTGAGTGTTTCATATATGGCCTTTATTATCTTGAGGTATGTTCCTTCTATTCCTACTTTCTAGAGGGTTTTTTTTTTTTTATCAAGAAAGGATGCTGTATTTTGTCATATGCTTTTTCTGCATCTATTGAGAGGATCATATGGTTCTTATCCTTTCTTTTATTAAATTAATGTATCACATTGATTGATTTGTGAGTATTCAACCAGCCCTGCATCCCAGGAATAAATCCCACTTGACTGTGGCAAATAATTCATTAATGTCTTGTTGGATTCAGTTTGATGGTATCTTCTTGATAATTTTTACATCCATTGTTCATCAGGAAAATTGGTCTATAATTCTCCTTTTTAGTGGGGTCTTTGTCTGGTTTTGGAATCAAGGTAATGTCGGTCTCACAGAATTAGTCTCGAAGTTTTCCATCCATTTTTATGTTTGGAACAGTTTCAAAATAATAGGTATTAACTCTTCTTTAAATGTTTGGTAGGGGCGCCTAGATGGCTCAGTCAGTTGAGCATCCGACTTTAGCTCAGGTCATGATCTCGCAGTTCATGAGTTGGAGCTGACAGCTGTGCTGACAGCTCAGATCCTGGAGCTTGCTTAGGATTCTGTGTTTCCCTCTCTCTTTCTCTGCCCCTCCCCTGCTCATGCTCTGTCTCTCTCGCTCTCAAAAATAAATAAACATTTAAAAAATTAAAAAAAAAAAAGTTCGGTAGAATTTCCTGGAAAGCCATCCAGTCCTGGACTCTTCTTTATTGGCAGATTTTTGATTACTGATTCAATTTCTTTTTTTAAATTTTTTTTAACGTTTTATTTATTTTTGAGACAGAGAGAGACAGAGCATGAACGGGGGAGGGGCAGAGAGAGGGGGAGACACAGAATGGAAGCAGGCTTCAGGCTCTGAGCCATCAGCCCAGAGCCCGACGCAGGGCTCGAACTCAAGGACCACGAGATCGTGACCTGAGCTGAAGTCGGACGCTCAACTGACTGAGCCACCCAGGCGCCCCACTGATTCAATTTCTTTACTGGTTATGAGTCTGTTCAAATTTTCTAATACTTCCTGGTTCAGTTTTGGTAGTTTATTGTTTCCAGGAACTTGTCCATTTCTTCCAGATTGTCCAATTTGTTGGCATATAATTGCTCATAATATTCTCTTATTATTGTTTGTGTTTGTTGTGTATTGTGTGTTGTGTGTTGTTGTATTATTGCAGTATTTGTTGTGATCTCTCCTCTTTCATTTTTGATTTTATTTATTTGGGTCATTCTCTTTTTCTTTTTGGTAAATGTAGCCTGAGGTCTATAAATTTTATTAATTCTTTCAAAGAATCATTTCCTGGTTTCCTTGATCTGTTCTTTTTTTTTTTCTTGATATTATTGCTTTCTGCTCTAATATTTATTTTTTCCCTATTATTTGTTGTTCTTTTTCCACCTCCTTTATGTGTAAGTTCAGGTTGTCTGTTTGAGACATTTCTTCCTTCTTTAGGAAGGCCTGGATTGCTATATACTTCCCTCTTTGCTGCATCCCAGAGGCTTTGGACTGTTGTGTTTTCATTTTCATTGTCTTCCATGTACTTTTTAAAAAATATTTTTAAAAAAAGTTTATTTATTTATTTTTGAGAGAGAAAGAGCACAAGCAGGGGAGGGACACAGAGAAGGAGGGACAGAATCCCAAGCAGGCTCCACACCATCAGTGCAGAGCTTAATGTGGAGGCTTGAGCTCACAAACTGTGAGATCATGACCTGAGCCAAAACCAGAAGTTGGACATTCAACTGACTGTGCCACCCAGGTGCTTCTTCCATGTACTTTTTAATTTCTTCTTTAATTTCTTGGAAACCCATCATTCTTTACTAGGATGTTCTTGAATCTCTAAGTATTTGTAGTCTTTTGAAATTTTTTTCTTATGGTTTCATGTTTCATAGTGTTGTGATCTGAAAATATGAATGGCATGAGATCAAACTTTTTGTACTTGTTGAGGACTGTTTTGTGACCCAGTATGTGATCTATTCTGAAGAATGTTCCATGTGCACTCAAGAAGAATGTATATTCTGCTGCTTTAGGATGAAATGTTCTGAATATTATCTGTTAAGTCCATTTGGTCCAGGGTGTCATTCAAAGCCATTGTTTCCTTCTTGATTTTCTGCTTCAATGATCTGTCCATTGCTATAAGTAGGGTGCAAGTGTAAGTACCCTACTATTATGGTATTATTATCAATGAGTTTCCTTATGTTTGTGGTTAATTGATTTATCTGTTTGGGTTCTTTCAAGCTGGGGACATAAATATTTATAATTGTTATATCTGGGGGCATAAATACTTACAATTGTAATATCATCTTGGTGGATAGATACCTTTATTATAATATAATGCCCTTCATCTCTTGTTTCAGTATTTGTTTTAAAATCTAGTTTGTCTGATATAAGTGTGGCTACTCTGGCTTTCTTTTGGTATCCATTAACATGATAGATGGTTCTCCATTGCCTTACTGTCAGTCTGCATGTGTCTTTAGATCTGAAATTAGTCTGTTGTAGGCAGTATATAGTTTTTTCTTTTCTTTTTTTTTTATCCATTCTGATACCCTATGCCTCTTGGTTAGAGCATTTAGTCCACTTACATTCAGAGTGATTATTGGAAGAAATGAATTTAGTGTCATTGTGTTACCTGTATAGTTGGTGTTTCTGGTGATGTTCTCTGGTCCCTTCTAGTTTTTTACTTTGATGTTTTTTGTTTCTTCTCCATTCAGAGAGTTCCACTTAAAATTTCTTGCAAGGCTGGTTTAGTGGTCATGAACTCCTTTAGTTTTTGTTTATCTGGGAAACTCTTTATCTCTCCTTCTATTTTGAATGACAGCTTTGCTGGATAAAGAATTCTTGGCTGCATATTTTTCTGATTCAGTACATTGATTATATCCTGCCATTCCTTTCTGGCTTGCCAAGTTTCTGTGGACAGATCTGCTGCACACCTGGTCTACCTTTGTAGGTTAAAAACTTTTTTTCCTTTGCTACTTTCATAATTTTTTCTGTGTATTTTGTGACTTTGACCATGATACACCTTGGTGATGATTCATTTTTGTTAAATCTAATGGGAGTTTTCTGTACTTCTTGGAATTTGATGTTTGTGTCCTTCCTCAGATTAGGAAAATGTTCAGCTATAATTTGTTCATGTAAACCTTCTGCCCTTTTTTCTCTCTCTTCATCTTCTGGGACTCCTGTGACTTGAATGTTATTCCTTTTTTAAAAAAAAATTTTTGAGAGAGAGAGAGAGAGAGAGAAGGAGAGAGAGAGAGAGAGGATGAGTGGGGGAGAGGCAGAGAGAGAGAGAGGGAGACACAGAATCTGAAGCAGGCTCCAGGCTCTGAGTTGTCAGCACAGAGCCCAGTGCAGGGCTCAAACTCAAGAACTGTGAGATCATGACCTGAACTGACTGAGCTACCCAGGGGCCCCTTCCTTTTTTTTTCATGAGTCGGGGAGTGTCAGAGAGAGAGGGAGACATAGAAGCCGAAGCAGGCTTCAGGCTCTGAGCTGTCAGTACAGAGCCCTACATGGGGCTCGAACTTGTGAACTCTGAGATCATAAACTGAGCTGAAGTCAGATGATTAACTGACTGAGCCACCCAAGCATCCCCAAATGTTATTCCCTTAAGTCCCTGAGTTCTCTAAATCTTGTATCATGATATTTTGGCTTTGTTTCACTCTTTTTTGGTGCTTCATTATTTTCCATAATTTTATCTTCTATATCACTGATTTGCTGCTCTGATTCATGCATCCTTGCTATCACGACATCTATTTGAGATTACATCCCAGTTAAAACATTTTAAATTGCAGGCTGCCTAGATTTTAGTTATTTTATCTCCATATAAAGGGATTCTCTGGTGTTTTCTATGCTTTTTTCAACCCCGGCCAGTATTCTTATAATCATGGTTTTAAATTCTAATTCATACATTTTACTTATATCTGTGTTGCTTAAATCCCTGGCCTCATTTCTTACTGTTCTTTCTTTTTGGGTGAATTCCTCCATCTTGTCATTCTGGAGGAAGAAAAAAAATTAAAAAATTAAAATTAAAAAATTAAAAAATCAAATTAAGGAAATTAGATCATAAGTGTGTTTTGGTCTGCTTTTGAGAGAAGTTTAATAGAATAGAGAGAAAAGAGAAAGGAAAAACAAGTTTAAAAATTTAAAAATAAAAAAATTAATATTACAGAATAAAATAAAGAAGATAAAATAGAATACAAAACATTAGAAAAAAGAAAGAATTTTCTCTTTCTGTATCCAAGAAAGAGAAAGAAAAGAAAGAAACAGAATACAACATAAGCAAAAACAGAAACAAAGAAAACAAACAAACCAGCAAACAGAATGAGAAAAGAAGGAAGTTACATCTACTTTCCCTTAGAACTGGAACTTTGCAGCTCACTATAGTCTGTAGACTAATAAACAGGTGGAAGGGATTTGTACTGGTCTTCTGGTGGATGTGCCTGGAGGGCGCAGGTGGGCAGGGCTTGGTATAATGGCCCTGTTCTCCACTTGGTAGCACTGCTTAACTTACTGGGTTTGATCCTTGTGTGTGCATGTGTGCGTGTACATGTGCTAAAGGTGAAAATGGCTTCACCCATTTCCCTAGTTTCTGGCCCAGGAACTTAGCACCCTCACTGACCCATGATCCAGCACCCCTCCTTCATCTCAGGCTTCTGTCTGCTCCCTGTCTCTACCCTGTCCGTGTCCAAGCTGTCTACCTGCTAGATGGCTCTTTCCTCCAGAGATCTATCTCAGATGGGGCTGTTTTTCAAAACTGCACACTTCAGAGACCCCTGTGACTTGGACCCAAGCTGATTCTCTGGGGGAAGGTCTCCCTGAGCAATGGCTAGGTGTTGGCTTGTCCTAGAAAATGTTCATGGGATCTTGCAGTGGCAGAGGCTCAGAGTTTATGGTTAATCACAACACACAGCTGGCACCAGGTTTTGCTGCCCTCTGGTGCCTTTGTTCCAATATCAGTAAACGTGGCTGCTCTCCAGGGTCTGCCAGGACTTTTGCCCATGTGGAAGCCATATGGCCTCTAGAAAATGCACTCCAATCAGGGGAACTGCTTCTTCTCGAATGGCACATGGACTGCTCAGACTCTGCTGCCTGCTCCTGGGAATTTGCTCTACTTTCTTACTGGAGCACAGCCAGGCACTGAGTTAAAACTTTAAGCTCTGTTCTCTACTGTTTATAAAATCCTGGTGTTATTGAAAACCTCTCCTTTCTCCCTGTCAGTGGTTTTGGGGAACAGTTTTTTTGTCCAGTCTCTGTGAATGTTTTCACTCTTTCTCTTTCTCACCAGCTACTTTTCAGGGGGAATGCTTTTCTTGCACAATTCCAATCCTCTGCATTCTCATTCTCCCCCTTTCTCTTTCTCTTTCTGTACTTTCTCCGCAAAAACAGCTCCCTACCCCCTGAGGCTCTGTGGTGTTTCTCTCGCCCAATTCACCTCTTCACACCACATACCTGCCACGTTCTCTGGCTCAATGTATGCAAATTGTTGCATTAATCCTCAGATCAATTTCCTATGTGTTCAAAATGGTCTGGTATTCTCCTTTTTCTACAATAGTGGACCTACAGGAGGATAACATTTATCCTTGCTTGTCATTTTCAACTTTCCAAAGTGATGTTTGTATGCTTTTCCAACATTGTATTAAAATCTATTCAATTGCCCTAGTCAGTGTGTTGGTATGGACATTGATTTAATTCTGATTATATATTCCCTTTGAACTTGTCATTCCGTGTTGAATTTGAATTTTCAACCTTACTGCCATACGTGAACATTTATACCAGTTGTCAGATTGGAATATAGCTGAATGAATGGGGGGAACTATCTGTGCACAGGGTACTGTTGCTAGGGAAACAGTTCCCTACCAAACATTTTTAATGGTGGTTGAATATGAATCAAGGTAGTTTTCATAGCTATATAATAGCATTAGAATAAATATATAGTATTTTTTAATAAATACACAATAAATCCATGTGGAATATGCATTTGAATAATAACTAAGCAATGTGTTCATATCAAATCTGCAATTAAAAAGATTGCTTATGTTATATTTCCATTTTTATACATTACTAAAAGAGTACACTCAGTGACTTATGCATCATAACTAGATGACCCTTATACTCATTATTTAAACAGCTATTATGGGGGCGCCTGGGTGGCTCGGTCGGTTAAGCGTCCGACTTCGGCTCAGGTCATGATCTCACGGTCCGTGAGTTTGAGCCCTGCATCGGGCTCTGTGCTGACAGCTCAGAGCCTGGAGCCTGTTTCAGATTCTGTGTCTCTCTCTCTCTGACCCTCCCCCGTTCATGCTCTGTCTCTCTCTGTCTCAAAAATAAATAAACGTTAAAAAAAAATTTAAACAGCTATTATGTTTAGATGCTTTATAAAAAAGTGAAGATTCAGTGTGGCATAGAGGAGAAAGAATTTAGATTTAGTTTAAATTCTTATATCTGACACTGTCTATATAATTTGGAGGCAATTATTCTCTGTAAGCATTGATCTCCTCGTGATAATAGTATCTACATGATATGTTAAAAATATGTTACAAAAAGATTATAATAGGTAACTCAAATTCACTGTGTCCAAAATAAAATTGATTATCTTTGATGGGTACTTGCCAAAATCAGAGGTGATTTCTAGACAATAAGTCAGTAATTTTAGGATACTAAGAGATCTAGAGACCAGTCAAAAAGATTTAGTTTACTTTCACTTAATTACTACTCAAAACAATATTATCTGACTTTGAGGTGCATTTATATTTTTTATCATGCATCCTTTTTGATATTAATTTTTTTAGGAGTCTGAGCAGACTGGATTCCCCACCTCTGAGGATAGATATTGATTAAAGAGTTTTTCTCACAGTCAGGAGTTCACTTTGAAGAGCCAGCAGAGGACTTCGTGCCAGTTGGTCACTTCCCTGGTGGTGCTAGTCTTTCTCTGTTTTTCTGATTATGTTAATAAACAAGCTGGCAGTTTTATAAAAACAAAATCTTACAGTATAATTTGTATGTAAGTTATAGATAATATCTATTGGCAGCAAAGATTTCCATTGGCAGCATTGAATCCCAAGGAACAAGCCCAGAGGTTAGGGTTAATTACGAAGAGTTTACAATCATAATTCAATATTTCTGTCTTTCTAATTGCCCAAGAACAGGAAACATTAAAATATTATGAGGAATAATGGGCTTCCAGGCTATAAAGAGTCTCCTAATTTATTATTATCTTTATCCCAATTCTAGAAATCTTTTTCTGGCCAAAGATTTTGGCATAACTAGAATTTGTAGTCCCTTAGATTGGAAATTTTAGTACTATCTTTAACTTTTTACTCCCCTGGACCCTACATCTACATCTACATCTACATCTACATCTACATCTACATCTACATCTACATCTACATCTACATTTAATTATCTGTCAAGTCCTGCTACTTTAAATCCCTATACTACCAATTATTAGTTGTATGAAAGATAAAAATCACTACCTCTAGCTCATACATCTAATAAAGTGTGATAGTGGAAATTATCCTCAGGAAGTTATATGAGTTCTCAGTAATCTTACAAATGTACAGGGATTTTAGAAATCTTACCTTGGCCACTTGAGCTCCTTGTTTTAAGATATTCTACATACATACTAGCTTGCATTTTCGATATAAGTGGGAGATAAATCTTATGTGCCAATGCTTTATGGAAAATAAATGTAAGTGAGGCAAGGAAGGAGAGAAAACAAATACAAGATACTGCTTAACAAGCTGGCCAGGATCTGTAGGGGGTATGTTCCAAGACTCCAGGGGATACCTGAAACTTCATATAGTACCAAATCATAATGTACTGTATTTATTCTTATACATACACAACTGTAATAAAGTTTAACTTACAAATTAGGCACAGTAAGAGATTAGCAACAATAGTTAATAATAAAATAGATCAACATACACTAATAAAAAAGTTATGGGAATGTGATCTCTCTCAAAATATTCTATTGTACTGTATTCACCCTTCCTGTGATGATGTAAGATGATAAAACGCCTGTTGATGAGATGAAATAAGGTGAATGACACAGGCATTTTGACATACCATTAGGCTGCTATTGACCTTCAGATGACTTGCCAGGAGGATCGTTCTGATCCTGACCATGGTTGCCCCAGGTCAATGAAACCCCAGAAAGTGAAACTGGATGAGGGTTGGGGGACTACTGTATGAAAGACCTGCTGCTGGATCACACATATGTCTTTAGAAGTCCTTATGGGGTTCCTGAAACTGAATAGTCCTTCTACCTGTATCTTCTTTCTCATTGGTTAAAATTAACTCTCCTTCATATAGGAGTTGTGTTACCTGCCCTCCCACCCTTGCACCTGCACCCAACTATATCCCCACCCCCACAGCTGCAGTGAAGGTCAGCTAAGGTTGAACTTGCCCAGCACTAGAATTGCTGCAGCTGCCACAGTGTTGACTGAGATGGCGACTTTGACAAAGTATGCCCCTTGCCCACAGGGAACCCAGAACAGCTAATAAATAGTATTAGGACATGAAGCAATACAGACCAACACCAGGGCTCTTCAAGGCCAAGGGGGTTCAGGAGAAGCATGTATCTGGCACACCATCAATTCAAGAACATATTATTTTTGACATGGTTGTGATGCAGTAATCTGAATTTTACAAATGCAACGCTCTGTATAACCATTGCTTATTAAATGCCAGAAGCAGGAGGAGAAGCAATTAGGTATGCTGATTTTCAACTATAATAAATGGAATAATAATGGGTGTTGGAAGAAGACAAATGAAATAGAAAATAGGTTAGTAGTTCATGATTTACCACGTGGCATAGAAACACTTTCTGAATGGTAATCACCCGTTGTCATAGAAGAATGCATTTAAACAGAAGGAAAAAGTGGAAATGATACTTCACCACATTTTAAGACCTCATAATCAAGGGAATGAAAATGCTGAAATATCAGTAAAGTACCCTGCAAACATTCTGTCAAAGGCTTCCTAAGGAAGATACCCTGGCAGCTCAAGAAAGAGAACTTCAGTAATTCAAAGCTTTCCTCTATTTTGATCAACCCAGTGAAAATCAGGACTTCTTGTTTTATGATTCTAATGGTGCTATATGCCATTGAATAGCAGAAACTTAAGCTTATGGCCATCTACTGGATGTTTGAAACTAACATTTTTCAAGGCAATTAATAGAACAATGTCCATGGGAATTATTGATATAGGTACTAATATAAGAACAAAAAAAAAAAGACACCCTTTTATGGTGAGTATAAAAGAGAACCATTTTTTTCTGTGTTTGACTATTGTGTTGAATCATTACAAATATGTTCATAAATATTAATTGATCTGTCACTTATATGTGTACACACATATACATCAGTTCCTCATTTGCATGTATATGTGGGAAGACAATGAGAATTAATACAAAGTAGCTGTTTAGCTTTTAAAACATTGTGTAAATGGAAAACTAAAAACCATTACCACTGGATCAATTGCACACAATAAATAAAATAATCTACATTTATTTGAAAGTTACTATGTATAAAATAATGAAGTAGACTTCAAATGCAGAAATGAGAGTCATAAATTAGTATTGCTCTTATCAAAATACTTAAGGAAATTTTGAAAATACAAAGTGACTTGTCTAAATTGGAAAAAGGATTCTAATATCTAAAATATACATGTCAAACATCATTAAATTTGAGAACATTCTTGGAATTAATATGATATATTTTTATATAAAGAGAGAATACTTATTTTAGTATGTTAAAGCTACATTTATAAATACATTATTCACATATTGCCAGCAATAGTAGCAGGAATATATTTCTGTTACTAATGACTTGTTCAGTATTATGTCAGTACATTTTTTCCATTTGGTTTTGTAGTGTAGTTCACCATTTGGTGAACTAGACTTGGAATATCATGGGAGAGTGAAAATAGGCCTTCCTAAATCAGAAATACATGGGAAAAAGTAAACATACACTTTGTTGGGATTATATAAATTCATATTCATGAATGGAGAAAAGAATGAAATGATGCTGTTAAAATTATAGAAGCTGAATATGATTAGGCTCCTGGGCAGAACTTGTCTTCCTGGTTGACCTCTATCACTAATCAAATTTTCTCTTATTTCTATAAACTTATCACCTCACTTTGTTACATATTCTAAAATTCCAGTTGTGTTTTTTGCTCTTTCAAAGTATCTTTATTGAGTGACTGATATGTGGAAGGCATCCTAAAAAGTGCTGCAAAGGATAACAATATTGCTATGACCTGCATCTGTGATGCTAGAAATTTAACCTCCAGTGGGAGGAAGGTACATGTTATTCTTGGAGTGGAGATGGTTTAGAAACAGTCATTTATATATTAGTATAGATTAATTTCATAGTTGCTTTCCTTAAAATATCTCAAAATGCTGCTATTGTTTGTAGTTATTAATATGGTCTGTCTTTCCATGTAAATTATAAATTCTTCCAGTTAAGGGACAAAGCCAGAGATGTCAGTATGTGTATTCAATACTCCTTTCTAAGCAAGGCTGTTCTAACTGGGAGTCCCACTCTAAGACTGAACCTTTTATATATCTCAACATATAAATATGCACATTGCTTCCTGCCAAAATATTTTCTTTATCATCAAAGGAAAAAGGGAATACATTCAGTTTCTTTACTAGTATCAAGTGCAAGAATTCTTCCTTGCTATTTGTACTATTTGGTGAATTCTTATTCTGGTTTCATTAATACAGTCCAGAGTATCATGCTTGTTCTCAGAACACGAGTTCTGTAGTCTCTGAGGGTTGTAATTAAGGTAGTAAGAAAACACACGACGAATCACCAAACTTCTTTTCCTTTTTTCTCTAGTTTTATATTATGTCAACACCTTAAGAAAATACTTATTTGAAACACTGAATATGTGCAGTTACTTGTTGATAATAGAAATTTCTAGTACTTGATTGTGGAATCTCAGATAATGACTGAAGTCTCATGTTAAGGAGTTATAGAACTTGAATTGATATGCCTAAGTATGCCTGTCCTCAGTAATAGCTCAAGCTGATCAACTAACTAGTAACAGCAAACAACACTTTGATGCATTGCTATAAAAATTTAAGAAACTTCAATTTTTATTTTAAATCGTTGATGTTGATGGATTACTATTTTATAACAGATTAACACCAAGATGACATTAATAACAAGTAATATTTTTGAGAGGTTATTCAGTTTCAGGTGATGAGAGATTTATTGGTACTGTCTCCTTACAATACTGCAAGAATTGTACTATATTATCTTATTTTATAGATTAGAAACCTGAAGTTTAAATAATTTAAATAAATTGCCCAATGTTACACCCAAGTGACAAAACATACACTTAGACTCAAGATATCTCTATATGAAACATGGATTTTAACTTCATAATTTGGAAAAAAATAAAGTACACAGAAAAGTTGTAAGGATAACACAAGAAACTCACAAATACCTTTCACCTAGATTCTCCAGTTATTAAAATTTTGTCATATTTAAACACATGCACATACACACTTATCAGTAGCATTTATTTTTATACATGTATGTTTATAAGTATATGTGTACATACATATATAACATTATAATATTTATTTTTTAATCATTTGAATGCAATTTATAGACATTATACCACTTTATGCCTAAATATTTCAGCAGGTATCTCCTATGAAGGGCATTTTCCTATGTGATCATTGTAAAATTATCAATTCAGGAACTTTAGCACTGATATAATACTATCATTTAATGTACAGTTCAAATTCCAATTTTGCCAGTTATCCATAAAAATATTTGTAGTCTCTAAACCAGTCCTTTAATCTGCAAAATGTATTTCAGACTTTCTGTTTCTTCTATGACATTGTAATTTTGTAGAGTACAGGCTAACTGTTTTCACAATATTCCTCAATTTGAGTTTATCTGATTGTTTCCTCATGATTCAGTTCAAGTTATATGCTTTTATTAAGAGCACTGAATACCTAATAACTATTTTTTCTCAGTGAATCATATCAAGAGGCACTGAAGTCAGTTTATCTCATTATTACCGCTATCAACATTGATCATTAATTTGCTTGAGGTCTTTGCCAGGTTTCTTCACTATAAAGTTATTTATTTTTTTTTCCTTTGAAACTGGTAATATGTAGGACATACAATACCATGTAAATAATGTCCACCATCAAACTTTAATCCAATGTATCCATTGGTAATTCTTGCTCAGATTATTACTATGGTGATTGTATAATGGTGATTTTTAGTAATCTATTGTATTTGTTTCCTAGGGCACCCATAACAAAATTCCATAGACTTGGTAACTTAAACAACAGAAATTTGTTATTTAATTCTGGAGGCAGGTTTGTTTTTCAGGGAGGCCTCTCTCCTTGGCTTGCAGATGGCACCTTCTTGCTGTGTTCTCACATGATTGTCCCTCTGTCTGTGTTGTCTGTGTCCTAATCTCTTTTTATAAGGACACAAGTCATATTGGATTAGGCCTTATCCTAACAACACCATTTTAACTTAATTATCTCATTTATCTTATCTTATTTAAAGGTCCTATCTCAAAGTACAGTCACATTCTGGGGTATTAGAGTTTAGGGATTTAACATATGAGTTTTTGGGAGGATACAATTCAGCCATAACACCTATAATTTATTCCATATTTATTAGGTATAGGCCACCTTAAGAAAGAGCCTCCTCATTTCCCCCATTTATGTATATACATATGTATTATACATGTATACATATGTGTATACTCTCAGTAGAGACTCATGGATTCTGGTTCCATTAATGGATTATAATCCATTATTATCACTATTCATTTTCAGACTATAACTGTTCCAGATTTGACTGGTGGGAAAATGTTCAAGCTGACGCCAGTGTCATTTTTATCTGATGCCGTAATTGGTTGAGACCTTCCTTACTTTCTGAAACAAATGTATGTTGAGACTCGTCTCATATTTTTCCTTGCCTTAACCCTAGAGTCAGCCATTTCTTAAAGAAATCCTGATTCTTTTTAGTATGTAATGGCCAGGCGAGAACACACATTCTTAAGCATTTTATGAAAACAATGTCACAATGTACAAAATAGGATTTAGTGCAAACTTAATTAAATATTGATTAGATAAATATATTTTATAATAAGGCCAAATTTACTGAAACATGGGATCCAAGTGGGAAAATAAAAACAGAAGACCGTCATGATGAAAAAAGACTAAAAACAACTGTGGATAGAATAACAGGGGTATTGTGGGATATAGTATTTTAAGTGCAAACTTTAAGAAATACAGAGGAACTCAAAATATTTTCAGCCCCTGTTTTTGGAAAGTAGAACTGAACAGCACAATCTTCCTAATTGCTCTTCTTTTTAGGCCTCTGAGTCTTCATATAGATTTCTAATCTGCTTTCTTGGTAAATCAAGTTATAAAAGACCTTTAGAGTAATGTTCAACAATCAGGACTAAAATGAGAGAATAAATTCAAATACTGCTAGACGAATAGGGAATATTGCTGACATAAGTTGTTAATAATGAAAATACTGACCAGCAGAGAAACTCACTGATGTAGGATCTGTCTGAGAGCATATTGATTCTTGAGTACATTAATCCCTTATAGAGAGGAATTAATGTCAAGGAGTGAGTCATGGGCCAAAATATAAGATACTTTCAAATGTGTTCTCAGAGCTTACAGTGTGCTCATCTGTTGCAACCCCCTACTTGTTAAACAATTCAAATGCTTTCTAAAACCTGATCCTATGATGCATCAGGGAGAAGAAAATACTCTGAAAAGAAATTTCTTTCCTCTTCACCATTTCAAGGCAGCAAAGTACCAATTAGCACTCAGGAGGAAGTGATTTATAATTTTATATAAGGATGCCTTGAAAGAGAAACACATATGTTAAGAGTATAATAGCTCTCATTTATTATACCAGATACTATCCCTTCATATTTTTTGCATTGAATTTGTACAACCACCATATTACGCAGCTATTTTTATTTCTATTTTATAGGTGTGGAAAATTAGTCCTGGAATTGTTAAATAATTTTAGGCATGCCATACATCTTTTAAGATGTAGATCAAGGATTCAAACACAGAAAGCCATGTCTCAAAACTTTGCATTTTATTATTCTGCACTGCTGTCTTTCATAATATCTGGTTACTTATGAGTGGTATAAAAATGATCCAAACAAACTTACTATTGTAGGAAGTTTGATTTGGTTGGTCACCACATTGATATGGTATTAAAGTACTGTCTATAAAAATACCATTAGGCACTTCTATTTCCAGGAAGATGGAGTAGATGTTCTTTTACCTAATCCTCCTACAGAGAACAGCTAAAACCCTGGACATTACATAAAACAGAATTAAGAAGAGTCTGAAAGGTAGAAAGAAGTATGTAGACTGCTTAAGGATTTTGAAACATGAGCAATGACACAGCAGTGAGTTATGTGGATTTTTTTTTCTGCCACTTATTCCCCAAAGTGTTCAGGTTTCAGATTGGGAGCCAGAGTAGTTGGCAGTCCAGAAATGCCAACAAGTGTGAGAAGAAAAATCAAGAAAAGCCTGCTCTCCTAGCAAAAGAGCCAGGAAAAGGACAGTATAGCAAGATAGAAAACTTTTAGATAATAACTGCACAACTTTAGCTAAGCATCCTAGAAAACACTTCTGTTTCATTCTCACCTCTACCAGCAAAGGCCACATGGGGAATCTAAATTTCCACCTTTGCCAGTCTGTAATGAAATACCACAAACCCTCCATGAGGTATTGTCAGAAAAGTCCAAGTGGGAGCTGGACTTTCATCCTCCTACCCAGGAGATAATGAGGCCTTAAACCCCATGGTGTTGGTGAAGACCAGGTGAGTCACTTGAACTTCTGCTTCAAACAGTGGTAATGAGGCATCACTCACAATTCCTGCTGGGGTTGTGTCAGAATTCTTTCATTACAATCCATCAGTAAAGAGACCATCCATGTTTGTTAACATTAGAGGCCATTCAGAGAGCAATAATGAGACACTCCTGCACCTCCCAGACAGGGTAGTATTAATGGAACACTGGTAGGAAATATGGACTTTCATCTCACCAAGTATTAATAAGCTGGAGTACCACTTTAGATAGGAACATTGTCAGAGAAGTCCTGCTATAATAGCAGATTTAAATGAGATCCAGAATTTCAGAATTTCATATATTAAAATGTCCAGATTTCACTGGAAAATTACTTGTCAAAGCAACGACCAGGAAAATTTCAATTTGATAAAAGATACTTAACAGATGTCAAAATTGAAATGATGCAGATATAAAATTATCTTATAAGGATTTTAAAGCAGCAATTATAAGAATGCTTCAATGAGCAATTACAGGCATGTTTGAAACAAATGAAAAATTTAATGTCTCAGCAAAGAAATAGAAGATATAAAGAAGAAAGAAAAGAGAATTTTAGAACTGAAAAAAATGCAATAACCCCCCAAAATTATGGATGGACTCAACGTATTGGAGGGGGCAGAAAAATAAATCAATGAACTTGAAGATAGAACAGTAGAACTTACTATGAACAACGGGGAGAAAAGAGGCTGAAAAAAAATTTGAGTAGAGCATCAAAGACCTGTGGGGCTCTAAGCAAAGATCTAACATTCATGTCATTGGAGTTGTGAAAAGTACTCAAAAAAGTATCCAAAAAGTGATATGTACTAAAAAAAATATAATGGTTGAAAACTTCCCCAAATTGCAAATAAAATAAACCTACAGATCCAAGAAGCTTGTTGAACCTCAAACAAAATAAACCCAAATAAATACATGCAGGAAACATCATTGTCAAACTTCTGAAAACTAAAGACAAAGATAAAAAGTAAAAACAGCAAGAGAGAAATAATACTTTACAGAGGTAAAACAGTTTGAATGACAATGGATTTCTTATCAGAAACCAGAAAATTGGGAAGGAAGTGGCACAACACTTTTAAGTACTGAAATAAAAGAACTGTCAAATGAGAAATCTGTATCTAGTTGAAAGTATCCTTTAAATGAATGGGAAATCAAGATATTCTTAAATGAAGGAAAATTAACAGAATTTGTTGCCAGGAGACCTTCTATAAAACAAGGGCTACAGGAAGGAATCTTGAAAAATAAGGAAGGAAGAAAGAACAATGGAAAGAACAAAAACATGGGTAAATACAATATACTTTAATTCTTTTGAGTTTTCTAGATTATGTTCAATGGTTGAAGCAAAAATTATAACACTGTCTGACATGGTTCTTTAAGGAGGAACTATTTAAGACAATTACATTATAAATAAAAGTACAAATGAAATTAAAGGGAGTTTATTCATTTGAAACCATAAAATATTTATGCCAGTAGACTGTTATGTATTTATAATACCTAGCACAACCACTAAAAATGTGTATGAAGAAATATACTCAAGATAAATCAAAACAAAATAGTAACGAATGTTCAAATAAGTCCACAGAAAGGCAGCAAAAACAAAACAAATAAAAAACAGTGGTAAAAACAGAAAACAAAAAATAAAATGGTGGACTTAAGCCTCAACAAATCAATAATTACATTAATTGTAAATGTTCTAAAAATACCAATTAAAATACCAGAAATTGGCAGAGTGAATTAAAAACAAAACAAAACAAAATTTGGCCCAACTATATGCTCTCTACAAGAAATTTCAAATAGGAGTTGAAAAATCTGTCTAGACTCCTCTGTCAAGAAATACTAATAACTGCTTTATAATCTTTTAACAAGAAGTTTGAGAAATATGGTAAAAGTTTGCCCCTTATAAAATATAATTAAGTAGTCTGCATAAGTGAAAGATTATAAAGTCAACATATTAAAATACTGATGTTTATTGACAAAAAATAAAAAACTTGAACAAGGATATGGAAGTTGGGTAAAGAAGAAAATTAAGAGATGAAGTGGCAGTGGTCGGGTTTCCTTTTGTAAAATATCTACATCTAGTATACAAAAGAAATGAAGCAGAAAGAACAGAATTAAAATTGTGCTAACATATGAATAAAGAGAGAATTCAAGATTTTGCGAAGAAATAATTATCTCAAAACAATACACCATCTCATACTGAAAGGATCCAATTTTATGGGTCTAGTTTAGTTTCTGGAAATAACGAGTTCAAGTGGAGAAAATATTGTTAGCATTTTGAGCCACAATATTAGGTAGAATATACATCAAAAAAATAGTGATGTTTACAGTGTGAAAACGATTTTTTAAAAAGTTTGGGGTACCTAAGAACACATTGTTGCTGCTATATTCCAATTAGGGCATTTGCAGTTACTTTGCTATTGGCAAATTCCATTCTAGTTTGCCAATAGGTAGGTATGATCTCATGCTAACAACTCCCCAGCCATTCTAATACTGAAGAAGAAGAAATTTTATCCTTACATAAATTCATTATATAACAAAATGTACCATCCCTAGGATGTTTAAGAGCTTTACAGTATCAGCCTATTTCACTGTGGTCAAATGGAGAAAGCAATAAGTCTCTATGATAGAGATCTAATTAGAGATTCAAAAACCTTATTGAACTGTTGGAGGCAGAGACTTTAAGAATTTGATATTAAAATAATGCCTTCGAACTCAACATTTTAGGGAGAAAAACCCAAAAGTACACAAAATAATTATAATTCCTTTCACCTAAGTTTTTTTTTGTAAGTATATATCACTGAGCTAAAAAAAAAAGTACAATTTAATAATATAGATTCACATTCAATCTATATGTAATTGGAGTAAGGCTATTACCTCTTTAAATAGAAATAACAAAGAAATAAGTAGCTTTTAACATAATGTGTTGCTTGCTGGTCTTTTTCCACATTAAAAAATATAAATACAAGTTGCAAATGAAATAAGTACCTTTTAGCATAATGTGTTGTGGGAGTATTTCATTTCCCATTGCTCTGGGATTTCTCTCTCTTGTTTTTGTTGAATTTTTTTTTCATCTTGTGCAAACTGTATCTTATTAATACTTTGTTTTCCTTTTACAATATGTTTCTTTATTAAAGCTCTCATATTTTCTCACATTAGATTTGTATTTTAGTGTTTTCATTTTCTAATTTCTTTTTGTTTTTTTCTTTCCAAGAGTTAGAACCTAGCTATAGTTTTTAATTTTACATCTTCATCACATAAATGTAAAATAAGTTTATTATATGGAAAGCTAACCCATCGTCTCAGTAAAGAACCTACTTATGGCCATGCTTAGCTGCTAGACAAAACATTACTGGTATCTAGCATAATGTTTTTTGTTGACCCGTGTTTACTAAATTATTAGGGTTTGGTTTCTGACAGTGGCAATCACATCCTAATAGGTAAGCGCTTTGTGTTGTTCTTCTGAAGCTTGGGAAAAACTGTAACTTGGTTGAATTATATCCTCACTAAACTTGTCACCATTTTCATTTTCGTAGAGTCTAAAGGACTGAAAATAACTTGTAGCTTTATGAAATTGTTGTCTTTTAAGAATTAGTACTTCTCAGAATAAAATTTTCAACTTTCTTAACTTTGACAATTGTCACATTCACATCTCACTGAGAATGTAATACCTCCCCCCCACCTTTTTTTACAGTGTATTTATTGAAGATGAGGTCCATTTTTTATAAGTAGTTGACATAGTTTTTAAGTTTCTTCTAATCTATAGGTGTTCCCTTTTTCTCTCTCTCCCTCTTTTCTCTTGTCCCTTCCTCATTCTCCTGTTCTCATTCTTTCTCTCTCATTCCTTTTGTCTATTTCTCTTTTCCTTGCAGTTTCTTTGTTGAAGAAAAAAAAATGTTTCCTAAAGTTTCCTAGAGTTATAATTTTGCTGACTCCATCCAGTTGTATTGTTTGACATGCACTGTTGCCCCATATCTTTCCTGTAAATTTGTAGGTATTTGCTTGATCAGATTCAGATCTAAGTTTTTTAGAAAGAGAGGCACCTGGGTGGCTCAGTCAGTTAAGCGGCTGACTCTTGATTTCAGGTCAAGTCACGATCTCACGGTTCTTGGGATTGAACCCTGCATTGGGTTCCACACTGACAGTGCAGAGCCTGCTGGGGATTCTCTCTCTGTCTCTCTCTCTCTCTCTTTCTCTGCCTCTCCCCTGCTCTCTCTCTCTCAAAAATAAATAAATAAACATTAAAAAAATAAAAAGGCAATAAACTTCATTTGTAATGTTGTGGATTTTATCAGAATGACCACAATATCTGGAAGCTTCTCATTTTGTGACGCTAGCAGCCATTGGGAACCATTAAATGCATCATCTCCCTTTTTTCATTAGTGCCTGCAAAATGGAGGTATTTTAATTCTATAATTCCTTCTTTATTTATTAGCTAGAATATTTCTGTAAAGAGAAACTTAAATTAACTATTTCATTACCCATGGGCATGAATTTTATGGAAAAGGAAGGATAAGTGCTAGAATCTGTCTCATATTTACTAAAAATTAAACTGATTAAAACACCAGTAGATTCTATTTAAATTGAGAAGGAAATATTGAGTATGATTCTTCTTCTTTTTCTTCAAATACTAATAAAAGTTTTCATTAAATTCTAAGAGCAGACCTCACAAGATAAAACCAAGTAGATTTTAGAACCTCCCAAAAGAAAAAACTCATTTTCATTCTCACTTATACTGTTCTCGATGATTCTGCTCTAGGAGTATTACTGCTTTTTATCTAGATATAAGGTAGCACCTTGGTACCTTATAGCAAAAGGTTTTCAAACTTCACATGGAGGACAATAAGGAAACTAATAATTCTTTTGCTAAGATTGTCCATATTCCAGCTTTGATAATTTAATTAAAAATAGTTTGTTTAGTTTAAAAAGTTTGTTAATATCCTCAGGGATTTGTGGTTAGATAGTGTTGTTTATGTCTTGGATAAGTGAAAACACTTTACCAGAGATACGCCATAAATCTTACATCTATGATGCTTCAGGAATATAATTGGTAATTTATAATCACAGTAATTTTGAGATGTGTAACCCAAGTGCAGAGGTAATAAAATTAAAAAATTTTGCAAGTCAATCTCAGTTTTTTTGTGTATGTGAAACTATAATTAAATATTACAAAATAAAAAAAATGCTAAAGAGTTATGTATTTCTCATAAACATTTTCAACTTTCCACCTCATCAGATTTTATATAACTACAGATATAATTGCATTTTATATTTTATGATTCATGAACATCAAAACATAAAACAAGTCTGTTTGCTTTTAGAACTTCAGAACTTTTGAAAATGGTGTACAGTTATAGTTTTTTTTATTAACAGAGATTGGAATTAATGACTATTTCAAATAGGGGTACAGTATACAAAGTCTTATAAAGGTTTTTTATTTAAGCTTTATGATGGATTTTTGTACTAACAACTATAACTTCATAAAAATGGATAATATTCAAAAGCATGCTCTGTTATTTGGATTTAAAAACTAGTTATTTGTATTCATATGTGTATCTGTGTGTCTCTGTGTGCATAAATACATAAAAGTCATTGTTAAAATCACAAGACATACATACCAACCCTTCCCTTTAGCAGCAGGTCAAAAGAACTTTTAGCTCAGTCTCTGAGGATTTCTTTTTATTACAAATATGAGAGTGGGATGTTTAAAAAAAAGGTCTAAAATTTAATAATAATAAAAAAGCTACCCAAGACTGCATTCTGCTTGATGGCTCCAGAGAGTAGAAAGAGATTATGTTAAAGCATAAATGGAGCTTTAACATTTTTAAATCCAGGAGGTCTAATCTAATCTAATCCTTTTCAATCCAATTTTTTAAAATGCATCCTAGACATCAGATTAAAGCATGTGCTTTGCTTTCTAGGCCATTTTAAACAGACTCAGCATCTGTGCTTTCTGACCCTCCATGTTGCAATTTAAAAAAAAAAAAAGTGATTTAGAAGAAACAAAAATAGAATGCTGTGTGTGTGTGTGTATACATGTGTGTATATATTATATATGTATGATTTTGCTAAGACTGATTAGAAAATGATTACTATGTGTTTTTAAGTAAATAAAAATGGAGAATTAGAATAGAAGCCTGTTTGTAAAGACAGTATTTTGGAGTGTGATGCACTAGCTTCTGCTTCACGGTCATGCCCAGTGCTGGTCACTGCTTCCATTCACCTCATACCTACTTTCCACTGGAGCGCTAGAGGCCTGCACATACTTTATCAAAGCTGGCTCCACTTCCAGCTATTTCCAGTTTGCTTGAATTATCCTTTATGTGAAAGCTACTGCTGGGTTAATTGCCTTTAATTCTTTTTCTTGCAACCCCCCTAGCCAACACAGGCTGGAGACCCCAGAGGCTCTCTCGCCAGGTCTCCTTCTACACTGCAGCTTGGCCTTTAAAAAACACAGCGTATCCCTCTCTTTTTGCTTCTTTCCATGTTCATTACTGGGAAAAAAGAGAACGAAACCCTTGCCACATGGCAATTCTTCGATATCTCTGAAGATCCTTTATCCCCAGTTTGGAATTAAGGTACATTTACTTGAATAATTAAACTTCTACAGAATCTCTATCATCCTTTCTTGTGTGGTCCTTTTTTTTAGAGATTTAGCACCAAAATAATATACTTAGTTGGGTTTACGTTTTATAATTGTTACTTCCTCTTGCCTTAGATTGTGAAACTGCTACTTTTAAGACATCTATTTTTTCAAACTCTGATTCTTAAAGAGACTAGGTGCTTCTCTTGCTAAAGATCAGAAACGCATTCTGGAGGTAACTGAGCAGTCTGTCAACAGCCATTTGCTGGTTTCTGCATTAGTGCAAATCTCCCATTTCAAACCATGAGTCTAGAGCTAAGAAATATAATCTGTAATTCGGGGCTTTTATAATGTTTTGTTCATTCTGCTAATCCCAACTTCAAATGATACTGTGTTCAGCTAGATACATGTTGATTTCGTCTAAAACTTTGCTGTTCACAAAGTGACAGATCAACAGCTGTGGCATCACCCAGGATTATGATAGTAAAAGGGAATCTCAGGTCCCACCTCAGACCTACTGACCAGGGAAACTGTATTTTAACAGGCTCTCCAGGCAAATTAATATGCACATTGAAGCTTAACAAAGAAGGTTCTAAAAGATTGTCAGCTCCTTAAAGACAGCCCATTGTATACCCTCATAAAATGTGTGTTGAGTTGGATCTAATACATAAGCCACTTCTATGAGGTCATAGCCAGTTCCGATTTCTGAGCTTAAAAACAATAAGGCATTGGGGAGCCTGGGTGACTTAGTTGCTGAAGTGATCAACCCTTGATTTCTGCTCAGGTCATGATCTCAGGGTTGTTCATGAGCTCGAGCCCTGCAGTGGGCTCCACACTGAGTGGTTGAGTATGGAGCCTTCTTGAGATGCTCTATCCCTCTGCCTCTGCATCCCCCCCCCCAACTAGTTCTTTTTTTTTTGTCTCCAAAAAACAAAACAAAACAAAAACCAATAAAGCATTTAAATATAAATATAAATCTAATTTATAGGCAGTAAGTTAGTAAAATGCACAATACAATAAGTGTCAATATGTATATAAAGTCCAAAAAATAAAGTCAATAAAATGTATTAAAGAAACCTTTATAGAGTTCCAACTGATTTCCTGCTTTACTCATTTCTGCAAATCTATAGAATCTACCTTGAGTCTATACATTTAAATAGCATAGAAAGAGAGTAATCAATGTGACAAAACTGTTAGGTTAATAAAGGAACTCCAAGTAGAGAGTTTACTTGTCAAACTATCCCTTGATTCTTCTCCTACAGGTGTTATCTCCCAGAGGTAATGTTAGACTTGTTTTCTGCTGAATTTGAGAAGATTTAGTTTCCAAAATTTTCCATTTTTGTATTAAAATAGTTCCAATATTTCCTTTTTAAAACATTCTTTTTTTAAGGTTTTATCTGGTGTTATTTAATTTATTTTTAAAAATTTAATTCTAGTGTAATTAGTACAGTGTTATATTAGTTTCAGGTGTACGATATATTGATTAAGCAATTCTGTACATCACTCAGTGATCATTGTGATAAGTATACTCTTAATCCCCTTCACCTATTTCACCTAAAACATTTTTTAAAAGTTTTTAAAAATATCTATTTATTTTGAGAAAGAGAGAGAGAGGGCATGAGTGCATGAGCAGGGGAGGAGCAGAGAGAGAGAGTGAGAGAGAAATCCCAAGCAGGCTCCCTGCTGTCAGCACAGAGTCTGATGAGGGGCTCAATCTCACAAACTGTGAGATCATGACCTGAGCTGATATCAAGAGTCCAATGCTTAATCAACTGAGCTATCCAGGCACCCCTAAAACATTTATTTATTTGTTTGTTTAATTTTTTTTAATGTTTATTTTTGAGCGAGCAAGAGAGAGACAGAGCATGAGCAGGAAGGGGCAGAGAGAGAGGGAGACACAGAATCTGAAGCAGGCTCCAGGCTGTCAGCACAGAGCCTGATGGCAGGACTTGAACCCACAGACCATGAGATCATGACCTGAGCTGAAGTTGGATGCTTAACTGACTGAGCCACCCAGGTGCCCACTAAAACATTTATTTTTAATACACTCTCAGAACTTCACATTATGTCAACAAGCAAATGTGCTCCACATCCAGGTCTGCCTGCATAAGTATCAAACTCTTTCCAAATTAGAGCTCTTTGCCTCCCCTCCAAATCTCTCCTCTGTTGTACTTCCTGTCTCTAAATGACACCACCACTTTCCAGCACCCTCCCAGTCCAAACAACTGAAGATCAACTTAGATTCTTTTTCTAAACATTTTATTTAAATCCGAGTTAGTTAACATGTAGTATAATAATGGTTTCAGGAGTAGAATTTAGTGATTCATCACTTACGTATAACACCCAGTGTTCATACCAACAAAGTGCCGTCCTTAATGCCCATCACCCATTTAGCCCATCACCCCCCCCCAAAACCCCTCCAGTAAACCTCAGTTTATTCTTTGTATTTAAAGAATCTCTTAAGGTTTGCTTCCCTCAGTGTTTTTAATCTTATTTTTCCTTCTCTTCTCATATGTTCATCTGTTGATTTGTAAATTCCACATGTGAGTGAAATCATATATTTATCTTTCTCTGACTGACTTACTTAGCTTAGCATAATACACTCTAGTTCTATCCATGAAGATCAACTTAGATTCTTAACTCTGTTCCCTATTTCTTGTTGACAGAGTTATTGATCGAAAGAACACCTGTGATCTTAATACTGCATGGCTGCACACTTTCCCTAGTTCTTCATATGTTGTGGGATAATATTCAATTTCCTAAGCATGGCCAATGAGCTGTTCTGGCCCTCTACCCTCATTTCCCTGCCCTATTCCCTCATATATCCAAGAGTCCACTCAATCTAAATGACTTGAAGTTCCCCGAAATACTCCATGCCTTTCTGTTCTGTGCTTTAGTTAAATTGATTCCTTTGTAGAGTTAGTATCAGAGAGGCACCTGAAAGGATGATTGGCCAGATGTGGGATCCTCCCCCAGTGCTGCTGCTGATGAGTTGTATGGCTCAGAGCCCTTTACTATTTTTTGTTTCTGAAGTGAGGATAATAAATGTATCTCATTACATTTTTCTTTACATGATGATAGCTTGAAAAGGTAGCATGAGAAAATTATATGAATTGTTTTGTTTAATAAGCATTTAATATATTTTAGTAGTGTTGTTAGTATTACTGTCTAAAATTCAGTTCTGGTATCATATCTTTCGGGAGGTTTACTTTCCTCTCAATATAAATTAGAGTTCCTTTAGTTTCTGGAGCACATCTTTATCATAATATTTATTGCAGAGTCTTTTAATACTCTGTTCTCTTTTCTGATTCCCCTTAAGTAAACTGAACTACTTGAGATGACTGGGCCTTTCATTTCTCAGGACCAAAGTTCAGTATAGTACCACCCTAGAATAGAAACTCAATAAATATTAGTTATTTTATATTTCCATTTATGTTTGTAAGCTGTATATCCCAGTCTCAAAATATCTGAAAACCTCAAACATGTATTATAAAATGATTTAGTAGAGAACTGACTGAAATCTAAAATGTAAGTACATGAGTTAATTTTAGGATATAAAAACTTTTCCCCCTAAATATGTTTTATTTATTTACTTATTTATTTTTTTTTTAATTTTTTTTTCAACGTTTATTTATTTTTGGGACAGAGAGAGAGACAGAGCATGAACGGGCGAGGGGCAGAGAGAGAGGGAGACACAGAATCGGAAACAGGCTCCAGGCTCTGAGCCATCAGCCCAGAGCCCGACGCGGGGCTCGAACTCACGGACCGTGAGATCGTGACCTGGCTGAAGTCGGACGCTTAACCGACTGCGCCACCCAGGCGCCCCTAAATATGTTTTATTTAAATTTTAGAATGTTAGCTACTACCTTGGTATATGGAGTAAAAAATCTGAAAAGTACTAATATTATTTAATTTTAATGTTTTATATATCTCCATCCTGAATAAATTGTCATTAATTTAAAAATATTTGGCACACTAAAATATGTAGTAACTGGCTAAAGTTAATTATGTGTTATATGCTATTATGTGAAATATATGAAATGAATGATTATAGGATGGATATGTCTTATTATGTGTCAAATTAATAGCCTGAAGAATTTAAAACCATGGGCTATGCAGAAAATGTTACTGAAAGTGTATAGAGACTATTTAAATAGTTTGAGGATCTGTGGCAGTTCTAATGCACATTTTATATCTCTGATAGGAGTAGTGAAGGACGTGGTCTGTGTTTTAGTTAATTCTGAATAACCTTTTTATTGCTAGTGTAGGTAAATATCAAAATCAATTATATATGAAATCACTTTTAAAATTATTGCCAAAATGGTCAAATTCTTCCCTAATGTTTTCATTTATTCACAAAGAGCAAGAAGCACTGGGAACCTTTGATCCTATTTATAAAATATATCTAGCTATATTCTATCTGTCTATCTATCCATCCATCCATCCGTCCGTCCATAACCAGCTGAGGAAATTTAAAGGGAGATACTTAAGAACTATTTTTTTTTTCTTTTGGCAATAGTACCTAATGGGAAAGTTGTATTCAAAGCCTGGGGATAGGGGAGAATACTTAAAAGAGAGAAAATAAATCTAGACAAAATAGAAAATTATATTTCCTGGCTCAAAATTATAACGCAGTCTAAGCAGAAAAAGAAGGGCCCTTTCTCTCTTAAAAGACCTACTGCATAATAGGAAAATCTTTGAAGCAGTATGTAAATTCTATTCCAACAAGTGCTCACACATGAAAAAGTTGATAAGAAGACCAAGAAAAATTTTGTGGATGTGAAAATGCCAGTCATCTATGATTAGAAACAACATCTACTGATTGATTTTAATTTTAATATATTTCCCTAAGGTATAGATGCTCTTAGAAAGGAAATCAAAGTAATATGAGAAATACAAATATTTTGATCCTTAGAGAACATCCTTGCATACTTCTACCCAAAGCACCTACCATCCCCACTGGCAGCTTGACAACACTCCAGACTGCCATCTACTAATTATCTCAGCTGTCAAATTTTCCCTTTGACACCATTTGCCACCTGCACCGCCTGCTGCCAGGCAGATGACAATAAAACGTAAACTTAAACTCCTGAAGGATATTTTAAAATGTCGCTGGAGAGAGGAAAACAATCTTGTGTTGTCCAACTAGAGAATACTCCTAGGTGGGAGTAGACTAAGGTTACCACAGGAAATGCCAAGCACTAATTCCTTGGGGAATTCCAAAGCACAAATACTGAAATTGTTTTGGTTCCCTTCACTCCACAGTCTACTGCTTTTACCATATGAAAGGAATCAGGGAATTATCTAACATGGAAGGCCAAAAGAGCAATTTCCATAGGTATAGTTTAGATATGAAGCCTGAAGAAAATACACAAACACTCCATGACTCTTGCGTAGTATTTTCCTGGAATTGCAAGATGGAAACAAATAATTGTTGAACATTCATGACAAAAAGAAAAATTAAGTCTGCACTGTGCCTGAACTTCCCTTAAGAACTCTCCAGATAAATTTATATTTTTTCTGCACAAGCAGACCTCATCAAACAACAGATCCCAAAGTGAAAAAAAAATCAAAGTGACTCGTATTTCTTTGGCCATAAGTTAAAGGTGTTTACTTTTCACAGCACAGACACAAAGAAAGAAGATTTGGCCAAGCCTGAAAAATTACTTTTGCGTTGCTAAACCAAAAGGCTTAGACTGAGAAGAGAGGGCTTGAGAAATCAAAGAGTAAATAGAGATTACTGCTGCATTACTTGCCTAGGAGCTTAATTCTCCCCACCAAACAAATAAGGCAAGCAACCACACCTGCTAAGCGTTGGCAGTAGAGAGGACTTGGCTCTGAAGTCAAATGGAGAAGGTGGTTTCAAAAGGAAGCCTTGAAATTTTGGACTTTCATGAGAAACTTACTTTCTCTTTTTCATAATTTCTGTATGGATTTTTGAACCTTTGGATCAGTGCTGTGGGGCAGAAGATGTGTATAGAGGTAATTCCATGTTGAGAATGAGGCTTGGAATGGCAACCAGAGCAGGCAAGATAATGCCAGGGCCAGGACCCCAGCTGCCTCCACTGGCTGCTGTAGGGATGGGGAAGTTCAGGGAGGACATATGTGTGGAGCTGGTTTTAATCTGAAGAAGGATATTGAAGAATTGTGGTTGAGGGGGCAGGTCTTATTCCAGGTAGAATAAATATTACATTCATGATATCTGGGGCAGAAAAACAGCAAAAATGAAATGTAAACCAAATTTGAAAGCATAATTCATTACTATTGATGTAGGACACAAGCAAAATAAAATTGTAACCAAAAAAAAATCTGTAATGTGGTTTATAAAGAGAAATAATAATGGCTAACATGGGTTGAGTGCTTGCTACATGCCAAACATTGGACTGAGAACTTCAGATGCATCAATTCATTTAATCTTCCTGACAGCTGCTGAGGAAAGTGTTACTATTATCCTATTTTATGTCATTTCATTTCATTTCATTTCATTTCATTTCATTTCATTTCATTTCATTTCATTTCATTTCATTTTTTAATGCCTATTTATTTATTTTGAGAGTTTGAGAGAGTGCATGCACATGAGCAGGGGAAGGGGAGAGAGAGGGAGAGAGAGAGAATCCCAAGCAGACTCCGCACTATCACTCCAGTGTGGGGCTCGATCCTATAAGCCATGAGGTCGTGATCTGAGCCTAAAATCAAGAGTCGGATGCTTAACTGATTGAAGCACCCGGCTCCCCTGTTATCTTATTTTAGAGATGAGGAAACTGAGACTCCAAGAAGCTAGTTAACCAATATCACACATCATTTGTTATGGGAGAATCAGGACTTAAATTCAGGGGCAATGAGGCTTTTTAACTACTATATTGTACTCCTGCTTCAAAGCATGTTACTCGTCTCTTACCAGAAATTAGTGGGTGAAGAAGATAGTTGGGTTAGAAGAGATTTGGATAGGGCAGCCCATGGGTTAAGAGTCTGGTTAATTAGTCTTTTCTAATTCTAATTCTAATTCTAATTCTAATTCTAATTCTAATTCTAATTCTAATTCTAATTCTAATAATTCTAATTCTATCTTCTCTCATCTTTAAATGCAAGTGATGGTATTTTAGATTCCATAGGATCTTTGTATGGTTAACTATGTCCATGTAAGTAAAACACTTAGTCTGTTGTTTGTAAGCAGTAACTACAGGAGTTAGTAAATGAAAGTTGTGAATGAATTCCAGATATGTTGGTCACCAGAGCTCTGCAAAATGCCAGAGAGTTTGAGGAAATTAACTGAGGGCAGTGCGTTCAGCAATGAAAGCTGAAGAATTTAGTGAATAGCTGATAAAGATCGGGAAATACTTTTTAGAACACAATTTGATTCTCAACATCTAAAATTGTTCATGCAATACAGGTGTTTCTGCGACATTAAAATTTTTGTCACTGCCATTGCATGGGCAGAGGCACCCACTAAGGAACCTAACTAGAACAATAGAGGAAGACAACAATGATAAGGTATGCCCTGATACGAGATTCCTTGGGTCAGTTTCCTTAGAAGCAGAGAATGAGACAGGGTTTTGGTGCCTGATTTTTGGAGGGAGGGCTTTTTAGAGAAAACAAGGAAAGAATAATAGGGAAAGAGAAAGAACATAGCAAGGATATGGGCTCAGGTAAAGTCTAGCCTTTCACTAATGCATAAATTGCACAGCAAAGTTGGCCTGCCTTCAGGTAATGGGCTGGGATTTAGGACCTTTTGCAACCCTATATGCATCAGTCCTTGGCCATGAGGGGCAGGGAAGATTTAACCTTCCAGGCATCCTTGAGTGAGATGGCTCTATCAGCTAAGGGCAATGCTCTGGAGAAGGTAAAGTTTAGTACTCTCAGCAGCTGGAGGATGAGGGGACCTGTGATGAAAAGAGATATGGAAAGGGTAACAAGAACCTCCGCCAGAGGAAGCTGCTAAATATTACTCAAGAAAATGCAATAGTAAAAGAGGAGAGATTCAGGAACATGAGTCAGCACCCTGTGGGCATAGAGAATAGCAGGAGTGTGATAATAGAGGTGGTTAAAATGTCAGAAAAGGATTCCCTGAACTCAATGGATATCATGTAAGAGAAGCTGGTATAACAGTGGTCTCACACACGATATGGGAGTCGGGAGGATGAACAGGGACCAATGGTTGCTGAAAAAAGAGACGGAATGTTTGGAGCTTGGAACACTGTTCATGTATATGTGTATAGAAGGCAAGGCAATGTGGTGGATGGCAAAGTCTGGTAGGGGAGGCATAGCCAGAAAGAAAATAAATCTATAATCATAGTTTGGGATAATTTACTTCCAATTACCTGAATTTTACCAAATGAAATTATTTTTTCAGAATCAAGATATTTTAACTAATGCATATATTTAGAGCCTTGCTGTTACAAGGTAGGGACAAGGTAAAGGTGTTTTAGCCAAGGCAACTAATCTTTGGATAAAGATCAAAGATAGGATAGCAAGGTCTTTAATGTCTAAATGCTGTGGCTTTTATTTTATCATCTTTATTTTTTGGATTCTCCTCAGGTTTCCTTTTTGAAAATCCCATCTTGCTTGGATTTTCCATGCTCTATCCAAGGATATATAGGAATATAGCACCTGTTTCAGGGGATAACACTTAGAGTTTGAGGCTAATTGACTAATCCTAGGTCTTGGAAGAAGCAGTGGTGGAGTATTAGCCAGAATGTGGACCCTGAGAGTAAACAGACTCAGAGCCCTTGAACATGCAGAGTTCTTTATGCCTGGCTCTTTCCTTCACTGATTATTTTTCCTCTTGTCCCAACTCAGACATCAATAGAAAAGTTCCAGTAGGGCATTGCAAAATACACATAGTATTTTCTTGGACTCTGATAGCTTTATGCTATATGAAAACTAGGTTACTATGATTGGTCTGATGGTCTGTGCTACCAAGTTTGCTACCTCTACTCTTTTAAAATATGCTTTCTGAAGCACAAATTTGATTGTGTCCTGTTTAAAGCATTTCAGTGGCTCCTCTGACCCTGGGTTTCTCTCTGATCTCATCTCTCATTTATTGGACCTTACTCACATTGAATGTCCTTTAGCCACATTGAATGTCCCAGTCCTCCATGCTGTTGCATGTATGACTCTCTTTGCCTGGATACCCCATCTCCACTTGTCTTTGGATAAAACTCACTTTTCCTATGTAACTTGGCACCAATATCACTTCCTCTGGGAAGCTTTTTTTGAACCTCCTCCCCCAGGGCTGAGTTGGGAAGCTTTAACCCCCTAGATTCCTGCCATCTCTTTATCATACTGTCTTGTAACTGCCTGCTTACCTGACTATCTCCCCAGTTCTACTTTAAAATCCTCGAGATTATATCTAAACAACATGTCAGTTCCAAAATTCTAATGCATTGTTAATCTTGAACAAATGTTTGAATGACTGACTGTATCATCACACTTGGAGTCATAATTAACTTGCATACATCAAACACATGTCTTAGTACGTACAGTGGTCAAATTATATGAAATGATTTTATTTATTTGTTTAAATGTTTATTTTGTGAGAGAGAGTAAGAGAGAGAGAAAGCAGAGAAACGTCAAAGAGAAAGGGAGAGGAAGAATCTTGAGGAGGCTCCATACTGTTAGCATAGAGCTGGGCACAGGGCTCAATCTCATGAACCATGAGATTATCACCTGAGCCGAAATCGAGAGTTGAATGCTTAACCCACTGAGCCACCCAGGTGCCTCAGTGATTTTATTTTTATTAGTGGAATTTCTGCTGTGTATAATGGATAGTTGGAGAACTGTCTTGGCTGACAGCATCCTTGTATAAAAAGTCCTTTTTGGGAAGTGAATAGCGTTTGGGGAGAATAACTACAAATGCATGACTACTAATTGTGTCCCAACTTTTCTAAGGTAGTTTTAAAATGAAAAGTAGTTCATTAGAAATATTAAGGGTAGGCAATATTTTATTCTTTTTTTATAGCTGAGTAATATCCCTTTGTGTGTGTGTGTGTGTGTGTGTGTATACACACACCACATCTTCTTTATCCATTCATCAGTCACTGGGCATTTGGGCCACTTCCATAATTTGCCTCTTGTAGATAAAATGCTGCTATAAATGTCAGGGTGCATGTATTCCTTTGAATAAGTATTTTTGTATTCTTGAATAAATACTTAATAGTGCATTTGCCGGATCATAGGGTAGTTCTGTTTTCAACTTTTTGAGGATGCTACATACTGTTTTGCAGAGTGGCTGCACTAGTTTGCATTCCCACCAACAGTGCAAGAGGGTTCACCTTTCTCTGCATCCTCGCCAACATCTTGTTTCTTGTGTTGATTTTAGCCTTTCTGACAGGTGTAGGTGATATATCATTGTAGTTTGATTTGCATTTCTCTGATAATCAGCAATTTGGGGCATCTTTTCATGTGTGTGTTGGCTATCTGGATGTCTTCTTTGGAAACATGTCTATTCATGTCTTCTGCCCATTTTTTAATTGGGTTATTTGTTTTTTGGATGTTGAGTTTTTTTTTTTTGTTGTTGTTTTTTTTAAATTTTTTTTTTTAACGTTTTATTTATTTTTGAGACAGGGAGAGACAGAGCATGAACAGGGGAGGGTCAGAGAGAGGGAGACACAGAATCTGAAACAGGCTCCAGGCTCTGAGCGGTCAGCACAGAGCCCGACGCGGGGCTCGAACTCACGGACCGCGAGATCATGACCTGAGCCGAAGTCGGCCGCTTAACCGACTGAGCCACCCAGGCGCCCCTGGATGTTGAGTTTTTATAAGTTCTGTATATATTTTGGATACTAACCCTTTATCAGGTATGTCATTTGCAAATAACTTCTCCCATTTCATAGGCTGCCTTTTAGTTTTTTTATTGTTTCCTTCTCTGTGCACAAGCCTTTTATTTGGATAAAGTCCCAGTAGTTTATTTTTGCTTTTCTTTCTATTTGTAATGACATGGATGTAGCTAGAGAGTATTATGCTAGGTGAAATAATTCAGTCAGAGAGAGACAAATACCATATTATTTCACTAATATGTGGAATTTAAGGAACTAAACAAATGAGCAAAGGGAAAAAAAGGAGAGAGAAAGAGGCAAACCAAGAAACAGACTCTTCCCTATAAAGAACAAACTGATGGTTACTAGAATGGAGGTGGGTGGGTTTGGATTAAAAAGGTGATGGGAATTAAGGAGTGCCCTTATGATGAGCACTGGGTATTGTATGGAAGTGTTGAATCACTATATTGTACACCTGAAACTAATATTACACTGTATGTTAACTGATGAGAATTTAAATATAAACTTAAAAGAGAAATATTAAGGGTAATGGAATTAAAATTTATCATAGAAATGATGAACTCCTTACTGCTTATTTGGTAAATCTAATGATATATAGCTGTCTGCTAAAATATTTATGTTTATTCTCCTCAAAGAGAACTGTGATTTTTCTTGAAATATTTTTTTTTCTGATCCAGTTGGCTGACTGGTCTCACAGTATAAATAAAGTGAAGGATACAGTAAACAAGTTAACTTGATTTAGAAGAATTTCCCTTTCACTTATTAACTCTTTCTACAAACTAGTAGACACATACCATCAAATATCAAAAGTATAATAATATACATCATAGTCAGGAGGAAAGGTAACGTGATTTTGTGAGAAGCATTGGAATGTTATTCCTACAATTATTATTCATAATTTACACTGTTCCAAAAAATTATAGTGGATTATCAACAGATTGTAGTGGATTATCATCTGAGAAAAAAAAGAATAAACTTGCTTCACCTCACTGAGTCATTATGTCTCCTAACAGTTTAACAATAGACAAGCCAGCCTGGCTCATTTGGGCAAAAGCACAGCTTTTTGAGTTGTAGTCACCAAGCCACCTTGGGAGGACAGCATTGAAGGCAAGTCAGATTAGTGAGGAAAGAATGCAAGGTTTAACGACAGTGCTTTTTACTGCCTGAATTCCACACACTTTGAGGTCCACCTCAAATCTACGTTTAGACTCTGCTTGGCTACCGTCCTGTGGCTGTTTGCAGAAGGTCCAAAACGTGTTTGTCTCCTCAAAACCTCTCCTTTTCCCATGTTTGCCTTTGATAATGTGCGGTAAATGTGGCATAACAAAAGTACACACTGCCTGTAAAATCCACTTCCTTCTTGCCCTGCGAATTTATGCTCAAGAGGGTTTAGACTTATCACCTTCTTACTGGGGCCACATAAATAACTGGCAGTGATTTCCTTTCTTGATAATAACCATTAACTGAAAAATCTCATGATCCCAGAACCCCAAATTTGTATCTGATATAAGCCAATCCTAAACTACCTGACAAGAAGTGAAGGGATAGTATAAATTGTTCAAATTAATCAGAATCCCCACACCTGGGGCAAAATGTAGTTGAAACACTTGAGCTATAAAACCAGATGGCACCCTATGTTTATATAAGCTGTTTGCCTAGAAACTGAACCAGATTTGTAAACACTAAATCAATATTTGAAGGTTAGGTGCCAGCTGTTTTTCAGGATGCCGTTAAGTGACTGGAGCTCATCAGCGGGTCTCAAATAAGAGGCATCTTTTAGCCTAGCCACTGTACCTGCATTCCTCTGTTTCACAGCAGCCATGTGAACCTTTCAGCCATTTCCACAGGACTCAACAAACCTAACACAGATTGTCACCACCCTGCCATGATTTTTTCTCAAGAGTTTTATTCATTTAGTGCTGCAATAACTAACTAATGGACTGACTGTTTATTTGCTCGGCATCCCTTCCTAAATGCTCACTGACCAGTGATTCACTTTGACTTGCATGTGGTTTTGGTTTAATTTGCCATTTTACTGTTGCCAGGGACCATAGAAGTTTACACTTGCCATGCACCAGTAAACTTTTTTTTTTTTTTTTTTATAATTGGAGAGATCTGTTGTGCTTTTCAATGCCACATGGCAGAAGGACCTTAAAAGTAAATTAATAATAAGAGCAATTAAGTGAGTATTTTATCAAATTATTTGTTTGGGAACAGCTGAAATCAATACATAAAATTTAATACCAGCTCGTAATAAAAAGGTTGTTTCTATGATTCCTAACCCGTCAAGTCAAACATTTCTGCAAAAGCTGATGCAGTTCTCAAGTTTTTATGTTTACTTCCATTAAACTTGAATGTGTTTCCACCCAGATCTCATGTATATACTTCCTGTCCTATTAAATGGAAACTCTATGGATGGTACAGAAAGTTAATGTTTATTGGAGAGTCTTGTTTGACATAAGGAGACAGACTGAGTAACCTTGTATCTCTTTAGCACACTATATTCTATGAAAATAAAGTTTGAAGTTTGAATTATTGGGTTTTGCGATTTACAAATTATTAGTTATATCCAGAAGCCACTTAACTCCTCAGAGCTCATTTCTTCATTTAACATAGAGCAAAAACTCCAGAGGATTTTATGAAGATTAATTAAAATAACATATGCAAAAATTGAGTAAACTATGGTGACTTAGGCAGTAAATTATTATCTTATTCATATCTCAATTTAAATGCTTTAAATATCTAGTTTTTAAAAGCATACTATGTCCTCAATGTCAACAATATATACTAGAAATATATACTAGATGTATATTTGGAAGCTGGCTCTTTTATGATGTCAGTTACTTCTAAAATAGTTTACAAAGGAAGGGAGGTAAATGTTTTAACTTTGGATATCTTCAGATTTAGGGGTTATGATCAAAAATCTAGTTTTGAGTGGAATGGTCTGGGGAGAAGGCTGGGGTAATGATTAATAATATAATTATAAATTTATGTGAATGACTAAATTAGTTAAACTGTTTCAGGTATATCTGTCAAGCAAGGGGTTTCTACTGTAATACAAAAATAAGCTATGAAACCCAAAATATTTAAAGTAGTTTACAGCTTGTGCTTGAATTAGCAGATACATCAGAAGAACAGAACAACTTTGAACTAGCATATGTGACCAGGTAGTATGTAGCTAATCAGAGTGGAAATAATTGGTTATTTAATAAATGATGCTGAAATAACTGACTGTATAAAAAAATCATAACAACAGGCTTGTAGATTCCCATGTCATAGCATATGAGTTCTAAGTGGATTATATAAGTACATGTAAAGTGGATACAAACAAAATTGGAAGAAAATAGAGGTTATTAGTATTGGTAAATAAAACTATGTTCTAAACATGAAATTAATACAAGTCCAGGAAAATTTATACAAAATTAATATAATAAATATTAAACCAAATCCAGAGGGTAGATAATAAACAATTAATAAGACAAGCTTGAATAACTTTAGTTTGTGAAGAACTCAGAAATAAAACAATATTATTCCAAACTGAGCCTAGGAGAAAAACAACCCAGGAAGATGAGACACGAAAAAGTTAAAAATCTACCTGATAATTAAAATCTACAGTTAAAAGAGTCATCATATAACATATGCCTCTTATTAAGTTATGATAACATTTTAAATTTAATTTAAATTTAATTTTTAAAAGTTAATACATCCATATAATTAAAATTCAAGGGTAAAAATGCCCCCCTATCACCTATTCTCTGCTCACTAATTCTGTCCCAGGAGATAATGAATGTTTGCTATGCCTTATGGAAAAAAAATTTTTAATTAATTAATTTTTAATCTTAATATCAGTGAGCCTCAGTGAAAAGTTTTTGAGGAAGAATGCAGATGACAATGCAAATTGATAACAGCCATCAAAATTTTGGCTATTCAAGCTTTAGTATGTTTCATTGTTGATTCATTCATTCTCATTCCTCATTCTAGGAATTTATCTCAAAGAAATAGACATAGGAGCAAAAGTTGTGAATTGATTATTAATTACATCTTATTTAGAGATAAGTTAGAAACAAATTTAATATATAAGCCCTCATTTGAAATGCTTTTTCTACCCTGTAGTACAAGTATACCATTTTCCTCTAATTTCTGCAGAATACACTATTGAGAGTCCTTATTCTCAGAAAACAGAAAAGAACAAGTGATAGAGAAAAGGAAGGAGTGGAGGAACATGGCAGGAAGATGAGAGTGGAAAGATTTTTGATGACTCTTCTCTGCCCATTCATTCATTCATTCATTCATTCTTATTCCAAACACTGAACACTTTTTAGTGCCTACCAAAGGCTAGTCATTGATGATACATCATTGTGAAAAAAAAAAAAAAGTAATCAAAATCCCCTGCCACATAACTTAGAAGATAATCCCTACAGAATCATATGATTGCAATTTGCTTTTTTACTTTTTTGAAAATTACGTGGTTCTTTGAGATACTGAAACTTGATATGAATTTTTAAATCACTCTATCCAGTTTCAATAACAATACCCTCCCCAATATAAAAGTACAAACTCTTCTGGGATTCTGGCTAGAGTTGAATTATGTTTATTATTAACTTCAGAAGAATTAACATTTGTATATCATCTCCATGGGTGGGAATAAGGCATTCTCTGAATCTCTTTAGGTGGAATGTTAAGTCCTACTATTATTTTATTTTTTATTTATGTATGTACCTTTTCTACATCATTACATGTATTTCCATAAATGAAAAATAAAGTTAAAATATTATTAAAATAAAATAATAAAGGCATTAGAGAAAATTGATGAATGAAAAAAGATATTTATGAGCAATATAGGAAACACATAAAGAATAAAGGGTAAAACAAAAACATAGACATAATTGTAACTTAAGAAGTTTAAATGAATGAGATTGAAAAGAATCATAAACAGAAAATGATAAAGATATTTCCAGTATATGCAGATAAATGTTAATAATCATTTAAATTCATTCCCAGAGTTTGATGAGAAAATAATAGATAATCCAAAGGAAAAGATAATAAAAAAATAAATCCAAATGAACAGTAAACATGAAAAGATGTTCAACCTCACTGCAAATGCAAATTAAAACAACAAGAAAATGGTATTTAATCAAAACATGGATAAAAATGTAAAATACTGATAACACCATCTACAGGCAAGAATACAAGTAAACTAGTGGTTCTCATACATTGGTGGCAATATGAATGACTGTGACCTCAGTGGAAATGGATCTACCAATATCTATCAATATTAAAGACAAAAAACTTAAGACTCTATCAATTCAATTTGGGGAATTTAATGTAAAGAAATGAAATCAATTGACAAAACTGTAGCAAGAGAGTTTATTGTGACTTTGTATGTAGTGATAAAAATACTGTAACAATCTGATCATCCATTAATAGGGGAATAAAAGATTATATCATGGTGCAGCCACACTATGAAATTAAGCGCTGTTAAAACAAAGATGAAAGCTTTCCTGGTTAACTTGAAAGGATGAAGTTGAAGAGTAATTTATCAAGTATGATCCACTTTTTTGGTAAAACAAACAAACAAAAAAAACCCTTCAGTCTTGACCCTTGCCAATCTAAATGTGTGCATTTGTTTTTTTTTTTTTTTTAAATTTTTTTTTTCAACGTTTATTTATTTTTGGGACAGAGAGAGACAGAGCATGAATGGGGGAGGGGTAGAGAGAGAGGGAGACATAGAATCGGAAACAGGCTCCAGGCTCTGAGCCATCAGCCCAGAGCCTGACGCGGGGCTCGAACTCACAGACCGCGAGATCGTGACCTGGCTGAAGCCGGACGCTTAACCGACTGCGCCACCCAGGCGCCCCTAAATGTGTGCATTTGAATACAGTATAAATGCAGATAAAGTTTTGAAAGTATGTAGACCCAACTATTTCTCAGGGAATTAGATATGGCTAGGGCTAGGGTGAGAGAGTATTTAATTTTTTCATTCTCCAATGCTTTAACAAATTACCATGACTTTATACTGGTTAATTTTATTTTAAATATAGTGTTCAGAATTTATGTTATAGTTAAAAAAAGAACAAAGCAAATTGCAATAATTTATGTTTTAAATTGCAACTAATCAACACATAAGTATTTGGCAAACTAATTCTTATGTGTAACAAATTTTAAAAATGTCAAATTTTAGAGTTACTGTAACTTTAGACTTACTCAATAATTGTTTCATTACAAAGTCTTGTTATATTGTTATTGTTGCTTACTCAACTCATGAGGAATTTTACAATATACTTCACTTATTTTTACTAGTATTACTTTGTATCTCTGATTCCTCTAGTATATCCATAGGTATCCTTTTCCCCTTCTTTCTATAGTAACATAACCAATTAATTCAACAGAGCTGTTTGGTAAAAGATATTTTAAACATTTTTGATTTTCTCCATGTGTCTTTGTATGCATACCTATTTTCTCTGAAACAATTCTCTGGAAAGATAAAGTAATATTTCAAGTAGGTAGGTCGAATGAGGGAGGTTATCTGAAATTAAATGTGAATAAACTAGGTATCCCTCCAAATGTGGATATAGCCTGCTTTTTTTTTTTTTTAATGTCTTTTTATTTATTTTGGAGAGAGAGAGAGAGAGAGAGAGAGAGAGAGAGAGAGAGAGAGAGAAAGAGAAAGAGAGAAAGAGAACACAAGCCGGGGACTGGCAGAGAAAGAGACAAAATCTGAAACATGCCCCAGGCTCCAAGCTATCAGTGCAGAGCCCAACTTGGGGCTCAAACTCCTGAACTGTGAGATCATGACCTGAGCCAGTCAGATGCTTAACTGACTGAGCCACCCACGTACCCCGATACAGCCTGCTCTTTAGGAAAAATATCTTTTAGCTAATTATGTTATTCTTTCAGTAATAAATTAGGGGAAAAAAGAAAAAGAACCTTAGAAGCCATATGTTTATCTGTCCACATTTGTTTACTAAGGAGACCAAGATTATTTAGTTATTGTTGCTTTGTTTTAATTTAACTGTGATTAATTTCTGCATATAATCAATAATCAGTTATTTCATATATCAAACTGATTAGAATTATGGTTTGCAAATACTGTGGTTTCAAGAAGCTTTTGATTCTTTGGGTTATACTGATTAATATTTATAGAATTAGAAATGAATTATTTTTTAATTAATTTATTAAATGACAATATAAACACATTGCATGGTAACATAAATAACCTAATTATTATAGAAAATATGTTTTCAAAAAAGAGAGAAAAATTGATTTTTTAGTTATCTGCAAATCTTTTGAATATCTGATTTAGAAGAGTACTGGATAGTTGTACATTCTTCAGTTTACTGGGAAAAAAAGATTATAACTATGTGGGAAAATAAAGGCAGAAAAGGAAAATAATATTTTGGTATCATTATGAAAACAATTTTGACATTATGGATTTCAATAAATAGGTCTCCATGTCCCTCAAGGGGTTGTAAGACCACAATTTGAGACTACTGACTTAGAACAGCAATTTAGTAACACATATAACTACATTGAAGGAAAGAAATAGACTGCATGCATATCATGAAATTATATACTCTAGGTGGAGGATTCATGAAATCTAGCCCATTCGAATGCACTGATTCTTTCTAAATGAGATGGACTGGGCTGTTTCCATATGAGTTAGAGAGAATCGGATAGAAGTAATTGACATCGCTGGAAGACTGCTTCTCAGGATCAAGGTTATGAATAATTCTAACAGTTACTTCACCTCCCTTTATTTCAGAATCCTGGAAAGGACCTTCCAGCTAGCAAAATTAAGTCGCTTGTGGCACCCTAGCTTTCCATGAGTGAGGGAAAATAATTTCTGTCCCCTTTCCTTTCCATGTTCAGAACCTTAATGTTCTCCAGAATTAAAAAGAGTTTGGAATAGCAAAACTAAGACAAGTGTGCACTACTGTTTCTAGCAGGGATTGCCCATTTGTATTTTCTATTTTTCTTGGACAAAAGGTAGTGAAGTAGTAGGTCCTAATAGGAGTATCATGTTGACCTTCATTCTAATCATACCTCGGAGATTGTCAGGTACTAAGGTTGTTGAAAACTGCAGGGCAGTAGGCACTTTACTGAATAAGGCAAAAAATTAAGACTTTAACAGTGAACAAATTACTTCACATTATCCAAATTCATATTTCATAAAGGGCTACCTTGTAAAGCCCTTGATATTATACTGAATCTCAAGATAGCATTAAACACATGATGGTAGAATTTAAAGTTAATTGTTGTGATCCTGACCTCCAAGTCTTCCGCCAGCCAGAAGGTACCACTTTCTCCCCTAAACATTTGTCAACTGTTTTGTTCTCTATAGTCAGCCATCTTCTAAAACGGTTGTTATTTGATAGGAAGAAACCTGAAGTAAAAGGTTCTTTGCTTGTATATCACTATTCATCTTTAAAAGTGTAGAAACTTTCAACAAATCCTTTGAGTGGCAGATTTGTTGGAATGTGGTAAGTCCCGACTTTGCAAACTCTCTTTTAATAGTAAGTCTCCAATGAGAAGGCATGCTTAATCGAAAAGAAGGTCATAGATCCTTTCACATGCACTAGAAAGGTCATTCTAACACCAGCAATTTTGAAGAGAACCAAAGAAGTAATTAAGCTGCCAATAATTATAGAAGACTCTTACAGAATAAATTGCCCTTGACCTCTATTTATTTTGGTCAGGAAATATCTTACAGGATTTTATTTTTATCTATGGCTACTAATGCAAGTTAATTTTTTTCTTTCACGCTAAAATAAAGTCAGGGCAAAAAAATGATATACCGAGCGAAGAACAATAACTGGTGTCTGTAATATGCACTTAATTTTAAAATGTAGATCCACAATTAAAAAGCCTAGAAATATCAGTGTTGTTTTGTGGGATGACCTCTACACTCTTTGGAACCTATTCAAATCACCCTCAATGGACATTGGACAATGGTAGCCATTAACATACTTGTCTACTTGGATTAGCAATGAATAGCTATAAAGTGCCTGCTTTTATTCCTCTTAAAGTCTTTGGGAGTTCTTAGAAAGTCAGAATTTAAGTATTTTTTTATTATTTTATTAAAATATTATTTTTTAAAAGCTATTTGAAATAAATGTTTACAAGTTTTGAATTTCAAGTAAAACTAGAGGTGAGTATCTGTCAGGGAAGAATAAAGAATAATGTGAAGGTCATTTGGAAAGGGGAGTTATATATAGTTTGGAATAACGTATTTGATATAATAATAATTTTATTATAATTGAAATTGAATTTATTTTAAAATGGCAAATACCATTCCAGTTAGGTATTAAGGCAGATAAGTTGTTTATTTGTTTGATTTTCCAAAGAGAACATGGGTTAAACATGGTTGAAAGCCCTCAACTTAGAGAATTACAGTTTTTTTGTTTTAAGTGATTGGTCATCAAAAATTTCTGTAAGAGGGATTTACTAAAATTAAGATTCTTTTAAGCTCAAAAATTCTAAGATACCTAGCCAAATATTAATCACTAGAAATGGCTGATGGGTATAAGGGAGTTCATTCAATTCTCCTTTCTTTGAAATGTTTGGAATTTTCCACTATAAAAATTATATGATGATGGCCTACAGTAGCTGAATAACTTGAAATAGTCCATGATGAAAAAGATATGTCAGAGGTATAAAAATATTTTGGCAGGAGGAGTGAAAATTAACAGATATGCTTCTTTTTAAACATTTTTAAAAAGTAATTAGAAGCATTCGCCAATTTTATGATTAAGAACGAGAGATATCTACTGTCAGTACCTGTAACTGAATGGGTACAACTTAATGGAAGGACATAAAGATATCGGAAAGGGTGGGAATGCACATTAAGCCTGGGACAGGTGAGACTGCATTAGGGGATAGGGAGGGAAATAAGCAGAGAAAAAGGAAGCACTCAAGCACAGACTAGAACAGAGAGAAAATAAAAAATGAGGGTTCTCGTAGGAAGGAAGAGGTCCACAAAAGAAGTTAATAACTACATAAAACTACCTAATACACAAAGAGAAATCAACTGTCTTAAGACCTGGCACCACTTACTTAAGTGGTCAAAATTGCCTCTTCCTAGATTTGTATCCCAGTTTACTGGTAATCTTTCTCCTTTCTTCTTTCATCTCCAATACAATTTTCTAGAGACACTTGGCAATTTTCTAGATTATGAGAGAGCTAAAGCTGAATAAATTATTGAAATGAGGAAGCCCTGGGTACAAATGCATTTATTTATTTTTATGGAAGAGATGGGAAAACCTTAACGGAGATAGGCAAGTTATAGAAACTTAAACATTTGGGAAATTTTTCTTCAGGTTGAATGAAATTAAGTATAGACTTTCATGGAACTGAAAGGCTGGCCAGTGGTTTGTTCTTGTTTTTTTGTGGAGTGTTCTTCAATACAAAAAACAAATTCTCCGCTGATACCCATTTAATGTCCTACAAATCAATTCAATTCTGACACTAACTCCCTAGTAGAGTTAGTACAGACCCCACAGATTAAGGGCATCATCCCACTGCTTCTACTTTAGATACCAGTCTCAAGTCCTAGGTTGTCACTGGTACTTCTGGCCAATCAGTTATAAACTGGGGTTTCCAAAATCAGGTTGCAGATTTTGCTGGAATGGCTCACAGAACTCAGGGAAACACTTTATTTACATTTAGTGATTTATTGGAAGGATGCCGCTCAGGAACAGCCAAATAGAAGAGATGCATAGGATGAGGTATGGGGCATCAGAGAGGCATAAAGCTTCCAAGCCCTCTCTGGGCACACCACCCTGTAAGCACTTTGATGTGTTCACCAACCCTGAAACCCAGCTAATCTCATTATTCAAGAATTTTTACAGAGCACATTTTCCAGTCCCACCCCTACTTTCCCAGAGGTGGGGCTGAAAGTTCCAATCCTCTAATTACTTCATCTTACTGGGACCAGCCCTATCCTGAGGCTATCTAGAGACCCCTCTAAATAAATCCATTAGCATAAACTCAGGTGTGTTCAAAAGGGGTTCCTTATGATTAACAAAAGACACTGCCAAGGTTCAGGAAATCTAAGAGTTTTAAGAGCTCTTAGCTAGGAAAAGGGACAAAGACCAAATATGTGTCTTACTTTGTCACATTTTTAAAGGAATCTTTTTAAAATAAAAAAAAAAAAATACTTCAAATTTCTTTGAATAATTAAAACAGTATAGTTTGTGAATAATTACCACCAATTAATCTCTAAAGTAATGAGTTATACAGTAGTTGATAATCAACTACCTTGATTATCACATTACTTTGATGGATTTGTGCTCTACAAAAAGCATTCTCTATCATATGGTTACCAGGCAAAGAACCAGTTCCAAACTCAGTTTCAGGTAGTTCTGTTGGAAGAATCAAGACGTGAGAGACAAATGTGGGAAAGGAAAGGTTTCTTTATTTAGGAAGGTGCAACCTGGGAAGATGGAGGACTAACATCTCCAAGACTGTCTTCCCTGTCCAAGGGAAGCTGGAGGGTTTTAAAGGGTAAGGCACTGGAAAAAGGAGGAGGGTTGGTGTGCAGGAGAAGCAGGTGCCCAGGAAGTTGGTCTTATGTCAACTAGACCCTGAAAAGACTTATCGGCATCTGTGGCAGCTGTTTTTGAATGTGATCAGGCCTTATTTTTTGGGAAAGTTTGGACATTCATTCCTCAAGGCCAGGGAAATGAGATTTCCAAATCTCAAGGAAAGTAAATTAGTTCTGCCACAAACCAAAGGAGTGCGTAAGCTTGAAGTAATTTACCCTTAAGATGGGTCAGAGTGCTGTTACAATATATCCTTCTTGGAATTTCACTGGCTCTGGTGGGATGAGCCTGTATAAAAATTTAAGTTTTAGTCATGACTCTCCTTTTGTAGAAGAAATAATTGGTTCCTATGTTTTCAATTATCTTCTCTCTTACCTTTAGTTTTATTACTAATCCCTCTATAGTTAGTATACATTATTCAATCTAAAGATCTCCCCCGAATAAAGGGAATTCTTTCTTCTCCTTTTGCCCCATTTTTTAGAATCCTTATTTGATTAATCAATTTATCTGTATTTAAGTTGAACAGACCTCTCTGAGGAAGGCAAGACTAAATAATATGACAAATTCTTCATGACTACCATTTGTGCTAAACATGAAGGCTGTCTTAACAGGACTTCAGGACGGGTTACTCCTTCTTTTCCTCCATTCCTCCCTCTTCCCCTTTCTCTTGCTCTCCATTCTTCCCTCCTGTCTTCACTCTCTTCTTTCTTTCATCTTCCTTTTTTTCTTGCCTCTTTCTTTCCGCTTTTACTCTTTCTGGCCTTCTCCCTTCCTTTCTGACTCTCATCTCTCTGCCAGTCATGTTGTTTTATTTTAATTTACTTTTTAATGTTTATTTGTTTTTGAGACAGAGAGAGACAGAGTGTGAGCAGGGGAGGGACAGAGAGAGACGGAGACACAGAATCCAAGCAGGCTCCAGGCTCTGGGCTGTCAGCACAGAGCTTGATGTGGGGCTCAAACTCACAAACCATGAGATCATGACATGAGCCGAAGTGGGATGCTTAACCGACTGAGCCACCAGGTGTGTCCCCCCCACCTTTTTTTTTTTTTAATTGCCTCATAGCTAATTTGCTCAGACTTACTGGTATGAAACAATAACCATTTTAGTATTCTCACTGTTGTGTAGGTCAGGAATTCAGGAAGGGCATAATAATGATGACTTGTTTCATTTCCACAATTTCTGGAATCTTAGCTAGAAAGATTCAAATGACTGGAAGCTAGAATGACCTGGAGATTTCTTAGCTACCTTGTCTGGCATCTGTATTGATATGATTGGTATGTATTGGCCAACCCATCATGTGGTCTCTCTGTGTGGTGTAGCTTCCTCACAACATGGACACTTTAAGACAGACTTCTTACAAGTTGTCTCAGGACTGCAAGAGTGAGTGTTGTAGCAACATGACTGAAAATGAATGTGGTTTTATGACCTTGCTGCAGAAGTCACATAGCATCACTTCTATCACATTCTCCTTGATAAGGCAGTTGATCATAAGCTCACTCTGATTCATTGAGAGGAGATAAAGACCCCACATCTCTATGAGAGAAGGTTCAACAAAATCACAATCATATTTTATAACTTCTGTACTTCCTTTATTTGAAGAGACTTGGAACTTCCTCTTCACATCTGCCTATGCATGTAACTGGCTATGAGACTATATTCAGTGAAACCTGAGCTAGTAGTCCTGTACCAAACGGTGACCATTAACTCATTTATTTCTGTGAAGTGAAAGATCTTATTCAAACGAGAGGTTAATAAATAAGTCTACTGATCTGAGAAACATAGTATATTTCAATTGTATTCTTTTATTTTTTTAATATTTATTTATTCATTTATTTTGAGAGAGAGAGTCGGGGGGAAGGGTACAGAGCGACAGTGAGAGAGAGAGAGAGACAGACAGACAGACAGACAGACAGACAGACTATTAAGCAGGCTCCACTCCTGGCACGGAGCCTGACATGGGGCTCGATCTCACAACCCTGAGATTATGACCTGAGCCAGTCAAGAGTCAGATGCTTAATGCACTGAACCACTCAGGTGCCCCTGAGTTGTATTCTTTTTAAACACTCTTGGACATTAATAGTGAAATAGGGTAGCATTTAAACAGGTTGGCATTAATAGGGAAACATTGCTCTGAACCTGTGATAGAAATGTCCTGGCTTCTCTGAAGTTGCTTTGTCAACGGACCTCATTTCCCATAATCTGGATTGGGAGGTCCTACTTCATTCAAAGGAAGTGTCGTGCATGAACATGGAGCTCACACAATTGAGCCACTGTTCCATAATAAAAAGGACGGAAGGAAGGAAGGAAGGAAGGAAGGAAGGAAGGAAGGAAGGAAGGAAGGAAGGGGAAGGAAAAGAAAAAGCAACAATATGTGGCTGAATCAAAAAGAGGATTACCAGAGAACTTTTTGTTCCTTATTTCAACTGGGAATGGCATACCTGGCATGTTTCAGAGACTAACCACATGTGTTGTATCACTAAATAGAGACATAACAGCAAAACTCCCAACATCATTTAGACACTGTAGATTTCTCAGTTCAGTGATTTTTGATGTTGATGGAGACAGACTTCCCTTGAAAGTGCAATGATCTGCATGCCTTTTGATCAGTGTCTTGGTGCAGATTAATATTATTTCACATGAAGCTAGCAAGACCCTGTTTCTCTATCTGTTTGTGGAATAATTTCACACACATGGGCTTTCCGAAGATTTAATATGGATGTTATTAATGAACAATAACTGCTAATGGGTATAATGCCTGCCCGATAGAGGTGCATATAGATTTATCTGTATAGGGAAAGGTTTGTTTTCTGTAGCATTTCAAACAACTGTACTAGGTACTTAGGTGACATGTCTATCACTGCAAACATATTAGTATTGAAATTGTAGCACTTCACAATTGAAGTGTATTACACACTTGAGATACAGTAAACTACTGTATTTGAATTGAATCATACAATCATAGATATTAGAGCCAGAAAAGACCTATTAGGTTATCATGTCCATCTACTGCCATTTGGCATTGTTATTTACAATACATTGTTGGATCTAGAGTTAAATGCCTCAAACAATAGGCCTACTACCACCGTGCCAAGAATATTTTCTTTTATTGTCTAAAGGACTTGCTCGTTGAAATAGTTTTTTTTTCCCCTTAAATTCAGCTGAAATTTATTTTTTGCTCAATTTCACTCCAATGTTGTCATATCTCAATCTTCATTCTATAGCCTTACTTCTGCATTATCTCTTCTTATAGTGACACTGTTTTAAAGACTGATTCATTTAAAGGCCATACTTTAAACTTCAAAATGGCAATTTCTTTTCTGCCTAAATTATGTGATGTTTTAGGTTGGCTTTCCCAAGAAATGGACACTAAGCCAGGATACGAGTGAAAATAGTTTATTTGAAGATGGTCCCAGGACATGCTAGGAGGTAATTGAAAAAGAGAGACAAGAAAAAGACAAAAGCCAATAAAGGGTGAATGATCATACCAGTGGCATTGTGGATAACTGGATCATACCTCTACTGCAGATATTGATGATTTGTACAGCATACTGCCTACGAGTTATTTCTCCAAGAGACAAGAAAGCTGAATTATTATATTCATGTAATAACATGCTTCTCAAAACATTTAGTCTAACCAACATAATTCATTCTCCTTAATTCTTTTACCCAGAAACAACCAGAAATCTGACACATTTTAGGATGAGAGATTTTTAGTGTGACCTATTTTTCTTAGGAAAAAATAATTGAGGTTTTTAAAATAATAACATTTAAATATCAAATACAGAAATGTTTGTCTTTGGTCATATATTTGAAGATTCATTTTTATTTAAAAAATACTTTCATAAACTTGGAAGTTTTCAGGAAAATTTGTAGAATTTCTTTAACCTCATCTCTTCAGTTTTACCTATTTATGAAATTTAATGTAATATATAAAACATTGTGTATGAGTAACTTAATGGCAGAGTGAGAAATAAGTAAAATATTCAAAATAACTAAAATTTACAGTTAATGGCTTATTTATAAAATTTATGGACTTTACTCACACAGGAAACACCCAGTTTTCATTCAGAGCCTCTGTGGTCTTATACTGAAGATAGTTATAGCTAGAGTAGTCATCTGATTTCCAACCTCCCAATAGATTACAAGCAACAAAGTACAAAGATCAGAAGGTTTGCAACAAATAGATTGAGTTGAAAGAAATGATTATATTTGATAGACCAGTGGTTCTCTGTATCTCTAGGACTATTAGAAACTTGAGATACAAATGCCAGAATTTTTGATTCAGCAGGACTTAATTGGTCCCTGAGAATTTATATTTTTAACAAATTTCCAGCTGATGCTGTTGGTCCAGAAACTCCATGTTGAGTATCATGGGGATGGACCCGGGGGGGAAAAATACAGAAACTATGAAAAGTTTTAATTTTTTATGAATGAATAGAGGAAAGCCCTATACAAAAAAACTGGGATGGGACCATTAAATCTAGGGGAAACTTTCCTGCTCATATTAGCAGACTCTGTGGTCATAATCATATTTTACACAGTAAAATAATATCGAGAGTTAACTCTAACTTATCAAGAAAGAAAAATGCACAGAAAGTCATGAAATGGAGGTGCCTGGTGGCTTAGCTGTTTGAGCATCCAACTCTTGATTTTTACTGAGGTCATTATCTCATGCTTTATGAGATTGTATTTTGAACCCCTGCTTGGGATTCTCTTTCTCCCTCTCTCTCTGCCCCTCTCCTGTTCTTGCTCTCCCTCTCTGTCTCTCAAAATAAATAAACATTAAAAAAACCTCATGAAATAGTTACTATTTTCAAAAATATAGCCAGTCAATATAATTTAGTTAGCAGGAAGTCTCTCTCAGTAAGAGGATAAAATATTAATTATCTAGGACATTTCATCTATCCAAAATAAGTCATTGCTCAAATGTCCTCTCTGGTAGGCTAAATAATAGACCCTCCCAATATAATTAATCTAATGTTCTAATCTCTAAAACCTGAGAATATTGCCATGTATAGGTAAAGAAACTGCAGATGTCATTAAGGAAAAGATCTTAAAATGGAGAGATTATCCTGGAATATCTGGATTGGCTCATTATGGCCAAAAGGGTCTTTATAATAGGGAAAAAGGAGATAAGAATGAATAGAAAGCAACACGACAGTGGAAGAGATTGGAAAAATGCAGCCACAAGCCAAGGAATGAGGACAGCCTCTAAAAGTTGAGAAAGATGGGACGCTGGGGTGGCTCAGTCAGTTAAGCGTTTGAGTTTGGCTCAGATCATGATCTTGCAGTTCATGGGTTCACAGGTCATGATCTTGCAGTTCATGGGTTCACACTCACTTTGGGCTCTGTGCTGACAGCTCAGAACCTGGAACTTGCTTGGGATTCTGTGTCTCCCTCTCTCCCTGTCCCTCCCCTCACTCGTACTCTTTCTCTTTCTCTCTCAAAAATAAACAAAAAAATAAAAGCTGAGAAAGGCAAGAAAAGGGTTCTCTTCTGGAGACTTCAGAAGGAACTGACCTTGCTGATACCTTGATTTTAGCTCCATAAGAGTCATCTCTTCTGACCTCCAGAACTGTGAGACAATCAGTTTGGGTTGTTTTAAGACACTCTGTGGTAATTTTGTACAGCACCAATAAGGAAACTATTACACCCTGTGAAGCTGAACTGTTTTCCTTTATTATTATTTTTTACATAATGTGACTCTATCAACATTAGGTTTCTGACATCTTATTTGTGTGTGCACATGTATAGGTATGCTAGAGCACAAGTCCAAGGCAGAGAGTGGTAGAACCTGCCATAGGAAAAGTAGGAAGCAGTGAAGTCAAAAAGGCTTTGTGCAGGATACTAAGGAGTTTAGGCTGTTCGGTTTTCTGTTTATTTGTTTAATTATACCAGATAAAGTTCCAGGCACTGTACTAAATGAAGGGGTGGCAAACATGTTATGAAAAGGGCCACATAGTAAATGTTTTAGGCTTTGAAGGCCAACAGGCAAAATGGAGACTATTATATATGTACTTAAATAATAAGAGAAAACGAATTTCCACAGATATTGTACGGATGAAATTTTAAAAATTGAATGTAATTTTATTTATATTTTTTAAATTTTATTTACTTATTTTGAGAGAGAGAGAGAGAGAGAGAGAGAGAACCCAAGTAGGGAAGGAACAGCAAGAGTGGAAGAGAGAGAATCCAAACAGGCTTCATGCTGTCAGCACAGAGCCAGTCACAGAGCTCGATCCCCGGAGCCCTGAGATTATGACTTGAGGCAACATCAAGAATCAGATGCTTAGCTGACTGAGTCACCCAGGCGCCTCAAGTATATTTTTCTTTAACATAATGTTTATTACATAGGTATACTAATGAGATAAATAGAATTATTTTTCTTGGGTGCTTAATCCAGGCTCAAAGTTAGTGTTTTCTGTGAGAATTAATTGCAAATTGTGTAAATTATGTGTCAATATTGATAAGCAAGTTAACTTGCATGTTATAAATTTGTTTGAATATGGCTTCAACTTTCTATGGTTTCATCTTGTTGAATCATTTCATCTGTGATTGCTGTTTATTTGCTCAGATCTCTGTATTTCATTGTATTCTGAATCTTTGCCTTCAATGGCATCTTGTTTAAATTTTTTAATTATTAGTTAACAAAATGTGAATACCATTATTTTTAAATTTAGTCTTTTGTGGATGTTTTGTTAAACCTACAATGTAAGTGAAACACATTTTCATTTAGTAGTGTTACTGGTGTATGTCTACCAATAACTAGACTTTAAGAGATTAACTCATTGTAAGTCAAACAAATCATCCATATCTTTATTGCTAAAGCAGAATAATATAGACAAATATGCAGATATGCCACCAAGATGTGTGTTTTCATAATGATAATTCATAAGAGATTAGAAACTGAGTTTCTAGTGTTAAATACATTTACTGGGTTATTTTTAATTGTATAAATTATGGTTTTGTAATATGTCTTCCATATATGTTCATCCTTTTCTTTTGTAAACCAAACGAATATCCTATATGGATTAAAGATATTTTTTTAATTTGTAAGTATTTGGATTATTACTCAAGTTAGTCATTGGCAAAAATATTACTATTAGAAGTTTGAGGAAAGGAATAAAAAGTATCTTTTCATATAAATCAAGTTGTCAGGATGCTTATTGACACAGTAACTAAAATGACTTAAAACAATAAGGAAATTTATTATCTTACAAAACAAGAAATTTGGAGGTAAGACATTCTAGGGTTTGAGACTTGAATGTCATTACTCTGCACCTGTTTTTTCAATCTTCCTTTAAAGTTGTCTTTAGGGGCGCCTGGGTGGCGCAGTCGGTTAAGCATCCGACTTCAACCAGGTCACGATCGCGCGGTCCGTGAGTTCGAGCCCCGCGTCAGGCTCTGGGCTGATGGCTCAGAGCCTGGAGCCTGTTTCGGATTCTGTGTCTCCCTCTCTCTCTGCCCCTCCCCCGTTCATGCTCTGTCTCTCTCTGTCCCAAAAATAAATAAAAACGTTGAAAAAAAAAAAAAAGAAAAACCTTGCCAAGATCTGGCACAAAAATAAATAAATAAATAAATAAAGTTGTCTTTAGCATTCTGGCTTTGACCACACACCCTGTCAGTTACAGGCATCACTGTTTCATATGGCCCTATAAAAGTCAGAAAAAGGTAATTTGCCATATCTTGTTCTTTTTTTTTTTAATCAGAGAGAACACCTTTTCCACAAATTTCCTAGAATTCACAGTTTATTTTTTTATATAAAAATATATGAGTAATTTAATATAAATAGCAAATATTTACTGTTTACTGGGTAAACACATTTTCTTTACTTCTGTTTCTGTGAGTTTATATTTAGTTAGAAGGCATCAGTAATCACCAGAAGTGACTGGTTAAGGAAGAAGAGAAGAGAATATGAGGGATTAGTAAGGATAGCCCTCAGGAAGCAGAGGCAACAGAAACAGACTTTACTGACTGGTTTGAAATTTTTCAGTTTTGGCCTTCAAACCACACTCTATGCTTAAATATTCTTTACATTTTAATTTACTAAAATTTAAATTGGCTATTTTCCAGTAAAGCACTTTAGAATTCCATTTCTCCCATAAGATAATCCTGTTCCAAAGGAAAAGGAAGAATTAATTTCCAATTGATCTTTGTCTAAATAATCTGTTCCCCCTTCCTCTTTGCAAATCATCTACTAAATGCATTCACATTTTAATTTACAATGAAATTTTTTTTCATTAGTTTCACTTATTTATTTAGTCTGCTCTTTCTAGTTTGATATCTGGCACATAGATTGTTACAATAGTCTTCTATCTGCTTTTATTTCCATTATTACCATCTTCAATTCACCCTGCAAACCTGTGCTTAATTAATCTTTATAAAAGACCATTACTTTTGTGCTGCTACTCTCAATGACTCTTAAAACTCACAGTTGATAGCTCCTAACTCATGGTCTTTCTCATGAAAATTGGTTTCTTTTTCAGTGTTCTCCTCTTAGGAAATGGAACTCAAATGTAACAGCTCAAGTCAGAAACCTGTCTTTTTCAAACAACTCCTTAAAACTTATCTACTACCCAACTGTTTTCAAGTCCCATTAGCTTTGTTTTCTAAGTGTAGTTTAAATCTGTATTTCTCTCCAATTTTATTGCAACTATGCTAATATATACTGCAATAATTCCTGTTTTAGATACTGCAAAAACCAGGTAACTGGTCTACCTCAGCTATTCTTGCCTTTCATCTTTAAATATACGCTTAACATACAACTAAAAGAATCTTTTTAAAAGTATAATTCTAGGGGTTCCTGGGTGGCCCAGTTGGTTGGTTAAGCATCTGACTCTTGATTTTGGCTCATGTCATGATCACAGGGTTCCTGAGTTTGAGCCCCACGCCATGCTCTGCACAAACAGGATGGAGCTTGCTTGGGTTCTCTGCCCCTTCCCTGCTCATGGTTGCTCTCTCTCTCTCAAAATAAATAAATAAAATTTTAAACATTATATTTCTAGTCATGTGTTTATCTTCTCCCTTCCTCCTAATAATGCTTTATCCCCTTTATCCCCCTTTATCTGTTTCTTAAAGTCCTTCAGTGGTTTCCTGTAGCTCTTGAGGCAAACACCAGATTTCTGAACTTCACCTACAAGGCACTAGCTACAAGACCTAAATCTTTTTTTTCCCAAGCTCATATTGAATTATATCTCTCTTTAGTCTGTCTTCTCTAGCCCTAGTGGTCTTCTTTCAAGACCTTATACACTTTCCTTGGTGTCTTCTTTGTTTACAGAAGTATTAGCCATTCTTCAGATGTTTCAAATTAATTCCTTAAAGATACTTTCTTCAACCTTCCTATGTAACTCAAATTTCTTTTATTTGCCCTTATATCACTATGTATCTCTTTTTAATTTGCCATAGTCATATTTTTGTATTTTTAGGTGTATTTTCTTTTCATTCAATTCTTTGCTTTATGAAGGAAGGAATTGTGTCTGCTTCTGTGTATATATTTGGTACATATTTCTGAATGAATGAAGAGAAGTGGGGTCTTTGTCCTAGGCAGGGTAAATTCTAATCATATCTGCCAACATTTTAAGGTCACCCATAATTTAGTACTCTTACCCTTCTTATATTACTTCTTGTTAGACATAAAATAACATTTGAGATGAGTAGAAGAGTTTTAGTTGCCCCTGAGGTTTAAAAACAGCTCTTCCAGGTTAAAGAAGATGCATGAATATACTATATAAAAGACAAGGATGGAAAACCTATAGTTCTGGGTTTGTCTTGTGATCCTCAGAGATTTACAAACTAATTTTAGAAAATGAGGAACAGCATCACAGAGCTTGCAAGCATGATGACCAAAACAATACTATGTACATGAAAGTTCCCTAAATGATATTAAAATTAAGGTGTTTTTTTTTCTGATGAAACTCAATAGAATTTTTAAAATATTATAGAATGGTCACTATTAAGATATATTTTTGGATTGGTAATATCAGTTCTTAATATTTCTGCAACAAATTAAAATACCTACTGATTCTAGCTCCTACCTCTATTTAGATTTGTCATGTTGAGATTGTCTTGAAGCTAAGCAATGGTCTTGGAGCCTGAGGGGAGATTCTTGTTATTCCACAAGAGAACATGCAATGGAGAGTGTCTGAACAGAAACAACAGACATGGGGACAAAAACAGCACATTGTGTGGGTGAAACTTCAGAATGTTTAACTCATTTGGTACTGGGAAAGTTAGAGTTGGAATAAACTTAATGGAGGGTAAATATCAGGAGTAGAGGGGTAAGAGACAACATTAGACTGAGGTAGACATTAAGTGTTCTTGCTGACTTCCTAGGAAAGAAGTGGAATGTGGCCACTTATGATATCAAGTGATGGATTTGTTTTCTTTTTTTTTAAATTTTTTTTTCAACGTTTATTTATTTTTGGGACAGAGAGAGACAGAGCATGAATGGGGGAGGAGCAGAGAGAGAGGGAGACACAGAATCGGAAACAGGCTCCAGGCTCTGAGCCATCAGCCCAGAGCCTGATGTGGGGCTCGAACTCACGGACCGCGAGATCGTGACCTGGCTGAAGTCGGACGCTTAACCGACTGCGCCACCCAGGCGCCCCTAGGATTTGTTTTCTTATCATCACAACTTCAGAATAACTCAGTTGATTAGTCATATTCTCTTGAGTTAAATTTGCAAAGTGATCTTCCATTACTCATACTGGATTTAAGTCCTAGAATTTATTTCCATTCTCTACTTCATTTTTTGGTCTGCTTGGGGTGGCTGTACCCTCAAAATCAGAAAGAGTGTAAGGGGTCAGTCCTCAAAGTGGAATGGTTATTTCTTTGGGAGTATTCTCTTGCCTCAAAGCAAAGGCTTGGGTCATGGTAAGATTTTTTTTAAAAATGGGATTCTCTGTAAAAACCAGGCATGCTTATTAATAAAATAAAGAACAAATTGGAAAGGCTAAAATTTTTATATGAATACAGTTTACATCTCTATATCTACTGTTATAGAAATATGCCAATAGAAATGATTTCTTGCCACTTAATCTTAAATTGAGATGCTCAAAAGAGCTGCCCCTCTACATCCTAGCTATAAGACTTTGGGACATTGTTAAAAGGAAGCTTACGTTTGGAGGAATAGACCTCAAGCAATTGTATCTGGATCAGCTTACTGATTGGTAAATCGGGCTAAATAGGATTGGCGTGGGAAGGATGATACAACTTATTACAGTCCTGATGTCTAAACCATGGACAGTGCAAATCTCATTTGAAGACTTTTAGCCACTTTATTCCTTGCTAGAGGGATAGCCCATTTTTCCTGACTGGTCTTTGGGAGACTAGTGGTTGAGGAGCCTTAATTAGGCTCTGATCAGCTTATGATTAAGGGTGAAAAGCAGAATGAGTCTTTTAGCAAGCTAGGGAGGCAAATTTTACTCTTACTTTCTCTTGTTGGTGCTAAGACTCCTGGGAGAGAAGAATATAAAGATTAGGCTACATTAGACAATTTTAGGCAGGTAAAATTATCAAGATATTTTGCTTTTTGTTTTCATTTTTGATATAATTTTGAATTTCTTAAATTTGAATGTATGTAATGTGTAGAATGGAAATAATGGGTGCTTTGATACTAGGGCTAAATATAATACTATCAAACAGAAATAATGCATATACAGAAATACATGTAAAATCTGTAAGAGAGCCATTCTGAAATAAGGTGAACTTGACAAGTTTAAGGAATTACTTTTTGTGTTGAAAAATAAAAACACTAGACAATTGGATACAAAAGATACTGAAATATTGTTAAAATAAGGCACACACTGTGTTCTCTACTGGCATCTGCATCATAGCTCACATGGAAAAAGTGCAGAAAATTCTGAGGAAATTGCAGCATATTTTATGTACACTTTTCCATAGAAGTGAGTTATTATAAGTTTGTCTTATTCAGCAGCTACTTTACCATGTGCCTACTATGCATGTGACCCTGTGCAGTGGTTGGGGATTTATTTAAAAAGGAATGAAGAGAAAATGCTGGCAGTCTAGTGAGGCAGATGGCCCAGTAGATAAATAAGCACATTACAACTTAATAAGATCTGTGATACAGATCTTGAATGAATTTTGAGAAAGTACAATGAGAGGGTTCTCATGTGGCCTTGGAGGAAAGATTGCATCCAGGAAATGGTTGGAACTATCCTGGGTGGTAGATGGAAGTTTACTAAATATAGATGGGGATACCCAGTGAGGGCAGAGCCTAAATAGTATTCTTCATATTTCAAAAATGTGAAATTTTATGAAATACTAAATTTGACAAAAGAAGGCAATGCTATTTAGTATTATAAGGAGAATTTTCTGGAAGCAAAGGGTTGATTCTTGTGAATTTGTGTGCAGGGGGGCTAAAGATAAGAGGGAGGGGGTATAGGGAAGAGCAGGAGGGATTAATCCCCATAAACCATGCATCTGTAGAACTCTTTAATGCAAAAGGTTTTCTTACAAATTCTTATTTGATCCTCACCATAGCCCTATGAGCTAAGAAAGGCAGGTGCAGGGTATTATTTCCCCCATTTCATGGTTGAGAAAACTGAAACATGAAGAGATTAGGTAACTTGCCTAAAGTCAAACGATTGCTTCTTGATAGACTGAGACTAAAGCATAGATCTCTCAACCCCTTGATGGAGCTCTACTAGACCACACTGCTGCCTCCACGCAAACACACACACTTGGCCTTCCTTTTGTTTATATATGAATTTTCTTAAAAGTCTTGAGGAAAGCTATGTATTCTCTTTCCACAAAGAAACACACCCCCCTACCCCCACCCACCCCCACACACATATTATCAGGGGAGAAGTAGTACCCATCCAAATTTCACAAAAGCCTATCCTGAATGACTAGATCCCACATTCTATAATTTTACTTGAGGATTTGAGGAGAACTTCTCTAGTTGCATAAGTGGGCTCCGTGACTATGCAGAATATATGACTATCAGCTTATGTCCCTACCCTGATACAAACCCGGGGAGATAGTTCAGTGGTGTCACTGACCATATGGTGGCCTATCATCAAGATCTGGGAGCTGTGCAATATACTTCATCTTGTTCTGAGTTTTAAAAATCAGGAATCTAGATGCTTTAGAGATGGAAATATGTTAAAAATAAGAATATTTTATTCTAAAAATTGAAATTTATGTATTACTGCAGTGGTAAATACACCTGGGATTGATTCCAGTACTTATTCACATTACACTTCTAGTCTAAAATTAACAACATCATCATTTTTTGGATTCTAAGTTATTAGGAATCCTTTCTATCTTTTAATTTTGGTCAAAAAAGTAGCCCACAAAGCTTAACAAAGTACATTTAATTTATGTTTTTAGTGTTTTAAAAGTAGGAAAGTGAATTCATTCCATACCATTCCCTTGACTTTAGCTGTTTTGCCATTGTTAGCATAAGGAATGCCAAAAAGCCATGACTGGCATACCTAGAAGTGTTCAAAATTTAATTTTGACTTGTGAAAACAGAAACAACATTGACCTTATTTGGGAGAAAGAGCAGCTTTCTCACAGGAGAAAGTTTCTCCGGCAAAAGGAACTCAGAAAGCTGAATCCCGAGGTCCCTGAGATCCCTGTGTGGGTTGTGTCTTTTCAGATTAACACTCAGAGGACAGTGGAATCCCAGCATTTTCACTTCCCTATACCACCAGGAGTTTCTCATTTTCCACACTTTGTTTTTTCATTTTTCCGTTTTCATTCCCCCTTTGAAAACTTTATGTAAGATAAAAATGGGAAAATTCCTAAGCAGAGTTCTTGAATTTTTTGTCCAGAAACAGAAGTGTTTCTTAGTGTGTGAAGAGGAAAAATAATCTACATGTTTTAATTTCATGGTATTACTTACACCGATAGACTGTGAACCCTTGAACTTCTTATTATATCATCAAATTGAACTTCTGAACTTTTTCCAAGAGCCTATAAACCTGAGAGTGAAAGCTGCGTGAAATTGTTTTCCGAGGCCTCCCTCAGTGTCTGTCCAGTGATGGTGTGCTCTCGATTAAAGAGCAGAAGTGCAGCAGCATGAAAATGTCATGTAAAATGGGCAGTTCTAAGTGTTTTCTGGGGATTCCAGTAAGATACCTACCTTTTCTTTCGCCCCTTTTTTTCTATCTATAAAACTTAGGATACAACCTACCCTTTCTAATTTGGCAGAACACATTTGGGAATTGTACAGATTGATTCAGAATGAAATCCATAAAGGGCTTTGCACTGCTCAGAGATCTCCATGTAAATGCAATTACCTCATGGTTTGCTACAGGCACCCCACCATGTGTCCAGTGTCACCAGCCTTATTGCATTCTATGGAGAGTTGTATGGCATTTGTAATGGCCTGTTGAAGTGAGTGTGCATTTGACATCCTTCAAATTCTTGCTTAAGTCCTGGCTCATAGAGACTCAGGGTCATGAACAGTTTTATTCACACTTCTTTATGTTTCCAACTTCACAGTAAAGTGCTCCTTGCCCTGAGATTGACCTTTAACTTCAAAGCTAAAATCATTATGTAACTCAAAACAGCCAAACTGATATTGCAATGAATAGAAATGAAAGTCTTCAATTTCCCTGGGAAGATTTAGCAACAACCTTACTTAAGGAGCGCACACACACACACACACACACACACACACACACACGCATATGTGGGTATATGTATTTGTGAACATATATTTAATAAATATGAAATGATTTAAATATATACTAGTGACTACACAGAGAAACTATTGTAGGGAGTCAAGAGTATAGCATGAAGACTAGTGACATAAATTGCTTTCTATATTGGAGCTTAATAATTATTAAGTGATGTTCTAAGTAAAAGGAAGGTAAAAGAAGTCTACCAATATAATGAGATGGTAAACTCATGAACAGATGTTAATACACCTCTGTACTCCTGTAGTACTTATGAGAGATCTTAATAACAATGATTTTGATGGATTTCTTGAATTGTACATAGTATTGGAACACTCATCTGAGTACAGAATAATGAATTGTCATTCCAAATGTAACTAAGATTTTGGCCCAGTCATACCAAATCAGGTAAGTCTTTAATTTAGAAAAGGAGAAAATAATTGGGTTGCTTAAAATGTACTAGTGACTATATAAATGCTTCATGATTGGAAAGTCTGAGAATTTACCTTAAATTCAGCCACTATCTTCACTAAATAATAAAAATTGATTGAGTGTTGACTATTTGCCAGTATGGTTCTAGGGCTAGTCCTACAGAGGTTACAAAACAGAACAAAATGTCTGCCATCAAGTCTTAAATTGTTTTCTATTTGTGCTAATCTTGGGAGTTGATGCATGGCAAAGCAATAAGTGCTAGAGATATATCACATAAAAGTATATCATTATGTGTACTGAATTAGTGATATTGTAAATTTTATCTCATAGACTTCCCACATTACTTCTATATCATATTATATCCTAAAGATGTAAGAATAAGAATATAGTCCTTCCTACACAGCTCCAGTATGGCATCCTCAAAGCTTCGTATGTATTCAGCGAAGAAATAGATCAGAATACTCAAGAGAAGTAGTAAGAGTGACATAGTACCAGTGTGGTGGCTTTTATTGAATAGTACTTGGCCAATTGGTAGTATTTCTCAGTATTTTTTTCCTTTCTTGTGAAAATACACCAACACCTGCACTGCTATCCTGAAACTTCACAAAATAAAGATATTTGTTTTATATATTATAGTATATTATCTAATGCTAACTATTCTTCTCCAGGTTTACTAACTTTCAAATTCATATGATCCATTTACTTTCTTGACTGATTTAAATTTCAGGACTATTAGGCCAGGTAAGAGATCAGAGTATTTCATGGACACATAAAACTGATTTCTGTCCCCATATATCCACTATTACATTAATTTTCATTGGTGCAGCATGTCTACTGTTCCTGCTGGCTAGAAATCATCCCATTGCCATTGTTTCATTGGGTTAAATGGGAAGGGAGATTATATTTTTAATTTCTTTTCCTAGGCGGAGGGAAAGATCAAGTTGCAAAATTTCTTTTTGGAGATTAAGAAGAATGCCTATATCTTGGGGGACTCAAATAAAAGGCCTACAGAGATAAGGCAGGTAATATCAATGAAAGGGTAGAATGGGCATCATGAGGTAGAATGACACTCAGCCACAGTGTTAGCAGCGCTAGGTAGAAGGAAAGATGTGGCAAGCCTGCATCTCATCTTAGACATCCTATCGTAGTCATCTTCGGATGGCTATTGCCCTATGAGGATAGCCAGGTGCCGAAAACTTTTGGAGTTTTCCAAAGTACCCACAGTTTGTGGGTTTCGGTTGAAATATCTTGAATTTAATTGTTAGGCCAAATACACACATCTTTGTCTAAATATAGGGCTATCATATAGTAACTTTTGTTCTAAAAGATAATTACCCCTGAGGAGTATCCTCTGGCCTTTCCCTTTATCAAGTTAACAGCTAGGGAAGGGTTCCTTTTGAGATCCCCTGAGACAGTGGATCTGGGACTAGTACTCTTCAAAAAACAAATATAGATATAGTAGCAATAGTGTGGAGGAGGGAAATGAGAAATAAAGTTACCACTTTAAAGGATCAGACAAGTAGAGGCAACTAAGCAAGAATTTAGGGAGCAAGGAAACAACAAAGGAATACTAAGTTTGGGAGGTCAGCTCCTGGTTGAGAAGTGCTCTGGAAAGGATCCAGAGACAGAAAGAAAGATGGTGCTGTGGGAAATGCAAAAAACCCTCCATTTTTCCTACTTCACAGTTTTGCCTACGGCTGTCCATGAGCCCGTTAGTGTGAAAGTAAGAAAGAACTTTGGTCTCCAAAGAGAATCCTCCTCACCCCAGAAGCAAGAAAGATTACAGGAATGACATCCAATAATCTTGATTATGGTCACCTTGAATGCCTCTAAAGATTGCAGGTACAGATTAGAGTTCTTTTTTTCTAAGTTTTTTTATTTTTAAATAATAATTTAGTATACAGTTTCTAGACCCAGGAATAATAAGACTTTAGTCATCATTAGACAAAATCATGCTGAATATAAACACTATCTATTTTCCTCCATGTTTTTATATTTGTATGCAGCATTTGTCAGCATGGCAGCCATGGACAATGATAAAGTGCATTTTTCTGCTTGGGTGGTTAGCCCTTTCATTTTTACAAGTGACAAAATAAAAATCTGCTGAAGAGTGAACATGCTGCTTTCACTGTGTCATCTCAGCCCTGCGGGTCATTTTATTATAAAAATGTAAAAATCCAGTCAATTTTATTTAATCAGCTGAAAAGGAAAAGTGTTTCCAGGTCATTAATCAAGTGCTCCTTCTCTGTGGGACTTGTCTCTTCAGAAACTGCCATATGAATCATTAATAAAGCTGGAAAGATTTTTTTTTTTTTGCCAGCGGGTTTTTGAGAAACCTAGATGTTATTAATATAACAGAAGTAAAGTAATTTTAGGTCAACAAATAAAGCCTTCTAGAGCCATTGCCTGTAGAATTGTACCTATGTTATTAAAAGCAGCTAATTCTTTACTTTCTAAACATTTAATTGTTGGAAATGTTGGGAAATGTTCAACTGTTTAGATTGTATATGATTATATATTCCATAATTACATGTTTTCTTGAATGTTACCTAACCTTATATTTACAGTAAACTTTTATTATGTGAATTGATCAAAACATAATGAGACAGTAGGAAGAGATAATTACTACTGTATCTATAATAATAATAATGATAGTAATTAAACACAGCAAACTGCATTCACATAATGTCATGCTTGTGCTTAAACCCACAAAAGCAAGTCATGAAATAGAGGCTTGAAATTTCCTCCTGGAAGAATTTTGCTGCTTATGTTGATATTGTTCACATGGCTCTATTTTTCAAAGGTGGTCTTGACTTGCATGAAGACCTTTCTAGTATTTGACTAGCAGTTGTCACTCACATTAGAGATCATGATCTGATTAAAACCTGTTCTTTCTTTGGAATCATACTTACAGTGAAGCCAAGTAAGCAAGTCACAGATATGGGAGAAGAGGAGGAGCCAGCTTTTTGAAAGACTATGAATCACTGTTTGAAAACTTTAAAGGGAGTCAAGGATAGGGAACATTAATGAGTAAGCAGTTACATTAAATAACCCCAAATCTTTAATTTTTTATGCTTCTACATGTGTTTCTTTCTTCAAGTTTTTTATTTAAATTCCAGTTAGTTAACATACCATAATCTTTAAATTTGTAAAATACTTTTGTGGATTATAATATTACAGGACCACATTTTTTTATTTCTCTTATTCTCGATTGTCTTAGTGTGGGCTTCTGTAACAAAATACCACAGACCAATTGGCTTATACACAAGAGAGATTTAGTTCTTACAGTTCTGAGGGCTGGAAAGTCTGAGGCCACGGAACAGGCCAGTTTGGTGTCTGGTGAGAACCCACTCCCATGTTCATAGGCTGCCATCTGTTTGCTGTGTCCTCACATGGGAGAAGGGGTTGAGGGAGCTCTCTGGATGCCTCTTTTATAAAGGCACTAAGCCCATTCATGAGGACTCCACCCTGATGACCTAACCACTTCCCAAAGGCCCCAACTCCAAATACGATCATATTGTTGATAAAGTTTCAACATTTGAATTCTGGAGGACACAAACCTTCAGTCTATAGCATCAATATAACACAATTACTCTGGAATTTATAGAAAATCTGCTTCTGTTTTGGATGTCTGCACCATTAAGTGATTTTTACTTTATATCAATTTATGGTGTTGAGGTTTAAATTCATTTACTTGTGCTCAAGCTCTCAGAGATTTACCCTCAAATGCTGTGATGACTCATTCAGTCCATGTCTCAGATTATGATTCAATATTTATTAAATGTGCTTGCTCTCTACATATAATCATGTGCCAAACATATATGAAACTCTTATTTTCCATTCTGAAATCAGGTCTGATGATTGTTTATTTTATGTATGAACTTGTTATTCAAAAAAAATCACTGCCTACACTTGTACCTAAAACATATCCATACACACTTGGCTACTTTTAAAGTATTATTTGAGGGGTGCCAGGGCTGCTCAGTTGGTTGAGCATCCAACCTGGGCTCAGGTCATGATCTCATGGTTTGGTTCATGAGTTTGAGTATGCCTTGGATCCTCAGTCCCTGCCCCCCCCCCCCACTCTCTCCCTCAAAAATAAATAAACATTTTTTAAAGAGTATTATTTGAGGGGTGCCTGGGTGGCTTAGTCAGTTGTGTCCAACTTCAGCTCCGGGCTTAATCTCACGGTCAGTGAGTTCGAGCCCCACGTCCAGCTCTGTGCTGACAGCTCAGAGCCTGGAGCCTGCTTCAGATTCTGTGTCTCTCTCTCTGTGCTTCTCCCCTGCTTGCACTATGTCTCTCTCTCTCTTTCAAAAATAAACATTAAAAAAAGATTTATTTGAGTCATTAAACAGTGCATAACCTCAGATGTACCTTTGAAGAATTTTAAGTAATTAAAATCTGTTTTGGCAATTTTCATAACAACACACAAGCACATTAACAGAAGACCATAACTTTGTTTGGCTCATATTGAAATAAGTTATATTTTCTTATAAAATTATGTCCTTGAATTTGAAAAGCAGAAAGATATTTATTTACTGAGTATTTTTACAGAATTGAACAATTATGTTTTCAGGTTACCAAAACCAAATCATAGTAATCTCCTTCAAATAAAATATCAGTTAAATAGATAAACTGGTGCTATAAAATATGTAGCATTTGATTTATGTTATAGTAGCACATGGGAAAAATACCCAAGCCAGTCTTGAGGACAGGAGGTTAGAATCAGTCAAGCAGTCCTTACTAAATGCGGTTATGATTGGTCTAAGTCTTAAAGGACCAGAAGAATTAGCTAAGAGAACTGGAGTGAGGAATGGGGAAGGTAAACCCATTTCAGACATAGGAAATAGCACATTCAAAGGTCCAAAGTATGAAAGGTGTGGCTATAGCAGAGGTGCATGTGATGATCAAATGTACAGTGTATGAGAGAGCACTTGGCAAATAAGGTGGCATACAAATGGGGGACTGCCATGATCCCCATTTTCAATTATCTCTGCCTTTCAGCGACTCAATCAGGGTTAGGGAAGAGAATATAAACTCCAAGAGGCCAGGTATTTGTGTTCCCTTATTATCGCCAACACCTAAAACATTGTCTGGCATATACTAGGTACTTGATACACACTTTTTTGAACAAATGAAGGAAGAAAAATGAATATAATTGTATACAGAGTAGAAAAAATAGAGTAAGAGATAAGCCTAGACTCCTAAGCAAGGGCCAGATTGCAAGTGGTAATAAACACCATGGCATCCAGTTTGGATTGTGTTATGAAAATTATGAGTTCATATTGAATAGTATTAAAATCTGAACATGATACGATTCTAGTTTCCTTTTAGAAAGCTCTTCTTGGTAATTGTGTGGGGAGTGGAGTAGAGGAGAGTTTGGTAACCAAACTACATTAGGATTGCAAATATTGCCCATTATATAAATTAAATCTAGATTTCCTTAAAAACAGCTAACCAAGTAATGGGCTGAAAGTAATGGAAAGAAAAATTAGGATCCAGGCAGATACTGCATTTATTTATTTGCCTTATTTATTCTTGGCCTCATACCCTTTTTTTTTTAAACCTTTGGGCTAATGTGATAGTGATTATGTTTATGATTATATTTTTTGCATATGGATTTTATATAATGAGAAATAAAAAATTGTTTAAAGGAGGGATTTTTGCTAAACATTTTTGTAGTTGCTTATCTGTATGCAACTATTAACTCAAAATTTTTTTTATTACTAAACTGAACTAATTATCTATAACAAAAGGTTACATAAACTATTAGTCATCTGATGAGCTGTTTTTTCTTGTTTCCCAATATATTTACTTCCCATTTTATATTTTTATATATAAAAATACTTTTATATTTTTCCTTCTATTTGTGTAACATAGTTTTTAACTACATTTGTTTTTAATCACATAGAATATACATTATCATAGACAAAACATGATGTCTTTTTCCTCATTTTATGTACATCTTTCCAGAATCCACAAATCCATAACTTATCAGGACATTTGAAAAACATCAGTAGACAGACACATACATATTCTTTATATTAGTTTTTCACTAGGTTTTACATAAGTAGTATTCCAAACATTTGGATTCAGTGTGGTCTAAACAGCATTGAACTATGATTTTATTATCTGTGTAAATTTGAAAAAAATCAACAAACCTCTTCCAACTCTGGCTTCTTATTTTAAAAAAATGAGGTTAAATACTTGAATGGCCTGTTGTTTTTGACTCAATTCACTGGCATGACACATAATCAAGAAGTTTGGAATCTTGAAATTGTCCTATAAGGAATTAAAATTATTAACATATCAGTGTCCAAATCAGTCATGACAAATACACACTCTGATCAACTGAAAAAGTAAATTCTGAAGGTAGCCCACTGACCAACACTTTTGGGAAAGTTTGTGCATTGGTGTTTAAAGATAAAAGGTTAAAAAATATAAAAGATTAAATTCTGGGTCCTCAGAGAAAAGAATGTCAGAAATGTGTTATCTACATTAGCTACCTACTATGTAAGTATTTAGAAAATTATAATGTTGACATTTTAATTTATTCTTACCATGTTATGTTCCTCACCTAAATAGTCTATTGTTAGCTAATAATAGTATTAATAATACTAATTTTTAAACATCACTTTTCTATTTCTAAAAGGTGATGTGTAGTTGTTCCATTTGATATAAACAACATAACTCAACATTTAGTACTAGTCTTTCTCTCTACAGACAACTTGCTTAGAAAAAAAAAAAAAAAACTATTTGGTAAATTCTCCTTATGGTAAAGAGGGGATTTGAACCCAGCTATTTTTCTTTCCCAAAGCTGTATTCTTGATGGTAATCATCTTAATCCATGAACAGAAAGAAAAGTTTTACAGTCTGGATTATCTCATAATAGTTGAAGCCTCTGTGAAAAAATGGTGGCAAAAACAGTTATTTGTTCCCTGATATTTATTCTCCCCTGTTTTATTGGCCTTAAACTTCAGATTTTAGGCTGGGTGCATAGCCAGCTAGAAAAGGCTTGTTTCCAGTCTTTCTTGACTAGTAGGTATGTCTAAATTTTGACCAATGGGATTTAAGTCACCTTTAAAATGAGGGCATGTCTTCCTTCTCTCTTCTTTTTTTCTTTCCCATTGGCTAAAAATGTGGACATGCTACCTGGAGCTCAAGCAGCCATCTTAGACCATAAGGTCTAAGCTATAAATTGAAGATGGCAGAACAATATAGAGTAAGTCTGGTCCCTAGTTGTTAAGGAGTTGTGTTACTAATTCTGGACTGCTAACTTCTGGACAGTGGGAGGATAAACTTCTATCTTATCAAAAGAAAAAGCAAAAACCCTTTAATTTTCTTTTCAATGCTCTAATTTATTGCTGCTTCATGTCCTTCCAGCAAAGATTAAGACTTGCTTTTTAATATAATCACATTTCCAGACATATATTCAATATATATATTGAATATGGCAGTTCTTTCTATTTGAGGTTGAAATATTATGAATAATTTTGTACATGTAAATACATGTTCCAATTAAGGTTTCAAGAATAGACAGTTGAATCATACTTGAACAGAAATGATGAGTTAAATTATGATCTGCCTTCTGTCTCTTCTGTCAGATCTAATACCTAAAGTTAACATTGCAATTGACATTGATAATAAAACAGCCAAGTTGTATATTTTTTTGCCTTTCAAAGGTTTGGTGGTTTTGGTTAGAAACAATCTTGATTTTAAAAATCTGTGTTTATCAAACTGAGTTCTAAAATAAAATAGCACATTTCTTTTCTTTTTTTTTTCCATTCTGTTTCATTTTGTTTTACATCATTCAACTTCAGTTAAATACATTTACATTTCTTGGGGATTGTAGTTTAGAAAGACTGAAGGCCTTACCATAATTTATTCTATAAAGCATCCTCTCTACTTGCAACCAAATAAAGCAATGGCCTAGAAAATTTGTCAAGTAAGTATTAAATAATAGTAGGATAAATAAATAAAATTATATCTATGTGTAAACTCTTTGCTTTTTGTAAGCTGTATTATGTATTATTTCATTGTTTCCATACACATTAGTACATAATTAGTACATATAAGGATCTGCCTCTGGATTAGGTACTCAAGTGAGAATAAAAATTTAGGAAGCATGAAATAAGAGTTTCTGTCTTTATGGAGTTAATATTACTGCACAAATTCTTATATTTTGACAAGCAGGAAAAGAAACCTAATTTATGGAAGAGAAGGAAAAACAACTTTTTTGAATTTTTGTCTTACAAATTTTTATTTAAAATAAAAGAATAGTTTGAATCCTTGGGATATGCAATAATGCGAGGCTTTGACTAATCAAAAGAAGTATTATCACCAAACACTCTTGGGGTGGCTGGAAAAGGGAAAATGAGGAAATGTGTCATGACGGTTATTAAATGTTAAAAATAGAGAGCTGAAGTGGGGAAGTGGGCTTGCTTCCAAATATGACTCTTGAACTCAGGAGTGTTTTATATGGAGCAATGGGAAGCATAATATTATATTGTACAATGATTAACTCTGAAAATTGCTGTGCATAATTTGAAACTATGTCAGACATTCTGATATGATAAGTTTCCTAGAATGATAAAACACTTATAAATACATCCTTCCACAACAATGATAAACCTGCTGCCATTAAAAAAAATACATTCCAATCTGGACAGTCTTTCACTACTTTCTTTAGAAGTAAAATCAATTATTTACAGTTGTTTTAGTTTGATGAGAAAAATGTCCTTTCAATTCCAAAGTTATGTTTAATCATGGACTATTCTTTTGCTCCTTTCCTTCACTGAGGCATTTATCTCTTGATTCATATTACCCACTGGTCCTTTTATGGTCCAATTCTTTCCTACTCAATTTGTTCCACAGTCAACCTCTCAATCATGCGTTTCAAGCCTCCATGATTCCCTGATGTCTTTGTCAGTATAGCACATTTGTCTTGTTCTTCTGAAGTCCTAGATATGCCACCTCATCTACTTTATGGTTCTTCAGAATGTTGAGAACATGGGGGGAATTAGGATGACTTATGGAAGCATATAGTTGTGGTTTGGGTTTCAACTAGGCTCTCGGTTCAAGATGGATATTACATTTATCTATAATTGCTTCCCAATCAAATTATCCAAATAACTCTTTTCAGACTCTTTCCTATTTCCTTCCAATGAAAAAGGAAAGCAAAACAAACAATAAAACCCCCACGTGGCTCTTTGTAGTTGACCATTCTTTCTTGAAAAAGCATACAGTATGGACTTGCTTAATTTCCATTCTCTCTATTTGAAATTTTTCCTTGATTTGATTTGATTCCAGTGTCTTTTGTTTTTGTCTTCAGTGCCTAAGGTTCATGGCTGGTTAGAAAGTATTCTGCCAGATGATTTTATTTCCAAATATAAGCTATGGGCATGAAACAATAGCACTTTATTAAACCAGCAGTGTACATATTTGAATTTAAAAATGTGCAAGGTGAATTGATTCTCCTTGTGGTTATGGGTGTATGTTTTAGAAGAATATACTTAAGGCTATATATTGTGACCTTATGGCAAAAGATTGGAAACAACCAATGTCCATACACAGGGTACTGGTTGAACACATTGAGGTAAATCTACAGCATAAAATATGTACAGCTATAAAAGGACCCAACGGATATCTCCAGGTACTTGAAAAGGAACTTTAGATGAAAAAATAAAAAGTGAAGACAGAGTTTAAAATATATGAGTAAGGAAGGAGAGGAATGTTAATATACACTTGTATTTACTTATAATTTCAAAATAAAACAAAGAATAAATTAAAATGTAATAGAATTGTTTTTTTTTTTTTGTAGGAAGGAAAGGTGGTCAGAGGACAAAGGATAGAATTAAGACCATTGTGTATGCACTTTTTAAGGTTTTTTTTGTCCTTTTACTTTGAATTTGTAGACATGTGTGTTTGTAATTTCACATAAAGACAAAAATTAAAAATCAATCTTTAAAATTGGAAACCAATGGAAACAAATGAATCTAATTGTGTATCAAGTTGTCAGAATCACATGGTAAAACTACCTCAAACTATTTTAAATACTCAGTATTTTAACTTTACACTTTAGTAAGATATAAGGACAAATAGAACCAAAGACAAACACAAAAAAATCCTCTCTGAAACTTCATTTATGTAGTCTTATTGTTAGTATATTGATTTAAAATTACCATAGGTAAAATGTAGGATAAAATCAATATAGATTATGTTAACATAATTAGAAGCCAGTATTTTTAATGTGAAATATGAAGGCACTGTAAAGAATCACATTCTCTTTTACCTGTCAGAATTGATTATTTATTATAGTCTTTTGTCTAATTAGTGTTGACATAACTAATAATGAACTTCTAATTCTTATAAAATGGTTTGCATTTATTTAGAAACAAGAAACTGTATTTATGTATATTTAAAATATTTATTATATAATTATACATATATAGCATACACATTTTATATATTACTTTCATAAAAATGAAGATTTCCTAGTTCTAGGTACTAAAAGTTTTGAAAGGAAAGTAAATTAAAACTCAAAGTAAGTTAAAAAAAGACTTTAATGAAAACATATGCTTACTATTATTAATCTACAGAATCCCTCCCTATTCAAAAACTTAGGAATATTATTCAGCAATAAAAAAGGATGAAATTTTGTCATATGTGACAACATGGATGGACCATATGTCACAGAGAAAGACAAATACTGTATGATCTTACTTATATGTGTAACCTAAAAACAACAGTAATGACCACAAAAACCAAGCTGATAGATATGGAGAAGAGACTGATGGTTGTCAGAGGTGGGAGGTTGAAGGTGGGTGAAATGGGTGAAGGGAGTCAAAAGGTAAAAACTTTCAGTTATAAAATAAATATGTCATGGGGTGTAACGTACAGCATGGTGACTATAGTTACTAATACTGTATTGTATATGTGAAAATTGCTAAAAGAGTAAATCTTAAAATTCTCATCACAAGAAAAAGAATTTTGTAACTATATACAGTGACCAATGTTAACTAGACTTGCTATGGTGATTATTTTGCTGTATATGGAAACATTGAATCCTTACGCTGTACACCTGAAACTAATGTAATGTATGTTAATTATACCTTTAATGAAAAAACAAAAACAAAAGAATTTACTCATATCTTCTTATAATCAAAATTAATATGGAGTGAACTTACTTCCTCATTTGCTGCATTTCAGAGGATCACTCCTAAGGACTGTCATCGATTTCAGGTTACAGTTGGTTTATCGCTGCCATCTTAGGTGAGTTGTCTTCCACTAATTCACTACCTAGACTTTATTTTAGTCTCATGTGTTAGAAAGTGGGCCAGAAGTGGATTTACATTTTGAGTTAATAGTTAGGATTTAGGATTGACTCCAAGACAAGTCTGGGCAAAACCTCCACTTGCTTATTACTCCCACATCAAAGAGAAGGGTTAACTTGGAATCAGTACCCTGAAAATGTGTGTTAAATAAAAGAATACTGACTAATAGCAGCATTATAAAAGATTCTTAATATTTTTTTACCTTGTTATCATCCTAACTATATTAATTAATCAGGTACTAAAAGAAATTCTAAGTCAGTGCTGTCCAATAAAAATATTAAGCAAACCACAGATGCAAGCCACAGATGTAATTTTAAATCTTTTTTAGCCACGTTTTTTAAAGTAGAAATAAATAATGTAGAAGTAATTTTAAAAATATATTTTATTTAGGTCACTACATCTGCAATATCATTTCTGCATGAATTCAGTACAAAACGTTAAGACTTAACATGTAATACTAAATCTTTGAAATTCAGTGTGCATTTTATACCCACAACACTTCCCAGTTTGAACTAGCCACATTTCAAGTATTTAATAGCCACATATACAGTGGCTACTGTGTTGAACAGCATAGGTCTAAAGTGTAAAAAAGATTTTTAGTAAGGCATAGTGGAACTCTCATGTAACTAATGCGATACAAGAGTTTAATATAGTGCAAAGTAAATTTTAGTGAAATAAATCTAAGTATTATTTAATTACTTTTCAGATTAGTCAAATTAAGTGTTTAGGTAGAGTTATGGAACCACTAAGGAAGCAGTGTTTCCTTCTATTTGTCACAATTGATTATTTATTTTAATTATTGGCCTGGATTAATGTGGAATAAGTAATAATGAACTTTCTTTAATTCTTATAATACTGCTTACATTTATTTAGAGTAAGAAGCCTATAAAATATTTAAAATAGATATGTTTTCATTAATGAAATAGAATGAGCTGAAATGACTTGAAATGAGGCTTCTGATTCCTTTGGTGACTACTTTAAATTCACAGGCAGAATAAAAGGCATAGCAGGAGTTAGCATAACAGATAGCAGGTACTGAGTGCTTGTCTGTTATTGTGGAATGCTTATAGCACTCTGTAAGATGGGTGCACTTGCCATCCTGATTTTACCAAGGAGGACACTTGTAAGGTTTTGAAGCATCTGGCCTAGAGCTGTCACCATGGAAGCCAAACCATCAGGCAGCTGAAGGTATATGGAAGGAACATCAGATAAAAGCAGAAAAAAACTACTGGGATAATGGAATAGACATATAGAAATAACTAAGACTAACTTCTGCTATAGTACTGGAGTGTGTGTGTGTGTGTGTGTGTGTGTGTGTGTGTGTGTGTGTAGGAAAGAGAGTAGAATAAATTAGAATAAGGTCTTCCCACATGGCACATTCTTACCTTCCCTCATTCTCTGTGCCTCCCAAAAAGCCTTCTTCATAGATAGACAGCTGAGAGAATAAATTATAAGTAGTATCTGATATCAATTGCAAACTCTCGGGACTATCATTTCTGCTGTGTGGACTCACACCACAGGCCCTCAGTGAACTTCCTCCTTCTCCTGTGGTAATTCTGCCTCCATGATAATGAGAACATTCTTTCTCACTAGCATCAAAGTTGGATTTTTCTCTTTTAGTTTGTGAGCAATTGAAATCTTTGAAGGTTTCTAAGTTCTTTTTCAGCATTTAGCAGAGGAAAGAAAGGACATTAATAGGTCACTCCTTAAACCTACCTGGTATGGCCTAAGGCACATCACTTCTTTGTCAAATTCTCCTCACCTCACTGGACAGGAAAGACTTGGTTATCACCTGGAGGTCCCTAGTCCACCTGCTAGAGCATACAGCTGAGAACTGGCATTTCAGGAATGAATGCTTTTCTTTGATTCCCTGCCTGTGTTACTGGAGAATATATAACCTGTAGACCAAGAAAGAATTCGCTGAACATTTAAGCAAAGGACATTTATTTGGGAAATTACAATTGCAATTTGGGAGACACAGATTCAGGTAGACACCTTAAGTGTGTTCCAAGGAAGGCAAAGAAGGGGGCAGAGTTATATGGCAAAAGCTACCACTGCAGTTCTCATTCAGGTCCTCTATGCAAAACAAGGATTAAAACTAGGTTAACTGGAATTGGTTGGATTAATATGCAAATGAGGGATTGAAACCTGTTAAATTGCATTGTCTGTTTTTGAAGTAAAGAATGCCCATGATTCAGGTGTCCTGGTGAGAGGAAGTTAAATCCAGGGTGTGGGTTTGCAGCTTCGTGAAAGGTTTAAAAAAAAAAAAAAAAAAGTTCATGGCTTTTCCCATGATGATGTGCATAAATTCTTTTTCCTCCTGGCCTCCTGACCCTAATTTTAAGAGAAAACTCTTTTAGCTAGGCTTGCTTGTTCTGTTTTGAAAACTCCTTTTACAAACCTGACCTTTACTTCCATTCCCAGCTCACACAGCTTCCTACTCAGCATGCTAGTAGTGTATGGGATTATTGGATTCTCTTGGTCTATACTCTTCTAGTTCTGTCGCATTGAAAGAGGGTTTTGGCTGCCTCCATTTTGACCTCAGACTTTCTATTTGGGTTCGTCTTTCCAGCTGGTCTCTTGGCTCAGACAGAAGAAAGACCCTGAGGGCAAAGCATCCCCTGATGGGAACTGAAATTACCTTCTCAAGCAATGATGTCTGCCTTGAGCCAGCAAGACCGACTCCCAAGACACTGAGCCATTTGACCTTCACTGCCCAAGTTCAGTACCTGCTCACCTTTACCCTACACTTTCCTTATGTAAAAATCAAAGTATTTTTGGCACTTTGGAGACAGACTTTGGGATGTTAGTCTGCTGTCTTCCCAGTGTTGGCCTCACTGAGATAAATTATTTTCCTGTTTCGACACCACTCGCCTCTCTGCCTTTAGGAACTTGTCAGTGGCAAGTGACCCAAGCTAGTCTATTTGGGGCCCTTGCAGCCAGGTGCTCTTGCACGCCTGTGCCCTGGCTATATTGTCTTCCTAGCAGCCTAAAAGAGCATATTCTCTTGGGACCTGTGTCTCAAGGCTTGCAAGGCTATGCAACATCCAACACCTAACAGCTATAGATGCTAAAATGTTAATAAATTCCTATGTTTTATTATAAATGTAAATGAATTAAAGAACAGTGATACAGTAATCGGCAATCTTATATTGCAGTTTATAAACTGTCTAGAGAGACCGTCAGAGAAGAGAGATGACTTTGAGGCCAGAATTGTTGGGGAGGCACTCCGTGTATCTATAGCCCCCTTTTCCAACAGTAATCTCAGCGTGATAAATCCTAGCAGACTCTGGGAGCTGCTGGGTAGATACTCTTGCTCTTTAGCATACCAATGACTAATTCCATTTCTCTGGCATTTTCCAACTATCAGTAGAAGTGTTTTCAGTCAACCATAGTACTTATTATTTAAGTAGTAAATGATACCTTTTCAATTCTAAGTTTTATAATTTATCCTACTTGTCATAATCTATATTTACAGATTATTTAAAAAACAGTCAACAATGAGTTCTTCAAAATATGAGCTTTTATTCTGCCTTTTAAAATAAATAGATGTGTATGTACTCATTTGTGCAAATACCACTTGTTCCCCTCTGCTGCCATTTCTGTGACAGCAGTATGCAGGACCATTCTTTAAGTGATTATATTCTGATGGGAAAACAGCCAAACAAAAACTGTCAGCTATTTCATATACTTTCTAAAGCTATTTAGAAATACAAATTAACATCTGATGTGAAGATTTATAAATATGGGAGAGTAATATGCGGTAAATGTGCATTTTATTTTTTTTAGCTTCTCTAGGTTTCTGGCAAAATAAACTTGCCTGCTGATTTTTTTTAAGGTTGGGTTATGTGGTTTTATAGCGTTGATAAGTGAATCGAATCATAATAAATTGAAAGGTCCAGTAATTAAAATAAACAAAAGAAAATGGCATAAGAGAAGCAAGCTCTCCCCCTCCCATTTGTATTCCTTTTTAGAAGAGTTACACTTTAATTAAGTTCTTTCTTGACTTATGAACTCTGAGAAGATTTTCTGCTGAAAAAAGATAGCCAGCTCATCACTTAGGGTCTTAGAGGTCTTAGAGCTCTGCTTCTGACAATGCTAATGTCAACTGGAGACTGCCTTGCCTTTGTTCTTTTTGGTTGTGGGAGAGGCAAGTTCCTGACAGAGACAAGTTTCACTGTTCTATTTATTTGTCATTTTGGCCTTTCAATGGGTGTGATTTATAAATAGCGAATCATTAATATGCTGAGTAGTTTAAAGAGCTTTTAAAACCACTTGAGAATGGTATAAAGAGGTTGTTCTTGTTTTCTTGCTGTGACAAAGAAATGAGGGGAAAATATTAGTCACTGGCATGTTGCAATAGGCACCATGCACGTTTTATGTTCTCCTCGAATGGACGGGTTATTCCATTGCAAAGAGGAGTGGAAACTGTAGTTCCTGGGTCACAAAATGAAACACAATTCCCTATCCTTGAATGTTTTTCACAAAATTTAATGCTTTTGGGTAAGGTAACATAAATAACATTTAATGAGCTATACAGTGTACAAGTGCTCTCACTTACATTTTTATAGCATTGTTGTAGTATGTTCAGGTGTATATTTCTACTGGAAAAATCAATTATATTTTTGGTTCAATGCTAGATGATGAAACTGTGACTGTGTTAATTATGAGGAAGATGCTCTTCTTTTCTGTCATGAAAATTATAGGTGTAACTGGGGACGCTATGCTATTAGAGGCTACTTTGACTCTCTCTGTAGGGAATAATTGTGGCTTCTTGTAGACTCAAATTACTTATATAGTATCATTCTTGATATATGTGATAACAGAAAAATTTCTAACTTTCCTGGATAGCTGAATTTGAAATGGAAGGAAACCCATTAATATATTAATACATCTGAGCTCGGGCTACTCAATTTTGTTAATTTTGCCTCTTATTTTTTTCTCATATTTGTCTCTACTACTTCAGTCTAATTTATCAATGCTTCACTTTTAACTGGGTTTCCCATACTCACTCCCCTAACTCCATTCCATCCATTCTCTGATATGTGCCAGAGGGGGCTAATAGAAATCAAATCTGATCGTGCCCTCTTTCATTTCCCCATCTTCCACCCCCTGATCAAAAGCCTTCCATGACTTTTTATTGCTCTTGGGATGAAGATGAAAACCTTGCAAGTCCTACATGGCCTGATACCTGGCCTGGCCCTGGTCTTTAGGCCTATATATATCACACACACTTTGCTGCCTATGTCTGTCTTCTCTTTAGGGGAATTGGTACATTCCATTCTGTTTCCCTGGAACACTTTTTCTTCCACTCTTTGTCTAGTTAACAGCTTCTAGTCACTTATCTTTTAGCTCAAACATTACTTCCTCTGGCATATCTTCCCTAATGCCTTTCATTAAGTACCCTTGTTCTTCAAAACACATATCTGAATATGTCATTATTCATTTAGTCCTGCAGCTATCTGGTTTATGTCCACCTATCCAACTGGAATCCAACATAAGCTCCATGGAGAAGAAGCCAGGCCTGAACTCCGTTGTCTTCCTTGCATCCAGCACACCATGATTTGTACAATAGTAGGAACTGAGTAAATATTTGTTGAATGAATGAATGAATATGAATATATAAATGAGTGCCTGAACCAAGGAATCCATCTCTCAGAAGAAAGTAGCCGGATAAGAGACATATTTCGGTGTAATATTGGAATATATTGTATCAAGAAACTTATTCTGAGATTTATGGGAATCACTATGGCAGCTAGGTGAAGAGATCAGCAGATTTTGTGCCAACAGCTGTACCCTGGCATTAATACTGAAGGGATGACACTGAATTCTCCAGAGGCCAAAATATGAAATTTTGCTTAAGAAAAGACCATGAAGGGAATCTTTGGGCATCAGTGTTTCTGAAGATTGCCTTGGTAATTTGGAATAATGGATGAAAATCCAGAGCTGAACAATTGTCCTAGAAAAGAGAAACTAGAATGGAAGGGTAGTGGACTGAGAGCATCTGCCCCAATGGAACAGTAGAAAACTTGGAACAGAAGAGCAGAAATATGTGTGTGTGTGTCTCTGAAGAGACAAGAATAGGGCTGAATCTTCTTAAAGTGGCAGGAGGAATTAAGGAGGGAAACCCCTTCCCTAATTGGTCTAGATGCCCTAATTAAATCATCTTTGTCATTTGGAGATAAGGACAATTGGAAGTTGTTGGAGAATGGAGGATTGTACAATTATAAGTTCTTGCTAGGCACAGAATATTGTTGGAAATCAGTGTAGTTTGAAGTTCCAGAACGTTGAATCAATTAGAGCTTTTGAAACAAGAGGTTTTGGATCACAACACTAGACTAAGAGTTAGACAAGCAGGATTACATTAATAGCAAATAGCTATTTCCAAGTCAGAAAACTATGGCACAGATTATGGACTGGTTAAGGCCTGTAAATACATTTGTCTGTCTTCTGGTATCCCTTAGGGATGATACTAAAGGGCCATTATTTTCTAGACCTCCTTACCAAAACACACATAAAAAGGTTTTATGAACTAAACAAACCTCTTGCTTTAATGTCTTCCAATTCAGCTGCTTCCTTAAGTACTATCTAAGTGATTTAGCAAGATAATAATGAAGCTGATTATGAAACAATCCCATATCATCCTCTGTAGTCAAACACAATTTTTGTTTGTTGATTTTTTGTTGTGGTTCACAGACATCTAGAGTTTTAAGTAATATTTTGGTTAGTTACCCTACTTAATAGAGAGAATGGCTTATTTTATGTTATCTCATGGTATAAGTTAGTTCTTTAGAGAAAATTTGAAAGTGTCTTTCCTTCCATCCAGTCTAATGTTCCTGTGTTTACAAAGACGGTACAGTTGGTTGGTACACACCTTTATGAAGGTGAGAAGCTATGTTAATAGTTATGTTAATAATACTTTGATACACCAAAGGTTTCTCCAAATGATGTATTTACAAAGTAACTCCTCAGGGTTGGTAAGGGAGAGAAAGAAGACAATATGTGCAAAGCCTGTTATTTTTCATTTAATTTAATTCTTCAACAACCTCATGGTATTATAATCATCCCCATTTTAGACACAAGTAAATAATGCTCAGATATGTTATATCATTTGATTTGACTTTTGATACACAGACTATAATGATAGAATTAGAATTTGAACATAATTTTGTCTACTTCCATATTCCCTTTAATATATTCACCTTTTCTTGTTTTTCAAACGAAGAGTAGTCATAGAACTAGGGATAACAAAATGAATAATTCGAGAGTAGACTTTCCATTGTTTATTCATCTTAAAAGTTCTTCATATAAAGGGATTTTCCTGAAAATGGTATGCCTGCGTGGAGAAAACTCTGTATTAGCTGGAAGACTGTCCTAGAATAAGTAATAGTATGTCTGAGGCCATGGAGGCAATAAAGGAGTATAGCATTGTGATCACCCCAGGAGTAAAACCAAGTTAACAGTGAAAGTTCATCCACTGAGGGAAAGTGATTCATGGAAACTTCTCTTCATGCCAATAGAAATCCCTGAATCCCCACAAAAAAATAAAAGGTCCATTTTGGACATTAGAGTATGTCTGTTAGATATCATTATGACAGTTGAATATACTAGTAGGCCACTGAATATTCTATATTTAGTGAGAGGGCTAGTCTAGAGGAATATGTTTAGGAATCACTGATATATACACAAGTGTTTATATCATCAGACTAGAGAAAACAACCTAGGAAAAATGGATATATGGTGATGGAGAGCCAGGATACCCAGGGTGGTTGTGCCAGAGGATCATTAAAGGGGAATTTGTGCACAGCACGCAAAAAGGTCATACTAGCAGGACACAGAGCCAGTCAGTTGCTGGATATCATATAGGTAAGTAGGTCAGTCTACTTGGATCCAATTTAATATTTCCCCAATAACTGAATATGCACTTAAACATACCAATACCTAGATACATAAAGTATATCTTATAACTAGTTTAATACTCAACAGAGTTGTAATTATTTCCTGAGATTGCAGTCATAAAATAAATCAGCCCAATCAATGCTGACATAATAAAAGCTTAGAAAGTATTTTTTTCATTAATTAAGATGTCTTTACCTGAAGGGTATACATGTTCTTCTAATGTTTTGAGTTTTGCTATCTATACACTATTAGGCAAAAACTGGACATTTCTTGCAAAATTTTAAACAACCCATATTGACTACTAGTTATAACAAGCATACACAAAGATACAGGCAAAAATACAAATGTAGTTTTGCAAAGTGGACATGGGCCAAAATAATTTAAATATTAGGCAGCATTAATTACCAGCTGTGTTTTGAAAACTAATGTGATCTGTGTGTGTATGTGTTTGTGTGTGTGTGTCTGTGTGTGTGTGTGTGTGTGTGTGTGTGTGTGTGTGTGTGTGAATGTGTGTGTTTAACAAGCTAAGATTTTTAAATTTCTGATTAACATTAGTCAGGATTTTAACATTAGCAGCTCTTAAGACTGATTATGCTTTGGACACCTTAGGATGTCAATCCTCTCCTCAGGCAGTCTGATGTATACCAGGGAGCCAAGAGGAAATACCTTGATTATAAAGTTATCCAGGTTATTTTCAAATAATTGCAAGTAAACAGGAAGTAATGAACTGACATTCTCAAATATTAAAAAAAATTGTGGTCCTATTGTTTCTGTGATTTGCAAAGTTACTATAGTAATTACTGCTTGTTTATTCAAGGGTTGCTTAATTTATACAAGAAAACTTTCCTTTCTGCTTGAAGAGAGTTTTCTCCTACTTTTGGCCATACCAAGTAATTTGTAGTCACCCCTCACTATGTAAAGGGATGTCATAAAACAGTTTGTGCATATCATGCAGGGCTTGTCTATTCACCAAATCCTGTATCTCTTGAAGTAGTATGCACCTGCTGTTAAGATCAGATGGCTTAGATTATAAGGGGGAAGCCTGTGGAATTTAATCTAAGTGATGGCTCGTCATGATCTTCCCTCTGTTTAATACCTGTCTGTGAGATGGCCCTGGCAATACAAGTTTATGTATGACAGGAAGACAGGAAACACAAAACTACACTGAGACACTGAACTTAATCTTGACTTTTTCATCACATGAATGGAGAATAGAGTCTTCAAAAATGTTTGGAAGATCAGTAAACATTTTTAAGAACCAAACTGATAAGGATATAAACATTCAAAATGTTTAGTCTTGGGAGAGAAACTGCTAGAAGATACTTAAAAAGACATGTTACTCAGAGGAAAGTAAAGTTCTAGTGCTCATCTTTACTTGTTTAGGACCCAACAAGCTGCTGACACTAACTGCCAAACTTCACGTTCATCCCTGCCCAGTTCTTGACTAAACCAGGCAACCTAGACAAATCTTGGGATCCTCATTTATACTGGCCAGTAGGCATCTGTAGTAACTAGATCTGGTAAGCCTGGAGGATTTCAGAGCTTCTTCAGCCCACCTCCTGCTTACCATTTCATCTTCTACTTCTATTGGACTCAAGCTATTTGAAGATGTTCTGAGCCTCTAGCCTCGGTATTAGTTTGTTCTAGAGATCTTTGCTATAATTTTGAGTTTTATCCTAAATCCCAATATGTAAATAGACTCTAGTATGCTAATATAGTACTTAGTATAGTGATAACTACAGTAATTACTAATTATATATAACTAATATACTAATTATATAATATGTACTAATTATACTAAGGTAGTATATTAGTCCATAATGTTAATATAGTATATTAGTCTATAACACTAATGTAGTATATAGTCTATAATACTAACATATTAGTCTAATACAGTTTATCATTTAACTTCTCTGTTTCATTTTCCTTTATTGTAAGTGGAGTTGATCATAGAGCTAATATTTTCTACCTCATGTAGAGGTAGAAGTAGGTGGGATAATACATAATGTTCACAATGCAGTACAATGCTGCATAACGATTGTTTAATACATAATGACGATTATTTTCTATCTATAATGACCAAGTATGACTCTTGGTGAGGCCCCAACTCAGCTTCTTCATCACAGCACTCAGTGTAAGAACTATTGGTTAGCAAGGAGGTCTGCATTATACAAAAGCAGTAGAGTGATTTCACACTGATAACAAAAGGTTTCAATGGTGTTGCACCATCATTCTTATAGGGTATGAGCCAAATGCAAACACTTTCATTGCCTTTGACAGTGAGTGGAATCTAAGTCTTTTGTATTTGCTCTTCCTTTCATTCATACTGAATCTGGAATAAAATGAAAAATAAAGATGACTGTCTTTATTGAGAGCTGGATATAATAGTTCTTGGATCCTTTATATATAAATACTGATGCTGTGGATCTATGACTTAGACGTAAGATAATATTCCATTTAAAGAACTACATTTCAGCAACCACCTCCTCCTGCCACTATCTCCAAATTAAGAAAGCAATTTTATTCTTTAATTACACATCTTGAGGATCCAGTTCAGTATCTTCTAGCAATATGTTGCCCCTTTCTAATTTTTTGTACCTCTTCCACACTCTCCAGAGATCAGTTCCACAAGAATTCAATGCCTTTATTCTCTTTCACTCCTCTTGTTTTATCTCCTTCTCTTTACATATACTGTCGTGACTGATTCTTGCATAGTTATTTCTCCTGTCTTCTGCCTCCTGGGTTTTGCCCATTTCTATGCATTCTCTAAGGGCTTATCATCAAAGTCTAGTATTTGATCCAACAAAGACAGATTGTTGGGATGACAGTCATGTAGGGATGACCAGGATAGTAAACCTAAGTACTAATCTAGCCTAGCAGACAATGATGGGAGAAGTCACAGGGATGGGGAGGAGTGGAGATGACTTAGCAGTTGTGACACCATTTCCATGTCAATAATTTTAGTCCCTATTGAAAAAATTGATATCTATAAGGTAGGCATTGACATTATATTTTTTTTTAAAAATGTTTATTTGTTTTGAGAGAGAGAGGGAGTGCGAGGGAGAGACAGAGAGAAAGGGAGAGAGAGAATCCATGCAGGCTTCATGCTCAGCACAGAGCCCAGAGTGGGGCTCGATCTCACAATGGTGAGATCATGACCTGAGCTGAAGTCAAGAATCGTATGCTTAACTGACTGGGCCACCCAGGCACATCCCCTTCTTTTTTTAACATTCTATTTTTACAGGTGAAAAAACTGACTCAGAAAATTTTTAGTATTAATCTATACAAACATAACTAATATTTTTCTAAGTCAAATATGTCTAACTTGATGGTCTTTGCTTTTACCCTTCATTGTGAAATTTCCATGTTTGTTATATATGGTATTAGGTTATAAGAATTGTTATGTAAGCAATTGTATTAAATCTACCAACTACATACTATTCCATTATATAATGACATGCTCTGGATGATCTCAGAACTGGACTCACTTTACCTTAATTATAACAAAATCACTAAGTAAAATATGTATTTGTGCTAAAGTAAAAATAATCTAAACAAACAAAATTAACACACTTACTAAATCAATAGCTCTTTTCTTCCTAGAATAAAGGAAATTTTATGTTAGTGTACTGAAAGATCTTATAGGCATCAGTGCAGGAAGCAGAGTGAGTGTCCATGTGGATCGGAATGAGAGCAAGCATCTATCTCTGTGTCTGTCTCTTTTGGGCCCTACATGTCTCTTGTCACTACTGTATGTGTCTGCTTCATTTTTATCTGTCCGAAGACGGACTTCTTGTTATTCTATGTGCATACATCTCACCATGGCAACCTTCAAAAGGTATTCTCACTCTCCCAGTCAACATGACCTTTCAGTGCAAACCTCAAAACAATAAAAATTTCACTACTTGTGTCTTTATTCCAAATTCTGTGGTACAAGACTAGGATTGGCTGAGCATGTTTTAGTTGTTTACCCCAAACCAAATGGTGGTGGCCTGTAGGTCAGAGTCTTTTGCTAGATATCTGCTCCTTCTGGGATGTGTGAACATGTTTCACCAAAAAGAAGTGTGGATAGAAATAAAAGGATTGACAACCCTTTTATCATAGTGTGAGAAAGAAGAAGAAACCAGGTGTTTCTATGGCCTAAATGAACCCTGGGTTTCAATTTGGGCAATTTTAGTGCATAGCTAATTATTCCAGGCTTTGGTGGCTAGACTCTAGTGAAAATTTACTATGGTATTAACCTTCTTGTTCACTGAGTGTGGAGATGTTTTAGATTCAGTAGATTTTTTTTCCCTGATAACTCACCCCTGGAATTCAATGATAGAAAATAATGAGAAAGATCATTTATATTATCTTTTCATCAGATGATTTTATTGTTAACAGTTGTGAAGATTCTAAAATTCTACCCCACTTGAACACTGACAAATTAGTTTGCAACAGTTTGATACACGGTAGTAGAAGGCAGGAGACTCCAGGGTCAGAGACAGGAAACTTACTACTCGACAGCAATAGTGGTAGCCAGAATAGAAGCATTTGCACTGTTTTTTTCTGAGCCCTGGTTGCCATTAAACAATACCTGTTGTTTGAAGATGTTCTGGACATCTGCATATGAGTGTGCTATGCTGTAGGGGAGGAATTCTTAATTTAGAAAACCCAGCTCTTTTATAATGAGCAGTAATCCCAACTGTGGTTTGCCCCAGAGGGTAATATTATCTTTATAAACAAACCTGCCTTTTCCCCAGAGGGAAGTACTATCTTTACTTTCAAGATTATTTTCTGTACAAATATTCTTGGAAGATTGTTCACTGAGAAGGCAGTTTATGTCTCTACTTACAAGATATGCAGCAACAAGGGAAACCCGTACAGAATTCTCTCCCAAAAGTTACATTACTATCATTTTGAAAGAATCAATATAATCCTCAGAAAGGCACAAATTCATGTGAAAAAGTAAATAGGAAATTTCAAATATTAAGAAATAAAGTAAACCACTTTTTTTTTGTTAAAATAACTCTCAGGATTTTCTTCCTAGTTAGTGATGTCACTCTAGAAAAAGACATAATGAGAAAATTCAAATTTAAAAGATGGATTTTAGATCAAACTAGTTTTGAGAGAAGTCTGTATGACATAAAAAATCAACTGTTTTTTTCCATTGATTTTTTTTTTCTCATTTTCACCATTTTATGTCATAACATGAGTGATAGGTAGCTTTGCTGATTTTCAACTATTAGGATTTTAACTATCATCAGGGTTTTACTTGATCTTTTAAAATTAGAGTTCCTATTAGTGTCTGATTCATAAATGTGTTTAAATTGTTCAGAATTTATATACTCTGACATGTTTTTTCATAATTGTTAGAATTCATCACATACGTATTCACAATATTAGAACCTCACAACAACCTGGGAGACAGGCAGAGCAGACATTTATTTTTGTCTTGACCTGAGGGATGAGGAAGAAAGCAGAGTGTTAAGTGGCCTCTCTGTCCAACTCCACAGAACTAATTAGAGTCCTAGATATTAAGTCTTCTTACTTCCAGTCCAGTCTCTTTCCACCACCTTTCAGTATCCTTTCCTCAGAAGCACAGTGGAAGTGGAAACTAAATTATACACAGGAACAAAGAGAATGATCCTCTCTAGTCAGGGTCAGAAACACATTTGTATAGCAGCATGTTGAAAACTTGGTTGAATTCATGGGGATTTTACTTGAAGAGGCTCAAGGATATAATCTCCTGCCTTAATAGAAAACCTACTGAAGAAATAACTCTTTATGCTCAAAAGATCCAATGATGGCAAGTACAGAGAAACTCACTAGGATTTCTATTCAGACTTAAAGTAGGGGACTAGGAAAAAGGTTGTTAGAATAGCCATCCTGCAGTTTTAACATAAAGGTTTAGAGACTTTGAATGGATGACAGGAGCTTTCCAGATTTTGCAAGTAGTACCATGGTTTTTACTAAGCATTCTTGCTCATGGAATTCTTTCTTGGGCAATAGGTGCAAATAGTTTTGGGATCCCTCAACCTTTAATATTATTAATCATTTAGGTTTACCTACAGAAATAAAATATGAAGGTATATAATAATAAAATTTTAACTGAAGTACTGAAATTTTTAAAAAAATATGAACAGATTTATGTTATTGAATTGAATTAGTTAATTCCAATTGAAATGAAATAGAAAAAAATTAATTAGAAAACACAGAATAATTAGAAAGCTTACTCTTTAAGATTAAATAAGAGATAACAAACAATTGACTATATGTGCCTCTGTGTGTGTGTGTGTGTGTGTGTGTGTGTGTGTGTGTGTCTGAGTGTGCATGTGTTTCTATGTGCACACCTGTGCTGTGTGTATGTTTATGTCTCCCACTCAAAACTATTTTGGGTTCAATGTGAAAATTTCTCATCTTCTGGTATCTGTAAGGATTAATATACCAGATTAGCTTTTCTACACCTCAAAAGGCAGAGAAAGCCAGACATAAGCTTGAGGGGATAATTAGGTAATGAGGCAGTTATCTATTAAATGGAAATAAAATGCTAGAAGCTTTATAGTGACTGGACTCAGGAATTTAGAGCAACATTCTAGAGTACCTCAGCTCAGTGGCACCAAGGAAGATAGGAATGTGCTGAAGGGAGCAGGGGAGACCATGCTAGATTTCTAATTTTTCCTCAGACTGGGCTTTGACAGGGTGTCTGAAAAGCTAAGTATGCTTTTATCTTTCTTTTCTAATTCAATTATCACAATAGCTCAGTGACTAAGGCATTATTCCAACCTTTGAATATACTGAAATCTCAGAGTTAAATGGTATGTGACTTGCTCAGGATCTGAGATTTGAATCCAAATCTGGCCCTCAATTAAAAACCCTCTCTTCATTTCATTTCAGTTGCTCTTGAATTGAGCTCTTTACAGATCAAAAAAGTTGGGCCAGACTTTTTTATTATTTTTAAAAATTAAAAAAAATGTTTATTTTTGAGAGAGAAAAGTGCAAGCAGGGGAGGAGCAGAGAGAGAGGGAGTGAGAATCCCAAGCAGGCTCTGCCCTATCAGCACAAAGCCTGATGTGGGGCTTGAACCCATGAACAGCGAGATCAGTACCTGAGCTGAAATCAAGAGTTGGATGCTTCACTGACTGAGCCACCGAGGTGTCCCTGGGCCTACTTTTTTGTAAAAATTAACTTAAAATCTTGACTTTGAAAAAACAGTGTTGACCAAGGATCATTTATAAGTGAGGTGGCGGGATGTGAGTGAGTGTGTGTGTGTGTGTGTGTGTGTGTGTGTGTGTCCGTCTGTGTGTACGTGCCTGTATGTTTTTGAGACAGAGAGAGGATCAGCTTTTAAAAAATTTTAATATTAATTCCAGTGTAATTAATATACAGTGTTCTATTAGTTTCAAATGTATAATATAGTGATTCAGCAATTCTATACATTACTTGGTGCTCATTATGATAAGTGTATTTTTTATTTTTTCAAATTTTTATTTAAATTCTAGTTAGTTAGCATATAGTTGCAATATTGGTTCCAGGAGTAGAATTCAGTGATTCATAAGTGTATTCTTAATCCCCTCATCCCACCCACCCACACCTACCTCCTCTCTGGTAACCATCAGTTTGTTCTCTATATTTAATAATTTGGTTAGTTTGTCTCTTTTCTTTATTTGTTTGTTTTGTTTCTTAAATTCTATGTATGAGTTAAATCGTATGGTATTTGTCTTTCTCTGACTGACTTATTTCACTTAGCATAATATGCTCTAGATCCATTCATGCTGTTGCAAATGACAAGATTTCTTTCTTTTTTATGGATAAGTAATATTCCATCGCGCGCGCGCGCGTGTGTGTATGTATGTATCTATCTATCTATCTGTCTATATATCTATATATATCTCACATCTTTATCTATTCATCTATTGATGGACACTCAGGCTGCTTCCATAACTTGGTTCTTGGAATAATGCTGCAATAAACATAGGGGTGAATATATATTTCTGAATTAGTGTTTTTGTCTTTTTGGATAAATACCCAGTAGTGGAACTACTGGATGACATGGTAATTCTATTTTTTAAGTTTTTAAGGAACTTCCATAATGTTTTCCAGAGTGGCTGCACCAGTTTGCATTCCTACCAACAGTGCAAGAGGGTTCTCTTTCCTTGCCAACACTTGTTGTTTTTTGTGTTTTTTACTTTAGCCATTTTGACAGGTGTGAAGTGATGTCTCATTGTGGTTTTGATTTGCATTTCCCTGATGATTACAGATTAGCTTTTTAAAAAAGGTATTTTTCATTATGTATTGAAATAATATCACCACTGACTCAATCTGAAAATTATGTATGTCATATCATTTGAAATATTTGTTATGTGTTGTGTTAGGTGAGGCTGCCATAAGAAAATATCACAGACCGAATAGTTTAAATAACAGAAATTTATTTTTTCGCAGTTTAGGGGCCAGAAGTTCAAGATTAGGGTATCACCAGGATTGGATTCTGTTGAAGTTTTTCTTTCTGGTTTGCAGATGGCCAACTTTTCAGTTAAGTCCTCACATGGCCTTTTGTGTGTGTGTGTGTGTGTGTGTGTGTGTGTGTGTGCGCGCGCGAACTGGTATCTCTTAGTCTTCTTATAAGAACTTAAGTGCTATTGGATTAGGGCCCAGCTTTATGACTTTATTTGACCTAATTACCTTCTTAAAGCCCTGTTTCCAAATATGGTCATATTGGAGGTTAGGGCTTTAACATACGCGGGGGGGGGGGGGGGTGTCACAATTCAGTCTATACATTGTGTACTATCAAAAATTTGTGAGATGAATTAAAGAATGCTAATTTTGATGTATGTATATGTGTGCACATGTATTGTGTTTATATAGAATTTTTATCTGATGTTTGAGAAGTCTAAGTGGATTTTAACACATAAAAAATGGAAATAATTTGAGACAGTTCCTGAGATTCAAGTTTCAACTCTCCACCAATGATAGGTTACAAGATAAATTTGAGGCAGGTGTTAACAGCACAAACAAATCTCCATTTTAAAACTTCCAAGAAAAGTTCGGAAATGGGATAAGAAATATGTATGAAATAACTTTATTTTTTTTCTGAAGTCTAAAATTTCTACTCATGAGTGCTCTGACATTGGAATGCCATGAATACTTTTAAAAAATAAAAATGCGTATAATTTAACACATATTTAATAGTTCTCTGATGTCTTAATATTTGGAATATATTTGAAATATTTCATAAATATGTATTCAAATTTCAAAACAGCAATTTCTTTAGTGGCAGTGCACTTCAGTAGTTGAGAACATAGGACATAGACATTAACTTCAGACTCAAATCCTGGTTTCACCACTTATTAGCTAGCTATGTGACTTTGGAAAATCTACTTAATAGTTTTGTGTTTACATTTTTTCATCTGTAAAGTAAGGATAATGGAAATGCCTGTCTCTGGGGTTATAGCAAAAAGTCAATGAAATAACATCTGTTAAGTGCTAAGAATAGTATCTGGTTCAATAAATGTTAGTTCAAACAATTTGTGGTAGCTAGCCTTCAAACAATTGGTGGTAGATCACTTTTAATAAAAATAAGATCATCTACTAAAATATGTGTACTTTTTTGAATACAAAACATATTTCTAATTAGATCTGTGTAATCTATCTACCATTATATGTGTCTTTAGAGAAAAAGATATACTTTAAAAAGCATGAGAAAGTTTGTCAGTATTCTGGGTATAAACAATGTTTATTTCCTCAGGTGTTGAGAATTAAAATGTTACCCAAAGCAGGGGAGGAGTTAAGATGGCAGAGAAGTAGGGGGACTCTGGGCTTTCCTAGTCCCTTAAACACAGCTATATTGAGGCCAGAATATTTGGAACACTGAGGAAATTGATCTGCGGAGTGGCAGAAGGATCTCCACAGTTGGAGGAAGACAGCTTGGCAGGTGCAAGGTGTGTGGATGTGAACTGGGGGAGAGAAAAACAGCAGTGGTGCAGAGAGGAGGGAACCATTTCCATGGAGTGACAAAAGAGAGAAAGAGAGGGGTTGAGACAATGCGACATCAAGTTAGCATAAGAGGAAAACGTCTCTGGATCACGGTCTGGGGAGTGAGAAGTACTGAGTGTCCCAGTTCTTTTTTTGCAAACAGCTTTTGGAACTCAGACTCTGAGGTTTTTGGAAGTGCGTGATTTTCTCTAGAGAAGAGCTGTGGCATGCACTCCTGGGGAGGAGGGACCTGTCTCCAGAATGTATAGCCTGGGATAGCAATCTCAAGAACATACTGGGAAAGAACATTCCCCTTGCTGGAGTACTTTTGGAAGAGGGTTTATTGCCTCCCCAAGGACAAAAGACCCTGGAGGTGCCTTTCATCAACAGTAGAGAGGCTCTACTCTGGAGGAGGGGAGAAGTACTGTGCTGTGCCAGGCTCTTTAAGATTTGGGGTTTTAAATCCCAGTCACAGGCCAAAGAAAAAACAAGAGAGTTGTGGCACAGAGCAAGCTGACTGCCTTTGCTATTCTGTGAGGGCTGCCTGGACAGTGGAGGTTGAGATCCCTGGGCCAGGGTCGAGAGATTGGGGTGGCACCATTTTCCCCCCAACACCAACATGGTAGGACTTCAGAGAGCAGCACAGTGGTCTCCGGTGGCGGTGGGACCCACTTACAAAACCCTGCCCCTCTGTCCCTGGAAAATGCTTATTTGCTGGGGCAAGACTGACTGTGAGCCAAAACAGCTGGCCTCTCCTGCAGACCAGCACAGCCAGCATCCCCTAGTTGCCAACAGACAACTCTTTTTCTTCTCTTTTTTTTCCTCCTCCTTTTTTTCTTTTGGAATCAGGGTAATAGTTCCTTATTTATTTTTTTATTCATTTCCTTTTCTCTCTCTCACTCTCTGTCTCCCTTTTTTGGATCAGGCTTTTTGATTCTTGTCTTTTTTCTTCTTTTTTCTTTTCTTCTTTTTTTTCTGTTCTTTTTCTTTGGAATCAGCCTTATATAGTTTTTTGATTCTCCGTTCTTTTGGGTTCCCTTTCCTTTTCTCTTTTTGGGGGATCAGCTCCCTCCACCCTTTTTTTTTTTTCAAGGGTTACTTCAACAAACAAATCAAAACACACCTAGCTAAAGATCCAAACACTTAAGCACTGGAAGCAAGAAGGAGCTCTACAGAGTACTGATCAGTGGGAAAGAGCACCCAAAACACAACAGCAGAGTGCACACAGCATACACGGGAAACACTTCCTGAAGTGCCAGGCCCTGGACAGTGTATGACCCTTTTTAATATAGTAGTAGTCTCTGGTGCAGGAACATAGCAAGCTTTTAAAATACAAAAAAGACAGAAAGTTAGCCAAAAAGACATGCAGAGGAATTCTTCCCAAAAGAAAGGTCAAAAAGAAATCATAGCCAGGGACTTGCTCAAAATAGTTACAAGCAATATATCTGAATAAGAATTTAGAGCAACAGTCATACTGGCTGGGCTTGAAAAAAATCATAGAAGAAGAAGAGGAACCCTTGATACAGAGATCAGAGACCTAAGAACTAGTCAGCATGAATTAAATAATGCTATAACTAAGATGCAAAATAAACTAGATACAGGGACAATGAGGATTGAAGAAGCAGAAGAGAGAATAGGTGAAATAGAAGATAAAATTATGGAAAATAATGAAGCTGAGAAAAAGAGGGAAAGGAAATTACTAGATTACCAAGGGAGATTTAGAGAACTAAGTGATTCCATGAAATGAAACAAGATCCGTATCATAATAGTCCCAGAAGAAGAGCAAGACAAAGGAGCAGAAGGTTTATTTGAACAACTTATAGCTGAGAAATTCTCTAATCTTGGGAAAGAAACAAGCATCCAAGTCCAAGAGGCACAGAGAACTCCCTTCAAAATCAACAAAAACAGGCCAACACCATGACATATCATAGTGAAACTTGCAAAATACAAAGATAAAGAGAGCAGCTAGGGGAAAAAGGTCCTTAGCCTACAAGGGTAGACACATGAGGTTATTAGCAGACCTGTCCACTGAAACTTGGCAGGCCAGAGGGAGTGCAGGAAATATTCAGTGTGTTGGATAGGAAAAGTATGCAGACAATAATCCTTTATCCAGCAAGCCTGTCATTCAGAATAGGAGAGATAAAGACTTTCCGAAACAAAAACTAAAGGAATTTGTGACCACTAAACCAGCCCTACAAGAAATTTTAAGGGGGACTCTCTGAGTGATGAAAAAAAAACCACAAAAAAGAAACAAAGACTAGAAAGGACAGAGAACATCAATAGAAACACCAACTCTATAGGTAACACAATGGCACCAAATTCATATCTTTCAGTAATCACTCTGAATGTAAATGGACTAAATGCTCCAATCAAAAGACATAGGGTATCAGAATGGATTAAAAAACAAGATCCATCTATAAGCTCCATATAAGAGACTCATTTAGATCTAAGACACCTGCATATTGAAAGTGAGGGGATGGTGAACCATCTATCATGCTAACAGATGTCAAAAGAAAGTCCAAGTAGCTATACTTATATCAGACAAACCAGATTTTAAACAAAGACTGTAACAAGAGATAAAGAAGGACATTATCTCATAATTCATGGGTCTATTCATCAAGAAGATCTAACAGTTGTTAATATTTATGACCCCACCGTGGAACACCCAGATATATAAATCAATTAATAACAAACATAAGAAACTCATTTATAATAATACCATATTAGTAGGAGACTTTAATATGCCACTTAAAGCAATGGACAGATCATTTAAGCAGAAAATCAATAAGTGAACTGATTTAAGACAAGATGGACTTTATAGATATATTCAGAATCTTTCATCCGAAAGTAGCAAAATACACATTTTTTTTAATATGAAATTTATTGTCAAATTGGTTTCCATACAACACCCAGTGCTCATCCCAACAGGTGCCCTCCTCAATACCCATCACCCATCCTTCCCTCCCTCCCACCCCCCATCAACCCTCAGATTGTTCTCAGTTTTCAAGAGTCTCTTATGGTTTGGCTCCCTCCCTCTCTAACATTTTTTTCCTTCCCCTCCCCCATGGTCTTCTGTTAAGTTTCTCAGGATCCACATGAGAGTGAAAACATATGGTATCTGTCTTCCTCTGTGTCACTTATTTCACTTAGCATAACACTCTCCAGTTCCATCCACATTGCTACAAAAGGCCATATTTCATTCTTTCTCATTGTCATGCAGTATTCCATTGAAAATACACATTTTTATTGAGTGCACATGGAACATTCTCCAGAAGAGATCACATAATGGGTCAGAAATCAGCCCTCAACAGGTACGGAACATCAAGATCATACCATGTATATTTTCAGATCACAATACCATGAAACTTGAGATCAACCACAAGAAAAAATTTGGAAAGCCCTCAAATACATGGAGGTTGAAGAACATCCAACTAAAGAATGAATGGGTTAATCAGGAAGTTAAAAAAAAAATACATGGAAGCAAATGAAAATGAAAACATGACATTCCCTTTGGAGTCCAGCAAAGACAGTCGTCAGAGGAAAGTACATTGCAATTCAGGCCTATCTCAAGAAGCAATAAAGTTTTGAAATACGTGACCTAACCTTATACCTAAAGGAGCCATAAAAGGAGAAGTAAATAAAACCCCAAGCCAGCAGAAGAAGGGAAATAATAAAGATTAGAGCAGAAATAAATGACATAGAAACAAAAACACAGTAGAACAGATCAATGAAACTGAAAGCTGGTTTTTTGAAAGAATAAGCAAAATTGATAAACCCTTAGCCAGACTTCTCAAAAAGAAAAGAGAGAGGACCCAAATAGATAAAATGAGTAAAAGAGGAGAGATCACAACCAACACAACAGAAATGCAAATGATTATAAGATAATACTATGAAAAATTATATACCAACTAGTAAACCTGGAAGAAATGGAAAACTTCCTAGAAACTCATATACTACCAAAACCCAAACAGGAAGAAATAGAAAATTTGAACAGACCCACCAACAACCCACCACTTATCAAAAATCTCCCAACAAATAAGAGTCCTGGGCCAGATGGCTTCCCAGGGGAATTCTACCAGATATTTTAAGACAAGTCAATACCTATTCTTTTCAAACTGTTTCAAAAAATAGAAATAGAAAGAAAGCTTTTAGACTCATTCTATGAAGCCAGCATTACCTTGATTTCAAAACCAGACAAACAAAAACAGAAACAAAACCTAAAAAGGAGAATTAGAGGCCAATATCCCCAATGAACATGGGTGCAAAAATTCTCAACAAGATACCAGCAAATCGAATTCAACAGTGCTTTAAAAGAATTATTCACCAGGATCAAGTGGGATTTGTTCCTGGGCTGCAGGGCTGGTTCAATATTTGCAAATCAATCAGTGTGATACACATTAATAAAAGAGTAAGAACCATATGATTTTTTCAATAGATGCATAAAAAGCATTTGATAATATACTGCATTCTTTCTTGATAAAAACCCTCAATAAAGTAGGGATAGAAGGAACATACCTCAACACCATAAAAGCCATATATGAGAGGCCCACAGTTAATATCCTCCTCAATGGGGAAAAACTGAGAGCTTTCCCCTAAAGGTCAGAAACTCGATAGGGATGTCCACTCTCACCACTGTTATTCAACACAGTTTTGGAAGTTCTAGCTTCAGCAATCATACAACAAAAGGAAGTAAAATGCATACAAATTGGCAAACAATTCTCAGATGACATGATACTCTACATGGAAAACCTGAAAGACTCCAAAAACTGCTAGAACTGATAATGGAAATTCAGCACAGTTGCAGGATATAAAATCAATGTTCAGAAATTGGTTGCATTTCTATACACCAGTAGTCAAGCAGCAGAAAGATAAATCAAGGAATCGATCCTTTTTACAGTTGTACCGAAAACCAGAAGATACCTAGGAGTAAACCTAACGAAACAAATAAAAGATCTGTACACCAAAAACATTAGAAAACTTATGGAAGAAATGGGGGATGACATAAAGAAATGGGAAAATATTCCATGCTCATGGATTGGAGGGACAAATATTGTTAAAATGCTGATGCTACCCAAAGCAATCTACACATTCATCCCTAGCAAAATAACAACAGCATTCTTCACAGTGATAGAACAAGCAATTCCAAAATTTGTATGGAATCAGAAAAGACCCCGAATAGCCAAAGTAATGTTGAAAAAGAAAACCAAAGCTAGAGGCATCACAATTATGGATTTGAATCCATATTACAAAACTGTAATCATCAATACAATATGGTACTGGGACAAAAACAGACATGTTGATCAATGGATCAGAATAGAGAACCCAGAAATAGATCCACAAATATATGGCCAACTAATCTTTGACAAAGCAAGAAAGAGTGAAAAACAGTTTCTTCAGCAAATGATGCTGGGAATACTGGACAGCAACATGCCGAAGAAGGAACCTGGACCACTTTCTTACACCATACATAAAAATAAATTCAAAATGGTGAAAGACCTAACTGTAAGACAAGAAACCATCAAAACCCTAAAGAAGAAAATGGGCAGCAACCTCTTTGACCTCAGCCGCAGCAACTTCTTACTTGCCATGACCTCTGGAGACAAGGGAAACAAAAGCAAAAATGAATTGTTGGGACCTCATCAAATAAAAACTTCTGCACAGCAAAGGAAATAGTCAAAAGAACTAAAAGGCAATCAAAGGAATGGGAATATATTTGCAAATGACATATTGCATAAAAAGTTAGTATCCAAAATCTATAAAGAACTTATCAAAATCACCCCAAAACCAAATGATCCAGTGAATAAATGGGTAGAAGACATGAATAGACACTTTTCCAAAGAAGACATGCAGATGGCTAACAGACACATGAAAAGATACACAACATCACTCATTATCAGAGAAATACAAGTCAAAACCACAATGAGATACCACCTCACACCTGTCATAATGACTAACATTGACAACTCAGGAAACAAAAGATGTTGGTGAAGATGTGGAGAAAGGGGAACACTTTTGCACTGTTGGTCAGAATACAAACTGTTGCAGCCACTCTGGAAAACAGTATGGAGGTTCCTCAAAAAATTAAAAATAGAACTACCCTATGACCCAGCAATTGCACTACTAGGTGTTTATCCAATGGATACAAAAATGCTAATTTGAAAGGGCACCCCAATGTTTATAGAAGTGCTATCAACAATAGACAAATATGGAGGGAGCCCAAATATTCATTGACAAGTGGGTAAAGAAGTTGTGGTATATATATAGATATAATGAATACATATAGTAGAATATTACTTGGTGATCAAAAAGAATGAAATCTTGCCATTTGCAGCAATGTGGATAGAAGTAGTGTGTATTATGTTAAGCAAAATAAGTCAGAGAAAGATTAATATATGATTTCACTCATATGTGGAATTTAAGAAACACAACAAATGAACATAGGAGTCGGAAAGGAAAAATAAGATGAAAACAGAGGGAGGCAAACCATAAGAGACACTTAAATTCAGAGAACAAGCTGAGGGTTCCTGGGGATGAGGTGGGTGGGGGTATGGGCTAAGTGGGTGATGGGTATTAAAGAGAGCACTTGTTGGGATGAGCGCTGGGTGTTATATATAAGTGATGAATCACTGTGTTTTTCTCCTAAAACCGGTACTACACTGTATGTTAACTAACTTGAATTTAAATAAATAAATTTATAAAAATAAAAAACAAAATGTTACCTAAGGGTACAAAAGATATCCATGGGATGTATGGGATGCACCTTTGTGTGTGAAGTATATGGACCCTACAGAGTAGTACCAGGTAGCATGGTTTTTACCATTGGGTTCCTTTGGTCTTTACAGTCCTTTGGAAATGCTTTTGTAATTAGTTGAAGTTAAGAACTTAATGGTTAAGTCGGTTAAGCGTCCGACTTCAGCCAGGTCACGATCTCGCGGTCCGGGAGTTCGAGCCCCGCGTCAGGCTCTGGGCTGATGGCTCGGAGCCTGGAGCCTGTTTCCGATTCTGTGTCTCCCTCTCTCTCTGCCCCTCCCCCGTTCATGCTCTGTCTCTCTCTGTCCCAAAAATAAATAAACGTTGAAAAAAAAAATTAAAAAAGAAGGGGCGCCTGGGTGGCGCAGTCAGTTAAGCGTCCGACTTCAGCCAGGTCACGATTTCGCGGTGCAGAAGTTCGAGCCCCGCGTCAGGCTCTGGGCTGATGGCTCGGAGCCTGGAGCCTGTTTCCGATTCTGTGTCTCCCTCTCTCTCTGCCCCTCGCCCGTTCATGCTCTGTCTCTCTCTGTCCCAAAAATAAATAAACGTTGAAAAAAAAAAGAACTTAATGGTTAAAAGGAATTAGACTTTAATTCCACTAACATTTGTAGTGTGGTGCTCATTAACTTTTCTGAACTTGCCAGAATTGGCTGGTAGAGGCAAATGAATTTATAAAATTCTGCAATTCTGTGGGCGTTGTCTGTGGACTCCTGTCTCAGACCCTTTCACTGGGTCCAGGAGATCAAAACTGTTTTCCTGTATTCTTTGCCTTTTTCATTGTGTTGACATTTGCCCTGATGATGCAGAAGCAATTGTGGATTAAACTGCTGGTACCATAATATAATTCAAGGCAGTGATACCAATGTGTACTGCCAGTTTCATTTAAGGATCTCTTCTATGAAGTAAAAATTAATAATTTTATGAAATTCTGATCTTTAGGATTTTAAGTATTCTGTGTGACAAACAAATTCATGGAAAGTACTTCTGCTGCATCCTAAATTATGAGGGTTGTTTTGTGAAAAGAATTTGTGTGATCACTGGAGGTACAAGCCAAATTTGTACCTTTTTCTTGGAGTACTTATTTGTGCTTTAAAACATAACTGACAAACTATGGTTATGCAGACTTAGGTACTTGGAAGATATTTCCTCAAAAGTAAGCAATATGAGTCTGTCACTTCAAGGAAAACAACATGTAGAATATTTGTTACCAATGATAATATTTGCACTTTCAAACACAAATTAGAATCTCTGGCTTGTATATGATACCTGCCCAATACTTAAAAACTTTTCAAATGTGATCTATAGTGAGATCTCTCTCTCTCTCTCTCTCTCTCTCTCTTTCCTTATTTATATACGTATGACAGTTTTGGCATTATATAAGTAGATGTGTCAATATTTGGAACATCTGCATAACTCAGTATTTTCCAGAGACCCAGTATTTTCCAGAGACCAGTTCATGATGCTACAAAATCATGCATGGGTAAAAGTTTCATTCAAAGTGATAAATATAATATAAAGTCATTTAATTTCCAATGTATTAAATGTCAATAGATATAATCCATATAAACAAAATGCTTTAGGATCCTCAACATATTTTAAGAATGAAAGGGATCTGAAACTAAAATGTTGGTAAACCTTTAATAAATCTGAATTTATCCTGGAAGCTGGTCCCATGATGTGGATGTTAGACATTGGTAGGGTCACCTTTGTTCTGTTGCATTTTGTCATTCACTGCATGCCAGTTCATGCCAGATCTGAATTGGGAACATCCCAAGGCCACTGGCATGTAACTGGACTTTCAGAACTTTCTATTTCTAAAAGAGTAAATACATTCTTTTTAATCTCTACATCTATCAAGTCAGTCCTCAATAGTAATACCCCTTTACACTTAACAAAATGCAAACTCATATAATCTAATGACTCTCTCCTTTTTGTTGTTATCCTGTATAGCTGTCACATATTTCTAGTACATCATGAAAGTTCAGTTTAAAACTTTTAAATTAAAAAATCTACAGAGGTGCCTGACTGGCTCTGTTGGAAGAGCATGCAACTCTTGATCTCGGGGTCATGAGTTCCAGCCCCATGTGTGGGTAGAGGTTACTTAAATCTTTAAAACAAAACGCTGCTGGGGCGCCTGGGTGGCGCAGTTGGTTAAGCGTCCGACTTCAGCCAGGTCACGATCTCGCGGTCCGTGAGTTCGAGCCCCGCGTCAGGCTCTGGGCTGATGGCTCAGAGCCTGGAGCCTGTTTCCGATTCTGTGTCTCCCTCTCTGTCTGCCCCTCCCCTGTTCATGCTCTGTCTCTCTCTGTCCCAAAAATAAATAAAAACGTTGAAAAAAAAAATTTACAAAACAAAACAAAACGCTGCTAGTTTCAAAGATAATTTTTTGAAAAATCCACAAAAGACATTAATTAGTGAAAAGATGTAGGGAGGTCCTCCAGCATCAGTAGATAGTTATGTTTTCCCTTTTGAAGAAAAAAATACTCAGTCTATAAGTTTTTAAAGTTCTATTGGAACATGTGTGCTTCTTTTACCAACAAGTAAGCTGTAACTGAAATAAAGAGAGGGAATATGGCATGTTTGAAACATTCTTGTGAGAGGCCCCCCTCTCCCCACCTAAATTATGCTTGCTTATTGTTGTCACTATTGAGTGTATCAAAAATGAGGTGAGAAAGTCGTGACAGGAAACTACCTGTGGATCTCATTGCTGATCCAGAGGAAGTGGTACTCTTCTCTCTATAGTGAGCCATTGTTGTCATTTGTATATAAATTCCTCTTCACTGGTTCCTCATCTAAATTTTCAGAGGAGTGTTAGACTGCTTGGTTGTTCAAATAATTAAAAAAAAATCAGGTGGTGAGTGGAGTTATTTCAGATAATGTCTGAATGTCTGTAATAGAAAATGAAGGCACTGTTAACCCTAAGCTTAGTTTCTGTCTCTCAGTGTCCCAAAACATCCATTATATTGCAAAGAAAAGAATGAAATTAAAGCATTATTAGCATAAGAAGAGGAGTCATTTATAATTTTGCCAGATCCAAATACAGCATTACAATCTACTAAAATACATTTAATTTAATTTCTTCAAAAATAAAATTTTGCTATTTTGGTGTCTAATATATATCATATTTATTTATTTTAATGTTTATTTGTTTTTGAGAGAGAGCACACATGAACAGGGGAGGGGCAGAGAGAGGGGGCAGAGGATCTTAAGCAGGCTCTCTGCACTGACAGCAGAGAGCCCTATGTAGGGATTGAACTCAGGAACTGAGAGATCATGATCTGAGCCAAAGTCTGATGCTTAACCAACTGAGCCACCCAGGCACCACTAGATACTTATTTGTTTTAAGGATGACTAGCTCAAGTTTTAAATCAAGGTTGACAAATTATGAGGTTTTTTTTTTTTCTCCCAACTGTGCAGATGATTTTATTTTACTTTATTTTGGCTGAATTGGATGCATTGATTTGGGGTGTTTATTTTATAAAATTTAAATTTAAAAGCTATGTAACAATTTTCTTTTTCTTCTCTGCACATTCAGTAAGTTTTTAGTGGAGGGAAAAATTTGAAATCTTGTATTTGAGAATAGCCTCTGCCAAAGTCATGAATAATGTGTATTTCAGACAGGAGGCTCTGGGTGTGAGAGGGTCTTAAAGAGTAGGGGGATGCCTCAAATCAGAATGCTTTGGGAGGTTTCCCAAGAAGGTCAGAAGCACTGAGTGTGTAATAAGCGGGGGGCACTACAGCAGCCATTATCTTCCCTCTGACAGAGCAGCTCACTGACCTGGCATGCTGGCAAATGGAGAGGAAAACTCTGCACCGAGATGTAAATTCCCCATCCAGGTCCCTCATGAATATCTTGTCTCCAGGATTCAAGCCAGTGACCTGGAAAACAAGGTTCCTCCCCAATCAAAATGACAGGCAGAGCTGGTTTCCTGTTAGGAAGACTGTGAGGTGTGTAAAAAAATTATGATTTCTGAGGGGAAAAAAATTAGATGTCACACAGAGCAAAATATTACTTTCAAATGGTCCTCTGCAGTTCTTTTGAATGGCAGCTGTTAAGAATTCAATTGTGTGCATGACACGCTGGAATCCAGAATGGAAGTTCTGTTGGGGGGCAGGAATGAATAGAAATTTTCAATTTAAATACTCATTTGAGAATATTTGAATATCTGTCATTCTTTATAGCCTAAAGGTTAATTCTTGAAAAATAATTTCCATTAGCAACACAAATTGTAACCTTGTCAATTCCTCTTATGTAATGCTTCAGTGCTGAAAGGCATACTCTTGCAAAACTATACTATTAAATATATAACCCTGGTTTATACAGTATTTTCCTTTAGAAGTTTCATTGATTTATCAGTTATTTGTTTATGGAAATTCATTAAGGTTTGTCTACTCTTATGTTCAACATAATATAATTATGGATCAATTTTTTTGAATTATGGAAAAGACTAAAATTATGAAAGATACCTCTGTTACATATTTTAATGAAAGAGATCTCTAAAATTTCTATGAAAAATATGACCATTTTAGAGTATTGTATTATACAATACTGTATATAGTAAGTCAATGCTTTAGATTTTGATTATATTTTCAACAGCATGTTTATTTAAAATCTATTTTTTCTAGTAATATTTTATCCTCCTTTTTATAATAATTGATAAACTGCAACTCAGTTAAGACAAATCAAATGTTCTACCACACATGATCAACTTGAAACAATTAATCATATATCAAATACATATATCAAATACATCAAATACAAATACAACAGCATTTGCACTTAATGTCAATTAAAATTAAATTTCAAAAAGAGGTTTTGAGATTTTTAGTTTACACAGACATATGTAAAAATTTTTTAGAAAAATAACATCTCAATATTCTTTATTTTAAAATGCATTTTATTATGATGATGATATATAGACCAATTAAAAAATCAACTTTGAAGTTCAAAAATCACTATCTGAAAGAGAAAACAAAACCAGGAACACGTATTTTGGGATATTCACTAGGAATATTATACATACATAGACATTTTTTTCCCTTGTTACTCCCACGTGAAATTTCTGTTTATATATTGCAGTTTTTAAGAACTTTTTGATTTAGTAAAATCCAGATGCAAATTACATTCTGTATTGTTATGATCTTTATATCAGAGTTGGGAGTTACCTTCCAAAAGGTTTCTTAGCATGGGAAAATCTTCAGACTCAACCACTGGTGTTAAAAATGACTGGTTTTGATATTTTGGAGTTGTTATGGGTGATTTTTGGAAAACTACAATTTAAATTTGCACACAGAGCTTAGACAGAATAAATATGTTAATGAGCTCCAGCCATGGATTGCACACTCAAATTATCATCAATTGTGCATGAAATTTTTCCAGGCTATTTGTTCTGAAAATATGTACTAAATTATGCATTCAGCTTAGATTCAGGCATAAAAATAGGTTTTCACAAATATTTTCAGATGGCAATTTTTGTGTGTGCAAATACTATACAATCTTGTTATATGGCATTTTTACTTTACTAGATTAAAATCAACATACGGACTAGTTCCATTCATTGTCAAAAAAGCACAGGCAGGTTTTTTGCCACTCTTAAATTATATCCTCAAATAATAAGATACACCATTGTTTATAAAAACTACCATAAGCATGCCTTCTGTTCACTTCTATGTCACTAAAATATACCTTCAATCTAAGGAAACAATTCTTAAGCATTCCCTTGCAGTAAGCATTATAATGGCAACATTGAGTTCCTCTGAATTTTATGTTCAGTTTTTCAAAGGACTTTATAGATGTGAGAACTACATTTGTCTCTTTGAATTCTACAACAAAATAACTTAAAGTTTCAGATCAAAAAAATAACATTACAATCATAGCAAAATTTAATACTAGAAGAATAAAAAGGCAAATGAATGACCTTTCTGTGACTAGAACTAAATATTTCCTAATCTAAGATTGTTAATTTTACTGATGAATTTATTATTTGATCATAGCCAAATAACAGTCCAAGTAGCAGTTTGCAGGGTGATTCTTCATTCTTCACCACAAGAATCAGAGAAAATGTTTTCATGTAGTGGGGGTGAGGAAAGTAAGCATGAGCTTGAAGGAATCTTACTTCTTCTTTGCTGCCTCAATTGTGCATTTAAGAAAGAGTACGGAACTTGAAAGCAGATTCAGAGGAACAAGGACCTTTGTCATTGTATGAGCACAGAGTGGGAGATCTGTAGTAAGGGCATGAATTACTGGGTATTTTCTTAGGCTCAGAGCTACAGATTTCAACTGCTTACTGTAAGGGCTTCCGTTGCAGCTTAAAGGTTTATAATCAGGGAATGTTTGGGCTAGAAAGCATCATAAAGAACATAAGTCTGGGGGTGCCTTGGTGGCTCAGCTGGTTAAGCGTTCGACTCTTGATTTCAGCTCAGGTCGTGATGTCATGGTCTGTGAGGTCCAGACTGAGAGTGCTGAGCCTGCTTGGGATTCTCTCCCCCTCTCTCTGCCTTTCCTCTCTTCGTGCGTGCTCTTTCTCTCTCAAAATAAATAAACAAACTTAAAAACAAACAAAAAAGAACAGACTTCTGATCTTCTTACCATGCTCACTGGTTGCTGGGTAGGCTCTAACGTGGTTGCAGAGTAGTTCAGTCACAGAGAACTTCCGTGCTTCCAAATAAAGTTGTTTGGAAGCCAGATTATACTTCAAAGTTCATTATAGCCAATTTGTATTATTTTTATATTATTTATATTTATATTTTTGAGCTCAGGACAGCCATCTCTTAAAATGCTGAAGTAGGTAAAATTTGTCATTGGTTTCATCACTTTCCTAACCTGCACCCTTTTCTGCCCAAATTTTCTTTTCAGGTGAGTGAGTCTTTCCTTTAGATTTTCCCAATTGACTCCCTCCCATCCTTGTAAAGTTCACTGCTTTCAAGCCTTCCTGGTGATGCCACTGTCTGTGGATATGCATTCTCTGTACTTCCCTCCAAAGTCAGCCCTTGTTCTGTACATCCTTACCCTCCTTTGAAGTATATCCCTAGGTGGCTGTCTTTGCCAGGGATTGTTTGGTTTTAAGATATGGAAACCCACCTCAACTAATCTGAGCAAATGAGAATGATCATCTATCTGAAGCCAAGAGCAGAAACTGTAGCCATGCCTTAATGTAGAACTGAAAAAAAGGACCTGGGAGGTCATCAATAATTAAAAGAAATTACCCTCTCCAACTGTTTTTCTCTGGGGTTGCATGTGTATACATCTCTTGTCTCCATGCATTTTCTTTTCTTTAACTTCAGAGAATATATGCTGCTTAGGTGCAGAGGAGGCCTCATCATGACTTGTCCCTAGAAAGTGACCTTTAAATTTGAGGCTAACTCACTTTATAAGTATAGTATCTGAATTTTTTTGAGCCAGTCCTTAAGTGTACCAGTTGTAATTTTCTTAGAGACAGAATCTCATGGACCTAACACAGCCCCTGGATTACATGTCCAGCCCTGAATTAGTCAGTGTCTAGAGAAAGAGGTATCTGGTACGCAATGATGAAGGGTGGAGAGTGGAGAAAGATGGCGTGGCTATGAAAGGCCTTCCTTTCTTTCCATGCAGCTTTGTTGTGTTTTTGAAATTAATAAATTGTTAGATAAATTAATTAATCAGTTAATATATTCAAAAAGTGCTAGTAAATTACCCTCTGATAAAGCTTTTTGCCATTTAATGGCTCTTTGGTGCCTAGATCATAAGTTCAAATGCTTCTAAGGGGTTTGACTGAAAATTACAAGATGAAAACATCTGGATATAAGGCAGTTGTCTATAGAAGAGCCTCTGGCCAATTGGAGAGGGCATGCCCAGTGTAAAGACATTACACATCATTAGATCATTAAAAAATTATTTCTAGAAAAAACAAAACAGCTTGTTGGCCAGAAGTAGCCCACAGTCTGCTGTGGTTCCTGGTACGAAGCTCTGCTGTGATTCAAAAGGATGATTCTAATAGTTGCTCTGATTGGCATCATGAAAAAGCCAGTGGAAAAGGTAGTATTTATTTCCCTATACTATTTCTAAGGTCCAGTAGGAGAAGTTCTGAATGGGGAGTTAGAAGACTTGGATTCTGGTTCTAATTTTGTGCTTATTAAGATTTTTAAGGTAAGTTTCTTCTCTTGGGGCTCATAGAAAAAGAGATGACTGCAGACAGGAATACAAACTTAGTATTCATCAGAACAACATGATGGCGGTGGTGATTGGACGTGGTGTGTCAAAGCAAAGAGGTCTTATTCTAGACCAACATTTTCAAAATGCCTGAGAGTAGTAACCAGGAATGTGTATTTCTTAAAAACTCCCCAGGTGGTTTTAACGCAATTATGATGGTGACTGCCATTTAGGAAACTGACCTAGCTGTTCGCTTAGCTCTGACAACCAAAGAGACTAATATTCTAAGACTGACCTTTTTTCATGGGCTGCTCTGCTTGAAATGAAATCTGGGATTGCCATATTGAGTAAAACCAGACTTCCCTTGGGAAAGATTAACACATCCACCATTATTTTCTCCTCAGAGACTAGTATGAAGGATTTCTATTTTCCTACATGTTAAAGCTTGCCTCTGCTAGGGATCAATCATTCAACTGTTAATTCTTTTTTTTTTCCAACTATTAATTCTTGAGTCCTGGTTTTGTAATGCTGTTTTTATTTTATTGTTGTGTGTGTTTGTGTCTTCGCACTGTCTACAATTCTTTGCTCCTCTTCAAAAAACTAACTCTTTAGTTTTTGAGTCTAGAAAGATTGCATACACCTCAATCTTTCCCAGCCAGATTTCTCTAAATGCTGTCTTATTTACACAGTTCTCTTGCATGTTTCTGTCATATCTTGCATAAACTTTATGTATTTCTTATGTTAAACTGCAGAACTTGGTTTATTTTTCTGCTTTTTCCTATTCAATTTTATCTTCATAAAGCAAAAACTCTACCCTATTTATTTTTCTATTGCTAGTGTCCAATACATTGGCTAAAAAAGGCAGATATTTCTGTAATGAGTAAATTAGTAACCTGAAAATTGCTGCCACCATTGCTTATATCACCACCATCACTGACATCATCATCATCATTGTCATTACCACTATATGTGTGGAAGAGCTTTACACGCATATTTTCATTTATTTTTCACAAGAATGAGAGTAGTTGCCTATTTCTGTCTCCAGTTGTTTTCAGATGAGAAATCTGGGTATAGCGTAAAATAAATGGGCCAAGGTCAATATGTTTGTAAGCTGCAGAGCCAGAGTCTAAATCTAGTCTGACTTTGGAGCCCAAGGTCTTAACCACAAAGATATACTCCTTCCAACATTTATTACAATTGCTCTGAAGTCGGGAGTAAAGATTTGTTAGGCTGCTTTAGAGTCAGGGTCACCAAATTATTCACAAAAAGAGGAGCTGTAAAGACATTTGTTGCTTCCTATCACTGCTCACACAACCCTAGATTTTGTATCCTTGTCTCCTTTTTTTCTGCATGACTGCATCTCTGTGCAAGCTCTGGTCAAGGCAAAGTCACAGTGATTCTGGTTTACATTGTGAAAGCCAGGAAGAAAATGCACTGTTCTGACAGTAATACATCAACCTGTTCATGGCAAGCAGAACAAAACAGCAAACAAAAACTCCATAACCATCATAGTTCACCAGGCGATGTAAGAAAAATAATATGTTCATTAAAAATACTTAGCATTGTGCATCACAGATGTACAAATTGACTCATATGCCACTATTGGTAATTTCTTGTAAGTGCTGGTTACCTTTCTTTATTATTATCTGAAATGTTCTTTATAACTGAGGCAGGAATATATTTCTGAACTCTCCACCATGCATCCTTGTCTCTGGTCATTTCTAACCACCTGAAATTCAAAAATAATAATAGCAGCAGCTAAAATGTTCTGAAAGTTTGCTTTGCATCATTGCATCATGTATTCTACAGACATTCTCTTATTTCATCCTGAAAACAACCATGTGAATCACAACTTAATACTATTTCCACTTCACAAATGCATGTACAACCCGAGAGATCAAGTAAATTATCATTACCGTGTAACTAATAAATGGAAAAAAATAGTATTCAAATAGAATTCTATCTGATTTTAAAGCTCGTGATATTAACTACCACTCTGCCTCCTCACCATTCTGCCAAGTATTCCACACATTCATGTCCCTGCCTATGCTGCTCCCTCTGTCTGGGTTGCCTTCCCCAGAGTGGTACCCACCTGGCTTCCTTCTGCTCATCCTGCGAAAATCATCCACTCACCACATCTGGAAGACCATTCTTGCCCATACTTTCACCATCTCTTACACTAAGTAAACTCTTTGCTTTTTGTCTTCTAATTTAGCAACACTCCATTATTATATTTGTGAAGTCATATTTAATTTTCCCATAATGTATTGTGAAAGTGTGCCGTCCTACTGCCAATGTCCAGCAACGTGACCAGCTTGCCAGGAACGTATAAGAAATACTAAATGGAAAAATAAATGAGCTCTATTACTGATTTCTTTTAAAAAATACTTTCTTTTACTTTAACCTCAAATTAACAGAAAAGTTGCAATAAAAATTCATCAGTTATTCAATATATTTACATTACTTCTCTCTAAAATGTATTTTTCATAGATCTCACATACAAATATGAGAATGGTATCTAGATCCATCTATAGATAAAGATATGTGAATATACATATATATACATATAATGAGAGAGCAAATTGCAGGTGCCACATACTTTTATTCTTAAATATTCAAAGTGTATTATCCGAGGACAAAGATATTCTCTTATGTAGCTGTAACACAATTATTAAAATAAATATTTTTAACAATGATACAAAAATAAGGCTATTGTTACCTAATTCACAATTTTCAAATTTTACAAGTTGTTCCAGTGCAGGATCTAGTCCTCTCTCTTTTAGACTCATTTAATCTGGAATAGTTCTTCACTCTGTTTTTTTTTTTTTTCTTTCACTCTTGTTACTTTGACATACTTTAGAGTATATGCCAGTTAAATTGTAGAATAACTGATGGCTTAGTCTGATATTTTCTCTGACTTTTCCTCCTGATTTGATGGAATTTGTGCATTTTTGTCAAGAATTTCTCAGAAGTCGTATTGTATCCTTCACAGTGCCTTGCATCTGAAGGTGCCTCTTGGTTCTTTGGTACTTGCTTTTTTGTTTGTTTCTCTCTACACTATTGGTGATGTTAAGATTTTATCATTCCTTTAAGGTGGTATCCTCTATTCACTTTAAAGAAGTGGATAATTAATATGTTATATGTGAGAATATATTTTGAGACCATATAAATATTCCTTTCCTCCTACAAATTTCTCATTCCTGCCTGAATCACTTACCCAAGGTTATTGTATAGTGGTGATTTTCTAATTCCATTATTCCCTGTGCATTTATTAGCTGGAATTCTACTTCAAGGATGATATTTCCTTTTTCCTCATTTATTTATATACTTTAATATGGAATAATGGATTTTTATTTTATTCAGTGGTTTATAATGCATACCAAAATTTTTAAAAATCATAAAGTGTTCTTACACTTGGCGAGTGGGCTCTCTTAAAGCTGTGTTTCTTTTGCATGTTCTTTTGAAGATATTCCATACAAATTTATTTTTGATACTTCTCCTATAAGAATTTTAATAATCAACAATATTTTGATGTCTAGGGAAAAGGAACTCTGGGATGGATATGAATGGTTTCCTGAACTGTAGGAACTATAGTCTCGGTAGTTATGATATGCTGCAGCTGTCTTGAAAGACCCAGTTGCTTGCATTTCTGCCCAACTTCCAGAAACATCATCATGTTTGTAGCTTGAAATCAGCCAGGCCATGAAAATTGTCAGTTTTCTCCTTCCTTCCTATCCCCTATTGAAGAGATAGTTCTTAAATATCTTACTAGCACATGGCTAGCTATATCCAATTTCAAATTTGCTGTTACTTTTTTTCTGGCTAAGAATCCTGAGAAGCTGGTGTAGCTGTCCTTGAAATACTTAATGTCACCTACTCGTCTCCTGCCTTAGAACACAGTCCTAAGAAGCAGAAGGACATAATGAATGGGAGATAAACAGTAGCTGAGAGTAAATTCCCCCATTGGTTGTCCCTCCCAAACATGTAAAAGAGGCCTCATAAGCCTAGAGTCATCTGGTAAAAAGAGGTCATTCCAATTCTATGAACGTGGCTCTTTGGGGTCTCAGAGGGGTGTGTGCCTGGAGCTGAGGAGGTCTCTTCCGAACGGGCAAATACAATTACCCAGCTTCAATGGATGTAGCTGCCATTTGAGGTTCACTGATTCCTCTTCCTCTCAACCTCACAACCCCCACACCATGTCTTTGTCTCACTGCAGCCCATCACAGAGAGCTGTCCCAGATAACCACAAGTTAAAAATGCTTGGGTGAATTTGTTCTGGAAAGTGGGGTCTCTATCAAATTCTTATTTAAAACGTGTGTGCCCAGCTGGAGCATTTATTTATCTCAGATTGATAAGCAAGCCTCGGCTTGTTTTCATCGTTCCAAATTTGCTTTGACACAGAATGTTGACACTACCAACCTGGGCTCAAATTTCATCACATGCTTTTACCAAAAGGGTGGCCAGCAGGATAGGATTTCTCTAATGTGACAGTACTTGAATGTACTATCCAGCTTTTAGTGTAACAGCATTTGAAAGGCTTGCTCTAACACTAAGAGGGGTTGTAACATTCTTGAACAGATGCAATTCTAAGTGCTGTGCCATTCTCAGAAAGGTAACCAGGAATATGGAAGCTTTGCTTACTCTCTTTCAAATCCACAAACGATCACTCTCTCTCAATCTGCTGCTTCCAAAGGAATGTAGATCATATAAAGATGTATTTAAATATTTTCTCTTTCTTCTTTATCTGGTGTCATAAACACTGCATTTTTTTTGCAATAATTTGTAAAGTAAAGATGCGAAAATAAAAATTTTACCTACTTTATTATTTGTAAGATTGTTTCCTGACAGATCTGATTGTGACAACCAGACGAATATTAAATGCTGACACCTGCTATTAAGTTGGAATTTTTGATGAGGTTCAAAGATAGATCTCCATGACCTGGAAAAATAAATCAAGGTCACTGATTGACTCATGCAAAGTCTTTCAGCCATTTATATTACAATGTAATTATAGCAAACTGAAGTACAATTCTGGAAGAGCTGTAACCTAGTCACATTGATACATATGCATTGTATGATGAATAAATGAAAAGAGAGAAAAAGACAATATGCAGAGGAAATTGCTTATATTCTTTATTATGAGGAGATTCTAAGCACTGCATAGATACCTGAAAGATTAGTTTTCAGATACCCATTATTCAGTGATGTTCAGGTCATCTTGATTTACTATAATGTTGCTTGCATTCACTCTTTATTATTATTATTTGCATTTAAAACATAGTCCTATTATTTTACCTGATCTTAGAAATGAGCATTATTTCAAAACTGAAACACTTTCTGATTATAATAGTGAAGAATATCTAAACATCCATTGGTATATCTTGAAGAAACATCAAATCAAAGTGTGCATTAAGGTTTCTTCTGCTGCAGTGTCTTTGGGAAATTGTGGGAGGATAGAAATGTTCATATTTTCAGAATCTGCTCATTTATTTCAGATTTAGACTCAGTACTATTAAGTCAGCTGGTCCCCCCCTTATCAAGGAGCAGTAATACAAATGTACAAATAGAAGCACTGTATAGAGTTATGTGTGTTCGAGATGCAACTTCTTGTTAGTAGTATTTTCTTTCTTGGATGAAAAGGAAAGTGCTGATTGGCAGTCCCGTTGCCTGAAATATGAAGGAGAATAGTCAAGAATTTATTGGTTAGGGGCGCCTGGGTGGCTTAGTCAGTTGTGTCTGACTTTTGGTTTTGGCTCAGGTCTATGAGCTCACAGTTTATGGGTTCTAGTCCTGCATTGGGCTCTGTGCTGACAGTGAAGAGCCTATTTGGGATTCTTTCTCTCTCCCTCTCTCTCTGCCCCTCCACACACACTCTCTCTCAAAATAAATTAAAAAAAATACTTTATTGATTAAAAAATTATAACATCAAGGGGTTACTTAGCCCTTCCCTTGGTTCTAGTCAACAGCAGTTCGTTTCCTTAGTTATTCTCTGGAGGAAAGAAAAAAAAAAAGAAAATTTCAAGGAGCAAAGCTGTGGCTAAGAGGTATTATGACAAATTTCCTGTACCTGAGAAAATGTAAAATGGAGGACCAAGGTGGATTTGTTGTCTTTTTTTTTTTCTTTCTTTCCAATTCCAGGAGATTCCAGTACATTGTTGCACTTTAATAGCTAAATGAAATGCTTAAACACAGTGTACATAGATAATTCTCATAAATCAAATGCCTTTTTTAGAGATACACCTAAAATGTATTGTAGAAAACAAAGTTTCAGTATTGTTTAAAATGGATCCCTCCTTTCAATATGTATGAATTGCATGAATTTTACCATCTTTTTTGACTATATGCCTTTAGGCTGTGTCCCCTAAAAATTTTATATGACATCCCCTTCACCCAAGATTGCATCAAGCTTTTTTTCTTGTAGTTGGTATGATGGAAACTCTCTCTCTATCTCTCTCTCTCTGTCTCATATCTATCTCTCCTTCTCCCTCTCCCTCTCCCTCTCCCTCTCCCTCTCCCTCTCCCTCTCCCTGTCTATTTATCTAGCAACTAGCTCTCTAGCTATATAGCTCTCCATATTTAATACTTTATAATGCTTGGTGTACCCTAGCATGACCTCCTTCTTGTGGAGTATGTTATATCATTCTGGGGATATTCTTTCGTGTTTTCTCTAAAACCTCAATTGAGAATCACTGAATTAAAGTAATCTTCTTACGGATCTTTTTGTGAAGGCATTTTTTAAATTAAAAATTTGCTGTTTAATTTACAAAGTAAATGATTTGAACATTTTCAAAAAGAGTTGGGATTTTTAAGGTCATTTCTGGAAATAATAAAGAAATTAAAGTTACCTTCTATTGAACATTATAACCCAACTCAAAAGTTGTGAAAATAGAAAAATAATTTATCTCTTATTTCCTGCTGATTAAAATTTGATGTTGTGTCAACCTTAATTAAGACTTAATCTCAAATTTGTGCTTTTATTCTCAAGAAGACTACTGATGACTCACTATGTCATAAAGATGATTTAGCCATACTTGAGTGTATCAAGGAGGCAAGTTGTTTTCTCAAGAAAATACATGATTCAGTGCACACCACATTAAACATTAGAATAAGAGAAATGTATAAGCCAGTGAAATAAAATGAATTCTCATGTCTATAAATATTTACATTTGCAGAATGTAATGTAGGATGTCCTAAAATTTGACTGAATGGAACATTTGTCTCCAGGTAAGGGCGGGGGGGCACATAGCAACACTTTTAAAAAGCTGAATAGATTGCAACACTAAATCACATCAGATGCTGTAGAGTAGCATAAATAGGATTGTGTCTCTGTGCATTTTCAGTAGTTAATATGCAGATAGAGCACTTTTGTGGAATTAGTTTGGCTCCTATTCAGGTCCCAGCAATATCAATATTAAATCTCTAGTACAGTTGAATAAGTAGGGGATTAACATATTTCCAGATTCATTTTATTATGTACCTTGATGGTTGATTTCTTGTATTGAAAAACAAAATTACTTCTGAAGTTACTCCATAGATGAATAATTTCATTCTAAAGATATGGAAATTTGTACACATTTTAGGTATAACAAACCAACTTAGTAGCTTTAAGAAAAGTTAAAGGGGAGAGAATTCCTTTCTGCCTCATTTTAACATGACTAGTTGTCTATATTTTTGTACAAATGGAAAATTCTGGATACAGTTGATGAATATTAGCCTTGTTGCTAATTTACTTAAATATCACATTTAAAATGTTACTAATTGCTCTCCCTTTCTTTTTTTCCTCTGTCTTTTTTAGGCAAGTAGGTATAACAAAAAAGTGCATAGCTGCTATCCATAATGTTCCCTATTGCGAGTTCTATTTTGCTTGTGCTTCGTCTGCAATTTTCCTCTTGAAATTTGGCACAATATACATAAAAATTAGAATATCTGCCACTAGTATTGTAGATTCTGCCAGACAGAACCATCAATATGAAAAAGGAGGGAAAAAAACCCAAAAACAAAAACACTGCCTTTCATAGATCACACTTCAACCATCACAGTGACAAAATAATTGCAGGACCAGTAATATTAGTCAGACCACATGGGCACAGGACACCGAGTCTGTGACAGAAGCAAATGTGCTATTAAGAAAGTAGCCAAGTAAGGGCATGCTGTTCTGACATGTCGAGTGCTGCCTGTGAATATAGAATGCCTTCTTTGAGTGAATGTCAGGGCATGGTGATTACCATAATTAAAACATACACATATGGCACATTTGTAACTGTTTAAGGTTCCAGCAAGTAAAGATTAGTCACAACTGGAAATCTGCCACAGCCACTGTGGCCTAAAGACATTTCCGAGTTCAGGTGTTAGAGGTAACACCCATTTAAAGAAAGCACAGCCCTAAACTCAAGGGGCTCTGTTGCCTCATGGGCCACCAGAATCTATTTACTCATGCTATGGTTTGAAAGAAAAAAATAAATAAACTCATTGGCTTCAACCAGTTTTATTTTTCTTACCAAGCAGCAGAAACTGAGAAGCTTTGGGTCTTATGTTTTATAGGGAAGTCAAAAAAACATTGCTCCCTCTGTGAGAGCCTAGCAATAAAATAGTCTGGAAAATCACATTAATTATTATGCATTGATGATTGAGTTGGTGAGCATTACATCAAGTAGTTCCTGGGTGTACTCTAACTTTTCAAATGCACCAATACTATGGTTATATGTAGCCTGTAGATTAGAAGGGTTATACACTTCCAGTACTTAGTTGATTTATTTAAAAGAAATCCACTGTGTAACTCACACTTTGCTTCTCAAATTAGCTTTTTGGCACAAAGTAGAAAGTTTTGTTTTATAACAGATTAGACTAATATGAAATGATGGTGGCTTGATGTAACAGTTCAGTTAACAACCCAGGTAAAGTTATAGTTTTATTTCCCAATAATGGGTATTGCTGAGGAATACTTCTAGTCTATTTTTGAATAAGTCAAAATTGTGGAAAATTGTGGACACTAAATTGAAGCAGTTACCTGATTTAAAAATATTTCTTCTGGGGTGCCTGGGTGGCTCAGTCAGTTGAGCATCCTACTCTTGGTTTTGGCTCAGGTCATGATCCCAGCAAGGGTCATGGGATAAGCCCCACATCAGTGTGGAGCCTGCTTCATATTCTCTCTCTCTCTCCCTCTCTCTCTCTCTCTCTCTCTCTCTCTCTCTCTCTCTCTCTTTCTCTCTCTCTTTCCTTCTCTGCCCCCCACCCCTACTTGCACACTCTCTTCTCTCTCAAATAAATAAATTTAAAAATTTTAAATTAAAAAAATTCTTCCAAACCACTTCAAATAAAATGTAAATTAATTATAGTCACAAAAGTTATACATTTTATACTAAAATTTTAGACACTTTTTTTTTTAGAGAGAGGAAGAACAGAAGAGAGTGGAGAGGAAGAATGAGAGAGAATCCCAGGCAACCTCCACACTAGTGTGGAGCCCAATGCAGGGCTCAATCCCATGGCCACAGAATCATGACCGGAGCTGAAATCAAGAGTGAAACACTCAATTTACTGAACCACCCAGGTGTGCCTATTCCAAATTTTTAAACGAATATTTTGGAGAGAAAAATAATTCCTCATTTATATGAACTATCTGAGTAACAAATATTTATTAAATACTTGCACAATATTTGTTAAATACTTGTTATCCAAGGGGTACTAACTTACCCTAAGATACATTTTTGAAAAGTTGTGGCACCTTTCTTAAGTTCACAATGAAATTGGTGATATCTCCGGCATTTAGTGTGGGGGCCAGCCCGAGCCACCCTGCAATGCAAGGGAAGGCTTGCTAGCTAAAGTAGGCAGTTTTTGTCCCTTGCTAGCTAAAGTAGGCAGTTTCCACCTCAAACATCTTCATGTCTCTTCTTCTCTTAGTAAAACTTTTCTCTCACATCACAAGAGCTTACTCTGTCACAAGCAAGGGCGATCTGGAAGTCAGGAGTAAAGACTGGAGTGGGTCAAGGGAAGTAATGGGTAAATGCTCCAGCTTTCTTATCCTTGGTTTAGCTATAGAATTCCGAAGCATGTACCACATGGTTTTTCATGGGGCCTGGTCCCTATTTACTCACAGAGGTAGCCTACATAGTAATTCCTCCATAATTCCCTTTTCATCTTTCCCTTTTCTCATGTTCTTGTCTCATTGTCTGCTTTGGGGAGACGACAATCTAAGACATAGTCTCTCCTAAGAAGGATTGTCCTGAATGCCTCACAACTATTGAATATTCTGCTGGGTATTCAGCAAACCATATAGGCACACACATGCACACACACATGCACACACAACATATATGTGTTGTGTGTGCATGTGTGTGTGTAAACATATATATGTTGTGTGTGCAAACACATATAACAAAATATATATGTATATATATTTAATAAGTCTAGAATCTATGAATATAAAATAGATCTCACATGGTTTCAATACATAGCAAAATTTTCAAGAATACAACTATGGGGCAAATGGGAAGATTTTACTTAGTTTTGTTTCCATCTTCATCAAGAAATTTTTGGCATGTTGGAAAATCTTGCCACCATTAGTAGAAACTTGTCTTTTGAACAGACCATTGTGGCTGCAATGTAGAGAGCCTAATGAATAAGTGATTGTTGATCTTATTGACCAATTAGGTGTCTTGGGCAGTTATTACAAGGCACGTAGTGGTAGCTTGGACTAAAGAATTGTCTTGGATCTGAAAATAATGATATAGTTGTTTTTTTTTTAATTTTTTTTTCAATGTTTATTTATTTTTGGGACAGAGAGAGACAGAGCATGAACGGGGGAGGGGCAGAGAGAGAGGGAGACACAGAATCGGAAACAGGCTCCAGGTTCTGAGCCATCAGCCCAGAGCCTGACGCGGGGCTCGAACTCACGGACCGCGAGATCGTGACCTGGCTGAAGTCGGACGCTTAACCGACTGCACCACCCAGGCGCCCCAATAATGATATAGTTTTAAGGGAGAGTGAAGAGTTAGAACTGATTAATATGGGTTGAGAGAAAGAGAAATGTATAAAGAGTGATTGCTAATCTTCTGGATGATATAACTGAATAGATGATGGTAGTGACATACACAGAGGCAAGGCAAAGTAATTATCTTCATATATGAATCCTGAGTTTGGTTTCTATAGACTGAATTTGAGCTGTCATTGAGGTATGCAAAAGGAAATGTTAGGTAAGCACCTGAATATTTATTTGTCTGGAAATTAGAGAACAGGTCAGATTCAGAGACATAAATGTCATATATCATCATCCTATAGAAAGGTAATAGATTTTGATGGCACAGCTAGGATTGCCCAGGGAGAGAATGTAGGGTGGGACAAGAAGCTTGAAATGGAATTTTCAAAACAAGCTATAAAGCAGAAGCCAGTGGGGTAGGGGAAACCAGAAAAGGCATAATCATGACAGCCAAGGGAAGAGAATACTTCTAGAAAGATTAAATGCCAAATTTTGCTTCACAATAGCAAGTAAAAATTGCTAATTAGTTTTGGCAGCAGACAAGTTAGACAGAACTGAATTCAAATTTTGGCTTCACCATTACATGTTTACTCTGTAAACTGAGGCAAGTTACTTATAATCCCTCCATCTATATAATCTAGATAGAATTATTGACCTCATGGAAATATTTTCAAGATTAAATGAGGTACTGTTTGTTTAAGGCTTATCATACGCTATCTTAATTAACAGAAATTTCATCAAAGGTAGAGGAGGGTTAAGGTTAAATTTACAACATCCCCGTAACCTGTTCAACATTCAGTGTAACCAAGAGAAATTGAATTGCTGATCCCTACCGTAAAAGAAAGGTGGCAGATACGGTAGTATAAAGGAATTTCTAAAGCAATTCCAAAGCTAAAAATTCAGTGAACAGTGTTTATTACAGAACCTAATTACAGTTAAACCACATTTATTGAGAATCATGGAGAAATAATGGGATCATTATCAGGGCATTTTCTGTGCTATGCTGTACTTTGCTACTCTGTTACTATACCTACTATTTATTTATTTATTTACATTTATTTTCAAATTTTTATTTAAATTCTAGTTAGCTAACACATAGTATAATATTGGTTTCAGGAGTAGAATTTAGTGATTCATCACTTACATATAACACCTAGTGCTCAACACACGGGCCTTCCTTAATGCTCTTCACCCATTTAGCTCATCCCCCCACCTAACTGCCTTCCAGAAACCCTCGGTTTATTCTCTATAGTTAAGAGTCTCTCATGGTTTGCTTCCCTCTCTATGAGGTACTTGTCTTTCTCTGTCTGAATAGTTTTATTTATCATGATACACTCTAACTCCAGCCATATTGCTGAAAATCATGCCTGGTTTTAAAAGCATTTCTTATTATTATCTTCTTTCTCTGGTAGTCCATGGTGATTTCAAGTTGTGCCAGGATGCCTGTGATTAACCAACATTTCCTTCTCCTCAAACAGTCACTCTGTGCTGCTTTAATCAGTGATGAGGCTATTGTCTTTCCTTTTTTCTCATGTTATGGCTTGAATTTGGGGCAATGAGTAGCTTCTTTAGACAAGTGTCTAATGTAGGTATGTATTTAACATATTAAATGATAGACAAAATTGCTGATTGCCATTTCTGGCTCAAGTTATGAATATTCACCTATGAATAGTCTTCACAATAATGATTTACTAGGGGCATCTGGGTGGCTCAGTTGGTTAAGCATCCGACTTCAGCTTAAGTCATGATCTCAAGGTTCCTGAATTCTAGCCCCACGTTGAGCTCTGTGTTGACAGCTCGGAGCTTGGAGCCTGATTTGGATTCTGTGTCTTCCTCTCTGTCAGCCCCTCCTCCACTCAGGTTGTCTCTCTCTCTCTCTCTCTCTCTCTCTCTCTCTCTCTCCAACACTCTCAAAAATAAATAAACATTAAAAAAACTCAAAATAATAACTTATTTGATTTGGTCTATGGACCTTTAGTGTATGTACTTAAGAATCATCTGGGGAACTTGTTAAAAATTCTAAATCTAAAAAAAAAGTGAAATAAAGAAATAAATTATGGGGGAGAGGAAGGAAAAAAAAAGTTAGGGAGAGAGCCAAACCATAAGAGACTCTTAAAAACTTAGAATAAACTGAGGGTTGATGTGGGGTGGGAGGGAGGGGAGGGTGGGTGATGGGTATTGAGGAGGGCACCTGTTGGGATGAGCACTGGGTGTTGTATGGAAACCAATTTGACAAATTTCATATAAAAAAAGAAATACATTAAAAATATAATAACTCTAAATCTCAGCCAGAGTTTCTAATTCGGTAGATCTTATTTGGCACTCATTAGGCAATTCACTTAAGCTTTAATTTCCTTATATAGAAAATGAAACTCATAATAGTAGCTACATTATAGGTTTGTTGTGAGGATTAAGTGAGTCAATCGTAAAAGTATTTAGCACAGTACCTGACACATACCTAAGTGCTTGTCTTAGGTTGAGTTCCTTAGAAAACAGACCCTAAAACAAGGATTTGTGCAGTTGTCTTTTTGAGAGATGACCATAGGAAACAAGTGAATGATGAAGGAGAGAGAGGGGAGGGAGAAAAGCCAGTGGAAGGTGAATTAATGGACTGGTTACCACTGAGGGCTACTAGGGTTCAGTGCCATGGGGAACATTCTGAGGGGAACCTTAGATCTGTCCCACCAGAGGAAGTGGAGGCGTGGTAATCAATCCACTAACTCCTATCCCCAGCTGGTTGAAAGTTGCCTGGAGGTGATAATTTTTCTCGATTCTGGGCTCTACCTGTTCATGGATGATCATCTGTCTTCCTTGATTTCAGAAAAAGCCTTGCAGCTTAAAGCAGAAACACCACTGGCAATTTGATGGGGGCTTGGCATTGTGCATAAAACAGTCAACCAGAGCTGAGCTGAAATTAGGGGGCCTGAGTTATATGACAGGATTCATCCCAGGCATCTGTGGCAATTATTAATTATGAATGACACATATGTGTTCCATAAATGTTAGTCATTATTTTCAGATTTTAGACATTGTGCTAAAATTCTTTATATGATTATTTCACTTATATTCGGTAAAACCCTTTGAGGTGTTACTATGTTTATTTCACAGAAACTGATAGCTGGAAAGATTACCTAAAATGAAAATGCACAATATCACACGTAAGAAGAAGTAGGCATATTTTAAAACTAAGTTGTTTTTCATCATGACTATCTTTACTTCAATATGAACAAATCTGAACAGTGGTAAGAGAGAACAAATATCCCCAGATTTTAAGGTCTTGAAGTCCTTATAGGAACAGCAGCAGGTTTATATAACTTTAAGATTCCAAAAGTTAAAAAAAAATCAGAGTTAAATCTTGCCCTCAAAGTCATCTAATAACTTAATTTCCCGATGGGTAAAGTTCTTTTTTGTCAAAGTGTTTAAGAATACAACATAAAATGGATGCTAAAATTATTTTTGAAGCTAATATAATAAAAATCAGAAAAGCACAGAAATAACCTGTCCTTTACATCCAATAATTTTTGTCAGATATTGCTAAGAAAATAATTTTTATTATGTCCACTTTGCAAAGAAGAAAATTGATACACTAGAAGAGACTATGTGACGAGCCTGGATTTACCGAGTAATCATCTTGAATTCAAAACAATTACTTGAAAATTTCAGCTTGGTGCTTAGTATCATGAAACAATACAATGAAATAAATTCCTTGTAAGATCTTTACATATTCCAGCATAGAGGTGAAAGAATACCTCAGAAGGAACATTTTTTTTAAAAGACTATTTTGCTAAAATGAAACATGCAATCTCTGATATGCTGAGGAGTGATTTTGAAGTGGGATCCGGTGCTGTGCCTGCACTTGGGCTGAGCAGACCAGCTGTGCTAGTTGTTCTGTTGGAAGGAATACCTGCTGAGAGAGTAGCCTGCATGTGTTCCTTAATTTCCTGCATTATCATATCCTTATAATCAGTTTCTAAACCATGACGCCATTATGAAGACTGAAATACTAGGTGCCAGGAGAGTCTCTAGGAGATGTAGTTTGAAGTGGAATATTTTAGTTAGCTTCGTATCAGTCAGTATGTGTGTGTTTCTGTGTCTGTGTGTGTATGAATTTATACATATATGTATATACACGTAGACTCTTATGTTTGCCTTACCTAAGCGATGGGCCACTTATGTTAATTTATCATAATGAGGTCTCAGACTCAGATGGTCTTCAAGTAGTTAAGTAAGAAATATTATCTCACTTTAGAAGGCTGAATCAGACAAAATGTATTTGGGTTGTGCATACACTGTGAGAAGAAAAAAAAAACATCATGTCTTACAGACACAATGCAGGGCCAAAATAATGGATACACCTTTAATTGAAAATGATATGCTTTTCATAATTTAATGATTGATGCTTCTTTACATGGGGGTGGATGCAGGAAATAGACTGATCCCTAAGAACCATATTTTTATGAGGGTCCAATAGTCCTTGTTTATCCTTTAGATATTCTTTTTTAAAAATATGTATTTATTTATTTTTTGAGAGAGAGAAGCAGAGCATGAGTGGGGCAGGGGCAGAGAAAGAAGGAGACACAGAATCCAAAGCAGGCTCCAGGCTCTGAGCCGTCAGTACAGAGCCCAACGCGGGGTTCGGACTCAGGAACTGTGAGATTACAACCTGAGCCGAAGTCAGACGCTCAACCAACTGAGCCACTCAGGCGCCCCTATCCTTTCGATAACCACGAGCTGCCATTTTATTCCATGAAGTTTCGCATTGCATGGAGACACTATGGGCTTTTACAGTTAATGAGAACTTAGTTTTAACTTCAGAGAGCAATGATTGTTATTATTAAGAATACTAATCCATGTCTTCTAGAACATTTTGATAGGGTTAAACAGTAAAATTTGTCTTCCTTCCTTTATACTTTTCAATTACTGTTATTGATAAAACTGTTTGTATTGTTTAAAACAATGTATTTTAGGGGCGCCTGGGTGGCTCAGTTGGTTAAGCGGCCGACTTCGGCTCAGGTCACGATCTCACGGTCCGTGAGTTCGAGCCCCGCGTCAGGCTCTGGGCTGATGGCTCAGAGCCTGGAGCCTGCTTCCGATCCTGTGTCTCCCTCTCTCTCTGCCCCTCCCCCGTTCATGCTCTGTCTCTCTCTGTCTCAAAAATAAATGTTAAAAAAAATTAAAAAAAAATAAAATAAAACAATGTATTTTATTGTCAAAAGTTGTAAGCATGAGTGAAATGGAGGATGATAGTATGATATAACATAAAACAACAACAACAAGATAGGGTGTCCAGAAGAGAAGCCCATGTTCAGCCCATGAAAATTAAACGCTTAGATTAGGGCATATTGGGTCTGAAGTGGTGAAGAGAAATTCATGTGGAAGAACCAGCAGGTCATTTTTGCATGCTCTGCTGGTCGAGGCAACCAAATGCTCAGATTCCCTCAAGCAAATTAATAATGTTTACTTCTTCATGTTTGAAGTAACCCTCTGGATCATTTTTTAAAAAAAGTTCAAATTAATTTGGCGGTAAGAATCAAATGTGAGCAGTAGTAGGTAGCAAGATGAAAAGCCTTAAATGTGTGGGCATCTCACTTGGAGTGGACCCAGGTCTGGACGATGCGTGAAGGCCACCCAATTAAATAATCTAGGCCCAAAGTGCCCCCTCTGAGCTAATGGTACTTGTATATTTCCAGACTAAATTTCTTTCTAAAGCCCTTTGGATTAGTCCATTTAAATGACCCTCGGGAATTTACTCTAAATATGCTAAAGAGCAGTCAGAATTTTCCGAAGCAGTGTCTGCTCCTCCTGTGTTCTTGATGTCAGGGAAGAACATCTCAAGCCTATAAAAGAAAGTTCTAGAAACTGTGTATTTTTAAACTGTAAAGGACTTTTTTTAAAGCAGTATGAATGAAATATTCTTTTCTGTTTCCCTTCAGCTTCACTTGGAAATGGCCCCAAATAAAACTGTAGTTTATAATTTGTCATTTTTACCATGTATGATTATTATATCCTATGCTCTTGGATTAAATAACACATGACTAACATGTCTTATGTTTCTTTTCCACCCTAAACCACCCTCAAAAGGAACAAACAAATCCCCCAAACTGAATAAGTTTTTCTGTACTTATGAGGTCCTCAGCCACGAACTGGTGGTTTATCATTCATGATGGCAATAAATTTCCCCAGACAGACTATCGATTTTGTCTCTACCATATTCAATGAACAAAGAATTTCATTTTACACTTGATAATATTGGCCATGTGCTCTTCTGTGAAAGAGATGGTGTTTGAGGTGTGTTCAAACATTTTCATAAATCAAAACTTGCAGAGTGCACAGTCTAAGTAACAGGCACTATAGTCCTAAGCCCAGTTATGGAGGAACCAGGTCTGTTCCTTCCTGCTTCAAACTTATTTCATTCCAAAAATTGGCTGTTAAAACCAGAAAAATTGGGGGCGCCTAGGTGAGTCAGTTGGTTGAGCATCCAACTCTTAATTTCAGCTCAGGTCATGGTCCCAGGGTCATGGGATCGAGTCCTGAGTTGGACTCTGTGCTGAGCGTGGAGCCAGCTTAAGATTCTCTCTCACTCTGCACCTTTCCCCCACTTATGCTCTCTTTTTCTCTCTCAAATTCAAAGAAAAAAATTGTTAAAGGGAAAAAATAATTAAAATTTTAATGTTTTTAAAATATGTTTTATGCTTATTTTTATTTTTGAGAGAGAAAGACGGAGCACAAATGGGGGAGGGGCAGACAGAGAGGGAGACACAGGATCCAAAGCAGGCTCCAGGCTCTGAGCTGTCAGCACAGAGCCTAATGCGGGGCTCAAATTCATGGAATGCGAGATGATGACCTGAGCTAAAGATGGACGCTCAACCGACTGAGCCACCCAGGCACCCCTAAAATTATAATTAAAAAAATAATTTATATACCTTAAATATTCTTGCTTCTAAATGTGCTGAGAACTTGGTATTTATTTATCCATTATTTTTTTCATTTTGTGCATGTTTGCTATATGGTAAAGTACTTCAATAACGAAATCCAAAAGAATGAAGTCTTACTTAACACAGTATTATAGTGATTATTTGAGGAAAAAACTAGTAAATATTTACTTCTATGAATCATTAAGTTCGATTCTTTCTACTGGATTCCTTACGTTATCAGTCTAATATGCTATTTACTTGAGAAACGATAGCCATTCTCATCAGTCAGCTATAATTGAAAACTGGGGTTTGGAGGGTTTAGCCAAGTGTTAACATTTTGTCGTTTGCTTTTTCATATCCCTTATTATAATATTAATATTTAAACAAGAACAATAGTGTTCAACATACGACTATAATATTCCCTATATATATTTATGCTGGAGTCCATGAAAACATAATCTAATACAGTATCAGTATGGGGATTGGATTTTATAATTTTATGGCGAAATTTTAATTCATTATTGGCCAGAGCATTTTCAAGATGTTAATATTGAAGCTTTTTTTAACCATAATACCAGTGCCCTAACCAGCTTATCAGGGTGACTGAGAGTTAAAGATAGTGCATATAGGGGCGCCTGGGTGGCTTAGTGGGTTAAGCGCCGACTTCTGCTCAGGTCATGATCTCCGGGTTCATGAGTTAGAGCCCCACATCGGGCTCTGTGCTGACGGCTCGGAGCCTGAAGCCTGCTTCAGATTCTGTGTCTCCCTCTCTCTCTGCCCCTCCCTCGTTGGCACTCTGTCTGTCTCTCTCTCTTTCTCAAAAATAAAATAAACATTAAAAAAAATTAAAGACAGTGCATGTACGTAGCTGTTTCTTCACCCACACCTCCAGTCCAACCATACTAGAGAGATGGCCATCATTCTGTTGCTAGACTAGTTTTCTGCTCCACTTCATTTTCCTAGTATGTTGCATGCAAACCCTTGCAGATGCCTTCGGTATTTACTCCATCTCTTATTATATTGCACAAGCTTCAGTGTCCTAATACAAAAAGATCCCTGTACCTCCTGCTCCTGTAACTGTTGCTATGGCAGCTCTGGTTTTCTGAGCTACACGGACTCACGTTTCTTTGCACGGTACTGTGCGTGATATCGCTGTATTGAATTCCAGTTTGTTTTCTTTCTTTGTTGAATTCAACTACTGATACATCTAAACTTTCTTCTTTTCGTTTTAGTTTTCTTTCTGAATTTGGCAGCTATTTTCAAGATTGAGCTTTTGTATTTTTGTTTTTTTTGTTTTCTTCTGTTTTATTGAAGGACATACACTTATAAAAATCTAATAATACGCAAAAATAAAAGAATATAACAGTTAACCTAATTCACATTGGTCACACAGGAATAACAAATTTTAACATTAGGTCTCCTCATGTATATGCATATATTAATATATTAATAATAATAACAGTAATAACTATTAATTCTCCTCACATGTATGCATATATACAAAAGTGAAGACCCAATGAGATAATAAAATGTGACATATAGGCAGCAAAAATAATTTTATAAAAATTCAGCTCAAAAAAATTCTCTCTGCCCCTCCCCCGCTCACATTCTCTGTCTCTCAAAAATGAATAAATATTAAAAAATAAAACCACAGAGCTAATAAATGGACCACTGCCACTTATTTCAAAAAGTTTGGAGTCTAGTCTCAATACTCACATGATCTTCCCTCCTTTTACTAAATGTGATTATTCCAAGGTCTACCCACTAATAGTGAGAATTGTTCATATATTTGAACATATTGTTTCAGAACCATTATGATTAATGTGTCACTATTTTCTACATTTATGTAATATGTGAGAAACCTGATGTTTACTCAGCTTCTGGGTTCCAAGCAGGGGAAAAAAAAAAGCCTTTCAGTTTTGATTAGTCAACTAGAGTCAGCTTAAACAGAACATCTACTCAGGGGGCATTTTTTAATGTACCATCTTCAAATGATTTAATGTGTTTTCCATGATTATCTTTGACACTTTGGATAATTAACAAACACATTTATAATTTTTGAAAGGGCTAGGATACTTTTCTTCCTAGATGATGAGAAAATTTGACTTAAAATTGTGACTGTCATCTGACTGGTTAGTGACCAGGCAGTCATCTACTAGCCACCATTTAAAAGGAGGAAAAAATCCACCAAAATATTTCTTCAGATATTTAATTGACCAAGATTATATAAAATCTTATTTTTACTTATAAATGTAACATATTTGGAAGCTTTATTAGTCCCTTCACATAATTGAGATATTTTTTAGAAAAGTATAATATATATGATTATTATTATATATTATCTTGCTATTATCTTAGTGTATGTAAGATTATTATCATATATAGTATATATAGAGATAATATATAAGAGATTAATCGTATATATGATTTTGGTGGTGAATAGTAATGGTTAGCCTAATCAATATAATGATAATAATCTTGCTCTTCTGTGAAAATGACACTAAGGATATTCATGTAACTTGTGCTCATCCTCTTGTCCACAATTTTGTCTGTCTGCATATAATCAGGAAGCTGACCTGTGTATTCTCTATTCTGTTTCTTGCATATGTCTCTGGCATGTAGTAAGAATTCAATAAACACTACTGACTGAATGTATTAGTTCTAGAGCCAAAGGTTTTTAAGAAGTATATATTTATGTCCCTTCCATATTTGTAGAATTTTCCCTGGTGATTATTTTTTAAAGAATAATATTTTCATATGGTTCAAAATGTTAAAAAGAATAAATATTATGAAATTATGTCTTTCTTATCCCTGCCTCTAAGATTTCCAATTGCCCTCCCTAGACTCAACCAATGCTATTAGTTCTTTATGTATGTGTTAAAAAATACTTTTTCATACAAACCTGGTGGCATATTCCATATGTCCACATGACTAGTTACAGAAAATAGAATCTAGCTAGTTAGCTTAAAGAGAAAGATCCTTACTAAAGTATATAAATAATTCACAGAAATATTGAGATGTCTGAAGAAGAGACTTGAGGTTGAAATTCTGAGGATACTCTGAAAGCCATACCTTTTCTAGAACCAGAACTGTAAGAGAAAGTTCTAGCATTTATCCATGATTTATACAACAGCCACAGTGCCTGTGCCTGGATTCACATTACAACATGAATGCCTTACATTCTGCCACTCCTCTCACTCTCCCTAGGAAATCTCAAGCTATCTTAATATTTCAAAAGATTATTTTTTTCTCTGTATGGATTGGTTCTTAACAAAGGTCTATATGAGTACATCTCATTGATAAGGTGAGATATTTGGAACTCTAGCTCTTTAGGTATCAAGAAAACACATTTTTCTTAGAATTATATATATTTTGTCTTGGTTGTTATTTTTTTCCCTTTTCACTTAATGATAAATCTTGAAACTTATTTTATATAGCATATAAAGATAGTATCACTCCTTTTACTGGATATACAGTCATCCATAATATGGCCTTAATGTGGTTTATTTAATCTGCTTTAGTCAGTGGACAGTTGTGTCATTTCTGATATTTGCAATTATAACCAAAGCTTAATTAAATAACTTTTTATCTACATTACTTTTATTTTTTGCTTGCTTTTGAGAATGCCTTTGAATAAAATGCTAAAAGTGGCATTCCAAACACAAGCTCGTATGTACCTATGCATCTTCAACTCAGTAGTTCAGAGAAATTAATGTTCTGTGGAATGAATCTTTGATTAGTGGGAGAAGAAAGCCAGCAGAGAAAATCTTCTCTCTCCTTTTCCTGCATGTGTGATCTGAGAATCATGTGTTTACATGGTCTTCTGCAAGATGGTCTCAAGAGATAGAGCAGTTTGCTTGATGTCAGGTGGTTGCTGGTCTGCTAGCTCATCTGGTGTTGGCTCTTTCTCAGTTCTCAGTCTGATTTCCCTTTAACCTGACTTGTTGCTTGGCATTGCACTCTTTAAGAAAGGATATAAGCTTTCACCTCATGTTCTTTTGGGGAAACCCAGTATAAGCAAGGAGACATAGAATAAACAAAATATATGAATAAAAGACATACTGTGTTAGATGATATAAGTATAATGGGGGGTGGGGAACAGGGTAGGGGGAGAGCTGAATCTCGCAGGTAAACATTACTGCAATGCAATAAATGTCATAGTTTGTTGTCCAGATCCCTCCTTCTGGACTGAATAGTTATTCTCCCAGACAACGGAAGTGTTGACAATTGTTGGGTTTCACCTAAATCTGTTTCTGAGTATTACCCTTGATTGAAGTGTGCCATCTTCCACGGTTACACTTCTTTTCCCAGAGTGCGTGTATCCAGTAAATGGAAAATGTGGGATATAAGAGCTTGGCTACCTTGGCTCAGTTGTGGACAAGTTCAAAAGACCATCCCAGCTTCAGAGCTTCCTGTGATATATCCCAACACCTTTTTTTGGAACTACTTTATAGTTTAACTCATCCCTTTGTCCAATCGTGTTGTATTCACTTTTTAATAGGTATTGCTCCTATGGGCACTCCCAATACATATCTTGCACATTAATCTCTGTCTCAGATTCTGTTTACCAAGAAACCCTACATAAGATACTATGCAGTGATTTGCTAGAACACTGAGATTCAGATGACTTCCATACGGTGTGGTCCGGTTTATTGCCCCAAGTGCTCTCTAATCCTGCCTTGGTCGTGCCAGGTCTTCCCCCAAAATACCCAACTTCTCTTACTCACTAGGGGTCCTAAAACTCTGACAGGGCCTAAATTAGTAAAATATGCACAGTTGCAAACCAAGATTTGACTATAAGTTTTGACTTTCAAATTCTAAATTCTTTGTAATGTATTTAGATGGCAGCATCTCCATTGTCACACTCATCCATGATTATGTGTAAATGACAACGTAAACCAGTGAGAAGGCACATTCTCTTATATCTCTAGTTTTCAGAATGAGAAGAAAAAATATTTTATAAAGGCTGCTGTTGAAACAAAGTATTTTTTACTGAGACAGCAGATATATGAGTGAAATATATGGATGAATGGATAGATAGTAGTTATATACATGCATACAAACATAATTGTTGTGCTTTTGATTAAGAACAGATCTCATCAATTAAAATAACTAAAAATTGTTGGTTGATTATCTATGGGAAAGTATGGTATAAAAGTGCCACATTAAAAAGTTGGAATACGAAAACAACCCATGACATAATAATATTAATCTTTTAAATAATAGCAAATTTTTAGTTGTTATAATTTAAGTAGTCAGTACTACATAACAATCATTTCTTGATTTTAATAATTCATATGTATTAAAATAGACATTATTTAAAGAAACACTAACAGAAGAGTAAGTAGCTATGGACTTCACCCCCTTTAAAAACATATGAAGCCACTTCTAAATTTCATTTCTGTTAATATTACTAATTTACTCGATATAGAAGGCTGTCTTTAAGAGCAGGTTTTTCCAATTTTAGTTTTAAAATTAAAATTAAAGAATGATCCTTTATTAAAATGATGGTGATAAGACATTTTAAACATTAATACAGTAAAATAAAAAGTTGCCAATGCTATGTATGGACTATTATTTTTGTTGCTGATATTTACTCTTTTTCAAATCCCAGAAATTTAGGCATTTGGTCTGACAAGATTTTGCTTCTTTTTTCAGAAGCAAAGCCAACATCAAAGAGTATAATACTACTGACAAGAGATCAATTATTGAAGGTTTCTTCATTTATAGCTATACAACTTAGCTTTTAAGATATTTAGGATATATAAAGGACAAGATGTGTAAATTGATGTAAATATAAAATGCTATGCACTTGCAGTATTCTCCACTGTATTACAGGGCTAATTTCAAATTCACTGATTTTAGAGTGAGAGTTCTTAGCATTGATGTCACTGATGATTTTAGGTTAAGAGAGCGCTAGATTTGTGGAATGATAAACACAAATGGGAAGAGAAACGTTCCAGTCAGCAAGGAGTGCAGCAGGGTGGTTATCGTGTCCTTGTAATCTTGATAGCGTCTTCCAGGAGACTTCTGGTGTTAAACTCCTCTGGAATCAGCTTTCACCTGTGGGGCCTGGCAACAGATTGTGCCAAAGTCTGACAAGGGTCCCTGGAGGCCGTACTGCTCCCGGTCACCATATGGCCTGAAAGGGCTTTTCACATGTTACAGTATTCTCTGGTCAGGTCTTCTGGCTAATCTTCAGAGTACATTCTTAATCTCATGAACCTAATTATCTGTAAAGAACAGTTTAAGGGGTGCTCCTTAGGCTTACTCATACTAGTCCCTGTACTTTTATTATCAGAGGGCATATATAACTCTCATCATGCAGTGATTACATTTTGGCTTTGAAAGTGTATTCCAAGAAGGATTGAAAGGATTATTCATTTCCATGGTGATCTGTGTGTCCATTATTGATCATAAACACCAATTTCAATGCCTCATTCACATTTTCAGAATACCTCAGCTTTCACATACTTGTTAAATGTTCATGTTTCACCTAGAAGCCATAGGGAAATGCTGAATTCCTACTAGAGACCAATCTCAAACAAGTGCTTTTAGGATTTCTACAAAAAGAATTTGCTCTCTCATGTTGTATATCAGAAGCATATAAATGGGAGATGCGTTGTTGATTATATTTTAATCTCTTCACAACTCTGCTCTGATTACCTTTTTTGTTTGTTTGTTTTTTTAAACAACAAGCATAGGCTCTGAGGTGATTGTCCTTTTACAATGTTCATACCTGATGCTGTGATTACAGTTTAGCCATCATGAACTATGTTATGTGAATGAAGAGGGACTGAGCTAACACAACACCAAGTTACTTTATCAAGAAGGGTATGTTCCTCCCCATATCATGGATAGTCACATTCCAAGCAACAACACAATGACAAGTGACCCTATTCCTTAACACACAAATGTTCAAATAGTAAACAGATAAAAAATAAAAATCTCTCATTATGAAATGCTTAATGTAAGTTTATGGAAAGGTAATATGCAGTTAAACTTGCAACAGTCTATTACTCTAACAGATATGCACACAGTATACTATTTCCACTAAATTTTGATCACTAAAAATAGGTCCTTATTCTTGTAATGATATATTGGACCGAGGTAATAATTTAAGTCAAATACATCTCCCCCCCCCCCAAAAAAAAAACCAGGTAAAATGTTTAATCAGGTGAAATGTCAAATAGCAAATAGTTCTAGTAAGCTAAATGCCTGCAGTAGCCTTCTCATTGAATTAAATACCCAGTATTACTATTATTATTTGCATGTAGTAACCTATCAAGGAATAGCACTTTTAGAAAATGTTATATAAAAAAATTAAATATTCAACTATTTGGGCGAAGAAATATGCTTGAAGAAAATGCATGGTAATAAATCAGTTAGTGTAACAAGCAAACTTTCAAAGTATTATCCTAATAGCTGGACAGCCACAAACAGAAGAGTTAGAGATGCCATTGGATGGAATACAGAATTCAGACAGGAGAGCAGTTGGTAACACTTGTGGGACTAAATCACTCCAGACATCACTAGCCTCATTGTCCCACCTCTACTCCTTTAAATGAACCTTTAATAGGTTCATTTGGTGATGCGCTGGAAGGGGAGAAAAGTCCTGAACCCCAGCTGCACTGCTCATTCACCTGTGCAAACAACTTGAACTTGACTTCTCTCCAAATGGTTTCCTAGTAATCTTCCCAATGTACAGCTGCTATATATAAAACATGAATTACAGTAGAGAAGGTCCTGCTGTGTTGTGAATCACAGTGCACTCGACCACATTTTAGCAGGTTGTGGATGAAAAGAATAAAATGTCTGCAAACGCTTGTTCTGTCCCCTTTTCCAGCTGGTAAAGTCAACGCATGGCAGCTTCCTGGATGCTTTATTCTGTATCCAGCTGTACTAGATAGGACCTGTTCCATTCCCTTGCCATCCTTTAGTGTAAAAATAAATGGTAAAGAGCATCTTTCCTTTTTTGAGGTGCTAGGGGCCAAATCAATTGCCTAATCAAGTGAAAACAAAACATCTGTGATGTATGAAAGGGAGGGTGGCTTTCTCTGGAGATTTTTATAAACTGATTAAGTCAGGGCACTGCTAATCCTCTATCCTGCACTTCAGATGTTCCATTGACAAGGAAGATCAGAATGAAAAGATAATGGTTATGTCACCAGCATGCAATAAACAACCTGTGAAGAGCCAGCAGAGGTTCAGAAATGTTCCCATTACAAATGTAAATGTGAACTTTAGCAATGGGGCTGGAGAACACTGTGAGAGACGCCTGCCTCTGTGTCAAGAAGATACAAAGGAGAGAAAAACAGAAAAAGGAGCTTATTCTAATAACATAAGACATCAATTCCCAAGTGCTTATCATATTAAGTTTAGGATATGTGAATTTGACATGATAACATCTGTTCTACTTAATCTTAGAGTTGTTTTGGACCTTAAATTAGATATTTTGAAAGTGCTTTTTACAATTCAAAGGAGTCCCATGCAAATGGTAGTTGTAAATTGGCAGAATCATACATGAATGAAATCAAGTTCTAGAGAAAGTTTAAAGAGAGAAGCTCTCGTTATACTAGCTCATAGGATCCAAGTTATGCATTAGAAGGAATCATGGAGTAAGTCAGACATTAGGGTTTGGGTTCATACCCAAACAAACCCATACATACCTGTTTATCTATAGACCTAAGTACTTAATGCTCTGTACACACATTCTTCAGGTAGCAAAATTCCTTTAAATGTTACTTCCATAATAGAAGTTACTTCTACCTTTTAGTTCTACATACCAGATAAATATGAAAGATGTTAAGTTTTTAGAAAAAAAAAAACTTGCAGCAAGCAAGAAAATATCATAAGAATAAGGTGGCATTATTATTAAAAGGTCAATTGAAATGATTACATACATTCTGGCAAAGGGATAATTAAAAGTAAGTGCATTTTATTTTTATCCTGTGCTAGTTTATAATCTTTTCTGGTCATTCAATATTGAAAGCAATAGGAAAACTAGAATTGCTAACATACTAAGAATAAACACATATGATGGAAAATGATAAATTTTGAGAATTACAGTAGCTATTTCGCTCAGGTAAAAAATGATTTATCAGAGGGGACACAAAGATTAGTAAGTTATTTTTCCTGTGCTTGGGAACTTTACAACCATGCAAGAAAGAAACATAAGTAAATATGTAATAATGATACAATGCTAAAAGTGCTCTGACAGCTGGGAACATATAGGGTGCTATGGGAGGAGAAAGGAGAAACAAAATACCCAAGTTGGGAGCAGAAAGACAGGAAAGGAGGAAATGATGTTTGGTGTTAGTTTTTAATATGAAAGAAAATTACTGAACAAAGAAGGTAGGGAGACATTTCAGACAGAGAAAGTAGCATGTGTGAAAACTTAGATGCGTGAGATGTCATTACTCTTTAGTAGTTCAGGGTGATTGGCTCCCAGGGAGTGAAGAGGGACCTCAGAGAAAATAAGGATAGATACATAAGTAAGGGTCAGATCTGAAGAATTGTGTTTACTTGCTGTGGAATTTGGACTTCTGCTTAAGGATTGAGGTATCACATAGTGGTAAGCATATAGTACATACTTTAAAAGATTTGTTGCATGAATTCATGAAAAGTTCTTGGTGATATTTGGTCAGATGTGCATTTTAGAAAGGTCAGTCTTAGCAGTGTGGAGACTGGATTAGATAGCTGATGTTCTGGGCAACAGGACCAGTTAGGAATCTGTTGCATGAAATGGCCAAGAATGATGAGGACTTGAACCAAAGAGGAGGCCATGGAGTTGAAGTGTAGTCACTATTTTAACCTGTATGGGAGGTAGAATCAATAGTGTCTGAAGGCAGATTACATTGGAGAGTTCAGGGTTCAGTGCTGTTTTGAAATACAATACGTGTGTGTGTGCACGTGTGCGTGCACGCGCACACACACACACACACACACACTTATTCTAGATAGATGTAACTTCTCTAGACTGGCAAACAAGAAACGGCCTTGTCAAAAAGGTAGGGTGTGCTTTCCTTCTGTTTGATGGAGCACAGACACACAAGGCATAAAACTTGGAGAGCAGAGTGTAAACTAGGTTTCAACCCCAATTTGTCATCTCAACTGGACGCCTTTGTGCAGTGCACAAACAGTACCATCTTATATGGCAGCCTTAGTGGGATGATTCTCAGATTTCTGACGTGAATTATCTTCATCACTAGGATGCAATTTACTGAAGGAAGAAAGTCATCTGGAAGAGCAAATTTTGGGAAAAGAATGATGTTTGCTTGAAACTTCTTGAATTTGGTGTGTCTGAATACATGCAAATGAAGATCTCTAGATTTCCATTTAAAATATGGGTTTGCAATTTAGGAAATTGACTTGAAACTGTGAGTTTATTAATGGAAGAGAGTTACTTGGATGAGGTGGTTCCAAATTTTCTCTTTAGGACTATCTTTTGATGACAATGTGATTGGAAGTAGAGAGAATGAGCATTTAGAGATTGTGGTGATTAGAATGATCAAAACCAAAAATGAGGCAGTAAGTACCATAATCTGGTGTTAAGGAAGGTCAAGGTCAAAAGGGTTTTAGAGGATTTGCCACCTAAGAAGTAATTGTGACCTGCTTAGGCCAAAAAAAAAGTGTGATGATAGAAGCAGTAGGTATGCTGGTGTGGGTTTATTTTGTTTTGTGTGTGTTCAGAATAATCTGTATCCTGAAAGTCCATTTTCTTCATTGCTTTGCATTAGCAATGTGTATTAAAGCATTATGTATCAATTTTTTTAATGTTTATTTATCCTTGAGAGGGAGAGACAGAGCACAAGTGGGGGAGGGGCAGAGAGAGAGGGAGACACAGAATCCGAAGCAGGCTCAAGGCTCTGAGCTGTCAGCACAGAGCCCGACATGGGGCTCGAACCCACAAACTGTGAGATCATTACCTGAGCCGAAGTCAGACACCCAACCAACTGAGCCACCCAGGCGCCCCTGAAGCATTATATATTAAAACAACAGTAGTGTGCTTTTATTAGAACTTTCTCTTCAGGTTTGCCTTCTATGTATTTCAGTAACAGCCACATGATAGAAAATGGTCTTCCATTTTGGAAAAAGCAGCAATAAAATCACAAAATAATGGGATATTTGATATTAAGTGTATCTTCATAAATTTATACATTCATTAATCTATTCTATTCTACTTATCTATGTATTTATGTGACTTAGGAAGCAAACAAGTGTGTAAGGATCGAGTGATAGCCAGGCTTCAAGATGGCTTTCAATGAAACCCACTTCTTGATATTCACATCCTTATGCAGTCCCTTCCCACATTGTACCAGAGTGATCTGTGTGACCAATAGGATGTGTCAGGATTGTGAAACGTCACTTGTGAAATTAGGTTATGAAAGACTGTGGCTTCCATTCTGGTATCCTCTCTTTCTTGGATTACTCCTTCTGGGAGATGCTACCTATCATGTCATGAGCAGCCCTGTGATGAGGAACTGAGGATTGCCAACAACCTCTGCTTAGCAGTGGGTCCCTCTTCCCTCGTTGAGCTTCCGTATGGTTGCAGTCAGGGCTAACAGCTTTGCCACAACATCTCATGAGACCTTGACACAGAACTACCCAACAGACTGCTTCCAAATCCTTGAACTTCAGAAATTATGTAAAATAACATATATGTATTATTTTAACTATAAAGTTTTGGAGTCATTTGTATATAGCATTAGATATTTAATACATATTTGGATCATCTCAATTTTGATATGTTTATAAATTCCTTTCTTCAAGGAATATAATCTAGATAATCATATAACCTGGATATATTGTATATAATTATTTTTTACTCAATGTATGCTTTAAGACTAAAGTAAATTTCTTTCTTTTTTTCCTGAGAATTCTAAGGTTTAGATAATCCAGTTAGGGACTCAAGTTAGTTAGCCTTCAGCATCTTACTTTTTTAGGGTGGCTTATTGGTGGTAGTGCTTTAATAATGATCTAGAAGCTAGATGCTAAAGCGTCTCTTTCTCCACATTGTGTGTACATGACATTCTTCCTGACATTCTTCTCTCCAGGTTTGCGAATGACACTGTACCTTCAGAGCAGCTGTGGGGCTAAGAAGAGTGGAGGCAGAGTAGAAGGGAATTCCCTCCACACTCTTTCCCTTTCCACTCACCCCTTTTTCTAGACTTTCTTTCATTTTCCCTTCTTTCCCCCCTTTCCCTCCCTCCTGCCATTCTTGGCCTCTTGTTTCTCCCCTCAAATTAAATAATATTTTTGGAGTGAAGGCAGGAGAGCACCCCTGCTGTTTGTGCACCTTTCAGGTGATTAATGAAAATACCATGACAAGACGCCAAGCGTGCTCCCCTTGGCCTTTTTAGTGAAGGCAGCCACTCTCACAGGGAACCAGAGACTCCTGGAGACATTTTAACCTCTGGGTGGTAAAATAAACACACAAACAAATCTTTATATGGGTGCCTGTATATAATATAGATAGAGATATATACACAGATATGCAAGCATACTCAGACACATGGATTTCTATAGCTTTCCAAATACTTTTCATAAAAATATAAAAATATGCAAAAATTACATGACTTGATGTATAGATGGAGTTGAATTTATAGGACAATATGGGCTCCCTAAAGTTCTTATCAAGCTAATTGTATTTTGCCAAAAAAAATTCTTTCTGACTGGTGACTTGGGTTAAGTACAGTTTTTAAATGCTAGGTTCAAATCCATGCAAGTGTATCATGTGCAGAGTAATTCTCAATTGTTATAAAAATTGTGTCCATTATGCTACTTGCTGGGATTCCAGTAATCATCTAAATTCCATAAAACTTAAATTTTCAAATTATCCTCAGTAATTTAAATGTGTTATTAGGCCTTTCATGAAGCATTTTTCTTCTCTGAAGAAAACAAGCTAAGTTTCTCAAAAGCACTGCAGGATAAGTTATAAGTGACTTTCACTTGTAATTTGCAGATGCTGTAATAGGAATTTTCCTTTTACCACCATCTAGGTTCAACTGTTTTGCATTCTAATTTGCAAGTAAAAAGTTTGAAACTTGGTACAGAAGTTTGTGAGGACTTTAAGAGATTTAAGATATATTTTTTCAAAAGAGTCAGAAATTGGGCATGAAAATGAGGATGCGATTTCTGATAAGAAGGGGGAAGAATATATAGAAAGGGATGAGGGAGTATAAATATCTTTTATTTGACATCTTACTTTGTAGAAGCAGAAAATTACATCCTTACGGGTTTGCCTGTGTCCTATAACACAAACATGTTTTAGGCTCTATTTTAACTCATTTTTGTACAGTAAATGATAAATGTCAATAGATACCCTATGGAGGGAAAAAAAGATTCAGATTTCTGCCTCTTGTGATGTTGATGATTCAGATGTGACATTTGAGACAGTGAGCATCATAGTGTTATCAAGAAGATGATATAAGGCTGGAGATGTCGTCATCTCAATAAGACATACACCAACATGGCATCAGTGCACCACCTTGGAGAAAACTGATTTTCTTCACAAGAGTCACAGAGATTCATAGAACAAAGTTGAATAAAAGAACACAGCTGCCACTTTGACTTGAGTCCTTATTGCCATGTAGGAATAGATTACTTACAGATCAGGTTAGTAATGTTTAACATTAATGGCTCTTCAATGAGCATGAGTATTAGTGTGATTGAATTGTTGACACTTCTCACACAATAATTCAGATTACCATAATAGATTAATGATCTCAAATGCCTGATAATTCAGTCAATGGTGAGTATTTCTTAAGAATGATAAATGTCACAATTGGAAGGGACTGTATATATTCTCAGGTCTAGTACCATCATTCAGGAGTGGAAACTAAATCTGAGATGTGAAATTAATAGTATAAGAACACATGGCTGGGGCGCCTGGGTGGCGCAGTCGGTTAAGCGTCCGACTTCAGCCAGGTCACGATCTCGCGGTCCGTGAGTTCGAGCCCCGCGTCGGGCTCTGGGCTGATGGCTCAGAGCCTGGAGCCTGTTTCCGATTCTGTGTCTCCCTCTCTCTCTGCCCCTCCCCCGTTCATGCTCTGTCTCTCTCTGTCCCAAAAATAAATAAACGTTGAAAAAAAAAAATTTAGAAAAAAAAAAAAAATAAGAACACATGGCTAAGGAACTATTCATAGTGATCCTTCAGATCTGTCTTGTGCCACCTGTTGAGGGCCCCAATTTCTTTGGAAGAATCAAAAGCCAAAAATAAAAACAAAAACAAAACAAAAACAAAAACAAAACCACTGTATGAACACAGAAACCATAGAAAAATAATATTTTCCTCACACTAGTCGAATCCTTTCTAAAAGTAGGTAGGAGAGCAATCATATAAAATGCATAATTTCTATATACTGCATAGACATAAAAATTAATATCTCAAATTAAAAATGCTATTGTCATATTAAAACTTAGAAGGGTTTTAAAAGCTGAAATTTTCTTTAATTAACATTTTCTTGAATTTAACAAACATTAGGTTTATTGTGTTGCAAGAGAGGTAGTATAAGATAGTGATTTAGGACTCAGGGTCTAGTAGCACAGCTTCATGATTCAAGTCCAAGATGACACAAGACAAGGTTATTTTTTTAAATGTTTATTTTTGAGAGAGCGAGAGAGAGAGAGAGAGAGAGAGAGGAAGGGAGAGAGAAAGAGGGAGACACAGAATCCGAAGTAGGCTCCAGGCTCTGAGCTGTCAGCACAGAGACCTTCACGGGGCTTGAACTTGTGAACCACAAGATCATAACCTGAGCCAACGTCAGCCACTCAACTGAGTGAGCCACCCAGGCGCCCCAAGACAAGGTTATTTATTTTGAGAGAAGGTATGGAAATTCTCCTCTCATTTTATCTTTTCTAAGATGGGACAAGTAATGCTATTTGCCTCATAGGGTTGTTATGAGAAGTAACAAGCTGATGTGTAAGTATGGTATGTATTATTATGCCCATATTAGCACATAGTAAGTTATCAACAAGTTGTTAGGTTTTATTATTTAGAAGCCTCCTTATAATTACTAATATAAAAGGCTTTATTTAAAGGAGAGTACTTTTACTTTGCTTTATTGCTGTACTTAATCAGCATTATTGAAATAGTTTTCTATAGTTTGAAAATATGTATCATTTTGGGGAGAGAAATAATTGATCAATGGTATTTATCAAGAATATACTTTTTGAGGCACCTGGGTGGTGGCTCAGTTGGCTAAGCATCTGACTCTTGATTTCAGCTTAGGTCATGGTTCATGGATTTCCTGCATTGGGCTTGGCACTGACAGTGTGGAGCTTGCTTGGGATTCTCTCTCACTTTCTGCCTCTTTCTCACTGTCCCTAAAAAATAAATAAACTTAAAAAAATAATATACTTTTGGATTTCCACAAAATAGAATTTATAATGCAATAATATAATATAATACAATAATATATGTTAATATATATACTTTGTATATATATATATATACGTGTATGTACTATACTATACATAAAGTATATATATATGTATATGCACAAATAAGCACACACACATTTCTTATATAGTGGAGAAAGATTTGTTATATTGTTCTCCTGGAATGCTTTGCCTTTAAAGATAAACTGTAAATTCTGTTGCAAGAACATTTCCTGAAGTATGGGTCATGTTATTAAAAGGAAAATATATGTGAATGTGGGCTGAAAACCCCCCACAATAATTGCCATGTTAATAATGACTGTATCTATGGCTATAACATGCAATATTTAGTAGCTGTGATTTGGTAGATTAACAAAAGAAAGCTCTAAATGAATCAATTAGGTTTTTAACAAAGGAAATATATTTTTGTATTTTGCACCGTAGCAATTTCCATAGATGGTAGCAATTTACAACAAGGATTAATAATACAAATTTGAGTTTCCTGGAAGGGGTCCACATGCAGAGTGTTTCTTTGCCACACAGTTCTGACAAACAATAGGCAACTATTCATTACTTTTACTGTGTATTATTATTACTTCAGCTTAAGATGGGGACAGCAAGATCCTCCAAATTGGATATGGTCTAAGAGGCTTGAAAGAACAATGCTTCCAAATGATCCTTATTGTATATCAGAAGTCATGGTATGTCCAGGGAGAATGCGTAGCTGAAGGTGGGCTGGGAAGGAGCCCCAGGAGAATGCTCCACGTCATGTCGCCCACTGACATACAATTACAAGGCTTTGAATCCGATCCATGACACAATCCATGGTGATTACAGCACTCAGAGAAGCCAAAAGACAGATGAAAATGCTTAATTTGCTTGTTCTCAAATGTGGCAATTTGCCTAATGAATGAAATTGACTTCATAAAATGTCAGGGTTATCTTTTAGTTTCAAATCTGGAATGCAAGCATACCATAAATCCCAGTGTTGGTAGCTATAATGGATTCAAAGTGAGGCACAAACAGAGTGCCTCATGACTTCAGTTCTACAGAAAAACAGGTCAAAATAAACAGAAGAGTTGGTCAGCACAAAGGTTTTGCTGACAGAGTAAGAGAGAATCTGAAATCCTGGTCAACCAAGATTATCTCTAAACACCTGTACAAAAGGATATAGAGTTGTAGTTTATTCGACCATTTCCTTTCATTTCAGCATCTTTCAACAACATATTACATTGCCTGAGTGTCACGTGAATTCTGTGAGAAGTACAGAAAGAAAGATTACCAAGTCTATTTTACATGACAGAAAAGCCCCAGAATGTAGAAGGGAAAATCTGCAGATCTCGTGGGTAATGGGTGGTGGTGGTGTGTCTGGGGAAGGCAGAAGTTTTAAAAAATTTAAATGTGTTTTCTGAATTTAGAGCAGAAAAAAAGGATCCATAATCATCTTAAATCAAAATGTAGCTAAAGACATGATTCTAATATGACAGTGTCGGAAAAGCAAGAATTAAAGGCTGAAGACCTGTATTTCAAAGTATAAAAGGCTTATTACTCTAGGTCTGTTTTCTGTCAAATGTTTCCCTACCCATTCTCATCCATTTTTCAATTTGGCATTCCCTTATACTGCAAAGCAGGTGTCTTGCTCCGCAATAGCAGGGGTATGCGTTTCAGAAGGTCCCACGGGGAATAATTTATCATGCAAGATTACTTCATGACTAATGATGATCTCTATAAACATTCAGGTGCAACTTGACTGCCTGGTTGGTGGTGGTCCAACCTGGTGACAGTTGGCATGTGTTTTATCTCATCTCACCTTCCACATTCTCAGCATAGGCTAATAAATGCTGGAAGGAAGCACTGGGATGTTATAAGGAATAAAATGAATAGAAGCTAGTCAATAAAATTGCTACAAATAAAACATTGAACATAGGACTTTATCATCTCTGGTTTTATCAGTGACATCAGAGGTCCTTTTGAAGCTGTATTGCAAACCTAAAATATTGGCCGCTGGATACTATAAGATAACAAGGAGCTCATTCCAGCCCAGCTTATGACTGGGAATGTGCTAATATGCTACTCTAGCTAAAGCTTCAAATCTACAGATAATAATGCGTTTAAAATGCTGTGGCAAGTGTAAATGCTATATGAATATGAGGTGTTTTTTATATGACTGTAATATTTAAGTCATATATCTTATTAGATAAACATTCTAAACAACCTGAGTTTAATGACTGGTCCTAGTCATTTTGAGCTCATTCAGCTACATCAGCAAAGGAGCAAACACATAAAAAAATGTGTTTCTGACCTAAAAAAAAAACAAACACAAATTGTATTTTTTTATTAAAAAATTTGTTTAATGTTTTATTTATTTTTGACAGAAAGAGAGACAGAGCATGAGTGGGGGAGGGTCAGAGAGGGAGGGAGACCCACAGAATCCGAAACAGGCTCCAGGCTCTGAGCTGTCAGCACAGAGCCCGATGCAGGGCTTGAACTCAGGAACAATGAGATCATGGCCTAGGCTGAAGTCAGACGCTCAACCACCTGAGCCACCCAGGCACCACACAAATTGTATTTTGATATTAGTATGTATAGCCTAAGAAGATGCAACTTATGAAAGAACTATTAAACTGATAATTTATAATTCTGAGCATAATTAAAATAAAAAATAACATTTTAGCAGTAGAAATTGAAATTCTACACAATTTCTAGAAAAATATCTAGTACATTTTAGGTTGTAGATAAATCATACAGAAATATTTTCATGAAAATGGAAACATTTCCTAGCACCACCTCCTTATGGCATCCAACATAATCTGCAATTTATGCAAGCAAATAAAACAAAACTTTTCAGTTTTCTACTTTTTTGATAGATGAATTAGTGTTTTTCTAAATGGCCAAAATTTAAAAGCTCATTGTTTCTTCTGTCTTTCTAATGAACATTGAAATGACGAAGCTCTTGAAAACTGCAAAATAACTAGAAGAAATGCAGATAAGAACATTAATTTAGGTGTTAGGCTGCCTGGCTGTGGACCCTAGCTCTTCTCTGCCAGCTCCATTATTTTGGACAAATGACTTGGCAACTCTGTCCCCCAGTTGCTGCTTCAACTGTAAATTCGGGGTAACAATAGTGCCCACTTTTGGGGATTATTGTGAATATTAGAAGTTATGTGTAAAGAATTTCCAACACATAGGCTGTGTTCAACAATTATTAGATGTTAATATTTGTTAGATGTTAATTAGATGTTAATATTATTTATCTTCTTTTTAAATGATTTTCACGCTTCAAAAAAAATAGCATCAGAACTTGGCAACTGTAATGAGGTGTGTTGTAGCAACCTTTAAACTCTACATAGACTTAATTAGTACTTGCTTCATGCACCACAGTGACTCCAGGACCCAGCCCAGTGCCTGGCACACTGGGTATAGTCAATGCCTGTCCAATGTATGAACAAATGAATATGTTAATGAACTTGACCTCAAGGCCAAGGGAAAACCCTGTGTTGTTTCCTCTTTGGCCAGGAACAGCCAAGGATGCTTCTAAAAACTAGGGTCAGGTTTGTCTCAGTTGCCTTGTATCACTGTGTCCTATCTGTTTTGTCCTCAGAGCTTGCCCTAACATTGACTGAACATTCTAGTTTGGCATCCCAACACTTCAGAATCCTGATTATAAACTTCTGTGTTGATTTTCATGGTCATGTTTGAGAACCTGGAATAGGTAGGACATGGCTTAAGATATAAGATATGTGCAGACCTCCAAGAACACTAAACACTAATTCTAAAAGCACCGAGGTATACCTACTAGTATATGCTAGTGTTATAAATATATACTCTCACTTAATCCTCATACAAATCCTACAAGATTATTATCTCCATCGTATATAGATGAAAGAAGTGAACACTAAGAAAGGTTAAATTAATTATCTGAGATCCACAGTTCGGTTAGGTATCACAATCACAACTAATAACTAATAGTTATTGAGTGCTAAGTAAATACTGGACACCTTAATTTGTATGTATGCATTTGCAATGCATGGAGTAGGTACGATTATTACAGTTGGAGAAACTGAGGGTAAAAAAGACTAAGTAATTGAATGCAAGTCACACACTTAATAAATGGCACTGCCAGAATTCAAATCTAGGCAATTTCACTGCAGAATCCACTTACTTAATGATTTTGATGCAGGGATTACCACTATAGGGTCAGTGCTAAGACTTATTCTATTTTATTTTAAGCCCATATGTTTTTAAAATTATTTTTCAATGTTTATTTATTTTTGAGAGACGGAGGCATGAGTGGGGGAGGAGCAGAGAGAGAGGGAGACACAGAATCTGAAACAGGCTCCAGGCTCCGAGCTGTCGGCACAGAGCCTGACGTGGGGCTCGAACCCATGAACCATGAAATCATGACCTGAGCCGAAGTCGGACGCTTAACCGACTGAGCCACCCAGGCGCCCCTTTAATTTTTTCTTTTTTGATCTCATTTACAAATGTTATGTACTTTAAATATATATATATGTACATTATATATATATGTATATTGTATATATATATTTATTTATATTTAAGTCATATATATACTTTATATACATATTAAGTCATAATATTTAAAGAGTATCCCATTTAACATTTAAATACTTTTAAATATATCTCTATCTCTATTTATATATCTGTCTATCTATCTATCTATCTATCTATCTATCTATCATCATTGTTATCTATTCCCTTAACTATTCTGGGTCTGAAATCTTTGTAAAGGCAATTTAGAGATTGTTGAATGTAAAAATGAAGTTATGTTGTTTAGTTTTCTTGTACATTATCACATTTGGATTTTTAGCATTTTTTTCAAGTTTATTTATCTTGAAAGAGAGAGAGAGAGAGAGAGTGCATGTGGGAGGGCCAGAGAGAGAGGGAGAGAAAATTTTAAGCAGGCTCCACTCCATTGGCGTGGAACCAGCACCATGAGATCATGACCTGAGCCGAAATCAAGAGTCAGGTGCTTGACCGGTCAGATTGAGCCACCAAGGTGCCCTTCACATTTGTTGTTTTTATTATTTTTTTTTAACGTTTATTTATTTTTTTGGGACAGAGAGAGACAGAGCATGAACGGGGGAGGGGCAGAGAGAGAGGGAGACACAGAATCAGAAACAGGCTCCAGGCTCTGAGCCATCAGCCCAGAGCCCGACGCGGGGCTCGAACTCACGGACCGCGAGATCGTGACCTGGCTGAAGTCGGCCGCTTAACCGACTGCGCCACCCAGGCGCCCCACATTTGTTGTTTTTAAACTAAATCTGAAATTAAATCATAATGGCTAAAAATTCACCATGGTAAGCATGATGGCATTTCTATATGGCATTTTCAGCAATACCTAAAGTTAGAAATAGAGGTAGTGTTCTTGGACAGACTATTTTAATAGGGAAACTAAATAAGATGAGTATATGACATAAAATTCTCCGTAAATTGCACCTTTTACCTAACCATCACTCTTGGTAGAAAACTGTTTCTGCTCCATCTCTATTCATCACCTGTTTAGCTAATACATACTATTCTTTTTATTTACAAATGTGGAACTGTGTACAATAAACTACTCTTTTTAGGAGACCGCTTAACTTCATTCCTATTTCTTGGAGTTTAGGTTAGCAATAATATGGTTTAGTTAGAGTTTAAAAACTTAGTGTGAAATTGCAAGGAACTAAGGGAAATAAAATGAAGTAAAACTGTGGTAATCAAAAGAATCAAAATCAAGGAGACAGTATAGAAACCTGAGTTTTGATAAGAAACTTATGTATTTAAATTTTTGAATTTTAAATTATTTAAAAATTAAATTAATTACATTAATTTTAACTAAATTTTGTATAGTCAAGTTAACTTTTTAGTGAAATTCAATTGAAGGATTTGAGAAGGGGAGGCAACTTAGCTAGAATATTGACTCAGTGTGTTTCAAATTAACATCCAAAAAAACATTCTTTAGTATAATAATATGAGGTCTGCTGTAATTTTCACCTCAAATTGTTACCGTTCATGTTTAAGGTTGACGAAAGCAGGTTGGGGAAAATCTCAAGGTGCCAACAAGTGGTAAGAATTTCTCAGGGCAGGACTGCAAAGCACAAAAGAAGTAGTTAGAAATTTGATGTGAGTTGGATAGCTATATTAAAATTTACAACCTGAGTAGTCATTATTATTCCCACTGTACAAATGAGGAAACCAAGGCTTTGAGATTCTATATATCTTCCCAATGGGTCCACAGCTAGTTAGTGGTAGAGCTGGCATTGAATTCCAGGCTCTCCTTATTCAACAGCTTGAACTGTTTATGGCACATTATATTGTGTTGGCACACAAACCAGCTGCATTCATTATTTAAATAAAAACAAGTTAATTGAGCATAAATTACGTGGTATAAGTCATGATATGTTCTTGAAGTGGGACAGTAAAACAAGACACTCAAACTTCTGCCCTCAAGTAGTTCAAACCTAGGAAGAGAAAGCTTCGTAAACAGACACTTAGAAGGCGGTGTCATCAGGGTGACAGTGGAGGTACTGCACCATGGAGTAAAAGGGTAGATGCTGAATATACTGTCTTAAATGACAAGTTGAAAATGTTTCCAGGTAGGTAGGCTGCAGGGAAAAATATATTCCAGGAAAGGAAAATTACTTATGTTAAAATCACAAAACATGGTGTCACATGATGTCTTAGGGAATAGCAGGCGAACGAACTTTCATGGACTGGTATAGAGGCAGTAAAGTGAGGTGGTGAATACAATCATGAGCTCTCCGTGGTCATGATGGCAATATTTAAAAATTGTGTTTATGAGTGTTTTTATCCCCATTTTCCAACAGAATAGTGTCCAGTATCTCTAGTGCAATATTAAAGGCTATTTGTACCTTTACATACCCCATGTCATCTCCTTCCATGCTCTCTTCGTAGATAAACCACCTGTCCTTTATCCAAACTAATATTCTTGTGTAGTGCTTACTGTGAGTCAATCATTCTTATAAGTACTTAAAATATACTAACATTTTTTCCTTTTTCTTTTGAAATAATTTTAAATTTATAGAAATGTTGCGTGAATAGTACAAAACAGAACAAAACTCCTGTGTATCTTTCATTCAGAGGCTCCATGAAAGTTTTGATAATCATTCCTAATGACCTTTATAGCAAAAAAAAAAAAATCAGTTCAGGATAAAGCCTTCGCTTTTTGTCCTATCTCTCTAGTCTCCTTCAATCTAAAACATTTCCTTTGTCATTCCATGACTTTCATGACTTTTATGTATGGATATTGATGGGTACTATTTTATAGAATGTCCCTTCACTTGGGGTTTTTTTGGGGGGGTATTTCCTTATGGTTAGTTGAACATTATTTATTTTTGGCCAAATATATAGTGATATTGTATTATTTTCATGGCATTCTTTTGTGGATCAGATGGTGTTAGTTTTAAGTTTCATCACTAGAGGTCTTGACTTGGATTTGCCTATGATGATTCTCATGTTTCTCCAGTATAAAATTACTTTTTCTTTCCTAATAAGTATTTTGTGAGGAGCTTCCTTGAGGCTGTGTAAAGTCCTGTTTTTTCTGACACTTTCACCCATAGTGTCAAATATCCTTGTTGTTTCTTGCAAGAATTACAATTATTATAGTTGTCAAGTGGTGACAACTTACTGATCTTACTGATCTTTCCATACATATTTGCTAGTTGTCCCTTTACTATAAGGAAAAGCTTTCTCTTCTTTTCAATTATTAATTAATTCATTTATGTCAGCATCTACTCATGAATTCTACATTTCACTCAGTGGATTAGAATCTATCCCTCTCACAGATTATTTTGATGCTCAAACTGTTCCAGACTTGACGAGTCAGAGCCCATCCAAGCTGCTTTCTGCATCCTTCTTTGAACACTTCATTACTTTCTCATACTGTGTGTTCCAGTCCCGGAATCAGCTGTTTCTCCAAAAAGACTTTGTTTCTCTTGTTGGACAGTTATAGATGCCAAGACCTAGGTACTCAACCATAACTACTGCAATATCACTACTTCCAAGCTCTCTCAAGGATAGAACTAAAAACTATGTGTTTGTATACCAATACAACTTCTATACATGAATATGCATATATGTGTATATGTATTCATTTAATTTATATCATTCTCTGTGTTGAAACCCCTAAGCTTCTACTGGTAACTCTAATTCACCATGAAGTTCATATTCGTGCTTTTCTTTTCAAAGCATGAAAAATTCTGGCTGTCCTTATCCTCAATACATTACCTTTTTCTCAATTTCTTTGCACATACTCAATCCCCTAATCCACTAGGCCACTGACACACTCAGCTCCTTTTGGGTTATCTTCTCCCTCTGGTCTAATGTCACTTTTTTATGTAGGTTCCAGTTACCACCAGCCTGCTTGCTCAACTCACTGGAGCTGCTGTAGGCTATTTTACTAGGTTGGAAGAAAGAAATTAGCGAAAGAAGATAGACTGATTTCTTACTATATTTCTTTTTATAATCTTGACAATGCTGTGATACAGTACTATTATTTCTATTTTGTAGATTGGGAAAATGAGGTACTTAATGGCTGGATAACTTGTCTAGAGTCACACATTTAACTAGGGCTAGGATTCAAAAAATTCGGGTATTGTGACTCTAGAGGACACACTCAGAACCACTACATTTTGCTGTCTCTCTTAGGCAGATAGAGGATGTTTAGAAGAGTATATCTGTGACACAGAAAAAAATTCTAAACTAGAGACACAGGTTTGGGGTAGGAGGATGTTAATTTTTAAGTTCTGTGTTGTATTCATGGCACTGGAATTGAATACTAGTAAGAGAGGAAGTAGAAGAGGCAAGGATAAAGATCCAATATGCATAAAAGAAAGAAGGGGCTGGTACAAAGAGACCATAGGTTGATAAAGAGAAAAAAATGATTGACCAGAAAGGTAGGAAAAAAACTAACATGACAAAATGGTGCTTAAGCAAGAAGCTAGCATAAAAAACTCTCACTAGATTTCATGATTCAGTCACTGCTGCTTATTTGATTCTGTACTTCATGTGATTTACTAGCAGTCTGTCTCTATAACTAGAAAATGGTGAAAACACTTCAAGGTGTACCCACTTGTACACCTCAAACAATTCTCTGTGTAGAGCAAGTAGTCAATATGAAGCTATCAAATTTTCAAAAGAAATTGAGATGAACTTAAATCATTACTTAACTTTACAAAAGAAGAGAACAGAAAAGAATAGAAATTAAAGGAGAAACGTTTTAGGATCTTGGATTCCAAAAGAGAGAGGGAGTTCTTTTTGATAGTGTTTTGGAGAAGATTAAAGAAGGAAACACTTTGAGATTGCTTAATTTGCTTCTAGAAAGAAAACAAATTGTTTTACTAGAACTCTGAAAAATGATAATTTATTTAATCTTAAAAACTGCTTCATGATGTAAAAAATGTTATTTTTCTCACTTTATAGACAAAAACGTTAAGACAAATTAAATATTTTGCCTAAAATCACACAACCAGGGAGTGGCAGACATGAGCTCCAAATCTATGAACCTTTCATTCCAGTGTCCTAGTGCTTTGCATGGGAGCTTTAAATACACATGTAGCTTAAGATCACATGTATTTCAAAATTATATTATTAATGAGCCTGAAAAAATTATACCTGTGAGGACAGAGAAGAGAGATGAGAACAAAGGGAGAAGATCGCATCTTGTAGAGGAGGGGCAGTTTGTTATTCAGGAGTGCAGCAAAAATAGCAGTAATAGAAGAGTAGGGGGAGGGAGAGTAAAGGCAGCAGTTAACAGTTACAATAGTTGTAGTAGCTGTTGAGGGGTGCCCACTCTATGTCATGCATTGCTTCATACAGTACATAATATCTGTTTACATTTTTTTTTCTGGAAGGAATTCCTATTTTTTTAGATCTGGGATTGCTTCTAACTACTAATTATTTTTCTTCAGCCTCTGGCATTTGAGATAAGATGGACAAGAAAATTTTTCCACTTTTCAAATTCTCCCCACAAAATGACCTTTAGTGTTCTGGTTCAGTTTTTAATGACAGGCAGGATATAACTGCTCTCATCCATTTCAAGCATCCATGAATTGTTATTGTTTTCTCTCTCCATTATCATTTAGACAATCAATACATGTTTAGCTTCTTCAATAAATAAGTCAGTGATTTCAGAGCCTTCACCATTACTTGAACTCTCTCTAGTTGTGTCTTTCTGGTAATAAAGGGATGAAAAACAATCATATGGTTTTCCAGAAATCATCATTAGTTGTGTAAAAGAAGGATTTTCATTTTGTTTTTCATGGTACAATGTCTCTGAACGTCACTCAAAATAATTGTGTGTGTGTGTGTGTGTGTGTGTGTGTGTGTGTGTGTACTATCAAGGGTGTATTCAATACATATTACAACTTTATCTCTTAGTAGGCATTTCTTTATTTTTCCCCTTGTGTATCACTGCCCCCCCCACAGAGATGGGGGAGGAAGATAAGTATTCATATATGCTAAATATAATGGAATTTCCAATATATGCCCAAGACAAAAATAAAGTAATTATTTAAACACAGACCTGGTTTAAAGAAAAATTTAAACAACAATATAAGTCATATGTGAGATATAGTTAGTCTTTGCTGCCATAAAACTTACCTCAGAGCTAGCGATTTAAAATATAGCTGTTGAGGTGCACCTGGGAGGCTCAGTTGATTGAGTGTCCAACTTCGGCTCGGGTCATGATTTTATGGTTCATGAGTTCGAGCCCTGCATCGAGCTCACTCCTGTCAGCGTAGAGACCACTTCAGATCTTCTGCCCCCTCTGCCCCTTCCCTGCTTGTATGCACTCTCTCTCTCTTAGTCAAAAATAAATCAAAATGTAAAATATAGCCATTTACTTATTTTACAATTTTGTAGAATGGTGATCTGGGCTGGCCCTTTTTGTACCATTCTTCTGGTCTAGATCTGGCTTGGTTAATCTCAGCTGGACTCATTCATACTTCTCTCAGTAGCTGACTGGTTATCTATGGAAAGGCTGGTTTCTAATGTCTTTGGCTGTGACAGTCGGGATGACTGGGGTCCCTGTCTATAAAGTTTCGTAACCTCTAGCAGGCTAGGCAAGTATTCAGATGATGGTAGATTTTCAGAGCAGTACAAAGGCACATCCCAATGGGTAAGGGCTTTTTATATTCACTGCCCCATATCATATTTGTCAAACTGTGTCAGGTTTGTAAGTCTCATAGCCAAGGCCAGAGTCGTTGTGGGAAATCAACCACCAAAGTGTGAGGATAAAAGGGAGATGTGAACAAATTTGTGAAAGTTGCACTTAAATGGCCAAGTAGATAGCATAATATATATAATTATATATATTGGAGGAATGCTGATCAAACCCCATTTTACCAAAATCTATAAAAGATGAAGTGATTCTTTTTTAAAAAAATACTTTTGTTATTTTTCAGAGAATCTCTAATTACTAGAGATTAAAATGTTCTCAAAATTATAAGGAATCTAAGTGAATTATAAGATATGACCCTAGCCTGTTATAAGATACAAATAATCTTTTGGGACCAATAGGAACTGTACACCTAAGGAAATATGAAATGATAGAAAAAATAGTAATAAAATCTCTCATTAATTTATTGAAACTAGATTGTAATGTGGATATTTTGAAGAAAATAATATGCTTTCCTTTATTGTCTTTCTAAATACATGACATTGGTTTCTATTTGATTCTAGATATCTGATCCAGTATGAGTCTGATCTAGTCAAGAATATAGGCAATTTTAGGAAATTTAATCCATGTAAAATGAGAGGTTTAACAGATAATTATTGAGCAACCATAAATGAGCAAATTTACCATCTACAAAATCGACTAAAACAGTAAGACAGAATTCTTGTAAGTAAGGCCAGTGTATTAGGAGATTTTCCAATATCTATTACATTTCCTTTAGTTTATTGAGGGTCAAGTCTTGAGAATTCAGCCCTAGAATTCTCCAGGTATGTAGAGAAAATTACTACCATTGCCTGTTATGATTTAATTATGATGTTGAAGTTGGAAATGAGGATAAATCAGAAAGGAAGTATCACTAAAATGAAAGCCCACCTCACTCCTGCTCTGTCCCTACTGAGGACTCTAGGAGGAAGCTCAGAATACTAAGAGTCAGAACAGACAATAATGTGCCTTGATTTATCAGTATTGAGCTGCTTTGGATTCTTCTTCCTAAAACTCCAGGGATTGTTAAGACTGGGTCCAGAGTGGCTGGAAGTCTGTGTTAGAAACTGACAGAAGGGGCCACTACAGAAGGGATGAAGTCAGCTGAGTATGGTACACCTTCTGCATCAGGGCCAGTGTAACTCCAAAGGGAACCAAGAGCCATCTTGATCACCAATGAAGGCCAAAGTAAGAGGTTTCCACAAGGGCATGCAATTGTACCAAACCCAAGCCTAGAGAGATACCCCATGATACATACCCCAAACAGAGGTACAACAAACAAGCATGCAGACGACACTCAGGTAAAAAATAAATTGTTTCCATCCACCCCAGGAACCAAGAGACTGTGAATCTTTTCCTTTAATATAATATTGAGTAATCTGTATCCCTACTACCTAGACCTACATGCCATCTTGGGAAGGGAAAGAGAAAAAGTAAGAAGATTAGAAATATGTTACTGTTATAGATTTCTTTTTCCAGTTAAAAATGAGCAAAAGTAGAGGCATTATTTAATTATTAGATGAGACTGAATTTCAATCTGAATTAAACATTTAGTTTTCATGCCCAAACCCCTTCATCATGATCTGGTGAAGAAGATGAATGTATGTATAAAATATAAATACTTTGTTTTAGATGTTAGAATTTTGATATGTGTTAAGATTGATAACCTGGAATATGTCCCTGGTTTATGTTTTAAAATAAATATACATTATATTTACTTATTCCTTTGACTATTTTGCACCACCATTTTTTTATGTTTTATTTTTTTCAGAAATGTGGTACCTATGATACAACATGAGTAAAATAAATTTATTAGATAATTTCATGCTATTTGTCATTGACTATGTATAAATGATGATAGCTAGCTTTCTGGCTTGCTATATCTAGATAAATGGGAGTACCTTTCACTGAGAAAGAAAAACAGAAGTGCATGATACTTGGATGGTATATGTTTAAAAGTTCAGTTTTAGATCTGTTTTGTTTGAGGGGTTTGAGTCATTCTGTAGAAAACATTATGTAGGCTACTGGCTTTGCATGCTACAAATGTTAGGATGGGATCCTAATTCACCGGATTAATTTTTTTTTTCAAGATTTACATTTACTTAGACTTAAAGTGACTTCATTACAAAAAAGAAAAATGATCAAGGTTGTTCATTTTTCAGGGTTACACTAGCACTGAATTTGGTGCTTTGATATTTATTTTGTTCAATTTAAATACATATGTGTTTATAGTATATAACCTATTGATTTTCTTTTGGTATAATTCAACTCTTGCTGATGTTTCTTCTTTGCATTCTTGTGCCCTCTAACCACAGGCCCTTGGACTGTCTGAAATGCTCTTCTCTGTACCTCACAGAACCTTCTTTCCACTTCCTGTTATCATCCATAGTTAGTTTCTAGGTTTTCCAAGGAGTCCTTTCTTACTTTCCCAATGGAGCTATTTGCTCCTTATCACTCGTAGAGAACAGTATATCTCTCTTTGTTGTCATTTACCACAGTTTCATTGTTACTCTATTTGTGTTTATTTGGTTAATATTTTGCTCCCCCTTAGGATGTTGTGTTCACTTTGGCCTACCTCAATACCTAATCCAAAATCTGTCACAGTAGTGCTCAGTAAATATTTGTGAAAGAAAAACTAAATGAATCAGAGAATGGCTGTTAAGGTATAAAGTATTTAAGTAAAATACTTCATAAGTTCACTTCATTAGTGCATAACTCTTTCTATAACTCTTTCTATACTTATACCACTAAATTTCTCTTGTATGAATGATGGCTTTAAAATATCATTTTTCATGGGCTCTTTCTAAAATTTGCTTTAAGTTTCTGTTTTCTTTTATGGAAAATACTAAAACTAAGTTCATTTGTTCTTGTTGACTTTGAATCATTATAAGCATATTTAATCATACTCTGTGTTATTAGAGTGGTGTTTCCCCTTACTGTTTTCTTCTGCAACCTTTAAAGCCAAGGTATCATTCTTTTTTTTTTTTTTAATTTTTAAATTTTTTTTTTTATTTTACAAAAATTTACTTCTTTTAATTTTTATTTTTTGGATAAAGAAAGTTGCCTAAATTTAAATGAAAACACAACTAGATTTATAGGAAGAAAGAACAAAAGACAATCACAATAGTGAAACAATTTAGAACACAGAGTCAGAGTTTTTGGATAAAACAGTGTTGAACACTCATACTTAGAAATGTGTAATAATTATTTTCACTTTGCACTTTCAAAAAGCTTAAAAGCATTAATAAAAACAGATTTAGGGAGGTCAGTTCTACACTTCTCTTTTCTTCATTTTATTTTTGTTAATTTTATTTTTAATTCTTTAAAATTTACATCCAAATTAGTTAGCATATAGTGCAACAATGATTTCAGGAGTAGATTCCTTAGTGCCCCTTACCCATTTAGCCCACCCCCTCCTCCCACAACCCCTCCATTAACCCTCAGTTTGTTCTCCATATTTATGAGTCTCTCTGTTTTGTCCCCCTCTCTGTTTTTATAAAACAAAAATAATGTGAAAAAAATAATATAATTCTTTTATATGTCAAATTCCACCTTTTCTCAGAGTCCTTTGATACTAACCAACCTTTCTTCCTCCCTTAGATTGATCCTTTTATCTGCTGTTGTCAAGCAAATAAGACATCCAAGCTTTTAAAAAAAGAGGCAAAATATGAATCAACAAGGAACTAAGTATAAATTTTAGGACTGAAGTAGAAAGCACTAAAGCAGAAACTTAAGGATTATTTCAAATATGCAACAAACTTTTTTGCTTATGTTGGAGTTTATAGATTTATTAAGGGTATTGCTTTTTTCTTAAATCTAACCCTAGAGAAGCAAGGTCTTCTCAAAGGGAAATAATTAGGAGATAGTTTGATGGACCTTACCTGTGAAAAGTCTAGAGTTACAAATTTCCAGTTATAAAATAAACAAGTCATAGAGTTCAAAAGTACAGCATAGGGATATAGTCAGTAATATTGTAATAGCTTCACATGGTGACTACACTTATGGTGAGCATTGACTATGTACAGAATTGCTGAATCACTGTATTGTACACCTGAAACTAATATAACATTGCATGTCAACCAACTTCAATAATAATATATCTAGCTGTTTGAATCATGAGAATAATCAAGATACCACTTCTCATGTGGCGTTATGAATCCAAAACTAAGACAGTAGAACTACAATGAAATAAGCATAAGCTAGTGGAACTCACATGTATGAAAAGCCACCAAATCTCATAACCTCTTATAGAGCTTTTAATAATTGTCCTCATCTTACTTTCCGAGAAGTGCAACAAACAAATGCTACTAGATCTAGATCTGGAATGGTGTCTCTTACGTCTTTGTGTGTATAAAGCCCCACAAGTGATCCAATTGCAATACTGGATCAAGAAAGAGCATTATCAACCAGCCAGCTGCTGAATTTATAAATGTTTACAGGGTGATTTCACTAGAAATTTTCATTCTTGGCTCTGAAACAAGCAGCCTACTGCATGATGGTGAAATTTTCTCTGGCGCTTATATTATAGAGGTTGGACTGACTATTTCCCAAGGGTAAATGGAGATTACTCTATTCCACACATTTATGAGATTGTCTTAGTATGTCAGAGTCAGATTTCTATTCTTACCATTTTTCATTATTGTCAACTTTATAACTTCAGTCAATTATAGGGCTGCATTATAAGATGTAGATTATATCAATCTTTTCAATTGGATAGACTGAGAATTTAAACCTCTCAGTTCCAACACTAGAAAGTAAACAGGTTAATAATGTATGACAAGAACGTTGAGACTGTAGAGGAAAAGTTTAGCTAAACTGGGGTTTTCTCTACTAATTAATAAAGACAGCAGTAGACTCAAGGAACCTTTTAAATCCCCGTGAAAATGGTGTCTATTTTTCAAATGCTCAGTATCAGTTAATATCACATTTTTGTCTAGAAAACTTAGGCTCAATCTGTGTTGTTGAATAATTTAGGGACAATGATACATGGTTTGCCACATATACCCATGATAATATGAATCAATTTAGCAGGGAGGATAATGTTTTGAATCTTTTAGTTTCCTAGTAATTTTATAGTTTAATATAACTAAATTATTATTTTTCTTACTTTTATTTTGTATAGTTCAATTTTCCACAAATATAGTAAGTCCAGACATCAAAATGATACCAGTAAATACATAAAGAGTGTCCTTTAGGAAAGTTAATTTTGACTTTGGCCATCATAATTCTATCTTAGATTTCACTGCTGAGAAACTGGTAACCTATACATCACTTAGTTCAGTGAATACTGACCTTTCCTCTATATTGATTATAATATATATTATTACTATAATATTTGATTAGTAAAGTGAATCCTAGTCTAGACTCTAGATGCAGACCTCCTGGATTCAATTCTGGCCCCTTAATTACATGCTCTGGGATTATAAGCAAGTTCCTTAATTATTTTGTGCCTTCGTTTCTCATATGCAAAATAAGCACAAAACAATCATACCTTACACGGTTGTTAGGAGGATTAAAAAGTTTCTGCATATAATATGCTTAATACAATAAATAACCAGTAAATGTTAGTTTGTATAAGTATATGTAACAGTAATACTATTCCTAATGCCAGAGTTTTAAGTGGAATGTAGAGGAATGCACTACTTTAACTCTATGATTGATATCATGAAATACTGAATTTAATTTAATTTATCCTAAAATCAAGAGAAGACACATTTTAGTAAAGTGAGGACTAGAATGGAGAGAAACCGTGGGAAAACAATTCTGTTTGGATCTTTCTTCAATTTTTGGAGACTCGTTAAAATGCATCTAACAGCAATTAGTTTGTTTTATAGAAAACATTTTATGAAACTATTTTATGAAAATAGTTTGTTTTATAGAAAACAAAGCATGGTGTGGAGAATAAAGAACCTCAATGAAAAAGAACAGTAAGAACACAAAGTTATTTTGTATGTAATGTAAGAAGTCTTTCGGAAGGTTCTTTTAGTTCTCAATTTAGAGGCATCATGAGTGCTCAGAGTTATTGAGAAACTCTTTTATTGCATCACATCGAGGGAAAGAAATATCAATGTAAGTGGACTGCTTCCTAGTGTCTGTCAATTAGTAGGCTGAAGAAGACTATAGTGGACTGCATTAGGAGAAGTCCTTCATAAAGTTGAAGATTCTCAATGTACCACTGGGTGAAAAGCTAATCTATTTGATGCTTAGTAGTATGCTAAATGAGAAAGGAAAACCTTGATCACATTTAGAGAGAATTAGAAACACAGAATAGTGCCAACTTAGAATCTGACTATACAAGTGAAACCTACTAATTGTTGACCTGAGCACAGTTATGTGAATCTTAACTTTATTTCCACCCAATGCCCAAGCAAATTGACACTTCAGAAATTGTATAAAAAAGAGCCAGATTAATTTCCAATCTCTTTTAAGATTAACATTAATAAATATGTAATAAATAATATTTATGGAATGCTTACTGTGTGGCAGGTACTATTCTAAATATTTGACAAAGTTTAAGTCACTTAGTCTTCACAACAGCCCTGTCAAGTAGATATTGTTATTCTATCTACTTTATAGATGAGGCAACTGAGGCGCATAGAGGTTAAGTCAGCATCCAATGCTTCTGCTTATAACTAACACTGAAATAAAGGAATTTGTTTTTTATCTGCTTGTTTTGATGTCATATAAAAAGAACAGATAACAGTAATAAGAGTTACAAAATGATTTTTTGATTAATTGAAAAATATTGCTGTATTATTTATTACTATTTCAGTCATTCTCAAAGAAGCTAGAAGGAATTACCAGCAGGAACCTTAAATGTGAATAAAAAGACTACAGCAGTTACATTTCTGCATGGAGTTATATTGGGGTGAATAAGGAAATAAACATAAGAAAGATACAATTTCACATATTAAAAGGAGAGTTTACACCCATACATGCATTTATGTGCTCCAAATTAGGCACAATTCTGAATGTTCATTTTCAAAGTAGAAGAATTCAGAAGGAAGAGTCTATGTTATTATCTCAGGGTATAATCATTTTACAAAGTGAAGAAAATTATATTTTGAAATTTTGAATCTGTTTACCCATATTTCTTTGGTACTTTCATAGGAGAAAATAATTTTTCTCCTCTCCTTCAGGTGTGGGTGAAAAGCTCCCATTTTAAAGAAAAGCAGTGCAAAATTGTGAGCTCTGAATCGTCACTGTTGTTCTACATCATGAGGATCAGTTTGAGACATTGAAAACTGCCCAACTACACATTTGAGCTGTGTCTGCAATTGTGTAATTTACTTAGGGTGCCACTGCTGAAAGCATCTTAATTGCTTGGTTTGTTTTGCCTTACCTCCTCACTTTTCTCTTACCTTCTTTACCGAGGTTCTGTCTGGTTACCGAGTATGCTGTTCCCATGAGTTCAAGCTCCTTTTTTTTTTTTTTTCAGTGTTCTGGTTAAACAGCACACATATTTATAAAGTTAGGACTTCAGAGAAACTTCACAGTGCCTAATACTGCATATTTAACAATGAGACTTTAACTACCCACTTTGAAAGCCATGGCATACCATTTATGAAAACGAATCCTGTGGACCTCTTTCAGGTTAGTAGCCTAACCGGACATTAATTAGATTAAGATGTTATCATATATTTTTACTTTGAAATGTTAGTTTTCACTTCCAGAACTCAGCCATATTATGTGTCTCTGCCTAGTTTTTAGACTACTTTACAGCCCAATTCAAATTTGGGATTCAAACTTACTTCCTCATAATGTCTGCCTTGCTATTAACGCCACATCACTCTAGCTCTCTTTTATGTCTTGTTAACAATTCTGGATCCAACTGAGTCTCTGTCACTTTACCATGGTTGGCATCTTTATGGCAATAGTGCAAATATCCATTCACCTGGGAGAAAATGTTCTCTTTTTTCCACATTTCCCTTTTAGAATCCCCAGTTGCAGATAGTACTCAGTAGAATTACTCAAAGCAGTCCTCTTTTTCTTTAATGCAGTCCTCTTATATACGTTACGTGTTCCTCTGTGTTAAATACAAAGAGCAGTTTGCTTCTTCCATTTATTGAGTAGCTACAATTTGCCAGACGTCATGAAGGAACCTAAACATACCATAGAGAGCTTATGCTCAAGTGGAGAAGACAGTTAATAAATAAGGAAATACATGATAAGAAAGCAAATTATAGATTTTGGAGAGTGAGACAAAGCAAACAGGGTGTTATTATAGAGCGTATTGGAGGGTGGGGGGTATTGATATATGGCAGAAGTTTACTTAGCATGAGTCAGCACCAGAGAGGGCATGTCCTTTTTCTGAAAGATGAGAAGGGGTCAGCTGAGTAAAGACCTTGGGGATGACACTGTGTGCAGAAGCAGTGGCAGGTGCAACAGAAAGCTTCAAGAGATTCCTTGACACATGGAAGGAATTGAAACACTAGATGAGATTGAAGAGGTTGGAAGTATCCTGATTACAGATGACTATGCAGTGAATGATACAACAGGGTTTCTGTTCTTTTCAATAGTGATGATAAGCCATGATAAATTATCAACAGTCTCTCCTAGACTCCCATGGAATGAAAGGCCTACATAGGTAGAATACATTACTTGGGCCAGAATCTGTGGCCAAACAACAGTATATTTGTGTAAAAAAATGGGCTATTAAGATGATTAATTCACAACTCTAATTACCTGTATCCTACTCTTTCCAACAAAATCAAATGGACCAGGCTACCTAATATATTGTATATCCATAAAAGACATGAGCCTTGTAAATATATTGAATCTATTTATGGGGGACTTTACAGTACATTTGATAATAATAATTGAGTCAGTGTTACTATATCTGTTTTTTATACTTTTATGAGAAAGATGATGACATTTGTTAAAATGTATGTAGTATACTTGGTATAAATGTACCTTTTACAAAGAAAGAATATACATCTTGTTAGAATCTTTTCTGGGCCTTTAATTTAAGTAGTATTACAAATGTAGTCCCTATCCATGAGGTGAGAAAAATACAACAGGCCTTTGGAAATCAACTTGACTAATACTTTGCCAAATGATCATGAACATATATCAACGCTTATCTGTACAGGTGGTTCTTGTACAGGAAACAGCATTATGCACACTTTGACTAAAGGTCACAGAGGAATAAATAAAGTTCTTTTTGAACTCGGCAAGAATTTATGGGAATGTAGCTTACTTTAAATAACAAAGTGGCAGCCTAACCCTCAAAATTCTCCATTGTATACACTCGTTTCACTGACTTGACTCATTATGGAGATAAACTGGTCCTGACTGAAAGAGAAGGAAGTTTGTGTTGAAAGATATATTACTAATAACCCTTTAGTTAATACTGGCATAAGATGCTTCTCAAGAACACTGGTCTGAAAGTTTCTTATCTTTTGGGGATTCAAAAAGAAGAAGAAATCCAACAGTCAGTGATTCGAGAGTCAGTTTGTCTCTCTCCCTATCTGTCTGCCTATCTGCCTGCCTATCTATCTATCTATCTATCTATCTATCTATCTATCTATCATCTATCTATCTATTCTATTTTAAAATGAAGTTTAATGTAGAATTTGGGCAAATGTGTAAATTATACCTTAAAATAAAGGACTCAGTTTTAAGGTTGCTTCTGATGGAGTCCTCTGCCCAATTTTGGTTTCTTATTAGAGTTTTTTCTGCTTCTTGAGTTGATGTTTTGTTTTTGTTTTGTTTTTTCTTTGCTCTTTCTCTTGGTAGAGTAGGTATAGCAGCAAAGGTATCATAAAAAAATAATTTCTGTATAATTTTATTCTACGTGTGGATAGAAAATATGTTTACAAATATAATCAACATAATATTTTACTCATATATTTAAGAATTTATTTTCTAATTTGACAGGTATATATTGAATAAATAATTCCTGCAGTACCTTGCACCAGGAATGGCCCATGTACTTCATTCATGTGTGTTGCAGGATTTATCTAACCACTTGCCTCTGCATGCACCACAGTCTAGCTCAGTTTCCTTATAAATTAAAATGCTTCAATGGACATTTTTCAATAGACATCCTTGTACACATGTTTTTTGAAAAGCTCATGGTCTTAATCATCATAATATATGCTCTAAAACAAGGAGGGAACATCTTTTCAATGTAGGTAAGTTATGTTTGACAGATAGTAATTGATGACTTAACCCCACAGAGAGAGGTGACCTGGGGACTAGGGTTGATGTTTGAAATTCTTAAGGAGCTAAGCATAACACCAAACACTGAGGATCTTGCTCCTACATCAGTGATGACAGATTCTACAGGCCATATCTACATTGATCTTTGTGGAATTTATAAATATGAAAATGAGATATATACCTAGTCTATGAGGATGGGTTGGTGTATCTATCAACTTTCCTACCCATTTAACTACTATATATCTTCTCATAGAAATTGCTTTTTAGTTGTTCCTTATTCCATACACCAATATCTTAGTCTACATTTTTTAAATGATCTCTGCTGAACTCTTGATATTCTTCCTTGTATGAACGAAATACTATAAACTGACACTCGTGGCTTTGAATTCTGGATTTCTGTCTCTGCGACTTATAGCCATATTCCCTCATAGTTTCAATAATGGTGGGGATGTCAATTTTTAAATAAGGTAAAAGGACTTTATTGCTCTTTCGGTTGTTAGAGCAGAAGCAGAAAGGGCATTATCTTTGATTTTAAAGGTATTTTGCTTAAAAAATATATCAGTTCAAAGCATATTCTCTTCTTTTCTTACAGCTAAGTGTTTAAAAAACTGGTGAAAGTGTGGTCATTTAGTAACTATAAGAAGACAAACCCCTTAACCCTCTGCAGGTGTTACTTTGTAATGGCTACTTTCATTAATTTTTGCAATTTAATATATATTCAAATAGACATACTTATTTTAGTTATTTATCTTTAATCTACCAGTATTAATGCCCTATAGATAACTCTAAGTCTAATGTCCAAAACATGTAAAAATAATATCCAAATAAAGGTAAAAATGAAGGTAAATGGCTTTTAAGCATGTGTGTATTTAAAAAAAATAAAACCTCTCTCCTTTACAAAAATGCATCAAATGCTGGCAGCAATAATGAAATACTGCTTATATTATAAATAAATCATGCCTTCTGAATTTTAAATTAAAAAAAAATGATCCAAGAGTGATAAGCTTTGTTGAGAGAAAAGCTAGTTTTAGAAGTATACCGTTTAATAAAGTAATTATAAATGGGAATATAATATTTTAAAGGGAATGATTCACTTATTTACTAAATAAATATAGTATTCCTTCATAATAAGGATAGGTAAAATAACATATATCTTTTCTTTATTTTATAGTTAATCTTATCCAAAATGTCAGCATTTCAATCAATTAGAGAATGCCTTGAGTGAATTAATTGAAAATAGTTTAATAGCTATGTGAATAGAACCACTAGAAAGAATTCTATTCTTTGCAATCTAGCGTCCACACAGAGGTCTCGGGGTAGCCACTATTTTTGATAGGCTGAAACAGTTTGCTTTTAACTGGTCTATCAGAATTGAACAGTAGGGGACGATATTTCACTAGTTTGTGTAAAATCCATTAGCATTAAAGCAGAAAAATAGCCTTTAATGGAGCCACATAGCTAGTCAAAAGTAAAGACAAATCTGATAGAAAATGATTAATTTAAACTGACTTTTGTTTAAAAATATTTCTTTTTACTTGTTTATCTAAATCAATTTTTATTACTTGTAGAATATTTGTCTATACTCTCATCAGCATTTTTTAATGTTTAGATTTTATTGGAAAGGCATACTTATCTTTAGTGCTATTTTTACTACATTTTCCCGATTAGAATTCTCCATAGGGGAAGACTTCACATTAAGAGATTTATTTAAATTAAAAATATTTTATCCTCTAATTTTGCCAAGAAAAAAAAAAGCCAAGAGTTAAGAACATATTAGGAGTAAAATCAGTGGTGATGCTTCCATAGAGTTTATACCTGTGCTTTCAATTCTTTTCTGTGTAATAGACTGCGGGGTGGGGGGGGAAGAACTTTATTTTTTTTATATTATATTATATATTTATATTTCTGCAATTGAGTCTCCCATAAGAGAGAATTCTGGCAATGAATGGTTCTAGAGTTTTCACTGGCAAAGCTGACTCTCACAAAAATTAATGGCAGAACATAAATGCATATTTATGTAGAGATAACAAGAAAGTGTGGTGTAGTAAAATATTCCAAAGTAATGTTTTATATGCTTTTGAAGTTTGATATATTTTCTATGCCAACCTTGTCATGAAAACCAGCAGCAGGAAATTTACATGTTATTTTAAGTAGGGAATACTTACTGATACTTATGTGTTCCAGTATCAAGCATTTTAACTATATGTACTAATGAAATATTAAGAAATTAATTAACAGCTTATCTAGAAATCTCATGATTCATTTTTTTCTAGAAATAGAATTTCTATTTACTTTTCCAAGAAATGATTTTGAAGTTCTTGGAATATAAAACCTAATATGTATCTCAGTGTTTCATAAATTTACTTGTAAATTAGGATACTACTCTTAAAAATTATAAAATATAATGCAATGAATTTCTTTGTGAAGGTGTATTCTGTAAATAGTTGTTAAAACAATATTTCTGATAGTTTAATTAATCATGAAATAATTAACAAATTATGTCATCTCCATTAATCTTAATTTCTGCAATTGTCAGAGGCCCAGAAAATCAAATACAATTTTAACTTCTTTATAAGTGTGCCAGTGATTGATTGTTTTTGGGGAGAGTATTTTCTTAGGAAATCTTATTTGGCTAAAAGAGAATTTTACTGAAACAAATCATATTAAAACGTACAGATAACTTACTATACAAAAGTAGGACATGGTTTAAGAGGAGTTCCTCATACTGATCTCAGCTTAGTTGGAAAATATGCAAGATCTTAGAATTGGTACTAAGCATTACAATTAATGACACCTACATATGACTTGGATAAAGAGAGTAATATAAGTAACAGATCAACAAGAGTAAAAGATGATTAAGCAGAAAGTGAGAATATCAAAGCAGCCGTCAAATGGCATGCTAATCCTAACTTCTCTCCTCCTGAGAATTTTTCAAACCAAGAAGAGATTCTACACCAAAGACATTACATTTAGGATTGATTTTCATTTAGACCTTGTCAGGACAAAGATTTTATATACAGTGCAGTAACAGATTGTGTTTTATCCATAAAATCCTTTTTAACAAAGCACACACACAACACATAAGCTACTTGCAATAATGAAGCTCATAGTCTCATTGAACATCCATCAGTTCAAGCTGTTTATCTAGTCCTAAGGATACCCTCTGAACAAAAACAGAATAGAATTCCCTTCACTACCCTCTTAGGAGCACGTGTCCTTTGTTTTATGAGTGACTCAAAGATATATGTGTGGAAGTTTAAAGGCACTGGAACAGTAGCTTTTATTTTTTTATCTTTTTTTTTTTTTAAGTTTATTTTTCTTGAGAGAGAGAGACAGAGAGAGAGAGTGAGACAGTGTGAATGGGGGAGGGGCAGAGAGAGAGAGGGAGAGAGAGAATCCCAAGCAGGCTCCATGCCATCAACAGAAGAGCCTGACACAGGGCTCAAACTTGAAACCATGGGATCATGACCTGAGCCAAAATCAAAAGTCAGATGCTCAACTGACTGAGCCACCCAGACACTCCTGGAATAGAATGGTTAAATTGTTCTAAATAAGAAATAAGTACTAGAGGGGCACCTGGGTGGCTCAGTAGGTTGAGTGTCTGACTTCAGCACAGGTCATGATCTCACAGCTCGTGAGTTTGAGCCCCGCGTTGGGCTCTGTGCTGACAGCTCAGAGCCTGGAGCCTGCTTCCAATTCTGTGTCTCCCTCTCTCTCTGCCCCTAACTTGCATTCTGTCTCTGTCTCTCTCAAAAATAAATAACATTAAGAAAATTAAAAAAAAAAGAAATAAGTACTAGAGTTAGAGCAGTTTTTCTCCTTGGAAGAAATTTTGCCCCTTGGGGAACATTTAGCAATGTCTGGAGAAATTTTTGATTGTGACAACTTGGGAGGGTTATGCTACTGGAAACTGTTGAGTGGAGGCCAAGACACTGCCCTTATACATACTTTACCCATAGCAAAGTATTATCTGGTCCAACATGCCAATAGTGCAAGTGTTGAGAAATCCTAATTTATGGGAAGAGGAGTGTGTTCAGTAAAACAAACAAACAAAAACCCTCTCTGCCTCCTTTGAAGTCAAATGGAGCTAGGGAGTAGGGAAATAAGGAGGATTCTTTGGCTAGAGGCAGGTTGAATATAAATGTTACATGAAATAAGTGTTAATGTGCTAAGAAGTGTGACCCCTTCTTATGACTTACAAATCTTCAATATAAAGTATAATGTTTTCGTTGTGCTTGATTTCTTTCTGCAATCATACGAAGGGCCGAGTTTTACAATTAAGGCTAGTCAGTCCATGGAGATGTAGGAGAACAAATGCTGTTTTAGTTGATAACTACTTGGTGCATACTGACTCAGTGATGGTTCAATTATTGAGATATTTTCATGCCCGTTAATGAGTAATTGTTATCTTGAATCCTCTGAGTGAACTTGATACCCCAACTAACCCCCAATACCTCTCACAATCCAGCAAGTAAAGAATAATGTCTGACACAGTTATAGGCCAGACAATGGCCCACGTCTTTTCTGATGGTTTGTGGTTAAATATTTTGAATGTTACTTTTTTTATGCTCTTAATAAAATCAAACCTCAATCTTTCAAAGTTGGCACCAAAAGGACAACTCACATAGAGGGTCATGTGAAAGGCAGTGAAAACCAGTCACCACTTCAAAAGTTAAGATTTTTTTTTCTATTAACAAGCTTGGAAGTGTAGTCTTAAATTTATTAATGAAAGTGGCAGGTTTCTGTTGAGAGATTCAGTGTATGAACAATCACTTGTCAGTATGCTAGTTTTCTAAGTAAAGCTAAGATATTTTAAATAGCATAATATTTATTTGCTTAGTTTAGGCTCCTTGGAGTGAAAATGCTTTGACAAAACTGGCTAAGTGTCAAAATAATAAACATGTCAAGGAATGGAAATCTCCTTAAAAGCAAAATGAAGATGAGAATAAAAATGTCAGGTTTGGGCTGTACAAGTTATCAAATCAATTATCTCAAATGCATTTTCATTATCTAAATTTACTTGCTGTTATTTATTTTTAAGAAATTTTTATAGTTGCCATAAAACGTATTGCACAGCACCTTGGATTAGTTTGCATTTTTTCTAAAGGAAGAGCTCTGAAATTGTAGTGAATAGTCATAGCAAGACAGAGGTCCAGGGTACAGAAACAATTCTACAATTCTGTTCAGGAAGACAAAATCAAAATGCAGGGGGAGCAGAAAGTTGGATGGTGATAGATACTGTACTGTGGCATTTGAACAATTTTGTTTCTTAATCTAGTAGAAGTTATTAATTGTAATAATTTCCATGAGATGTTCTTCCAGATGTATTATATTTTGGAACTAAATGGCATTTCAGTGGAATACCAACCAGCATAACATATGGTTTTGAAGAGTATCTGTTACAGAGATTGAGAGTAAAAAAAAAATGTATCTATCCGATTTGAAGAAATGGATATTTAGATGATGAACTGTCACCATAGAAAATGGCAATGTACTCAAACCACAGAAGAGATCAGATGGCTTTGATGATGAACATTTAAATTAAAATAATTTTTAATTGCTTATGCCAATAACAAATAAACTTTACCTTCACCTCACATGTATGCCCATTTCTATATCCAAACCCATTCAGCTTGCTCTCATAACCACTCTCAAACATATGCCATCATGTTTGTTTTTAGAGAGTCTTAAAACTCCAATATTCATCTACACTGAGACACATTATAGTCATGTCAAAAATCAAAGACTGAGAATTATTTTAAGCAGCAAGGGAAAGGTGACTCACCAAGTATGAAGAACCACCGTTATTCTATCAGTGGATCTCTCAGCAGAAACCTGGCAGGTCAAAAGAGAGTGACATGATATAATCAAAGTGCTGAAAGAAAAAAAAAAAAAGTCTACCAACCAAGAATACTGTATCTGGCAAAACTATCCTTCAAAAATGAAAGGAAACAAAAATGTTCTCAGATAAGCAAAAAATGAGGGAGACTTTCACCACTAGACTTGCCTTACAAGAAATGTTAATGGTAGTCTTTCAAGATTCTAAACAGGAACACAAAGCTGTATGAAAGTATAAAGTTTGCTGGCAAAGGCAAGACTATAGACAAATACAGAATACCATAATCCTATAATGATGTTGCATAAATCACTTTAAATAATCAGATAGAAGTTAAAAGACAAAAGTATAAAAAATATAACTAACATATGTTCATGGATACACAATATAAAAAGATATAACCTGTGACATCAGTAACATTAAGTGTTGGAGGAGATGAAAAAGTGTAGAGTATTTGTATGTGATTGAAATTAAGGTGTTGTCAGCTCAAAAGAGATTATTATAACTATACAATGTGTTATATAAATCCTATGGAAAAAAGTGGGTTTTTTTGCCATGTTGTGCCTTTCCTCCTGGAATTGTAAGTGGAACACAATATCAGTACCTGTTTACACTGTGAAATGGATATTGTTACAGAGAACACACCAGAGGCTTTCTTACTGTTAAGCAAATAATGCCTTGTGAATGTATGATCTGTGGAGAAAGGCCTGTAGTTTTAGCTGCTGATGCTGTCTGTGTTGTTGGACAATAAATTTTGGATGTTATTTTTTTTCTCCCCCCCCCAAAAAAAGCCTATGGTAACTACAAAGAAAATACCTATAAAGATATATGAACAAAATGAGAAAGTAATCAAAGCGTGTTACTAAAAATATCAATGAAACACAAAGGAAGAGAGCAAAGGAAAAGAGAGACAAAAAGTCTATAAGACAGAAAAAAAATGAAGAAAATGTCAATAATAACTTCTTCCCTATCAATAATTACTTTAATGTGAATGGATTAAACTCCCCAATCAAAGGACATAGAGTAGCTATATCCAAGTATATGTTGTCTATAACAGACTCACTTTAAATTTTAGAATGTGCATAAGCTGAAAATGAAACGATGGACAAAGGTATTCTATGCAAATGGCAACCAAAAAAGATTGGGGTGGCCATACTTATATCAGACAAAATATGCTTTAAAATTTTTTTAATGTTTATTAATTTTTGAGAGAGAGAGAGAGAAACAGCGTGAGCTGGGGAGGGTCAGAGAGAGAGGGAGACACAGTGTCCAAAGCAGGCTCTAGGCTCTGATCTGTCAGCACAGAGCCCAACACAGGGCTCAAACTCACAGAACCACGAGATCATGACCTAAGCCAAAGTCGGACACTCAACCGACTGAGACACCCAGGCGCCCCAGACAAAATATACTTTTAAGTCACAAACTGTAAAAAGAGACAAAGAAGGACATATAATGACCTAAAAAGGTCAATTAGCCAGAAAGGTATAACAATTATAAACACATATGCACATCAGAGTACTCACATATATGAAGCAAACATTGGTAGAACTGAAGGAAGATATAAGAAGAAACATGATAATAATAGAGAATTTCAGTACTGTGCTTTCACTAATGGATAGAGCATCCAAATAAAATATCAATAAGGAAATGGTATTTGAACATTATAGACCATATGGACCTCAGACACATTCAGAACATTCCATCCAACAGTAGCAGAATACACATTCTTCTCAAGTGCACATGGAACACTCTCCAGGATAGATTGTGTGTTGGGTTACAAAAAAATTTTTAACAGATTTAAGAAGGTCAAAATCATACCAAGTGTATTTTCTGACACAATGAATGACACTAGAAATTAATGAAGAAGGAAAACTGGAAAATTCACAAACACGTAAAAAATAAACAGCTTTTTGTTTGAACAAGAAATGGGTCAGTTAGGAAGTCAAAGGAGAAATTAGAAAATATCTTGAGACAAATAGAAATGGAAATACAACATACCAAAACTTAGTGGATGCAGCAAAAGTAGTACTAAGAAGGGATTTTATAATGATACACACCGTCATTTAAGAAGAAAGAGCTCAAATAAACAATCTAACTTTACACCTAAAGAACATAGAAGAAAAAACAGAAGAAAGGAAATGATTATAATTAGAACAGAAAAAAAATTGAAATAAAGAATAGAAAAATAATAGAAAAAAGTAAAACTAAGATTTACTTCTTTGAAAATATCAATGAAATTGACAAACCTGTAGCTAGCTTAAACAAGAAAAAAAGAAGACTTGAATAAATAAAATTAGAAAGAAATTTTCAATGAAGAGACATTACAACTGATGCCACAATTTTTTTAAGAAGTTTAAGAGGCTACAATGAACAGCTATATGCAAACAAATTGGGTAGTCTAAAAGAAGTGGATACATTATAAGTGTGCAATCTACTAAGAATGAGTCTTGAAGAAATAGAAAATCTGACTAGACCTATAACTAATGAGGAGATTGAATTAGTAGTAAAAAACATGCCACCAAGAAAAGTCCAGGATGAGATCATTTCACTGGTGAATTCTGTCAAATGTTAAAAGATGAATTAGTGTTACTCCTTCACAAATTCTTTTAAAATTTGAAGAGGGGGAACTCCCAACTCATTTTATGGGGCCAGAAATACCATCATACTAGAGTCAAGGAGCAAACAACAAACAAACAAACAACAAACAAACTCACTACAAACAACAATAATAAAAACAAGCCACTATCCTTGATGATTATATATGCAAAAATTCTCAACAAAATATACTAGTAAACCAAATCCAACAGCACTTTAAAAGAGTCATACACCATGACCAAATGAGATTTATTTCTGGGATGCAAGGATCATCTAACATATGAAAATCAATCAATTTCATACATAACATTAATGGAATAAGGGCTAAAAATTACATGGTCATAGCAATAGATGCTGAGAAAGTATTTGAGAAAATTCAGCACCATTTCATGATCTAAAACACTCAACAAACTAGGAATAAAAGAAAATTAGCTCAATGTAATAGAGGCATATATGAAAAAAAAACACAGCTAACAGCATATTTAATGGTAGGAAAACTTGAAAGCTTTTCTCTAAGATCAAGAATAAGGCAAGTGTACCTACTCTTACCACTTCTATTCAACATTATACTAGAAAGGACTACCTAGAGCAATTAGGTAAGAAAAAATAAAGGAATCCAAATTGGAAAGGAAGAAGTAAAATTATCTCTATTCCCAGATGACATGATCTTATACATTGGAAAATCCTAAAGATTACACACACGCGCACATACACACACACACACACACACACACACACACACACACACACACAGCTAATAAACTATAACTAATAAATTCAGTAAAGTTTCAGAATAGAAAATCAACATACAAACGTCAGTTGCATTTCTATAAACTAATAATAAGAATCTGAAAAGGAAATTAATAAAACAATCTCATTCATAATCTCATCAAAAAGAACAAAATGGTCGCTAATAAACTTAAGCAAGGTTATGAAAGACTTGCACACTGAAAACTTGCAGACCACTGATGAAAAAATTTAAAAAGACACAAATAAATGGAACGACATCCAATGTTAATGGATTGGAAAACTTAGTATTGTTAAAATATTCATATTATTCAAACTAATGTACACATACATTGCAATTCCTATTAAAATCTCATGGTGTATTAGAAAAAAAAAACAATCCAAAAACTCATATGGAAGCACAAAGTACCCCAAATTGCCAAACCAATCTTGAGAAACAAGAGTAAAACTGGAGGCCTCACACTGCCTGATTATAAAGCATATTAAAAAGCTGTGGTAATTAAAACAGTATAGTATTACCATAAAAACAAACATTTAGACCAATAGAATACAGTGGAGAGCCCAGAAATAAACCCACATATATCTGGTCATACTTGGTCTTCAACAAGTGTTCCTGGATTACGCAATGAGGACAGGATAATCTCTTCAACAAATGGTGATGAGAAACTGGATATCCAAATGCAAAAGACTGAAATTGGATTCTTAAACTATACACAAAAATAAACTCAAAATAGATTAAAATATAAACATAAAACCTGAAACTATAAAACTCCTAGAATAAGTTATAAGGGAAAATCTTCATGCTATTGGTCTTGGCAATGATTTCTTGGATATGACACCAAAAGCACAGGCAACAAAGCAAAAGTAGACAAATGAGACTACATCAGACTAAAAAGCTTTTGTGTGAAAAAGAAAACAATACAGTGAAAAGACAACCTACTGAATGTGAGATAATGCTTGTAAACCATATATCTGATAAGGGATTAGTATCCAAAATATATTAGGAATATCTCAAAATTAAAAATAAATAACCTAATAACAAAAAGAAGACATATAAATGGCCAAGAGGAATATTAAAAGATATTTAACTTCACTAATGTCAGGTAAATGCAAATAAAAATCACAATGAATTGTAACCTCACACCTGTTAAATGCTTATTATTAAAAAATAAAAGAAATAACAAGTGTTGGCAAGAATGTGGAGAAACTGGAGCCCTTGTGCTCTGTTGGTACGTATACAAAATGGAATATACTGTATACTGCTATGGAATATATGGAGGTTCTTCAAAAATTTAAAAATAGAACTATATGATCTAGAAATTTTGCTTCTGAATATTTGTCCAAAATGATTAAAATCAGGATCTCAAAGAGATGTTTGTGTTCCTCAATTAATTGCAACATTACTAACAATAGCCAAGAGATAGAAACAATGTAAATGTCCATGGATAGATGAATGGATAAAGATATATATATATATATATATATATATATATAGAGAGAGAGAGAGAGAGAGAGAGAGAGAGAGAAAGAGAGAGAGAGAGGATTATTCAGAGTTAAGAATGAAGGAAATTCTGCCATTTGGAACAATATGGATAAACTTTGAGTATATTATGCTAAGTGAAAGAAGCTAATCACAAAAGGACAAATATTACATATTGATTCCACCTCTATAATGTATTTAAAGTAGTCAAACCCATAGAAAAAGAGTAGAATGGAGGTGGTCAGTGGCTAGGGTGAGAGAGAAATGGGGAGTTGATGTTCAATGAGTCTAGAGATCAGTTATGCAAATAAAGTTCTAGAGATCTGTTGTATAACATTGTGCTTATAGTTAACAATACTGTGCTGTACACTTAAAAATTATTAAGAGGGTAGATCTCATGTTACGTGTTTTTTACCACCTTAAAAAAGATGAGAAGGTGGGTGCCTGGGTGGATCAGTCAGTTAACTATCCAACTTCGGCTCAGGTTGAGTTTGAGCCCCGCATCGGGCTCTGTACTGACAGCTTGGAGCCTGGAGTCTGCTTCAGATACTGTGTCTCCCTCTCTCTTGACCCCTTCCCCACTTGTGATCTATCTATCTGTCTGTCTCTCTCTCAGAAATAAAAAAACATCAAAAAAAGTTGGGGGGCACCCGTGTGGTTCTGACTGTTGCATGTTGGACTTCAGCTCAGGTCATGATCTTGGGGTCTGTGAGTTTGAGCCCCATGTTGGGCTCTGTGCTGACAGGTCAGAGACTGGAGCCTGCTTCGGATTCTGTGTCTCCCTCTCTCTGCCTCTTCCCCAATCACACTCTGTCTCTCTCACTCTCAATAATAAATAAACACTAATAAAATTATAAAGATGAGGAGGGGAAACACCCCTTTGGTATGGAAGACAGAAAGCAGAGAAAGTGGGCTATCTGGCCCATGTGGGCGGGGGTTCTGCCATCTTGTTCAATGGTGAACTCCCAGGGTAGTATATTCCAATGTAATTCCAAAGTTTGAGCAGTGCTCAATAGCTACATACTTCCTATTATAGTTTATTAATTAATTATGGTTATTAAAGAATGTAGTAAAGTATTTTTTCAATGTATGCATATTATTATTTTAAATAACATGTTAGGACATAAATAAGTTGTTTAGGTATGAATACTTAATAAATAGAACTGTTTAAAGTATTTCTTTTGGCCTGGGGATGCTGCAAAAAATTGCTAAGAAACTTAAGTGTTCTATGAACCAAGACAGTTTGGGAACTTTTGCCCTAATCTATTGGGTCCACATAGGCAGGGGCTTTGTCTCTTTTGGCTTTTTCCTCAATACCTAAAAGAGAATTGACATATAGCATCACTACAACATTATTAGGAATAGCCTTGAAAGACAATGGTAAAGGGAAACCTTCCTGGTGAGAAGAACTTTAGACATTTTTAGTGGTCCACTTAATGTAGAAGAGATGGCCTAAGGTTCAGATTGATACTAACTTATAATGGCAAATAGATTAGATGGCTGATAAAACAGGATTGAAGCTAAGTAACTAAGTAAATCAGGTTAGAAGTATGTAGCTGGATCTCTCAGAGTTGGCAACAGTATGAAGATCTAAAATTTTCACCAAATGCCCACCAGAGGCCATTCACTAAGAAGTTCTCATTAAGCAGGTAGAGAAGATCACCTATCCTAGGGTTGTTAATCAGCCTCTTTCCCTTGATTAAAGGCTTATGTAGGAAAGGCCCATGGAGACAGGGATTGGTTCAACAACATGGACTTCCTCTCACCAAGAGCGTTCTGGCTTCTCTTTCCGGTTGAGTTTTCAATCTGCCAACATCAGAGAGCAATCCACAGCCCCTAACAGGTCACCATCTACTAGTGGTAGATAAATTACATTAGGCCCTATCTTTTGTGGAAGGGTTTAATGATTGACATCTTTTATTGGAACAGTTTTTTTCCTCCATTTTTGGTAGTATTTCTGCCAGAACAGTCATTCAAGGATTTTAGGAATGCCTTACCTGTCACCATTATATTCCATAAAACATTGCTTCTCATCAGATGATTCATTTTATGTAAAGGAAATGCAACAATGGGCTCTCCTACAGAATTATCTGGAATTTTCTGTTGAAGCCAGTTTTCATCACTCAATAGGAGCAGCTCTGAGAGAATGAATAGCCTGCTGATGACTTAGTTGTGGTACCAGCTAGGAGAAAACACCCTGAGAGGGCAAAACGTTTTCATGCTGGATGTGCTATATGACATAAACTTGTGGTTGATATGTGATGGTAATTGTCTCAAATACTCACTTTGTTGTTCTGAGGAAGAAAAGATTGGCTGTTCATAATTTCACTAAATTACCCCCTGGAAGCCGTTTTGCTTATCTTCTCTGACACTTTGGACTTGTGGTGTTTAAATATTCTACTACTTGGGGGAGGAGGAATTGTCCTATCAGAGAACATCATAATAGGTCAGATAAATTGGAAGTTGAGGTCTCCCTCTGGCCATTTTGGCTATGTTTAACCAAAAGGTTGGGAGAGAGGATCACTATAGCAGTCAGGAAGGGTGATACTAATCATCAGTAGGGGTATTGGGTTTCAGCTATACAACTGAGATAAGGAGGATCTACTAAGGCACCCCTTAGAGCTCCCTGGCCTAGTATTCCTGATCAGAGAAGAGTTATAACTCAATAAAACTAAGACCACCCATCAGGGACTCAGATTCTGGAAAATTTAAGGTTTGGCTTACTCCAACGTGGGAAGGACACCATCTAGTCAAGAGGATGGCTAAAGCTAAGGAGAGCCTGGAATATGTGCTGAAAAAAACAAACAAACAAACAAACTATAATTATCAACTTGGACCTCGTGGCCAAGTACAGAAGCAGGGTCGATAGTAGTAATGTTTTATATGCCTATCTTTCTTTTCATTACTTTTCTGTTTTTTTTTTTTTTTCATTTCCCACTCATTCTTTCATGACTTCATGAAAACACAATAAATAAAATGTGAGCTAGCATTAGACTGCCATAATCTGAAAAAAGAAAAAGAATAGATTTTACAGAGAAAAATGTATGAATTGTACTGGATATTTTCAGTTTTCCCTTCCAGATCTCTACCTTTTGACTCCTTGCTTGTTTCTTTGGGAGACCAAACTTTATGGACTTCATTATAGGAGTCCCTTGCTTCTGACTTCTGGTTGGGTTAGGTCAGTAAGAGGCACGAGTTTCCCATTGGCTGTAGTTTTATCCCCCTATTTAAGTCCACATATACTGTTAGTTGGTTCTTCTTGTTTTGTAATTACTCTTTTTGGGTTCCGGTAATCCCCCCCTCTCCTTGTCCATTCAGATCTTATGCTCGGGAAAGCATTATTCCTTGTTCATTTCCTTATCCCGCCCACAGATTTATAAATGGTTCTTTTATTAAATTCACAATTTTGCTGTTTCAATGTGCTTTATCTTTCATGCTAGGACCCTGACTGTAAAAACAAACAAATAAATAAATAAATTTAACAAGCAAACTTAAATAATAGTCTTTATGCCTTATGTTGAGATTCATTTAGTAAACTCAGTGCTGTGGATAGGCCATCTTACTCCAAAGCCTCTTAACCACTGCACATGATCTTTAGGCAGTTTGAAAACACTTCTTTTAAAGTCATTACCCTGATACTTTTACCTCAGAATAAAGTTTTTGGTTTTTTTTTTTAAAGTGTATTTATTTATTTTGAGAGAGAGAGAGAGAGACAACAGGTGAGGGACTGAGAAAGAAGAAGAGAGAGAATCCCAAGCAGGCTTCATGCTGTCAGCACAGAGCCCAACACAGGGCTCGATGTCACATACCGTGAGATCATGAGCTGAGTTGAAACCAAGGGTCGTTCAACCGACTGAGCCACCCAGGTACCCCCAGATTAAAGTTTGATTAAACTGTATCATCCTTTGCTTCTAGTTAGTAATCACTTTCTGTGTTGTCTGCTGTCTCACTCAAGATGGTGCAGTGAAATTGCACCCCATCTCATCAACCCAGCAAATGCCAGTCTATTTGTCTGTTTAAAGCTTAGCTGAAACACAAAGATAATTAATAACTCTAAAAGAAATAATGTCTAAGGCACTAATCAGAATAAAATATGGATGAGTTAGGAGTCCATCCTTATTAGTTTATAGAATTTATATTTGAATTTTGTATCAGTACATATTCTTTAGGATACAAAGTTTACTGATTATTGTATCTCAGCTAACCCAACAAGCAAAGATAGTTCCTAGAGAATCATCAATAATATCACTTCTTGTCTACCTACTAATGAATCTATGCACTTTCTAATTATATTAGGTTAGATTGTATTTCCTTTATACACAAAATAATTACTTTTTCTCTAACTTGTTCCATATATTCAATTGAAAAAAATTCTTTCGTTTTCTTTTTATCCAAAATCCGAGTTTGAGTTTAAGCTGAAACAAATGGCACTGTGGTTATTGGCAAGAAAAGAAAGAACGGTACAGTGGTGCGTAGCAATAATGAAACACAAAATACTGAAAAGCATTTCAAGCAGGTGGTGCCACCTGTACCCGTCTAATTCCCATCCTGACAGTCTGCCACCCACTTGTTAAAAGGATGGAGAACTTGATACTGGTTCAATCTTGGTGGGGAAAAGGTCCTGTGGCTCTAGCTCAAGTACTAAGTCAGATATGGAAGAGGGGATTATTACTATTAGTGCCAGTGGATGATTTTCTTTCTGTGAAACAACTGTGGGGATCCCCTCAACAAATCTAGCTTTGATATTGGCAAGCTATCAAATGTGAGAATGGACACCTGTGGGCCAGGAATTCCCAGCTGTACTTGTTGCCCTGCTGTTCCAGCTGGCTGGCATTTCCTTATAAAGAGTATAGAAAAGGGTCTGGATGAGGGGGAGGTAATCCATTAGAGAAGCTCAGCCTGCTCTGAAATCAAGAAATACATTAGGACATCATGTTGATGGGTGTTTTCTTTGGGGAACCAATAGAAGAATGAAGCCAAATAGCATCTTTTAGGAAACTCCTAGGATGACTTCTTTTTTTTTTTTTTTTTTTTCTTTTCCAATGCCATTATGGTAGGGATGCTATGGAAGAAAATAATATGAAGCACATTGAATGAAAAAAATTATTAATCAATTCATGAGTGTTATAGTTTTCATTTTTATTTTTCCAAACCCAAACACCGTAATCAGGCTATGATAAGCATAGTTCACCTTTGCATCTTTTTATCAGAAATGCTGTCTGTTGTTAAAGATGTTATTCTGCCAGTCTTGGTGTTGAGATATAAAATTTATCACAACCATTTCTGGCTCTGTTGTGTTTGATCATACATAAATCACTTTACAATGAGTCTTAGATTCCCCATCATCTAATACTTCGTGAATCATTAGAGAGGAATTGGGCTAATATAAGAAACCATGATAGTAACTGTTCCAGTTATGAAAAAACTCAGGTTTCCTTGGTAATAATCCTCATTTGAGGGTCTCCTTTTTAAAAAAAAATTTTTACAGAGACAGCATGAGCAAGGGAGAGGGCCAAAGGGGGAGAGAGAGAGAGAGAGAGAGAGAGAGAGAGAGAGAAAGAATTTTAATCAGGTTCCACGCTTAGAGTGAGCTTGATGCGAGCCTTGATTCCATGACCCTGGGATCATGACCTGAGCCAAAATCAAGAGTTGACATTCAAGTGACTGAGCCACCAGGGTCCCCAGGGTTTCTTTTTTTTTTTTTTAAAAAGTAACACCATGTGTACTTGAGTAGACTTAGCTATAGATATTGTTCCCCAGCAAGTGCTAATTTTCTTCAAGTTAATTCATGTTAATTTTCTCCAAGTTTTCTTCTGGAGTAAAAACACTAAGATAGTCCAGGCCTTAGCATAACCCTATGACCTCTGGTCATTGTTTTCACCCTGGCCAGTGACAGCAGAGGAAGACAATCATAATGGTGATAATACTTTTAGGGTCTAACTTAGCCCTTAATTTGTCCATTTCCCAAACATGAAGTCATTTATGGACAAGAGTTTATGTCATATCCTCCATCTACCTAGGTGTTGTAAATGATATCCATTATGGTTTGTGTGGCCATAATTATCTAACAGTAGTTAGTAATCCATGGAATTACCTCATCTCCTGCACTAGGGAGAAAGAACAGGCAAAAGTGTCTCTTGGAGAAACTAAAGTAGCTAGCATTACTACAGCAATTATTGAGCGCTAACGTGCGTTATCCAGGTTTGAAATAGTTAAAATTGTCTTTCATAAAGTAATGTGTTCTTCTGCTATTAAGTCATTTTGTTATTACATGTGTTCCAATCTTAGAGAAGGAAGAGCCTGACAGCCCTGGTGGTGTGAGGTCCAAAGTAGGATCCTGTTACTAAATTCCTTTTAGAAGCCTAGAATTTCTTCAAGAAAATGAATGTCTTATGCTTCTGTATCTTAATGCATCAAAGGGGCATGTAATTTGTGTAAAACATCTATGAACATGGCAGTGTATCAGAGTTCCACAGAAAAAAATCCTTCTAGTGGGGATATACAGGGTCCAAGATCCTAAGAAAAAATAACAATGGCAACTTTATATTCATTTTCTAGGCTACATATTCAGATTGTCTGGTGTGAAACAGCATTCAGCACCATACTTAAAGCTCATGCCAAGCAGAGTAACTAATCTCAGCATAGTGGTGACAGCTGCAAGCCTTATGGCTTCTTACTGTAGGTTCACTGGGAAATGACACCTAATAATGCTGCCCAGGTTCATACTGATTCAGAGAATCTGCTTTCCTACATCTTCAAGTCACAGATTTTCTAAATTTTTTTAGAAAATTTTCATTTTCTAAATGTGTTCATTTATATTACTAATAATTCATCTTGGTACAAATAATTCCGCTTCTCTTTTTACCGCTCACCCTCTTGTAAAAGGCTGTTTGCTTGTTTATCATTAAAGAGGTAAGACTGGTTTAGATGCATATGTGAAAATGATTACATGCAAACCATTCTGAATTAGAATATATTTAACATATCCCCCAGAGAATACTACCTAAAGCACAGGTTTATTTAATATTATGCATAAAAAACAGGTTTGCACTATGATATATGTGAACAGATTCAAGTAATTTTATGTTAATGATTATTTGCACAATGTTTACAAATAGCAATGATGCCATCATTTATTTCTTATATCATCCCTGCTGTAATGATTCATTTATATCTTTAAAGACATTCAAAATATAGGAGGAGGTTATTCTTTTTACCAGGCATAGACTTAGAATTCGTTTGCTGGCTGCCTTAAATCATAAGATACCTTTGTAATTTGAAGAAAAGGAAATATTTATAATTACCTTTTCCTTCACAATCCAAAGAAGTGGATAATGACACACACAAAAACACACAGAACTACACTATCATGTCACAGTAACGTTCATATTATTTCATAGTTAATTCATATCTTAACATTTATCTATAGGACTGCAGGGATTAGGTAAAGGGGTTGCACTTGACTTATTATGACTGCTGTCCCAAGACTGAATTCTGCTCCTATTGGAATCTCTCTTTTTTAAAATTTTATTCATTTTTGAGACATAAAGAGAGTGCAAGCCAGGGTGGGGCAGAGAGAGAAGGAGAGAGAAAGAGATACCAAGCAGGCTCCTCATGGTTAGTGCAGAACCTACATGGGGCTCGATCTCGTAAATCATAAGATCATTACCTGAGCCAAAACCAAGAGTTGAAAGCTTACCTGACTGAACTACCCAGGGGCCCCTGGAATATCATTCTTAATTTCACCTCCCAACAAGATTCTTCCTAATTTACTCCTCTTCTATCTGTTACTTAAACAATTCTACTAATTTGCCTGCTTGTCAGTGACCATAGGTTCCATACCTACCTGTGATCCACAACAATTTAAAGGGAGTATTTTTTAAAAAATCAGTTTATTTGACAAGTTATAAATTTTTTCAACTCAGAGGCCACATTAGAATTATTTGGTGACATTACAAATAACATTAATGTTTTGACCCAACACCAGACCAATTAAATCAGAACCTCTGGGGCTATTGTCCATTGACTGGTATTTTTAGACATCTCCCTCAAGTTGTTGTAAATTAAAGAAGGTTGAGAACAATTGTGTAGTAGCAGAAAACACCAACTTGTGATTTAGTATCACAAGTAGCAGAAGACACATTGAAGAACTGTAGGAGCTCAATATTTGCTGATTTATTAATCCAGAAAAGAGCACAGTGAAGGGGGAGAAAGTGGTTTTGATGCAAAACAACTGGAAATTTATCCTGTATGGTAATTGCCAACCACTGAAAGATTTCTAAGCCAGAAATTGATATCAAGTTTCAGTTTAAGAATGGTTATTTTCAGAGATGTAAGGACTCTTAACCTGCACTCAATGGCTCAACTCAACATTCTGTGTATGGGCTTCAAATTAAAAGTACAATTTCTGAAACGTTTGCATAGATAGGCCACATACAGTTTCCTTGGAAAATTATTTAGTTTTCACCTTGTCAAAGTAATATAGCTTAATTATATTCTCCAAAGAATAACTTAAATTTGTTTAGAAATCATTAATTTTACTGGACGGCTAGGGGACTAGATGTAGAAAAACAAACTACAACTACTGCACTTCTGCATAGATTTTATTCATCTATTTCTGTAGATAACTTATCAGGGAAGATTGTATCAGAATCTTAAAATTTAGTATCTATTGTTTGTTATTATCATTGTATTTAAATAAACTTTTGGGATAGAAACACAACTGGGACATTTATTTGATCAAGTAATAGGAGGTCCAAAGGTAGGTTGGGTGTAAGGATTAGTTTATCTAATAATCTAATAAATTCATCAGTACCCAGATAGTTTCTGTCTGTCCTGTCATCTCCTGTGTCAATCTACCATACTATTGAATCCACTGAATGGCCGGTAGTAACAATTGTGGACATTAGGCTCTCTTGTTTCTGAGAAAGGGAGAGTTGACTTCTCTCAGAAGTTCCCAGTTTTATTGACCACAATCAGGCCAAACGCTCATGTCTTAAACATTAAAAACTCTGTAGCAAGGCACATCAGAATAGTGAGTGAATTGATGTAACCAGGCCTTATCTTTTGTAACTCCTAATGGGCCAGCTTCGGTAAAGGCATGTGGACATGTAGAAATAAATTAAATTCCTAAGAAAAATTAAAATTTGTGAAGAAGAGAGAGAAGATATTATATACTGATTAACAATAATATTTACCTCAACTATTTTTTTAACAGAGTATGTATTAGTGCTTTTAATTTCTGTAATTATTACAATATCATACTTAAAGGCATGCTTTTCCAAAACTAAAATCTGTGGGTTAATTTCACAAGTCTGCTATGGACATATTTATTGAAGTAACTTGGTAAAATTTTCATAATACTAAATTTAATTTCAAGATCTACACTTTTCTCAATAGCTGTTCAAGTTTTAGTATCATAACATTTTCCTTTATAGAAATAATAATAGTTAGCAGATAAAAAATGTACTTGGCAAAGTTAAATTTGGTAATGATACAGAAATTCTCTTGTTATTCACCACTAAACCAGCCCTACAAGAGATCCTAAGGGGGACCCTGTGAGACAAAGTACCAGAGACATCACTACAAGCATAAAACATACAGACATCACAATGACTCTAAACCCATATCTTTCTATAATAACACTGAATGTAAATGGACTAAATGCGCCAACCAAAAGACATAGGGTATCAGAATGGATAAAAAAACAAGACCCATCTATTTGCTGTCTACAAGAGACTCATTTTAGACCTGAGGACACCTTTAGATTGAGAGTGAGGGGATGGAGAACTATTTATCATGCTACTGGAAGCCAATAGAAAGCTGGAGTAGCCATCCTTATATCAGACAAACTAGACTTTAAATTAAAGGCTGTAACAAGAGATGAAGAAGGACATTATATAATAGTGACAGGGTCTATCCATCAGGAAGAGCTAACAATTATAAATGTCTATGCGCCGAATACCGGAGCGCCCAAATATATAAAACAATTACTCATAAACACAAGCAACCTTATTGATAAGAATGTGGTAATTGCAGGGGACTTTAACACCCCACTTACAGAAATGGATAGATCATCTAGACACACGGTCAATAAAGAAACAAGGGCCCTGAATGAGACATTGGATCAGATGGACTTGACAGATATATTTAGAACTCTGCATCCCAAAGCAACAGAATATACTTTCTTCTCGAGTGCACATGGAACATTCTCCAAGATAGATCATATACTGGGTCACAAAACAGCCCTTCATAAGTTTACAAGAATTGAAATCATACCATGCATACTTTCAGACCACAACGCTATGAAGCTTGAAATCAACCACAGAAAAAAGTCTGGAAAACCTCCAAAAGCATGGAGGTTAAAGAACACCCTACTAACGAATGAGTGGGTCAACCAGGCAATTAGAGAAGAAATTAAAAAATATATGGAAACAAACGAAAATGAAAATACAACAATCCAAACGCTTTGGGACGCAGCGAAGGCAGTCCTGAGAGGAAAATACATTGCAATCCAGGCCTATCTCAAGAAACAAGAAAAATCCCAAATACAAAATCTAACAGCACACCTAAAGGAAATAGAAGCAGAACAGCAAAGGCAGCCTAAACCCAGCAGAAGAAGAGAAATAATAAAGATCAGAGCAGAAATAAACAATATAGAATCTAAAAAAACTGTAGAGCAGATCAACGAAACCAAGAGTTGGTTTTTTGAAAAAATAAACAAAATTGACAAACCTCTAGCCAGGCTTCTCAAAAAGAAAAGGGAGATGACCCATATAGATAAAATCATGAATGAAAATGGAATTATTACAACCAATCCCTCAGAGATACAAACAATTATCAGGGAATACTATGAAAAATTATATGCCAACAAATTGGACAACCTAGAAGAAATGGACAAATTCCTGAACACCCACACTCTTCCAAAACTCAATCAGGAGGAAATAGAAAGCTTGAACAGACCCATAACCAGCGAAGAAATTGAATCGGTTATCAAAAATCTCCCAACAAATAAGAGTCCGGGACCAGACGGCTTCCCAGGGGAGTTCTACCAGACGTTTAAAGCAGAGATAATACCTATCCTTCTCAAGCTATTCCAAGAAATAGAAAGGGAAGGAAAACTTCCAGACTCATTCTATGAAGCCAGTATTACTTTGATTCCTAAACCAGACAGAGACCCAGTAAAAAAAGAGAACTACAGGCCAATATCCTTGATGAATATGGATGCAAAAATTCTCAATAAGATACTAGCAAATCGAATTCAACGGCATATAAAAAGAATTATTCACCATGATCAAGTGGGATTCATTCCTGGGATGCAGGGCTGGTTCAACATTCGCAAATCAATCAACGTGATACATCACATTAACCAAAAAAAAGAGAAGAACCATATGATCCTGTCAATCGATGCAGAAAAGGCCTTTGACAAAATCCAGCACCCTTTCTTAATAAAAACTCTTGAGAAAGTCGGGATAGAAGGAACATACTTAAAGATCATAAAAGCCATTTATGAAAAGCCCACAGCTAACATCATCCTCAACGGGGAAAAACTGAGAGCTTTTTCCCTGAGATCAGGAACACGACAGGGATGCCCACTCTCACCGCTGTTGTTTAACATAGTGCTGGAAGTTCTAGCATCAGCAATCAGACAACAAAAGGAAATCAAAGGCATCAAAATTGGCAAAGATGAAGTCAAGCTTTCGCTCTTTGCAGATGACATGATATTATACATGGAAAATCCCATAGACTCCACCAAAAGTCTGCTAGAACTGATACATGAATTCAGCAAAGTTGCAGGATACAAAATCAATGTACAGAAATCAGTTGCATTCTTATACACTAACAATGAAGCAACAGAAAGACAAATAAAGAAACTGATCCCATTCACAATTGCACCAAGAAGCATAAAATACCTAGGAATCAATCTAACCAAAGATGTAAAGGATCTGTATGCTGAAAACTATAGAAAGCTTATGAAGGTAATTGAAGAAGATTTAAAGAAATGGAAAGACATTCCCTGCTCATGGATTGGAAGAATAAATATTGTCAAAATGTCAATACTACCCAAAGCTATCTACACATTCAATGCAATCCCAATCAAAATTGCACCAGCATTCTTCTCGAAACTAGAACAAGCAATCCTAAAATTCATATGGAACCACAAAAGGCCCCGAATAGCCAAAGTAATTTTGAAGAAGAAGACCAAAGCGGGAGGCATCACAATCCCAGACTTTAGCCTCTACTACAAAGCTGTCATCATCAAGACAGCCTGGTATTGGCGCCAAAACAGACACATAGACCAATGGAATAGAATAGAAACCCCGGAACTAGACCCACAAACGTACGGCCAACTCATCTTTGACAAAGCAGGAAAGAACATCCAATGGAAAAAAGACAGTCTCTTCAACAAATGGTGCTGGGAGAACTGGACAGCAACATGCAGAAGGTTGAAACTAGACCACTTTCTCACACCATTCACAAAAATAAACTCCAAATGGATAAAGGACCTGAATGTGAGACAGGAAACCATCAAAACCTTAGAGGAGAAAGCAGGAAAAGACCTCTCTGACCTCAGCCGTAGCAATCTCTTACTCGACACATCCCCAAAGGCAAGGGAATTAAAAGCAAAAGTGAATTACTGGGACCTTATGAAGATAAAAAGCTTCTGCACAGCAAAGGAAACAACCAACAAAACTAAAAGGCAACCAACGGAATGGGAAAAGATATTTGCAAATGACATATCGGACAAAGGGCTAGTATCCAAAATCTATAAAGAGCTCACCAAACTCCACACCCGAAAAGCAAATAACCCAGTGAAGAAATGGGCAGAAAACATGAATAGACACTTCTCTAAAGAAGACATCCGGATGGCCAACAGGCACATGAAAAGATGTTCAGCGTCGCTCCTTATCAGGGAAATACAAATCAAAACCACACTCAGGTATCACCTCACGCCAGTCAGAGTGGCCAAAATGAACAAATCAGGAGACTATAGATGCTGGAGAGGATGTGGAGAAACGGGAAGCCTCTTGCACTGTTGGTGGGAATGCAAATTGGTGCAGCCGCTCTGGAAAGCAGTGTGGAGGTTCCTCAGAAAATTAAAAATAGACCTACCCTATGACCCAGCAATAGCACTGCTAGGAATTTATCCAAGGGACACAGGAGTACTGATGCATAGGGGCACTTGTACCCCAATGTTCATAGCAGCACTCTCAACAATAGCCAAATTATGGAAAGAGCCTAAATGTCCATCAACTGATGAATGGATAAAGAAATTGTGGTTTATATACACAATGGAGTACTACGTGGCAATGAGAAAAAATGAAATATGGCCTTTTGTAGCAACGTGGATGGAACTGGAGAGTGTGATGCTAAGTGAAATAAGCCATACAGAGAAAGACAGATACCATATGGTTTCACTCTTATGTGGATCCTGAGAAACTTAAGAGAAACCCATGGGGGAGGGGAACAAAAAAAAAAAAAAAAAAAGAGGTGAGAGTGGGAGAGAGCCAAAGCATAAGAGACTGTTGAGAACTGAGAACAAACTAAGGGTTGATGGGGGGTGGGAGGGAGGAGAGGGTGGGTGATGGGTACTGAGGAGGGCACCTTTTGGGATGAGCACTGGGTGTTGTATGGAAACCAATTTGACAATAAATTTCATATATATAAATAAAAAAAATAAAATAAAATAAAAAAAAAAAAAAAAGAAATTCTCTTGTTATTATTATAACTGGATTTAATTTTTAAATATTATTTATCACAATATTTAAGGTTTAATCACAAAAATTTTAAATGATAAATACTTTTGTGTTCCACTGGGCAAAATTTGGGTCTCAAATGTAATTAAGTGAATAATAATGATAGCTAAGACTCTGAATTCTTGAATGCTTCCTCTTTGCCTGGCATAATTCTAAGTCTTATATGTGGCATGGACCTCTGGACATCAGTGGTATATATTTTATCAAATGTTTGAGTGGGTGATAATCTATTTAAAGGTAGTGAGGTCAACCTTAGCAGAGAGGCAGTAAGTACATGGTTAAGAATGTAAACTTTCTGTAGCTACACTTGTGGTGAGCATAGCATAATGTATGGATTTGTGAAATCACTATGTTGCACAACTAAAACTAATGTAACATTGTGAGTCAATTATACTTCAATGAAAATAAAATAAAGAATGTAAACTATCTTGATCAAAATCTTGTCACCACCACTTACTAGCCATGAGAACATTAGCAATTATTAAATATTATCTATGCTTCAGTTTTTCTCATATATAATAGAGACAAAATTAATAATTCCCCTAATACAGCTATTGTGAAGGTTAACTGACTTAGTAAATGTAAAACACTTCAAAGGGAATCTGACAGATTATACTGAAAGCATTATAAATACATTAACTATTGTCTAAGTCAGTGTTCAATCAGGGAAATAGACACTGCTCTACATGTTTCATACAGAGAATATATAATACAGGAATTGATTGTACTGGTGATGACAGAGCCAAGAAGCCACGGATGGAACAGTGAGGCAACAGAGATAAGGAAGAGCAGAAAGCTACTGTCACATGAAGACTATTTGAAGGGATGTAGATAGGAGGGAAGGTTAAGGGTATTCAGAGATAAGTCTCTCAGGAGAAATTGTAACTAGACAGGAAACTCTGGTGGAAGCTGAAGTTCTGGAAGTGATATGATTGCAACTGGAGTGGCTGTCCAAAGTAGGAGGTGAACTGTCTTAGCTTCTCCTTTTCTCCTAATCTCCAGTTTTCAACCCAGGTGTCTCCTGAGCTACACCTAGCTAGGGGGCCTAGAGAGCCTGCAGAGGCTAACCCTCCCACCATACAGAGCAGAGCAATTAAAGGGTAAAGAATAGATCTGTGACCAAACTGGGCCATTGCTGGCATAGATAACAGTTATTACCTCTTTAGGTGGAAGGTGTCTTGGGAAAATTATAACCCTACCTGTGGACTATTTTGTGTGATGAAAAGATAAATAAAATATTCATGTTTATCAGTTTAGACAATTTTACATGCAAGATCTTTTTTCCTTTATATTGCCTTAAAGTTATTTTTTTCCCTCAAAATTCATTCTTAGCTGTTATCTCATTCAAACATGAGGTAAAATAAAGGGCCACTAGTATATTCACTTTGCCAATGAAGGAGTTGAGTGTCCAAATTTATAATTCGATCTATTATTTAAATATCCCTAGGGGAAACCAGATGTATTCCTCTCATCTCTATAAACTGAAGTCCGTTTGTCCTAATAAAATCTATCTCTCCATCCATCTATCATCTATCTATCTATCTATCTATCTATCTATCTATCTATCTATCTATCTACCTACCTACCTACCTACCTACCTACCTACATACCTATTGACATTGTCTATGCAGCTGCAGTTTTTAAGAAGTCTGGTAATATAATTTTGCAAAATAATGTTTTTGTTTTTGTTTTGTTTTGTTTTCATATTAATATATGAGTAAACATATAAATATTGGGTTGCATCATTTTGTGTTTTTGTTTTTCAAATTCAAGTACTTTATCTTCAAATAGCCAATTTTTTAATCTATCAAATTCTGCTGCGGTATTTTGTTTGATTTCTTAGCAACATGGCCTTTTATGTTAGAAACATTTTCTCAGAATGGAAGATTTGGTAAATCATTTTTACAATCTAGCATAGTATTTTAATGGTATACAAGTAACAGACTAGGAAATGTAACTTTTTCTGACACAACGCCAGTTTATCTACCTTCAATTTTTTTCCATTAGCTTTTCAATCATAGGGGTTGAATAATAAGGCCCCAAGCCATGATATCATTTTTCAGTATAGCAGAAGGTTAGGATTTAACCTTTTATGGCATTTTGATCTCTTCTGAAAGTAGATAATGACCTCTGCAAATTTGAAGTCGTCAGCGTTTTGAATATGAATTTTTCTACCTAATCAGCCTCCACCTGTGAGAATGCAAGGCTTTCAGTATTCATTCCAAGTTTCCTTTCTTATGTAAATCAGCTCAGCATATTTAAGACACACTTTGGGTTTCAGATTCTTCAAACATTATCTTAACTAATTTCTCAATTATCACATAGCTGTACCAATTCTAGGTTTGTTTCAAAGTCAGAAGAGGAAATGTTCCTCCCATTTAATGTGACACATTTATGGGTGTCCCATACCAGGCTTGCTTGGGCACCAACTATCAGCGTTTGATGAAATGGTTTATACACAAAATGTCACACAACATCATACAGTAACTTTTTCATTCTCAGGAGGCATAAGATGTTCAGAAAATATGAGTCAAGAAGGCTTTAAGTAATAGCCATCCTGTTGACATTCATGCTTTATCACTGAATTGCCCTTATTAGGTCTGCTTTGGTCTTCTTTTAATTTTTTTTTTCCTGAGGCACAGATTCTCTTGTGGTAGATTCTATTTTTAGTTTTCCTGCAGCCTTCTTTCCAATTAACTCTAGGCCAGTGTCACTATCATGAACAGAGTTAGCTTACTTCGTCTGTGAAAGTCCGTACAATTACATATACCAGGAAATACAAAATCTTAGATGAGGGAAGAAATTGTAAAGTAGATAAATCAATGCCAAACACATTGTATGCACTACGTAAGTGCTTGTTATTAACTGATTACATGCATAAATGAATGAATTAATGAGTAAATGGTTTGAACTCCATCCCAGATTTACTTGAATCTTCAACCCTCGAACCATCAAATAATCATAATAATACAAAATAATTATTTATATATTTTCTATTAAAATAAAATTTCTTTTCCGTAGAAAACTGATCCACTTTAAATTTGATACATAATTAAAAGCTCCAGGCTTTCTCCCACCCAAAGGGTTTTTGACATCTGCAACTCTCCTGGGATGGAATTTAATGCTGGCCCACATGGTTACACCAGTGTTGCAGTTTCAACCTAGAAGTTGGGTATTTCCAGACCTAGCCCACCATCTATAGTTAATAGGTCCTATTATTCATCAATATGTCTGATTAGCCAACGACACTATAAATGCTTTAGATGAGAGAACTGCATGTTTTTTTTATCTTCATTATAAATATGCACATGATTTGTACACAGCTTGTATTAATAGCTAATAAAATGCCTTTCTTATTATACAGATGAAACAAAGAATGAACCCTCTTCATATTTTAAATCTTGATCTTCTGTGAAAAAAACTAACATTAATAGAATATTTGGACTAAACCTATAGACAATGAAATGATCATTTAATAAATAATGAAATGTTTTCTAAAGTTCTATTTTATGCTTACATATTTAAATTCTCAATTATGATACTTGATAATAACAATGTACTCAAATCCTTATAGAAATTTACACAAACGAGTTCCACAAAAATATATATTAATTTTAAGTATCTTTAATTATCTATAAAGTAAAATTTTTACATATAATTTATGTAACACTTTATGTGTAATTAAAACTTTTAAAAATACATGATAAAAATTAGAAATAGAAGAAAACTGAATACATTTTAAAATTTAGTGATAAAATCATTTCTATTTAAAGGTGCTAATCATCTTCCATGCATGTCTCAATAGAGGATGTTTTCTGAGTTTTTATGATGGATTCCACTTCAGTTTCTGTTTGAAAGAAAAAATGGAAATATTCTGAGCTTTCAGGAAGTAAAAAAAGAGTTTAAGCTCATAAAAAAAAAAAAAAAAGACTTTGTGGCCCTGCTTAATGTTCATGTCATCAGTTAAATTAGATGTGACAAGACCAGTAAGTCTGGAGATTTTCACCACTAGTGTGATTGCCTTGAAGTATTTTGTCTCCTTAGAATCTCTTTGGCTCCATTTCCCAAGGAAGTTGACTCTATGTTAATCCTGTTGACTCTTTCACAGTGGTTTTAAATAGTCTGTGACCAGCCCTAGGGAAGAGAATGCTTCTCTGAAGACTGCTAGCCCACTTAGCCACCCAGTCATCATCCTTCTCCTAGGAAAGAATGCTAATTACAACAAGAGATTGCTTGTATCTTAACACAGCGGTGAGAGTTGAAAGAGTCAATTACTTATTTAGGGATTGTGTATGAGGTTAAAGAGTATGCCCTCTCAAAGGTCTTTAAACTGAGAATTGCCACATTCAAAGAAGAAATGTCTTAAAATGGTGATGAAGCAAGGCAAAATATTTTCATCACTCATAACACAATCATACTTTATAAGCAAGCTGGTGTTTGGTTGACTTATAGGGATCTGGAATCTTTATCATAATATGTAGGACACTTGGAATTTAATTGGTTGACCTTAAAATTTTTTTTATTATTTTTATCACTTTACAAGTAACACTTAAATAACCTACTATTGAATTGCTACAGGTCAAGATTTTAAACTTTACCCTGCTTTTTCTTCAATGATGAAAATACTGGTATTTGTTTTATGTACTCTTTAGTATGTATATAACGTTTAAGGTAAATGTTTTATTTATAGCAAAAACCTATTTAAATCTTCCAAAGCAAGATCGTTGAAGAAAATGAACATTTTAAGTGAATATTTTTTAAATAAATTACTATTAAGAAGAAAACATGTACTATTAATAACCCAGATCAGAACATTAGAGGATGAATAACAATAGACCAAAATGTAGTAGGAAAGCATTTCTTATAAAATGTTTCTTGAGAGATATTCAACTAGCAGAAAAAATATACACTTTCAACAATACTCTTAGATTACTTAATATTAAAAAAGTTTGATTTTTATATTACTATATTCATGATTCAATTATATGATTTATCTAGTTGTGTCTCCAGTATGAATGTCAAATAATTATTAAGATAAAATTATTACTATGCAAAACACTAACCAGTATTTATAAAGCTTTCATCAGTTTTACACATCATTGGTAGAACCTCTGGTTTCTAACAAATTTCTACTCAAGATGATTATGTTTCTTATCTTTAATTGTTATCCTTTTTAAACTAATAAAACTGAAAATAATTCTCATGGGATATATTCATAAAAGGTCTTTTATTAAATAGTAAGAATAGCAACTTAGACTAAACTATTTGTAGGGAAAAGCTGATACTCCTTCCCAAGAGCTAGTTTTAAGCAACAGAGCAATTTGAGATACTGTTGGTACATTCCAGAACTCCCCTTGGTCTTAATTAGAACAATTGAAAGAAACTGTTAATTTTGATCAGCTGGTGAAAAGCCCTGCTGTTGCAGTCAGTCATTTCTATGGAGTTCAACTTTCAAGTTCATAAGCAAAAGGGGTAGATTAAAGGATTTTTCCTCCCAGTAAATCATTAGCACAAATGCATCATTTCAAAATTAATACTTTAAGATTGAGCTGTATTTTAAGGTTATAGAGTTGCTAGTTTAAAATGTGACACACAATGTATAAGTAATTCATTTCACAGTGGGTTGTATATTTTTAGTTTCCATATTTAGAGCTAAATAGAATATTTTAATTTGTGGAAAATCCATCTTTTGGGACCATATGCTGGTATTCATACTATATATCTACATGATAATCAAAAATAGTTTTGGGGAAAAAGTAATGTAAGGAGGCCACATGATATGTTAGAAGGGGCTGCAGTGAAGGGGAAAAATAAGGTAGGAATGTGGTGAGTGAGATGCCTTCAGCAACTTTTATTTGTAACAACAACAAAACAAAGACAAAAACAAAAACAAACCATGGGACTTTGAGAAGGGAAAGCAAGACAAGACATCACACTTACCCAGACCAAAAAATGGCTAAGCAAGATTTCTCATCAATTGCCAGAGCAACAGAGAGGGTGTGAGTATGCTTACCTGAGTGATCTGGTATTGATGATAGACATACTCAGTTGCTGGCATTGTTGTTGATTTGCTTTTCCTTTCTATATAGATGTCGATTATTATTGCCATTCTGTTGCTCTCCAGGTGTGTACACTTGATGGTACATGCTGGGTGCTCTGTTGGGATTGAGGAAGACAACCTTGGAGCTTCTGCATATATTTGTTTTCTTTCTCTCATATTTTCCTGTATGATTTATAATGTGCATATCGTATTAATACAGTAGTCCATGTATATCTACACACATTAAATAGGTGAATATAATGGTGTGCAATTAAAACGGTTTAGAAGCTACCTATATAATGATTGTTTCAATTATGATCAAGGTCCCTTCAAGCCTAACTTTATATTATTCTAAGTATGTGATTGTATGAATGTGTATATTTGCACTTGGATTAAGTACTTAAATAATTTTATATTTGCATCATATGGAGGGAAAGTTTTCTATTATCTACTCAGTATCAATTAAATACAAGTATCTACCCACACACCTCCATTATCTTGCTGGTAATTTGGATACATACCACGTTTCACTTTTGAATACCATGATAATTGTGTTTTTTTTAAGTTTATTTATTTTTGAGAGAGAGAAAGCGTGAGTGGGAAAGGGGCAGAGAGAGAAGGAGAGAGAGAATCCCAAGCAAGCTCTGCACTAACAGCAGGGCTCAAATTCCCAAACCTTGACCTAAGCCAAAAGAAATCAAGAGTCGATGCTTACCAGAATGAGCCACCCAGGAGCCCTCACCATAATTGTTTAATCTTTCCTGAGAAGAAAAGTTTCCTAAGGGGTTGCAGACATAGCTTCATTTGCATACATAGTTCAGAAACTGCAGGGTGTTAGGATAGTTGTCAAACACCCATTTGTATCTCCATAGGCATCCGTTAGTGGTAGTAAGGAAAGAAGAGCTAACATAAAAAGCAGCAGCAGAATTCACCAGGTTATAGAGGCTGAGAGGAACCAGAGGCTAGATACCAAAAGAAAGCATACAATGCTACTCAACCCTAATTGGCAAGGTGCTCAACAGTGGGTGGTCTCAAGGATGGTGCTGGTGGAAGCCAGCCTAAACATGACCTCAATTATTATACGTTTGTTTTGTTCTTCAGTCAGACTAATACAGGTACCAATAAACTATCTCCTCTCTTTTCCTCAGACAGAGTCTTATGAGAAAAATAGGCTTTTGTGTAGTATATTAACGAAAACTTTCTTTCTTTTTTTTTTTTTTTTAATTTTTTTTTTTTCAACGTTTATTTATTTTTGGGACAGAGAGAGACAGAGCATGAACGGGGGAGGGGCAGAGAGAGAGGGAGACACAGAATCGGAAACAGGCTCCAGGCTCTGAGCCATCAGCCCAGAGCCCGACGCGGGGCTCGAACTCCCGGACCGCGAGATCGTGACCTGGCTGAAGTCGGACGCTCAACCGACTGCGCCACCCAGGCGCCCCAACGAAACTTTCTTGAATGGTCAGTTCATAGCTTCTCTGTTTGCTCTTAGGAGAGTAGCCACTAAGGTATATGTGCCCACTTTTGCTTTCTAGTGGATAGAAGAGGGTGGTTCTTAAACCAAGCAAGAAGATCAGCTGGGGAAAGATTTTAAAGATGCTAGAGCCTAGGGTTGCCTAGGTGGCTCAGCTGGTTAACCTTCTGACTCTCGATCTCAGCTCAGCTCAGGTTATGATCTCACAATTCAGGAGATCGAGCCCTGAGTCAGGCTCTGCACAGACAGTGAGGAGCCTGCTTGGGATTCTATCTCTCTCCTTCTGCCTCTGCCACTCCCCTGCTCTCATATGTGCATGCACTCTCTTTTTCTAAAAAAAAAAAAATTAATTAAAAAAAGAAATAAAAATAAATAAAAACAATGCTGAAACCTAAGCCATGTAACCTAATTCTGAGGTCTCTAGTGGAGCCAAGGATTCTGCCTTTCGGAAAAGCAACCCAGGGGATTCTGATGCAGTTGTTTAAATGTTTTATTCATTTTTGAGAAAGAGACTGTAAGCGGGGGAGGGGCAGAGAGAGAAGGGCGACAAAGGGTCCAAAGTGGGCTCTGCACTGACAGCCGAGAACCAGATGTGGGGCTCCAACTCAGGAACCAAGAGATCATGACCTGAGACGAAGTCAGACCTCAACCGACTGAGCCACCCAGGTGCCCTCTGATGCAGTTATTTAAAAGCACTACAAAAATACTCGTACTTAATCTCTTGCTCAAAAGCTTAAGCATGAGATGTATTTTGTAATTCTGAAGTTTTTGAGTTTTAGAAAGGTAATATAGTATATATGCCATGTCTTGCATAATACACCGAGCAGGTCCTGGGGGAGCACACCAGTATCAGTCACAATCCAGTCAAGACAAAAGAAATCTACCAGATATATCAGTAGAAGAAGTTTAATATATGAGATTGGCTACATAGGTGCTGGAGAGATAGAAGTACAGAAAATACTACGGGATCCAGAGAAAATAATAGCAAGAAAAGTTTATGGGAATTTCGAAGGTTAGAAAAAAGCATTTCCCAGCTGTAACTATGAGGCTGATTCTAGAGGCACCAAAAGAAGCTGGGGGCTGGAATTACCTACGGAAGGGACTCTGTAGGAACAGCAACCCAGCAGAAAGAAACAAGTCTCTTCTCTCCTGTTCCTGCCTCCCTTTAGTGCCCCTTACTGGTAAAACAGCATGGGAAACCAGTTGGCAAAGGAAAAATGTGTTTGGAGTGTTCCAGCCCCAGCTTTGCAGAGCCAAATATGGAAGGGTGGATTGGAGTGAGACAATATCTTAACAACAAGTTAGTATGTCTATAACAAAAATAAGGAATATTCGCTCCAACTAGGAGCAATGAATAAATGGCATAATATCTGCTCAGTTGAGGATTTGCAGCTAAATGAGTTTGCTACAAATTTGAAAAAAATAGAGCCATTTTGATTTCAAAGTTATGGATAAGGCAGTATATACTTGTACTAGTCTGTGATAGAAGGCAGCATATTCTCTGCTTTTTCAGTCTTCTGGAAAGATTTTCCCTAAGCACACGTTTGCTCCTTTACTGACTGAACTTAGAGAAGAAAAACCGGGCACACTCAGATCATATCTGTCCTTTTCTCCTCTTGAGTACAAATGCCTATAGAAAGAATGAGTTTCCTTCTGCTTTTTTATGTCATAAATCAGAACCATGCTGGCCCCTTCTGTTTGGAAAGACTCTCCTAGTTTAGCTTTGTGTATGATTGGAATTTAATAGTTCAAACCCACATAACAAAGAGATCTAAAGCCACACTCAACAATCTGGCTCCTAATAGTAATAAAAGTGATAATTTTGCTTACTTTTTTACTCAGTAGGGAAGGTAGAAAACAGTGGTATGAATATTTGAGTATCTATAAGATAACTTAATTGTTCAACTTAATAATGTAAATTACAAAGTTCATTGATGAGAGAGCACTTTGCATGAATTTTCTACCTCTTAATGGTATTAGCCTATACTCTCCTTTAAAATCGTTGGTCTTTGGGAAATGTGGGCAGTGATGCTTTTTTTTTAATGTTTATTTATTTATTTTTGAGAGAGAGATAGAGACAGAGACAGAGAGAGAGGAGAGAGAACTCAAATGGGGGAGGGGCAGAGAGAAAGGTAGATACAGAATCTGAAGCAGGCTCCAGGCTCTGAACCATCAGCACAGAGCCTGATACAAGGATCTAACCCACCACCTGTGTGATCATGACCTGATCTGAAGTTGGACGCTTAACCAACTGAATCACTTGGGCCTCCCAACGATGCTCTGTCTTAAAAGTAAAATAATTCAAGTATTAGGTGTGTTGAAATCCACACTGGTGAGGAAATCTAATCTAGTTGACCTTTACCCACACTGGATTTGTTTTCCACATTTAGAGCCCCAAAGCTTCTTCCCATCCTTTCTTATATTTAGCTTGTGGTGTTGTGACCAGAACTTCTGTATTGCTAACATTCTGAAATAATTTCTGGAATCAATGACTCACACTTGGGAAATGTACAAGTGAGTTAAGAGAGGTGGATCCAGGATGAGGTCTCACCTGTGCATAGAGTGAAGTTTCGTCGAGAAAACTTGGAAGAAGGAGTGGGAGGCAGTGTCATATTTGAAAGCAAGGAAATTAGAAGTGGAAGCCCATGGTGGAAGTAATACCTGTGTGAAGAGGAGCATAACCTCTCAGTGGGTAGTCCTTTGGATCCTGAAGCAAATCTGTGGTAGCCAAGAACCTTTTACCAACTTTAACCATTCACCACCTTCGCTACAACTCCACTTACAAATAGCCCTGATCCTTGAGTAAAAAATTGTATAGTCTATTGTCTAGCCAAGAGGGTCATCTTGGATTAACTGAGGGAATGACTCGTAGTGGAGAAGTGTGGATTTTCTTATTTGTATTCCTTTGCAGATGTCCCTGGAGAGAAAGTGGCATCTTTTTTGGAATTTTGACCTTGGGCTTACAGGTGATGACCAGCAATGCAATAAGTATTAATATATAATAAAACTGAAAGTAATTGTTGAGATAAAAGCACAAACAAGTGAGGGAATAGAGGTGGAAAATTAAATCCTTCTATGCTAGAAGATGCTGACATAAGAACCAGGTTGGGTGAATGCTCAGGTTACCCAATTAATGCAATAAAATTGTAATCTGAAACTAAGGCTGCTAAGTATAGACATACTTTCAGGAACCCCCCCCCCACCCCCGCAGAGCTCTAGTTCTGTACAAATACTGTTAGTAAATACAGATATTGGGCATGGAGAAAATTTTTCCCAGACCATAGAATATTTAAGGAACCTGAAGCTATTGTCTACTTGATAACAAAATTTTCTCCAATTCTAATAAACCCAAATTGGGCCATATACATGAAAACAAAGGTAATGGAACAGGAATACAGAGACAGGGAATAGAAAGAGACCAGGGTTGCAGGGTTGGAAAGAAAGAGAGGGCTTTCATACAAGCCATATTGAAGGTGACTTAGGTTCTCTGAGCACATCCTTGCTTTTCTAGAATTGGTCATCTTCAAGTTTATTATGAGGTAATCGCTCTGTTACATTTCTTCTCTATCATCTTACTACCATCTCTAACAGGAAACTCAGCCTCAGGACCAAGGCTAAAGGGAGGCAGAAATCTACTACTCATAATTAAAGAATATCAAGGACAATGTTAATTTTCATGTTTGAAATAAAAGTTGTCAAAGATGTATATATATTTTTAGATTTAATTCAATCTCCTAGGTTCTTTAAAAGCTTCTTAAGCAAATTAGAAATCAAAACATTTATTATGTTATTGAAACAAATAAAAATTTCCCACTTGAATATAAATCTATATGTGCTCCTATTTTTATGTAAGTAGCATTGTCAGTGTCCTTGGTTATTCAGAAAGAAAGAAAAAAGAAATGGACCTTGACTCCAGCAAGTTAAAATGTAAACTATACACCAAAGATAAAGCAGCAGTGTTATCAGTTACTCAACTTTACATACTTGGGATGGCATTCTTCTTTTGTCAATGTATAAATTGAAGAGTCATATTTGAGTTATAAGGACGGAAGTAATGTCACACAAATTAAAATCCTTTATAACTGTAGATGACATCATTGGTTGCTACAGCTACCTGTGCAGAGGTTGGGGTGGTTGCTCACCTATAGGGGGAGGAGATGTTCAATAACCCTCCGTTTTCAGTGATTGTGAAAGTCTTCAGTCTTGAATAGTGGCTACAGCAATAAAAAGAGAACTTGTAGGGCACCCGGTGGCTCAGTTGGTTGAGCATCCGATTTCAGCTCAGGTCATAATCTCATGGTTCATGAATTCGGGCCCCATGTCAAGGTCTGTGCTGACAGCTTGGATCCTGGAGCTTGCTTCAGATTCTGTGTCTCCCTCTCTCTGCCCCTCCCCTGCTCATGGTCTCTCTCTCTCAAAAACTGAATAAACCATTTAAAAAAATTTTAAGAAGAGAAGTTGTGCTCTTATTAGCCTCTCTGCCTCAAGGTCCCTTTATGCACCTTCTCTTTTGATCCCCCCTCACACTTGTCAAACAAAACAGAATAGAATAAACATAAAAACGAACAAGTTGTTCTATTTATTGCCATAATTCCCTGTTAACGTTAAATGAGTACGTTTGTGTCCTTTTAAATATACAAGAAAAAGGGAGAAGAACACACTCCTATCACAGGAGTTTTTTTTTTTTTTCTTTGATAGATAAGACTATTTAGCATCCCTCTAAACTGTGAGCGGATTCTATGTGCAGAAATCAATCTTTTAATTACATAACTTTGATTTTATGTAACTGGATACCAGGAAAAATATTAACAGAAAATACTAGAAAAATATGCAAGGAATAGGTATGTTTATTTTGGTAAACTTATTTCTTAATATGGCCTTTTTGAACTCTATACTACAGCTCGATTGTATTACACGAGGTTCCACTGCTTTCTTGCACCTATGTGCCTTTTTTTTTTGCTAAACTCTCTGTCTAGAAAGTTCTTTCCATGAATGTTCACATGGCTAATTTATCTGTTATGATCTCACTCCAAAAGTTTTTCCTGTCTCCCACACTTGAATTTTACCATCCTTAGGTTTTACTATATAGTAATCTGTGTTTCCTTACATTGTAGCATTGACTTCTGGTTTCCACTCTAACATGTAAAGAGATTGGAATTTATCAATTCTGTCCTACAACTAGGAAAAAATGACAAACTGAAAATAAATGACTTTTCTTTGATACATCAAAGAATTGAGGTTACAGGGAAAATTGCTACCCCAAAATTTGGAGAGACAGACTTACACCCAGAGACACAGTTGAGCTCTGCGTGTCTGGAACATGAGTTGCTGGAGCCTTGTTACACTGGTAGAAACACTTAAATGTTAATTTTTACAAGTTATTGGAGTCTGAGTGTTAACTGGCATAAGATTAAGAAACTACTGGGGTGACAGTCTTATGGGAACCACCCCCTTTTTATAATCTTTATTTCTAGCCACCACCCTCCCTTATCCTAAATTCTCATGGTGAAGATCTGAGAAAGATACCCTCATGATGCTGGCAGGGGAAGGGAAGGAGTAATCATTGTGAAATATGCCCAGAACTTTTACCATATAAAAGGTCTGTACTCCAGGAGAAATGGCTTTGCTAATATTTTATACTATTTGGAGGAGGGGTATTTCTCCTCCCATTAAACCGACTTGTAGCCTTGCTGTCTCACCTAAGGGAAGAGAAACACAATTCAAAGAAACAATAACTAATTTTTTTTTTCCAAAATGGATCAGGGATTCAGGGAAATAAATTAGGGGCAATGCTGTCAAGGAAAGAAGCAGGAGACAGAGGAAAAAAAAAAAAAGTTGTGCCACTGAAGAAGCACTTGTGAATGTCACAGCTCCAAGGCACAGCCTCACTGAAGACGGTGACATTCAACTAGAAGGGTATGGAGCTCCCTTCCTCCTCTACATATTACCATAATGCCAGTAATCCTCAAGTATAACAGTGAATTACAGCTGAAAAATATGGATGCTTCATTTGAAGAATATATAGGGAAGGTCAAAGTCAAGAGGGGATACAAAGCTAAGGATATTAGAGGACTTGGAAGCCTCTGGCACCTATAGCTAGAACACACATTAAACATAGCCTGACTTCTAGCCAGCCTACTGTAAATTCTCACACGAAATACCAGATTACCTCAGTTCTTATTATTTAATACACATGTCCAGCTTTTAATAAAAAAAATTCAAGATATGCCAAAAGGCAAGTAAACACAGTATGAAGAGATAAAGCAATAATCAGAAACAGACTCAGACATGAATGTTGGAATTGTCAGACAGGGAATTTAAAGTAACTATGACTAACATTTTACAGGAGCCAATAGGGCAAAAAAAGGTAGACAACAAGCAAGAAGGGATAGTATAAGCAGAGACATAAGAACTTTAAGAAAGGATCAAAAAGAAATGCCAGAAATAAAGACACTAACAGAAATGACGAATGCCTTTGATGGACTCAACAGTGTACTCAACATAGCTAGGAAGTAAGCTTTTCTAAGCCTGAAAATAGGTCAGTAGAAACTTCCCAAACTAAAAAACAGAGAAAAAAGAGACTGGGGGGAAAAAAAAGAAAACAATTGTAGGACAATTTTTTATTTTTTTTAATTTTTACATGATTTTCATTATTTATTGAGAGAGAGAGAGACAGAGACAGAGAGAGAGAGAGAGAGCACACAGATGAGGGGCAGAGAGAGAGGGAAACAGAGAATCCCAAGCAGGCTCTGCACTGTCAGTGCAGAGACCGGCACGGGGCTTGATCTCACAGACCACGGTGAGATCTTGATCTGAACTGAAATCAAGAGTCAGATGCTTAACCAACTGAGCCACCCAAGTGCCCCTGTAGGATAATTTTTAAAAGTGTAATATACACATTGCCAGCATACCTGCCAGGAAGAAATGTTCAGTTTTTCAGGCCGAAGAAACGGATATAGATCAGAAAATTGGATCTATATAAAAAGATTATTTAAGAATGAATACATTAAATCAAAAATAAAATCTTTTATTTTTCTTATTATTAACTTATCTAAAAGATAACTGTTCAAAGTAATGATAACAACAATGCTGGGTGATTATAGTGTGTGGATAAGTGAAATGAATGACAGCAGTATCACAAGGGGTGGGAAAAAATACTCTGTTTTAAGGTACTATGCATGAAGTGAATTTATTAGACAATCTACTCCTTTATCTTAGAATTTCCTATTTAAATATATTTATTTTTGGAAGAAAATATTTTTGAAGTAAATAAATTACTCTGCAGTGATTAAAAACAACATGATGACAATTTAGGTTTTCTCTATCATTGATTTTTAAGCAACAGAACCTACAGAAGACTACTGTAAGTAAATTAACTGGATGAATTTCCATGGGAATTTCAAGTGGTCTCCAATGAACTCATTCTATTTTAACTAGTGTATGTAAAAATTTACTTTTTTAGGATACCACCATTTGTATTCACAGGATGGCATTAGCAATGGCCTGAATTCATAATAAGACAATGCAAGTTTGTTTAAATATTTTCTCTTGAGCTACACTAAAAACCCATTGTCTTCTAAGAATGACAGTACTAACTTGAATTTCATTTCTTTCTCAAGCAGAATAATTTTTTAAAACTATTTTTAACGTCTATTTATTTTTGAGACATAGAGAAACAGAGCATGAATGGGGGAGGGTCAGAGAGAGAGGGAGACACAGAATCTGAAACAGGCTCCAGGCTCTGAGCAGTCAGCACAGAGCCCGACGCGGGGCTCGAACTCAGGACCGCGAGATCGTGACCTGAGCCGAAGTGGGACGCTTAACCGACTGAGCCACCCAGGCGCCCCTCAAGCAGAATAATTTTATATAAAACCAGTCTAGTGATTCACTGGAAATTGATATTCTGCACTGCAATTAAGTAAAGAAAAAGAATCCTGATAAGTATTAGAATGTAAACATGTACAAAGTATATAATATGAACCTCCAATCACTAACAGGTAACACGTGAGGTAACACATGTCAGTGTAACAGGTAACACATGTCAGTGGTGGAATTCATTTGGCACTGACAGGAAACTGAGAAAACTATAAATATAAATTTATTTTATATCTATGTTTAGTCTATTTTATATATACTATATTTAGTATATATTAGTATTTTTTTCTATCCTTTGGTATATACATATATATATACACCAAAAATATATCACCACATAATGAAATTTAGGATAACTATTGCCATATAGCTCTAGGAGATACTTACCCTTAAATCAGAGACCTTCAAATATATACCATTTAAGAATGAGTATAATATAATAAAACTGTAGACAAAGTGCTATATTAATTTTTTTCTCAAGCTAATTTAAAAAATATACCATATTTGCATTGGAAAATTTATTTGGTTTTATTTTCTCCAGCAATTATAGCTCCTCCAGGGCTAATTTATACTTCCCAAATGGACAAATTCTAAGGCTACTTACATAATATTTATGCAACATGCTTTTCACAGGGTTTACATATGAATGTTCTTGTAATGTAAATGTGTGGGGAAGCAGAGGGCAGTGAGGGAAAGACTGGAATCTTATATGTGGTCTAAAAAGCACTTCCATTTCCCACTTTTCCCCCTAGTAAATGAAGACAGGATGAATAGCTAAAGTTACTAATTGGTTTACTGATCAGTTGTACTTTGTTCGATTGATTTGCAATTAATTCTGGTTTGTGGTGCACTGAAGAAGAAGGTTGGCGCCAACCTTTGAGGCAGCTGATACCTAATACCCTGCTGGAGACTGCAGGGCAGGGGATCCATATTCGGTCTGGAGACAGCTCCTAGAGCCTTTCATGAAGAATTGCTCTGCTCCATCTTTCTAGGGAGGGTGAATTCATATTATTTGTTTCAAGTGTTAATAAAACATAAGCTTTTTAATTTTGTGTTTTTAATCAGGAATGAAAACACCACATACAAGCAATTTGGGAGTAAAAATCTTTTTGCTCATTTTCTTTCCTCCTATCTGTACCAAAAACTGTATGTAAAGTCAGTTATGGACACACATGAGCACCACACACACACTCACAATCCCAGGTGGCTAAGGAGAAGCTGATGAACTCTTCCCCTAAGGAAAAAAAATAATGAAAACTTAAGTATTAATCTTCCTAGGTTAATTTTAAATGTAATTTCTTTTTTAAATATCAGAGTCAGAGGCTGAAGAAATGAAGCTATAATATTTAGATTACCATCAGGAGACAATCATGGGTTAAAAATGTACAAAGAAAAAATACCTTATTGGTCTTCATGACATTATGTATTTGCTGACTCTGCTAATATTATTCCCTGTCTGCCCCACCCCCACTAAGAAAAGTATCAGTTTCATGCCTTCTGTTCTTAAGTGACTTTTTCTGTCCATGTCCAATCTTTTATAAGATTTTTCATAGTGTCATTTACTTGCTGTATCTTCTACAGATCAGGAATATATTGATGTCAATACTATAAAATTATATGGCTCTGCTTAATAAGAATTCAAATGATAATACATATTTTTCTCATTTTAAAATCCTCTTGTATAGATATAAAATGCAAATTTTCACAAAAATATTTTGAACGTTATTTTTATATTTTCATAATGGTAAAATGTGTCTTGTACTAACTGCTGATTCTCTGAAATATGTGAGCATTTTTCTTTCACTAATATCTGGATAGCTACTGTAAGAGTTAGGATTGCATTAGAGTACACTTAACAGAAGCTTAACAAAGTGGCTTAGTAAATAAGTGTTTACTCCTGACATGGAGCCTAGGGTTAGGCAAGTCATGGTTGATAATGCTGCTTAAGAATCAGATTCCTGTCTTCCTACTTTGCATGCTTAGGGTATGACTGATTGTCATGTTTGATAATCATCTGTCCCACTTCCCAGATAGAAGGATGGATGAAAGAAAAAAAGAAGCAAAAAGCCCAAACAACCTGGTCTGGTTTGTCCAGTGACTTGAGCTTATTGGTTAGGAGTACATCACATGGATATACTGAATTGCTCGGAATTCTGGAAAATGAGTATGTTGTATTGGCACATTGCCAATTAAAACAAAAATAGAGTTCTATTGAGAAGGAGAAAATGAGAATTGGGAATTAAAAATTTCATATTCACTTGTTGAAGTTAAGATACATTTAAGGCTTCAAGATTCTATTTCTTTTGTTTACTTTATTTGAAATTACTTATTTAACATTTATGTTCCATCTCTTCCAAATAAAATAAAAGTTCCAATAGAGGAGAGTTCTTGTTTTCTTTTTCCTCATTTTATTTTTAGGGCCAGAACAGATCTTGAAATATAGTAGTTACTTAATATATATTTGTGGAATAAATGAATTAATGAGCTTATTTATTCAATCATTAATTCAGTACAAATATATTGAAAATCTACTTTTCATCCCAGTGTTAACCAAAATTCTGGATATTAAAAATACAAACTCAAATAGTGTCAGTTCCTTAAAGTTAAAGTGCTTAAATTTATGATGAAATCAGTCATGGAAACAGGTGAAATGATGTGTGATAAAACACGATCAAGGTATTTATAAGGACATCTTCCTAGAGATAAGACATTGAAACCCAGGTTCAAAATAAAAGGGTCTATGAGCCAGAGGAAGTCCAGTAGGGATCTGACAGACAAGAAATGGAGGAGGAAGTATATCAATCAATAAGACAAAAGAGCAGTATGTGAAAACCCAGGAGATCCTGATACAGTCAGGAGACTAAATAGATTAATATAATGAAACAAGGGCTTGTGTATGTTGAGCATTAGGAAGGGAATGGCAGTGGGCAGGTGTTGATTGTAAAAGGAAGGTTGAAATTATAAAACATAACATTGGAGATAAAAAGGTCAGATTTTGAAGAGTTTATTAGTCAAGCTAAGGTGTTTGATGTTGAAGGCAAATAGAAAATTTGAAACTGCATAACATGATTTGCTTTTTTAAAGTATGCAAAGTAAAGGTAAGAAAAAACCTGAGAGCAAAGGAGACAATTTAAAACAAGTTTCTATAAATCAGGAGAGAAATTATGAGAATGTGACTGAAGGATAAGGGATTAAAGAGAGGCGATAGATGCCAGAAGACAGAAATTATAAGACATGGAAGTGGTTTAGGTGGTGGGTTGGTGTGGGAAAGGGAGGAGGCATGGGCAATTGATGATTTCTGAACTGGTTAGACAGAAACTGGAGGTTTATACCTTAGGGGCGATGAAATGAAGAGTTCAGTTTCGCATGCATTCAACTGCAGTTTCAAGACATTTGGTGGAGTCATCTAGTTTGTCAGGGCTCTGAGAAGAGAAGTGGGTAACAAATTCATCTGTAAGATGTGAATAAACAATGTGTAAGTTTATCCATGGGAATGAATATATTCAACTGGGCCTGGGGGGTTGAAAAAGATAGAAGAGAGGGGCGCCTGGATGGGCTCAGTCGGTTGAGTGTCCAACTTTGGCTTAGGTCATGATCTCACCTTTTTGTGAGTTAGAGCCCTGTATCCGGCCCTTGGCTGTCAGCACAGAGCCTGCTTCAGATCCTCCATCCCTGCCTCTCTCTGCACCTCCCTTGCTACACTCTCTCTCTCAAAAATAAATAAACATTTGCAAAAAAAACAAAAATGGAAGAGAGAGCCAAGGACAGAACTCTACAAACACCAAGAGTTTAAAGACTAATGAGAAAGGAGAACTTCATGAAGACATTGATAAAAAGTGACTACAAAGTGAAACAAAGCAGAAGAGAAAGATGCCATGGAAGATAAAGGTGGGCGCTTTTCAAGAAGGCAGTGGTGCTGAGTCAATTCCCAGAGAGTCAGCCATCATTACTTACATGGTTCCTTTCTTGTAGAGGATGCTATTATTGTAAAAATATCTCTTTAACATTTATAACTGAGGGAGGCCTAGATCCTTAACAGAATGGTTCTTTACTAAATCCAGCATCTCTCAGAGCATCTACAAAGTTTTGGACACATGATTGGTATTCAAGTGACTTTTTATTACTCAGTATCCTACTGATTCAAACGTAGAATGAGGGTTGGAGAATAGAATTTCCTCTCATTTAGTGAAAATCAAAAATTGCAGACTTCATTTTTAAACCTTAAAGGACAACACTTCATAAACAGAAATACAACTGAGTAATAAATTGTTGAAAGTTAAAGAAAAATAAATATACACCTCACAAAAGGCCTAAATTAACACAGGTTATATTAAACGACTATTAGAATGAGATATTTGATAATGTCTTCCTACAATAGCTTTTGGATTATTTTAAGGCTATTTATTTATATTTAATGGATTCTATTTCTATGTAAGAATATGGTCATTTAGAGAAGAGGTCATTTAGAGTTTGTTTGGTTCCCACTCCTCCTCCCTCACTTTATTGAAATATAATTGATATATAACATTATATAACTTTTGGGCATAAGATGTATTGATTTGGTACACTTACATATTAATAATAATTACCACCATAACATTACCTAACACCTCCATCATGGCGCATAGTGATTATTTTTGTGGTGACAATATTTAAGATCTACTGTCTTAGAAACTTTCAAGTATATAATATGGTATTATTAACTATAGTCATCATGTTGCACATTAGAGTCCCAGAACTTATTCATCCTTAACTGGAAGTTTGTACCCTTTGACCAACATCTCCTCATTTCCCTCACCTTTCAGCCTCTGGTAACCACCATTCCACTCCCTGGTTCTAGGAGTATGCTTTTTAAGATTGCATGTATAATTTGTATCATTTAGTATTTGTCTTTATTTGACTTACTTCACTTAGCATAATGCCTTCATGTTGGGTCATACATACTGTTGCAAATGGCAGGATTTCTTCTTTCTCATGGTTGATATATATTATAATATTATATATGTATAGACATAGATGACATAGATATAGATAGGTTTCTGGATCTCTTTTTTTTAAGTTAATTAATTTATTTTGCAAGAGAGAGCACATATGTGAGAGCATGCATGTGAGCCAGGGAGAGGCAGAGGGGGAAGAGAGAGAGAATTCCAAGCAGCCTCTGCTCTGTCAGCGCAGATCCCAATCTGGAGCTCTATCTCAGGAACCATGAGATCATGACCTGAGCTGAAATCAAGTGTCAGTTCAACCAACTGAGCCACCCAGGAGCTCCAGATGGATCTGTTTTTCATTTTTTGAGGAATGTCCATGTTGTTTTCCTTAGTGGCTAAACCAGTTCATATTCCAACAACAGTGCACAAGAGTTCCTTTTTCCCCACAACTTCAACACTTATCTTTTGTCTTTTTGATGATAGCTATTCTACTAGATGTGAGGTGATATCTTATTGAGATTTTGATTTGCATTTCTCTGATTATCAGTTACGTCAAGCATCTTTTCATGTACCTGTTGGCCATTTGTATATCTTCTTTGGAAAAAGACCTACTCAGTTCCATTCCCCATTTTTCTAATTGAATTGTTTGCTTTTTTTCTATTGAGTTGTCAGTTTTCATATATTTTGGATATTAACTCTTTTTATCAGATATGTGATCTGCATACATGTTCTCCCATTTCCTTTTTATTTTGCTGATCATTTCTTCTGCTGTGCAAGAGCTTTTTAGTATTTATTTATTTATTTATTTATTTATTTATTATTTACCTATTTATTATTTTCAAATTTTTAGTTCTATGTTGTTCCACTTATTAATTTTTGCTTTTATTGCTTATGCTTTTTGTGTCATATCTAAAAACACCAATGCCAAGTGGCTTTTTCCTTATGTTTTCTTATAAGAGTTTTATGGCTTCATTTTATATGTTTAAATCTTTAATCCATTTCCAGTTAATTTTTGTGATTGGTGTAAGGTAGGGTTTGATTTTTTTTTTTTTTTTTTGCATGTGGTTATCCAGTTTTCCCAACACCATTTATTGAGCAGATTATCCTTTCCCTTTTGAGTATCCTTGGCTCTCTTGTCAAATATTAGTTGCTCATATATGTGAGGGTTTGTTTCTGGATTTCAGTTCCATTGGTCTACATGTCTATTTTTATGCCAGCACCACACTGCCTTGATTATTATACCTTTGTAATATGATCTTAAGTCAGAAAGTGTGATACCTCTAGCTCTGTTGTTTGAGAAGGAGTTTATTTAAAGACATTTTTCCAACAGCATGTAATCTTTAGATTTTTCAGAGGCTAAATCCTAGGCCATGGATTTTCTTTCACTGAGGACATTTATTCTTTTGGTGACAGTTAATGACTCCCTTTATATTTAAGTTTTTATTTTGGACAGCTATTTAATTCAATCATGTTTTTAGGCTTTCTAATGAGTAAAACAGCACTTACAATTTCACATTTTTGTCAATCTCTGAGTATCAATAATTGGAGATATTGATCAAAAAGTCATGCTTATGGAGCACGTGGGTGGTTCAGTTGGTTAAGCTGCCAACCCTTGATTTTGGCTCAGGTCATAATCTCATGGTCATGGCATGTAGCCCCATCTCTGGGCTCCGTGGTGAGCATGGAGTCTGCTTGGGATTCTCCCTCTCCCTCTCCCTCTCTCTGTCTCTCTCTCTCTTCCCCTCCCCCACTCATGCTCTTGCTCTCAAAACAAATAAACTAAAATAATAATTATTTATGATTATTTATTAAAAATGATTATATCTAATCATTTTTACCTAAATATATTAACATTATATTAGACCACATACCATGCAAATTAGAATGGATAGACAGGAAATTTGGGGCTAATATTACAACAAGAATAATGCAAAAGATGTCATGATGCAATGGGCATTTTGGGGTGACTGCTAAGTCTGGTTCAAGAACACTGGGTGCCTGAGTAGCTCAGTTGGTTGAGTGTCCAACTTCAACTCAAGTCATGATCTCATTGAGCTCAGGTCGAGACCCTCATTGGGCTGGGTGCTAACAGCTCATAGCATGGAGCCTGCTTCACGTTTTGTGTGTGTATCTCTCTCTGTGCCCCTCCTCTACTTGTGCTCTCTCTCAAAAATAAATAAGTAAACATTAAAAAAAATTTTTTTTAAAAAGAACCATGGGTGCCTGGCAATATCTTCTTACAAATGCAGGATATTAATTTATTATTAGCATTGTTCACTGTATGTGAACAAACAGAGCATAGCTCTCTTACATTGGTCAAAATTCAATCTTATGCCTCATTTTTATCAATTAATTCAAGAAGATTGGCAAAGCCAATTGGTTTAATTTCTCAATAATATTTCTTTATTTTTTTGTTTTCTTCTATCTTTCAAGATAAAATTAATTGAAAAGAATGTAAATTTTCCAAAGATGTGTAACACCCACTTAATACACTGTTAACACTATTGTAGCAATACAGTATTAGCAATACTACTATTAGACATCTTTTCTTTTTAAAAATATTTTAAGTATTTATTTTTGAAAGAGAGACAGAGAACAAGCGGGGGAGGGGCAGAGAGAGACAGAGAGAGACAGAATCCCAGGCAGGCTCTAGACTCTGAGCTGTCAGCACAGAACCCAACATGGGGCTAGAATTCATGGACTATGATGAAATCATGACCTGAGCTGAAGTCAGATGCTTAACCAGCTGAGCTACCTAGGTGCCCCTGTGAGATATCTTCTCTTATCTCTTCAATGTAGGCCTCACCAGGTTTTCTGTATACTTAGTCCCTTTCAGAAAAAAAAAAAAAAAAAAAGCCTAAAATAACTTGTAGCAACTTGTGGATTTAAAAGTATGGCATGACTTCATGTTCTCCTACATATTGTTTCAGAAAATTCATCTTGCTACAAAACAAGTTTAAGTGAGTAAACAAACAGTTTATTCTGATTACTCCATTTTAAGTTTCATTTGGCATCAAGAACAGTCCTATCCCACCTGGAGTACATTTCACACAAGAGATACCTATTTGCATTACTGTAATTTTATTATCAACATAGATAAATTTTCATTTCCAACACTCTTAATCCTAATCTTGAATTTTACTCTTATATATTTTATTAGCACCTGGTAATGGAGGTTCTCTTTCTAAATGGACAATTTGTTTATTTCCATTAAGAATGTAGCAGCATGCTTCAGGTGTATAACCAAGAGAGAACAAAATAGGGAAAATAACATGTTGTTCAGACTTAGTTGAGTTAATAAATTAGACATCTGATTTGAAATATTAAAGAACAGTGATAAAAATGGATTTCAGACTATGTATTACTCTAAAGCACACTTTTCACTACTATCGTGATCTTATTTCTGCTGTCGAATGAAGTTTCCAGCTCCATTTTAAATCAGATACATTAAGGCCACTATAGTCATCACAGAACATTCCCATGAGAATGGTGAGAGGGTTTCTTGATTCCAGTGTAAGAAAGCTATCTGTCACTTTATCTGATTGAGCTCTCTTAACTGATGCCATGCCTGCTTACATAGGAGCTACCATGCTTTGTCAGAAAGGCTTGTGTAGTGAGGCAAAATGGAGAGGCAAGTGAGATGCCTTTGCTAAATGAATAAGATGATTCATGTGACTTTTTAATCCTGTATCCATTCATTGTGATATTTAGTTGTACAACTTCTCAATTGGGAGAACATGAATCTTTATGGGATAGTTGTCCATCTTATGACATAATTTAGTCAGCATGCCATATTATTTATGTATTATGAATCCAGAACCCTGATAGTGGATCTAAGAAATCTATAGATTCACTGCTTAATAATGAGAAAACTACATGTTGTAGTATTTGAACTATACACCATCAGTAATTGACTGCAAAGTGAGCATGAATCCAACAGTAGTTGGTGGAGAGGATGTTAATGAAACATAAAATGTAATTTCCAAATTTAAAGAAAAATAATTATTATACCACATGATATTATGCTGGATATATTGGGCTAGAAAATGGGGAAAACCACCAGGAGAGAGAGAGAGAGGGAGAGAGAGAGAATCACAGAAACACAGGAGGTGAATTAAATTGTGAGAGATAGTGGAGAAATGAGTCATTGTATCTTTTTTACTTATTTTTAAAATTAATTTTATTAAAAAAATTTTTTTGTTTATTTTTGAGAGAGAGGGCACAAGCAGGGTAGGGGCAAAGAGAGAGGGAGACACAGAATCCGAAGCAGGCTCTAGGCTATGAGCTGTCAGCACAGAGCCTGATGCAGGACACGAAATCATGAGCCATGAAATCATGACCTGAGCCAAAGTCAGAGGCTTAACCGACTAAGCCACCCAGGGGCCCCTTTGTTTATTTTGAATAGTATTGCATCCTTTCTATTTTTTTAATTTTTTCAAATGTTTATTTATTTTTGAAAGAGAGCGAGACAGAGAGAGAGAGGGAGAGGGAGAGGAGCAGAGAGAGAGAGAGGGAGACAGAGAATCCAAAGCAGGCTCTACACTGACAGCAGAGAACCTGATGCGGGGCTCAAACTCACAAACCAGGAGATCACGACCTGAGCCAAATTCGGATGCTTGACGACTAAGCCACCCAGGCACCCTATATTGCATCCTTTTTAAAAGTATGTTCTTGAAAAATAGATGTGGTGTTTTAAGAGAGCATCTTTTGTATGAACCACACCACAGATCTGTGGCCCATTATAAACCTAAATAACAATAAATGCCCTGCTTATTAAAAACCACTTGAAGGGAAGAGAAAAACTTGAGTAGAAAAACACTAAAAATGTATTCTCAACAAAGCAAGCTTATGAGAACTTGGCTGTTTATGTCTTAAGGCACAGCCAAGGTGTAGCCCTCCCCATAGGGACAACCAAATTAATTGCAGATCAAGAAGTAGGTAAGGAAGACATGGGCAAGCCATCGTATCCCCAACTCTTACAGACAGGGAAAGGAGTGCATTTTATGTATGATTTGGACAGAAGGGGTCAGAAGAAAATCACAAACAGAACAGAAGACAGGAAATTGATGAAGTTGTTAGTAACTTAAACATTATAACAGGTGCATTGTTCACACAATAGAATGAGCAGTATGAATGATAAAGTGCTGGGATACCATGCAGATGGTAAACAGTCAGTCCCTTTCATGAAACTCCCAAGAGTTTGCCAGAATACATCAACTAAGTGTTTAAACCTGGAGCAGCAGGGTTTTTAGGACTCTGTCCAGATCTAAGGTCACCATCCATTCTGACTGCAGTGCTAGTGCTAGTGGCTTAGTATTATTGTAACATTAGGGCATCAACATATGTTTTTGTTTTAATTTAAAAAAATCTCTAGCAAAATGAAAAAATGCTTTAGAAACTTTAGGAATGACACAGAAATTTATAAACATGAGCAATTATAGTGGTGCTATATATTATTCTTAATAGAAATTAATTTGAAATAGGACTCTATGGCAGAGACACCACAAGCATACATTGAAAATGGGAAATTTCCATCAGTTTCTATAGACACTATGTCTATCACTAAGCTGAATTTTGGGAATAATGGGAGTGGTTAGAAATCTTAAAACTGCCTGGGACTTCATTTTTTCTCATCCTTATTATGGTGGAGTATTAACCGTGTAACAGATATTAACGAGAAAATGACTACAAGATACTTTATATTGTTTTCAAGCGAACATTTTAGAATGGGTAAAAATGTGTGTATCTCGGGGCGCCTGTGTGGCGCAGTCGGTTGAGCGTCCGACTTCAGCCAGGTCACGATCTCGCGGTCCGTGAGTTCGAGCCCCGCGTCGGGCTCTGGGCTGATGGCTCAGAGCCTGGAGCCTGTTTCCGATTCTGTGTCTCCCTCTCTCTCTGCCCCTCCCCCGTTCATGCTCTGTCTCTCTCTGTCCCACAAATAAATAAACGTTGAAAAAAAAAATAAAAAAAAAATAAAAAAAAATAAAAAAAAATGTGTATATCTTTGATCGTGATAGAATTTGGCTTTTTCTAAATGCTGAAGATTGTTCTCTCCTTCTTATCTGTGCCATAGCTACCAAAACATCAGGCCATATTTCTGTCAATTTTTCCTCTAGGATCTTAACATATTTTACTTTATTTTTTTTTCAACCTTCTTTCAGGAAATATTTATCCATTTAAATTTGTGCTTTCCAATCCTTCTTTTCTCAAAGTTGTTTCAATACATTGTCCACAATGCCAACAGTTGGGTTTATTTTTGTTGTTGTTGTTGTTATAATAATAATAACTATTATTATTAATGCTATTGATTATTATTTTATGTCAGATTTTGCTTAAAAGCTCTTTATCATTTTCATTGTATTTAGGATAAAACCAGAATATTTTCAAAATCTATCCACCCCACTTACTTTTCCAGATTTTCCTTGTCTATCTTAGTGTCCTATGTCCCCAGCCTTTCACCCCTTCACACACATACGCACTCTTTTGTTTCATCCAACTTCTTTTACTTTTTGAATGTGTCACATGATCCTTAAACTTTAGGACATTATACCAGATATTCTTTCTGCCTAAAATGCTTTTAACCCTCCTACTCTCCCACACTCGACTAATTCCTACTGATTGTGAGATCTCAACTATTTAATCTGGAATTACTTGCCTTCCTTGTGATTGTACAGGCTGCCTTAAAGAAGACTTAACATCTACCTTCATGTCTTGCACATAGATGCTGGATAAAAATTAGTTGAATAAATATATGAAGAATGCCCTTGGACTTCCTATGCTCTTTTTCAAATCCGTTTACACCATGACTTTACCTAAATCTCTTTCTCCTTTGCCAGAAGAAGAAATGTCCTTCCCCCTCTTCAAAGCTAGTTCCTCCATAGGACCTCTGGTCAGCCTTTCCCCAACCCCCTCACACAAAACCATCCTTCATCAATAATCCCTTCCTATTTAGGTATCTTCAGATTCTCCCTACCTCCATTGGATGGTTTTTAATCGTACTATATCTAAGAGGTAAGTATACATATTACTTAAAGCTAATATGGGTATACTTATTACAAACTTCCAAAAAGCAAATCAAAACAAAACAAACCTTGCCATCCCAGGTTTTCATTATATGGAAAACATAAAGTTTGCATTGTTTATTATTGGATCAATTTGAAACAATTTGAAACAAGCAAGAGGAAAGAGATGGGAGAGGTTTACACACTTAAAAGAGGGTGTGGGGGATGGAATGATCACACTACCCAATCCTGTGGTATTCAATATTCTTAGGAAAATAGGTGAGACTTAAGTTCAGAAGCAAGTAGCTTGTGAGACATTTTAGACAAAAAATAAAGTATATGTGGAAGTGAGAAAAAGAGGAAGTGATAGAAGACCAAATAAATGTGAAATGTTCCTCTATTCATCAACCTTCCCCACTGACAGTGTGGATGTTAGGCCAGAGTTGATGGTATACAGACTAGATCAGCAGATTAAACTTTTTTGGAGCTACATTTGCTGTATTTGAGCAATGCAAGACTACCACAGTACAACTTCCACCACTGAGCCATCACTCCTTCAGCTGCTTCTGCCTGGGATGTCTGTCTGGCTTCCACCTTTTCTGGGAGATCCTCACCAAGTTTCAAGTTCCTGGTCAAGGTGTCTACCTCTAGGAATCCTTGTTGATATATGCTCCTGTAATTCTAGGTGCTACTGTAGCAGATGCATTTTCTCTATGATACTGAATAGAAAATATTTTTTCATGTAGAAAATTCCCTTATCATATATCACATATCTATTTGTACACCTGTAATATGTTTCCAGATAGTGTGAATTATTGTTGAATTTTCTTCTGTGGACAATCTGTCAAATGCTGTTCTTTGTCAAGGGTATATAATTTACCTTGGATATTTTTTGCAAATACTAGTATTTAGATTTTAGGGAAAACATCACAGTTTTATTTTTCATAGTATAAATCTAGGTGCAATCAATACCTGTTAATTCAATTTTGTGTTTGTTTCTTCATTTATAAATCTCTGTCTATATATTATAAATATTTGGCTTAATTATAAAAATATGAAGTTATTTATTATGTTCCTTGTTCTAGTTATTTTAAGTTTGATTAAGGCTAGCATGAGTTACTTATTTAAAAGAGAATCCCAATAAATAAGAGGAAATCAAGGGTACTTTCCATAATTAAACATTCAATAAGAGTTGTTCAAGTGAGAGATTATTACCAAATATCTTCTCTTTTTTAAAAAAAGTTATCCATATATCTCATGTTTTCTTTTTGTTAGAGAGAATTAAGTTACTTCAATGAAAGTTTGTGAGTTTCAGAAATTGTACTTAGTGATTTAAAACCATAGAGAGTTAATTGCATACTTAAATATATGTCCCTAGGACCCTCTGAAAAGGCAGTCTTAAGACCCATATAATATGTTCCTACTTTCCCAGTGCTTGCTTATCTGCTTTTTATCAACAGGAGTTTTACAAGGTCCTTATTTTTGCAAGCAAGTTAACATGGAGTCTTTGTAAAGAATTCCAGTAAAGTACTCTGATTTTCCAACATTCTAGGTTACATTTTCACTCTTGTTTTTCCTAAGTTTTTTGCTTTCAAATAATTGGTAAGAATTTTATTTTTTTTAAGGGCTCCTCATGTTTCTTAAATCAATCACCTGATTCTCTACTTACGGCTTCCATATAATTGCTCCTGTAATTTTAGATAAAGGAATAGAAAAAAATCTAGAAAAATCATTATATATATTTCGGTTCTGAGCCTGTCCTGTTTACTCAATTTTATGTTCAGATTTCTTCATAAATGTGTTCTATGTGTTGCATGCCAATTACACAATGTATGAAATTATTTTCTAAACGTTTGTTTTTTCTTTACAACTGAATAGATTATTTTAAATTTAAATTTGATTAAAGTTGGAATTACTTTCTTATGAAACTTAACCATAATAAATTATAATAAAAGGGAGGAATCAAAGACCAGAAAGTATGCTTGCCTTCCATATTCAAAGTTTCAAAAAATATTTGTCAAAGTGAAAGATCATTAAAAGAAAATATCTTTCTTTCTATTCAATTTCCCATAAAGGTAGGGGGTGAACAGTGGAATTAGTAGTCTGGGATTTCTTGAATTTAATTGCCTAATAGACTTGACATGGTACTTAGTAACTTTTTTTTTAACCTAAAACAAATACCTTCTCTCTTGCTCTGTATCTATCAGTGTAGAGTCAAGCTCACGAAAATGTCTTTTGTATGCCTTATTTGTTGTTTTACTTGTTTAACATGTTAAAAATACAAATATTCATGAGTCCATACCCTGGAAAAGTTGTTCTATACCCCCAACAAAATGATCATTCATCTTAATCTACTAGCTCATAGACGAGAGAGAGGTAGAGGTTTGGGAGAGGATGTTCTTGAAATACAACAGTGTTTATTTTTAAAAAATGTTTCAATATTTTTATTCATTTTTGAGAGACAGAGAGAAACAGAGCACTAGCAGGGAGGAGTAGAGAGAGAGAGGGAAACACAGAATCAGAAGCAGCTCCTGGCTCTGAGCTGTCAGCACAGAGCCTGAAGCAGGGCTGGAACCCAAGGACCTCGAGATCATGACCTGAGCCTAAGTCAGACACTTACTGAGCCACCCAGGTGCCTCATAATAGAACAATGTTTAAAGAAGCATTTGTATCTTCCTACTGAATTGTATAACACAAGATGAGTGAATTATTTGTTGTTTTTGTTTGTTTTTGAGCAAATTGAAGAGGAAGGCAGATATTTGATTCCATGATGAGAAAATAGTTGTGGTTAAGAACAGAAAATTTTACATGTATTTGTTTAATTTACTACAATTAATAATGTAAAATTTCTCTTATATAGATTATAGCATGTGGACATTTTTTTCCAACTGTTCATAGAGAATAAGTTGATAAAGACTTACAACAAAAGACCAGTAATACATCAGTGAGGTTGGAGAAATGGTGATAAAAAGGGGAGGATAAGATTTGGGGTAAGTCCAGATTTGACTGGACTTCCATTCCTATTCTGACATTTACTAGTCATTAATACTTTTACTTGATTTTCCCTTATATTTTACAATGGTTAAATGAGAAATGGCATATACATAAATTACTTTCAGTATTTAATTGAATATATTTTAATTACTTCTGTCATTTTCTTTCTTTGGACACATTTTCCCCCCTTCTCCTTTACCTGTTTCCATATATATATATAATATTTATATATTAATAATGTATTCATTATTATTGTTTTATAATATTGACATTATATTATCATATAATATCGATATTATATTATCATATATTATATAACATTAATATTAAATGTTATTAATTAATATTAATTAGTTATTAATTAATATTAATAATATTAATATTATTGATCATATATTATCATATATTATTATATAATAGAATATCAATAATATTAAAATCAATATTAATTTATATATTGATAAATGCAATATTAGTTATTAACAAATAAATATAATATTAATATTATATACTTATATTTATATAAATATATATGGAAACAGGTAAAGGAAAAGGAATATATATATTACATATTATAATATAATTATATTATATTGAGGTGAGGTGTAATCAACTCAAACGTCTTTGTCAAATGTGCAAATGACTCCCAGATCTCCATCTTCTTTTACTAAAATGGCTCCAGGCCTTATGTTTTCTTATTTTTATTTTTTTCATTTTCCTTCATGACTAATGCTCCTTGAACTATCCTATTCTACATAACATTTTTGAGGTAAAGCCTTTATTTTTATCCACACTTTGTACGTAGTTTCCCTCTGTCTTTTTATCTTTTACTATTTCAGAGTTACTCTTGTTTTACCTCCCAATGACTACTGCTAATTAGAATTTATTTTATTTACCTTTTTAATTAAATGGTTAGATATCTCCTTTTTATTAATTTACTTAGAATACAGTGGGCCTATGATGAGTTTAATTTGGATTGCTATTACAAACAAAATATATTATTCAAAAGTCTTTAACCCATATTGCATTTTGGAGCTCTCATTTCCTTATTCAGGCTTAAATGATTATACATCAAACTTTCTGACTTTTCTTTAAAGATAAGAATAATATTAGATAAATTTCACTAATCAAATTAAAAACTAATTTAGAAGAAACAGGTTAGGACCATAAATTTTAATGTAGACATTTATAAGCTCTTATTTCAAAGGAGCAGTATAATCTTTGATTCTGAAAAGTGTACAGTTCTGTGAGTTCTGGCAAATATATACAATTTTGTGACCCTGTACCACAGCCAAGATTTAGAAGGGCTCCAACATCCCTCCAATTTTCTGTTGTTCATTTCTAGCCAACTCCTGCCAACCCTAGCCCCTGGCAGCTACTGATCTATCTTGTGCCTATATAGTATTACCTTTTCCCAAATGTCATATAAATGGAATCATACCATCTGTACTCCTGTGGGCCTGGCTTCCTTTACTTAGCAAAATGCATTTGCAATTCATCCATGTTGTTGTGCATGTATTTATACCTTGTTAATTTTATTGCTAATGAGTACTCTATTACATGGATGTACCCTTTCATTAGCCATTACTGATTGAAGTACATTTGAGTTGGTTCCAGTTGTTGACAATCATGAGTAATGCTTCTCTAAACATTTACATGCAAATACAAGTTTTTGTACAAATACAAGTTTTTACTTCTCTTAGGTAAATAACTAGGAGTAGATTTGCTAGGTTTTATTATAAATGTGTGTTCATTACTTTTTTAATGTGTGTTTAATTTCAAAAGAAGCTACAAACCTTTCCAAAGTTGCTATACATTGAGTTTCCACAAGCAATGTATGAGATTTCCAAAAACACAAAGTCATTCTGTTAGATGTAGGTACCTCCAATGGTGGTGTAATATTAATTTTCATTTCCATAAAGACAGATAATTATAAACATCTCCTCGTGTGCTTATTTACCATCCGTATGTTTTCTTTGGTACACTAGTAAAGAATTGTATCAAAATTTTATTGCATTATTTTCTTATTGTTGAATGTATGTATGTATACATACACAAATATAGATAGATATGTAGATAGATAGGTAGGTAGATAGATAAATATACATATACATATACATATACATATTATTTTTCTGGATCCATGTCCTTTATCTTATATGGAGTTTTCAAATATTTTCTCCTGGCTTGTGATTTTTTTTTTTCTGCATGGCTTTAAGTATCTCTGGTCCTGATTTATAATAAGAATTTCCTTTTTTGTAAGACTTAACTTTTTAGTGTACAACAAAATTGAGAGAAATGTACAGAAATTTTCCATATTCTTGCATGACTTTCCACCTGCATAGCCTCTTCCATTATCACTTGCCAGAATGGTACATTTTTTACAAAGTTAAGCCTACCTTGACATATATATATATAATAATCATCCAGAGTCTGTACTTTATCTTATGGTTCACTCTTGGTGTTGTCTGAGCTTTCAGGATCTGTGATTTGGTGTCTGACATTAATTCATCAGAATGCTCAGTCATTGTTTTAAATATTTCTTTTGTTCATTTTTGTTTTTCTTCTTTTGATATTCCATTATACTTATGTTATACCTTTTGGAGTTGTCCCACAGCCCTTGGATAGTCTGTTCCTTCATCTTTTTTTTTTTCCAGTCTTTGTTTTTATTTATTTACTTACTTGGTTTTGAGGACTCTAGTGATGTATCTTCTAGCTTAGAGATTCTTTCTGCAGCTATGTCCAATCTCCTTTAAGTCCTTCAAAGTCTGTATTCATTTCCATTACAGTTCTTTTTAGTTCTAGCACTTTTTTTTAGTTTTTTTCTTAGGATTTATATCTCACTATTCTTACATTCTGTCATGTTTTTCCGTGTCTCTTTATCCATAGAGATCCCTTAACATTGTAGTCATAGTTGTTTTAAATTCTCTGAGGATTCCACCATGGCATTCTTGCCATGTCTGCTAATGATGCTTGTTCTATCTCTTCAAATTGTGTTTGTGACTGTTTAGTATGCCTTGTGATTTTTTTTCCTGATAGCCTGATATGATGTAACAGGTAAATGACAGTGCTGTAAAAGGCCTTTAGTAATGTGGTAAGGTGTGAAGGGAAGGAAAGCATTCTATAGTCCTATAATTAGGTCTCAGTCTTTTACTGAGCCTATCCCTCTAGACTGTGAACTTCACAAGTGTTTCTGTTTTTGTCTCTCCTCTTAAGGGAGAATAACTAAAGCTGGTTGGAGTTGGGTAGTTCCCTTCCCCCAAGTTAGTTTGGCTCTAATTAATACTCCAGCTGATAAGCTCTGGTTAACTAATTTCCCCTGCTGACAGGCCTTGTTAGAAAGAATGGGATGCTCTTACATATTTCAAAATGGTTCCTTTTGCTCTTTCTTTCCTGGAATCCTAAGGGAATTTTTCTTTAGTATTTACTTGGGAATCTGATCAAGCTCCTGGAGGCAAATCATAGTATTGGTGACTGGGTCCCTCTAGAGTTTTTAACTCTCAGTTGTCTGCACTGAACCTTCATCAATTTGTCAGTTAAATAAAGTTCAGGTTTTCCTACCGTGATATTGGTTCCTGTGGAAATTTCTACTTGTGAGTCTCTGATCTGGTAAGCTCTGAGTCCTTGTATTCATCTGTCTGTCTCTAATTTGAAGGGCAGAAGTTTGCCCTCTGTCCTCTCCTGTCTTACAGATTCAAAAAGAGTTAATGACTGTTCAGTTTATTCAGCTCTTGACTTGCTGTTAGGACAGCATGGTGACTTCCAAGCACCTTACATGCAGAACCAGGGAATTATTTTCTCCTGTTAACAATGTCTTTAACAGAGCAAATTATTTTAATTTTGATAAACTCTAATTTATTATTTTTCTCTGAAATATTATGTTTTTGGAGATGTATCTATCTTTGTTTAATCTAAGGTCTAAAAATTATCTTATGTTTTCTTATAGAAATTTTATAGCTTTATATCTTGTTGATTTCTTTGAAATTATTTTGAGGTAATTTTTATTAAGGTGGAATGTTTAGATCAGTTTTTTGTTTATTTGGTTTTTGTTTACAAATAAATGACTAGTCAGAAACAATAGTTGAGAAATCTCTTCTTTTTCCATTAATTGTTTCTGTGTTTTGTCAAAAATCCATTGGCAATATTTATGAGTGTGTTTTTGGATGCTGTATTCTACTAAATTGTTCTATATGTCAAGCTTACCATTAAGACCTCACTGAAGTCTGGAAATCAGTTAGTATGAGTCCTTCAACTTTTTCTCTTTTCATCTTTTTTTGGGGGGAAATTCTAGTTCCCTTATACATTTTTGAATCAGTTTGTCCATCCCTACAAAAAGTTCTATTTGATTGGATTTTAACTGAGATTACTTCAGACATATAGATCAATTAGGGGATAATTGTCATCTTAAGAGTATTAAGTTTTCCAATCCATGAACACTGTATATCTCTCCATTTATTTAAGCCTTCTTTGATTTCTTTCATCAGTATTTTGTAGTTTATAACACAAAGTTACTAGACATATTTTGTTAGATTAAACCTATATATTTCATTGTAGCTTTGTTCATTTCTTTTGACTAACAAAAGCATTCACATTATTTTCCTCTAAAGCATAATAATAATTTAAAAAGCTGAGTTCATTGTTGAAGACTAAAGATTTTTCTGATTTAATCGTGCAGGTTGGAAGTTTTACATGTTATCAGGGGTATTTTGCATGTCCTTATCCACATTCATCATTTTGCTCCTCTAATATAAACAATACACTTCTAAAACAGATTGAAGAAACAAATTAAACTTATTTCTCCCCTTTAATTGAGATATGAATCTCCAGGAATGACTACACTTTTCTTAGAAGTCAACTAGAGGTTTTGGCAGAAAAATGTTGTCTCCTAAATCATAGCCCATTGTGAATTAATCTGTCACAGATTGAAAATGTTAGTGCTATTCCAAGAGATTTGGCAGTCTCTACTACATTTAATTGTAGACATCTTCTATACATATGATGAGTCTTTTGGTTAAGTTCTACATTATAGAATTGTTTTTCTGAATACATTTGAAGTAACAATGAAAATTCACCTTTAATTTCACTCCTTTATACCATGACCAATAAATATATCTCAGTTGAGATGACAAGAAAATAAATAGATACCTTCTGAACATTTCTAAATTCACCCATGAACAGACAATGACAACTATATCATAACCCAATCCATTTCCTGACACATGACATTTTTCTTTGGTATGAATCATAAGAATTCCCATTTCAGAGAAGATAAAATATGATAAAATATATATGACAGAGTTGAAAAAATTATTAATTATTACTTATTGAGAACATTCTATACATAAGATCTTTCTAGTTTTAAACATTTTGGAATGGACTTTGTATGTATCATGCCATTTAATCATTATTAAATACTCTATGAGAGGGGCGCCTGGGTGGCTCAGTCTGTTGAGCGACCAACTTCAGCTCGGGTCGCGATCTCACTGTCCATGAGTTCGAGCTCCGCATCAGGCTCTATGCTGCCAGCTCAGGGCCTAGAGCCTGCTTCAAATTCTGTGTCTCCCTCACTCTCTCTCCTCCTCCCCTGCTCGCGCTCTGTCTCTCTCAAAAGTGAATAAAGATTTTTTTTTTAATTTAAATACTCTATGAGAAATATACTTATAACTCTTTTCATATGAGGACACTGAAATTAACAACCAGGAAACCAAGTCTTGGTTCCCATAATGCATCAGTAGTGGCATATGAGGCCTTAAGAAATGTGATGCTCCCTCTCCCAGGAAATCTTACCTGACATCAAAAGCTTTACACTGACTCTCAAATGGATTTAGTTACCTTGTCTATGATCATGCAATATGGCCTGTAAAAACCTATCACTGTGTTTTCCACATTGCATTATAATGATCTGTTTCTGTGTTTATCAACACTCTTAGAGTCTGAACTTCTTGAAAGCAAGAACTATGCTTGTTTCACTCTGTTCACTGATGAAGCAGACAAGGATTCCAACTGAGAATATATTTGACCAATTTGATCTTACTTTAGAGAGACCCTATGCTAGAACATATCACGTTTGTGAAAGTGCAGATATATGTGGGTATGAAAGGCAGAGAACATTTTACAGATCCATGTACAAAAGACTGGCTTGTCCCTTCCAATAGAATAGCAGCAGCTGAGAACTTTCCTTAAACTAAAACAAAGTGTATGAACCACCTGGAAGAGAGTAAGGCAGCTAGTGTACGTGATGATCCCTAGAGTAAAGACCTCTGTGGCTTGCATTTAGAGCACCCCCCCCCCAATTAATGATGGCTTCCAGGTAAGCATCGTAGCTTCTCACTCGAAAGTAAAACCTTTATATTAACAAGCCCACCCATGTGCCCAGAGCTTTGTAAGCTTATATTGGGGTCAGGGAGCTTATTATTAAATATGGATGAATACCCATGTGTTGCCAAAGTTTTAAGAAAAGGCTAAACAAGAAAGATTAAGATAAATAAAAACTTTAAATAACTTTAGGATAAAATAGATAAATTAAAAAAACACTAGGAAATAAATATAAATATATACATACATAATCCTAGGAGAAATAGAATATGCTATAGAAGTATAGTATAAAACTTAAACAAAACAAAACTTTAAGTATAATCCTTATACTGAGTTGAAAAAATAAAAATCAGAATAAATGCCAATAAAAAGCAGTTCAAAAGAAGAAAGAACTTTTATTTTTTTTAATTTTTTTTCAACGTTTTTATTTATTTTTGGGACAGAGAGAGACGGAGCATGAACGGGGGAGGGGCAGAGAGAGAGGGAGACACAGAATCGGAAACAGGCTCCAGGCTCTGAGCCATCCGCCCAGAGCCCGACGCGGGGCTCGAACTCACGGACCGCGAGATCGTGACCTGGCTGAAGTCGGACGCTTAACCGACTGCGCCACCCAGGCGCCCAAGAACTTTTAGAAATTAAGCATTAGTTTCCAAGATATAACACTCAATAGAAGGGTTATAAGTACAATTGAGAAAAGCTTCTAAAGAAAAGCAAAAAATCAATGAGATTCAAAAATTGAAAGAAAAAAATATACAGAATTTCAATTCTGGATGGCCAAAATCTGATCAATAGATTTGACAAAGACTAAATAGAAATGAAGAGAAAGACCTATTCAAGAAATCATGCAAGCAAATCTGTCAAGCTAAAGAGAGTTTGCCAACAAACTGAAAATGGCCTACCATATGCTAAATGAGATTAATTAACAAGGATGAATTAAACCTATCATTGTGAAATAGAGAACAAAAAATTACCAGCCACTACAACAATAATAATCACAACTAGTAAAATTGACATTTTACAAAGTAAAACTAGTAATATGACATTTTACAAAGATCTTCTCATTGCTTGCCCCATCCATATACCTCTTTCCCTGACTTTATTGTTCTGGATATTTACATCTTGCTTCTTCAGGTTTCTGCCCAACCTGCTGAGCCATTTGCCCCTGCACATTATTCCAGGTATATACTCATCTACTTCTCTCCTCAGAGAAAGATGATGAGATGCTGTGGCTGAGGCCCTACCCTTGGGTAGGAATTCTCCTCACTGATATGGGACACCTTTGAATGTGTCTATAGTACATGAGTAGTTTATATTTGGCTCATCTCCACATACCAAATTACCTATCTGAGAATGAAGCTCAAAGTATTTCCTCTCTGCTAGCTAGTTTCAACACTCAGTCATTATATAAATATATAGATATAAAAATATGTATCTATATTTGTCTGTCTGTCTGTATGTATGTGTAAACCAAGGGAGAAGCATCATTTCAGTTGTAGCAGATGATAAGGGTTCTGGGCTACCTTTTTTTTTTTTTTTTTAATTTTTTTTTCAACGTTTATTTATTTCTGGGACAGAGAGAGACAGAGCATGAATGGGGGAGGGGCAGAGAGAGAGAGAGACACAGAATCGGAAACAGGCTCCAGGCTCTGAGCCATCAGCCCAGAGCCCGATGCGGGGCTCGAACTCCCGGACCGCGAGATCGTGACCTGGCTGAAGTCGGACGCTTAACCGACTGTGCCACCCAGGCGCCCCTGGGCTACCTTTTCATTTAAGTTTACATATACCATGAGAACCTTCTCCAGCTTGATTCCTAATGTAATGCCTCCACTTTAAAATTGCTGTTGGATGTACCAACAAGGTAACTTGGTAGGTCTGACAGAGTTCAGCTCATGATGGACAATTCTAGTCACGAGGGCAGTTGATATCCCATGTTTGGCAACATACTCATAGGTTCTGAGGATTAGAGTACAGAAATCTTTGGGGGAGCATTATTCGTCCTACCACAGGTAGGAACAGTTTCAGACCACAGCACTGTCTCAGAAAGGTTTTGGCTGGGCTGATGTGAAGTCCTCAGGCCACAGTTGCTAACTAAAGGATCTTGGGTCTTGCAGGAATCTTGGATCTTGGATCTTGGGTCTTACTACACTCACTGTTGTCGATCATTGTCTGGGAGCAGTTTGTGGGAAAATGGACTCATTGTAAACACAGTAGTGGATCCAAAAGGGGAATGGCTAATGCCATCAGTCAGTTATGGTTCCTGAAGCAGAAGATCTGAGAGGTGTAATTTTTATGGCTGCCACAAAGACCTCTCAAGTATTGTAATTTTACTTTACTATTTGTTGCCTTAGTTTTCAGTTGGTACCATTATCCACCATGATTCATAAGGGTTTTGCAGATTTCTGATTGGTAAATTAAATGGAAATTAAGATAGATAGATTAACACAGGGATGTGCCATCCAGATCCCTTTTGAGGAAGAACTTGCTGCCTACCTGTCTATATGGAGTGTGGTGAGTAGAAAGTGTCCAGTTTTGAAGAACGTTCAGAGTCTTCCTTAGCTTCAGAGAATTGCTTTGCTTAAGTCCATCCATTTAAACTATGCTCCTGCCACCCTCATTAGTGCATTCCTTATCACCTTGGTAAACAAAATGTCCTAAAGTCCCTTTGCCCATCCAAGAAATGATCAAGGTAGAGTACAAAAGGCCAAAACATTAATCCAATATGGGACACTGTGACAGACATGCTAACTCCAGAACTCCCAGCAGGGTTGGCCAAAATGTGATCAGTTCTGCATTGAATTTTGACTTCTGCCTAGATGCATGTCATCCTCCTCCTTTCCTAGGAGCTGACATCTCATAAACATATTATACAAAACTCAATTTCAGCCTTGTTTCAGAGAACCCAACCTGTGTCACACAAGAACCACCCCTTCATTCTTTAGGTATTTGAAGGTCGTGTTATCACTGCTAACTCATCCCATACCGCAGGACAAGTACTGTTTTCTAACTATATTGGCTGGGGAGGTGGGAATTCTCCCCTACCCCAATAACTCATCCTGTATAGTGAAAGAACCCATATGAGTTTCCTGCCAACTGTTAAGTACGTCCATTCCAATTATGTATTTGTGATCTGAGGAAACAGCACCATGTACCGTGGTGTGCTGGAGCTTCACACCTTTTCCCAAATCCATATCCTCATGTTGCGACCTTGAAATCAGTCATGCTGGGAGGATTTACACCATGGAAACAAACAACGGCTATAAAAAAATAGACTTTTTTCCTCCTCAGTAAGCCAGTTTGTAAATATTAGCCAGCATGCCACTGACCAAGGGTATGTGTGGAACCAATAGACCCGCTGTGAAATGGAGCTGAACAAGGGCTTTGTTTACCCCTATGAGAAGGAGGCATGATGACACAGCTTCCTTGAACATCAGCATAAGCTTGAATCTTCTTTCCCACAATCCGCAAAGGACCTGTATACCCCCCCCCCCCCTCAGTGTGTAGTTGGCCTTTTCAGAAGGACTTGAGAAATCACAGTGGTATGTATTTGCTCTGGTATTGCAGGATCCTTTCTCATGGAGACCCAGCTCAAGTCAATACAATATGGTTCTAAGAACTGGCCTAGTCTGGTAACTGAAAAAGACATTTGTCATTGCTAACCTCATTCTTAATATTTTTCAATTATGTTTATTAATTGATTGTATATATTATATGTATATTTCTTAGCTGCCTATCTATGTTTTATGAGCCATCTTCCTAGAACTCTGGGTGTTATGCACCCCTGTCTGCCCTCCCAACTTTGCTGCTCATTGCATTAATTACACTTACCTTGGTTCAGACAGTTAAATGCTGCCATCTGGCCTCTGCTATTCCAAGACTGCAATACCTCCATTATTACCAGAGAGGCTCTTTCTGTAATAGCCTCTCTTAACTAAAATCTCAGTATCTCAATAAAAGCACAGATATTAATGAGATTTTAAACTATGCTCCTGCCACCCTCATTAGTGCATTCCTTATCACCTTGGTAAACAAAATGTCCTAAAGTCCCTTCAAAACAACATGGTCAGTTGGTGAGTTTTCTAATTTGTATCATAAACCTATTCTATTATGCTTACTTTTCTGTCTTGATCTCTTCCTGTGGATATAGTTAGATATAGGTGATATAGATATAGGTATAGATAGATATAGACATAGATACAGATATAGATATAGATATAGATATAGATATAGATATATGTATAGATACAGATACAGATATAGACACACACACATACATCCTATTGATTCTGTTCCTCTGGAGAACCCTAACACATTCATTGATTAATTAATTTCTTACTTTCATATATTTCTTATAATGTTTTGTATTATAAACATTAGTATCATTTAAATTTTAGTATCATTTAAATTTTAAATTTAAATTTTAGTATCATTTAAATTTTAAATTTAAATTTCAGTATCATTTAAATTTTAAATAATACCTAATTTTTTCATATATTCTAATGATAATTTTGAGATGGAATTTTAATGAGACATCTTAGAACTTTTTAAATATTAGCATTATGAAACAATAACATGTACCCTTATAAGATAAATGATATTTATAGACACTATCACACCAGGAGAATGGGTTATTTCTTTCTTGAAAATTGAACTGAAACATATAAATTTATAATTCAATGTCTACTTTTGTGATTCAATGAATAATTACCATCTTCAATGTATGTAGCTATAGAAGAAATTTTTTTTGCAAAAGTATAAAGTAAATGAAAGGTGTGGTGTTTTATCGTTAGTTGGACTTTATTCCATTGCAAAAACAAACCTGTGTTTCTTCAAGTGAAGCAGTGTATTTAAAGGATGATAGAGAATTAAGGGAAAGAGGAGAAGTCACATTGCCCAGCTTAATAGAATGATGGAACTGAAAGGTACATTTGGGAACAGTGCAAATGGAGATGGATTATCCAGTCCTTTGTATTTTGTTTCATATCCTGAGCATGGCTATTTGGATTAATCACGTATATATATTTAGCTTCTGCTCTGGATCAGTTTCTTCACGAATAAGGTCCGGGAATTAATATTCAAAAACTTCCCCTAGTTCCAGTTACGCAGTCAAATGAGCACTTCCCCATGACTGGGCCTTGCAAAGCACTGCTCTTCTCTAGTGATCCATCAGGAGCTTGTTGCACAGTTTTTGTTTCTGCTACTAATCACCAATTGATTTTACCTTACATATATCTCTCATTTAGCCTCACAAAGGGGGACCAGATCACTTCTATCAAACACAATCATTTATTAAATAGTCTATTCATAAATTTATATTTATACATGTATGTGAATATGAACATATATAAAGGTGCATGTGTATGTATATGCACACTTATGTATATGTTCATACACAGTATACACATGTGTATATGAATATGCTCATGTACAATTGCATGTATATATGCACATACTCATGCATGCAACTGTACAAGAGCAAATATATTTTTCCAACTTATCTTTTTGGGCCTAGATCTTGAATTTCCTTTTTTACTGCTTCTACTCTCCTTTTCCTGTCCTTTTTGAACATTTGCTATTCATTAAACACAATGGTTCTGTGTTGTATCTTTGCCAAAGAAGGGTCACACTGGGTCAATATTTTGGAGAAAGCTAGATTTACTTCTCAGTCTACTTTTATGTTGTTGTCCCAGGTTTATTGACAATATTACAGTATAGCAAAAAGATTCAAATGGCTCCATATGGTGTTTTGAAATCCATTTCAACTATGGGCTGAGAGTAACCTTAAGGTTGGACAGATTGCCAAAGTTCAAAAGATTCAACATTTCTTTAGTGTCAGAATCTACTTAAATGATTTCCTGATCCAGGGCTGAGACTCAGGAACATAATTATTCCTTTCTCTCTCCTTCTTCTGTAACAAAATAGGGATAATTCTCATGAGGCCACTCTGAAGCCCCTTCATCAGATGTGTGGCACAGCATACTATCTTGTTGTGGACATTCTTGCTGGGAATAATGGTGACCCCTTGCTCATGTGCTTGTTCACATGGAAAGTTGTTACCCAGACATATGTAGTATGTCTCTATGAAGACCTAGGCTATATTCTTCAGTTTGGTGTGAATGCTGCCCAATTGGTGGGTCCCTAGTAAAAGATTTTGTTCTACATTTGTGAATTCATTTTTTACTGCCATATTTTTGGTAGGAGCTACATTGTCCTATAAGATGTGGCAGCAGGTGAAACAATAGGTCTTCATCAAAAAACAGAGATTGATGAGCACCTGGGTGGTTCAGTCAGTTAAGCGTCCAACTCTTGGTTTCTGCTCAGGTCATGATCTCACAGTTTGTGAATTCAAGCCCTGCATCAGGCTGCATGCCGACAGTGTGGAGCTTGCTTGGGATTCTCTGACTCCCTCTCTCTCTGCCCCTTCCCTGCTCACTCTCTGTCTCTCTCAAAATAAATAATAAACATTAAAAAAAACCCAGAGATTGAGCCTGCCCAGTAGGATCACAAATGTATAAGTAACAGATCTGATGGATATTGTTGCAGTTTTTAAAATAGCAAGACTAGGGGCGCCTGGGTGGCACAGTCAGTTAAGCGTCCGACTTCAGCCAGGTCACGATCTCGCGGTCCGTGAGTTCGAGCCCCGCATCAGGCTCTGGGCTGATGGCTCAGAGCCTGGAGCCCGTTTCGATTCTGTGTCTCCCTCTCTCTCTGCCCCTCCCCTGTTCATGCTCTGTCTCTCTCTGTCCCAAAAATAAATAAACGTTGAAAAAATAAATAAATAAAATAAAATAGCAAGACTAGCTACACATTAGAAGCAAAAATATTATTGAGATCAAAAGTTTAATGGTAAAAATGGTAGAAAGTTTATTGGTGGAAATCGGAAGATAGTGTCGACATTGAGTTCATTGTTCTCAGCATGGTAGACTTTGATCATGATTAGGAGCTTTATACTTTGCCATAAGATAATTTTGATTGGACAGTGTGTCACAGATGGTGAGTGATTCTTCAACAATATTATAAGGAGTCTGTACTTAGTGTCTTTTTAATACTCAACTGAGATTAGATCTTTGAAAATAAATCCATGGGCATTTATTTACAACTTTTGCTCACCTGTGTACAATGTATAATGTAATGTAAGTGCTGAACTTGCAGAGAAGAAGCAGAGATGGAAAGGACTGAATCAGTATGCATGAAGCTTGAGAAACATTGCTATAAGGAAAATCATGGTGGTCCTATTCTTTTGTCAATCAAACATGAGGGCAATCAGTGGGGATTTGTTTTCTTCAATCTTAAAAATACATTAAAAAGGAAATAGCTGCTTTTTCTGGCTTCCAGATGCTGTCATGTCTGCATGTGGAACATAGAATCACAGAAACCCCTTGGTACCATAGTGTTAGATTAAAGAGCCATACTCAGGACTTTCCATTTTTTTCCTTCAGAGAGGAAAAGGGAAAGACCACTTTCTCAATGACCCAATTATATTGTCAAGTCACTGAATTAATAAAATGTGGAGCCTCCCTTCCTCCTAATTCCTTTTTATTTGAGACAATATATCTCATTGTTCAAACTATTTTAAACTGGCCATTCTCTTACTTGCAGCCAAATTCTTTGCAACTTATTTGCATAGATTAATAACATTTGTTCTTTTCAAAAAATCTGACATAAAGCAAATATTAATAGCTTCATTTTAAAAGATGAGTCTCTTGCAGTTCAGAAAAATCAAATGAGCTGCTTAGAGCAAATCTATGATTAGAATTCTGCTAATTAATCCTGGAGCTTAAGGGGTATTATTATACAGTGTCACATTGCTTTTCAAAAAGAACACATGCAGAATGACTGAATGCTAATGAGTACACTTTTACAGTATACAGTGCCTCTCAGAAGAAAGGCATTTCAACGGGGGAGACCCATTCTGCTCTAAGTAGGTAGTAGAAGTAAAAAGTGATAATGGAACAATTGCCAAGTAGGAAAAACCAATTATTGTATGTACATTCTTTCAATTGCTCATTCATTAATTTTTTCATTCATTCATTCATTCATTCATTCAACATACGTGTATTGAGTATCTTTTATATATCATGAAATATACTAGCATCTGGTGTTACAGAAATAAAGTATAAATAGCCTTGCCTCAAAGAATATACTGTAATATACTATAAAGTATATAAATCTTATAAACATGTAAAATGTGGAATGAAATATTTCCCATCCAATGGATTTGATCCTGGATGATATTTCACCCTGACTCAGGGAGTCAGAGGTGATTGGCAATGGGAAGAAGAGCTAAGGACCCAGTGGATAAATTTGAGAGGCAGTAGTATTAGTGATTAATATATATATTTGTCAAGGAAGAGCATTAATCTTACAGAAGATGACAAGGGACATCAAGACTCCAAAAGAGATAACTAAGCAAACGAGCAGGTTGATTTACCACAACTTCAAAGGTGCTGAAAGTAGATAATGAGTCCCAATAGATGAGGGTACTGATCTATTCATTGCTCACAGCACAGCAAACACTAAAAGCATCAGCATTGTGACATTTTTTCCCATCATGAGATGGTTCCACACAGACCATATAATGGCTTCACACTCAGTAGGTTGCATAGTAGTTAAAGAACCAGGAGTAAGTCTTAACACCTATTGCAGCAGGCAATAAGCAAGCCAACCAACCTCCCTTGAGAAGCAAGATCTTACATGGCAATCACAATGTAGATGCCTTGACTCGTTTAATTGTCTTTGTGACTAGCTACCAGAGGATGCCTCAGGGTCAGAGGATGGTGAAGCTTACAGCAGTCCAGTCTACTCAGCAAAGTGTCAATCTGACTCTTGCTTACAGTCAGATTTCCTGAAGGAAGTCTGACATTTTACCTTTACCATTTAGTGGCTCTACATACTTTGGCAACTTAGTCCACCCCTTTGTCTCTCCATTTGTAATGTGAAATTTTAATAGTGTCTTGTCCATGAGAGTGTTTAAAATAGGGCCTGACATTTAGTAAATACTAAATGAATGTTCATTTTTACTATCATTCAGTGCAGCGACAGTTTCAGGTTGCTGAAAGAAAGAATGAATATAATTAAAATGTAAAAATGCCAATTGTGCTTTTGCCAGAGATATACTAACACGTATATATGGTTGGAAAAATGAAATCAAGGACCTAATGTTGAGTGAGAAAGAGGAGGATGGCAAATGTACCCAAATGGTCACAAAGCCCAAAGAATCAATGTAGATGGATCATTTGTAATTCCAATACACTTTTTTTTCCAGTAGAGGATCAATGCCTATGTCCATCTGTTTTTTTTTTTTTTTACCTTTTTAAAAAAAAAACTTAGAAAATTGAACATTTTCTCTTACATTGTGTTTCTGATTATTACTGAAAGATCAATAACCGGATTTAAAAATCGATATATTGACTTGTGGAAATTTCAATAAAGGGCATGAAAATCAGTTATATTCCTAAAAATGTAAACACTTACTTCCTTCTCATGCCTGAAGTATTATATATAATATTGCTACCCTGGTCATTTTACCATTAATAATAATGACAATAATGTAACAGTAATAGATTATAGCTACTGAGTGCTTACTCCATGCCTGGCTTTTTTTTCCAGCTTTAAGTACTATGCACAGACTAATTTATTTAACTCTCAAAACTATTATATAAGCAAGTGCTATTATTACCTCATTTTATAAAGAAACTGAGGTGTAGAGAGATTAAATTATTCAAGGTCACAGAACTAGTTAGTAAGTGTCTGAATTATGACACAGAGACTGAACTATAGAATGTAAACACACAACATTAAGAAGGATAGAACCTGATAGCAAATGTCAAGTAAGGAGATTGTTTTCTGCAAAAATGTAATCCACTTTTTGATATACCTTATTTATGCACAAAAAACCCATGATCAGTAAACAAATCCTTAATGAGTAAGTCATTTTGAACAGCCCTGCCCAAATTTACTGCTAGAGGTCCAGTGACCTATCTGCTGACCTGGAACTTTGGTGTCAAAAGTTCTTGCTGAGCTTTAACCATGCATATCTTATAGATTCCCAGACTAGTAAAGGGGCTTTATTTTCTGTCTTGATAGATTTATGGATTTATTTATTGTAAATTACTCACAAGAGAGAGACATTTCATTGTAAAACACCCCCAGTATTGATTCAGTAAAATGAGGGTGTCATCATTAAACAAATCTTCCCGAATACCCAAACTATTAAAACTAATTGACTGTGTCTCTTCTTGAAGGTTAGCTAGGCGTTTCATGTGCTCACTAAGGAAGGTTTTGTCTGGCATTTCCACCCCATTCACACACTATCTCAGATGACACCTCTTGCTCAAGGATTCATGAAGATTTTCCCCATCTTTTTATAGAAGAAAAGTAATCTAGGAATGCTAAAAACGAGAACTTTTAAAATTATAATCACTGTAATATACTCATTTCTGTTTATTTTTTAATAGTTTAATAGTTCAGTTATCTAAACTACAAGCAATCTGTGTTTTAAGGGAAAAAACAGAATTATTTTATTTATAGTGTTTCCTATGGAGCGTTTTAGAATTTTTTTTTCCAGTGTTGTTTTCCGTTATCCTGTATTAATTCTTTGATTTGACTAGTGGCTTAGAGGAGGGGTTGGTGTCCTCCTTGTTGTTGATTGCTTCTTCAGACAATTATTCCCAGTTCACGTTATTTAAAATAAAGTAAAGGGATGTCTGGCTGGCTCAGTTAGTAGAGCACCTGACTCTTTTTAAAAAAAAAAAAATTAATGTTTATTTATTTTTAAGAGAGAGACAGAGTGCGTAGTGGGGGAGGGGGAGAGAGAGAGGGAAACAGAATCCAAAGCAAGCTCCAGGCTCTGAGCTGTCAGCACAGAGCACAACATGGAGCTCGAACCCATGAACTCTGAGATCGTGACCTGAGCCCAAGTCAGATGCTTAACTGACTGAGCCCCCCCAGGCGCCCTGAGCATCTAACTCTTGATATCAGAACCATGAGTTCAAGCCCCCACATTGGGCATGGATCCTACTTAAAAAAAATAAGTAAATAAAATAAAGTAAAAATAACCTATTTGGGGGGCCTAGTGCTCTATAGCTGAATCACTGGCTCCTTCTTCATAAAGTGTAAATGTTGGCGCATGAGTGTTTTCTCTGTCTTCTGTGGACGTGTCAATATCCACAGGACTGACTCATCCAGTTTCCTGACATACATGTTTCTTGATTTAACTTTACTTCATCCACACTACCAAAGTCACATGTTGAACACTGTCATTGCCAGAAATAACTCTACGACCCCAAATCACTGAAATAGAGCATGGGATTCTCTGATAAAATTTTCCTATAATTCTAGCTTGAGAGCTCCAATATCCCTACTGGGACTTTTCCTGATTTCTTGGAGACTCTCTTCTTTTTATCAGTTATGTCCCCTTCTCCTTTTGTTTTTGTTCACATTCAGTTTAGTTTCCATGGTCTATCATTACAATAACAATCTTGCTTCTTTATCTTAGATTATTAATTTGGCAAAACCCAAACCATGGGTGAACAAAAATATTTACTAACTTTCTATTATTTTACAGCTGATTACTGTTCAAGAAAATTATAGATTAGAATAAAATTGGTACCACTGTCAATTTACGATTACCAGTCTCAAATGTTCTTTAATCAGCACAGAATTTCTACTATGTTTTTCCAGTTGACTCACTCTCCTGGCACTTACAACAAAAACTATTTTAAATCTTCTTTAGTCAGTTCAAAAACAATTTGCCATTCCACTGTAATTACTGTCAACAACTGGGCATGTTTTCTCCATCACAAAGACAATAGAGAACATAGACAAAAATTCACTCAAATTATTATTTAATTATTGGACATTTGCATATGTTTTCTCCTTGTTCCCTTCTTTAAGAGAAGTTGTATACTTTTTCTTTATAGCCAGTCTTTTCACCATTAATTGCTCTGGATCCCGCACATCCTAAATTTCTCAAAATTTAAGAAAGATAGTAGTTTGGAAACCACCCTGCCCTCGTTCTGTGTAAGGGGAGATTTGGAGGGACAAGAAAGAAAGAGTAGTTTACACTAGTGTGGTAGGACCTATAATACCTTACCCAAGAAAAAAAATATTTATTTGCAAATAATAGTTATGTAATTTTCCCACACAAGTGAAATCAAAATCATGTTCAAAGAAGGAATATGTTCTATGCAAATGAGATTAGACTGTATTACCACTGAAGTCAGATGAGCTTGATTTTTAGGTAAACAAGTGAAAAACTTAGTTATAGCTCATCTCAATAGGGAAGTAAGCTAGAATGGGAGCTTCTGCTTTTGCCCTCACTTCTTGCCTGCAGGCCATAGCACTTTCTATTTAGAACCAAAAGACATAAGTAAAACACAACCTTCATGATCATCCATCTAAGTTGAAATACTTTACTCTGTAAGGCACAAAAAAGAGACCAAGGTTGAATATAAGAATTGTGGGGAAGGGAGGGACTCAAAATTCAGGATGCAAGGAGGGATTTCCTGAGGGCAGGTGGTAGGAGAAGATTTGGAAGCATGAAATAGAAAAAAAAGAAGGAACATACTCATAGTAAAGGTACAAGTCTGTGAATTAAGAGAGAATATAAAAAGTCAAAGGTACCTTCTCCATATTCTCTATGCTGTATTATTCTGTTTTTATCATGTTTTTCTATGAAGAACATGATTTTCTATCTTATAACCTATGTTGTGTTAGGTCTACAGAAAATTAGCCTAACAAGCAGAATTTAGGAATAAAGGTGTAATTTCACCTTAATCATTTTGTGGGAGTTCCGATGGAGACAGAGACAAAGCTTGCTAGGCTTACCTGAGAATTGCTACACTATTTCTACTGGTCATCACAGTGTTAGGGTTACCCAAGTGCCATGAGCATCTGAGAAAACTCTCAGGGACTGAAAGCCATAAGAATAAACTTCCTACCTCTTTATACCCTTACCACCCCTAAACACCACTTCAACTCTCTCAGAGTTGGTTTCCATCTATTTTCATTATTCTCTTGGAATAGTTCTGTTCACTTTGCTATAAGTCAGTATATCGAGTTTCCCCCCCAGTCCTCTCAATACTGGATCTTCTGATTGTATTCAAGTGGTTTTTCCAGTTTTCAAAAATCCCTTGGCATTGGCATTGGCACATTTGCCACTTTTTCTTGTACTCTTTTGCCATTTCTTCTCAGTTTTCTTTCCATTTCAAATTTTTCTAACTGGTTCCTAAATGTTGAAATTCCTCAAAGCTTGTTCCTGATTTTCACTCCTCTCTCATGTTCCATTCTCTCTTTACACTATCTCATCTATGCCTATGACTTCAATTACTGTCTCTGGAATAATGATTCTGAAATTTCAGTTTTTAGCTCCAAGTTGTCTGAATTTCAGACCTATCACACTGGCTAGCTACATCTTCACTTGGATATCTCAAAGACACCTGCTGTATATGCTAGAATTGAACCCATAGCTTTCTTTCCAATCTTTGCCATCTTCCATTATTTCCTTGTGGGATAAATTGACATAATGATATTGAAAATTTATATTCAGAATTTGTGAGTTTTTTTAAGTTTATTCATGTATTTTGAGAGAGACAGAGGCAGCATGGGTGGGGGAGGGGCAGAGAGAGAGGAAAGAGAGAGAATTCCAAGCAGGCTCCATGCTGCCAGCACAGAGCATGGGGCTCGAACCCAGAAAGCTGTGAGATCATGACCTGGACCAAAACCAAGGGTCAGATGTTTAACTGATTGAGCCACCCAGGCACCCCTACATTCAGAATTTGTGATGATAGATACTTGAGCCATCATTAAGGAAAAATTCATCAAAAGATAAATTTATAAATGGAAACAGTTTCTAGAGTGGTCTTATTTCAGTAAGATGGCTTCTCAACTGTTGTAGGCTATCCAAGGCAGCTGAATTAAAAGAAATTTCATTTAGTTCATAATGTCTCACTGCAATGTTGTTTTTTTTTTTAAAAATAACATTACAACTTGTGTTGTCAGAAAAAAATTATTCTTCCGAAGTAATGCAACAATGAAATACAGGACATTTTCATTTTGGATGAAATTCTTATAATAGGAATTATTATAATTGAAAAATACAGGATGCTTTAAAAATATATATCATACCATTTTGTTTAAAAAGAATTTTTAGTAAAATTGGAGGAAATGAAAAGTCATCACTTTGAATATTACATTTTGGATCTCCTGAGCAGGACCATATTAATAATAGGATCTCCACTATGAGGATAAAGGAAGATGCTAATTAATTTTAATTAAGTAAACCAGCCTATGGATTGGCTTTTGAAAAAAAAATTCTTAAGAATTATATATCTCCTTTCAAATTACTGACACGGACAGAAGTGTGAGGTCATTTCTTAGACTTTTTCATCGTACCCAAAGTGAAAGGGAAGTGGAAGCATGATGAAAATCGGCCTCATTTGCCCATTTTGAGCATAATAAGGCACTTTTACACAGACACTTAGGGCTCTCTTGTGGTTGTGCTAGTTCTAATTAATGCCTGCCACCTACCATCCCTGGGCTGAAGAACGAAACCAAGAGAATCCCTTCAGGGGGAGGAAAACGAATTTTAAAAAATGTCTCTCTGAAAGATTTCCTGTAAGCACTTTACGAAACAACATGAAATGATTGAAAAGGTGTCTCTATAGTTTTCATTAATATGCTCACACTCATGCTATGTATGTGGAATAATCAACAAAAAATAAGGGAGCATTTCTTTCCATGTAGGATGCAAACATTATGGGCAAGTCACATTTTAATTTCATACTTGATGTTTCAGCTTATGCTATGTTTTTAGTTAGTGCTGGCCTATTAAGCTGCTAATTTATCTACCGTTGTGAAGGCCTCTGGAAATGCTGCTCCATAAATAATAGAGCAGTGATCCATAACCACCTCCCATGTAACAGCATCGAGTCCACTGCAGCTAATAGGAACGAACTGTTGGTTGCTAGGTGCCAAAATGCTGCTTGCCTATTTAGGAAGTGATATAGTTTTGTCTCCCTGCTAAGATGACAAAACTGTAATTAGAGATTAATCAAGAGCTACATTAGTGCCACAGTTTCCTGCAGTCTGACTTTTGTTGCCCACCAGCAGTTAAGTGCATCTGCCTGTATTTACCAGTTCTCTGGAGATTTAGAAATTTATTGTCATATTTACGGGAACAGCTGCCGTGCAAGTTGTCAAATCATAAAGAACTAACTCAAGAGAATGCATATAATTAACTAGTCTGTCTTTAGTCTATTTATTTCTAAAATGAGGCTTCATTTAAAAAGATTAAATAACATATTACATAACCAGCTATTTTTTTTTTGTCCTTGGATTTTGTTATTTTTCATTAAAACATTTCCATAGTAATTTATACTGAATAAATAAAGATCAATTCAAATATTGGAAGGGAGACAAATACATGCTGATAGCAAAGGAAACTTGGATCTTGTGATTTTTCTGAGAGTTAACATCATTTAAGATCTAAACTGCTATGGTTTTTAAAGAAAAATAATGTGGAGTTATTATGGAATTCATCTTTGTTTAAGTTTCATTTGCTATTCCTTTAGAACTTTTGCTGTGTTTGCTTTGGGGCAAATTTTTCTGTCATTTCTATGTACATATATTGGATTTTTATTTTTTCAAATGCTGTAATATTTGGGCATGCTAGTGACAAACATTTTTCTTTGTTGAAAGCCTGATATTCCTAGATGAATTTTTGGTTTAGTTGATTACTATAGCAAATACAGTATCAAAATTAAGACTATTGAAATATTTTAAATCTTAATAAAGTTATGATCAACATTAAGTAATGAATGCCTTGTTATTTTTATCTATCATCTATCTATCTATCTATCTATCTATCTTTCTATATCTATCTATGATTATCTTAAACCTTGAAGTGGAATTAAATATAATATGTATTTTTTACTGGTTTAGTTGTCACAGTAAACAGATAAATAGTTTTAAATGAAATCATTGGAAAATTGTATTTGTATAAGCACACTTTATAAAACTATATACATATCAGACACAGACACAACACACATTTTTAAGCAGATTCATAGTATGTATATTATTTTGCATTTAAAGAAAATACACTTTGATTCCATTTTGATTCTTCTGACTTACATCAGAATTTTGGAGCAGTTGTAATTCACTCTACTATTCAATCTGTTAATACGAAACTAGTTGCATTACAACTTATAAGTCTTTAATCACATTAAAAACTAAAAGCTACTTTGCAGTAAGTTGAGGTTTTATGCTCAGATTTTTAATTACAGTGCTGTATTTCAAGTATAAAATACTCCTAGACATCCATTTCACTAATTTTGGGCTCCATAGGAAAAGTACAATTTTCTCAGGGTGTTTGAGACTTTATTTACTCTTCCTCCCTAAAAGCAAAGAAAAAAAAATAGACTGTTATTGCTGCAATTGTCCTGTTTCTAAAAAATACATAACATACAAGTATATGTATATGTATATAGTCTTATTCATCTATATTCAGATAAAACCTCTGTCAGAAGTCTTTAGAAATATAATAAAAAAGAACTACAAGATCAGCTACAGAAGAAATTGTGCTGTTAAATTCATTTTGATGTTTGCATTTTTGTTTTCAGTCTAATGTGACAAACTTCCATCTATTTGAGAAGTATTGTTAATTTAGAAAAAATATGAAATCAAAGAAATGAAATATAGGAAGAAATTTTGCATCATTACTGAAAGAGCCCTGCAGGGACTGAACTGAGAGCTTGAAACGGATTCCCGGCTGCTAACTACACTTTTGTTTGTTTGTTCAGGAAAGCACCAGAGCCAACTCTAACACTGACAGTACAGAAGAAGCTGGCCATTAAAAAAAAATATGAAATCAGACTTCTACTGATAATTTATATATATTGGAGTACACACTATATAATTTTCGAAGAATATGGATTTTGGTTGAAATCAGGTAAGTTCGTTTTTGGAAACACCAGAGACTCAATTGACAATTTTATAATTCATTTAGCTAGCATAGAATACATTGATTTTGAATAAAAAGACAACACCCTACTAATGTGTATAGTTACTTACAGGTATTTTAAATACTAATATTTGCTTCAAATAACTTCTTACATTTTTAATCACACTGCTAGCATCTGTTAGTAAATATATATTTTAAAATGTAGAGTGTTATAAAATGAAAACACTATTAAATAGAATCTTCTGGCAAAAGTGTAACAAACTGTTAAAAATAATTAATAGGAATTTTTCTCCCTCCTCAGTATGTTCCCTTCTATTGAAGATATGGTTAGGACTCACAGTTGTTCAATAATGTTAATTATAAGCAGCCTAGTTATAAGCTGAGGTCACAAATTATTTTACATAACACATTATTATCAATGCAGAAAAGCATTTCTGTGCAATGGAAGGGGGAGTGCTTTAGAAGCTAATCACTAGACGTGGTTTCATTACTATGTTATTTGTTCTACAGGTTATTTTAGAAACAATAATAATAGTAATAAAACTTGTTATTTTTCTTTTAGGAAGAAATTTAACACAATTATTAAAACCTAGAAAATGTCCATGAGCCTTGAATTATCAAATTCCAATGATTTAGTGTAGACTGAGGCTGAATATTCTTTCAACTTTGATGTACGAAATACTTCATATGTTAATTCATTTATTAGTGTGATGTGTTAATTAATTAGTGTTATAAACACTATACACAAACAATGAACACTATAACTTAGAGGATTAAACTAAATTCATCAGAGTCGGGCGCCTGAGTGACTCAGTTGGTTAAGCGTCCAACTCTTGATTTTGGCTCAGTTCATGATATCATGGTTTGTGGGTTTGAGCCCCACATCAGCTTTGTACTGACAGCTCGAACCTGCTTGGGGTTTTCTGTCTCCTTCTCTTTCTGCCCCTCCTCTGCTCTCTTTCTCTCTCTCTCCTTCTCTCTCTCAAAATAAATAAATAAGTGTTAAAAAATAAATTCATCAGATTCAAACATGTCTTGGAATTGAATGCTATTTTGCTGTATTTTCGTTTTATGGTCTCAGGAGAATTAATTTCCTTTGACTCAGTTTCCCCATCTGAAAACAAAGAGAGAAAATAAAAATCTAGCACACAAAGTGGTTAGAGATTTATACTGTTTGAAACATGTAAAATGCTTAAGGTTCTTGGCACATCTTACTGTTTCAAATATTCCTTTAGATATGGTTATTATTCCTAAGAGTGAATGTCCTTAAAACCTACTCCTGAGGCCAGGGTTCTTCTCGGATCCAGGACCAAGAGGCTTTGAGTTGCTGGAGCTGAAGCTCCAGGAAGGAAGGTGAGGGAGCTGCAAGAATATGGCCCAAGGACAGGGCCACACACACCACCATGTTGCCTTCACTTTTCCTTCTTTCTCACATCAAGTTGCCGGGTCCTCTCTGCTGTCTGCTTCTTGGCTTTCTTAACCTTGTCATATGCAGCTGGCAGGAGAAAGGAACCCCAAGGAGCTCAGCCATCTTCCTGGCCCTGCTGTCTAGCCCCAGAGCTATGGATTGGCAGCTTAGTGACTGGGTCTGCAGACTGGAACAACAAGGACTGTGCCACAAGACAGAGTTTAGTGGACCAAAGTTGGAGGGCAACAGTGTTATCTAACCATGGGGAACAATTTGGAAAAAAGGAGGATGCACTTACCCCAGCTGCCTGTCCATCAGTATCTCCAAGCCTGAAAGCTGGTAGACTCCTTCTGCTAAACATGAGGATCAAAAAAGGGAGAAAAATAAAGTTAGGCTTAGTGATAGTGCGCATCCTCAGGAAGGCACCTCAGAGAAGGCACCAGGCTGCAGAAAAGTCAATGCAGCAAATGACCAACCAACAAGGAAGGGTGAGCACATCAGCAACTGATCAGATGCCTCGAACATACCAAGTGCAGTGTTACAAGCCAGGTACTCTGTAGCACTCAGATGGGAGAGGAGTTGGGGAAGACCCACTTGCCGAAGCAAGTCTTCTTCACATGCCTAGGAGAGTATCACCTGCTCTGGGATTATCTGGATTTTTGTTTAGGCAGCAGGAGGGGCACTCTGTGTACATGCCCTCTTCATTTGAATGAGTTAGAGGATGTGGTTCTTCACTCTCCCACCTTGGGCCAGTCAGGACAACCATGCTAACATGATGAGGGAAATCTAAGGTATGGTTCCTATACCCAAAGAGAGGCTGCTGGCTCCCACATTGAGACTGTCACCTCACAATCACCAAGATTTGCAGTGGAGGAGGCAAAGTCTATAGAGGGGGCCAGCTGCTGCCCCCAGCAGAGGGGGTGCATCTGCTTCCTGGTGAGTACCTATTCTCAACCCTACAGATGTTAAAGGGCTCCTGGAAGAGGCAAGAGTCTCCACCACCAAAAGGAAACAGGCACTCTAAACTGGGACAGCCTTTCGGGAGGTAAATTTTACCATCAAATTTTAAAATGTACTTTCTCTTTGATCCACTAGTAGGAATTTGGATTTGAAGGAGTATCCCAAAATAAATATACAAGGATGTCCACTGCAGCATTGTTTACAGTAAACCCCCAACTGTAACAAACCAAAATCTTGGTCAACAGGGATTTACATATTAAAAATTATGTTACACAGAAGACCTTATGGGCAAACTGGAAAGATCTTTAAGGAATAATGAGTGAAAAAAGTGAAGCCTAGTACAATATATAAAATATCACTTTGGTGTTTAAAATAAACAAATGAATGCATGAAATATAAAAGGAGATATTCAGGAATGTGCACAGTCTTTGTCTTCTTTGTTTTCCTCAAAGCAATTATAAGAACTTAACAGTGGTTTCATTTGGAGAGAGGCTGAAGGTGGAAGAGAAGGACACATTTACTACTCATTTTATACCTTTCTGTAATTCAAATTGTCAAACCTTAAATAAGTTTCATTTTATTATCATTTTTCTTGTCAATAGGGGCTCTCTTGGTGGGAGGTTATGGTCCATTTTTAGTTTGTATCTTTGTCAAAGAGAGAGAGAAACTCATGGTAAGAAATAATTCTTCTTCTTCTAGATGCTGTATATGTCAATGAGATGTTTAGCTGTGATGCAGCCATTTTGTGAACATGAGGTAATCTAGTTAGTGGGTGGCAATCAGAAAGATAGAAAGACCAGGGACCTCAGTTTTCTTGATGAGTAGCTGAATTAACCAACCCTTCACTATTTAGGACATAATATAATGTAAGAGAAAAGATTATCCTTATTGTTAAAGTCAGTGGAGTCAGGATTTTATGTTACTTGCAGTTAAAATAAACCTAAACTGGTACACCATCTATTGAAGAGATAAAAGGCATGTTCTATGTTCTACAAGACAGGGATTGAGATGCAAAGGTCAGATTATACTATGCTACAAACTTCAGCTTCAAAGTGAGATACAAATGACTGTTAAACGTGAAAAACTCAACCTCACTCTTAAAGAGAAGGGCATTTTAAAACTACAATGAAATGACATTTTTTTTTTTAATTTTTTTTTCAACGTTTTTTTTTATTTATTTTTGGGACAGAGAGAGACAGAGCATGAACGGGGGAGGGGCAGAGAGAGAGGGAGGCACAGAATCGGAAACAGGCTCCAGGCTCCGAGCCATCAGCCCAGAGCCTGACGCGGGGCTCGAACTCACGGACCGCGAGACCGTGACCTGGCTGAAGTCGGACGCTTAACCGACTGCGCCACCCAGGCGCCCCGAAATGACATTTTTTATCTCCATGTTGACAAAGAACAAAAAGCTTGATCACATCCAATAGTGTCAAGGGGGAAATCAGCATACCCATTTATAAACAGTATAGAGCTACGGAAAGCATTTTGTTAATAATTTTCAAAACTAAAAATCGAACCCCAACAACTCTGCTTTGCAAGAGGATGTACATAATGATAGTCATTACAGCATTGTTTGCAAATTCAAATTAGCTAAAAACTACCCAATTGCCCATCATAAGGGGAACAATTAATGAATCACATTACATTAATATTGAATTCTTTGAAGTCATTAAAAAAATGAAAATATATCAAATAAATATTGAGAAAAATTTGCAGAATAGTACAGAATGGTATACTGCCACGTGTGTGTGTGTGTGTGTGTGTGTGTGTGTGTGTGTGTGTGTGTGTTGGGGGGTTATTTTAAAAAGTATAAACCGAATCTGGAATGATAAACAAAAACCCAATAACATAGTTGCACTAAGGAGGGGGATTAGGTGGATAGGTGGATGCAAGCAAAAGAAGGAAGAAAGACTGACTTTCACTATATACCTCTATGTACCTACTGAATTTTGTGCCATGCACTTATATTAGCTATTCAGAATGATTCATTAGTAGAAGGAGAGATAATCATAATAATAAAAGAATAGATAGCTTTTCAGCCTTTTGGCTAAGATCAAGTGTGGTACCTGTTCTTATCCATTTAATATCTGATTTTTCCTCTATCCAGTAAGAAAATAATAACTTAATGGAGGAATATCACAAGATATTAAGCTAGAATAATTATTATTTTTATAAATGTGAAAGTATATTTAATTTTAAATATTCATTTATTTAAAAATGTTAATAGATGGGTGCCTGGATGGCTCAGTTGGTTAAGCATCCGACTTTGGCTCAGGTCAAGAACTCGCAGTTTGTGAGTTTGAGCCCCACACTGGGCTCTGTGCTGAAAGCTCAGAGCCTGGAGTCTACTTCAGATTCTGTGTCTCCCTGTCTCTCTGCCCCTTCCCCACTCATGCTCTTTCTCTGTCTCTTTCAAAACAATAAATATTAAAAATTTTTAAAAATAAATAACTAAAAAAATATATTAATAGAGATGGAATGAGTCTTCACATAACAAAGTGTGACTAACATGGAAAAAAAAGAAAATCAGGCAAACACAAAAATGTGCAGAGAATCTGAGATGTATTTTCACTACCATTCTACAACTACATCGCTTTTAATATTCTTATTGGATTTATTTCGAGAATACACTCATGTTGAATGTACATATTTATTTACACAAAATTCAATTAGGCAACTAGTTTGTATTCTGATTTTTCCCTTTGTCCCATTTAACATATTTTGAGCATTTTTATTGTCATCAATGAACTTTAAGAAATAATTTTAATGGATATATAATAATTCAATGGCTGTGGTATCACTTTTTAACTCTTTGTCATTATTCATAATTAGAATGCTTGCTATTGTCACATAAGCACTACAATGAAATTTTTCTACATATATTGGTGTCCATCTCCTTAGGATGAGTTCTGGCAACAACTATTAATTGCTTTGCCAAAAGGTTATGCTGATTTTTACTTATGTAAGTACTTTATGAGAATCCTTGTCCCACCCAACAATTTCTACTTTTGGAAATTTTTTTATGTTTGCCAGTTTTATGAAAGTTAATGGCATCTTTAAAAATCTTGCATTACTTATTTGTAACATAAACTTTTATTTATGTGTTTAGCGTCCATTTGTATTCCTTCTGTTCTAAAATGTCAAATGATTTGGGGCATTTTTTCTGTTGCAGAGTTAGTAACTCACTTATTTGACTTGAAAGTTATCTTTGTCTCTCTGTGTCTCTCTCAAAAATAAGTAACATTAATTTTTTTTTTTAATTTAAAAACAAGGATGCCTGGGTGGCTCAGTCAGTTAAATGTCCAACATAGGTTCAGGTCATGATCTCACAGTTCATGAGTTCAAGCCCTGCATCAGGCTCTGTGCTGACAACTCAGAGCCTAGAGCCTGCTTCAGATTCTGTGTTCCCTCTCTCTGCCCTTCCCCCAGCTCACGCTCTCTCTGTCTCTCAAAAATAATAAACATTAAAAATTAAAAATAAAAAAAGAAAGTTATCTGTAGAATACTATTTGTTGCAAACATCGTATCTCATTTTGCCATATGCCTAATGAATTTGGTTTTGAAATTATAGACATGCAACATTTAACATATTGATTTATGTCTATACAAGTTTGCACCTAGAAATTTATCTTCCTTTCCTAAATATATTGATATTCTGTTTTTTCTACTAGATCTTTTGAATGATTTTAACTTTTACATCTAATGTTTTAGCTTATTTGTGCATTATTTCCACCTAAGATATGTAATAAAATCTAGCTTCTCTTCTCTAACTAATTAGCATAATACTTCTAAAATCATTTAGAGAGTAAGCATTTATTTATTCACTGATTTGTTATATAACATTTTTTTGTCATACCAAACTATTATATATGCTGGAATCTATATCTGATTTCTGAATCTATATATCTGATTTATCTCTATTGAGCCTCCTTATACTTCTTCAAAAGTGAACATGCAGTTTAAAATTTTGTTAGCAAATCTTTAAACTTTAAAATCAAGGGTGCATGGATGGCTCAGTCATTGAGTGTTCGACTTCGGTTCAAGTCATGATCCAATGGTTCATGAGTTTAAGCCCCATGTAAGGCTCTGTGCTGACAGCTCAGAGCCTGGAGCCTGCTTCGGATTCTGTGCCTCCCTCTCTCTCTGCCCCTTCCCCACTCACGCTCTGTCTCTCTCTTTCTCAAAAATAAACATTAAAAAAATAAAAATAAAACTTTAGATTTATCTTTCTAAATTTGTTTGTATTTATTGGATCCCATTTATTCTTCTACATGACCTTTGTCCATTCCCAAATAAATCCCCTTAGTGTTTTGTTTGGGGGAACACACACTTTGGGGAAAACACACTTTGGGGGGAAAATGCTGTTCCTTACAAAATCAAATCTTTCCATCAAACAACATAATTTCTCATCTCTGCATGTAGCCATTTTTTATGTCATACGTTATTGGGTTTTTAAAAATATTTTATGAGGATTTTTATGTGTTTAGAACTTCTATAAAATTATTTACTAAACATTGTGGTAATCCTCTGAGGTAGATATTTTTATTGCTATCATCATGATGTGGTAAGAAAATTGGGATTTACAGAGATTAACTAATTTATTCAACATTCCATGCTAGTGAGTGGCAGAGGCCAGTTCTATGTAACCCCAAGCCCATAGGCTTACCTATCATGCCTGTTGCCTCCCAGTTATTATAGGTTTAATAACTCGTGAGGGAATTCTGTTCCCCAAAATACTACTTAATACAATATAACTAAATATAACAGTTTTTTTTTTAATTTTTTTTTCAACGTTTATTTATTTTTGGGACAGAGAGAGACAGAGCGTGAATGGGGGAGGGGCAGAGAGAGAGGGAGACACAGAATCGGAAACAGGCTCCAGGCTCTGAGCCATCAGCCCAGAGCCCGACGCGGGGCTCGAACTCATGGACCGTGAGATCGTGACCTGGCTGAAGTCGGACGCTTAACCGACTGCGCCACCCAGGAGCCCCTAAATATAACAGTTTAATGGTCTTTTCCCACTTGCCTTTTTGTATAAAAACTGAATAGTTTTCTGAGAAATAGTTATATGAATAATTATTTTACTGTCCCATCATTTAGCTTTTTTACTTAGACCAGGACTATTCAACTTGCACTTATTTCAAGATTCCATAAATAAGACTCATAAGAAAAAAAGGGGAAATAAACCTTCATTTTTAATCCCTATACATTTCAAAGGCATTCAAGCCTAGACTCTCATTTCTCCTGTCACTCTCCATACCCAGGAGACACAAGACACCATGGAAGGTTAAACATTTCCCATAACAGGCTTGGCAAAACTCCACAATAGCTAGGTGACCAGGGTAGTCTCTGAAGGTGACTCTTTTCCTGAGCATGTTGTTTACTGCTGTACAGGTGTTTTTCAGCTGTATAATTATTTCCATCAGGGCTTTAATTTTAATGTGGATAATTTTGCTCTTCAGACTTCTCTGGTGTCCAAATATGCATCATTTATTAATATGCCCTTAAATTCATAGATAATCTCTGACTACCATTCTTCAGTATAAAATTAAGTACAGTTCAGGATATAACAACCACACTAACACTTAATGTTAGGTTTGCTCTTTTATTAACATGAATATCACACCAGGAAATTAACTTTGTACAGGTTAAGTTTTGCAACTTGAATATGAGATCCCAGGTACATTCTTTTATTAATAAAGGAAAAAAACTGGACCTGGAAACATCGTTAGTATTCTATTTTTCAACTTCTTCATTGGCTAAGTAACTATTGATGTTCTAGAATTTTACTTCGTGTAACTGAAATCCCGGTGATAAGAGACTTGCTCCTGAATCTTGATAGATATTTCTGAAGGGGTTTCAATTCTTTTTATTTGAATCATGACACTGAACTGTGTTTTTTACTTTTGGTCACAGAGGAAAAGTGGTATCTATGGCAACAGAAAGTTGAAGTGCGGTTCCTGACAGGGTTTTCATGTGACAGAAATGACAGCCATCTTTGTTAAGTAATACTATGTTAAGATGCTATCTTTTGTGTCAGCTTTACTGTGATATCCAAAATTGTGGAATTACAACTTTAAAGAAAAAGACAGCTCAGCAATTAAAGGGGATATTATAGTATCTTTAGACGAAGTTCTTGTGACCTGCCTTTCGGTTCAGTGTTTGATTTGTAAAGCAGCATGGACTAGTGTTCCCAAATCATGATTAGTTAATTAAAAGATGTCAGTGTTGTGCCTGCACCAAACATGTTTCTTAGAAAAGTGACTAAAATTACACATGTGGCTAACTTTGACTTCTTTCTTATCTTATGTGTTATAAAAATGAAAAGTTCAAGTTATTCAGAAGTTGCGGTTGGCAAAATTTAATTACTGTTATTTAAGATGGGTTCTTTTTTTCTTCTCATTTTATTTTTTTAAAAAGATCCCACTATCTTCCTCAACTGCCCCAACATAAAACATAGAAACAGACACAGATAGACACACACACTTTTTTTAAAGTCTAAATTGAGTTTTGTTTTAAAGTTTATTTATTTTGAGAGAGAGAGAGAGGGTAGGGGAGGAGCAGAGGGAGAGGTAGAGAAGGAATCCCAAGAAGGTTCTGTGCTGTCAGTGTGGAACCTGACATGGGGCTCAAACCATGAGCTGTGAGATCATGACATGAGGGGAAATCAAGAGTCGGTTGCTTAACTGACTGAGTCACTCAGGTGCCCTGAGATGGTTTTATTTATTTAGGTTTTGGTTTTGTTTTTTTTTATTTTTTTGTTCTGTTTTGTTTTGTTTTTTAAATTGTAGTGGTGTATACCTAATATAACATGCAGCATTTTAAGTGTACTGTTTGATGGCATTATTGTACTACCATCACCACTGTTCCTTCGTAGAACTCCTTTCATTGTGTAAAACTGAAACTCCGGACTTCTTAAGCAATAATTCCCCATTACTCTCCTCCCCACAGCCCCAGGAAACCACCATTCTACACTCTGTGTCTATACCTTTGACTATGCTAGTGCTGCAGATGAGTGGAATCATATGGTACCTATACTCTTGTGTCTTATATAGCATGATGTCCTCAAGTTTCATCTATTTTGTAGCATGTGTCAGAATTGCCTTCCTTTTTAAGGCTGAATAATATTCCGTTGTATGTATATACCACATTTCGTTTATCCATTCTTCCTTTGATAGACACGTGGACTTCTTTAATCTTTTGACTATTGTTAAGACGTGGTGCTGTGAACATGAGTGTTTAATTATCTCTTCAAGTTCCTACTTTCAGTTCTTCGGGGTATGTACCCAGAAATGGAATTTTGCTACATCATACAAAAATTCTATTTTTAATTTTTTTAGGAGGTGCCATACAGTTTTTCATAGTGACTATACCATTTTATTGTTTAAAAATTTTTTTTTTAATGTTTATTTATTTTTAAGAGAGAGAGAGAGAAAGAGCCTAAGTGGGGGAGGGATACTGAGAGGGAGACACAGAATCAGAAGCAGGCTCCAGGCTCCAAGCTGTCAGCACAGAGCCTGACACGGGGCTTGAACTCACGAGCTGTGAGATCATGACCTGAGCCAAAGTCAGACACTCAACTGACTGAGCCACCCAGGCACCCCGTGACTATACCATTTTAGACTCCCAACACAACAGTACACAAGTGTTCCAATTTCTCAGCATCCTTACTAACACTTGTTATTAACTGTACACACCACACTTTAAACAGTATCTCAGTATTTGAGGATAATGTAATGAAAGATTATGTGAACTCTGGTATCAATGTTCAAATTCCAGATCTTGAGTTTACTGTATGACAATAGGCAGCATTTAACTTCTTTGAACTTTAGTTTTGCTATCTGTAAATAAAGATAATAATTGTACATACTATTGGATATGTTTTTGTAACAGGCGAGCAGGATACTGCATGTAAAATACTTCACACCCAAACCATCATCTATTTAGCCTTTACTAAGGCTCAATTCTTTAAGTGAGGGCAGACAAAGTATCTTAGTTCAGATTGCTGTAACAAAACCACAGACTGGGTGGCTTAAACAACAAACATTTATTTCTCAACGTTTTAGAGTCTGGTAGCCCAAGATCAAAAGGCTAGCATAGTTGAGTTCTTGGTAAAGACTCTCTTTCTGTCCATCTTCTCTTTGCATCCTCACATGGCAAAGAGGGAGAGAGGGAGGGAGTGAGGGAGGGAGAGACTCAGAGAGGGAGGGAAGGATGGAGGGAGGAAGATTAACTCTTTTCCTCTCCTATCTTGGGGGCTCCACTCTCATGAACTAATTACTTCTCAAAGCTCCCACCTCTAAATGCCATTACATAAAGGCTTCAGCATATGAATTTTCAGGGGGCATAAGCATTCAGTCTATAACATGAGGAAACTAATGTTATGAAGATCTCAGTTCCAAGTAACAGAAAACCAGAAAGAATAATTACACTTCATTTTATTTATCTACATCTTTTTCTTTTACAAAGCCCCCACTTTGGCTTCCCCACTATCATTGCCGTGAGGACTCAATAGTCATCTTCCTTTCACTTATGGATTTCTTTCCCATTGTCATATGATTCCTTGATTCAGATCAGTTCATCAAATATTTTTATTAATTATATTTTTATGTGTATATCATCTTTTTGCTACATTAGTAGATTCTTTTTTTTTTAAATTTTTTTTTCAACATTTATTTATTTTTGGGACAGAGAGAGACAGAGCATGAACAGGGGAGGGGCAGAGAGAGAGGGAGACACAGAATCGGAAACAGGCTCCAGGCTCTGAGCCATCAGCCCAGAGCCTGACGCGGGGCTCGAACTCACGGACCGCGAGATCGTGACCTGGCTGAAGTCGGACGCTTAACCGACTGCACCACCCAGGCGCCCCAACATTAGTAGATTCTTTAGGGCAGAAATCATTCCATATATTTTTCCCCTGATATTTTTTTACTTCTGTATGTAACATTGTTATTTATCAGTGTGCATTTCACAGTTTGTTGGTGTTAATATTTGACTAGTCCTGGGGCGCCTGGGTGGCGCAGTCGGTTAAGCGTCCGACTTCAGCCAGGTCACGATCTCGCGGTCCGTGAGTTCGAGCCCCGCGTCAGGCTCTGGGCTGATGGCTCAGAGCTTGGAGCCTGTTTCCGATTCTGTGTCTCCCTCTCTCTCTGACCCTCCCCCGTTCATGCTCTGTCTTTCTCTGTCCCAAAAATAAATAAACGTTGAAAAAAAAAAAAATTTAAAAAAAAAAATATTTGACTAGTCCTAATGAAACCTTGCTGTCTTATCAAATTTACATGTAGTTTTAAAAGAGGCCAGTCAATAGACTGAATGTTTATATTTAGAAAGTTTTACTAATTATCCTATGTCATTCCCCATATTGAAATTAGGGAACACAAGTGTTATTAATTAACTGATATTTAGAATTCTCACACCTACCAAGGCCAAGTTAGCTTAGTCATTTGCATAGATAAGAGACAAAAAGTTTGGTTTCCTGAAGATCTAGTTCAAGGTTCTAGTCACACTAAGTTGATCCCCATATTGAAGCTATGCTTATTTTGCAGTTTTGGAGTTTTCTACCTTTTTTTAGATGCATCTGTTGTGCTGAAATGGTGTTTCTCAAGGCTTCCTTTGTTGTGTGTTGAGATGTAATTTTTGACTCTTTATTATGTTTCAGGCATAAAACATTGGATGGGTTCTAAGTAAGGTGACCCTGGACTGGAATATTGAAATACCAACTTGAAAAATTCCTAGCTATATTATATTGGAAAAATGTACTAAACTGGGATAAGTTTTATTTTAATTACATGAAAAATGAGAATAATCCTAGCCATAGAATTAGAAAGATTGGAAAGGATAGCACATGCAGAATACTCATGACAATGCCTATCATAAAATAAGCTCAAAATAAATGTGAGTTATTCTGATCATAATTTTGAATTGTTTAAAATAATGTTTCCCTAAGTCTAGACTTCTATCTCTTGTAGGTTGGATTGCGTTCATATTTTGGGGGCCCTGATTTTTTAAGTGAACAGAAATAATTTTACTGAGAAAATGAATGCCTGTAGTTTTGGTATCATACTACCACCACTATTAAGCTATTACTCCTGGTACTCCTTGGTTTTTCCATGGTGAGAACAACTTACTGTCCTTGCAAAGGCAGAGATTTGGGAGAGTGTTTGGGAGAGAAGCAAGTAAAAAGCTAGTATGGGAATCACTGAGGGAGAGAGGATAGTTTATGGCAGCTAAGAACCCACGCCCTAGGCCAATTCAAGGGCTAAGTTCAGACATAGTAGAGAACACAAATGGTGGAGGTAACTCAGGGCTAAAAGTGGGAGAACAGAAAGTATTGTCCTCATGAAATAATGATTATGAATTTATTATGAATAATGAATGCCTTTCTTATGAATTTTAAGACTTATAGATGATATAAAGGAATTGTTATACTATGTGATATATATGAAATCAAGGCAGAAACTGAATTTGGAAAATATATCAATTTCTCAAGGATTATTTACTAATGAAGGTCTGTACTTCATGGGGGGCAAGATATCTGAGTAAAGCAGAAAACCTCTATAAGCTGCTCCTTTTTAATATCTACAGACTAGGTTATCTCTCAAATAGTTCTATTTAAAGAAGAAAGATTGAAAATGTCTTTAATAATGGTAACATTTTACATTAAGAAATGCTTGAAATAATGGATTAATATGCAGAATTTAACTTTAGCCAATTGAGCTACACCAATACATAATAGATATCCTGATAGATTATTCAGAATATTAAATAGATTCAACATAAGGGGGAAAAAGTGGGTATAAGTTTTACATATTCAGCCACACTAATATAAAACTCATTTTATAACTAATTACAATATCTGTATCTTTACTGAAGTGTCATTTATGTTAAAATGTCAAAATCACTATAATTTAATCACACATAAATACAAAATTTTTCCTACCATGTAGAGATTAAAAAGACAACATTAAAAACTGAACTGAAAGCATATTTTAAGTATTCACTGAAAATTAGTAAGAATTATTTCAGTGTCAAATTATCTTGCATTTTATTCAAATGTCTTAAGGTTTACACGTTTTCTACTGAGTTTTTGGATATTCGGATATTATTTTGCTAGGAAGAGTGAAGAAATCAAAACAAGTTTTTAAAAAGTGATATAAAATAAAAAAAAGTTCCACTGGGTTAGAGAAGAACTCTTGTATAGTTGTAACTTGAGCAATCACTTGGGATCAAACGCTAAATCCAAAAGGCAGCTGCACAGTACAGATGAACAATTTTGTTCTCCACAATTACCTTGATTGTAGATAATCTGATTTGGACTGCTGTGTGTGTGTGTGTGTGTGTGTGTGTGTGTGTGTGTGTGCATGCGCGCGCGCATGTCTAATCTTATATAAGAGTTGATGCCTTTGGTGGCTGAATTAGGTCAAAATACAAAAGACAAAATAGATAATAAGTAAGAAACATTATCAAGATTTTAAATCCACAATTGTACTCTATTTCCCCAAACCCAGAGCTTTGATGAAAATTGTTTATTGCATGGCTAAGTTCTTATCTGAAGACATCTTCTGGGCTTTGAAGATTTTATCATAGTCTTAGAAATAAAAAATTGAGCAAATTGCAGTGCTTTTCTATAATTTTGTAAAACAGGGTGTTTCAAGATAAATTATACCAGTGGACTGTATCTGTCTTGTACCACAAAACACATGTAAAATACCTGTAATTTAGTTATTTCAAGGCATGCATGAAAAAGGTAATAAACACAAACACAGACATCCTAGTTTGCAGACATGCAGACTTCACAAGTTAGAAAGATCTCAGGCTTACTAAATATCAAAGATGAAATCTGTACTGCACACCAAACTACTGAAAATTGCCTTCAAATTTAAGGTGCAATTTATTTCAAATGGGGTAAAGTTGTAGCTGGAAGCATTGAAGCAGACAGCTACACCTAGATTGATTATTTTCTATTTACAATACAAACCCATATACAAATATGTATAAACAATATATGCCTCAAATTATGTTCTTTATTATTGAGTTTTTAAAGTCTTGAGAATTCTAATAGTTAATTTATATCAAAAAGCTTTATTTTAAAGCATATTTTGGCCTTCAAAACTTTGAAAAAATTTCCAGTTTTTCTTAAGGTTTTTTGGTGTGCTTGAAAATTTTTATTTACAATAAAATAATATTAATGATATTAAATTATAAGACCATCTTGTTCCTTGTAGTAAACTGAGTTCAAGTAAAATGTAATTTTATTACTAAAATAAATATTTTTTCTTTCACTTGACTGAGAGTAATCATCCTACTCTCATTTTTTCTAATAAATATATATAACCCCAGGTAGAAAGGATATGAAGGCATCAAGGGTACCTATATATATATACATTAATATAATTAATATATATAAATAATATAATATATAATTAATATATAATATATATTAATTAATATATATAATATATATATAATGCAGTAAAACTATAACTGCAATATTTAGGTTTCACTTAACTTTATTGTTACAAGATGCTAATGTAAAGGAAAGAAGATCATCGGATCACTGAAATACCTTTCCCCCTGTTTTCCTTCCTTCCTTCCTTCCTTCCTTCCTTCCTTCCTTCCTTCCTTCCTTCCTTCCCCTTACCTCCATCAGATTGTGATCCATGCATTTTCCTCACTATTTCAGGGAAGGACATATCTAAAAAAGTGGAAAATTCCACAACTGCAATATGGATACAGTTTCAATGGGCAACTTAGCATGTATAGAACATTGAAATTGATCTCTGGAAAAACAGACCTTTTGTCTTTTACCTATTCAAGAGAATGAATTAACTTAATTGACTTCTATTAAATAAAATAATTCAAAGTATCAATATGATAATAGCACTTGTCCTACCTATGCCAATTTAGGGAAAGGCATAACATAATTAGTAAAATTCATCTTTTGGTAAAAAGTAAAAAGCTAAGAATAATGTACATATATAGGAGCAGAAAAGTTTTTACTCACAAAGTGACAATGATGGTAAAGGGTGTAATTGGGTTTGTGTTGGAAAACTTCTGGTTTGAGTCAATTTTATAGAGTACTTTCTGACATTGTGTATTCCTCTTGTGATCTTGGTTACTTCAAAGGCTCTCCCTTTCCTTAATAGCCTTGTGTTTATTGCAATGGTTTTTATGGTAGCCTCAGGAAAGCTTTTCTTATACTTCCATAGGGCAGCCTTCATGAGCTTGTGACCTGTGATGTCAGAAAGGGTTTGCCATTCAAAAGGACCTTGTGCTTGGTTTAATGTTGTCACTGTGTTGAAATTTTTGATAATATAATTGTTGAACTTGTGTTTAGACTTGTAAGTGAAATTCAGTGGAACAATGGGATATGAAGATGAACAGAGGAGATGCTCATATTATACATGTCTGTTGCATTTCATGCTGTGTCATTTGCATAGAGTATTTGCAACACCAGCAGCACAGAATTCCAGAGGACCCAGGAGTGTGGAAGCTCAGTTAGGCTCAGAGTACAAGCTAAGTGTGTTACACTTCCACTGAGTTAATGGGGGTGCTGACAAGAAACCACCCTTTATGTTATTCAAGCCAGAACTTGCTTTGAATATGGAAAGGAGGCAATGGCCTTCTAAAAACCCAGAGGATCAAGGCACCCTATCATTCTTTTTACCTGTATTACTTCCCGATATTAGCCAACACTTAAGTAGAAAATGATAACTTAGAAGTAAAGGGCAACACACAGTTCGTCTTTCTTTCAGTTCTTCCTTACTCATTGATAAAATGTGCATGTGTCAAGTGAAATAAAACCAATGAGTTATTTTCTACCAACTTTTTCACTGTTTCAGTAACAGTGAAAGGCATACACAAACACAACTAAGGAATACAAATTGTGTAATTTTGGTGATTCTGTGAGAGTTAAATGTTCTTATCTTTGCGTTAAAACTGGCATCACACAGTATAAAGACAAATGGTAAAATCCATGATAATATTTTTAACTTTATTTTGTCTTTACGTATAGTAACATTAAATAGCAAAATATATTATGACAAGTTGAGAAAGAGTGTGTGGAAGAAAGAAAACGCTTTATATTTTAGCACCTTTAATAGTAGTTTTTCATGTTTTTTTTTGAACAAGAGAACTTGTGTTTTTATTTTTCATTGGGTTCCGCAAATTATGCAGCTGGCTTTGTATTTCTAAATATTTGAAAAATATGATTGAGTGTTCCTATGTGTATACAATGGTGACAGAAACCTAGTATGAGGCATGGGAGAGTAAAGAATTTTACAAACACTTCATTGTATCCTCACAAATCCTCACAAATATTCTTGTAAATTAGGTGGTAAGATCCCTGTTTGCCAGATAAAGAATGAGGCCCAATGTCATAAAAAAGGTAAAAGACAAAGTCATTATTTACTCTTAAGTCTGTCTGACTCCAATTCCTACACTCTCTCTACTCTTTTCAGTGATCATATAATTAACCCTTTATTTTAATTTCTTTTAAAGTTTATTTATTTATTTTGAGAGAGAGAGAGAGAGAGAGAGAAAGTGAGCATGAGTGGGGGCGGGACAGAAAGAGAAGGAGAGAGAGAGAATCCCAGGCAGACTCCTCTGCACTGTTAATGTGGAGCCCAATACAGGGCTCGACCTCATTAACTGTGAGATCACAACCTGAGCCAAAGCCAAGAGCCAGACACTTAACTGACTGAGCCACCCAGGCGCCACCTATAATTAACCTTTTAAATTGGGACACTTCTCACAATGAAATGGGATGATAATAAGAAATAATCCAAGATTATTGACATAAACTGATTTAGGAAGCAAATCAGGATGTGTGTTTACTCTAGTTCTAACCTTCTTCTTCACCTGTAGATGGCCATTGACTTATATTTTATGATTCCCACTATACCCCTAGGATGGCAGATCTTGTTGAAGACTTGTTAGAGACTTCATGATTATTTGCTGAATAAACAATTCTTTGTGGAGTAGATGCTAACTGTCAAATGGTTAAGATTTTCCTGGAAGTATAACAATCAAGTTAAACAAGTGTCGAAGTTGAAAAATCAGAAATAGATTAGAGTTGTAGGATATTTTATATTATTTAGTTTTGTGCCTCATAAACTCCAGACATTATTTCAAACAATATGGTATCAGGTTACTAAACAAATGGCAACATTAAGACCCTTTCTAGGCTTCAAGGGTTCAAAAGTTTTAGAGAGTATCATCACTAATCCTATGTTGCCATAGGATTCTTTTCCTCTGAGAGATTCAACTCCCAGAGCATTTTATGGAACATTTATGGAAGTATGAATACAATTCTAAGAGTAGCTGTTAAGAAACTTCTTATTAAATGAAATGGTTTGGGGAAAGAGTTAAGATGCTTCCTTGGTAATGAAAGATGTGATTTTCATGCCAGATGAGAGAGACAGAAGTTATATATTCTGCTAGATGGAGCTTGTAATATTTTTAAAATTTAAGCATTAAAAAAAATTGGATGCTTATAAAAATTTCTTGAGACTTACAATGTTTAAGGCATGATTCTCCTTTCTTATTCTATTTCTATCTCTTGCCCTAAAATTATTGAATGAGAAAACTTCCTGTCCTTCACTCTACTGATTACCATTTCTGGGAACATTGCCTCTGAATGCAGGACATACAGAAATGACATCTCACTGCTGGATGTGCTGATTCACTGGCACTAATATGTCATTTTCAGAAGCGTTCCCTCTCACAGATATTTCAGCATGGCAGATTCGTGGGTCGAAGGGTAAAAGCAGGTTACCTGTGGGTAGAAGCAGATAATGGGCATTTTATTACCCAGACATCTCTCGTTTTAAAGCTGCTATTCTCAAGGATTAGACAGATGACCTCCAGTCATGATTTTGATTCCATAAATTGAAATTGGTTTTAATACTGTTCATTGCTCACATGTGATTATGCATGAAGTTAATGTTATATGATTTTCCATCTGAGGTGATTTCTTAACCTTTTCTCTGCCTCACTCCCCTTAAGTCCGCTGTGTTCACATTCCCACAGGAATCTGCTATATTCCATAAAATTATTGAATAATAATGAGCACATTAAGAATATGATTTATATTTCTTTGTTATGTGTAGGATCAAGAATGCTTAATTTATAACTATCATGTTTACAGTCAGGTACTTGGATAGTACTAAGTGGTAAATATGGTCCCCATCTGGTAAAAGATAATGAATTATAACAAAGTTACAGTGCTTATTATTATAATAGCAAATCCTTCTGTAGTGCTTACTTTATGCCCTCTATTGTCATATATTTCGAATATATATATGTCATATATTTCATATATCTATATTTCAAATATATTTAAGAAATATAGTGTTTCAGGTAAAATAAAACAAATGCACATGTAATTAAAGCACAAGTAATTTTGCAGTAAGCATATAAAAAACATACAAAAATGTCAAACAAATTTGGAAGAACTGCCACTTAGCTACTAGAATCACAAAAGGGATGCTACCATGTGCTAGGCATATCGACAACCTCCAAGAAGAGTATGAGCCTTACCTATCACTCAAAGAAATTCAGGAAACAAGACTCATACATAACATATCATTAGAGAGCCAAAGAAAACAACACATAATTTAAAATTATGTGTATATTTTTATGTTTTTGCACTTAAGAGCTTCTCCTATGTCTTATTCTTTTTATTCTTATTCTTCTCAACTTAATAAAATAGGTACAATTATTTTATTTAACAGCAAACATTAAAATTGAAGAATGAACCTTCCTGATTTAAAGCATGTGCCCATTTAAATAGATGAACCAAAGCAAGTAGTAAATGTAATGAGCATTTGTTGTATGCGTACCATACTGATACTATCTATCATACTAGGTATCATTTACTTAAATCCAAAACAGTTCTATGATATAGGCATATAACCAGGAAACCAGAATTTATAGAAGTTAAGCAATTTGTATCCAAAATAGTGTGAGCTCTTAATAGGAGGACTGATATTGAACACAGGCTGGGTTAGTTGAGAGGTCTCCTTCACGATCACTTTTTAATTCCCTATTCAGATGTTCTCTAAATGTAAACTGGGGACATAACACAATGGCCTTACATTCACACCTGTTGTTGCTGGGAACACAACTGTCAAAATGGAGAGAAGTCTATGATTCCAAACAGTTAAATGGTTCCTAAAACTTTGTCTTGCTCCCTAACCCCTGTCATCTGGCAAGGCATTTCAGCTTAAATATCCGTTTCTTTCAGATGCTTTCCCTTACATAACCATGTCAGTTGTCACCATTACTAACAAAGCACTTGGAATTACTCTGTCAAGCACTTGACAGGCTACATTGCATTTTTTTAATTAAAAGATTGGACTTTCTATCAAACACAAGTGAGAAGACTGTCCTAAAGATTATCAGCAATGTGGGTATTAGCATATCTTGATGATGATTCATGTGAGTGAAATTCCCTAGCAACCTTTTCTTGCTTATGGAAACATGAATATCACCAGGATTTTGAAGTTCCATCAACAATGCAACTGAAGTTCCCACTTTGAAAGTCCATCAACAATGTTATTTAAGATTTGATCTGTACAGCAAAATATGGTAGGCCATAGTGGCGATAGGAATCGTGTATGCGTTATTGAGCAACATTAGGAAAATAAATGAAATTCATAACTATAATTTCTCCTATATGAAATGAGTAGAATAACGATATTCACTTATAGATTCATTGCGTTTATATTTTTATTAAGTTAGATTGTTTGATTAAAGTAATTTGGAATTACTGCCTCATAGTAAACAAATGAAACAAGGTATTCTTATTACAGTACTATTCCTATCATAAAGTTGTGTGCTTCCCTATAAATGTGGTATCTTACATGAAAAGCTTAGCAAGTAATCCTGCCAGGAGATTATAAGGCCCTAGTAACATCATAATAAATAAAAATCTCACGGTGTGGAGATTGGTTTGCAATTTATTAATTTACGATGAGAATAATAACTGTCAGACCAATTACACTATTTATGTTGCCATGATCTGCAAGTGATAATTGAAAGCAAATTTGTTAATGTGTCATTAGATATTAAGCCATATTTGGATAGAAATTGATTGTCATCATATTCCTATCATCCAGCGATTAGTGTCAATGCATAGTTTTGAAAGAATAAATAGAATGGGTTTAACGTAACTCAGACAAAAATAAGCTACCATGTGGTCGGTGTTACATCAGTATTCAAAAGAAATACCAATTCAATCCCGAGAAAAACAATTTGAATCGCACGACATACGGTATAACGTCAAAATATCCCCTCCCTTTCTTTTGGCAATTCCTAGAAGATATTCTTTTTCTTACCTTCTCATAAATTTCTACTCGAACTCTTTACCTTAATGTTTTCTTCATTATTTTCCTGCTTTCTAACATGCATCCCCTTTCCCTACCTTCATAGGCTATCATTTTCTTTGGACATCTGCTTTTAATATTTCTAATTGGGAAGAATCCTAAAATGCTTATTTTATCTCTCTGTTAAATAACCATTATCTCCTGAAAATCAGAGAACCATTTGTACTTTTTTGCTACCCAGAAGTTCTCCACAGCCTAGCTGTGCCTTCTCCTTTTTCTTCATCTACCTCTCCCCACTTCCCACCCTCTTCCAGGTTGAAGTTGGGTTTCTCTCAGATGTGGATGGGGAAAATGTGCATGCAGCTCATCCTGCTGGTGTCTCTCATGGTGTAATACAGCCGAAGCAGATGTTGGAAAATTTGAGCTATGAGAGTAGCAAATGTATCTGAAGCTGGGTTTAATGCTTCCTAAACTCACCAGAGCTAATTCTTCTGCAAGAAAAAATAATGTAAAAGGATCCTTGGCTACTAATTATTTCTCTTTTTTGCAGCTAAATAAAACAAGGACCTCTACATTCTAACCCATAAAATTTCTAGTAAGTTCCAGTTTGTGATTCAATCATTCTTACATTATCTGGGGGTTCTCTGGAACACTATGGGATTAGCACCATATTAGCCAAAGTAATTTCTTTGTGATCAAATGTTGCCTCTCAATAAAAACAAACAAATCAGGGGGTGCAGTTCCTAACTCAAAATGGTATTGAGCTTATCTTTTGTTTGACTTTGAGCAACAGTATTTACCCTTGCCTATTACAACTTCAGTTATTGATATCTGATATGAGATGAGTGAGTTATGTCTGCATTCATGTTGTGTCCCTGACTATTTGGATGTTTCAAGTCCATGATTCCCTCAGATATCTCTAAGAGTCCTAAGACCCATAAAGAATTACTGATCATCCAAGTCTCTTATTTGCCTGAATCCTGTGGTTTTTGTTGTTGTTGTTTTGCTTCCTTTCTCAAAACAGAAGACTATCCTTCTAGCGAAACTGCTACAAACTCTTAAAGCATAAAGTCCTTAGAACAATAGTTTTCACCTAGAAATGAAGTTGTGAATATCCTTCAAGGATCCTCGAAACTCTCCACCATGAAATATACTCTTTCTGTGTGGTCAAAGTGTCCATCAAAGAAACAGAAGTCCTTAGGAATTTGAGTAAATAGTGTATACTCTAATGCTGGAAGTAAAAAGTCTCACTTGCTTTCCCACATATTTCAAACTTTGAGACCTGCTCTGATAAGCATTTCACTAGCATTTTCCAACCAGCCACAAAGTCCTTTCTTTTCATCCATTGAAAAGTGTTCTTCATAATTATTTTTAGGTCTTGTAACAAGGCAACAGTGTAATTTTACCTATAGTTGTAAGGGCTGCACAATCTATTGTTTCCCAGTGACAACCTGTTTTCCAGTAGTTGTAGAATAATCCTGGAGAGATGGATTGAATATGACTGCTACCCCATTTATTTTTCTTAAGAAAATGGAAGTCAATGAATGTTAGGCTGAAATTCAATTTCTAATTGAAAATTCTATGGGAAATTCTCATGAGCTTTTCCAATTATGTGAATTTATATAAGTGCATAAATTTAATAATCTGGTATATTCTATTCTGAACAGAGCATTTTTTCCAAAATTATAAATTTTTAATGTTTATTTTGAGAGAGAGAGACAAAGCATGAGAAGGGGAGGGGCAGAGAGAGAAGGACAGAGAGAATCTCAAGCAGGCTTTGCTCTGTTAACATGGGGCTAGACATGGAACCCAACATAGGACTCAGTCCCATGAACTGTGAGATCCTGACCTGAGCCAAAATCGAAGGTTATACACTTAACCAACTGAGGCACCCAGGAGCCCCTCCAAAATAGAAATCTCCAATTTCTCCTCTAAGACATTAGGCTTAAGTTTTCTCAATTGCACTTCTGTTGCACCATAAATCCAACCTCCATCCGAGAATGATAAGAGTGTGCTCGTGGCTTGTCGTTGGGCTGAGAAAATTATCTGTGGATCAGCTAAATGTTATACATATTAAATGGAAAATTCATAGTAGTAACTTCTTTTTTTTTAATGTTTATTTGTGGGTTTTTTGTTTGTTTTTTTAGAGAGAGAGAGAGAGCACAAAGGGGGGGCAGGGTAGAGAGAGAGAGAGACACAGAATCTGAAGCAGGCTCCAGGCTCTGAGCTGTCCGCACAGAGCCCAACGCAGGGCTTGAACCCACAGACTGCGAGATCATGACCTGAGCTGAAGTCAGACGCTCAACCAACTGAGCCATCCAGGCACCCATAATAGTTACTTTTAGAGTGTATCCTACATAAAAGTGGATCGTCTCAATACTACCCAAATATGAGATTGCATTACAAGTTTTATTATTTAAGAAGTATTTTAAATGATTTTAGACTTCTGCTCTTGGGAATGGTGAATTAGCTTATTGCAGACCAGCCCTCCCATTATAAAGCCTCAACAAATATAAGAAAAATCTCTCTTTGAGAGTACTGGAGAGCAAGCAGTGAAAGACAGAAGCAGGAAGAGCTAAAACATTTGAAAGGAGATAAGCACACTGAGGGGATTCTAGCTACATGTAGCTTCTCTACTGAAGGCATTTGTCAGTTCTTCCCTTACATGGAATATTAAACTCAAGCATAAAATAAAAGTTTTATGGGATAAGAAGTCATAGGTCAAAGTTTGGGACTTCTGTAGCCAATATGCTAAGGTCAAAATTCTGAAAAGGAGGGTGATACAGAGAAAGGAGGCACCCAGGCTTGCAAACAAGCACCTGCTCGTGATTTGTACCTATGTGGTATGAGATTCACAGATGAAAGCAAGAGTGGGAAAGATGACAGACTGAACACAAATTTGGACAACTGCTCAGTTTTGGACCAAGGTGTTGGCATAAGGAAATACAAATAGACCAGTGGAACAGAAAAGAAAATCCAGAAACGGGTTTCCAATGGCACAGCACTTTCTATTTCACAAGAGAATAAAAACAGAGGTCCCCAGGCCTTATGCCAATGAGGAGCACAGGCCAAGTCTTGACTCAGGGCAGATTTAGGGCTCATTTGGGGCTCCCTCATTCACTGTCAAGGTCTGGGATGCTCTGTTTGGGAAGGAGGATGTTAGCCAGGCTTGGCCAAGCAGTAAGTGCCTATTGAGGTGGGTGTGGAGATATTTGGAAATATTTGTTTCTTAGCTCAAATAAAGTCCAGTTTGTATGCATGTATGTGTATATATTCCCTATACATAATGTGTGGAGAAGGAAATATTTTCATGAAAAGATGCTGGAGCAATTGCCTAATGTCTGGGAAAAAATAAATCTAGAACCATACCTCATGGTGTACACAAAAATCAGTTTGAGATGAATCATGAATTTAAACCTAAAGAGTAAAAATATAGTTTTTTGCACAGAAAAAGATCTTAGTTACGTATTGTAGGAAAATATAGATGATACAGGATATCAAAAGCAATAAAACAGGACAGAATTATGAATTGGACTTAAAAATTTCTGCTCTTTACAAGACAATTAAGAAAATTAAAAAAAAGCATGCCATAAGACTGAGAAAATAAAGTTAATACATATATCTGACAGAAGTTTATATCCAAAATACATAAATAACCCCTACAAATCTACATTAAAAAGTTAAAATCTCAATATACAAATAAGCAAAACTTAAGCAGCTACTTCATAGAATAAGATATAGTAATGACCAATAAACACAGAAAAGAGTGCTCTCATCATTATTTGTCATCAGGGAAATATGAATTAAAATGGCACTGTGATATCATTATACACCACTAAATGGTTAAAATCGGAAAAGTTGGCAAATCCAAGCCTTGGCAAGAATGAGGAGGAACTTTGGATCTCTCGTACATAGTTGGTAGTGATGTGCACTGTTTAGCAGTAATGTAAATAACTTGGCATATTTTTATAATATTAAATTTGCAAATACCCCATAAACCATCTGTACCACTCTTAGGAATTTTCTTCAAGAAAAAGGGAAACACAAGTCCACCAAAAGATCTGTATAAAATATTTATAGCAGTTTTATTTTAATTAGACTCAAAGTTGAAATGGTATATTCACACAAGTCAAGGTCTGTAAGAAGATATGAACTACTGATACATGCAGCAGTCTAAATGAGAAAAAAGAAGCCAGCCACAAAACAGTATGAATTGTAGAATTCCCTTTATATAGTGTTGTGGGAACTAAATTATTGTTCTAGAAATCATCTCTCTCATCAGTTCTGTCGGAGTCGACAGGAATTGGATAGAAATATCTAGGAGTGGGGTGCCTGGGTTAAGCTTCCAACTTCGACTCAGGTCATGATTTCGTGGTTCATGAGTTCAAGCCCCGTGCAGGGCTCTATGCTCACAGCTCAGAGCCTAGAGCCTGCTTCAGATTCTGTATCTCCCTTTCTCTTTGCCCCTCTCCCATTTGTGCTCTCTGTCTCTCATCTCTCTCTCTCTCTCTCTCAAAAATAAATATAAATATTTTAAAAAATTAAAAAAAAATATCTAGGATAAATGACAATTTTCTATCTCCTACTTTGGGGACTGATTGCATGGGTATATGTTTGTCAAAATTAATTAAACTACACTCAAGATTTCTGCAATTTTGTGAATTGCAATAAAAAGATTATTGGGAAAATATTATTTTTAATGTTTTACAATTCTATATCCAAGTCTTCCAAGGGGATCCAGAGAATACTATTGTATGGTGCAAAGAATAACTGTAAGGGTATTTTTTACCCATCCATATCCCTAAAGTCTGCAGAACACCTGAGTCAGAATTCCATCCTGTATTCTTGTCCCTCTTTTAAAAATTCTTGTCCCCTATTTCTACTTCTCTGTTGTATTTTCAGCTATAAGCAGCTCCATAATTTTTCTTATGGTAATTAATTTAATCTTCCTTGAATCTTTCCATTTTGAAGCTTTATTCTTTAGCAAACACAAGTCCATGCCTATAATTTTTTTCAAACAGCCAAGAAATCTTTCTCCACGGAGAACTGGGCCAGAAGAATGGATTGAATGCTCTCTGTCCAAGCACAGATAAAACAGGATCAAAATGGTGCTCATGAAACATTTTGTCATGGTAAAAGATGTTTAATGAATTTAATGGTTAATGGCATTGGGCTCAGATCAGCCATAGGAAGAGTTAATACAAAAGATACTGAGTTGGTACCCAAAGTTTTCCTAAGGGTTTTAGATAAGGTTTGGTGGGCACCACCAGTGTTTTCTTATGTGCCACTCTACTTTTTCTAAATGCCACAAGTGAAGTACCTGGAGACTGACATTTTCTTTTCCGTTATTTTGTTCATATCCTTAATGTTCATTTCGTATAATTTCCCCCAGGTATATCACCAGCCTCTGCAGTGCCTTTGTGGAAAGAAGAAAAAGGTTACCTTCTGGAAGATGCAGCCCTGTAAGTGCATGGTTTGGTGGGCAGTGACATTGCAGCGTGTAAGAATGTCTCTTTAGTCGAGGAAGACCTGCACTGGAGCACGAGGTTTGTGGATTATGAATTAAATTTTACCCCCACATGTCCTTTCATGTAGGTCCTTTGTGCCATGTACAAAGTGCACAGATATTCATAGCAACTCCACCTTCGCTCTTTCAGTGACATGTTTTTCCTTTTACCCTAACACTTACATACTCTGTATCAATTTGAGTTCAATCAATATTGAGTTCAAATAAGAGAAATAACCTAGCTTCAAAGTAATGTTCAAAGTAATGGCTGCACTGCTGATTAAAAAACATACATGTGTATGTATCCTTTCTGCTAATTTATTTCATTAGGGCTAAATGAAATTCATATCCATGTATTAAATGGATCTTTCTCTTTACTACTTTCCCTTTATTGATTTAGAGTAGTTGTTTGTACTTCAAGCATGGGAGATCCAAGCTTCTCCCTGTCTGTGTCTCTGAAGATTTAGTAGTAAGACCTTCAATTCTTTCATGCATCCCACCTATCGTAATGTGTCTTGATTATAAATGGTATTGGAAATAAAGAGTATGGTTTAATTAGATCTAACTTTATTGTTTTGTACTTTAAATGATTTTTCTATGTAAATATTTCAGTCTCCCTTCTCTATCTTAAATGCCTATAAACTTTCTCATTGTCAGAACTAAGTGTTGATAATTACACATAACTTTATTTAAAAAAATCAAAATCGGGGTGCCTGATCAGTCAGTTAAGCCTCTGACTCTCGGTTTCAGCTCAGGTCATGATCTCACTCTTCATGGGTTCAAGTCCTGCATCAGGCTCTGTGCTGACACTGAGGGACCTGCTTGGGAATCTCTCTCCCTCCCTCTCTCTCTCTGTCCTTCCCCTGCTCACGCACTTCTCTCTCTTTTAACATAAATAAATAAACGTTAAAAAAATCAAAATCTCAAGAACTTTAGTGCCATTAAAATGAAAGATGGAGGGCTGGGAGATGGCCAGCCTGCTTGTGAGGGTTTCCGCAGGCCAGGCCTGCTGCTGTACAGATGTCGGTGGGGCTGGTGGGGCTGTGGCCTCTGCCCCTGGGGTGGATTGGGCAGCAGTGTCCTAGATGGGAGACAGGACGTGGGTCCCTATTCTGATTCTGCTGCTCCAGTGGATCAGGTCTGTCGCTGGCTAAGGTTTGGGGCAAAGGATGGATCTCTGTCCTTGGCTCTGTGGCTGCTGCTGTGACTGATTGAATACACCGTGCCCTGGGTGGGGCCGTGGAGTGGCTCCCCCAGCTAGGTCTCTACTAGGCTGTCTCTTTCCTGGTCCTTTCGCTGAAGAGAGCAGACATTTTGCTTGCTTTGGTCTACGGCCTTTGTTGCTTCCAGCTGGCAGGCGTCCCTGATGCCTGGTTTGGGGTCTGTGAGAGATAAAAAGAAAACCCAAGCTGCTCAGGGCTGTGACACCATCCTTGCTTTACATTTTTCAGAGTTCTGAGTCCATTTATGATTGTCTGTTGAATTATTTACAGGACTTTGATGAATTTAAAGGGAAGGAGCCAGAAAAGCGACTCTATGTCATCTTGCAACAATAAGCTTTTTAAATAAGATTCAGGTTACAGTACGTTGTCGAGCAATTTTAGAAACTTCAGTGTCTTCCATCCTGGCCATTTCTCATTGCCCATATGTTATCAGTAATTTATTTTTAAAAAGTTAGTTCTTCTGGGCCTTTATTCATTAAAATATTCAAAACCTTTTTATCTAATTACAGAATATTTTGTTAGTATAATTTTATCCTTTTCTGCTACAGCTGTTCATATTTATACTAATATTTATGCAAGATATATTTCATTATCCCATTTAGGCAAACATTGTGATAATTATGTGTCTGATAATTAAATGTCTTCTTAACTAAGCCCTAGCAGTTATAATAAATTCAGCTGAGTGATTGACTCTGGGATGAGTACATATGCAGGAGAAGACCATTTGGCTTTGCTTATTAATACATCAGATAAGCTGCCTTTTGACATCCTAATAGAGACAATATTTCTCTTTTGCTTTAAAAATGAATCATTTAGCCTTCTACAGCATAAAAGATTACATTGACTCTGAGCTGACCTAGGTAGCAAAAGGTGAACATATTTGCTTTGTAAATTTGACCAAGTATGAGGACAAGTTTTACTTATAGCACGAATGGCTTCACTAATACTGAGGCAAATGAGACTTGCCTCCAAGCTTTGCCAAAGCTTTAAAGTCAACTTTTAAACAATGGAGTTTTCTAATGTAAAATGCGTTTGATTACAAGTGTCAGGCACAGATAAACCACACCTGCCGTAGATAAATTAGTATGCATTGGGTAACAAAGACTTTGCTAATCTGAGCAAGAAGAATTGTATTCCGATCATTTTAAGGTTAGCAGTAAGGTAGCCCCCTTTTACAGAGAGCTAATAATGGAGGAACTTGGACAGGGTAGTGGGCTGTACAGGGCACATGAGCACCGTCATCAGAGTCCCCTTCCAAAGGTATGGAGATACTGTATAGAAATCCACTGTCATGCAAAATCCTTAGGCTTATGAGGAAGTCTGCTTTGTTAACTAAAAGTGAACGGAATCCTTTAAAGGAAAGATTCAATTTTGAGCTTTTTGATTGCTACTGATCTCTCCCTTTCACAGCCCCATCAGAATGGGATTGCTCAGAAGGTACTTGTAGTAGACTGAATTATGGCCCTCCAGTAATGTCTGTGCCCTACTTTTGGAATCTGTGAGTATGTTACTTTACAGAGCAAAAGGGATTTTCAGATGGATTAATTTAAGGAGCTTGAGATGAGGAAGATTATCCAGGTAGGAACAATGTAATCTCACAAGAGTTCTTATAAAAGGGAGGCAGGGAGGTCAGAGAGAAAAAGAGAGATTTAAATCATGCTTGGTTTGAAGATAAACCGTGAGCCATGAGCTAAGTAATGTAGGCAGCCTTTAGAAGCTGGAAAAAGTCCTGCTGGCATACTTCAGACTTCTGACTTCCAGAAATGTAAGATAGTAAATTTGTTTTGTTTTAAACCACTAAGTTCACACTAAGTTTTCACAGCAGCAGCATGAAAGCAATACAGCCCTCTACAACCAACCAGTAGAGTTTGCCATGAAAAAAGGTTTGACCGAGCCTTTACATTTCCAGGAATTCATTCATTTGTATTTACTTGATTTATGTGTACATTTACACATACAAATGTGTGTATATTTATATATGTGAGTTAATATTTTTGCTTTGAAGTTTTGTACTTTTCTATGGACTTTTTTTTTTACTCTAAGTTATTTTTAAAAATAGAAAACAAGTGCTATTTTGACACATAAAATTGAAAGAACATTTCAGTCGTGCGGGGGTATGTCGGTTGTGGAAACACGAAGTAAGGAATCCTACTCAATAATATTTAAATACAATCATCTTTCTTTAGCAGGGGCAATCCTAATGTCAAGAAATACTTTAAAAAAATCTCAACAAAGCAATTTGAATATTATTCTCTCTCAGGGGCACCTGGGGTGGCTCACTTTGTTAAGCTCAGGTCACAATTTTAGGGTTCATGAGTTCCAGCCCCTCATCGGGCTCTGTGCTGACAGCTCAGAACCTGGAAGCTGCTTTAGATTCTGTGTCTCCCTCTCTCTCTGCCCCTCCCCTGCTCACTCTCTCTCTCTCTCAAAAATAAATAAACATTAAAAAAATTAAATATTATCCTCTCTTTGACTGGAATTCTTAGGCAGTACCTTAGTAAAACTTTTTTTTTTTCTTATGTATGCCAGAAGCCTCGTACAAATATGTTCATGGCAATATTATCAACTCAAGTAACTGGACACTACTCAGATCACCACCAACAGAAAAATAAATGTATTAACTCTGGTATGGATTACTGTGCAGCAGCAAAAATGAATTCACTTCAGCTAAACACAACCAGAACATGATGAAAAATGAAAATACAAGTCAGAGATTTCATATGATTCCTTTTGTATGATGTTCAATACATAGACAACTGAAAATATCATTTATAATACAAATGTTTGTGGTGAAAATATTCAGAAAGTCAGGGAAATGATAAAATATTTAATATGGTGGTTAACGGAAGAGAAGAGAAGAAACTGTATCAGGGATCAGTGGAGGTTACACAAAGAAATTCCCATGTTAAGGTAATTTTCTCCTTTAAATTGATGTGTTTTACTGTACTGTAAGCCTTTATACTTCATACATAGTTTATAGGCTGTTTTTATCTACTCAATATTTGGTAAAAATTGTATAAAAACCTTAATTTATTAAAACTACAGGCTCTGTGAACATGAGCGGTTTGGGGTAAACTGTAGTAATATTTATTTATTTTTTAACCCAAGAGACTTCCTACTGTTATTGTTTTGTTTTGGAAAAAAGATAATTTTTCAAATATTTCAATGAATTTCCAAATAATTTTTTAATGTTATGATAGTGACTTTGAGGTTTAATTTCTATTATATAGTGGTACAACGATATGAACTTATATTCACTCCTCCAAATTTATCAGTTTCCTTCTTTTAGGTTAATAATTGGTCAGTTTTTCACATCCTCTGCCATGAGACTGTTATGTTTAGGGTACAACATGCATTTTGTATAGTTGTTAGATCAAACTGTTAGTTATATTTCCAGATGTTCTACATTCATATTTAACTTTGAGTTTAAGACAATGAATGTCCTAAGATTTCTACACCTATGATGTTTTTTAGTTTATTTTAATTTGTAGCACTTTTAAATATTTTTTCATTTATGCATAAGAATTCATGACTACTCTAGCATCCTCTTTTATCTTCTCTTTTTCCCATTTTTACGTATACTATTTTGGTCTTAATTTTGAGGTGACTGTCAGTTTTAAACACCATTTTTTTATTTTTTAAATTATTTCTGTTTGCCCATATTTTTCCCTTAACACTTATAAGTCACTTTAATTTGATCTCAGATTGACAGTTTTATTTGGAGGGTGAATTTTAAACTGGATTCTGTTCCTTTTATCAATTTGTTACTCAGTATTCACTATATGTGTCAAAAATATTTTTACATTTCTGGCATGTGGATTTCAACTTTCTCTGATATCCATTGTGAGTTTTCAATTTTCATTTGCCCCCCTCCACTCTTTTTGTAACATTGTTTGTTGTTTGAATGTGGTAAGGGTGAGTGTGGAATTTTCTCTAAGTTTCGATACTAATTTAATTGAAGAAAGTCCAACAAATGACAAGACTTGTATTTGGGTGTCCATTTGCTGGACACTGTGCAATCTGGAATGATTAAAATATTAATCTTGCCTCATCTGCTGGTAGTAGACACCTAAATATTATCTCAATTATGAAACCTTTGAAGTAGAGTTTAAATATTCACTATAAATAAATATTGGATTCATGCCTCAATCATAACTCACTATGAAAAGAAATTGTCCCTGACACAATAACTAGAATCATTTGTTATTTAACTTCTTAGTTTTCCTGAAGATAACCCTCATCCTTTGTAGACCTCAGGTGAGTATGCTTATTCTACATCACTTTTCCCTTTCTTCATGAGTCTTTCCCAGCCCTACTCTAACTGCCTCAAATTATTGTAACGAAAGCAACAAACCTCTGAGTATTCTCTAATTCCTCCCTGCTCTCATTCATGTGCTTATACTTATGTTTTAGATCTTCTATAGCTTTAAAATTGGTTGTTTGACTCCAAAGTCTACAAGGATTAAGGGCTACATCATCCCCTCCCTTTACTAGTCTACAAATTGAGTTTGGGGTGATAGTGATTTGGATGAACCGAGTTGAGCTTAATATCTGGCAGTACGAATTAGATTTAAATTATCCCTGCCTCTCTCTATCTCTCTCTCTCTCTCTCTCTCTCTCTCCCTATCTTTATCTCTATCTCTATCTCATATCTTCTTTGTCTCTCTCCCCACTCAATTCCCATGTAAGCTATAACTCCTATTAATTGACATTAGATGTTCAAAGGAACATCAAATATGACTTATTAATAGTCACCCAAATGCAAATCTCTAAGCATTTCAGGAAAGCAAGCCTGTATCTTTGATTCAGGTTCTATCTGTGTAAATGAATGAGAAGGAGAAATATTCGTAACTTTTATGGTGTCACCTCTTCACAGAAATGAGAAAAGACTGCCAGCTCAGCTGGAGAGCATTGCACAAAGCAAAGAGATTCTTTTCCTCTTCTACTTTAATATGTAGTTTCTGCCGTCTATAAAAAGGGATTTTCTCATGCAACAAGTTAAAATGGACCTGCTACAGTCACATTTAGTGTAATTTTTGAATTCAGACTCTAAGTTCAAAGCAGTTGATTCTGTTAACACACAAAATATCCTAAAATGTAAGAAAAATTAATAAATACAATAAAATATAGCTGCATATAGACAATTACTCACTTAAAAAAATACGTACTTTCCATATTAAACCTACCCCCACCCCTGTCAGGTGACATCAAACTCTGGCAAAACTAGTTTGTCCCACTTGATGCTTACAACTTAAATATTGAGTACAAAATATTCGCAACATATTGACAAGCTTATCACTTGCTTCTCCGCTGAACAGCATGTACAGCCTTTAACTAATCCTTCTCAGCTCTGAAGAACAAACTGTAAGAATCAGTCAATATTTTGTCATTGCAGTATTACTACATTTGCCCACAAAATCCTACACAGATGGAGATAAAAGCTCTCCTACAAGCAAAGAGGGCATTTTTTCCTTTGCCACAAAATATTGATGAAGTGCTTTATTGAGGTGGAGATCTCATTAATTATTTGATTTACAGAAAATGAAGGCAGAGGGAAATGAGTGCCCTGGCTAATACCATGATGTACCATCTTGAGACTTAAGATCTTTTTAATGTATTCATCAGAGGTGCATCTGAAAGGGGAAAGAGTGAGCTGAATGGGTCCATTAATTTAATTGAAGCAAGCTCAGACAAGAGATAAAACATCCCAGCCGGCTTCTTTTCATGCAGCATGAGCACTGTAGTAAACAGGCAGAGATCCAAACACACCAAAAAGAAATAAAGGTACATGGAGACTCTAGAGACTTCAAGGCCATGTAATATCAACAGATGCAGAGGTGAATAAACCCTGAAGAGGCCCTCTCTTCATATACCACCATGTCAGTGTTCCACGGGCACTGTCTAGGCTTTATTATGAAACTCTGAATGACTCGGAGGTTACATGTAAGTAATTTAGACTTCCTAAGGCAAAGTTACATTTGTTCTTTTTCTTTTTTTTCCCAAACTTCTGAGAAATAGACTCCATCTCCTGCTCTTGAAAGGAAGAGATGGAAGAGGGGAAATGGACTTCCACTGATCTCAGAAGCATCTTTAAATGATGTTGCTCTTTTCAGCTATCTGTTTTTGAAATGTAACAGTCAGAAAATTCTTTTAGTCCTGAAGAGGTTGGGGCCTCTCCATGCACTCAACATTTGTTGTCAGCGGTCAGCATAAGGGTACACAGCACATTAATTCAGCCCTTGGCTGTGCACAAGAACACAAAACAACCAAGGCGAGTGTCCCAACTCAGCACAGAGCCTGTCTGTTGCAAGTTATTTCATCTGATAAAAGATAATTTCCTGTGTTTAATCAAAATTATATCTTTAGCTATTCACCAGTCATTAAATATCATCCTTTAGAGGTAAAATCACAATGTGTGCGTTAAAAGTCATTAGTGAATATTAAACTAAACACTGTGTATAGTTTTCCACAAAAATGTTAGAAAAAACTTAGCGTTGAAAATGCTGTTGCCAAACAAATTTTCAGTGCCCGAAAATAAATGAAGTTTGTAAGAGAAACAGGCATCTTTTAGTCAAATTAGATTCTCCTCAATATCACACTTTTAGTGGCAATAATAAGCATGACAAATAAAAATACTTTGGTGTCTTGGATTGTAAATGTAAAACCAGTGACAGAAAATAGGCATTTTCATAATGACAACAAAGATATATTTTCAGACCTATAAATTATGATTAAATTTTGGATATCAATTTTACAACCTCATTCCTTAAAATCAAGTAGTTTTAGGAAGAAGAAGTAAACACTCCAGCACTTGAAAGCATTATTTTTTCATTTTTTACCATGCCTATGAGGCATTTCAGTTTTTAAAAAAGTTTCACTATTTTTTATTCTTCAAATGATGACATTGTTTTCTTTCTTATATATGGAAACTGCTTCTTTCTTACCTTAAAATTTATTTTATCTGCAGAATGCATTTTTTAAATAGATTTTTATGTGGATTAGGAGTATATAAAGTAGGTTAGATAATAGTTGTTATTTAATTATATAAATTTTACAAGTTCAATATTACAAGTGATTCTGAGGAGTTAAAATGTGTTTTATATTTGAGTAACTTACTTTTTGAATCCTCAAAATCAGTGGGAGAAAACTAAGACGAAGCTATTAACATGCTTTTTGAGACTCCTGAAGTGGTTAAGCAACACCCTGTCTCATCCTGTTCTTCTGAGACCACACAAGTGCAAGATCGGAGCAGAACAAGTACAGTTGCACTTTCCAGATAACACCTCTGAGAACAGAGCAGGCCCTTTGCACAGACTCAATCACTGAACAACTCCTGATAGATTTTATATTAACAGTTAACTTATTTACATTGGTGGTTCCACTGAAGCACAGGTTTGTTTACTTTCTCTACCTTGCCTTGAATCACCAGAAAACTACATATGGGAGAAATTCTATGCATTAATCTAAAAGTTGGCATATATGTAGCATTTGTCCAATATTGCATTTAAGAAAAAAAGAAGTAAATGTGGTCCCTAAGTAGCGTCAGTTCTCTGACTCATAAAACTAAGGCATTTAATCAGTTTTTACAACCTGTAATAATAAGTAAGCAATTTAGCACCGATTCGTTACTACAGGGGCACCTGGGTGGCTCAGTTGGTTAAGCATCAGACTCTATTTTGGCTCAGGTCATGATCTCCTGGTTCGTCAGTTCCAGCGGAGCTGGACCCTGCTTCCGGCCCTCTGTCCCTGTCTCTTTCTGCCCCACCCCCACTCACACCTGCTCACTCACTTTCAAAATAAATAAATAAACTTTAAAGCAAATCATCTCACTAAATGTTATCTCTGTTTATAATTATTTAAGTAACTATTATTTTATATGGCTACTTTATGGAGGATATGATATTCAAAGATAAATTTGCATATTAGATTTATTAACAATACCTTATAAACGTTATTGTGATGTTATAAAATAAGATTACTTTAAGACACAATTGAGACTATGAATTATTTTCATTACTTGTACAGTTAAGTCCGTTTGATATAAAACAGTGTTATGGGTCCATAGCAATTGGTATTGGCTAAATAAGTGGCCAAAACAAAATTTGCTTTGGATTTATTCTCAAGCTATTTGGCAACTACTTCCTAACTCATCAATGCATCATCATAATCAGTAGCAATAATAGAAGGAGAAGAAAATGGTAATTTAAGGCCTAAATATGCTGTGTGTTAAGCATTGTACAAAAGGTAATAACAATGATTAAGAGTATAGGTCTTAGAATCAGTCTGCATGGGTGAAAACCTGGCAAATTATGTAATTTTTTTGTGTATCTTGGTTTTTTTTCATTTGTAAAATAGAGATTGTATTATGTATGATGAAGGGTTGTTTTGGGAATTAAATGGGGTGAATATGTAAACCACCCTAAGGAGCATTTAGTACACATTATTATCATTATTACATTATAGGTGATCACACATTCCATTAGAAAAATGAGTGAACAATATGAAAGTATCTAACCAAAACATGATTTTTGCTTTTTACTGATAATAGAATCATTTTTCTTTATTCTTCTTCATGCAATGTCAGATATGACTTAAATTTCAGTTTATAAAATAAAAAAGATTAAAAACATAACTCTTCAGAAAAATAAGTATTTGTAAAACATGTATCCTTTTCCCCCAAACCAACTGTAATTTTGACTTTTTTTTTACTTTACCATAGTATATACTTACCATTGTTTAACAGCATAACTTTATTAAAAGTATTTTTAAAGTATGAAAACTTTTTCTTCCCCTGGCTTTGTGATGTTCATTTTTATGATTACCATGGTTTCTGTGTACATGTTGCATTTCTTTGTAGATCAGATGTTCATGGTGGACTTTGATTAATATATTATTAAAAATCTCCTCCCCTATCTATTGCCCTCCACAGATTCTCATGAATGTTTGTTGTTACCTCAGTGTCTGCTGAGGTCAATCATTCCTTCAAGATTTGGAGGAAATTGTCTTCAGCCTTCTGTCTCTTGATTCATGGAAGGCCCTTCCCAAAATATCTGAATCACTTCTGGCTGCAGTTAATGTCCTTCCTGAGCTTTTTATCTCTCTCACATTTCTCCTCTTCTTTACTTCTGGGGTGTGTGTGTGTGTGTGTGTGTGTGTGTGTGTGCGCGCGGGCAAAGAGGGAACTTCGTTTATTTCCTTTGATTCCCTGGCGTTCCCTTTCCCTCACTATACATACAGAGCATATTCGCTTTTTAATTTTTAAAGTTTGGAACAGCAACGGGTATTCCACAATTTATAACTCAGAATTCTGCTGCTAAAAATTCCTTAGTTTCTATTCTGCAGAATTCTTTTTTTTCCCCCCTCTTTGTCACCTTTCTCTACTGGCTCTAGACTTTGATAGCAAAGGCACCTCACTTCTTGTTCCAACCTGCTTAGCTTCGCCCTCCAAAAATTATATCTTCATTATCTACATTTATTCTTAAGTGAATCACCTTTTGTATATAAATATAACGTAAATAATAAATTATGCATCATGTGTTTGAACAAGATTGACAGAGTGTTTTTCATTGCAGTCTTTTTTCTCTTACTGGTCTTTTCCATATCCAACAGAGATTTCCTTATGAAATTGGTATTATGATAAAAATTCATTTATACTTAATTTGTAATTATAAATTCATAATTTATTATAAAATATAATTTTATAATTTATTTTAAAATTTATGTAAATTTTTGCATGTAAGTTTTTGCCATCTTTGGAAATCTGAGTATTTTTTTAAATACAGCTTTAAATGAAATACCTTTGTGATATACATGAAAGTATAGAATTTATTTAATCTTTGATGCATTTTATTATCACTGAGAAGACCTTTTAAAATGTGTCTTAAATAGATCCAATACTTATGTCACACTTGAAAAAGATAAATGTAGGTCTTTTATAGGCCCTTGAGATTAAAATTTAGATTATTAAATTTTAAGTTTGAGATAGATTGAAATGTTGAATGGGACTTAAATGATATGTGGACTAAGATTTTCTTCTTATTTGTATAACTATTATAGCTTTTAAAATTAGTCAGTTTTGTATTATCCAATTATGAATCCTGTAAAACATTAGGTGCTATAGGAAATGGTGAACAATAGAATATCTACTTCCCATCATGAAGGTTGTGAATTGTTTCAGGTGATGTGACTAATATGCCAGTTATAAGATTGATTCAATATAAAATATATTATGTCTTACAGATCTAATCATGTTCTAAATTGCACGTAAGGATTTCAAGTAAAGTAGCCAAAGAAGGCTGCTTTAGTGAAGAAAAAGTAGGCCATTGAAAAATGAATAGGGTTTGCGGGAGAGCAGTTGAAATGAGTAAATTCATGACTTCGGTATAATTTGAGGACAGCCAGGCTAGCTTGGGAGAGGGAGTGACCTGTCTCTATTATTCCTGTCCAACACAGAGGCTCTGCTTTTTGAAGACCTAAGGCTTTATATACTCGGAGTGCATTTATTCTGTACTTTCAGTAAGAATGTTTAATACAATTACATTCTTTCTTGTAAGCTTTATATATATTTAAATTATACAGTACTTTCATGACTCTTTTATGGAACACACACATACACATACACACTCATATACACTGGTTCCTTGGATTTCCAAGACAAACGAAAATGCTGATTTTAAAATTATTTTGTTATGATAATTCAAGTAATACACTGACAAATGGTTTTGTTTATTTTTATTAATCTACATTTGGAAAGAAGTAATATTATACTTAGTTTGGAAAAGGTTTTCTCACAAAAGATAGTCAGTATACACATTTATTATTAAAAACTCTGGCCATTTTATAGTTGTATCATTACTTTCACATATAAGACTAATGTATATATAACACTAAAAAGTGGAGTAGCAGAGTAGTTAGGCACATAACTTTGGAGAAAGCCACAATTTATTAACTACAGAACACGTTGAACTTAAGACGTCTATTACTGAAATAATGATTCAAGTAGTCAGTTGGATGCAATCTTCTAGACCTTAGGAGAAAAGTCTGGGTTGGAGATATAAATTTGTGAGTGTTTTGCAAATGATGACAGAATTATGACCTTGGATCATATGACCAAAGGATTAAGTATAGAATTGAGGACTGAGCATTGATCACCCTAACATTAAAAGGTTGGAAAGAGTAAGAGAAATGAGTGGGAAAATACTGAGAAGAGGAGTAGAAGGGATATGGAAGACTAAGTGAAGAACGTATATCAAAGAGGAGGGAGATGTCAACCCATCTAAATATTGATAAGTACACAAGAAGAATGAGTAGTGATCATTAGATTTAACATTGGGAGATTATTGGTCACTTTGGCAAAAGCAATTTTGGTAGAATGTTATTGGCAAAAATTTGATTTGATTGAACTCAAAAGTGAGTGGGTGATAGTGTGTATATATAAATATGTGCAGGCCATAGAATGCTCTTTATCAAAGAAAACAACAGCAACAACAGCAAAATACTGCAGAAATTACCCTAAGAATGAAAATCCAAAATATTGCAATTAAATATCAGGGTTATTCTCTCAGCATTGGTATCTATATTGTCTTCTAGTTTTAGTAAAAAAATAAAAAAGAAAAAAATAATTAGAGTAATATTGGGGAAAAAGATATAACTTTATTTTTTCTAATATGATTGTAATCCTGAAAACCTAAGAGGTTCTAGTGAAAAATTACCAAAATTAATGAGATAATTGGGTGAGTTACTTTTGTACAAAATTAAGTATAAAAAATAAATATATTTTCTATATTCTAGTAATTAATACTCAAAAATGTATATGGAAAAAAATGTACTCATAACAATTTGAAAACTTATAAAGCATATAGAAATAATTTGTTTTAAAAAACTATAGTATCTCTAAAAAAGCAACTTTAAAAAGACCAAAATATATCTAGAAAATGGAAAGAGAGGACATGATTTTGGAAGGGAAAACATCATAAAAGTGACAATTCTTCAAATATTTTTCTATAAAGTCAGTTCATTCAATTTTTAATTGGATACCTTTTTTTCAAGCTCATGTTAAGAATAATTTTCTAATACTTTTCAGTTAAGAGAAAGCACAGCTATGGTGTCTTTGCTTTACCAGGTAATGCTATGAAACTATTATAATGATTCAATTTGATACTAACATTGCTTCTAGGAATACAGAGCATGTAGAAACTTATCCCATTCAAAGTCAAAATATAACTGGTACTGAAATAAAGCAAGACAATTTAGTGTTTTTTTGGGGGGGGTTTTTTGTTTTAATTAATTAATTAATTTTGCTCTAAGGATAATAGAGATGTTCAAAACCAAGTCTTGAATCACTAGTGCTATAAAACAACAAATATATATATATATATATATACACACATATACATATATTCATATATACATATATTCATATATACATATATATATGAAGTGTGTATCTATCTATATATATATATGAAGCATATATATTAAAAACTTTTACAAGATAAAGGATAGGATTAAAAGATCTAATAAAAAGCCAATATATGTGAGAGAATAGAATTTATAACCTGTTGAGAATTTCTGTCATAAACAAATAGCTCATAAATTAGAAAGAAAGGGAAACATTTCAATAAAATATAAGCAAAGGGAATCAAGAGGGTTTTACAAAAGAGTAAATCCAAACAGCCAACGAACATGAAAAGCTCTTCAAATACAGCAGCAGTCACAGAAACACATTAAAGAAAAAATAAGATATCAATTTATAGACATTTTCAGAGAAATTAGAGTGTCATTTGTAGAGATGTGAGGAAACAGTATTCTCATCAGTTGCTACAAGATGTGTGAGTTGTTAGAGATTAAAAAAAACAATTTGTTGACATCTATTGCAATTAATCATGTGAATATTTTTTGACCTATCATCCTACACCTAGGAATCTATAGCTCAGATATAAAAACTGTTAGAAGTCATTCACAAATATGAAAGGGTTTGTATAGTAACGTTGTGTGTAGCAGCAAAAGTGGAACACATGAATGCAAACATCAAAAACAAAAATAAAACGATTTAGAAAATATCCACCACATACACACTGAAAAAAATATTGCCATTAAAAAAGAGTGAATTGTAGGGGCGCCTGGGTGGCGCAGTCGGTTAAGCGTCCGACTTCAGCCAGGTCATGATCTCGCGGTCCGTGAGTTTGAGCCCCGCGTCCGGCTCTGGGCTGATGGCTCAGAGCCTGGAGCCTGTTTCCGATTCTGTGTCTCCCTCTCTCTCTGCCCCTCCCCCGTTCATGCTCTGTCTCTCTCTGTCCCAAAAATAAATAAACGTTGAAAAAAAAAAATTAAAAAAAAAAAAAGAGTGAATTGTAGATATGTCTGTTAATTAGAAGAATTTTCATTAGATATTTTTTAAAAGGAAACAACTCAAGAAACATACATAATAAGGCTCCATGTTTTTAAAACTGACAAAAAGGTTGTTTCGTGTGTTTCTCATTAAATAAACAGAAAAATTATAAAGGTTGTTGATACAGGACTGCAGAGAAGGCAGTAGGGCACAAAATTGCTGTTTTTTGTTTTGGAGGAAGAGAATAAAAGAGTCAGAAGTGCAACAATATGTATAATTTGATCGTATTAACTCAGTTTAGTAAAATTTTCTAAAGATGTGTTTATAAGAATTTTTTAAATAGAAATATGCAGATTAGTAGATGCAGTTTGAGAAATAGTTTTAAAGTAAATTTTATTCTAATCCTTTAAATTTTATAATCCCCCCCCCCTTTTTTCCCTTATGAATTTCCTTGATAATAAAGGAAAAAAGGTAATATTAAACCTGGTCCTGTGGAGTAAATCCTCTTGAATTGTCTGATTTGTGAATTATATTTTCTGACCATTTCTGAAATTCAACACTGAGATTCCTTTGGCTCTCATTCTTAGCATAACAGAAGACAGAAGCTATCACTACTAAATTAGTGTGTTAGTCTTCTATTACAGAAAAATAATTTGGGAATAAATAATTTAAATTATACATAGTTTTATAAATATTTTTTTCTTTTGCTTTCACTTAGAATACCACTAAAACTTGGGACTGTTGACTAATTCCAAGATTGTATATCAGGGAACCTGGTTTTAATCTCCCTTTTATCACTAACCATCTATGAATCTGATTCCAATTCTCCTTCTGCCACTAACCAGTTATTTTTGGTCAACTTATTTTCACATTTATTGGACAGAATCACTAATATTTAAGCTACATAATTTCACAGATTTGGGGAGTGTGGCATCTTTTTAATAAAACATTTTATTTATTTTTGAGAGAGAGAGAGAGAGAGAGAGAGAGAGAATGAGCATGAGCACAAGTGGGCGAGGCGCAGAGAGAGAGGGAGACACAGAAACTGAAGCAGGATCCAGGCTCTGAGCTGTCAGGACAGAGCTGGAACCCACCAACCTGAGCTGGAGTCTGGCGCTTAACCTACTGAGCCCCCCAGACACGCCGGGGAGTGTGGGATCTTTAAGAAGGAAGAAAAGTCTTACATAATTATTACTAAGACTGCCATCAAAATTAATCACTAAAATAAAAATAGATAATATATCTTTATACAGTAAAAGGGTACATTTATTTTCAGGTTGTCATTATTATACTAACAAAGGTGATTTTTATATATTTTAGAAAAATCTATTTTATAATATGTTTTATGTAAAACGCAATGTCTATGGGATGTTAAGTTAATATTTATGGCAGAGAAAAAGCGGTTTGTAATCAAATATATTTATAGTTAACCCTGAGTAAATCTAGATTGAATAGGTGTCTTTTTTGTAGGAATTATTTGAAGTTTTCTTATGCTTATATTTTCTATAACTTTCTCGAGAAGGAATAGAGGATATACTACTTCACAAATATATTTTATGACCAAGTTTTTTTCTCCGAAATTTCTAGGGTTTCTTGAGTGACATGAAGAAATGTTAAGCCAGATGCCATATTTTCAAAGTAAAATTTGAAGTAAATAGAAACAAACTGCCACCATCAACAAAAGCAAAAGTAAAAAAAAAAAAACAAAGACTGAACTAAAGTCCCAGACTGTTTCATTATTTAAGAATAATGATTTCTGCAAAGCTACACATTACAGAAAAATTTTTGACGTTTATTTATTTTTGAAAGAGACAGAGCATGAGCAGGGGAGGGGCAGAGAGAGAGGGAGACACAGATTCTGAAGTGGGCTCCAGGCTCTGAGCTCTCAGCACAGAGTGGAGCTCAAACCCACAAACTCTGGGATCATGACCTGAGCAGAAGTCAAATGCTTAACCAACTGAGCCACCCAGCGCTGCACATTTTAAATAATACCAGCTTCTTTAACAAAAACATTCATTGAATAGTTTTTTAACTTATGCATGTAAAGATAGGTTAAAAATGAATAGTAGTCATTTAACATCTTTTTCTAAACCCATGCTATGAAAGAAAATCTTTCATAAATTAATCTAGATATTTAAAATTAATTGATAATTTTATATATTTCCTTTGCTATCCAGAGAGGTTTAATTTAACAGATGTCATAATTTATATCTTCATATATATTATAATCCAGGGTTCCACATAAAATTATAATAATGAGGAACTTGAATATTATAAAAATAATCCAAGATTTAGAAAATAGAATTTAAAAATGTGTATCATTCTTATAATTTCAAAAATATTACTACTGAGTGCTATGATTATTTTTAAGGAAGTTAATATATCCATATTTTAAGTGGAGTTAGGGAAAAATAAGACCAGACTACTTCTGAAATTTAAATTTATTTTCCACACTCAGAAATATTATATGGAGTGGATATTATTGGCTTGGAGGAAAAAGCACAAACATTTGGGACCACAACTTTTCCTTTAAAGCACTGCTTTAAAATCATTTTAGAAAGAAAAAATCATAGATTAACCCAAAGTATTTCTTCCTTATTTTGAAAAGTGCCTTTCAAAGATAATGAGGTGAATAAGGATCATAATATTGAAATATAAAAAGCAAGTGCATACATGCTGGTAAATTTACCTCTTGGAGATATAATCACCCTCTCATTTGGCATTTTCCTTTCTCCTTTTCTGTCTTCAATTGTCAGTATATCTTTATATCTTGTACTGTTCTAAAGGCTCGGTGGGTGCTCAGAAAGTCATGAATAGCAGTAATAAGAAAAGTAATAATGTAGAACAGATTTTTCTATAGGTTAAGCTGTGAAAAGAAATATTGAGATTAATCAGAAATCAGAATTATGAAGCTTTCAGTTTGGAAAGAGAAGGAATAAAATAAAACTATAGTACTTGAGTTATCTCATTTAACACCATTGTGTTGAGAGGTTCAAGATAGAGAAGGCTGGTTAGAGGATGATGGTTGAAGCTTGCTTTTTTCACATAGTCTGTACTTAAGTCAAGGCATGTCATTGGGCCCCTTTGTTAGTACACCAGGTGCTGATGGAAAATCTTGACATATTTTTGCTACATTCTAAAAAGAAAAAAATTATACCATTAAATATAAACTCTAACAGACCTGTGCTCACAGTAGCATTACAGATTAACATTTTTATCTCCAGCTTTTGTAAGTATATTGAAAGTAGATGTTTTCTAAAGGCTTTATGGAGGCAAAGAAGATTTCTTATTATTCACTTAATTATTAAATCAACTTTAAAAATGTGTCAAATTATATACTCTGAAAGGTAAATTAACTTACAAATAAAAAGTATTTTCCTTATAGATAATTCCTTATAATGCAGCCATTGGTTTGAAATTAGGGAAAATCATGGGTTTTGAATACCTTATATAAATTTAGATATTTGTCAAATCAAATCTAAAATTCTGTGCAACAATGTAACTTTAAATATCTCTGCTCGTCTTTGATTTTACAGAGTAAAGATTATCGCATCATGTACACTGTGGGACACTCAATAAATCCATGAAAAATTAATAGAAAAAAGAAAACAAGGAATAAGGTAAATACCACCAAAATGATTACATCAATACAGTCTGAACAGTCCCTTGAAAGTGTAGGAGACAGTAAGATAGCTTTAAATATGGGATTTAAAATCAATTTAACAATGGAAACTAAATATACAGGAACTAGTACCATCTCTATTTTTATTTCAAATAATAAAATGGATTGTGTAGCAAATCTGTGGGAAGTCATATTTCCATTATAATTTATTCTGGTAAAAAATTCATAGTTGTGAAGGTACTCAAGGTCTACTTTTTTTATATATAAAACCTTTCTTAGTCTTTCCTTTATTATTCAAATAGGTTGCTATGGAATCAGATTTCTGACACTTTATTATCAAAACATCTTTTGACACGATAAAGAAAATATATATTTTGAGCAAAAAAAAAAATAAAAGTTTAAGGTAAAATTAAAATGTTCTCATAGAGATTATTTAAAAGACATTATTTAAATGTAATTTTTTGTTTTTTAGAATGAAATGATAGCATTATGATATTTGGCCCCCAAAGGCAAAATTCTTGGTATGCAAATATATGTAATATTTTGATAGATAACATTACCAAGGCATACATACACACAGTTTCTTTTTCTATACTTAATTATAGAAAAGTTAAATATACTACTTTAATTAAACATTTATGGCAATTATAATAATTATAAGCAAATGGCATTGGTCTTATGTGAATGAAACAAACCATTCTGTTTAATAAAAATACTTGAGACAAATATCCCATGAGGTAAAAACTATAACGAATTAAAGAACTGGGTAAATTGAAGGTATATTTGGTTTAGTTCATTACATCTAGCTAGCTAATAGTCATTAAAAATTTTGAACATTATGCTTGACTCAAATGAATAGTGTATAATTATAGCTGATCATTAAAAAACCCATTTCTCAAAAATCGACAGAAGAACTAGACACAAAATTAGCCAGGACAAAGAAGAACTCAAAAGACAAATTAGCCAGAAGGTTTAATGGGCATTTACAGAACACTGCACCCCAAAACATCAGAATACATTTTTTTTTCAATTTCCCACAAAACTTACGTCAAGATAAATCATATCATGGGACATAAAATACACCTAACCAAATTCATAAGAATTGAACTCACCGTGTTCTCTGACCACACGGAATCAAACTTGAAATCAATAATTGAAAGATAGTAAGACAATCTCCTAACACTTGGAATCTAAAATACACACTTGTAGAGAATCTTTGGGTCAGAGAGGAAGTCTTAAGGGAAATAAAAAAAAAAAATACACTGAGTTTAAAGCAAATGAAAATTCATCAAACTTTGTGGGGGCACAGTTAAAGCAGAGCTGAGAGGGAAACTTATAGTACCAATGCTTACATTACAAAAAGAGGAAAAGTTTCAAGTCATTATTATAACCTGCCTCAAGAGACTAGAAAACAAAGAGGAAAGTAAAATCAAAGCAGTCAGGAGGAGGCAAATTATACAGATAAGAGCAGAAATCAATGGAATTGAAAATAGAGAAAATAAATGAAGCAAAAAACTAATTCTCTGAAAGATCAATAACATTGATAAAACTGACAAAAGAGAAAGAGAAGACACAAATAATCAATATCATGTATGAAACAGGGGTTATCACTACGGATGGCACAGAGAGTAAAAGAAAAATAAGAAGAAAATACTATGAATAGCCCTACAAACACAAATTGATAAATTAGAAGAAATGGGCCAGTTCCTCAACAAACACAAACTACTGCAACTCAAGCTAGAAAGATACATAATTTGAATAGTCCTACAACAAGTAAGTATCTCCAGGTCCAGTTAGTGCCACTGAAGAATTCTACCTAATGTTTAAGAATTAAAACCAATTTTATACAATCTTTCCCAGAAAGTAAGAGGAAAAGGGACACTTCCTAAATCACTTATAAGACCAGAATTTACTCTGGTATTCCAAGTTGAGACTAAAACAGTATAAAAAAATACGGATTGATACCCCTCATGATTATAGGTGCAAAATCCTTAACAAAATATTAGCAAATGAAACTCAGTAGTATAGACGAGTGATTATATACTATGACAAAGTGAACTTTCTTCCAAAGATGCAAACTTGGCTCAGTATACAAAAGTCTATCAATACAATCATTTGACAGTATTCAATATCAATTTATGATTAGAAAAAGGAAAAAAAAATCTTAGAAAAATATGAATAGAGAAGGATTTCCTCAAGTTGATTTTAAAAGTCTCCAAAAGCTTATAGGTAACATTATTCTTAATGGAGAAATATTGAATGTTTTGTCTCTAATAAAGGACAAGGCAAAGAAGTCTTTTACTACTCTTAATAAGTGTTGGAAGTTTTAGAAAGCCAAACAAAAAAAAAAAAAAGGGAAATAAAAAGTATGCAGTTTGGAAAGGTAGAGTGAAACTGTCTCAATTTGCCAAAGATACAAATTCTGGATAGAAAATCCTAAGGAATCTATAAAAAACACTCCTAGGACTAATAAGTGAATTCAGCAAGTTTGGGAGATACAAGTTAAATATATAAAAATTAACTATTTGTCTTTATACTAGTAGTGAACACTGACAATAAAAATACATTATCATTTATAATCACTCAAAAAAATGAAATATTTAGGTGTAAATCTAAGCAAGTTTATGTAGGACTTGTATGCTAAAAACTGCAAAATGCTAAAGAAATAAATCAGAGATTTAGATAAATGGAGAGAGACTTATTGTATCCATGGATTGAGAGACAACATAATAAGAAGTCAGCTCTCACTAAACTGATCTATATACTTACTGCAATTGCCCTCAAAATCTCAGCAAACTTTTTTATAGACATAGTTTAGATTTTTCTAAAATTATATAGAAACTGAAAGGAAATAGAATGGCAAAAACATTTGGGAAAGAAAGAATAAAGTTACAGGAATCATTCTATCTAATTTCAAGGCAGTATGTAGCTATAGTACTCCAGACTGTGGTTTTAACAGAATAGACACATAGATCATTGGAACAGAATGAAGAACCCAGAACTAGAACCACATAAATATGCCCAAATGATATTTTCTCAAAGCTGCAAAAGCAATTCAATGAATCATTTTGGGCAGTTGGGACCTCCATAGGTTAAACAAACTAACTTTTACTATATCTCATAGCTTATAAAAATTGGCTCAAAATATTGCCCAGTTTGTTGGCATATAATTTTTAATAATACTCTATTATAATTGTTTGTATTTCGGTGGTGTTATTTGTGATCTCTCCTCTTTCATTCATGATTTTATTTATTTGGGTTCTTTCTATTTTCTTTTTGGTAAATTTGGCTAGGGGGTTATCAACTTTACTAGCTCTTAGGTTTTTTTTGTTGTTGTTGTTTTGTTTACTTGTGTTTTTTTTATCTGTTTTGTTTTGTTGTTGTTTTGCTTCTATATCATTTATTTCTGCTCTAATCTTTATTATTTCCCTTCTTCTGCTCGTTTTAGGCTTTATTTTCTGTGCTTTTTCTATCTCCTTTACGTGTAAGGTTAGGTTGTGTATTTGAGATTTTTCTTGCTTTTGATATAGACCTGTATTGCTATATACTTCCCTCTTATGACTGCCCTTGTTGCATTCCCAAAATTTTGGCATGTTGTGTTTTCATGTTTTCATTTGCTTCCATGTATTTTAAATCTTCTGTTTTAAATATTTATTTACTTTTGAGAGAGAGAGAGGAGAGAGAGAGAGAGAGCGCACACATGAGTGGGGGAGGGGCAGAGAGAGAGGGGAGAACAGAGGATCTGAAGGGGGCTCTGTGCAGAGCAGCAAGCCCCATGTGGGGCTTGAACTCACGAACCAAGAGATCATGATCTGAGCCAAATTCAGGTGCTTCATTGACTGAACTGCCCAGGTGCTCCCCACCCCCACGTACTTTTTATTTCTTCTTTAACTTCCTGGTTAACCCTTTCATCCTTTAGAAAGATGTTCTTTAATCTCCGTGTATTTGTGGTCTTTGCAAATTTTTTTCTTATGATTGACCTCAAGTTTCATAGTGTTGTACTCTGAAAATATGCATGGTATGATCTCAGTCCTTTTCTACTTGTTGAGGCCTGATTTGCGACCCAGCATGTGATCTCTTTGGAGAATATTCCATATGTACTTGAAAAGAGGGTGTATTCTGCTGCTTTAGGATGAAATGTTCTGAATATATCTGTTAAGTCCACCTGGTCCAGTGTGTCATTCAAAGCCATTGTTTCCTTTGTGATTTTCTGCTTAGATGATCAGTCCAATGTTGTACGTGGAGTTTTAAAGTCCCCCACTATTATTGTCTTATTATCAATGAGTTTCTTTATGTTTGCTATTAATTAATAAATTGCAGACTTAAATATAAACATAAAACCGTAACAGCTTTAGAAAAAGATAGGGAAAAAAAAAACACTTAGGACTTAGAACAAAGCAAAAAGTTCCTGTACTTCACACCAAAACATAATTCATAAAGTAATTGATAAACTGATAAATTTCATCAGAATTTAAAACTTTTTCCTCTAAAAGACCCTGCTAATAAGATAAAAAGACAAACCACAGACCAGGAAAAAATTTTTGCACACTACACATACAACATAGTACTGAGTATTTATAGTATGTAAAGCACTCCCAAACTCAACAGTAAAATCCAGTAACAACCCAGTTAGAAAATGGGAAAAAGACCATGAACAGACATTTAAGAAATACAAGATATAATAGGGAATACAGATATGTAAATAAACATATCTAAAAATCTTAAACATAAGCTTTATGGTAATGCAAATTAACACCGCAATGAGATATTACCCACATATCAGAATAGCTAAGATAGAAAATAGTGACAACACCACACCATGGCCAAGATGTGAAGAACCTGTGTCACCCAGACATTAGTGGCGAGATTGTGAAATTGTACAGCCACACTGGAAAACAATTTTGAAGTTTCTTCAAAAAAATTGAACATGTAACTACCACATGGCTTCCCTATTGAGCATTTATCCTTGGGAGATTAAAGCTTATGTTTACATAAAAGCTTGTTCATAAATGATAGCAGCTTTATTCATAAAGCTGGAAAACAACCCAGATGTCCTTAGATAAGTGAGTGGTGTATACATACCGCAGAATACTACTTATGAATAAAAAGAAATAAACTACTGACACACTTCATAGCAAGGATGAATCTCCTGAGAATCATGCTGAGTGAAAGAAACCATTCCAAAAGCTTACATTCTGTATGATCCTATTTATATAACACTATCAAAATGACAAAATTATATAAATGAACATTTCTGTAAAACTTCACAGTGGTTACCAGGTGATAAGGAGGGTGTGGTTGAGAGTGAAGTGATTATGGCATGGAGATATAAGGGATTTATGTGGTGATGAAAATATTGTCCATCTCAACTCTAGCAATGTCAGCATCTTCAAATATAAATGAATGAATGAATGAATGAATGAATGAATGAATAAACTATGCATGAATAAAAAATGAATAAAGTAATACTGGGATAAGGAGGTAACAAAAAATAAAATTAGAACCCTATCCCAATCTTGGGACAAAAATTCATTATAAATAGATCCAAGATTCATACAATTTATAGGTATATATGGCCTAGATTAAGAAAATATAGGCCAAATTTTTAAGAATCACAAAATGAATATAACCTTTCCAAGTAATACATTAAATAAAAATCCATAGAGTAATAATTTTTATAGATACTAGGACACAGGGGTGCCTGGGTGGCTATGTTGGTTAAACATCTGACTCTTGATTTAGGTTCAGGTCATGATCTCATGGGTTGTGACAGCACAGAGCTTGCTTGGAATTCTCTCCTCTCTCTGCCCCTCCCCTGCTTCCCCGCTTGTGTTCTCTGTCTCTCAAAAAGTAAAATGAAACATTAAAAAAAAAAAAGAAAATAGTATACAAAGTTGAAATTACAAACTAAAAAACTGAAAAAAAAAAAAACATTCAATGTAAAATGAAGAGTAAATTCCCTTACTTAAAAAACTCATTCAAAAGACTTTTTATTATTAAAAAGAAGTTGCAGACAAAATATGAAGATCCACAGAACAATGAACTGAACTTTGTTCAGATTGAAGTGGCCTTCTGGGGAAAAATTTATACTGTCCATCAGAATTCAAAATGTGTGTATCTGGCAACCTCACTGCTATGAATTTAACTAAAATATATACTCACAGAAATTCACTGTGGTGAATTGCATCATAATTTGTAATATCAACATTACAAATAATTGAGAACTGGTTTAATTAAGCATGATGCATCCATAAAATAACCATGATGGCATTGTATTTAAAAGTGATAATTCTGGGGCGCCTGGGTGGCGCAGTCGGTTAAGCGTCCGACTTCAGCCAGGTCACGATCTCGCGGTCCGGGAGTTCGAGCCCCGTGTCAGGCTCTGGGCTGATGGCTCAGAGCCTGGAGCCTGTTTCCAATTCTGTGTCTCCCTCTCTCTCTGCCCCTCCCCCGTTCATGCTCTGTCTCTCTCTGTCCCAAAAATAAATAAACTTGAAAAAAAAATTAAAAAAAAAAAGTGATAATTCTGTTATGTGTAAATAAGCAAATGACTAAAAAATAATACGTGTAGTATGGCAAAGTATAGAAAAATATGTATCCCAAATTACCTCTGTATAATTCTTTTAGAAAGGAGTATGTTAGTGGGCACATATAATTATACACATTTTTCACATTAAAATTACATGAAAATGATGTTTGGGGCAATGGAAGACTTTCATCTTTCATCTATTTACAATACTTGATTATTCTATTCTTAACTATGTATTACATTTATTTATTTAATTTATTTGTTTGTAAAAAAAAAACACAGGCACATGCAAAATAGAATTATAACTCCTGCAACCCATCATTCAGGTTAAAAAATAAAAAACTTGTCAGTCTTCTTTCTTCTGGGTCTCTCTGCCCATATCTGACACTTTTTATAGTTAAATCTAGGGGGCACCTGGTTGGCTCAGTGGGTACAGCATCAGACTCTTGATCTTGGGATTGTAAATTCAAGCCCCATCCTTCGTCTATGAAGGATGATGAACATAGAGGCCATGTCTTTGTGCTACATTTCTTTCTAATCTTCTAAAAATCCTTTTTATTCCTCCATTCTTTCAACAAATCCCATTCTTTTTTTTTTTTTTTTTTTTTTTTTAATTTTTTTTTTCAACGTTTATTTATTTTTGGGACAGAGAGAGACAGAGCATGAACAGGCGAGGGGCAGAGAGAGAGGGAGACACAGAATCGGAAACAGGCTCCAGGCTCTGAGCCATCAGCCCAGAGCCCGACGCGGGGCTCGAACTCACGGACCGCGAGATCGTGACCTGGCTGAAGTCGGACGCTTAACCGACTGCGCCACCCAGGCGCCCCTCAACAAATCCCATTCTTATCTCATGAATTAATTAAGGAAAAAAAAGCTAACTCTAAAATATTTTTCAACTTGATATATTTTATATTTCTATAGAAATTATGTTAAGAAATTCACAGAACCTGAAATGTCAACAGGCAAAATATTAAGATTCCTACTTTTATTTTAAACAACAAAAGAAGTCATGCCTATATAAGAGTTAGTTTCCTCATGTCTAGATCAAAAGCATATTGTTTTTTAAAGAAGTTAAAACAAAAAAATAAAAAATAAAACAGGAAGCACAGAGAAAGGCAGGTTATTCTGTGTTGGGATTGTCCCGAATTTGAAATTTAGGTGTTGAACTATTTGGAGAAATCTCTAGGCTTTCTGCCATCATAGGGTAAAAGTTAAACTGGATGTAAATATAGATACAGATATAGATTCAGATGTAGATATTGTGTAAATTTTCTAGGGCTGCCATAACAAAGCAGCTAAATTCTAAGACCCATATGGATAGTGACATGAATATTTATGCTGTTGCCAGTGCTTATATCTTAATAAATACTGGTTGAATCGATGAGTAAACAGCTGACCTACTAATGAGAGAAACTTAGTGAAGTTATTCTTCTATAATGCCTAGATTGCATGTGGCTTATTTACTAGCTTTATTTAGATATTTAGGATAAGTATTTAGCAACTACTCTTTATCCAAACTAAATAATATCTTGTAGTCTTATGGTGTGTTTATCATTCTGGTTATCATTGCAATCCATAACAATGCATGTAAATCCTGGTTTTGTCTTCTCATTTGGAAAACAGATACACAACGAAAAAAGGCATAAAAGCTATTGTTGATTTTAAAAGTTGCATGTTTTTAAATTTCTGGTTTGAAAAAATAATAATAAAGCAATTATTTGAAGCAAATGTTACAAATAAACCACAATCCAAAGTAAGAATCTTATTAAAATATTCACTGGACATTTGCATATACAGATATAGCTAAATAAATTTCTATAGCAAGTACAGTAGCATTTTCCTTAATAAAGTATTCAGTTATAGATGTAATTCTAAATCAATAATCGTATAAATTAAATCTAGAATGACAATGTTAATAGCACTGACATAGATACATGAATCTCCAATTTGGTAGAAAGCCATTCAAATTATTAGATACAGTAAGTTTTATATTAAATATATTAAATGTTTGTATACATGTGTATATATAACTGATCCTGCATTTTCTGAGTTTACTAGTCACATGTTCTAGTGAAGAGCATTTCCTCTCCTTCTATGAAGCTTTCTGGCCAATGGAATCATGACAGCAATTGAACTTGACAAAGTCCATGTGTTGGCCTATGAAAGAAGGATGAGGCAGTCCTGTCAAAATGCCATAAACAAAATCCCACAACAGAGATAAGCTTGCAATTACACTTCAATAAGTCAGAAAAACAAGGGAAGTTAGGCTGATTTTGAAAAAAGCCATTCTTTCTTTGTAAAAAGTAAACAGTCTTTCAAATGGGATTTGAAAGCAATTGTTTTATATAAAACTATAAGTCATAAGCACCACCTGTCACCAAAGCTCACTCAAGAAATATATAATGTTTCATCTTTACAGTGTTGATTAACTAAAGCAATAACACCCACACTTCACACAAATAAAATTGTAAAGTGATGTTTAAGTACTTAGTTTCAAGCATGTCTCTAAAATGTTTTGTATACCATAAAGAGATTTTCAAAAACTTATGCTTGCTATCTTCTCTAAAGAAATTTATTTAAATATCCATGTGCAATAATGAAGTATGCATATTTCAAGTCAATAAAGAGCACTTTTGCTTCAGCAAAGGGGTTTGTACCACCTAGAACTGAAGTTTTTCTCTTGTAGATCTACTTCATTGATGCAAAAGTAACCCTATAATTTATATGACATATTTTTTATGTCTCTCAGCCAGACATAATTACAGAATATAAAATAACCTGTATGCCTTGAAGAAATTATTTCTAACTGCTGGATATTATATTCTGCTATGGTGACCAACCATTCCAATTTGTCTGTGACTGAGGGGTTTCCTGGATGTGGGACTTTCATTGCTAACACCAGCACAGTTCTAGGCAAACTGAGATGGCTGGTCACCCAGTGTCAACATGTAGGGAATTTTATTATAAGTAAGGAAAACGAACCAACCAAAAACCAAGAACTGCAGTACCAACAATAAAAATCATGTCCTAGAACCAGTATTCATTCAGTCTTAACTTTGTCCTGTTAGAGCTTTCGGACAGAAGAAAAATATAACGTTGTCTCTGGCTAAAATGCTGACTGTTCCCAGCAAAGATAAGGCTGCTAATGACATTAGGAACATTCACTTTGGTCTCTAAGACCAATAAATTCTGCCTATTAAAAATCTCTTGAATCTCATGAATCTGTCCTACTCTCCACATTTTCTACTGCCATTACCTTTATTTATATCTTCATTATTGCTCACCTAGACCTTTGAAATTGTCCCATGCTTTAATTTTTTACCTTTCAATTTTCATAGCAGCTGGAATGATTCTTAAATTAATTTTAAACAAATCCTATTATGTTATTATCATATAATATCAGTTATTACTATAAGTGATCATATACTGTGTAAATATGACACAGTAGTTTGCTTTTTTGACATTTCAATAAATAATATTGTGCATATCTATTTGAGCATACATGGAAAAATCTCGGTTAAATATTTTTAATTAAATGTTTTTAGCATAATGCAGATTCACATGCAGCTGCACTAAATAATTTATAAACACCCTATGTACCCTTTACTCAGTTTCTTTCAATGATTAACATCTTGTAAAACTGTATTACAATATAGCATGGGTAAAGCATGGAAAACAAACTTCCTAGGTATTGATGATGATATACCACTGACGAATAAGTAAGACAAGTCATTTCTCCTCACTGAATTTACATTATATTAGGGAGGGCCAGAGAGTAACCAAAGAGAGAATTAATGTTTTATAAGTTAGATAATAAGCGTGAATGTAGCAAGTGTATGGACATTGAGTGTAAGGAAGTTCCCCACACCTAGGGGAAAAAAATGTAAAGACCACAATGAAAGAGTTGACATTGTGGGTATGAATTAGAGGTAAATTAATGTTACCAAAGAGGAAGTGTAAGAGGTGAGTTAGAGGGAATGGGAGAAAACACCTGAAATTGTTTTATTAAATTTTGCAAGAATTTTGAGGTTTATTCTGCGAGCAACTGGAACCATTATTGAGTTTTCAAAGGATAGTAGTGTAATCTAATTTACCTTTAGGAACATTAAGTGTGTCTGTCATGTTGAGACTATACTGGGGGGAGGGAAAAGACCAGAAGAAAAGAGACTGTTTAGTAGGCTACTGAAAACTCCATGAAATAGATGATGCTGTTTTGGATTAGAGTGTAGGTCATGGTAGTATTAAGAAGTGATTGGCAGCTGGAAATGTTCTGAAGCTAGAGTGACAGGATTTGTTGATAGTTTTGTTATTGGAAGTGAAAGAAAGAGAGGAATCAAGTATGGCTCAAACATATTTAGCCAGAGCCCCTTGTAGTCTGATGTTTCCTTTTATGGAATCAGGAGAGATTGCTGAAGGAGCAGGCTTGCCGGGAATAGGAATCAAAGGTTTGGTTTGGGCATGTTTAGTTTGAGATACTTTGTAGACGTCTAAATTAAAATATAGAACACTGGATAGAGGAAGGAGAGATAAAAATTTGGGAGTGATCAGCCACAAAATTAGATGACATCACCTGGGGAGCATATAAAGAAAGAATACGTGTCTTCACATCAGTTAGTAAAGACGGTGGTAGCAGGGGGACAAAAAGTTGGAAAAACAAAACAAAAGCAAAGCTTTTAGGAATGTAAGAACTATGTTAGCTTCTGGACTGTAAAAAGCAGAAAATAATAGTTTCTTTAAAAGTTATTTTAGAGAGTGCATTAGATCAAACCAGTTACTATCCTTGGATTATTGGGCTCAGTTTTCAAATTTGAGGGAAATTGTATGATTTCCAGAGGAGATTCGGGTGCTTTGGCTTTTCTCAGACTGCATTCAATGAGCTCTTCCCCAAACGAATATCAAGAAAGAATCTATCCCTGAAAAAAGAGGGCGTAGAAGCTGGGGAGGCAAAAATGTGAGATGTGCATTACAGCTTCATATTTTACAATTATTATGATCTAAACACCATTATGTACTCTACAAGATCCTACTAAACTAGACTGTCTTCCTTGACAAGATTTTTCACATGTAACTCTGGTCCCTCACCCGATGGTCGGGCCACCCTAGCCTTTTCAGGTTTCTTCTTTTATGTTTTAGGCTTTTTTTTTTTTATATCCACCTTTTTGAATTTCAGGGCTCAACCAAAATACCATCTTTCTCCGTAAATCCTATTTAAAGCAACTGGCCCCTTTCCACAGTTCCTCTTATCATATTATGCTTCTATTTCTTTTGTGACATTTAGAAATGATCTAGTTTCATCTTGCCAGTCATCCCTGTCAAAACATAAGCCTCTAGAAGGTATGGATTTTATCTCTTTAGTTCACTGATCTATCTCAGAACCTAGGCATTATCTGTAACATAGGAGTCGTTCAATAAATTTAGGTAGAGTACATTAAATTGCTAATTCACCTGAACTGAAGACCTAGTTTCTGGTTCTTCTTTTCCAACATTTCTCAAACTACAGCTTCCAAATCATTTGAATCAAAGTCTTGGGGTGTTGATTAAGTATAGATACCTTGGTCTCATTCTAGACTGACAAACTGAAATTCTAGGATTGGACCATAGCAGCATGCATTTAAACTAGAACACAATGATTCTTAGAGAATCTAAAATTTGTGACCATACTTATTTAAAAATCCATTTATTGAATACTTAAGATATTACATGGTATTACATTAATTCCTTATAAAGGATACAAAATTAGAAGGAATACTAAAGGATACAAAATTGGAAGGAATACTCACTATATCAAGTAGCTCACAGTTGATGGCCAGTGAGTACCAAATGACAAAAATAATGTGAAGATAATTGCTGAAAATAGATTTACTGTTCAATGCAATAGAACCATAAACAATTATTTATTTTCAAAAAATTTTTAATGTTTATTTATTTTTGAGAGAGAGAGAGAGACGGAGAGAGAGAGAGTGAGCAGGGGAGGGGCAGAGAGAGTGGGAGACACAGGACTGGAAGCAGGCTCCAGGCTCCATGCTGTCAGCACAGAGCCTGATGCGGAGTTGGGAACTCATGAACCATGAAATCATGACCTGAGCCAAAGTTGGTCACTTAACCAACTGACCCACCCAGGTGCCCCTATTTTCAAATTCTTATATGACATCATGTGCTCTGGGTTGAAACACTTTTTAGACTTTTCAAGAATCTTAGTACACGCACTAGCCCTGACAGAGTCAGTGCTCAATAATTAGATCTTAAATATAAATAAAGACTAAAAGACTACTGTAAAAATAACATTAAAGAGGTAAATTAATTTCAAAAGTATAATTTATTTAAATAAAATATATTTAAAGTATTGTCATTTTATCCTATAATTATTACTAAACTCTTATTATTCATGAGATATTTTATATTATTTCCTTTATAATTTTATTCTTTTTTCCTTTATATAAGATTTTGTAGTCCAATGTGATTTTTCACACAGCACATCTCAATTTGGATTAGCTACATTTCAAGGGCTCAAGAGACACATGTAGCTATATTAGATAGTAGAGCTCTAGAACCTCATCTCTAATTTTACAATATTTTAATGCTAGGCTTTTTCAATCATAAATTACTTTCAGAATGCACTGGTTTTGAAAATAAAAATCAATAGAACCTAGACTGAATGAAGTATTAAGCTATAAGTGTATTTTTATCCAATACCATAATACCCAAACGTGGGCATTATAGAAGTTTGTAATCCTCTCTTTAATAGGAAAAAGATATGGAAACTATCTGGCTTTAAATTTGTATTTTCCATACTGAGTCACATTGTTCTCGAGCCACTCTCTCTCATTGACAGTGATATCAGAAACAGAGATAAATGTGTTTGAATGCAGAAATGTAAATATACACAAGATATAACTGAAACCTGACATTTAAAAAGCCAAGTTAGTACTTTCTAATTCAAACTATTTTCTTTCCAGTTAGCTCTAAGTTAACTCTCTTTCCTCGGGATTTTGTTTTATTGACACACTTACTCTTTTCCCCTAAGATCATTCAAGGCTACTTGTAGCTTATAGGCCTCGTGATGAAGAAAGTGAATTTCTCCTTTTGTGCTATTTTATGGTCTATACTGTATTCACTACCTAAATGTCTTTAGCTAAGTTATCATCAGAGTATGGTGGAGACCCATTTTTCTCCCCTTGCTTCCTTGTTTCTTGCCTTGGCTTTTGCTGGCACTCAGATATTGCCATTAAGAACGCATTTAAAAAATTATTTTAGGGGCGCCTGGGTGGCTCAGTCGGTTAAGCGGCCGACTTCGGCCCAGGTCATGATCTCGCGGTCCGTGAGTTTGAGCCCTGCGTCGGGCTCTGTGCTGACAGCTCAGAGCCTGGAGCCTGTTTCAGATTCTGTGTCTCCCTCTCTCTGACCCTCCCCCATTCATGCTTTGTCTCTCTCTGTCTCAAAAATAAATAAACGTTAAAAAAAATTAAAAAAAAATTATTTTAAAAACAATCATTTCATGTTATTTAAATTTTCCCTCCAAGTATTATTATATTTTGGATGATTGTATACATTTTAAGAAAAAATAACATCAAAAAGAGAGAGAGAGAAAGAGAAAAACCGAGAGCAAATGCTTTTTGACACTTCCTCTTAAAGGTCTTATCAACCTCAAGTCATTTTGGGCTTTAGTAATACCCCTAACATTTTTCTTAAAATGAAGATATTTGTCCATTTGAAATTATCTTTTAGTGCTGGTGGACAAAAATAAATCAATCCTTAGCTATAATGATTTAAAGTCTTTGAACTTTTCTAACTAAACCAAATGTCATATGACTTATCCTTCCGTCTTATAGCTATTATTCTAACACAGTTCACTTTAATGACACTCTTTCCACAGAATCATCATCTGTTTTTGACCCTTTTAACTTAGTTCTTACTCAGTTCTTGCCAGAAAATTATTTCCCCTTTTCCAAACGATCATTTCTAGAACTAGTATTTTTCTTTCTTTGGGAGACTGACTGACAGTTGTTTCCCTCCAACTCTTAGAGTTTTAACTTTGTTATTACAACCCAAAGTGTATCAAGTGTATACCAGTTTTCTGATGTTTTTATGTACAGAAAAATATTTTAGTGCTTTAAGTATTTTTTTTAATATATGAAAGGACAGAATTACAATGATTTTACTACATTTTATTTGTCCTGTTTTGATTTATGTATGTAATCCATTTTTACTAGCCACTCTTTTTTTTCCCCCCAGCTTTGGTGAGATATAATTAGGAAATGAAATTGTAAGATATTGAAAGTGTGCAACATGATGATTTAAAAATTTTTTTTTCACATTTATTTATTTTTGAGAACCAGAGTGAGAAAAGCGTGAGCAGGGGAGGGGCAGAGAGAGGAGACACAGAATCTGAAGCTAGCTCCAGGCTCTGAGTAAGCGGTCAGCACAGAGCCTGATGCGGGGCTCGAACCTACGAACTGTGAGATCGTGACCTGAGCCAAAGTCGGATGCTCAACCGACTGAGCCACCCAGGTGCCCCAACATGATGATTTTATATACCTATATATTATAATAGGATTCCTTCCATTGAGTTAATTAACAGATCCATCACCTCACATATTTATCTTTTGTGTTTGTGTGAGCACATTTAAGCTCCACTCTCTTAGCAAATCTTATACATTTTTAAATACTGAAAAATATTAATGATCAACTAATTCTAAAATAAGGCAGAGGGCGCCAGGGTGGCTCAGTAGGTTAAGTGTCTGACTTCTGCTCAGGTCATGATCTCGCAGTTCGTGAGTTTGAGCCCTGTGTTGGGCTGTGTGCTGGCAGCTCAGAGCCTAGAAAGTGCTTCGGATTCTGTGTCTCCCTTTCTGTCTGTGTGTCCCTCCCCCACTCATGCTTTGTCCCTCTCAAAAATGAATAAACATTAAAATAAAATAAAATAAAATAAAATAAGGCAGAGATGTGTCTCTAGGCTCTAATTTAGGCTGTTTAAATAAATCATTTCACTATAATGTAGAGCAGTCAAACACAGAGCTGTTTCGTAAGGTTCATATAGTTAAATATATTTTGTTTGATACTGGTTATCACTTGAACCACAGGCAAACCCTTAACTGTAAATTGAGTGGTTAAAAAACATACACATACACACCCCACTAGAACACGCATAAAAGTTTGTAAACCAAGTTTCATCACATTCCATTGTCATTACAGAAATGCCAAATAACCTGTTGGTAATGCAGTTTCACCACAATACACTGATATTAAAAATGATAGCAGAGTTGTTCTTATGTTTACACAAAAGAAAAAAGATAAAGAGACTCTATATAAGTAAGGCGTATCATTTGCACATATTAAACCATTCCTTGGTAACATCTATTCAAGGTGGGGGAAGGATTTCAAGTGAAATCATTCCACTTGTTTTATAAAACAGACTCATGAAAACCTGTTGGAATATATATACATATATATAGATACATACATATATATACATATATATATACACATATATATATAGACAAATAATTCCACTTTTCTTCAAATAGTGAATTTCCCTACTGTATCCAAGTTTAGGCTAACATCTGCTTCTAACATTCTCCAGTAGTTTTTGGCAAGTATGTGCAAATTAATTATTCATCTTTAGCTTCATTATCATCTGTTTGGATCTTTGACACTTATTTGGCTAAATAATCCAAATTATTTCTTTGCTTAATCATACTCCATCATTTAGTCCATTAGAGTATCTGTCCAAATGATGTAAGTGACAGCAGGTAGTTTCAATTAGTACTTATATTGTTATATGATTAATTCTTGAACATGAGGAGGATACTCTTCCCAGACACTTAATAGTTGAAGGTGAAACACTTTGACAGAAAACGTACTCCTAATATTAAGACTGTTCCAGCTCATCAGATTCTAAATGAGGTGTCTGTATTTACTGCGTAAGATTACTGTAAGTACCCCATAACATCCTCATCATTCTTAAAGGCATGCAAATGTTAGTGGTGAAAAGTTAAAGATTGACTTTTAAAATTATATGAAGGTGATTAATATCAATATATATTATTTTGAAGGTATTAGATACTAATTTATTGTCTTCCAACGTTCTTATTCCCACCATCTTTAAGCCCACTCTTTTCTGTACACTTGAATCTCCTGCAAAAATCCTTTGACCATTTTCAGTAAAGAGGTCAATCTGATGAACGAAGAGCTCCTATGAACCCTGAGTAATTAATTGCTTTTATCTTTCTTTATAATTCTTCTGATAAATGTTTTTGCCACTCTCCTTAGTCTCCTTAACCCTCATACGGACTTGAACAACATTAGAGGTTAGTCATTTTGGTGGCAATATTCCCTGTCTATAATTCTATGGTCTCAGGTGCATTGACATATTTGAGAACGAAATAGTTTTAAATTCCACTGTTCTTATGTTGTTACTATAAAACATTACATATTTTCACCTACATATTTTCCAAATGAATGTACTTTAAGTGTTTTTTAACTATAGTGATCTCTTTCCCGTCGCTTAAACAGTTGTGATCATTTTTTTTTTTTTTTTGAGTGAGACACATCTGGAAATATTCCTTCTGCCATTTCCTTATCTGTGTAGGACTCCCCACAATTCTGATACAATGAACACATGAGGTTTCTTTCATTCACCTTCTTTTTAGCAATGTGAAATTTACTCTTGATATTCTCTTACACTATTATCTCAACTCAAATTGGTCTTTTTAATTGTCCTTGATATTTTAATGATTAAAGAACACAGTGCACAAAGATGCCATGAACCATGTTGTTGAGATAATTCTCGTTACATACACAAAGAAAGATGTATGGATTTAGTTTGATCTTTGCCTTCAAACATTCAATTGAAGCATTTTGTGAGTACATGCAGATTCACTGCCCAATTCTCCATCAATGTGCTCTGAGAACAGTGAGAAGCGTGGTCAGCTGTAGCTTCTGTCTTAGTGGCAGGTAGCTATTTTGTCTAAGGTCACATGCCTTCCACACATTCTGCATTTAATAACTCATCAACAAGTGGAATAAAGTTCCGGTTTTCTTGGTCCAACACAGTATAAGGACCACTTTATTTCTAGATCTTCTTGTAAGGTTGGCCAAGTCTCTCATGGGGTCTGTACTGCAGTTTGACTTCTTTCTCTGTCCAGTACTGTGATCCCTCCCTTGGCAAAGCTGCAATGCAGCTGTAAAGACCAATTTCATCATTTTGGTGCACAAAGTGTGGAAGTGTGTTTCACAGCGTTAAAAGCACAAAAAGGAGTGAAGATTATATTCGTATTAACTTTTCTGCATGACTCTCTTCTTGGAGCAATCACAATTTTAGGCTTATGAGAATTAGCTATAACACGTCTCTCTGTAATCGCAGATCTGGAATGGAGAGGCTACCCAGACAGATGGTGTATTTGAGTGGCATATCTAAATACCAGAGGAGTAAGGCAAAAGAATCTAATAGATAATCTTTCCAAAGACACCTTACAAAATCACGAAGTTGGTTCTTCAGAGTGACCTATTTCAACTTCAGTTACTATTAGCCAACAACAGATCTATAGTATTTTACAGTCTTATAATGATAAATTAGCATTCAAGGGCTTTTCCTTTCCAGGTTTCTATGGCAACCTCTGTACCACATACTCATTAGAAAGAAGTTCTGTTTAATTGATCTACTAATGTATTGCTTAATAGTAACTGTTAAGCAGTCTTTTGTTTCCAGGTCATATTTAGGGTTCACATATTTGCATAAAAGCATTTCGTTAGCTGAAACCAATCATTACTAGTAATTTTCTTTCTTTAGTTTAAAATAACTAAACCCTCATTGAGATTTTCTGAATAGCAAATATTTATATCTTGGAGAATAGGCTTTCTGTATGAGCTTGGCTTGCTTTGTTTCTGTGTGCAGCAAGAAAATTACAGAGCTTGAAAATGTTAATCAGTGAAGACAAAAAGAAGGTGTCTTTTTCTCCAGTTGAAATGCAAATTTACAGTGACGCTAACTATAGGCCATATCCAATATTTGATGACAAAGTTGTAATGGATAAATATAATTTAGAATGCATAGTAGTTATCCACTGTATAAGTTTCACTAATTGGAATTTTCATATGTTTCATTCAATGCAATTGAGACACTCTTTTCTGAGCTTTTCTTGTATTTCAAGCCCATCCAAAGGACGAAGATTGAAAGGGTTTATCACAGGGTTTAAGTTAGCCTAGAAATAAACACTAATACACATAATCAGTCCCTAAGTTAATTGGGTATTCGGGGCAGGATAGGGAGCTAACACTTATTGAAATATAGCACCAAGTATATTTATCGAACTAAAACACCAAGTATATTCTAGAGTAGGAACTTGAAATATGTTAAGCCACTCAGTTAGCAGAAACAATATTTCCATTTCAGAGATAAAAAAGATTCATTTTTAAAAAATTCTGAATCAACTAATTGGCTCATTCAATAAATATCAATTTGACACATACAATGTGCCAAAAGGCCTTAAAACTAAACTACTAAGACAAGCAAAGATTTATACTCATGAAGTATACATACTAGCTCATATTACATTAAAAAATCATTAAGCAAATATTTGAATTCTGTCATGTGCCAGACAGGTACTGGGCAATGTGACACTATATCATAAGGTGGTATCCAACATCATTATGCTAGTTAATTATGGATCCCAATTTTATACTCAAGTCTTTGATTCCAAATCCTATTCTCTTTCCATTGTAATCTCCGTGTTGGAATGTTTACTTTACCTAAAAAGAAGAGACCTTGCCATCTCTGATCCATCTCAACTACTATTGATGTTAGTAGTAGTTCTTGTTCTTCCAGAGATCTCACTTTTTGTAGTCAGATTCCTGCCATCCTTTAGGAGAAGAATTATTTCCCACACCATCAATTCTATAGTTCAGAGTTGCCTGAAATGGTAATTATATTAAGCAAATATTCACCCAGAGTAAGGAAAGTAGAGTGGGAGAAGGGAGAAGTGGTTTAGAACATGAACATTGGGATTCATTACCGCTGAGATCAAATGATTGTGCTTGTGTTGTGCAAACCAAGACAAGTTGCTCAATTTCTCCTATCTATAAAATGGTAGTAACCAATATGATATATTACAGTGCCTAAAATATCTTGAGCATCGCACAATTAAATTTCTTGGGTTTTGCTCTTATTATTTTTGGTGAACAATAGAGTAGATATAGAAGGGAACTCCATATGTCCATTTCTCCTGGAAAAAATAAAGGATACAAAGAAATATCAAATCATGTATTTATAAGTACACTTAAAATACAGAATAAGTTTTAAAAGACGAGCAATATATTTATGTATTACATTAAGTTTGGGTAACAAAGGAGAAAGGAGCCAAATTGGATGGGTTGGGCAGGAAGAGCATTCCTAAGTGACTCAAGAGGAGCTAACGAGTGACAGTTGTTATTAACCCTGCTGTTGAATTTTAATTCTGGCAAGTGGAGTAAAACTTTTGTCATATCAGTTGAGGTAATGACAGAAGAGAACATAAAATATTTGTACATATCATGGGAGTTATTTTAAGAGTAATGGACCCCTCTGCCTGATGTAATCATTGAGGAGCTGGATGCAGGAAATACTTGTGATAAAAATTCTGGACCACTGTGTAGGGAGTATTCTAAGCACTGTCTTTTCCCAACCCAAAGCTTATGTCCAATGTGTTGTCCTTTTTGTTTCTTCTATATATGGAGTCTGTGTCCAATTATTCATAGAATTGAAATAGAAAAAATACCATTACTTCTCTATTGCAGGCTCTTAATATCAACACCGTGGTCTATGGCAACTGCCTCTTTCTTGAAAGTTCTGACTCCACTTTATCTCCATTTCAATCCACACTTGAGGAATTTCAAAATTGTGTTTCTTCCTTTTGAGTATTGTATTTGGGGAAAATTCTATTTTTCATTAAAGTTCAGTTCTTTTACCAACATTATATGTTTTTCCAAAATGAATTTTTATTTTCTAATTTTAAAAGTAATGCATGTTAATAATATATTCAGCAGGTGTAAAGAAACAAAAAGAATAAGAACACCACAATTGTATGTTTGCTATAACTATCTTAATCAAAATTAGCTATAAATTCATGATGTTTTATAGTCTACTTTTTCTTGTAACAGTGCACGAGGGACATATTTGCAAGTCAATAAATATACCTCATTATTTAATAGTTGCATATTCATTCAATGGGTATTCAATGATTATAACCTCAATGTTATGCTTCAGTGAGCAAACAGTGAGTGAATTAAACAGAGTTCTTGTCTTCATATAAATTTGCCATGCATATAAATTGGCATCCTTATTTCGTAGATGAAACACACACTATTGGATTTGTTCAAATTACTTCAATTTCTGCCCTCATGGAGTTTATAGTGTCTTGGAGAGGCAGGCATAATTACACAAACATTAATTACAGCCCTCTTAGATTCTATAGAGAAAAAAATACAGTGTACTCTGAGAATATGAAACTGAGGGGTATGCGTTCCCCTGGTGTGGGGGTTTACTCAGAAAGATGAAGGATGAATAACAGGTACAGAGTTGGTGATGATGATCTGCAGGTGGAGGACAGATTAAGTGTGAGTATAGTACAAGCTCAGCCATCTCCTGATTTTTTGGGGGGTTTTACCTAAGATTTGTGAAATCACAGAGGAGAGACACCACCATTGGTCTCATATGTTAGTCACAGACTCCTTGGTGTTTAATTTGCTCCCCCACTCTGCTTTCCTGCAAATTTGTTCTGTTCCAACTTTGCCTTTCTTCTCAAAGTCCTGATTTTATTATAGAACTTTCCTAAGAATATTCACTATCCTGGGGCATTTAGAATAGTCTGCGACTCTAATTTTCTCATAGAGAAAATGATAATTCAATTAATTAAAGAGACTGTTTTGACTTTGATACATAGATTGATATTATTAAAGAATCATTTTGGAAAACTTAAAGAATATTACTCATTTGTTTTAAAACTATTGCACAAAATACTCAAGAAAATAAAAACTACCAAACAAGTCAGAAAAAGCAAATTGTAAAAAAATTTTAAAAATGCTAAACAAATAAAAGAACAACACCAAAAAAACCTTTTTTGTAAAAATGCATAAAATTATCTTGTTAAGAGATAATGAATCTTAGATTAGCTCCAAATATGTCAAAGTTTATGACATTTATGAACAAACTGATGCAAAATAATAAAAAAAAATTTTAAAGGGAATGATATCTGAAATGTCGGGGGCAAAAAAGGAGGAATTGCAATATGTGTAGTAAATTAAATGGAAAGAGAGAGTCATTCCATATCAATAGAGAAAATGCAAAATGAAAATATAAGTGTAAAAAATCAACATGCTAAATAACATTATATTGCAATATATACATGGAAATTATTAGAAAAAGAAAATTGATAAAAACACAATTGTTGAAACAGATTTAGCAATCCTTCTAAGCTTTTGGTATATGAAGAATGCAAAACAGTCTGAATATTATAATTAATGCAACAGATTAAGTAGGTACCTACTTACCTTCATGCTATACCCTACTATATACACACACACACAAATGTAAATGTGTGTTGATATATACATATCTACATAACACATGACATATGTTGTACATAATAGACATAATATATTTTCTGGTATATACTTTTCTGGTTTTATTTTCCATTATATTCATTTTCTTATATTATTATATGTTATAATTTTCTGATATGCTATCACTTTCCTTTTTGGAATTGTGATTTGAAGTGTCTGCTCTTGGGGCGCCCAGGTGGCTCAGTCAGTTAAGCGTCCAACTTCAGCTCAGGTCATGATCTCATGGCTCGTGAGTTTGAGCTCCGCGTCGGGTTCTGTGCCGACAGCTCAGAGCCTGGAGCCTGCTTCAGATTCTGTGTCTCCCTCTCTCTCTCTCTGCCCCTCCCCTGCTTGCTCTCCCTCTCTCTCTCAAAACTACACATTAAAAAAGTGTCCTCTCGGGGCGCCTGGGTGGCGCAGTCGGTTAAGCGTCCGACTTCAGCCAGGTCACGATCTCGCGGTCCGTGAGTTCGAGCCCCGTGTCAGGCTCTGGGCTGATGGCTCAGAGCCTGGAGCCTGTTTCCGATTCTGTGTCTTCCTCTTTCTCTGCCCCTCCCCCGTTCATGCTCTGTCTCTCTCTGTCCCAAAAATAAATAAACGTTGAAAAAAGAAAAAAAGTGTCCTCTCTTAAGAAATTATATATTCATAATTATATATATATATATAAGCAGTTAGCAAAAAGCAATTATATATTTATAATATGAGTGTGTGCTTATATGTACATACATATGAAAGAGGAAGACTTTTGTTTTAATTTTTATTTACTGAAAAGTTTTTAACACCTTTACTGAGGAATTTTTGACAAAAAAATAAACTACACATATTTAATGTATGCAATTTCATACATTTTGACATATGTATTTACTAGTGAACCCATTAACCCAAACAAGATAGTGAACATAAATTCATTATTCCCAAAAGTTATTCCCAAAAGTTTCTTCAAGTACTTTTATAATCTCTCTCTCCTGCCTGTCTCTTCCTCCTAACCCTGGTCCCAGGCAGCAACTGATCTCCTTCAGTTTGTAGATTAGATTAGTTTGTATTTTCTAAAATTTATATGGAGGAATTCATATAATATGTGTTCTTTTTTATAGGTCTTCATTTGCTCAACATAATAATTTTGAGATTAATCTGTATAGGTGCTTTAGTCAATAGTTCATTCCTTTTTTTTTTAAATTATTTATTTATTTTGAGAGAGAAAGAGAGAGAGTGAGCGAGTACAGTGGAAGAGAGAGAGACAATCCCAAACAGACCCTATGCTCAGCAAAGAGCCCAAAATGGGACCCAGTCTCACAACCATGAGATCATGACCATGAGGTCATGACCTGAGCCTAAATCAAGAGTTGGATGCTTAACCGACTGAGGCATCTAGTCTTCCCATTCCTGTTTAGTGCAGAGGGGAATTCCATTATACAGATAATACCACAATTTGTTCTTTCATTCATCTGTTGATAGCTATTTGGGTCACTTTCAATTTTGGCTGCTATGACTATCCATGTACAACTCTTTGTATGGATATAAACTTTGATTTCTCCTAGATAAATACCTAGAAGTGGAATGACCGGATGATATGACAAGTTATCTGTAGCTTTTTAAGAAACTGCCAAACTCTTTTCCCAAGTGGTTGTAACATTCTCTGTTCTGACCATCTGTGCAGTTCCATTGGCTTCATGTCTTTGCTGTCACTTGTTACGGTCTAAAGATGATGTGCTTATTTGGCACCTTCTCTATCCTCTTTCATGAAGTGTCTGAACCTTTTTGTTATTTTTAATGAAGTGTTTGTTTCCTTATTTTTTACTTTAGAGAGTATTTTTTAATGTTTATTTATTTTTGAGAGAGTGAGAGAGAGAGAGAGAGAGAGAGAGAGAGAGAGCGCGAGCGCAAGTGGGGGAAGGGCAGTGAGAGAGACGGAGACACAGAATCCGAAGCAGGCTTCGTGCTCTGAGCTGTCAGCACAGAGCCTGACTGACATGGGTCTCGAATCTATGAGCTGTGAGATCATGACTTGAGCCAAAGATGGATGCTCAACTGACTGAGCCACCCAGGTACCTTAAGTTGTTTTTATATTCTGGATACAATTCTTATTTTATATAATTTGAAAATATTTCTCCAAGTTTGTAACTACTCTTTTCAGTTTGTAACTGTCCTTTTGTTTGTTCCAAATTATTATTAAATCCTAGTTAGTTATCATATAGTGTAATATTGATTTCAGGAGTAGAATTTAGTGATTCATCATGTACATATAACACCCAGTGCTCATCACAAGTGCCCTCCTTAATACCCATCACCCATTTAGCCAATCCCCTGCCCACCTTCCGTCCCTCAACCCTCAGTTTGTTCTCTATAGTTAAGAGTCTCTTATGGTTTGCTTCCCTCTCTCTTCTTTTTTTCCCTTCCTTTATATTCATCTGTTTTGTGTCTTAAATTGCACATATGAGTGAATTCATATGGTAGTTGTCTTTCTCCGACTGACTTTTTCGCTTATAGTAATAGACTCTAGCTTTATCCACATCATTGCAAATGGGAAGATTTCATTCTTTTGATGGCTAAGTAATATTCCATTGAAAATATACACTACATCTTTATCTATTCATCAATTGATGGACATTTGGGCTTTCTCCATAGTTTGGCCATCATTGATATGATACTATATACATCAGGATGCATGTGCCCCTTTGAATCAATATTTTGTATCCTTTGGGTAAATACCTAGTAGTGCAATTGCCAGATCATAGGGTCATTCTATTTTTTATTGGTTATTTTAATTTATTAACTTTTTAAATTTACGTCCAAGTTAGTTAACATATAGTGCAAAAATGATTTCAGGAGAAGAATCCAGTGATTCATCATCACCTACATATAACAGCCACTGCTCATCCCAACAAATGTCCTCCTTAATGCCCTTTGCCCAATTAGCCCACCACCCACCCCAAAGCCCTCTAGCAACCCTCAGTTTGTTCTCTGTATTTAAGAGTTTCTTATGGTTTGTCCCCCTCCATGTTTTTATATTATTTTTGCTTCCCTTCCCTTATGTCTATCTGTTTTATATCTTGAATTCCACATATGAGCAAAGTCATATGGTATTTGTCTTTCTCTGACTGATTTTACTTAACATAATACACTCTAGTTCCATCCATTTTGTTGCAAATGGCAAAATTTCTTTCTTTTTGATCACCGAATATACACGACTTCTTTATGCATTCATCAGTTGATAGACATTTGGGCTCTTTCCATACTTTGGCTATTGTCAATAGCACTGTTATAAACATTGGGGTGCATGTGCCCCTTCAAAACAGCAATCCTGTATCCCTTGGATAGATACCTAGTAGTGCAATTGCTGGATAATAGGGTAGTTCTAGTTTTAATTTTTTGAGGTACCTCCATACTGTTTTCCAGAGTGACTGCACCAGTTTGCATTCCCACCATCATTGCAATAGAGTTCCTCTTTCTCTGAATCCTTGCCAACATCTGTTGTTGCCTGAGATGCTAATTTTAGCCATTCTGACAGGTGTGAGTTGGGATTGTGGTTTTGATTTGTATTTCCCTGATGATGAGTTGATGTTGAGCATCTTTTCATGTGTCTGTTAGCCATATGGATGTCTTCTTTGGAAAAGTGTCTATTCATGTCTTCTGGCCACTTCTTACTGGATTATTTTTTTTTTTTGGGGGGGTGTTGAGTTTGATAAGTTCCTTATAGATTTTTATATGTTTTAGATGCTAACCCTTTATCAGTTATGTTATTTGCAAATATATTCTCCTATTCCAAAGGCTGTTTTTTAGTTTTGTTGATTGTTTCTTTGCTGTGTAGAAGCCTTTTATCTTGATGGAGTTCATTTTTGCTTTTGCTTCCCTTGCCTCTGGAAACATGTCTGGTAAGAGGTTGCTATAGCTAAGGTCAGAAAGTTTTCTGCCTATATTCTCCTCTAGAATTTTGATGGTTTCCTGTGTCACATTTAGATCTTTCATCTATTTTGAATTTATTTTTGTGTATGGTGTTTGGAAGTGGTTCAGTTTCATTCTTCTGCATGTTGTTCTACCAAAGACTCCACCAAAAAATTGTGAGAACAGATATACAAATTAAACAAAATCACAGGATATAAAATTGATGTACAGAAATCTGTTGCATTTCTATATGACAATAATGCAGAAGTAGAAAGAGAAATAAAGGAATTGGTCCCACTTACAATTGCACCCAAAACCATGATACCTAAGAATAAACTTAAACAAAGAACTAAAAGATGTATACTCTGAAAACTATAGAAGACTTATGAAAGAAACTGATTAAGATACAAAGAAATGGAAAAACATCCATGCTCATGAATTGGAAGAACAAATATTGTTAAAATGTCTGTACTACCCAAAGTGATCTACACATGTAATGCAATTCCTGTCAAAATACCACCAGCATTTTTTACAGAGTTAATACAAACAATCCTAAAATTTGTACGGAATAACAAAAAAATCCCAAATAGCCAAAGAAATCTTGAAAAAAAACAAAGATGGAGGCATCACAATCCTGGACCTCAAGCTATATTACAAAGCTGTAGTCAGAAAGAGGAAGACTTCAAATAATGATTTAGAAAGAGAAAACCATAATAGAATAATGTATAATATAATAACATAACTTCACATATTAAATATATCAAAACAAAATAGGGAATTATATATAATAATATGTGTTAGTATATATTATTATGTTTTGTATAATTATATGGCATATATTACTGTACATTAGAAGTAATCTAATTAATGTAATATTAATTATAAGTAGTATATTATAATTATGTTATATAATATATTATAATTATATCATATACATAATTATACAATATATTATATAGTATATATGATTATAATTATATAATATATATCATATATAATAATTATAAATAATATATAAGTAATATAATATTAATTATATTAATTATATTCTGTAATTGCTAAATATATGTGAATATTTAGTAGATATTTGTATATATGTATTTGTTCTATATACATGCAAATATATATTAAAATATATCATCTTATTATATTTGTATATTTATTCCTTTATTATTTTATTTATTTTTTTAAGGGAAACAGCCTTCCAAATCATGATTTTAGAAAAAAAAAAGAGAAACCATAATAGTAAATACTGGCTGTGTAACTATATTAAGGCACAAATACTGTTAAAATATGAAAACTGGATAAAAATGAAAACAATACATATGATGATACGTATTAAAGGATTTCACATTAAAAACCTGAGTGTAAAGTACAATCTTTTAAAATTGATTTTTAAAAACCAGTAGTCCAATGTAAAAATGGACAATATCTTCATATTTGCTCTGGGTGAGACAGTTTATTTGGATATGTCTGTTTACCTTCTAGCCTTAGTAGACATTTCTCTGTGCTCATGTAAGTGTCCTGTGCCTGTGCACGTCATTGTGTTTCCGACATTGAATTGAAACTGTTTGTCTTTCTCTACTAGACTATTACTTTCCCCAGGTTGTTGTCTGTACTTGAAGCATCATTTAATTTGAATGGCTTAGCCTGGTGTCTGCTCTGTTACTGTAAGGAAAAGAGAGAAATGAAAAAGATGGGAGGAAAAGAGAGAATTGGAAAAGATGAGATTGTGATTAGAAGTTATTGATCATCCTTCTTTTTAACTTTAAGTAGCTTTTTGAATAGAACACACAGGAGCTCAAAATAAAAAATTAAGTGTGTGGAAGTGATATTTCTGATGTGCTCTTGTCTCCTTTCTGTCTTCTTTCTAATATATTTTTCTTCTCTATATTTCTTCTTACTATATATTTCTAGGCCCAGTGCCTAATTTACCATACACATCAATTAGCTTCCTTATTCAATGGTAGAAATGTACTTTTGATTTTGGTTAAATTACTTCAATTTCTGGAAATAAATGTATTTTTACATTTAAATTCAAATTATTATTGACTTAGTGGTGCTTGCTTCACAAAAGAAATTGAAGCAGACCTTTTAAATGTTTATCTTCCAATCTGTCCCTAATAGAATGATCTTTATTCCTGGAATTGAATCACATAACCACTCAGAACTCCCAGATACTTATCCACCACATTTAAAAAACATTATTTTTATAATTTTCCTATTCTAAACAAAGGAAATATCCCTTACATAGACTTCAACATACTTTCCAGTAAAAGTATGCTAAAAAATAAAGTGTGTAACGTGTTTCAATTTGCTTGAATATATAAAAGCTTTTCCAAAAATATGTTTTAAAAAACCTTTCAAGAAATTATTAAAACTTCACAGAGCCTACTATTTCAATTTTTGCTTTTATTTTATCAAAGCTATATTTTAAGGCTGTCCTTTAAAATATTCTTTGAAACTTTAGTTCCCTAGAGTGGCCTTGGAACATGAATTATTTTATAGAAATATATAATTAATTTCATTTCAAATTATTAAAATTAGATACTCTTTATTTAATATTAGATATCACTAATATATACATATACAATATACATCTAAATACTGCATAACAATTATTTCCTTTACTTTTTTTCATTTGAAAGAACGTCCAGCATACTTACTTAGGATGTCAATATATTTATATATATGTTTACCCCCCATAGTAGCCCAATGGATCATTCTTTTACCCTTTACACCTTTAAAAATGTATTGTTCCTGGGGATATTTATTTGACTTGAGTTATATAAATACAATTTATAATGTATGTAAAAGAAGTTCAAACAAGAAGTTTAATTTAAAAAGATGATTCTTTTTCATATTCAAAGAGTGAAATTCCTACTGTTATATGGTAATATGGGTTTTGGAATAAACTATTCTATTTAAGTAAGCAGCTGACAAAAATATACATAATCTCTGATTTTTCTACTTCTACTTTATGTTTAAAGACCTCAATATTCAGACATGACCAGGTAAAAACTCACATTCTTACAGGAGCATTTAATATAACTCTAATACATGCTACTTGTAAAAATTTGTAGTGATGGGAAAGATTATCATCCAAAAAGCAAACTTTGTCTTCTCTGTGCCTCACCCCCCCATTCTGTTCTTCCATTATAACTGCTGTGAATTATTTCTGTAATTTTCTTAAGTCATATCCTGTTTAAAACTGAACTCTCTGTTCCTTAAGGTATAGATAAGAATTCCTAGAATTCTTAATTTTATAGCTTGGTTAAAGGCAAAATTAAAAGTTTGGTGAATGGAAAATTCCAGAACATATGATCTTATGAGGTCCTCTTTCTGTGGGCTTCTGTACCTCTACCTTTCTATGCCTGCTTTTCCATAATCATAATTTTTATTAATGTCTATATAGAACCCACTGGAAGGTCTGGTCTAAAGAGAAACAGGATTTGACTAATGATCTGGAAGGATTACTCTGGCTGATAGATTAAGAAGAGATTGAAGGGACAAAGGCAGAAACAAGGAGACCAGTTAGGAGACTATTGCAGCAATCCAGCTGAGACATAATGGACAGTGTCAGCAGGAAGGTGCTAAGAACTGCTCTTACACTGGATATCTCCTGAAGTTAATCCCAAAAGATCTGCTGGTGGATTGGTTTGGGAGTATGTGAGAAGGACAAGCGTAAGGGGTGATTCCAAGCCTTTGGCCCAAGCTACCAGAGGATAAAAATTCATTTACTGGGATGGGGGAGACTGTAGAGGAAACAGGTTTGGGGTGAAATTAGGAGAGACATGAAATTTGGCTTGGGATACGTGAGATCTCAAATGTTCATTAGATATTTATCTGAATTTTCTATTGCTAAATGCCAAATAAATATTTTAACTAGTTTCCTTCCTGAGGCACAATGTGACTCAACTGGGTTTTCCTTCCTGGGTCTCACTATACCAAAATCAGTCAGCAGGCAGGGCTACCTTCTGTCTTGGAAGGTCTGAGGAATAATCCACTTCTAAACTCACTTCAAGTTGTTGGCAGAATTCAATTCCTTGTTGTGGGATTTAGGTCTTCATTTCCCTGCTGGCAGTGAGCTGAGGGCCACTCTTAGCTCCTAAAGCCCTCTCTGATGTTTGCCCACTACATTAGAATCAAAAATGGCACATTATATCCTTCTCACACTGGAACTCTCTCAGACTGCTCCTTCTGTTGCATAGCTATACACCTAGCCAGGAAAAAGTTCTCTGCTCTTAAGGGCCCATGTGATTAGGTAGACCTATGTGGGTAATCCAGGACGTATCTTAGGATCTGCAATCTTAATTACATCTTCAGAATACCTTTTGCCATGTAATGTAGCATATTTGTAGAGTTGAAAGATAAAGCAGTTAACATATTTGAGGAAGAGGTCATTCTGCCTCCTCTTACATACAAACAGATAGTTTTAGTAAGCAATCAGACATATCATGTATGGTATTCCTGGGAAAGATCCAGAGCAAACATAAAAAAATAGGGGAGAGTCATCAGCCTATAGATGGCGCCTCAAGCCATTTAAAAAAAAAAAAAGTGTGGAGGGTGTGAGTACAAAGGAGAAGAGGTCCAAGGACTGAACACAGGATTACTCCAGTGATGAGGAAGTTGGGAACCAGCAAGAAACTGCAAATGAGAAAATGTAGAATATACAGGGAGAGAAGCAGGTAAGAGAGTACATGAGAAATGTTCCTCTCCTGATTGTTTCTATATTATCACTGAATTAGCAAAACACAGGCTAAAAAGAAGGGTAAGACAGGAGGTGTTAGAGGTTAAAAAGGGAGGAAAAGAAATAAAATGGACAATTTATATAGAGTGGAAGCATAGATTTGGAAAATGTAGTTTAATTGCTTAAAATTATTAAGTCAGTTGACGACATTTAACCAGAGTTACTGTTTTATATTCCTTACAATTTCTTTATATTTTCAACACGGTGCATAAATTCTTTGCTTTCCCTCCCTACATCTTAGCCTATTTATACCTGGGTAGTTCTCCCAGGGCACCTCTGAAGTGTAATAAAAAGTGTGTCCCTTCCAACGCCTTCCTTCCTTCAATTTTTCCTCAATCGTCAAATTCTCAGTTCCTGCCACATCCTTCCTCCCCATATCTCTTGATTTCTGCGGTAGTGTTCGATCCTTATTTCCACAGCACTTACTTTCTGACATACTAATTTAATTATTTATTGTATTTATTATCCATTGCCTGTCCATCCAACTCCATAATATAAACTGTACAAGGGCAGAGATCTTTGGTCACTGATGTATCCAAAATTCCTTGAATATTGCTTGACACATGGAAGACAATGGATACGTATATGTTGAAAGAAGAAACAAATCTTGAGTTGCCTGTGAATCCTTTAAGATGAGCTTGGGTTACAGAACTTGGGTATGTATTTAGATATGCAACACTGCAGTTCATGAGAGTAACTTTGATTTTTCTATGTTTTTACAAGTCACCAATGTTTTGATATTGAAACCATTTGGACTGATGCAAAAATATTAAATGTGGAAAAAGAAATAAAGTTTGAGCATAAATGTGGTAAGTAAAATAAAACCTAAGTATGTTTTCATAATTCTGGAGAGTACCAGCATTTATGCATGGGAGGTAGAAGAGAAACCTGGTGACATCACATCAGAGTTGTGCTTACCCTGCATGTTCTATTTGAAAAAGATACTGACATAGCAGAAAAGTTCCAACAGAGGGCATGAAGGACAATGAGTCTAGAAACAAGTTCAATAAAAAGTAGACATTAAGCCTGAATGAAATAAAATTACTCCAGCTTAAAATTTTAGGTAGAATTCTCATTCAGACCAATTGGTGCTGATTCATAGGACTCAAATATGGAGTTAATAGAAGAATGACTTTATTGCAATTGAAGAATGCCCAACTATGGAAGGGGTTCCAAACTGAGTGTCCACTGTACCTAGCTGATTGAATTAGTGACAAATTAGGGGCCAGATCAGGGTATTTTCTGATTTTGGTGAGAGTTTACGGTAAGTAAATTCTAAGATCCTTGGCACATTATTGTTTGACACCTCTGTCACATAAATTTTAGCTTTATGTAATCAGTCACCATATGCTAATTTTAAATCAAAACAAAAAAACAATGCCTTGAGGCAGAGAGGTTACCATTTCTTCATAAATAAACTTTATTGTCCTCTTTATTGTGCTGCTTTATGCACGTTTATTTTTATATTTGAATTTTTCATGAGATATTTTCAGCATCACATAAAAAACTGGATACTCTTACATTTGCTAGATTGGAATTATATAAGTACAACCTGAGTTTTGCTTTTCCTCCATGAATTTGTAAAGTTAGAAATGTGCATAAAATCCACTTCAGCAAATTTTTTTAAGTTGGGAAAATATTTCACTCTTTAATTATGCATGTAATTTTCATAAACATTCATCTCCTTCAAATAGCACCCACATGATTGTTATTAGATATTTACCCACTACTTCTATCATTCTCTGACAGCCTTGTACAAGATGCACATGTGATTCAAAATCTGGATTTTTGATAAGAATCTCTTTGATAAGAATTCTTTTTTTTTTATTTTTTTTATTTTTTTTTTTCAACGTTTATTTATTTTTGGGACAGAGAGAGACAGAGCATGAACGGGGGAGGGGCAGAGAGAGAGGGAGACACAGAATCGGAAACAGGCTCCAGGCTCTGAGCCATCAGCCCAGAGCCCGACGCGGGGCTCGAACTCAGGGACCGCGAGATCGTGACCTGGCTGAAGTCGGACGCTTAACCGACTGCGCCACCCAGGCGCCCCTCTTTGATAAGAATTCTAATGCTCCCAAAATCAAGACAAAATAAAATGTCACCAAAACCCCTGCAGTCTGGCTGTGGTAGTTTTGTTTTACCCTGCATTCTTACACCAGTTAGCCATGAAGTTCAAATTCAATCTTAAAACTCCCTTATGAAATTAAGGTAGAAAGAATTAATAGACTCTGCTTCTGGAAAAGTGTCAAATGTGAGCATTTGATTCTAAGGATTTTAAGATCTAATCTTTGCCCATTAAGTAAATTCATCAACATTTGAGACATTAACTTCTCCTAAGCACTGCAGGAGGAAAAGGTTAGTTTTTAAAAATCTCGGTGACTTTCCCTTGAGTAAAAAGCATGTTTCTGTTATATCTCTTACAAGAGATCCACTAGGTGCATTTTTTTTCTTTTTCCTTCTTTTCTTAAAAATATCAGCCATAGAAAACTGAGTGATAAAGAATATCTGGGCATTTTTTCGTATCTCATTAATAAAAAGCTTTTGAATCTGCATGTGCAGGCACTGCGGTGAGCACTGGGGATTCAAAGACGATTGCATGAGGAGTTGAACTTCTGCAATAAACTCATTGACTCCCACACCCTTCCCCCACACCCTCCCTCCACCTCATTCCATCTGCATTTACCAGTTGACAAGCAGAAGAAGATAAATCTACCTGTCTCCATCATGCTTAGTGTTCCAAAGTAGTCAAAATACAAATTCGGGGGGGGAGGAGGGAAATAATTTTTTAAAAGGGGGGACGTTGAGGGTTAAAGTAGCATGGTAAGAGATACCTGGGATACAGACTCAGCAAAGCCCTAGTCCTAGGTCACTAAGTGCCTAGTAAAAACCCTCTGCAGACTTCAAGATAAACTGCAAAGAGAAGATTGCTGGCATGTTTATCTTTCTGTTGCAAGCTGCCTGAAATCATTTTAGAAAGAGGTAGAACACAAAAAAATGGCATTATGCTATTGATAATTTGTGTGTGTGTGTGTGTGTGTGTGTGTGTGTATACAGTCAGTATATGTATATACAGTTCTACATAGTAATATTTTATTTTCAGTATTACACTGAAAACATCAAATTCTGCTTGTCACTCATTTAAGAAATATCATTTTCATGTGGCTCAAACTATCTGTGGCTAGTGAGTTCATGGAATTCATCTGAGCATTCAGTATTGGTTATTAAATTAATACATCTTATTCATCTGGAATATTTTTTAATTCACTTTTTAAAGCACGTGGTCCAATATCAAGAATTAAAATAAAACATTTTTCATTTTATTGTCACTTGAGATGGTCTATTTAAAACTGTTGGACATTTAGTCTATTGTGATGTCTGTTACAGTGAAGCAAATACATTATAGTGGAATCATCAATTGTAACCTTGCTTTTTAAATTAACTGAGGAAATGTGTAACGTACAGACTAAGTTACATTAAACAGTACCATTCCATTCATTACAGGTTGGATATAAATTGGCTGGCCGTCATTTGAAATACTTCTGATATATCTTTAGCTCTTTTTCATTTTCCTTTCTAACATTGTGCATGTCTGGAGAGCTGGCAGAAGCCAATTGTGTAACCTGAGCGAGTTTAATGATGCCCCAGTACGCTTTCTCTATCTGTTAGCTTGTGCATAGCTTCAGCCCCCTTCAGAGGCACAATTCAATAAGCACTGCTGTTTTGAAACAGTGCCATTTAATGAACTACTTAGGAACCCTTTCCTATTGCTTGTTTTTATCTGTTTCTTTCGTAACCGTCGCACTCCCATTGTGAGATAAAAGTGAAATATATTCAATAGCTACAGCTGAAAGAAAAGCTATGCCGTTTCTGGATGTGCTCGCTGGTACTTTTAGCAGGTTGGGATGGAGAGGCTGTAACCGGATCAAGAGTAAACGCCACCTTGGTCACAGTTCTGCTGCTGCTGCTGCTGCTGCTGGCACTAGGATATTGATTCTCTACTCCGTGTCTCTTTGATGTCACCTTAGAGCATTGATGTGGAAAAAATATATATCGACAGATTTTCCTGGAACATTTAATGCAAGGTGCTGCTCCAGGTGGCAAGGGTAGAAATGGAATTTTCTGTTTCTTCTGTGATATTCTTCAATTGTATGTTGATGTCAATTATATTTCTTATTTTTTAAGTTTTGATTTAAATTCCAGTTAGTTAACATACAGTGTAATATTAGTTTCAGGGGTTTAATATAGTGATTCAACACTTCCATACAACACCTTTATTTTAGTGTTGGGAAGTAACCTGTCCTCTGATGCTATAAGATGGTTTTAGGTTAATGTGAGGTATTCAAATTCTATGGGTACATGAATCTGTAGAGATTCTGTAATCTGTATAGGATTAATCCGTTCCTAATAAGGAGTTTAATGCCTCAAAATCCTCAGGAGTCTAAGGTTGGATGTTTTCCGCTCTTTACTAAAAAATCTAGGAGACATTTTACTGCCGTGAATGTTCCAGTGTTCTTTAAGAGAAATCATCATGCATTTGACAGAAGCTTAAAAAATTTGAGCACTTTTGTCTCTAATTCATCTTATGGGAGCCCATTTCTCTTGAAATGCATCAGAATTTGGGGCTGCTTTATGTTAATGAAATTATTTAAAAAAACTTTTTTAACGTTTATTTATTTTTGAGACAGAGAGAGAGCATGAACGGGGGAGGGTCAGAGAGAGAGAGACACAGAATCTGAAACAGGCTCCAGGCTCTGAGCTGTCAGCACAGAGCCCGACGCAGGGCTCGAACTCACAGACCGTGAGATCACGACCCAAGCCGAAGTCGGCCGCTTAACTGACTGAGCCACCCAGGGGCCCCTTAATGAAATTATTTTAAATGCCCCCCTGATACATTCCATGGCCAAGCACACACCTGTAATTTTATATTTCTCACAAGGTATTTTGTCAGATGATCCTGAGAATTTATTTATGAACTTTTTCCACAGATGGGTTAAATCTTAGTGATATGTCCTTACTTTCAAGATGTATTAACTCAAGGGCATGTCACAACCTTTGTTAATCAAAATTGCTTTAGATGTCTTTTTGCAAAACAAAAGTGAATGCTATCCTTTTATTGGAACAGCTACATACTTATGAGATTTACACTTTCTTTAGTTAACACTTAAAATCATGTTGAAGACTAAGAAGTCTATAGAGAAGGTCATGCAATATAAACAAACTTGGATATTTTTATAAAACTTATTGGCCTCCATCTTGTCTTGACTGGAATTTGCACCCTGACAAATACTGAGTTGCTGTTTTAGTCCAGCCTGTACTTTAAAAGATCCCTCTGAAGCAGCATGGCTTTTCACTTCTTTTTGTTCTATGACATATTCAGTTCAATTAAAATTTTGGCTTCTGGAGACATGCTCAAAAAAAATTGCATGACTTTCAGCTCTGTATCACAACTGTTTGTCCAACATTCAATCATAGGCAGGTTTTCTAAATTACTGTTGGCTATGTATTTCATATTAGTGGCATTTTCCACTAAAGTGATTTGATATTTACCAATGTCTACCTCTTTAAATAGAGATGCCACGGGGCACCTGGGTGGCTCAGTCGGTTAAACGTCTGACTTTGACTCAGGTCATGATCTCTTGGTTCATGAGTTCCAGTCCTGCATCGGGATCTGCGCTGACAGCTCAGAACCTGGAGCCTGCCTTAGACTTTGTGTCTCCCTCTCTCTTTGCCCCTCTCCCACTCACACTCGTCTCCCAAAAATAAATAAATGTTGAAAAAAATTTTTTTTAAATAGAGATACCATGCCTGAAGCTGCTGAATTAGACTTGTGTTGCCTCATGAAAGTAAAAAAAAAAAAAAATTAAATTATCTATTGACAAAAAATAACTTGCGACACACATAATAATGGAAATATATGAGTTTCAAACACTGGAGAGAAAGTAAATCTCTCAATGAACTGCACATTTTGAATCCCAAGAGGGATTATATCATAATACCTAGGTTTTTAGTTTCTTATCTGAGGGTTGATATTAAGAAATTGAATAATTTGTTGGAGAGTAAAATTTTAGAGAAGTATATTGGGCTTTATGGTCCTATGTACCAATGGACAAAGTACTGGAAATACTGTTTCTAACTATGCTTCTTTACTTGTTTTTTTTTTTTTTTAATGTTTACTTATTTTTGAGGTAGAGAGAGGCAGAGTATCAGTGGGGGAGGGGCAGAGAGAGAGAGGGAGACAAAGAATCTGAAGCAGGCTCCAGGCTCTGAGCTGTCAGCACAGAGCCCCTAAAGCACGAACTGTGAGATCATGACTTAAGCTGAAGTCGGATGCTTAACCAACTGAGCCCCCATGTTCTTTATTTGTTTTTAATTAAGACTATATTTTTGAAAACTAATGTGCTGAGAAAATTTGCTGACTTTGTAAACTCTTCATTTTTGTTTTCAGCAAGAAAATATGCTTCTGAGCATTTTAACTGAAATTTATAATTCATGATTGAGTAGACCTTGGAAGTAGCCATTTTGAGATGTTCAACAACAGTCATGAATAGTGATAATTATTACTAAAGTTTTTCCAAACACAGAATGAACTACTTACTGTGTTTGGTGGTCAAAAATTAAGAGTAATTCCCGAGAGGAAATTTTGCTTTCTTATTTTAAAAAATGCTATGGGGGTGCCTGGGTGGCTCAGCCGGTTAAGCATCCGACTTCTGCTCAGGTCATGATCTCGCGGTCCATGAGTTCGAGCCCTGCATCGGGCTCTGTGCTGACAGCTCAGAGCCTGTAGCCTGTTTCAGATTCTGTGTCTCCCTCTCTCTGTGACCCTCCCCCATTCATGCTCTGTCTCTCTCTGTTTCAAAAATAAATAAAATAAAAAATAAAAAATAAATAATATTTTATTTTAAATTAATTTAAATTAATTAATTAAATTTTAAAAAATAAAATAAAAAAAATAATAAAAAAATTAAAAAATGCTATGTATTTTATTTTTCTCCAAAACAGGATACTAGGTATAGATAGATAGATAGATAGATAGATGAGATAAAAATGATTGTTCATCTGGCTTTATAAACCATAATTATGTAAGCATGGCTACAAAAAAGTGAAATCATGTGAAGAGTGAGCTCTGATTTACCCTTGGACAAAATAATTCTTCAAGGACATAAAGTCCACCCTGGTGTGAGCCTAACAGAATTATATTCCGTCATCTAAGAAATGTGTCAACAGATGTTTCCTGGAGAGCTGCATTAGTTGTTTTTCATGAATTGTTTATATATATATATATATATATATATATATATATATATATATATATGGTCATTGTGAAATATTTCAATTTGGCAGTATTCATAACACATAGCAGAAACTTACTTTTTATCATTTAGGTGATGTCTTGATTCCCTAGCTTTTATAATGACTGGACACTGAACACTTGTCATACAATCAAACCTTGGTGTTTTTAGTTGTTTATTTTTATAAGAAAAATAGAAAACTAATAAAGAAAAATATATAATTACTGTAAAATTATAGAATATAAAGTTGAGCTACAAGATGAAGAAATATACGTTTAATATATATGTAATATGCTAAGTAACTGATAAATAAATATAAAATGAAGAAGATAAAAGGGAAGAAAGAAGTGGGGCACCTGGGTGGCTCAGTCAGTTGAGCGTCTAACGTCGGGTTGGGTCATGATCTCATGCTTTGTGATTTCAAGCCCTGCATTGGGCTCTGTGCTGAGCCCACTTTGGATCCTCTGTACTCTTCTCTCTGCCCTTCCCCCACTTGCGCTCTCTCCCTCAAAAGTAAATATACATTTAAGAAAAAAAAGGTTTAAATTAAATTTAAAAGAGGTTTAAATTCTGAAGTGAATTTGAAGCTTTCCAAACCATAGGCTATACACATATATATCTGTCTATTACAAACTAAAATTCACTGTAAGAAAAAATAGTTTCTTGCACCTGGCATATAACAAATTATTTCTTCTGCAGAAAGTTGAAAAGAAATGGACAGTGGCTGGCAACACTGAGCCAAGATTCACGAATATTGCTTCTTGATTTTGTCATAGGCCAATTTAATCAAATGGTAAATTTCTTAAATTCAGTGATCTAAAAACGTGAATATATATCAATATCCAAGAAGAAATTCTGATCTAAAAGAAGTTCGTAACTCATGTCTACTTCAAACATAGACTTTATAAATGTAAAGTTTAGATTTATAATTAAAGGGTTTCATTTTGATCTGGGTGAAATGTATATCAGAAAATAACATAAGACAAGTAACTTAAGATATGTCTGAAGATTACATACATTTTGGAAAAAAAAATCAAACTGATTAGATGACAAGCCAATTATGAAAGAGTGATTTTTCTCCTTGTCTTTTTATTTAAATAGCCGATACCTAAATTTATGGCCAAAAAATGGTTGATGTCATATTATTCAGATATTACTGATTCAAAACAATCTGATAGAGAGTTTGTGGAGCCTCAAAGAAGACTAAATTTTAATGCTAATTTTCATTTAAACATTTTAAATCTTCAATATATTAAGGGAGAAGCATTTTGTAGCAGATTAAAAACAAGCCCAATAAATTAGAAATTCTAAGCTTGAAACCCCGCTCTTTGGTCCTCTTTGTGACCTTTGAGTGACCTTTGGTAAGGAAAAGGATAAGCCTTATACTTGTGATATTAAACATATACTGTGAATTTTTGTAATTGTTTAATTGGCTGTACTGAAATACTTGATAATTGATATTTTCTGAATTATATAATTTTTAAAGGTCATTTCTATGAAAGTATGATTTATATGCAATAAAATTTACCCTGTTAAGGTACATCATTCTATGAGGTTTTGCAAATGCACACAGTCATACATCCATATTTCTATCATCTCAAATAATTAGCTCATGCCCTTACCATTAGATCCTGGGCACAACTAATTTATTTTCTAAATTTATAAGTTTGCCTTTTCCAGAATGTCATGTAAATGGAAACATGTAATACATAACCATTTGGGTCTGGACTTTTTTATTTAGTTCAATGTATTTTAGATATAGCCAACTTGTTGCACTTATCAGTAGTTTGTTTGCTTTTATTACTGAGTAGTATTGTATCACATGGATGCCCCACATATGTGTTTTTAGTAAACAAATACTGTTACATAGCATGATACTAAAAAGTATTTTATTTATTTTCACATTGTAGGTTTTAAGACCTTTCGAAAATAGAAAATGGTATATGTTCACCCTCTAAAAACATAAACATCAGTACTTTTGTAGAAAAGCTGTATAATAAATAGAAAGTCCACAGGCTTTCTAATCAACATCAAAATTCTCTTTGAGTATGTTTAACTTTGAGTCCATCAGAAATGACTTTGGCTTGGCCACTGCCAGTGAAATAAGTAATTTAATTAGAGAGAAGCTGATTCAGCACAGATAACTCCAGGGAAGACTGTCCAAGACCTTTCTGTACCCTTGATGGCATCATAAGTAAAATTTCTTGGCTCGGGCCTCTGTGTTTGTTTTCAGTACCAGTGCTCTTGACTCTTCTCTTTGGCATTCCTCCATGTTGCAGACTTGTTAAAGTCTCTGGCTTAAGATATGTTTTCCAGCTTCTTACTGTGTTTACACTTGAACTCCTAAACACAGCTACCATTTAAATATTGTTAAAGGAACAGTGATCTATCATGACCATTTTATACCATGGAGGCCACGAAAAATACTCCTGAGTTGGACTTTCCCTGTATAGCCTATTGTGGGAACTACCAAACTGAAGCCTGCAGATTAATTCTCCAACTCCATTATCCATAACTAAATGGACTCCACTCACCCAGTTCAGCTCCATGCCAGTGTCCCTTATGTTTAAACATACAGCACAGACATAAGTCCTCCTCCCACTGTAACCTTACAATTTAAAAGAAGGATTTCCTGCCTACTTACATTACTGTACTATTTATTAGAACTCTGTGTGGCATTGACCTTGATCTGCTAAGAGTGTTTTATTTTTACATTGTATTGATTACTGTAAATGCTTGTTTATGTCATGGATAATAGAAGATATGTATCACCCAACTTGTTATGGCTCACACCATCAAAGATATCACATTGTTCAATTTTCAATTAATCCTGAAAGGCAAATTACCTTTTGATACAATTATTTAAGTTATGGAATTAAAGACACAGTAGGTTTAGAATAAGTGGGTGGCAAAAAAGGAGAATTTTCAGAATTTCTAAGTGGTTTGTAACCTAGAGCAATTGATAAATCCTATAATCCCTTGAAGCCCAAGAAATAAATGACTAGGAGGATAATGATTTTTAAGAGACTTTTCCATGCTCTAGTTTATTTTAAATGTAATATCCAACCTTCTTACCCATATGGAGATTGACCAATTATATAGTAAAGTCACTGGAATCAATGAACAACTTTCTAAATTTATTTTTTTTAAGTACTTGCATGGAATTTGAGAAACACAACAAATGAACATAGAGGGAAGCGAAGGAAAAATAAGATAAAAACAGAGAGGAAATCAAACCCTAAGAGACTCCTGAATACAGAGAACAAACTGAGGGTTGCTAGAAGGGAGGTGACTGGGAGCACGGGCTAGATGAGTGATGGGCATTAAAGAGGACACTTGTTATGATAAGCACTGGGTGTTGTATGTAAGGGATGAATCACTGGGTTCTACTCCTGAAACCAATATTATGCTGTATGTTAACTAACTTGAATTTAAATAAGTAAATAAAAAAGAATCTATCATGAAAAAAAAGTAATTGCTCCAAAGAAGACATGCAGATGGCTAACAGACACATGAAAAGATGTGCGACATCACTCATCATCAGGGAAATGCTAGTCAAAACTACAATGAGATGTCACTTCACACCTGTCAGAATGACTAAAATCAACAACACAAGAAGCAGCAGGTGGTAGCGAGGTTGTGGAAAAGGGGGAACACCCTTGCACTGTTGGTAGGAATCCAAACTGGTAATGCTATTCTGGAAAAAACTATGGAGGTTCCTCAAAATGTTAAAAATAGAACTACCTAATGATCCAGTAATTGCACTACTAGGTATTTACCCAAAGAATACAGAAATACTAATTCAAAGGGATATATGCACCTAATGTTTATAGCAGCAATATATATTATAGCCAAATTATGTAAACAGCCCAAGTGTCCATTGACTGATGAATGGATAAAGATGTGGTTCATATGTACAATGGAATACTACTCATCCATAAAAAAGAAGAAATCTCATAATTTGCAACAACATGGAGGGAGCTAGAGACTATTATGGTAAATGAGATAAGTCAGAGAAAGACAAATACTGTATGATTTCACTCATATGTGGAATTTAAGAAATAAAACAAATGAGCAAAGGGAAGGAAAAAAGAGAGAGGCAAACCAAGAAACAGACTCTTAAATAGAGAACACAAACTGGTGGTTACCAGAGGGGAGGTGAGTGGGGGGATGGGTTAAATATGTGATGGGGATTTAGGAGGGCACTTTTTGTGATGAGCACAGGGTGTGGTATGGAAGTGTTGAATCACTACCTTGTACACCTGAAACTAACATTACACTGTATGTTAACTAACTGGAATTTAAACAAAAACTTTAAGAAAGTACCTGCATCACCTTTCCACCTTAACAGAAAGTTTTCTTGATGTTTGGAAAATTTCCTAATTATACCACTAGGTTTTATTGCAGTTCCTGCTTCCATGGATGACATTCTTATTAAGTCAATATTTATTATACCTGAATTGGTAGTAACTTAAATTAACTCTTAATTCCAAGACTGGTGGACTTACTGAAAGGTAAGGGTGCCTCTTTAAGAGAAGTAATAGAGGATAGCTGATAGTATTGCAGTGTGCTTAGAGCGTTCCAAAACTCTCCACCAAAATGGGACAAAAGAAATATGAAATCTTGCCTTTGTTCATGGCTTGGACTTGGCTCATTAAGTATTTCCAAACTATTTCTGTGCATTTTTCAAATGTAGCAAAATACACAGGTATGTCTATTACATGAAATACATTAGTGAATTTAGGGAATAAACACCACATTTTCAAAAGACTTCTTGAGAAGAGAGTGCGAGAAAGAGAAAAAAAATAATTTCAAGGGAAGTAGTTAATTTTGTTTTTTCATAAAGTAGGAAAAACTCAAAAAATGACTGTATATTTATATATAACACCTTTTATAAAGCCACAAAATTAAGTAGCATGTAAAGTTTAAAGAATATGTTGCAAATTTAAAATTAATCTCAGTGGTTTAAAAATGACGGGAATAATTTTACCTAAAATATTGAAGTTAATAATTGATATTGGTGAATTCATTATGAAATTGTTGAGTCTGTCAAGAAGACTGGATATTTTATTTACACATTCACTTAGAGTAGCTTATACACACATACATAACTAGAGAAATTTTCCAAAGAGGAGATGGAGAAAGTCATTTTGTAAATAAGCTGATTCAGCATATTTGCATAAAGTGTTTGACAAATTGCTGGCAGAATAAAGGGCAGAAGAATGTAAATTTAGATCTAACTAAGGCTTACATAAATATACCAAGAGAGAAATCAAATGAGAAAACATCGTTGATATGTGCAGGAGCATGCATATGCTAATGAAACTTCAGGAAGTACTTGGATCATACACAGACCACAGCAACCATGTTGGTAGGTCATGCACAGTGCTTTAAGTGTACCTTTAACTATAATAGCAGCACTCTATTTTTATGTGTACACAAATTGTGCAGAGGTATTTTGGACACATTCATCTATTAATTATTTATAGGAAACATTCATTGCATTATTGTTTAAAGCAAGATTATTACACTGCTTATTTTTCCTCTATCAAGTCTATTCATTTAAATTTATAATTATTTTATTCAAGAAAATTGCTTTAACATTAACTGCTTTGTTACTTCCTCTCTTCATTTCATATAGTAAAGAAAAGAATAATAGATGGCATTTATTAGGGAAAAATGTCAGTCTTAATGAAATTTCAGCATTATTGATTATTTAATTTTATTACCTAAAATTAGGCATGCTGGCTCAAAGTAAGGCAATAACATGACTTGGTTTATTGTTATCCAAGCCATGTTCTTTAAAATACTAACAGGTGTTTAATTAATTTCAGCATTTTTCTCCTAACACTTATTTTTAATCCATAGTAAATATTATATTGCATCCAGATCTTGGTTTCTAATAAGATTATCCAAATAATATAACCAGGGTTCTTTGAATAAATGGCCAATTCTGAGACTGAGATAATAATTTCCAGAAATGTGCCTGGAACATCCTGTGGTGACAAAAAGAAAATTGCTAAACACACACACACACACACACACACACACACACACAGCCCAATAATGTCAGAGGAACAAGGACCCAGGAACTAGCTGAAAGAGCTCCCAGTTGGCCAAAGGTAGAAAAATTTGAGCAACAAAATAAAGTAGTATTGGATTACAACCTAAAGTATAAAATAACTCTTCATGATTCCATACTGATATAAAGAAATGATTGAATAAATACTTTACAAATCCCAATTCTTTGTCATAGGTAAAAAATAAATTCCAATGTAAGAAGTTAAAAGCAAAAATAATAAAACGGTTAGAAGATAATTTAAATAATTAAAAAAAGTATTTATATGGTATCTCCCAAAACGCAAACCTCTCAGAAGTGGTAAAGGAACATATTTATTTCTTTCTATCTATCTATCTATCTATCTATCTATCTATAAACATAAAAAAAAGAATGGTTACCTTTGTGGAGAGGCATGGAATTGTTCAGGTGAACAGTTTACAGAAATCACTATTGAATGTTGTGTTTTTTTAGATCTGGAAGTTGTTTTGTATTGCATTTGCAATTAATAAGACAATGACATAAAACATAAATTGTTATATACTTCCATATCTGGTTCTTTTATTTTTATCTGAATAATATTATAAGGTTAATAACTAAGTAGTAGATGGTAAATTTTTGTTTTTAATTATCTTATTTAGATGTATATAAGAAAGATATCAGCTTGTATGGTATATCAGTATATCACTTTCTGGTAAAGAAAAACAGATTGTACATGTCAGTTGAATTCGGAAGATGAAAATAGTTTTGCTTTAAAATAAATAATAGTACTGTATCAATTTTATGTTAATCATAATTTATTCACAAAAATATTTTCATTTATAATAATGATACTGTGGCTTCTAAAAGTTTATTCCAAATCACTTGAATATTTTTATGCATTTTAAATAAATTACTTCTACCAATAATACAATCCTATATTAATTTGTATGAAACTTAATAAGAACATCCAAACAAATAATATTTGCATACATGTTAAAGTAATTTTGCTACTCAAGGCCTAGATAATTATTTGTGTTTCTTATCTTAAAAATGCTATGAAAAAGTAGGAAATTTTAATGCTAATGGCTCTCTGTTAATCCATTGCATAAACTGATATAATGAAAAGCTTATGGTAAAAAACTTTGAAATGAGTAAAATCTATCAAGACCCTAAACACCCCCTTACTCCTTTACAGAGCTCACTGTTTATCTTTAACCATTATGAAAATCCAAGGAAACAACCTTACATTACAGATTAAATTGTAATGAATCAGAAAAGCAAACCTATCTATCAAACTAGTGAAAACCAAAATAACATGGCTATAGAACTCCCCCAAATAGACTCCAAGAACAGAAACATCTAGAAGTTAATTATCTCCCATTAAAATCTGTGCCTTTCTAAATTTGGAGGGCTTGTTAATATTTTTAAATAAAATATGAATATATATGTAGGACATGGATTATCCATCATTACTGTAGAGTCTTATTAATATATGGCAAGGAAGAAAGCAAATAATAAATACACATAAAGAAAAGAGACTCATAAAAGACATAAGTTACACCTTTCATGTTTTATATTTTGATTTACTGACACCTCTGAAGAATTGGCAGTTACCAAGAAAGAAAATACGCACTACATTAAAACCATCCCTTGAAATTAAAAGCATTATGACAAAGACTAATAGATTTCATTCCTGTTTGATCTCTGCACTGACATCATATTTAGCTTGGTAATTTTAGCAAGGGACATTGAATCAATAACTCAATGATCTCAGCTCTGTTGATGTACAATTTTATCTTACATTATCTATAAAGCATTTATCAGCAACAATTTATAATATGGATGTTTGAATATGATGGGTTTAGGTACAATATCTATTGAAATGATAAACAGTGATTAGTTCATATATCTCTGTTAAGTAATGTTAAAAGTAAACTCCTAAATGGATGCTGCAGAATCATTCAACACCATATGCAGAGCACATCACTTCATCATATTTTTGGCAGTCACAACATCAGGGTAACTCAAATTCAAGGGAAGTCAGCCACACATCTTTCCAAATTTGTTTTGTTTTGTTTTGTTTTTACTAAAATAAAGCACTGAGTTTTTCTTAGAAAAAAAAAACAATGCAGAAAAAGGAAGAGAATAATAAGCATAAGCAAAGTATTCTTGTAATACTCTTAAACATAATATGTTCTGATTCTAATTTAGACATAATTTAACATTTCAGATATATATATGACTTTCGAATACATATCATTTTCCCATCAATTTATACCATCATTCTTTTTTTTTAAATGTGTTTCTTTTTTTTTTCAAGTTTATTTATTTTGAGAAAGAGACAGAGTGAGCAGGGGAGGGACAGAGAGAGAGGGAGAGAGAAAGAATCCCAAACTGCTAGCACAGAGCCAGATGCAAAGCTCAAACTCAGGAAAGTGTGAGATCGTGACCTGAGTTGAAATCAAGAGTCAAATGCTTAACCAACTGAGCCACCCAGGCACCCTTATACCATCATTCTACAGATATGTTTACACCTTTGTTTTTCTTCAAATAGCAATGCTTTTTAACACTGTTTCTGTAAGACTTATTATCCCTCAAGTCATAAATGTCACAAATTTTATATATTTCTAAATGTTTCCTTTTTACATATTTACCTTTGTGATACAGTTTACAATATTTCTGCTTGAAGAGCAAAAAAGCAGAATTTGACATTTTAAAATTATAAATGTAAATTGTAAATGTATCTATATTGTGAATTTCCTTCAAAGGTAATTTGGACAATTTGATAAATATTATTGTTCAATAATATTGATTAATTAATTCAATGAATCATTAATTAATTTAATCAATAAACATTATTATTCAATAAGTTGAATAAGTTTGATAATTGTTGGGCAAAATTAATATTTTTATTCTTGGTACATAATCAAGGTAAAAACAGGCAAATCTTTATTTCCCACTAACATTGCTATTTCTAGAAAAAAGGTAGATTGGATGGCAACTTAAAAAAAAAGGCTTTATAATAACAAGAGGATTTAAAAAAATAAAGTTTGCTAGAAAACCAGATGAAACAAGGAAAATAGAGGGCTGGATCTGTGATAGAAGTAGAATCTTTAATATTGCATGATAATAGGAGAACTGATCTAAAGCCGTATAAGGTTGGACACACTTTCGAAAGAGGTAGAATTAACTCATGTACTGAGTATTTAATAAAACCTCTTAAGAGTCATGACTATAGTCTGACAAAGACTGTACACCCATTCATTTGTTCCACTACCTCCCCCGCTCCCAGCCTACTCCTATACCAACTAGGGTTCAAATGGTGATTTTTGGCAGTGGGAGAACAGTGTCAGAGACAGATGCAGAAAGTCACCCATACTGGATCTGAGCAAATAAAAAAGCAACTGCAAGCTTATTCTGCAAATAGCCTTCAATAATTCAAAATGAAAAGAATCATTACATAAACTATCAAAAAGAGCTTGACCCAGAATATTATAAAATTTCCCACAATTTCTTTCAGCTATAGAACAATATAAGAACATGTTTTTTTTTTTAATGCAAAACAAAGATGGAAACAGAAAAAGAAATATAGAACCTAAAAATAACAAATGCTGGAATTAAAAAAAACATTGGAAGCACAAAGGAAAGGAGAGAAATTGACAGAATATAGCACGGAAGTACAAGAAGATAGACAATAAAAAATAGAGGTTAAGATAGAGAAAATTACATGATGGCAGAGCAGAAAAGAATGGAGAACAAATCAGGAAGACAAACAGAAGATTCCATTTAATGTGGTTTATCTAAGCTATACTGAACATTACTTAAATGAGCTATATTACTACTACCAACAAAAATAATAGTAGCAATAAATGATAATCTTAGCTAATTTTTATTTTTAAACTTAGCTAATTTTAAAATAATATTTTAAAAATGCTAGACAAATATAGCATGTAAGATGGATGATAAGAGTTAAAATGTTCTAAGCACCTTATTTTAATTGGAAGACAGATTAAAAATATAAGTAATATGTTTAAAAATTAAGTGTATATAATCCAATGTCAATGATACAAATGAAAAAGATGAGTGATTATGTGTATAACTTCTAAATAAGTGGAGATGTGTGGGGAGGAGGGATGAATTACTAGTTTAAATTTTAAGGAAAAAAAAACCTTCAATGTAATCAAAGTAAGGAAATAAGACAGAAAATAAAAGCATAAACAAATGAGATAAATATAATATGAAAGATATGTTAGTGGGAAAAAAAGCTCAATGATCACTGTAAATATAATTGGAGTGAACTTGCAGTTAAAACACTCAGAGTACGATAAGGATTTTTAAAAAAATATCAACAAAATCTAAATATATTTCATTTATATGAATTGCATGCAAAATCTGAGAATATGGAAAAATAGAAAGTAAACTGATGAGAACAGTATACCAAGTAAACACCAAAGTACAGTCAATAATATAGGTAATGGAACACAAAGCATCATTCTGATTAGAAAGAGTCATGCAAACAGATGAATAGGAGCTCTTAAAAATCCTAATTTACATGCATCTAATAGGATTGCTTTGAAATATATAAAGCAAAAATTCATAGACCTACAAGGAGATATTGAAAAGCTCACAATCGTAGTATGAGATTACAATATGCTTAATAGGTGTCAAAATTTGCATAACACAATCAAAAAGATATTAAATAAATGATGCACATTCATCTTGAGAATATTTATAAAATGGAATATTTATATAATTATTTATATGTTAGACTAAAAGTTAAACCTCAACAATTCCAAAGAATTAAAAAAATACAGTCTATGTATTCTGGCCATAGAACTTTTTAATTTGTCATCAATAACAACTTTTTATGTCCACATTCAAAAATTATGGGAGGTACTTCTAAAAAAATCATGCATTAAAGTGAAAATCATAATGAAAATTAGAAATATTTATTAAATAGATAATAGTTAAAATACTACATATTGCCACTGCGAGGTTATATTGTTATTCAAGGGCAATATGTTTGCATTAGGAAATAAACTAAGATGAAATTTGTGAACTAAGCATTCATCTCATGACATTAGTAAAAGCACAACAGATTATTTCTAAGGCCAGGAAACAGGAGAGGAGAGTAAGAATATAAAGAAATAAATCAAGGAAAAAAACACAAGGTAGGAGATGGATTTTTTGTGAAAAAATGAAATAGGTAAGTTTGCAAAAAAAATACTAATGAAGAAATAGAACATGAGTAATAACATTAGGGCAAATGTAAATTAAGCATTCGTTAACAGAACTTAACACATTAATAGGAAGATACCATGACAAAATGCATGCCAATGGATTTGGAAATTTAGACTAATTGGTCAAATTGCAGTAAATATATAACATGCAAACTAACTTAAAAAAATCTAAATATTTGTATAAGTTAAAGAAAGAGAATTAGATGTTCAAATGTATCCCACAAATAAAGCAGCATAACAATGAGAATTTTACATACAACCATGACTCCCTAATTTCAATATTCTAATGAAAGAGAAAAGTAGGGAATAAACCCAAACTCATTTAGAAGGCCACTGTAAAATGGATCTAAAACCAAACAAAAGCAATGTAAAAATTTAAATTATAAGCCATTCTCACTTATTAAAAAGTGCAAACACTTAAACAATATATTAACAAGCTATTCCAGCAATCTATAATAAATACATATTAGGGCACATTGAGATTATCACAGCGAATGGAAAATTTTAGAACATCAATTATTGTAAATAAAAATGTAAAATATTGAAAGAAAAAATTTAATATCTTCAAAGTTGTAAGAAAAAAGCATACACTAAAATTCAACTTTTACTGTGTTTAAAAGAAGTCTGGTAAAATAGGAATAAAATGATAATTTCTCAAACAGATAAAATGATTCAAGGTTTCTATTTGACTTTCTGATCAAGAGTATGAAACATACTAGTGTAATTTGTTATCAATAAAAATTTCTAATTCTGTGCATTTGGAAATTTTAGAACTTAGTATTAAATAATCTCATTACATCAAAGAGAAACTCATAATGAAAGTTGTAAATAATTATCAATATAGGCAATAATGAAAAGTACATGTTTCTTGATGTCTATGGTATAGAAAGAAAGAGAAAAAATTGTCCTGTTTGTAAAAGAATAATTAAAACTGATTATGAAGGTGAAATAATTGCATACAGAATACTAAAAACTTTATGAACATCTTTTTACAAACATTAAGAAAATTTAGCCAGATGACTGGATTTAAGAAAGCTGTTAAAAATCAGCTTATATCCTTTTATATATATTCTTTATATATATCCTTATATCCCTTTATATCCCTTTTAATATATAAAAGGGATATAAATCCCTTTTATATATTACCTCTAAACAATTAAGAAAAGTCAAGAGCAACAGGGAGAAAATGTCAGTCAACTGCTTAGAAATAAATTTCACAAATTTTAAAATAACTCTATGTAAAAAAAAAGAGAGAGAGAGAGAGAAAACCTTATTAATAGGCATTAAGGGAAACCCACATAAGCAGAAAAAACTTAACATTTGAAAAATACATATGAACATTAAGAGGAAGACTATATAGTAAATGTGATAATTCTGTAAAAATTGAACTGAAGATTCAGAGTTAATTGCAATACAAATCCCAACAGGGCTTTGGGTGGAACTCAATGAGCTGATTTAAAACTTATGTGGAAAATCAGAGATCCAATACTTAAGATTTCCTGGGGGTGGGGAGAGAAGAGAAAGCGAGGTAACCGTCTAATCAGATATCAACTTCTTATAAACAGTTATTACAGCAAAGATGTATTTGCACGGAGGAAACAAATTAACAAGTAGACAATAACAGAAAACTCGGAAACAAGGTTAGAAAAAAAATATTTTTTTCAAAAAGTTAACAACTATTTATCTATTTAGAGGAAAAATAGATGCCTATTTTATACCCCAGAACAGTAAATTGGCTTCAAATAAACCTATGACTTAAAGGAAAATGGGGAAAAAAATGTGAAAGAAAGCAGAAATTTTAAAAAATATTTAAAAAGTTTCTTAGGCCAAAGTATATAACTTTTGGGAAAAAGTACATATTCTACCAAATTAGATAGTAATTTTATTTGTCTTAAAGGACAGCACAAAAAATTAATAAGCTACATGTTGCAAATACATCCTTTTTTCCCTGTACACTTTCTTTGCTTTATATTTCTTTTAAAAAGCAAATTACACTATCTTCTTTTTGTGTGTGGGCATATGTTTTAAGTTTTCATTTAAATCCTAATTAGTTAACATATAGTGTAATATTGGTTACAGGAATAGATTTTAGTGATTCATCACTTACATATACCACCCAGTGCTCATCACAAGTGTCCTCCTTAGTACCCATCACCCATTTAGTCCATTCCCTGCCCACCTTCCTCCATCAACCCTCAGTTTGTTGTCTATAGTTAAGACTCTCTTATGGTTTGCCTCCCTCTTTTTTCCCCCCTTCCTCTATGTTCATCTGTTTTGTTTCTTAAATTTCACATATGAGTGAATTCATATTGTATTTGTCTTTCTCTGGCTGACTTGTTTCACTTAGCATAATTTACTCTAGCACCATCTACGTCATCATAATGGCAAGATTTCATTCTTTTTGATGGCTGAGTAATATTCCATTATATATTTATATATCATATATATATGATAAAGAAGATATGGTATAAAACTAAAGAAGACAGTTACCTGGGTGGCTCAGTTGGTTAAGTTGGTCCAACTCTTGATCTCAGCATAGGTCATGATCTTGTGGTTTGTGGGTTCAAGCTCAGTGTTGGGCTCTGCGCTCACAGCATGGAGCCTGCTTGGGATTCTGTCTCTGCTCTCTCCCCTTCACTGCTTGCTCTCTCTCTCTCTCTCTGTCTCTCTCAAAATAAATAAATAGACTTTAAAAAAATAAAGAATATGTATATATCTCAAAATAAATAGACTTAAAAGGTAAAGAATATATATATCTCAAAATAAATAGACTTAAAAAGTAAAGAATATATATATAATATATATATAATGTGTGTGTGTATATATATATATACACACACACATTATATATATATATATGTATATGTATATATGTATATATGTATATATGTATATATATATACACACACATGTATATGTATATATATGTATATATATATATATATATATATATATATATATATACACACACACACATATATATGAGAGAGAGGCATTAAGGGAAATCCACATAAACAGAGAAATGTACTATGAACATAAAGAGGAAGACTATATAGTAAATATGATAATTCTGTAAAAATTGATATGGACATTTGGGCTTTTTCCATAATTTGGCTATGGTTGGTAATGCTACTATAAACATCAGGGTGAATGTGTCCCTTTGAATCAGTACTTTTGTATGCTTTGGGTAAATACCTAGAGATGAAATTGCATATTGTAGGGTAATTCAATTTTTAACTTTTTGAGAAACCTCCATAGTTTTTAGAGTTGCTGCACTGGTTTGTATTCCCACCAACAGTGCAAGAGGGTTCCCCTTTCTCTGCATCAACACCAACATCTGATGTTTCTTGTGTTGTTAGTTTTAGTCATTATGACAGGTGTCAGGTGATAGCTCATTGCAGTTTTGATTTGTATTTCCCTGATGATGAGTGATGTTGAGCATCTTTTCATGTGTCTGTTGGCCATCTGGATGTCTTCTTTGGAAAAACGGTCTGTTTATGTCTTCTGCCCATTTCTTAACTGGATTGTTTATTTTTTGGGTGTTGAGTTTGATAAGTTCATTATAGATCTTGGATACTAAACCTTTATCAGATATGTCATTTGCAAATATCTTACCCATTCTGAAGGTTGCTTTTTAGTTTTGTTGATTGTTTCTTTCACTGTGCAAAAGCTTTTTATCTTGAAGAAGTCCCAATAGTTCAGTTTGGATTTTGTTTCCCTTGCCTCCAGCAACATGTCTAGTATGAAGTTGCTACAGCCAATGTCAAAGAGATTGCTGCTTGTGTTTTCCTCTAGGATTTTGATGATTTACTGTCTCACATTTAGGTTTTTCAACCATTTTGAGTTTACCTTCGTGTATGGTGTAAGAAAGTAGTCCAGTTTCATTCTTCTGCATGTTGCTGTCCAGTTCTCCCAATATAATTTGTTGAAAAGACTCTTTTTTTCCAATGAATATTCTTCCTGCTTTGTCAAAGAGTAGTTGACCATATGGTTGTGTGCCCATTTCTGGGTTTTCTATTCCGTTCTATTGATCTATGTGTCTGTTTTTGTGACAGTACCATACTGTCTTAATGAATACAGTTTTTAATTAATATCTTCTAATTACTATTAGTTCATGTATTTATTGTGTCTATTGTCTATATTTGTCCACTAAAGTAAGATCTATGAAGGAGGTGTTTTTGTTGGTTTAGGTTTATATCATGTTCTGATGATGAGAAGAGTGTCTGGCAAGTAGTACAGGATCAATAAATATTTGTTGAATAATTACATTAATGATCAACACAAGAAATGAACAGACAAACATCTTGGCAGAAAAATTGCTAAAAGAAACAAATACTATTTTGTAGAAGATGTAAGGTATGAATCAACAAATAGAAAAATGTTCAAACTGACTAACAATCGGAGAAATGTGAATTTGGATTACAATAATACATTTTATACCTCCTATATTTGTTAAATGTACATATGATTTAAAATGTTATTACAAATATTGGTGAGAAGGTGTGTCAGTGGGAATCCTATAAACCCCTCACTGCAATATAATAATTATAACCTTTGGAAAATAATTGGGCACTTTTTTGAAAAGCTGAACAACCAGCCATATATTTTACTAATCAGCAATTGCATTTCAAGGCATGTGCCATAGACAATGTCTTGCAAATTTTAATAAACAAAGCATTAATAGTCACAACAGCTTTTTTTGTAACAGGAAAACTTTATATAAAGAAAAAAGTTGTGTCCATTTAAAAGAGAATTCACACATTAATTTTGTTGGTTTTACAGAGTGAAATACTGACAACTGTTACAATAATTATTGAGTAGCAGCTATTCACGACAGTATTGATCATATAAGCAAACTATTGAAAGAAAAAACAAATTTCTGAAACCAGTTGTATTAGGGTTCTCCAGAGAAACAGAACCAATAGAATGGATATATATATATATATATATATATATATATATATATATATTTGGGCAAGAAAAATATCCTTTTTTAACATGTAAATATTTTATGCATTAACATCTAATATATAAATGAAGATTTAGTATTTGTGAAGAATTGACTCACACAGTTATAGAGACTGGCAAGTCTAAAACTTCAGCACCCTGTCCCTGTTTGGGTCTGAAGGCCCGAAGCTACTGTGGAGCCAGGAAGAACCAATATGCCAGCTTGGAGGCCGTCAGGCAGGAGAATTCTTTCTTACTCAAGGAAAGGTCCACTTTTTTTTTTCTATTCAGACCTTCAACTGATTGTATAAGTCCCATTCAAATTAGGGAAGGCAATCTGCTCCACTCAGTCTATAGGTTTAAGTGTTAGTATCATCCAAAGCCACCTACATAGGAACAATCAGAATAATGTCTGACTAATATCTGGGTATTTCGTGGCCCAGACAAGTTGACACATAAAATTAGCCATTACACCTGTATCTGATAAAACTCCTTTTTCTATAAAACTGAAAATTAGGAAATATTAACCATTGAATTTTTTAGAACAACGTTTATATGTCATAAAAGTAAGAGTGTAAAGTGTAAAATCACTGCAGTAGTCAGCATTAACAGGCAGTGGATTGGTGCTCACGCAAATCTGAAAGAAATCCTCTGTGATCCACTGGGAAGGAGGAGAAGGATAAGCAAGGGAAACTGTACTGTTGCAAAATCAACACATTTTGTACTACTTTTAAAGGATGACATTGGTCAGAGACATAGAAGGATATTAATGAAGAAACACCAGAAAGAAGTTCGTAGCCTACACACATTACATATTATATATATAACGTTTATAAAAATGTACATACATTTATATGAAATATACAAACTCTCATGTGTTTTACATTTATTAAATATTCCTGGGGAAATAGAGATAAAATAATGCAACATCTGTTCCTTCTATAACGCTTATAATCTATCAGGTCTATGAACAAATAAACATGGTTTAATTGATGTTCTGAGGGAAATAAATTGTTACATGTGATCATATTCAGGAGTAATTAAGTAATAGCATCACACAATATGCGAGGCATTTATCAGTAATCCTGAAAAGTAAGTACAAAAGGCTAACTGTAGTCACTTAGGTAATTAAATAGAGAGAGGTAATAAATGCCAAAAAAAGGATATTTCTTTTTTTAAAGTTTGAGAAAAACAGAGACAGCATGAGTGGGAAAGGGGTAGAGAGAGAGAGACAGAGAGAGAGAGAGAGAGAGAGAGAGACAAGCCCAAACAAGCTCCACTCTACCAACACAGAGCCCAACGCAGGGCTCAAACCCATAAAACCATGAGGTCATGATCTGAGCTTAAACCAAGAGTCAGTCGCTTAACCTACTCAGCCAGCGAGGTGCCCCCAAAAAGGATATTTCTCTTGAAAAAATTATTTCACTCTTTTTTTCCTCCAGATTACAATAAGGAATATATTATTTATAATGTAGCCTTCTTTGGACGAATATGAAGTGTCAATTCCAATATTAATGCTGGAATAATAAGCATGAAGCCCTAATTGTACAGTTTTAGTTCCCAAGGGTCACAATTACAACTATGCAGGGGGAAAAACTGTTTTATCATTGATTACTTAATGGCTTTCTTTGATGCCAGACTATATTTGGGTACAGAACAACTATAATCTCTATCAATTTGCTATCTGCTATTAAAATATTGTGCGAGACTTGGATTCAGTATTTAAACTGTGTAAGAAAACATATTCCCAGAAATAATTAAACACAGAAAGTTACAGAAATAGCAAAAAATATTCAAGGGGGAATAAATGTAACTTAAAGACAAAAGAAAATATTTCCCTCTGTATAAGCCTTCTGTTCGTAGCTATACATGCAAAGAAAGTGACTATAGATCCTGCTAGTTTAAAGTATTGGACTTGTTTGTTGATTTATTGGCATTTTAGACCTGGCCCTTCGTTGACAAAATAAGATTTTTTTTGATCTGATCTTTCCTCATAGTCGGTTAAAATATATAGTATTAATAGAAGTGTCTCCCTCCCTCTCTCTCTCTCTGAAAGTAAATTAATAAAATTAATTTTTTTAAATAATAAATAAAGTTGGCATTATAGTCTATCCATTTTGTTACCTACCTTTCTCAGTAAATATTTAGTCACATCAAATCCAGACCCACATCATCCTTTTAATAACTGCCAAGTATAATTGTATGGATACATTATAATATTATCTAACCCACTTTGTTAGATATTGGGTTGATTCTTATTTTAACTCTTACAAACAATGCTTCCAAAGCTGCAGTAGTAAAAGCATAATTTGAAAACTTATTCTCTGCTCACTTTTTGTGCATAGTGCCCAAATGACTAATTTTACAAATGGTCAGACACATATAAATGGCATGTGCTTCTTCTAACAGCCTAAACCTATACTGGATTTGTTGCATAACTACATTTCCAGTCTTCTTAGTTATTTTAACATTCTTATATCTAAACTGCAGTGATCAGCATCTATAAAGAAAATACTGTATATTTCAGTTTTGAGTGCTTTAGAGAATGCTAACACATTAGATAAGTCACTGCACTAAATGAGATTTTAAAACAAATATCTACATGGAAAGATAATGACATAATGTGTTGAAATATGTCACTATTGGTAAAGACTGTGCCTCTTCCAGTAAAACTCAGTGTATTTTTTTGTATGTAGCAGTTATCCATCAAATGCTGTTGAACTAGACAATAAATTAAAACATAAATTACCATTGATAAATTTAAAATAAGTGGTAATGGGGCACCTGGGTGGCTCAGTCGGTTAAGCCTCTGACTTCGGCTTAGGTCATGATCTCATGGTTAGTGAGTTCAAGCCCCACATCGGGCTCCGTGCTGACAGCTCAGAGCCTGGAGCCTGCTTCAGATTCTGTGTCTCCCTCTCTCTCTGCCTGTCCCCTGCTTGCGTTCTCTCTCTCTCTGTCTCTGTTTCTCTCAATCTCAAGCATAAATAAACATTACATTTAAAAAAAAATTAAAATAAGCAGTATTAAGCATTACTAGTGTTGGGGCACCTGGGTGGCTCAGTCAGTTAAGCGTCCGAGTTCAGCTCAGGTCATGATCTTGCGGTCCATGAGTTCGAACCCCACGTCAGGCTCTGTGCTGAGAGCTCAGAACCTGGAGCCTGCTTTGGATGTTGTGTCTCCCTCTCTCTCTGCCCCTTTCCCACTCACACTGTGTCTCTGTCTCAAAAGAAATAAACAACAACAAAAAAAAGGCTTTACTAGTGTTTATACAAAAAGTCATAGATTTTGTTAAACGCCTCAAATGTCAAGCCAAGAAACTCAACTAAACTATTTTGAGCAGATGAAACCAGCCATAATATTCAGGATAAAACCACTAAATGCCTAGAAACAGGGTTTATAATAATTGTGAAATGTCTGACCATACCAGATCCAATCAAAATTTAAAAAGCAATCAGGGGCGCCTGGGTGGCGCAGTCGGTTAAGCGTCCGACTTCAGCCAGGTCACAATCTCGCGGTCCGTGAGTTCGAGCCCCGCATCAGGCTCTGGGCTGATGGCTCAGAGCCTGGAGCCTGTTTCCGATTCTGTGTCTCCCTCTCTCTCTGCCCCTCCCCCGTTCATGCTCTGTCTCTCTCTGTCCCAAAAATAAATAAACGTTGAAAAAAAAAAAATTAAAAAAAAAAAAAGCAATCAATCAAGCAAACAAAAAACAACACAAAACAAACAAACAAAAACAAGTGGAAAGACACTAAGCAGGAACAATCAACAAAAAAGGTACATGGATGGCAGAGTCCGGATGTTTGCCTAGGAAGACAGTAGTCCTTATAGGTGGTGAATGACGAAACAAAGTGCTCCCAAAGAGTGAGTTAAAGCCCTTCCTTTCTTTATCAGAGCATATACTTGTTCAACAGATCACTGTAATAGCTTTAAATATAGGGGTTCTTCATTGCTGTAGCATTCATTACCCAAGTCCCTGCCATTTTGATCAACAGAAGCAAACTATTTAGTAATGAATCAAACCCTTTAGAAAATTAATTCCCTGGGCACTTGGGTGACTTAGTCTGTCAAACATAGGACTCTTGATTTGGGCTCAGGTCGTGATCTTGCAGTTTGTGAGATCTGCACTGTCAGCACAGAGCCTGCTTGAGATTCTCTCTCTCCTTCTCTCTCTGCCCCTCCCCTGCTTGCACTCTCTCTCTCTCTCTCTCTCTCTCTCTCTGTCTCTCTTAAAATAAATAAATAAACTTAAAACAAAGAAAATTTATTTTCATGCAAAAATGTCTCCTAGTTAATGATAGCATTTATGCATACTCATGATGTTCATTTTTTATTCATTCTTTTGATGGTGATTAATATTACAAACATGTAACAATTTACCCAAAAATATACAAACTTGCCATGTATACTCTAAACACTCATACATTCTTTTAACAATTTTTACCACTCTTCTGAGTTTCAGATTTTTACCTAATGCCTCTTTTACATTTCTGCATAGATATATCACAGAAATTCCAAACTCATATTTTTTTCTCCCAAATCAATACATCCCCTATTTTTTCCCCCAATCATAGTGGTTAAAACCACCATCAACACAATGGCTCATGTCAGAAATCCAGGGTTCCTACTTGGTACTGTCCTCTTTCAGGCCCCACATTCTATCCACCAAAAAGTTTCACTTCATGGTTAAAATATTTCAATTTTATGTACACATTTCCATTATCACCACCATGCTACTCCATGTTACTATAATCTCTCCCTGGAAACTGCCATAGGCCTATAATGGATGTCCTCACCGCCACTCTAAATCCCTCTACCCAAAACTTTTTGAGCACAGAGTGACACATTGACAACATAAGTCTGATTGTGTGAACCCCAGCATCTCATCACCAGGTTTTCAAAAGCTACATTGGAGTAGCATAAAATATCAACACCTAATGTGAACAATAAAACTCTTCATCTAACTGCCAAATTTATTCTTTTCCCTCCCTTCCTCTCCTTTATGTTGCAGTACGTGGGACTTCTTGCACATCCTACTAATAACCATGTTCCTTACTTCTTCAGAGCTTTTTCAAAAGAAATCTCTCACTCCTTCCCCACAAAGTATCTACACAATATATTCAGCACATTCATAGTTCCTCCCTTTTAGTTACCCTTTCAGGGAATAATTTTCTGATATTTTTAGTATTCGTAAGTCCCTTCTTTATGGGTAATCTCTTATTTCCCCATTTATTTTTTACTGATAATACTTATTATGCCTTATAGTCATAAAATTTTTGTATAATGCATTAATTAGAAATGTTTTGCCTGCTTAAAATAGAATATATTCTAAAAGTAAGTTAGAACATAAGAATATTTAGAGTTTGCTGCAGATTGGCATATCTGCAGTCTCCTTAGTCCTTCTCTGAATTTCCAAGGTAGCAGCCACAATAGCAAAAACTATGTTTACACATCAGTTACCCATGTGATGAGGAAAAAAAATGATATTTTTCTGGTAAAACTTTTTCCTCACCAGGGAAGAAAATAAGTCCCAGAATCTTCCCTCTCTATTTGGCAGGAACTGATCACATATTCATCCCTAGACCAATCGAAGGCAAGGAGAAATGAGAACAACACGATTGGCCTAACCCAAACATGTTGATATAGGGAATTCTCAAAATGTCTAATTGGCCTTAGACAACTCTCTTGTCATTCTACAACTGCACAATTTCCATGTGAAAAATTCCATAGGAAGAATAACTGATATATGAAGAAACAATGTGAGATAATAGCTTGGCATATTAAATTTGAGAAAATGGATATGGGTTAAGAAAATGAAAATTGTAGAAAGGAACTTGAAATTATTTGATCAACTCCTACTTCAGTAATCATTCTATAGCATTCATAACTGGCAATCATGTATTGTCTGCTTGAACACTTTCAAAGATGATAATCTCATTAGTTTCCATATCACTTATTTGAATTTGGACTTAACTAATTTTTTTTAAATTGTTATATTTTTATTATTGCCCTTATCCTGTTCCATAAGATGTAATGGAATTTCAATGCCGATTCCTTAACTACTTTACTTGTACTATACTTTCTAGAGCGCTTCTCTTCTTCCTGAGACCTCAGGGATTTTGTTTTTCTTTCTTTCTTGGTATATTCTAGTAAATTAATACCAATCTTAGAGAAACATGATTTTTGTAATGCACACAAAAAGGAATATGAAAATTTGTATATGAAGCTTCACTCTTAAATCTACATTAGTTTAACTTCTGTGATTTCAGGTAATGTTTTACACTATTAACTTATATTTAAATTGTATTCAACTAAATACTTAACCATCTTTTACCAAAACTACTTATGAGCCAGGCTTGGGGACTATATTTTTGTTCTTGGACTATTTTTGTTGTTGGGGACTATATTTTTGTTATATATATATATATATATATATATATATATATATATATATATATAACAAAAATTATATATATAACAAATATATATATATAACAAAAATTATATATATATATATATATAACAAATATATATACGTGTGTGTGTGTGTATATATATATATAGAACATGAGCGGCAGAGAGAGGGAGAGACAGCATTCCAAGCAGGCTTCACAACATCAGTGCCGTGTGACATGGGACTCGAACTCATGAACTGTGAGATCATGACCTGAGCAGAGATCAAGAGTCAGACGCTTGATCCACTGAGCCACCCAGGTGCCCTTGTTGTTGGTTTTGTTTTGTTTATTTTTGGTAAATAATTTTATATTTATAGAGTTCATGTATGTTGAAATGTTAGTCAATTAACCTCATATTTATTTTATAATACTCATGATAATTTTTTCACTATTAACACTTGGCTGTTTCTGAGATTTGTAAGACTTTCAAGACCTTTTTAGACACAAAATCTATCATCAGGTATGATTGCAATCCAGTTTTGACTAAAATCTGATAAGCAGTACCTTTTTCAACACTATAGAAATCATTGATTGGATTGTTGACAAGGTAAGGCCAGTGTTTTGTAGTAAGTTATCTGAAACTCTCCCAAGTGAGAGTGATTCATCAGTACCAAATGGGTGCTGTTTTTCAATAAGCTTCGAATTCACAGATCTTTTCTATTAGTCACCTAACTTTTGTGCCATTTTTCCATAATTAAAAGCAATATCATGAAGTGCTTGATCATTTGTCTTGCTGAAATGAAAACACAAACACACACACTTTAGATCATTCCTTGATGTACAAGATTAGTAGAGTTACTATAAATAGAAATAGAATGAGATTTGACTGGACTTGATGTTTAATGAATTCCTCTGTTAGAGATCTACTTTACTAATTCTTCCAGAGATTAGTGGCAGATAGCCTTAGCAATTTATAGAATTTATCTTTTTCACAATGAGGAGAGAGATTCTATCTCCGTTCTCCTGCTATAGTTCCAAGTTATTACCAATTCTCAAAAGTTATTGATAATGGCTTCACAATTAATACATTCAAATGTTTTCAGAATTCTGGGGTTTGAATGCCTGAGTCTGGCAATGCTATCCCAGCAGAAATATATTTTAAATATTTGTTTCATCTCTTGTAACACGTTGACAAAATCTCCCCTTTTTAACAAGAGTGGAAGTGTTTCCGTAATGAAACTTTCAGTTGTAACTAAAAATAGCATCTATTCCTTCCTACCCACACCCCAGTAAATATATGCAAAACTAGATTGTCAAGCTTTCTTTATTAAATGAAACATAAAACATTGGCCCATCACATTCAAGTGCAAAGACATTGTTTAAGGTATGAACCTATTAATATTTCTTTGTCCCTGATTTAGGGAAATATAGAAAAGACATTGAAATAGGGTAGAAACTTAAAAACGCATTTTTAAAAAGATATAATAAAAATATAGTTTACTTATAGTTCCTGATTATGACCATTTTCAAACACTGCTAAAACATATTATGTGACTAAAAGTACAAGATATTTTTCTATGGATTATCAGCATTTCTAGGACACTATTAAATGTAGAAATGAACTGCAGTGAATTAAGTAAAAGGGACATGAGACTCCTTCACAGTTAGTGGCTCTTCCCATATATGGAATTTGGGGTTAATTAAGCTCCAAATAGATGGGTGAAAAGGAAAACTAAAAATCAAAGGATTTATTCCTAACTCTGCCTCTACTACGCAAGTATAAACCCTAATATGCCAATCCAAGACCCCACTCACTTTGTCTTCAAAATGAGAGGTCTATTAAAAAAACTTCTGATCTTCATCTCTGAAATTTGATAATTCTAAATTCTCAGCTCTCCTCCCATTTATTTTCATGACCTGTTTGTTGGCTTGTATCGACCATCTGTATTAAAAAAATAATAAGTAGCTGGTTAAATATCTTGTATAAAAACATCAATACATCCTGTTCCTGACTTCTTTTTCTTTTCTGTATTTGACCGCTACATATCTGAACTGATAAACCGAATTTAATCTATGGTGCCTAACACATTCTTGCAATGACTAATCTTTATCAATCACTAAAGTTTGTTGTGCTAACTTTGAAATAGCTGTTGATAATGTAGTTATTTCATCCAATTGTAACAAAAAGAATTTAATGAGTGTTTGAAGTGTGTGCGATTATGCTATTTGAAAATTATACATTTTCCAAGATAAGGATTAAACACAAATCAAAAGAAGTCAACATTTCATTATGAATGGAAGTGATTATATGTAATTGGCAAACTTTGAAGCTTTCTCCACTAGCATACTGAATAATCAACACTGTTGTTTTGTCATTATCAGTTAAGATTGCACTTTTGTAGCTTTTGAAATGCCTGCTGTTTGTATAGTGGAAGGTAAAGAGAAAAGTTTGTTTTCCCAGTAACATTTCATTGATTGTTTGCTCTGCATTGAGAGTTTGTGACACTTTATCTCCCTGGCAGCTGGACTTTTTACCTGTCTTATATGGTGTGGTTTCATTAGAACCTAATTGATTTTGCAGTTGATGAACTCAGTGTTAGTATGTGTCTCTTATAATGAACTATTTTCTACATGGACCTTCTTTCTTCTAGTGATATGAGAATAATTGACTCACAATTGTGTACTGAGTCACAAGTACTCAGTATTGTACACTGAACGTACAATAAATCACAGTGTACTAAAATTGTAAAACATTACTTTGATCCAGTGCTAATGTGGTATTTATTTCTTATCTAAGGCAAAGATATTTCCTACATCACTCCTTGCCAAGTTTTATCTCACCAAGGTTGATAATTAAAAAGCGATGAAACTTTATGTAATTCATTTTGGATGTCAAACAATGGCTTTACAAAATGGGAGACAATCATAGCATGCAATCTAAAAATAGTCTTATAATGAGTTCTCATATTTTTCACAAGTAAACCATAAAGTTTGTTTCTATGTATCGCTTTCCCCTAAATATTTTTCATGAGTGTGTGTGTGTGTGTGTGTGTGTGTGTGTGTGTGTTTATTTTTCATGTCTGGACTTTTCCATGGTGACTTTTCAGCATTTAGACAATGTTATTGGCTCTTTTCTTTATGAAAAATGTTTTTAAAGTCAAAATTACAACTTGATATAGGTGGTAGGGTAGTTCTTTTATCAAACAGTATGCCCACGGCCCTATTGTAAGAAAAATACAGCATGTTTGACTTTCCGTAAGAAAACTCCAAGACTTAATGAGCTAAAGAAAGCCCTAAGTGAAGTCCACTGGCCTATTATTTTGTTGTTCATGGGATTTAATAACCATGTGGAAAGTATTGTTCAGTGTACTAGAGGGTGGCCCCATTCAGGTAAAATCTTAAATGTACCAGCAAAGCAAGATGTGGGACCTCTTCTCTCTATTCAGTTTTAATCTCTTTCTTTCAGGAGCACTAAATTCATAGCTTCAAGTTGATTAAATTAAAAATTCAATTAAATACATATTTTTAAGTGGATACACTTGCTTTGAACGGAACAGCATCTTCTGAATTATAATCAGTTTTCAGAAGAAATATTCATCCTAGATAGCCATTGCTATTTTCTATGAGAAGTTATTTAGCATGTTTTAAACCAGAAAATTTAATATGCACTCCAAAGATCAAAGGACCAATAGTTAAAAGCTAAATAAGAATATCTTTGTGTAATTTTCTATTATTCTGTTTTACTGAGGATAAAAGAGTACCCAGAATGTTGTGTTAAAAAAAGATCCTTTTATCATGTCTATATTTTTAAAGTTTTCCTGTGCACTAATAATTCTTTAACATTTGACCTTTATTACTTATTTTAAATCAAATTACATGATATGTAGTTCTTTCACAAAATTCTTCATTATAGGAAAACATCTTGCTCTTCTAAGATCAAGAATTATGTTAAACCTAGCTGAGCGTTATCGTTATCTTGACATCTGAAGTAAATATATATCTAGGAGAAACCAACACTCAGAAAAACTTTGAGGTCCTAAAGCTATCTTTTAGCACTTTAAAGATGCAGTAGCTTTTAGTAAAATACTGTATTAAATTTGACTGTTTGTGGAGGTTATGTTTTTAAAGATGTAAATTAAATGTAGTATTTCCATAATTAAGTATAAAGCAAACTAACAAATAAAAAGTGTTAACATCACACTTGTCCTAGAGCTATGTTCCTAGAGCTAATAACATAAATTAAACTAAGGCTTTCAGGTACTTGGATGAACGAACAGCTTTCTGAAATATATCCTCAATCAATCATTTCCATCTGGAAGATGGAGAAGCTCCAGCTTTCATCATGTCCCGTCATGTGGTTTGGTTTAGTAAAAAGTCTAAATTAGACCTACTACGGAACAGCACCCTGAAATGCAGAGAATTTAGTCATTGAGTGAGAAAAAATTACAATTTGTATTTGAATTTTTAAATGACAAGAGTTATTTCCTATATTTGAATTCTTAGCACTTAGTATATTACTTAGGACTTGCTATGTGGTCAGTGGGCAGTATGTATTTATTATGTTTGTTTTTGTTGAACTAATAGCTGATCCCCATAAAACAATAGTAAACAGGGTAAAAACAAGAGGGGGAGTCCATGATTTTTTTTTTTTTTAATCAGCTTCTGGCTGATTTCATTAAGTACACTATATTATACTTTAAGATTTGGCTAAGTCACAGATGCATATTTCTCTATTTGTTCTACTTCCTGAGAGCCACAAATAGTTATTATATTTCTGAAAAATAATAAGGGAGTATCTGCTTTTTTTGTAGTTACAGAGATATGTGTATTATCATGTGGATGGTTTTCAGTGACATCAAATGCAGTCATAGTCCCATCTTATAAAAAGGAGCTGCAAGTCAGAATGTGTCATTTACTTACTTACATACTTACTTTTTTGGTTCTTGAGTATATAGATCTCCTGAAAACAGATGATTTGTGACATATTCTTACTCATACACAGGCAATAAAAATGTCCTTTCACCTAGGAAGACATGAGCACCATAAAGTTTTCTCAGGTATAGGTTATTTGAAAAAGATTGAAGAACAACTTTATAATTCATATTCATGTTTTTTAATTCTTATGCTTATAATAGACAAAATAATAACTTAGCAACTAGACAATTGAAAAATATAATTAGCTACCATAACTTTTAAATGTCCTCTTTCGACATTATTTCTACCAACAAACCCTGCTGATATCATAAATTCAAAACAGAATTTATTTTTTATTCTCTTGTGTTTTCTTTTACATGTTCTCAGAGAAGATGAATTTTTTTATTCTTTTAAAATAAATATTTTAACAGGGTCTTCTCTGTATTAATTCTTAAAGAAATTTTTACAGAAATTTCCTGGTTATGTAATAAACAGAATATGATGCATTATTTTTAGCTTTCTGAAATATGGTTAGTGTTAAAGAATTTTGGTTATTAACTCCTACATCTCCAAAGTACAGTTTATTTAAACAATAGTTAAGTAATCATATGTTATAGTTTACATATGAAAATGAATGTATGTGTTCCATGCATGCAATGAAAGCAATTAAAAACTTATGTGTATGCAAAGAACATCTTTCTTTCCCTCTATTTTTCTCTTTCTCCTATAAAGACTTAATTTCATCCTGGGATGCAAACTAAGAATTATTCCACCCAGAAACTTATAGAATTTATCTCAATATCTTAGATATAGTGAATATTAACTCAAAGTGTTTGTTGATTAGAACTATATAAAATAGGGGCGCCTGGGTGGCTCAGTCGGTTGAGCGTCCGACTTCAGCTCAGGTCATGATCTCACCACTCATGAGTGAGTTTGAGCCCCACGTGGGGCTCTGTGCTGACAGCTGGGAGCTTGAAGCCTGCTTTGGATTCTGTGACTCCTCTCTCTCTCTCTGCTCCACCCCTGCTCATGCTCAGTTTCTCTCTGTCTCTCAAAAAATGAATAAACGTTTAAAAGAAACTAAAAATGAAGAACTATATAAAATATGTCCAAGTCTTTCCTGTATTTAAACAAATTTTCAGTGAACCATTAGGTACCCATGTAGAGAAGATCATGTATATTTTATATACATTGGAATACCTTGGATATACATGGGTAATAAAAAGTATACCCACAATGTGAACCTGTGCACATATCCATTGGAGGGATAGAGATACTTAACAGATTTCAGGTTATACAGAGAATATTTTTCATGAATACTTCTATAACACTTCCCATGCTCTAAATCATAGTTGTATAAGAATAAAATTTAATTAGTGCTAGATAATTTTTTGGACCTTCACAAATGCAGTATGATAAAAATGTCACCTTTGACTTTCTCCATATTTATGTTGTGTGAGAAAACACAGAAGCAAGAAATATATATTTTAATGGAAAATTTCTTTTATGAATTCTCTCTCCAAAATGTAAATAAGATATGACCACTGGAATAGTAGCAATGAAAGCGTTGTGATCAATGTGTAGAATCCAAGTACTCTTGCTTGTCTTTAATAAGGTCTGAAATATTAATACCAGAGCTTCACCATTACACATGGCAGGACAGCACAATAGTCCAAGAAGAGAAAATTCTTCAGGAAGACCCATATCAGTTCAAGTGAGGCTTATTTTAAATAGGATGATAGTTGGGCTCGCATTTCTTTTATCATTGTTGCTCCAAAGTTGTGGGGATTATTGAAGAGAATGAGTCAATATCACATTCCCCAACTCCCAACTTTCATTTTTTTTGAAATTTTTTCCCATATTTTCCTAAAGGTTTACCTACTGGAGGGATTTTTCCCCCTAAAAGTATGCACACTCATCTGGAAGATACCTTAGTGAACACATTGACTCACCCCTTCAGTTAACAGAGGAGGAAAATAAGTCTAGAAAGAATGATGAATTTTAAGGGTGATGCAGCATGGTAGTCAAATGCCTCAAAATAGAATAATTACCGACATCTTACCTTCATTTTTCCCCACAATGCTAAACATATATCCTAAGCTTTATATGATATTCAAATTTTTATGAGAAGTTAATTTTTATTTAAACTAATTACCTTTTGCCTTTTCTTCTTGCCTTTTAACTTTTCCTTCTTGTTTAACTCCTTATCAAATTCTGTCAACTGAGGCATCAGTGTCTAGGGCTCTCTTTCCAAAGATAGAACAATTTTGATATCAGAATTTACATAAATTTCTATTGAACATTTCTTAAATGTATTAGTTTTGTTCAGAACCTAGGTGAGATTTTTTGTACCAATTAATTTTTTTTTGAAAATTAAAACAACTTTTTCATAATAGGATTGAGCAACATATTTTAAATCAATGAACTTTATTTCATAGAGCAGTTTGAACTTTACAGGGAAATTGAGTAGGAAATACAAAGATCATATACTCACTCTCCACTCTGCCCTACCAGAGTTTCCTCTATTATGAACCTTTTGAATTGGCATATTTGTTATATATGACATATTTGTTATAACTGATGAACTCATACTGATACACTACTATTAACTTAAAGTCCAGTATTTACATTACAGTTCTCTCTGTTGTGTAGTACTATGGATTTCTCCAAATGCATGATGGTATAATCCACCATTAAATACTATATATTGTCTGATGCAAAATAATTTCACTGCCCTAATACTCCTCTGTGTTCCACAATCCTCTCTTCAATCATTGGCAACCACTGATCTTTTAACTGTCTCCATAGTTTGTCTTTTCCAAGATGTCATATAGTTGGAATTATAAAGTGTCTAGTCCTTTCAGACTAGCTTCTTTCAATTAGCAATAAGCATAGCATTTAAAAAGGTTCCTCCATGTATGTTTGGCCTACTCCATGTAGTAGTGGCCTACTAGCTCATTTACTTTTATTTCCCAATAATTTGCCATTTTATGGATGTACCACAGGTTGTTAAAAAATATTTGTTCACCCATTGAAGGCCACCCTAGTTACTTCCAATTTTGTTTTGAATAAAGCTGTTACACAAATTTGCATGCAGGTTTTTGTGTAGACAGACACAAGCTTTCAAACCCTTTAGGTCCATACTTAGGAAAGTAAATTGCTGGATATGACTATGTTTAGTTTTGCTATTAAACTGCCAAACTACTTTTCATAGTGTCTGTACCATTTTGCAATTCCTACCAGCAATGCTAAAGAGGCTTTACGTTGGTCTGAATCTTCACCAGTATTTGTTGTCAGTGTTTTGGATTTCAGTCATTCTAATAGGTACGTGGTACTTCTTGTTTTATTTTACAATTCTCTAATGACATATTATGTTAGATATCTTTTCATATGTTTATTTGCCATCCATACGTCTTCTTTGGTGAGATATTTGTCCAGATGAAAAAAATATTCTCCATGAAAGAAAAATTTGTTGAGTTGGATTTCATTAAAATTAAAAATCTCTGCTCTGTGAAAAGCACCTGTACAGAATAAAAATGTAAGCTCTAGATTGGAGAAAAATTTTGAAAACCTGTATCTGATAAAGGAGTTCTATAAAATTTAGGCAAAGAACTCATAAATCTCACCATGAGAAAGCACACAGCCAAATAAAAAAGTGGGCAACACATTTGAGCAAACAATTTTTTTAAAAATAACAATAAATCGTATGCTCTCATGAGTGTAAAATTAAATATAGCATTCTATTAAACCGTAGACTTACTTAATTTTGCACAGTGTTTTTTTTTTTTTTTTTTTTTTTTATGTTTATCAGTCCTTACTTTTAGAAGGACTATTTTCCAGCTTGTAGAGAATGAAATGGATTACTTAAAGTTCATTAACTGGAAAAAAACCAACTCTAACAGCATTAATTTTAACAATGAGAAAAATGCTTTTGTCTATATTGTCAATATAGATTAAAACCAAAAGAATATTGATGTATTATTTTTAAATAATAGCTTTATTGAGATATAATTTACCTACTATAAAAATTTAACCTTTTAAAGTATGCATTTCAGTGTTTTCTGAATCATCACAGAATTATGCAACCACCTACATCTAATTGTAGAATATTTTAGTGATTCCCTAAAATAAAGCTGTACCCATTAGGAGCTACACCCCACCCAGTTCCCCCAGTCCCTGACAACCACCAATTTACTTTCTGTCTCTATAGATTTGTCTATTCTGGAAATTTATTATAAATGGGATCATACACTACATGGTATTTTGTAACTGGATTTTTTTTAACTAATTATGTTTTTGATGCCCATCCATGTTGAAGCATGGAAAAATACTTCATTTCTTTTTTGTCAAATAATATGCTATTGTGGTGATTTAACATTGACAGAGTGACACTTCATGCATGTCTCATGCAAGGTATGTATTGAGTAATGATGATGTGTTTAGAAGCTTTTCTTCAGACAATCGGTAATTCATTAAAAGGAATGGCAATTGATTTTTAGAAATGGAAATATTGTCAATTTTTTAGTACATATTCAAAGACGCAGCAGGGATCCAATTAACTTTCTTTAATACAATTTAAACAAAACTACCCACCAAAAGTACCCACCCCCTGAAAACACCTGAGAAATGTAAAACTACCTATGGTTATATACATGGCTGAGTAAAAATGAAGCAAATTATTGCAAAATAATTAGAATTTTTTTAAAAAATTTAAAAATGTGGTAAGAACATACAATTACTAAAAATAAATAATTTAAAATACTTTCATAATTAAAGCATGAAGTGAATGTTTTTTGTAAATAATAAATATTAAACTATATAAGGTTATATATATGTATGTGTATATATATATATATATATGTATGTATATATATATATATATATATATATATATATATATATATACACAGTTTTAAGTTTTCTTAAAACTTTCTTAAGTTTAGAGAAAGCCTGTTAGGAAATTTTATGCAATCACTTGCCTGGGTAATTGACAACTTGCCTGGGTAATTTCAGTGCTATCATTCTGAAATACCAACATGATTTCAACATGATATACATATCATTATTTTAAAAGATTAAAGACCCATTTATTCAGTGGACTGATCTTATTAAAATAATTTATTTAATATATTTAATGTATAAGGTCTGCATATTTAACATGAGAGAAATATATGGTTTTTATGCATTGACAAAAGATATAAATTACAAAGAGAATCAGTTTGATATAAAATCTATGCTAAAGCCTGTATGGAATTCATAAGTTGCTAAAATGTGTAGAAATTGGCATTTTAGGGAATAAACTAATCAAAACTGTGTTAATTCTTTTCTTAGTGAACCTTGTCTTGGATCACTTGAACATTTAACTATTTTCATAGATTTTTATTTGTTGGTATTATTGACCGATTATTCTGGCTTACTTTGGGGAATGTAACATTGAGGTCTTATTGTCACTATACTATGTAGCTCCCTTGGTATGACCTTAATTTGCCCACATTATGGAAATGTGTCATCCTAAATAAATAGATAGCAGAATAAACTTTAGCATTTACATTGATATAGTTTAAAATTTATTTTAGCAATTATTACACTTTTCTTAGTGACCCAAGGGTAGAATATTCATCTTGTTTTATATTAATCTTTAATTTATCATCAGAAAAAAGAAACCACAATAGTGCAAGTCACTAGTGCATTGCACCATTGCGACTATGATTAAGGAGTGATTTGTTCCTTTCAAATAAAAGTAATTTAAATAACTGATCCAGTATTGTTTGATTAGGGAAATAAGTAAGAAAAGAGTTCTGAACTAAATAGAGAACTTAATTCCTAATGAAAAACATTATAAATAATTTATGGAACATCAATTATTATTACTATAATAATATTCTACGCAAATCAAAATAGTTCTGAAACCAATAGCAGTAAGTAAACACTGATGATGAAGTTTAAGAACAAAACGTTTGATGGGAGTGAGGTGGAGATATACTTAGTTTCTATCAGAATAGTCCTTTATAGATCCATAGACTTCCAAAAAAATTTAGCTCAGTCAGCAATGACTCCTACACAATGTACGGTTGTAAAGCAAACATCTAAAATATATAGAAAGACAAAAGCCTACAATCGATTCTGAATTCTGTTCGGACATTTCTTTGTGTCTATAGATTTGTATTTTTTAGCTTTTTAAATCGTTATTTAAAATTCTAGTGCAATATTGATTTCAGGAGGTAAACTCAGTGGTTCATTGCTTACATACAACCCCCAGGGCTCATCACAAGTGCCCTCCTTAATGCCCATCACCCGTCTAGCCCATCCTCCATCCACTTCCCTCTATCAACCTTCAGTTTGTTCTCTATTGTTAAGAGTCTCTTATGGTTTATTTCCCTCCTTCTTTTTGTTTTTTTTTTCCCCCTTTCCTGTATGTTCATCTGGTTTGTTTCTTAACTTTCACATATTAGTGAAATCATATGGTATTTGTCTTTCTCTGGCTGCCTTATTTTTGATGGCTGGGTAATATTCCATTATCTATATATACTGCATCTTCTTTATCTGTTCATCAGTTGATGGAAATTTGGGCTTTTTCCATAGTTTGGCTATCATTGACAATGCTGACATAAATATTGGGGTGCACGTACCCCTTTGAATCTGTATTTTTGTATTCTTTGGATAAATACCTAGTAGTGCAATTGCTGGATCATCAGATATTTCTATTTTTCACTTTTTGAGGAACCTCTATACTGTTTTCCAGAGTGGCTGCACCAGTTTAGATTCCCACCAACACTGTAATAGGGTTCCCCTTTCCACACATTCTTGCCAACACGTGTTGTTTCGTGTGTTGTTAATTTTAGCCATTCTGACAGGTGGGAAGTACCTCATTGTGGTACCCAGTGGGTAATCAGTTACATATAACACCCAGTGCTCTTCCCAACAAGTGCCGTCCTTAATGCCTATCACTCATTTAGCCCATCCCCCCACCCACCAGTATAGATTTTTGAATTACATTCATTTTATGCAATACTAAGTGTTAATAACTTGGAATCATTTTATAAAGTTGTCTTTCCATTCTATCAATGATATTTAACTGAGTGTATATACAGATTCACATAGTGAATTAAATTCTGGCCACCATTGACTTCCACAGAGGAAATTCTCTTTTGATGATAACTGCCAGGCAAATATCTTTCTCCCAGGCTGAGTTCCCCCAAGCCAAAGTTATGTTATTTGGACAAAAGTTGGATATTGTTCATCAGATTATTTGTTTTTTTTTTTTTTTTTTTTTTTTAATTTTTTTTTTTCAACGTTTATTTTTGGGACAGAGAGAGACAGAGCATGAACGGGGGAGGGGCAGAGAGAAAGGGAGACACAGAATCGGAAACAGGCTCCAGGCTCTGAGCCATCAGCCCAGAGCCCGACGCGGGGCTCGAACCCACGGACCGCGAGATCGTGACCTGGCTGAAGTCGGACGCTTAACCGACTGCGCCACCCAGGCGCCCCTTTCATCAGATTATTTGAATGCACATAGAACTACTCTATAACTTGAGGGTGTTGCCTTTTTTTTCTTATTTCTTTTTAATTTTATTTTATTATTTTTTGTGTGTGTGTTTCAAATTTTAATTTAAATTACAGCTAGTTAACATATAGTGTAATATTAGTTTCAGGAGCAGAATTTAGTGATTCATCACTTACATACAACACCCAATGTTCATTTACAAGTGCCCTCCTTAATATCCTTCATTTATTTAGCCCACCCCCCACCCACCTTACAGGGGTTGCTTTGTAATTTACCTGCTTCGTTATGTGTCATGGATTTTTTTTTTCATTTGCCAGTTCCACTAATTCTGAAAATATGTACAAATTATATCTGGCAGGCCTGACCTATGTACTGAAAACCAAATTTTGTAGCAACAAACTTGACATTTAAACTAATCCTGATCTTGATTGAGACTTTCTTTCTTTTTTTTTTTTTTTTTTTTTTAAATTTTTTTTTTTTCAACGTTTATTTATTTTTGGGACAGAGAGAGACAGAGCATGAACGGGGGAGGGGCAGAGAGAGAGGGAGACACAGAATCAGAAACAGGCTCCAGGCTCTGAGCCATCAGCCCAGAGCCCGACGCGGGGCTCGAACTCACGGACCGCGAGATCGTGACCTGGCTGAAGTCGGACGCTTAACCGACTGCGCCACCCAGGCACCCCTTGATTGAGACTTTCTAATATTTAGGGCTCACCTAAATCATCATCATCAGATCAAAGATCACTCTATCACTCGACCTGTTTGCATTTTATTCATACATTATATAATGATCTGATATTCTTTGTTTTTATCCATTGTCTTGGGTATTATCTATGTCCTCCAACAGAATGTAACTTTCCCAAGAGCAGACATCTCTTCTGTCTTGTTCAACATTTTATCCACAGAACCTAGAACAATATCTGCACATATAAGGTTCTCATCAATTATTTGTGGCATGAATAATTCTTTCCTCTCATGTGTCTATCCACCGCACTACTCAATGCATTTCTTTTCATAGAGATGCTACCAAACTAATTTGCATTCCAGATTTATGAATTACCTGTGTGATACAATCTCTGCAGTATTGACATTTGAACCAGAAAAATTGTTGTGGGGACTGTCCCATGCATTTTCAAATATTTAATGGCTTTCTTGGCCTCTATCTACTTCATGTCAGGCAAGCAGATTTCTCCATGTATTCTCATACTCTTACCTTTAAACCACAGCCAGCTTATGTTCATAGTCCTTCCATAATACCTTTCCATCCCCATTTACTGTTCATGTGCTCAGGCATTTTTCAACATTTCTCTGGGTTATTGTATTTCCTTGGCATGATTGATTAATTTAATGAATAAAAACCCAGTACCCAGTTTCTTTCCTTAAACTTGTTTCAGCAAGCATAAGTAGGATGATTATCAGAAGAGTCTGAGACATGAAATATGTTGATATAGTCTGTTCTTTTTGATGGAATTTCCTACTCTCTTTTCTAACATGAGACTGATGATTTGTCTTCATTTCTCTTGACTGTGCTAAACATTAGCCATTTTCTTGTACGAAGGTTAATATTCTTTTTTATTATGAATGACTCTCACATCACCTACTGAGTCATAAACTTCTTGGTCTTTCATCAATAATTTTAGTTTCTATACTTGCTACTATTGGGATTTCTCACATATTCTGAAGCCAGAAAGTCAATGTGTTTGGCCTTATTTTACCTAAACAAGTCATTTCAATTTAACTCTTTAAATTCCATCTTGTAGCAACAGATTTTAGCCAATTTGTTATTAATCACATATAGAGTGATGCCCCGAGATGGCATAAGTGAAAGCATATTAAATATCATACTGACTTTCTGCCTTGGCATATTAAAAAGCAACAACAACAACTAAGTCTGTGTTTGTATCTGTTTGCAACTTTCAGAATACTTTTAATTTCACAGAGAAATATGCCATTTTTAAACCTTTTATAACTACTCATGCTCAGTGCATACACAAACATGCATGCACATAAAACTTTTTTTTATATACCGAGAGAGTTGAAATATATACTTATATAGTTATTTTTTCAACTCTAAGCCAAAAAAAAAGTTACGCCAAATTGTTTCATGCTAATAAGGAACAAAATTAAGTTGTTTTATTATTCTATAATGATGGATGTATCCAGCTGTTGTTTCTTTAACTTTATTCCTGACTTTTTCTTGCTATATGTACAATTTTATAGTCATTAAACAGCCGAAAGCATATTCATAAAATTCTTTATATTTTATGTATATAATATATTACATAATAAAATTTAACTTACTAATTTGCCACAAAGGAGAAATTAGTCAAATTATATTTTCCATTTTCAAGACATTTCTCCAGGTGAAAAGTAAAATCTTTAAAAAATTTTTTACAAACAAGCTTGTAATGAAATGACATACAGAAAACACCAGTTCATAGTACTTTTGAAATAGAATTATATTATTTATCTTTATATCCTATATCAATTAAATATTTAATTAATCACTTGGTTAAATAAGACTGGGAAGTGAATTTTCGTAGTGATCACTTCCATCATGGTCAAAAGTCAATGATGTTGTTCTTTTTAACTGTTAGATTTAATGTGGGTTTTAAATTTTTTCTACTCATTTTAAAGTTTAGATTGAATTATGGTATCTTAAACTGAAGGAAAAAAATTTAGTTTTTAAGTTGCTATTTAAATAAAGATGAGAAAATACTTGACTGTTTTTAAGGGAAATAATTACATGCTTAATAAGAAAATTGAAATGTATCAAAACTATTCAAGTGTGGATATTTTAGAGCATAATTTAACAAATTTAGATTTTGCTTGTTATACCTATATATTTATTATGTGTAATTTATTTTCCATTTGCACAAACCATATTTGCTTCGGATAACATTCCATACCATTAGCAAATGGACTAATGTGCATTTCTTTTTTTATTCACATATTTGTTTACAAATAAAATTTTACTCCGAAGACGTGAGTTCCATCAAGTAGATATTTTGACAATACATAATAAAGTAGATTAATTACAAATCAAAATCAAATTAGACCCATCCCATTCAAGTCCACTGAATGGGCTTGTTATAACATTATCAAAAAGTTTCTCAAATAGGGAAATGGTTTATTTATAATATGAGGAATAATATAATAAAAATGCATTGATATTTTTATAGCTAAATTTTATATTGAACTCTCCAATTTCTGAATGTCCAATTTATTTTTCCTTTTTTCAGTTTTTTTCTTTCAGGGATCTTAACAGTTAATATTTTTTTATTTAACACTAAACTGGAAATTGAGTCGAAAGAAAGAATTTAAGGTAGCAATTAAAGCTAGAAAGATAAATAGGTTTCCTTTCCTCAATTACAAAAGATTATAAACAGTATCTGCAAAACAATATTTGTCCTGATTAAAGTTACCCTTTCAGTTTATTCAAATTTTACAAAATCAGTTCTGGTATTTTTTATCAGCAATTTTTGATCCTATTTTCGTTTATAATTTATTCTATAGAATTTCTTTAATACATGAACATGAATGTAATTAATTAAGTTCTTCGAAAATAGTTTCTTGGCAGGTACAAGTAGACCTTCATTTTGAAAAACGCACTTGAACAATAATTATAAATAATGGTTTAGTGTCCCAGAGGGTCTTGTCAGTGCAATTATTTATCTCTGTAAGGGTCTGTCATACATTTCGAATGAAAACTAAGGCACTAAATATGCAGCTTAAATCTAGCTTCTTAACAAAGGCGTGTCTACTGATTTTAGTTGTTTTTCTTTTATTTGGCATTCATACACTGTTTCCCGTTAATGTGACTATAGAAAGCAAAGAACAATAGGTGCTAAACTTTCAGAGAGCACAAGTGACAGAGAGCATTAGGACCTCTTGACTGTGAGTCCTGCAATCAGAGGGGTCCGTGTACTGCAGGTGAGGATTACACACGGAACATCTGCTTCATTGGGATGAGAGTTGATGACAGTGCTCTGTCTTAATCCTGTAACAAGCCTACCGGTTAAAAAAAAAAAAAAAAAACAAACTTGGGGTAATTTCTTTCCCAAATAGAGCTACTGCCAGCAGGTGAGGATGTAGCCATCAGTACATGAAGAGCTACCCAAACGAATAAAATCATAGTTTTCCTTCAATGTAATCCATGAAGGTAAAGGGCAAAGAGTGTCATCTTGGATAAGACCACAGAAAGGATGGAAATAAAACAAACCTGATACATCCTAAGGAGCACTACTCTATCACTTTTCAGGGATAACACCTCATTTCAGCTAGGCACTGACTGAGCTATCGCTAAAGAGCTGCTGTAAACTGATTTGTAAATATTATGCGTAACAGATTGATCAATGGTAGAAACTGACCTCAGGAATTTAAACTCACATATTGGTTTTCTGAATGTTGTCACCTCTTGGCATATCACCTCTTACACACCTGGCTTTATTTGCTAGGAGCCATGCAGCTTTCCCTTGCTGGATAGAATGAGATACCTTTGAGGCTAGAAGGGAGTTTTAGAAAGCTCTGGTCACTACCATTATGCTTGCCAATAAGTATTTACTAAATGAGTCTAATCATCTTGTTCATCAAAAAGCCAATAGAAGTAATCTAAAAGGATTTCTTTTATTTTACTGGAAAACTGAAAGCAAAATCTAGTAAAGATTTAATTTTATTCAAATCCGTCTCTCTTTGTAATGTTCTTGCTACTACTAATTTGGGTTTCTGTGAGGAGGCAAAGGGCATGATATTCTGAGTCAGAATGCACAAATCATCTGTTTGTAGCTTCCAACAATATGAGAAATGTTCTTGTCAAAACTGACCTTGTAAAAGTGGATTTTGTGAGTTTTTAAGAATACGAAATTCCAGGAAACATTAAGTCTTATTTCAGCTGTCTTTCACACTGATAAAGAACCTAAAATGAAGACGAAATTATTTTCTGTAGATTGTTAAAAGCATGTAAAACTGCATTATGCATTTTCAAACTATATTGATATTTTAATTGCCAAACCAGATGTTTAAGGATTTAAAATTAGGGTAGCATCTCAGCATCTGAATTTCTACACTAACATTCTCTCTCATATCAAAGCTTCATAAAGAGATTGTATTCTTTCAACATTAATATTGATTATTTTATTCACTTGATATTTTTATACATGATAGATTTTAAGAACTGTTTTAACTTATAAACACTTTTTGCTTTTATATTTTAATCACTAGATTTAATTTGAAATCAAAGTAGAAAAAAATCTCTATTTTCTTTGTTGGGAGTGTTATGCTGATTCTGAGTGTTTCTGTAAGGCTTTGCACATATTACGACTACACTACTGAGATGTCCTCTCTGAGCTTTTTAAGCCAATTATGAATTAAGAAATGCGGCTCTGCTTCCTGACCAAGAAGAAGCCACCCGAGCGCAATATTCTAACTCCTTAGAGAATAATTTTTCCTTAATGGGTTTTACTTCAGTGACTCATACTGATTATGTAAGATGCAACACAATTAAATACGCTTCTGTGCGCTTTGCACACGTGTACACGTGTATCTGGAACAATGCCGCAACATTTGCAGTTGCTTCTTTAAATAGCTTTAAAAAAGGAACAAGCAACAGCACAGAGATTACCGAGAGCCACTTAACTGGAGAAGAGTGGGAAAGGCTGGATAGGACAAGAAGAACTTGAGCAGAAGGAGCCAGGCTCCCAGAGAAGAGGCTGATTGTTTCTGTAAGGTTAGGAGTCATAAGGCGGACTGGAGCGATGGGGGCTAGAGATGCGATTTGAAAAGAGTCAATTAAGTCCAAAGAGGCAGGGAAGTGGTTCCAGATGGCAGGTAAAACATAGGAGACAGAGAAAGTGGTGGAGTGGCTGGAGGTGAAGAGGGCGAGGGGTGCCTAAAGAAGGAGACTCAGGGAGGCTTTTCAATCTGAATTTAATGACAGAATAAAATACGTACAAAGAAGCGAATGTTCTGTAACAATTTTCAATAACAATCTAATGTAATTCAAGATCCCAGTTTTAAGTACATTTGCAGCTATTGAGGGCTCCAGTGGCAGAAGCCTGCACGGAACTTTTGCCTTTCCTCCCAGTATCACTCCATCACCGCAGAAGCCTGTGACATGGGTACAAAGAAACACATAGTTTATGGTCCACATTTTAAAATAGCCCAGTACATTTTTCAAAATAGTGTAACTCTATAATCAATAGATTTACATATTTTGACAGGAAACAGAAAACTAAGTTATAAACCTATTTATTTATTTATTTATTTATTTATTCATTTATTTATTTATACTCGAACCCCAAAATATCCCATGCCAAACTAGCAATTGTTCTTATGGGATCTCAGATAGAAGAGAGAAGGAACCTTATATAGAAATGCCCATGATTTCGATCTTCTGTTCAGATAATAATTTAGAACAGTAAAGATTCTCCCAATATAAACACTCAATCTGTGTTTCCAAATGGCTGCCTCCTTCAGGTGAAAGCTAACCAGCAGGGGGGAGGAAAGATCTCTCTTTTCCTTCTCTTGTGTGAAGGGCTATCTCAGCAGCATTGAGTAAAATTGCTTCGCATTGAGAGTGTACGTATTTATTAAATACTAATTTGATTTAAATTTTTTGAGCACCTATTAGGCAATGTGCTGTATACTAAGAATATGATGGATAATTAGGCAAAATCTCTACTCTCCAGAAATGTATACACAAATGAGGGCATAGAATTGAGATCATAGCTATAAAACCTAATAGAAAAAATCATCAGAGAAATACAGGATGCCATATTAAACCACTGGTTTGATTGTTAAGACACCAAGATGTCTTCTTGGGTAAGCAGATTCCAGAGCTGTAAGTACCTGTATTGTGCCAAAAGCAGCGTCATGGGGTTTCCCCCAAGGGGAGAAGCAATAGCCCCCAAGAGGTCCCAGTCTGTGCTAAAGTTGTCTGGTCTCACTACAGTGTATTTTAGCTTTTTAAAAAGTTTTTAAGGCCTAAGCAGCTTGTCAGTGCATCTTATTAAACCACTCTCAGAACCACTCTACAGCTGGGAGGCAGGATGCTGGAATTTGGCTGAGAGGCCCTCGAGTGACAAATACAGTACTATAATCAAGGTAACAAAGCCTTCCTTAAAGAAATGATCTTGTGTAAATCAGGGCAATATCATAGTTTTATGAGATCCATCAATTCTCTTTCTTACATGTTCTAGATGGGTGGTTCCCAAACTTGGCTTACAGTAGAATCGTCTGGAGAAACGTTTGTAAGAAGACTCTTGCACACACATCCCAACCGTCCCTTGGAGACCTGTTATATAGCACGACTCAGTGACAAAGCAATTTGTGTGCATACACATACATATGTTAAATTTGGTTTATGTTAAGCTTCCCAGATGATTATTGTATGCAAAGGTAGTTTTGAGATTTGGGAATGACTAGTTTAAGGTAAAACAACTGGCCTTTGAAGCTAACTCTAAGTTCCCAATATACTTCTAAGTGGCTATGTCCCCTTCCCTCTGGCTCATTTGCAGCATCCGGCCCCGGCACAGGACAGCCCTACTCGGAACCACTCAGCACGGTTAGGGCTCCAGGGCTTCCCCACATCTCTTGCCCCAACACTCGAAACAAAAGGCAACTGCATCCAAATGCCATTTACAGAGGCCTGTGAGTTTTGCAGCTGCCAACATCAGAGGTGGATACCACTTCAGAGTGCAGGGGGGACCAGAATGGCAGAAGAGCTTGGGTGGGACAACAGATAAGCTTATTAATGTGTCCAATCATTTCCTTTCAAAGAACATAAACTCAATAGAAACTTGCATAATGAAATACCATTTCCATTTTCTTGCATCTTTTTATGTTCTGATTCCTTGTTTAAGAGGGCACCTACCAATTAGAATGTGTAAAATCACACATGATGTCTGAGGAATTTTACAATAAAAAATAATTCATATTACATTTGTATGTGCTTAGGTCCAGTGTGAGATGTAATGCTGTTTCTTTACATTGGCAACTAGAGTGATATTGAATATTAGAACACATTAGCGAACATATATGAAAAATATAAAAAATTACTTATGTTTACTAAATTATTTTTGACAGTGCATAAAAACTCGTATATTTTTTTAATATAATCACCTTTCCAGTTTTTAATACCTTAGTCAGGGTTTGACAAACTATGATTTGCTGCCTGTTTTGGTAAATAAAGTTTTATTGGAACATAGCTTCTTTCTTGGTTTACTTTTTGTTGATGGCTATTTTAGTGTTAAAATAGCAAAGTTGAGTCACTCTGACTGTTCAAGGCAAAAATATATTTTCTCTGGCATTTTACAGAAGAATTTTGCTGACTCTGTTTTAAGTTGTTATTTCAAAAGAATGCAGAGTATGTGAAAATTTTAATGAAACAACATATTTGCATTGAAATTAATTAAATACAATGCATTTTATGGAAAATATACTAACTAATGAACTATGTGGCTTTATTTTAATTCTCATCTAAACATTTCCAGAAGTAAAAGCTTACCCAGATCTGGACAAGAATAATTAAACTAGATCCTTTTTAATAATATCCTGGATCCTATAAAAAAGATAGTTTTGCACATTTGGGGGGCTGTCTTCTAAGTTTATTTAACAATTAGTTTTTTTATATAACCTTAAATATTTAAAAATATGTTATCTGGCCCCATTTGGACTCTTACCTGGAGAGTCAGCAGTTGACTTCTGGGCTCTGTTTCATCTCTTGCTCATACAAGGAAGTGCACTGTTGTGCAGGAGACAGACCCAGGAAGAGACAGTTATCAACTTCTGTCAAGCTCAGAGAGCAAGGTGTCTAGATTGCCATGGCATTACCAACCAAGTATGATCTTCCCTCCTTTCCTGCTCCAATTCTGTATGGATCTTGAAATCAACCTCTGCAGACTGGGAACAGAAGGTAGAGAAAGAAGAAAATGGCTGGCCATGCCCCACACAGCTGACAGCCAAACTGTGTCAGGCCTGACTGGGGTGGAGGGAAGAAGCCTCAAATCAAATTTTGAGTTCTTATTTTTACCCGAGATTGGGCATTTTAATTACTGAATTAAATCTCTATTATGCAAAACAAATGAACATTTTTTGTTACTCATGAGTGACTAGGAAAGTAATGGGACCCTTCTGAATGAAATTAATGCAAGGCTGAGAGTCACAAATAAAAGCACTTTGTGATTAAGTCATGCTCAGGAAACCTACAGTTACATACAACTGTACCTTATAACTCCCAATGACTTTCAATAAAGTAGGCTGTCATACAGCGTTTGAGTCCAGACTCAGGACTAGACTCCCTATGCCTCAAAGAGGCAAAAAAACAGGGATGAACTTAGCCATAAAAGAGAATTGATGTGCAGATTGAGTGAGTTAATATGTATACAGTGCTTAGAACAATGCCTGGTTCAGAGAAGTGAGCTTTGAGTGTTGCTATTTTTATTGCTATATTTTCAAATATTTATTTCAGTATAACCTATAACTTTTGTACAGTATACTATACCAATCTCAAGTACACAACTTGACGAGTTTTTACAGATGTATGTACTAAAATACTGAAATCAGCATATAAAATATTTCTTGTATCCCAGAAACCTCCTTATTCTCCTTCCCAGTCAATACGCTCCCCCAGAAAGGAAACTACTATTCTGATCTATCATCACTATAGTTGAGTCTTGCCTGTTGAATCTTCATGTAAATTAAATCTCATGGTATTGACTCTTTGGGTGTTGGTTACTTCTGCTCAATTTTTCTTCCGTGAGATCCTTCCTTTCTGCAGCAAGGAGAGAAGTCATTCATCTCATGATTTCATAGCTTTTCACAGCATAAATTATCACAGTTTTGTAATTGTTGTTGTTTTTTTTTTACCCATTCTAATATTGATGGGCCTCTATGGTATTTGTAATTCTCATCTATTATGAACAAAGTTGCTATAAACACACTTTTACATGTAGTTTGTGGCAAAAGCATTAGATTTCACCCAACATATACCAAATTCTGTTAAACCTACTGGGCCATACACTACGCATGTGTTAGTTTTTGTGAGAAACTTCCTACTTGAATGTTACCTACTTGAATGTTCCAGTTTTTCCACAGTCTCATCAAAACCTGGATTGATAGTCTCTAATTCTAGCTGCTCTAGTACAAGTGGAGTGACATCTGAAGGGGGTTTTAATTTGCATTTCAGTTAGACAGGAAGACTGAAGACTTGATAAACATCAAATTCTAAAGAAAATCAAATATATTTATTGTTTACTTGGATATCCTTTTTAGTGAGGTGTCTGATCAAATTTTTGCCCCTTTGATTTTTGATTTTTCTGTTCTTTTCTTTTTGATACAGAGGGGTTCTTTTTCTACTCTGAATATGAATTCATTTTGCACATATATTGCCTCAGTCAATGGCTTGCCTTTCAGATCATTAAAAAATGATATCTTAAAAGTAAAAACTATCTTAGGGGCAGCTGGGTGCCTCAGTCATTAAGTGTCGGAATCTTGATTTGAGCCCAGGTCATGATCTCAGTGTTCATGAGTTCCAGCCCCGCATTGGGCTCCATGCTGACAGTGCTGACCCTGCTTAGGATTCTCTCTCTCACCCTCTCTCTCTGCCCCTCTCTCATTCCTGTGTTTTGTCTCCCTCTCTCAAAATAAGTAAACAAACAAAAAAAAAAGTGAAAACTGTCTTCAATATTGACAAAGCCAAATGTAGTAATCTTTGTTTTTATGGTTATTTCTTTAGTCTCCTATAAGAAATATTTCCGGAGCACTTGGATGGCTCAGTCAGTTAAGCATCCATCTTTGGCTCAGGTCATGATCACAGGGTTCATGAGTTCAAGCCCTGAGTCGGCTCTGTGCTGACAGTTCAGAACCTGGATCCCACTTTAAATTCTGCGTCTCCCTCTCTCTCTGTTCTTCCCCCTCTCGCACTTTGTCTCACTGGCACTCTCTCAAAAATAAAGAATTAAAAAAAATTTAAGAAATATTTTCCTACTCTAAGGTCACAGAGATATACTTCTTTGTTTTTTACAGACATTTTGTTGTTTGAACTTTCACATTTAAATGTGTAATCTTCCTTAAATTTTATATATGGTGAGTTGAGGTCAAAATTCATTTTTCAAGATTTATTTTTATATTCTTTTTTTTTCTCCAAATGATTCATCACCATCAATTGAAGTGACCATTGCTCCCATTGTATCATGTTGTATTTGTCATAATTCAGGTGACCATATATGTGTGACTCTCCTTCCAGGCTCTCTATTCTGTATCATTTATTTGTTTTTCTCATCTTCTAATAATCTCACCCTGTCTTTACATAAAGTAGTTCCATGGCAAACTTGATGACTGATAATTTAGATCTTCTACGTTCTTCAAAATTGCCTTGCATCTCCATATGCATTTCAGAAAGAACTTTTCAACATCCACATGTACACATTATGTATGTACATACATGTACACATTTTGATTAGCATTGGGTTTAATTCACACAGCATTTCAGTCTGGGGTGAATCGATATGTTAAAAATATTGACTCTTCCAAAATGATGTTTCCACTGATTATGACTTCTCTAATTGCCCTCATCTATATTGCTTAGTCTTTAGCATAATGGATTGCATATATTTCCTGAGAATTAGTATGTTTACTTTTTTATAATATTATTAATGACATGATTTTTAAATATGTTTTCTGTTGATTGCTAACATATAGAAATACATTAGGCCGAAATCCCCAGCAACTTTGCTAAAAATCCTTTTTATTTTATTATTATTATTTTTACCTGCACCTGTAGATGGGTCAGGTGTACCAATATGGTCTTTCCATTGTTCTTTTTTTTTTTTTACGAAATTTATTGTCAAATTGGTTTCCATACAACACCCAGTGCTCATCCCAACAGGTGCCCTCCTCAATGCCCATCACCCACTTTCCCCTCCCTTCCACCCCCCATCAACCCTCAGTGTATTCTCAGTTTTTAAGAGTCTCTTATGATTTAGCTCCCCCCAACTCTCTTTTTTTTTTTTTCCTTTGCCTCCTTCTGTTAAGTTTCTCAGGATCCACATAAGAGTGAAAACATATGGTATCTGTCTTTCTCTGTATGGCTTATTTCACTTAGCATAACACTCCAGTTCCATCCATGTTGCTACTAAAGGCCATATTTCATTGTTTCTCATTGCTACATAGTATTCCATTGTGTATATAAACCACAATTTCTTTATCCATTCATCAGCTGATGGACATTTAGGCTCTTTCTATAATTTGGCTATTGTTGAAAGTGCTGCTATAAACATTGGGGTACAAGTGCCCCTATGCATCACCACTCCTGTATCCCTTGGGTAAATCCCAGCAGTGCTATTGCTGGGTCATAGGGTAGATCTATTTTTAATTTTCTGAGAAACCTCCACACTGTTTTCCAGATTGGCTGCACCAGTTTGCATTCCCACCAACAGTGCAAGATGGTGTCTGTTTCTCCACATCCTCGCCAGCATCTATAGTCTCCTCATTTGTTCATTTTAGCCACTCTGACTGGCATGAGGTGGTATCTCAGTGTGGTTTTGATTTGTATTTTCATGATGAGGAGTGACGTTGAGCATCTTTTCATGTGCCTGTTGGCCATCTGGATGTCTTCTTTAGAGAAGTGTCTATTCATGTTTTCTGCCCATTTCTTCACTGGATTATTTGTTTTTCGGGTGTGGAGTTTGGTGAGCTCTTTATAGATTCTGGATACTAGCCCTTTGTCCAATATGTCATTTGCAAATATCTTTTCCCATTCCGTTGGTTGCCTTTTAGTTTTGTTGATTGTTTCCTTTGCAGTGCAGAAGCTTTTTATCTTCATGAGGTCCCAATAGTTCGTTTTTGCTTTTAATTCCCTTGCTTTTGGAGATGTGTCAAGTAAGAAATTGTTGTGGCTAAGCCGCTAAAAATCCTTTTTAATTAAAAAATATTGTAGATTCTTTGAGATTTTATACATCACACAATTGTGTCTTCTGAAAATAATGAAAATTTTACTCCTTGTTCAATATTTATATGTTTTTTTACAGTCTTTTTATTTGGTCCGGAATTTCCGGCACTATATAATAGATGTGCTTATGATGCACATTATTCTGTTTTTTTTTTTTCCAACCTGAAGAGGAAGAATTTTGATTCTTAAATTGTAGGTGTTTTATAGGATAAATTGTAGGTGTTTTATAGACACCCTTTAGCAGATTAAGTATATTTATTTTAATTCAGTTTTCAGATATGTTTCATCATAAATATACATTAAATTTATTGATTTTTAGAAAACCCTTTAACATAATCATATATATTTGTTCTGTATATTGCTTGTATTCAGTTATAGGTTCACATATATCTATAAATTTCCCTGTGATCACTGTGAATGATACATTGCACAAGTTTTGGGACTTAGTGCTTGCTATTTTTATCTGGTACAATTTACAGGTTAGGAAATTGACATGAAGAAATGTTTAGCAAGTTTATTGAACTATAACACATAGTCAAAATCTGGTCTGATTCCAAAGCTCTTGCTTGTAATTACCATTGTGTCTATGTGTGTATGTGGCTGTCTCATGAATAATTTTGTACTTTATAACATTTTATAGTTGAGGCTGAAGTACTCAGAATAAAACTGATATGAGTATGAACTCATATCAATACATACCACACTTTTCTTTTCTATCAAAGAGAATATAACATAGGAAATGACTTAACTAGGTTTTACACTACAAAGGCAAAAATAAAACGTGTAGGTATCAGAGATAATAACTACAACAGGCAGCTACCAGCTATTGGACTGGGGGGAAAGGGAAGAAGTTAGGGTTATCAGAACTTAGAAGCTTGAGCAAAGGTTCTGCAGAGTTGAGCTGCAGAGAGCACATAGTTAAATTGGTGTCAGTATCTCAAGGATGTCAGAGGTAGGACCAAAGGACCTAGACCTTAGACTCTAAGGAAGGAGTGCCATCCATTGTTGCTAATATATCTGAGACTCATTCTGTGAGTGTGAAACTGTAAACATTACCTTCTATGTTTGAAAAAGTATCATTGCACATGTAATTAAGTTCAAGATCTTGAGATGGGGATACTTTCCTGGGCTACTTGGATGGGCCCTAAATGGAGTCATAAATGTCCTTACAAAGGAAAGGCAGAGAGAGATTACACACAAGCAGAAGTTGAAGAAGGCTATGTGAGAATGAAAGCAGAAAGAGATGTGAAGATGCTGTTGGCTTTGAAAATGGAAGAAGGGGCCATGAGCCAAAGAGTAAGACTTCAAAAAGCCAAGGTAACTGATTCTCCTCTAGATCCACTGGCTAGAGTGCAGCCATACCAACACCTTGGTTTCAGCCCAGTGAGACCATTTTGGGCTTCTGACCTCTAGAACAGTTAGAGAATAAATTTGTAGTATTTTAAGCCATTAAGTGCATGGTTATTTGTTAAGAGCAGTGTATAAGAAACTAACACAATTTGTCTTAAAAAATGATAATTAATATGGAAATCATTATCTTCTTGTTTTGAAGTCAACAGATTAATGAGTTGATCTTTCTAAAAATTATATAATGTAAAAGCAATACCATTTAAAGTTAAAAACATACAGAGAATGTAAATTGGTACAGCCACTATGGAAAACAACATGGAGGTTCCTCAAAAAATAGAACTACCATACGATCCAGTGGTCCCACTTCTGGGTATATATCTGAAGGAAATGAAAACAGGATCTTAAAGAGATAGCCGCACTCCCATGTTTCTTGCAGCAATATTCACAATAAACAAGACATGGAGACTACATAAAAATCCATCAGTGGATGAATGGATAAAGAAGATATGATATATGCAATATTATTCTAGTAATAACAATAATAATATCCCATTATATATAATAATATTATAATGGAATATTATTCAACCAAAAGAAAGAGGGAAATCCTGCTGTTTCCAATGGATGGAACTTGAGGGTATTGTGTTAACTAAAGTAAGCCGGACAAAGGCAAATACTGCATGGTATCATGTATGTGTGGAATCTTTAAAAAAAAAAAAAAAGGCAGAGGGGCGCCTGGGTGGCACAGTCGGTTAAGCGTCCGACTTCAGCCAGGTCACAATCGCACGGTCCGTGAGTTCGAGCCCCGCGTCGGGCTCTGGGCTGATGGCTCAGAGCCTGGAGCCTGTTTCCGATTCTGTGTCTCCCTCTCTCTCTGCCCCTCCCCCGTTCATGCTCTGTCTCTCTCTGTCCCAAAAATAAATAAATGTTGAAAAAAAATTATAAAAAAAAAAAGGCAGAATCTCCTAGAAAAAGTAGAAAAATGGTTGTCAAGCACAGGTTGGAGGGGGCAGTGGGAGAAATAGGGAGAGGTTGATAAAAGGGTACAAACTTTCAGCTATAAGATGAATAAAGTCTGAGAATCTAATGTATAACACATGCTGACTATAGTTAACACTATATTGTGTAATTGAAATTTACTAAGAGAGTAGAACTTAAATTTTCTCACACAAAGATAGACATGTCAGGTGTTGATGGATGTGTTAATTATCATGTGTGGGAAATCCTTTCACAACGTGTTTATGGACATCAAATAATCACTAGGTACACTTTAACTATCCTATATTTTTATATGTCAATAATACCTCAGTAAAGATGAAATGTTTAAAAAGCCAAACAGGAAATTGGGGCATCAATGGGTCATACATATCAGGGTCCCAGGAAGGATCCAGCAGATGCATTAATAGTCTGGCAGGTGGGTTATCAGGTTGCTGGTTTCTGGGCTTCACATATCTTTCCTTATGTTTGGTTAGAGACTGCAGGCTGTGGGCAGGGAGCCTGATTTTACTTCACCAACTGAGGATGCTTATCACCCTCCCTAACAGCAGGTCTGATGTCCTCCATCTCCATCTGTCCTCTCTTTGCATAGACTCTCACTGTAAATGGTGATAGTAAGGCAGCAGGCTCTGAGCTGGAGGACTGGGCTTAGAAGAACTGTCTACTTCCCACCTCTCTTTGGGGCCCGAAGTCCCTCGTCCTCTCCTCATTACCCCATTTTCCCGAAAGGAGCCTGCCTGGGAATCCCGTGGCTTGCTTCTTTCTTTCTTTCTTTCTTTCTTTCTTTCTTTCTTTCTTTCTTTCTTTCTTTCGTCTTCTTTCTTTCTCTTTCTTTATTTCTTTCTTTCCTTTCTTCTTTCTTTCTTTCAAGTTTTATTTATTTTGAGAGAGCGAGAGTGAGCGAGCATAAGCAAGGGAGGGGCAGAGAGAGGGAGAGATCAGCTTGGCTTGATGTGGGGCTCAAACTCATGAATGCTGAGATCATGAGCTGAGCAGATATCAAGAGTCAGACACTTAACCGACTAAGGCACCCAAGCGCCCAGGCCTCACCTGCTTTCTATGATCCATCTCAGACTTCTCTGCCTGCACCTGTAACGCTAACTTAAAGATTGCTGCTGCTTGCTAACCACAACATTCCCACACATTTTTTTTTATTTATTTTTTTATTTTTTTAAAAAATTTTTTTTTTCAACGTTTATTTATTTTTGGGACAGAGAGAGACAGAGCATGAACGGGGGAGGGGCAGAGAGAGAGGGAGACACAGAATCGGAAACAGGCTCCAGGCTCTGAGCCATCAGCCCAGAGCCCGACGCGGGGCTCGAACTCCCGGACCGCGAGATCGTGACCTGGCTGAAGTCGGACGCTTAACCGACTGCGCCACCCAGGCGCCCCTTTTTTTTTTTTTTTTTTTTTTTTTAATTTTTTTTTGTTGTTGTTGTTTTGTTTTTTTAATGAATCCAGGTTTAACTTTATGCCAACAGCACCACTTATTACTGTTACTTTTTAAAAGTAAGTGCTTGAGGGGTGCCTGGGTGGCTCAGTTGGTTAACTGTCCGACTTCTGCTCAGGTCATGATCTCATCGTTCATGAGTTCGAGCCCCATATGGGGCTCTGTGCTGACTGCTCAGAGCCTGGAGCCTGCTTCTCATTCTAGTTGTGTATGTGTCTCTTTCCCTCCCCCGCTCATGCTCTGACTCTCTCAAGAATAAATGAACATTAAAAAAAATTTTTTAAGTAAGTGCTTGAGCAATTTTAAACCAGCCTGAACACATCAAAGTCCTCCTAGTTATATGTCTTTAAATTTGCTTCCAATTCTCATCAGTTGTCATGGCTGTAATCAGGGTATACAATCAAGCTTTTTGGATTCTGCTCTTTTTCCACTTGGTCTGAACTTTCTCCTGTATCCAATTGCCAACCACTGTGTTTGGAAGATCATCTTCTATTTTAAAAATAACTTTTTATTATAAAGTGTGTGTATATGTGTGTATGTGTGTATGTGCATACGCATGTGTGTGTGAGTACACATACTAAAGTTAAGGTTTTACACGGAAATTAGCTCACCCTGTGAACATTTTAACTTGCATTTTTGCAGAATAATACACTGTGACTTTGTCTTAAAGTCATTAAACATCTTGTCTAATAATGATGGTTTCTTCTGGTGACTATCAGAACATCAATAATTAACAGACCCCTGAACTACCTACCCTTGGGGAGCTGATTGGGTAAATTTGATGTGGGGATTAATAGTATCCTGTCATACGAATTTCTGATATTTTACTCATTCAATGCGATGTTGTTAAAAATGGAGGCTCTTCTAAATGTTTTCCCATTATAAGTAAATATTGTTGTGTTTGCATACATGAGTTATCATGGAAAAAATTTAAATATGTATAATTGATAAGTTTTTATATAAATCATTGTGTTACTTTTATAATTTAAGGATTTTTCCTGGCTACTAAGGAAGGTTTGATAACCAGGGATTAATAAACAGAGTAGTTTGAGTTTTTTAAATTACAGGTCAAATAACTCAATTCAAAATTATCCCTTATAATTCTGAGTGACTATTCTCTCAATTAAATGTGGAGAAGTTGATTTGATATCAGCTATTATATGATACTTTTCTTTATAGTCTACCTACAATGTTGATATATTTTGTATTTTTCAGCAACTATTTCTATTCTCAATTCTAATTTATAACAATTAAGATTAATTAACACATGCAATATAGTCATAGTGGCACTTGTGTCTTTTAAAGAATTTTTAAAAGTTTATTTGTCTTGTCAATTTTGGAAATAGGCATTATTTTTCTGAAGGTACAAAAAAGGAACAATTAGTCTAAATTTGAAAGGAAATTCACTCTGTTATTTTTAATACATTGTAGTATAACCTTAGAGTATATATTAGGTCATTGATTTAATTACATTCATATAATTAATAGTGGTGCAAAGTAAAGTCTAACATTATATTGCAGAACATAAAATCTGCCTGTATACAAAGAATGAAGAAAAAAGTTTTCCAAAGAGTATTTTATGAAATGTTAGCATTTCTCCAAATTTAACATGTATTCTGAAGAAAGTGAGTTGTGTATTAAAAAAAGAGAGGGAATGCCGTGTTAAATAATGTTACATGGACCTTTTAAATCAATAGTCTATTTGAATTCAGCAAAAATACATTATTATTGGGTTGAAAATTATGTATCCTACTATCACTTTGAAAAGTTGATGTCTCAGAAAAACTGAAAGGATATAAATGACCTATTGTGTGCCTATTTTTAATAGGCTTATTCATGCTTTTGTCAGGCATTTGTACTTTTATCTCATACCATTTTACAAGTTCAAAAGCATAGTTTTTATTTTTCTTTATTGTTTATTGGCCAAATGTATGTTGCACCACCAAATAACCCTATTATGCTGATATTTCGTGAAACTTGTCCCTAGTCTGTATTTTAAAAATATCTCATTTGTCACTATCCATTATTTTTCTGTGACAAAAGCATCCCATTACTTAATCTCTTACCTGTCATTATTTTTCCATGATAAAGGATTTTTTTGTTTGTTTCTTTGTTTGCCTGTTCATATCAAGATCTACCCCTACAAGTACTTACACACTTGCATTCTCTGCCCTGGATAATCTGAGTTATATGTTTGTTTTTTGATTGGTTTTTTGATGTTTAGTGAAATATTGTATGGTATTCCAGTTGTCCCAACTTCAGGGAGAAGGTCTAATGATGGCTGCTTTATGAAGTACTTACAAATATTTACAATATCTTTTTTTTTTTAATTTCATCTTGTTTACATTTTGTTTGAGGTAAGATTTCGTCTCTTCAAGATAAAATGTCTAACTGTGATATCAGGAATATAAATTACCCCAATTATTGATAACTGGATAAACTCAAGAGAAGTCCATGGAACACCAGGTGCATATCACAATAGCAGCTCATGTCTGAAAGAGGGCTGCAATTGTTCTTCATCTTCCATGTCATTACTATGCTCAATGCCCATTAACCTGCAATCCTAGGCAAACTCATCGGGTAAGGAATTGACAGCCATCTATGGAATTGACATGAGGAACCAACTGCCGGTGTAGAGGTCTGACCACGGAAAACTGACCACCAGGAATTCTTCCTTCTGGTTAGTAAATTTCCAGCTTAAACAGAACCTTCTTGTTGGGGAGTCTGGATATGAATGACACAGAGAAGTAGTCTACGTTAAAGTAGAACAGAAAGGATAAGATGCATGGAAACCCACAAGCAGAAGCTCTCAGGAGGAAATGGTGGTGGAAATGGTAGTAGTAAATTGCAATGGAGGTAGAAGCATCAACAAAGAAAAGCTGGTCCATGAGAACGGTGTAGTAGGTTGGCCTGTGGGACACAGCTGCTGCCTAGGAGTCTCTATTTCCTTGCATCCCCATGTATTCCTCCAGTTCATCCCACAGTAAGTCGAACATCCATCTTTTTCTTGAAATCTGAAAGAGCCCTGCAAAATACTGGACATAAAATTACAATGTTTTATTCTGAAAAAAAATCTACAACACTTTGAGCAGTTGAAATAATTGAAGTGAATATATACATAACCTTGCCTCTGTCCACCAGCTAATCTTTTGACAATTATTTGTTGATCCCTAAGAGACATTTGAAAAGCAATCTCAGCCTTATGAATGGCCAAACTCAGTTTTCAGTATAGTTTAAATTAGCATTGAAAGAGGCATTAAACTTTCAAAATAAGGATGTTTCAAACAGATCTGATTAACTACATTTCATTGATCCCTGTAGATGTTGATGAAGGCACAGCAAGATAATTGCTAGCACTATAATAAATGGTGTGTTTTTATTATGTTCATTCTTAGGAATCATCGTGTCAAATCTAATCTTATAATAACAATTATAATGCTATTAGGAGTAGAGAAAGACTCCTGAAAAAAAATAGGCTGCCACTAAATTGGTTAGTGTTCTAATGTATAGTAATTTTGTAGCTCTTAGCTTAGAATTTCTTTGTTATCACATTTGTGTCTTGACCTTAAGGACATAGATTCGGTCTGAACACCAAATGACATAAAAAGATGTTAAAGGATTTTTATTCTTAACATGGCAAAAAGGCACCATATTTCTTGAATTAAGGTCTCATTTTCAATCTCAGGGGATTTTCTTTGTGAAACATGTACTAGATGGAAAAATGTTAATTGAATCTTCTCATTTACACCTTCCATCTGTTTTCATTCCAGCTGTGTATCCTTAGATACTTGAGAAGCCAGCCAGGTTTGCACTTAATGGTTTTAACTGATTGCAATTGTAATTTAATCAAACTGTTACAAATCAAAGAAAAATGCGAATAAATATCATACACTTTTTATTAAATGTACAAAATAATGATTCTATCTTCTTTGGTCTAATTTCTTATGAAAATATCCCGTGTAGCATATCCACTTTTTCTTCTGTAGATTATTTGAAGAGTCATAGGGCATAGAACATTTATATTAACCATATAAATCAAGGTTTCTTAACATTGGTACTATTGATATTTGGGATTCAATATGTCTTTTGTTGTTGTATGCCTTGCAGGATATTTAACGGTATCCCTGGCCCTCTATTCACTATAAGACCCAACACCCCAGTCATGATAATCAAAAAATGTCTCCAGACTTTGCCAACCAAATGCCTTTGGGAGGCAAAGTCATCCTGGTTGAAAATTACTGATATAATAATGAAAAGTATTATACAAGATTATTTTAGATACTCCAATAGCTCCAAATGATGTGATGATATTTGATAAGACAGCCCAATAGAAATTCACCAATTTTAGTGTTTTATTGTTTTCTAGAATGCCTAGCATTGCCAAAAGGAAGTAAATCTCTCACTGGTCTTTTTACAGCCTTAATTTCACTATACTATAAATGTTTCACTATCCTCATAAAAATATTCAGATTTATCTACCACTTTGAGTACATAAATGAGGACATAGAAATATTCTGTCAAAATAGTATGAATCATTGTTTGGTCTAATACCTTTCATATAGTGGGCATTCCATAAATATCTGTTGACTATGAATGAATGGCCATAGTTCTAACTAGGCCTTGAAATAACAAAAACCAATTGCATGTAATAGAAAAAAATGAAAGAGGGAGCAGCTTATTAAAAAAGTATGTACAAGGGACGCCTGGGTGGCTCAGTTGGTTAAGTGTCCAACTTCAGCTCAGGTCATGGTCTCGTGGTTCGTGAGTTTGAACCCTGCATCAGGCTCTATGCTGACAGCGCAGAGCCTGCTTCAGATTCTGTGTCTCCTTCTCTCTCTGCCCCTCCCCTCTTCTCTTTCTCTCTCTCTCTCTCTCCCCTTCTCTCTCAAAAATAAATAAACATTAAAAAATTTTTAAAAAGTATGTACAAAATTTACAGATCAAAATATTAGCAAGGAAACAAGAATGAACAAGAAAATTTTATCCCATAGGTGCTCAAACAAGAAGAAATATGACAGCTTCCTCTTTGGACAAAATATAAAACTTACATTGGGATTCCCAGAAGAATCCCATTAACCATTTCTCAGTTTGTGTGAATTTACTTTTTTTTAAATTATTTGCTGTTACCAAATGAGCTTAAGTGAACATTCTGTTACATACGTTTGGCATGTTGTAAGATAAATTATTAGAGTTAAAAAGCTGGGTTAAGGGCACACACAATTCCAGTTTTGATATTCCCAAATCACCAGTCCTAAAAATAGTGTCTGTTTTTCCACACATTCACAACACTACATAACTATATTCATGTTCTTGAATCTCTTAGGAGCAAATGATAGCTAATTACACACACACACAGTAACACACACACACACACACACACACACACACACAGTGTCAGATGTCAGATTTTACATTAGGACTAGAGATATAATGGTAAAGCAAAAAATGCAAATTCCTCCCCACATGGAGCTTATAGTATTGTGTTTGAAATTTGTTTTTTCCTTTAAAAAGTTAGTGTCTTTTTATATTGTAATTTTGATGAATTTTCTGAGTTTCATAGTCAAATGATTTGCAAATTTTGCTCTGAAATGTTTGCTTCTTAATTAATTTAGGAGATTTATATACATTATAGGTGTTAACTCTCTAAGTGACACACACACACACACACACATACACACACACACACATATATATGTGTGTGTGTGTGTATGTGTGTGTGTGTGTGTGTGTGTGTGTGTGTGTGTGTGTGTGTATAACATGTATTTTTTTTCCTCCGTATAAAAGCCTTTCCTCTGTATTGTCTATATTGCCTACACTAGGCCACTTAACCCTCAGATTGTGTGTCTGTCTCTTAAGGCATTGTACTTGGGGAACAGCTAATTGAAGAAAGCTGCTTTGGGGGAAGGCTCATCTTTGAGGAGATGGCATTAGATCTGAGAAGTAAGGAAAAACAATGCCTAAACTATGGAATGAGCTGAGAAAAGTCCATTCCAGAAGGAGGAAAAACAGTTCAGGAGGTCTCTGCCTTCCTATTTCTTTATAAGGACACAAGCATACAGTAAAATGATGCATAAAGAAATGAAAAAAAGAAAAAAAAAAAGACAACCAGATTGTGTTAGGAAAGAATCAGGATGCTTCTCTAGGGAGGCAGGCAATGGTGAATAATTGCATATCCCAGATAACAGGATGTTCCAGGAGGTCTTCTTTGAAAAGGTAGCATTTAAACTTGTCCTAAACAACAACAACAACAACAACAACAACAACAAAAACCCTGAAAACTAGTCAGACACAAAAGTGGGCAAAAGAGGAAAAGGTGAAAAAGCTGGAGCAAGGGCCTGAGGTGATAAAGTGCCTGGCACTTTCTAAGAACTAAGGGCACAGGGAACACTCAGGGTGAGGAGATACCAGGTCTAGAAACCACATCTTGAAAGGCCTTTAGAATATTGTATAAAATTTATTTACATGCTCTTCTTCAGAAATAGGAAGTCTCTGAATCTATTTAAACATAACTCTTACGTGTTGTAGGGTATTTACACCTACTTTTCTCTTTGCCCGGAACTCTTTCCTCCCAGCTTTCATAGTTCATCCTGAACTTTATCGCTTATTTAGTCAAATGTCAAACTCCCAGTAAAGCCATCTCCCTCTACCTGATTAAAAATTGAGCACCACAATTTCTCATTCCCCTTCTATACTTTTTTTCCTTCTTAGCACTTTTAATTATCTAAACTATAAATATTTTACTAATATTTCTTATTTATTTTGTATTTGCCCCATTAGGTCATGGCTCTATGAAGGCAGGGATTTTTGTCTATTCTGTTCAATACTGTGTCCCCTATACCTAGAACAATGACAGGCACATAATGAATGCCCCTGTTATAGACTGAATATCTGTGTTCCCCTAAAAGTCTTACGTTGAAACCCCATCCCCCAATATTATGGTATAAGGAGGCAGAATCTTTGGGGAGGTCATTAGGATTAGATGAGATTATAAAAGGGAAGCCCCCATGAATGGGATTAGCGCCTTTGTAAATCAGGATATAGCTTGCTTCCTCTCTGCTCTCTGCAGAAGTTGGCAATCTGCGATCTGGAAGAGGGCTCTCACCAGAACGTGGCTATCTATACTGGTTCCCTGAGCTCAGATTTGAAGCATCCAAAACTGTAAGAAATAAATTGTTTAAGCCACTTAGTTTATGGTATTTTGTTACAGTAGTTTGAACTAAGACAGTCCCAGTAACTATTTCTTGAATTAACGAAGGGTGAACAATATTCAATCAGGAAAAATAGACATAAGTTGCATCAGTCCATGAAAGGAATCTGAATGAATGGGATAATAAAGTATCTAAAGGTTTAGTCATGAATTCAAAATAGGGGAAGAGTAAGTGGGTGGGATTAAGGATAATTGCCTGATTTTGCTTGGTGATGCCTTTCATTAGAGAGACAGACAGACAGACAGACTCAGGAAGGCTCTTGTGTCAGTCAGGCATTGTTCAGCCAGAGCATGGTAAATGGTCACTACACTGTGCAAGCGCATTGTATTAATTTATACCTTGAAAGCATTTCCCACTGTTTAGAGAAGTTGTAATCCAGGCATACATTTTATTTAATGTAGCCTTTTATATATGAAAATCCTAGGTCTGTCTCTTAAATATCTATTGTTCATGTTGATTATAATCAGAACTCTCAACACTGGCGAAATGTTACCTTTCCATCTTTTAAATCCCAATAAGGAATGCTTATTTTCAAGGTGTTGAAGTACTGAGTGTTTCATGTATCATTTCTCACAATCAAACCCAGTGAAGGGATTTGCCACAAAGGAAAAAGCAATTGCACACAAAAGGAACTATTTTCTTTCAAGTTGAATTTCATCGTGAAAATGGGGAATTTTGCCTCAGGAAAATATGTGGGCTTCTGTATTCAGTCCCATTTTAGACAGCAAATGTTGTCTTTGTGAACTAATTATAGGCATTTACCATAATAAGTTAGCTTTCTGTTTTTTCCAAGTTCTAAGTCATGAATTTAAAAAGTGCATATTTTGTTAAGTGAAGTAAGGGTGTGTCTGTGGCTTACAAGAAATAACTAGTTATTATATTTACAAAATAACCAAGCATTTCCACTTTTCAGAGCCTATTCTTACCTGTTCTTCTCATATTTCTATCATAAGACAAGTGCCACACTTGAATAAGTGCATGAGCTCTGTCTTACTAAGAACACAACATTGTACACAGGTTAATTGGAGATATTCCTCAAGCCATGATTATTCTGATTAAAATACCATAAACCTTCTCATAATAGGGCATGGTATTTCAGACCTCTTAGAAATGGTCTCTACCTTAGAAATGGTCTCTACCTGATCGTCTTCCCCACGTTCCTTTCAAGCATATTGACACATTCCACAAATATCTATATTGTTGCACATTCCTCAAGACTGGTTTCTTCTTTTATTCACTTTTTCTATTTAAATTCTATCAATTTTTTTTTAAATTTTGACTATTTGATTTCAACCTTGTTTTTAACTTCTCTGTCATTCCAAGATAGCCATACTTTTCAATAAATATGTCATTGGGTTTACGAATATATTCGCCACTCTGATCTCCATTATTGTTGCACCTCAACCTCCTCCTGCATTCCAGATTTAATTTCATTTTGGCCAAAATGCATCCTTTGTCATCAAGTAGCAAATTTACAGTCTTTGTATGTTTAAGAATGTATTTATTTTACTCTCATAATTGAATGATACAGTTTCTGGGTTTATAATCTTAGTTTTAAGATTATTTCTCTGTTGTGTTTGAAAGATATACAATTATCTCTTTGTCATTTGCTGCTAAGAAGAGGTCTGCTTTCAGTCTGATTGTTACTCTTTTGTACACAATATATCTTCTCTCTAGTATCTCACTGAGGATTTCATATTTTGCTTTAAGTTTTTATAGCTTCACTGTCCAATCTAAGTCTAAATGTGTTTTATTTTGCCATTCTGGACATGATATGTCCCTCAAAAAAAATCTCTAGTCAATATTGATTCATCTGTGTTCTTTCTATTCTCTTCTTTTAGAATTCATGCTCTTCATGTTAATGCTGTTAAGAAGTATTTTTCAATTCATTAATTCTCTCTCCTTGACCGGATCTTTGAGCTGTTAAATTTTAGGTCTGTCTGCTCTTTTCATTTTAGGAATTTCTATGTGTTTGTGTTATCAAATCTACTCATTTGTTTATGTTTTCAAATCTGCCTGTTTTTTTTTTTTTTTTTTCCTTTACAGTCTATTCTTTTTCTACTGTTTGAATACTTTCAAATGAATTTTTGGAAATTTTCTTCCAAATAATTTCACATTTTTGTTCTTTCTGCATATATGATCATGTTGGTTTCTCCTATTATCTCCCTCCCACTGCTGTTCATAGCTTTTAATTTTTTAAATGTTATTTTATTTTGAGTTCATCAAAGGTTGTTTTCCTCCAGGGACTCCCTTGCCATGGATAATTGAATCCCACTTCTCTAATGAGTCCTTCATCTTCAACACCGTTCTCTATTATTTGTCTGAGACCAGATTTTTCTTGATTTACTTTAAAATTTAAACTTCATTCATTTACTTATTTGATTACCATGTTCCTACCAAGCGATATTTTGTTTGTTTCTGCTGGGTCTTCATAGATGTTTCTGAGTCAGGAGCAATTTTGTGATTTTCTCTTTTGCTTCATAGTTAGTAAAAATCTGAAGGCTGTACCACTAGAAGATACAAGCTTAGTTTCTAGTTTCTACCCACTGTTCCAGATGCACATTCTAGAGCTTTCCTAAACTGATCAGTAGAGATTTTCTAATTCTTGTTTTTTGGTTGGACAACCAACCTTTCTAGATCCTGGCTTTATGCACATAGCAAATTTTCAGCTTGTCTCTCAAAGACATAGTCCTCATCTCAACTTTCAAAGCTCTTTTAAACCCAATATGTTGTTCCAATGCACAAAGAAGTGTTTGGCTTCAGCTCCAATTCCTATATCAAATTCAATTTCGGTCTGACTTTTGGCCTTCGGTTTTCATGGTTTGTTTTGTTTTTTGGTTCCTAGGATGTTTCATTTTTTGCTTTTGAATTCAGCTATATTCAATTTTGTCATGATATTGCATCCAGTATTTCTATGCATTTAACAGGTCAGAAGATCTGGGAGATCTGCACTACCTCACTCTGGCCGATTTACCAGAAGTCCTTAGTTGTTTTCTACTAGCTCCTTCTCTGTTTACTAGAATGCACTATCCAGAATTATTACCAGTATCCTTGAGATCACCTTAACTGACTCAAATCATTATGAGTTCTGTCTGAGACTCTTCTTTCTCATTAATCTAAGACTTTTCTGAATATACAAACACCTTAAACCTCATGGTTTTGACACCATTCCAATATGGAAAAACAGAACTAAAATTTATTCCAAATCTCCTCATTCTCCCTGTTTCTAGATGTGTTGTTGTCACACTGCCAAATCCATGCATAATTTTGATTATTTTGGATCTAGCTAACCATAACCATCAATACAGTGTTTCTCTCTAGTAAGCTGAATCTGCTCTCACACAGTCTATTTATAACTACACTTCTTTTTTTTAATTTTTTAATGTTTATTTATTGTTGACAGAGAGAGAGAGACAGAGCATGAGTGGGGGAGGGGCAGAGAGAGAGGGAGACACAGAATCTGAAGCAGGCTCCAGGCTCGAACTCATGACTGCGAAATCATGACCTGAGCCGAAGTCACACGCTTAACTGACTGAGCCACCCAGTTCCACTCCACTTCTTTTCTTAACAGCAAACATTTACATCTTCATGTGTTGTGTGTAGCTCTCCTTTGCACACATTTGATCCTGCTCTTCTGCTCAGTCATTTTCTACCCAGTCCAATGTTCTTGCACTTACTTCATTTGCCTTTCCTGCTTTTGACTGTCTACTTCCTTCTTCTCTGTAACATTAGTGCTGCCTGTGTCTTCCTGCAAAGTACAATAACTCTGTTCTCTGTACCTAAGATTGACAGTGACAGAGTTAGGTTTATCTGTCCCATTTATGTATCCACAACAAGGATTTCTTGAATCTTGATGTAAGGTTTCTTGAATTTAGATGAAAAATTTGATTATAGAGCATGATCTACAATGAGAAATCCAAACACGAAGAGAAGTATTGATTTTAGAATTCCTTTTCAGGAGGCACTTGGGTGGCTCAGTTGGTTGAGTGTCTGACTTCAGCGTAGGTCATGATCTCTCATTCCTGAGTTCGAGCCCTGTGTTGGGCTCTGTGCTGACAGCTCAGAGCCTGCAGCCTGCTTCACATTCTGTGTCCCTCTCTCTCTCTCTCTCTCTGTCTCTCTCTCTCTGCCCCTCCCCCACTCATGCTCTCTCTCTGAAAGATAAATAAACATTAAAAAATAAATTAATTAATTAAATAAAATTTCTTTTCAGAGAAATTATGAGGCAAAAGTCCCTAAGTAGTAAAAGCAGGAAATGGGAATGTACAGAATCTGAAGAGACTGTTGGTCTTGTCTCATGACACTTTGCATTTGGATAGTACCCTCCTAAAATTAGAGACTTCACACTCTGTATTAAACTATTTTTTTTAATTCTTTACATAAATAGCTATTCTTGCAATGCACGTTGTTTACCTCCACCAATATCTCTAAAATGCTGGCTGCCTAATTTAACTCGGGGATAGCTTTGAGTTCTCCCCCACTCTGAGCACTTAATGTACATATGTCCTATTTTCTGACAAAGTGTGAAAATTAGAAAGTCACTACGCCTATTTTATTTTATTGGGAATTACATCCCCTCATTTTGATAAGGATAAAAATAAATAACCCTTTGGCCAGTGACATGATTGTCTCCAGAAGTACAATAGATAATGCTGTCAACTAACCTACTCCCAAAGGCAGCTGCTCAGAGGATGTGCCTTTTAGTCATGTTACATTTGATAGATTTCATGGCATGCTTTGATGTAATTTGTTTCAGAATACATTTCCAATTTACTGGCACTGGAACAAGAGCACAAATAATCGTCATTTAGCAATAGTAGTTATTTCCTGTAAGTTTTACCGCTTCCCTTCTTTCCAGGATTTATGTAAATGATTAAGGTACATTGATAGTAGACTTAGATGAATTCTGAGTTTGAGTAAGGATCTATACTTGTGCTACTTCTCCAGTCCTACAAGCACTTAATTACAGCTACTTTGCACAAGCCACTGTGAGAGGCTGGTGGAAGGTGGTAGATGCAGTAAACAGTGACTAAAGAAGGTTGTTTCTTTCAAGAGGTTCACTTTAATTCAGAGTTTTGTATATATTTTTAAACAATTACATTCAAATGACTCATGCTAGGAGGAATAGAGCTGATCTTTTGTGGTGGAAACTATTACTCGTAAGTTTAATAATGCACAACAACATTGCAATACATTGAGGATTTTACTATTTGGGAATTTTCAGTTGATCGTATCATTTGATTTCCATGCCATACCCATGTGCAGATGGAGAAATTAGGCATGAAGTCAACTCATTCATCCAGACAGCAAGTGGCAACGTATTTTATCACTCACTGTGAAGCTCCATCTCTAATATCTGATTAAATTAGTAGGTTATCAGGGCAGCCGTGTCTGTTAGGCTGTTGGCCAGCTCCAGCACTTACTTAATGTGTAACTTAGGCAAGTCACTTGACCTATCTTGGCCTCAGCTTTACCACCTATTTAAAAAAAATGATCATCACCTGCCTACTTCCTAGGATTCTCACAAGAATCAAGTGAATCATACATGTTAAACATTTGTCACTTACCTATGGTGAATGTCTAATAATTTTTAGTTAGAATGTTACTTTTTACTACTACTGCTATTAATATATACGAAGACAGATTTGAGGTATACTAGGTCCAACATCAGGAGAACTTTCTGGCAAATAGATTTGTGCACTGTGAAGATTAGTGACTTCACAATGCCCTGTTCTTCTTATCACTAGACACTTGTATTTCTAATTTTGCAGAAGACTGTTATCTCACTGTACCTGTAGGGAAGTGTTGAGATATTCATTGATTCATTCACAACATTTAATGCGTTTCCCTATGTGCCAGTTACTGAGATAAATGCTATGAGAAAAAATGACAAGTTAGACACAGCCTATATTTTCAAGAAGCTTATTACCTACTGGGGAGAGATTAGAATATGGCCAGTTAGAACCAGGGCAATTAGAATATGATGGAGATAAGGATTATGTTAAGGGTATAGTCATGACTTTATTCCAGAATATAAGAATCATAAAGGCAGGGGTGTTGTCATGTTCACAGCTGAGCCCCCAATACATAGGACGATACCTTGCACGTGGCAGGCACTCAATAAAAATATGACAAAGAATGAGTGCTATAAGAAAGATGCCAAGCTAAATGAAGGGGTAGGAGGAGGCTTTTTTGACTGGGTGACAAATAGGAATTAGGTCAAGAGGAGGATGAGACTTATTCCAGGAAGTATTTATCAATTGCAGAAAGCCCTGGAATAGAATAGTTACACATAGTTTTAAGAAAGTGTAAGTAGTTCACAATGGCAGGAGCTTAGCTCTGGGCAGGTGGTGTGGTGGGGAGAGGGAAAGAAAAAGATCCTGGGAGCCCAGCACATTCTTAATTAGGAATCTATGGCTCAATGAGGAAATATGCAAGCTTGTCAGCAGCAAAGTGATAAAACTGGGTTTACCTGACAGACAAAACAGTATAGCTTCAGTGTGGAGAGTAGTTGAGGTAGACAAAGGGGAAATGGAAGGAAATGATGAATTAAATATAAATTTTTCAGGGCACCTGGGTGGCTCAGTCAGTTGAGCATCCAACTTCTGCTCAGGTCATGATCTCACAGTTCATGAGTTCAAGCCCTGTGTTGGGCTCTGTGCTGACAGCTCAGAGCCTGGATCCTGCTTCAGATTCTGTGCCCTTCTCTCACTCTGCCCTCTTCCCTGCTGGTGCTCTGTCTCTCTCACTCTCAAGAATAAATAAAAATTAAAAAATATATAAATTTTCTACAGCCTTCATATAGATCATTTTAGCATAATTTTTGGGTTAAATTTAAATATTTTTTACTAGGAAGCCCTTCATGACATATTCATACTTAGTTTTTACAACACTTAGCTGAACATAATGTTAGAAACAGACATGTAGAAACAGAAGGTAAAAAAGCTGTTGAGTCTTTTATTGTGTTGATACATGCTATAAAATTCAGTATGAGATTTCATAATCTGACTAAGAAACACTACATATTCAATTAAGGAGAGGCAGTGGATACTTGTTATTGAAAACCAACACAGTGAAATACACTTCACCCTTCAAAAATTCACTAGAAAACTCTCCTGATTATTACTTAATTACAGAAATTGAGCTGAAAATTTTGGATATGCATTTCTGAAAATGAAGCGTTTTTCTTTTTTTTAAGGTTTATGTATTTTGAAAGAGGAAGAGGAAGAGAGAGAGAGACAGAGACAGAGAGAGACAGAGAGAATGTGTGGGGGAGGGTCAGGGAAGGAGAGACAAAATTCCAAGCAGTCTCCACACTGTTAGCGCAGAGCCCAATGCGAGGCTCTATCTCATGAACCGAACTGCAAGATCATGACCTGAGCTGAAATCAAGGGCCAGACGCTTAATCAACTGAGCCACCCAGGTACCCCTAAACATTTTCTATTTTAGTGGCAACAACAGAATTTCACAAAGATGTTGCTTTTTCAAACAATTTCAGCTTTAATGACTAAGAATTGTTATCTCTACTTTGAATCTCAACATTTGATACCTGGGTCCCTCTTAAGTCTTTTTTTTTTTTTTTTTTTTTTTTAATTTTTTTTTTCCAACGTTTTTATTTATTTTTGGGACAGAGAGAGACAGAGCATGAACGGGGGAGGGGCAGAGAGAGAGGGAGACACAGAATCGGAAACAGGCTCCAGGCTCCGAGCCATCAGCCCAGAGCCTGACGCGGGGCTCGAACTCACGGACCGCGAGATCGTGACCTGGCTGAAGTCGGACGCTTAACCGACTGCGCCACCCAGGCGCCCCCCTCTTAAGTCTTAAAATAGAAAGTTTTGTGGGATTGGTTTTACACCATCACTCAATATAAAGCATATACGCTCTTTCATATTTTGATTTGATTGAATTTTTTGACATCTAAGGATTTTAGCTGATTGAAATGTTTCCAATCTGTTAAAAGTGAAAAAGACATTTTGATGCTTCTATTATTAAAATTTTTTTTTCAACGTTTATTTATTTATTTGGGACAGAGAGAGACAGAGCATGAACGGGGGAGGGGCAGAGAGAGAGGGAGACACAGAATCGGAAAACAGGCTCCAGGCTCCGAGCCATCAGCCCAGAGCCTGACGCGGGGCTCGAACTCACGGACCGCGAGATCGTGACCTGACTGAAGTCGGACGCTTAACCGACTGCGCCACCCAGGCGCCCCTTGATGCTTCTATTATTAACATCCTGGTTGCTAAAATTCAATTTTGTAACTGGGGGGGGGGGGGTCCAAATATTAATTAAAAAGAATTTTGAGTGCTCCAGTTTTCACCTGACTGGAGCAGGTTCACACAGCATCTTTCTCCGAGGAACAATTTTCTTAGTAATGTATCTGCATACTGTTGTCACTCTAAATTTGAAAGAAGGAATTTGGAACATATGTATACTGTATACCATTTTTTGTATTATGATATCCTACCAGCAACTGCATGATACCTGAAGAAATGTGTTTCCTCTGGGGCCATATATTTTTAAATAATACAATTCTAGTATTAACCCTTTTCTCAACTAGCAGGATTATATAATGATCACGGAAAATATAGAAAATAAAAATGTGCATATCCAAATCACACATAGATGATGAGTACTCCAGTTAAATGGTTTTTCAATCTAGGAATCAGGGGATTTTAAATGAATATTAAATTCTAGAAAACTTCATAGTGCTATAGTCCAACTTTGTATACATAGTCTCCATTCATGTGCTTTGGGAATTAAATAGAAGGGGAAGTTCCAGGTATTTATTCCATACTTCATATCTTCACTACTTTGCATGCTTGGCATAAATTCTTTGGTCACAGTGTGTACTCCTCTTTACATGTTGATCATTTTGGTTTGATAATATTTTGTTGAGGATTTTTAAAGACATGTTTATTTATTTTTCAGAGAGAGAGAGAGAGAGAGAGAGAGAGAGAGAGAGAATGAGTCGGGGAGGGGCAGAAGGAGAGGGAGACACAGAATCTGAGTCAGGCTCCAGGCTTCTGAGCTGTCAGCATAGAGCCGGATGCTGGGCTCGAACTCATGAACTGTGAGATCATGACCTGAGCCAAGTTGGCTGCTTAACCAACTGAGCCACCCAGGCACCCCTTGTTGAGGATTTTTTGTTCTATATTCTTATTTTTTTGTTTTGTTTTTTTTTGAACTTTGATAAATTATTTTTAATTTTTGTCTCTAAATATAATTTATTGTCAAGTTAGCTAACATACAGTGTATACATTGTGCTCTTGGTTTCAGGAGTAGATTCCCATGATTCATCGCTTACATGCAACACCCAGTGCTCATCCCAACAAAGTGCCATCCTCCATGCCCATCACCCATTTTCCCCTCTCCCCCATTCCCCCCATCAACCCTCAGTTTCTTCTCTGTATTTATGAGCCTCTTATGATTTGCCTCCCTTTCTGTTTGAAACTATTTTTCCCCTTCCCTTCCCCCATGGTCTTCTGTTAAGTTTCTCAAATTCCACACATAAGTGAAAACATACGATATCTGTCTTTCTCTGACTGACCTATTTCACTTAACATAATGCCCTCCAGTTCCATCCATGTTGTTGCAAATGGCAAGATTTCATTCTTTCTCATTGCCAAATAGTATTCCATCATATATATAAACTACATCTTCTTTATCCATTCATCAGTTGATGCAAATTTGGGCTCTTTCCATAATTTGTCTATTGTTGATAGCACTGCTATAAACATTGGAGGTACATGTGCCCAGTGAATCAGCCCTCCTGTAACCTTTGGATAAATTCCTAATAGTGCTATTGCTGGGTCATAGGGTTGTTCTATTTTTAATTTTTTGAGGAACCTCCACACTCTTTTCCAGAGTGGCTGCACCAGTTTGTATTCCCACCAACGGTGTAAGAGGGTTCCTATTTCTCCATATCCTCGCCAGTATCTGTTGTTTCCTGAGTTGTTCATTTTAGCCACTCTGACCAGTGTGAAGTGGTATCTCAATGTGTTTTGGTTTGTATTTTCCTGATGATGAGTGATGTTGAACATCTTTTCATGTGTCTGTTGGGAATCTGGATATCGTCTTTGGAAAAGTGTCTATTCATGTCTTTTGCCCATTTCTTCACTGAATTATTTGTTTTTCAGGTGCTGAGTTTGATAAATTCTTTATAGATTTTGAATACTAACCTTTATATGATATATCATTTGCAAATATCTTCTCCCATTCCATCAGTACCTTTTAGTTTTGTTGATTGTTTCCTTTGCTCTGCAGATTTTTATCTTGATGAGGTCCCAATAGTTCATTTTTGCTTTTATTTCCCTTGCCTTCAGAGACGTGTTGAGTAAGAAGTTGCTGTGGTTGGGGCCAAAGAGATTGTTGCCTGTTTTCTCCTCTAGGGTTTTGATGGTTTGCTATCTCACATTTAAATCTTTCATGTATGCCAACAAACTGGACAACCTGGAAGAAATGAACAAATTCCTAGACACGCACACACTACCAAAACTCCAACAGGAAGAAATACAAAATTTGAACAGACCCATAACCAGCAAAGAAATTGAATCAGTTATCAAAAATATCCCAACAAATAAGAGTCCTAGGCCAAATGGCTTTCCAGGTGATTTCTACTAGATATTTAAAGCAGAGTTAATAACTATCCTTCTCAAGCTGTTCTAAAAAAATAGAAATGAAAGGAGAGCTTCCAGACTCATTCTATGAAGCCAGCATTACCTTGATTCCCAAACCATACAGAGACCCCACTAAAAAGGAGAATTACAGGCCAATATCCCTGATTAACATGAATGTAAAAATTTTCAACAAGATACTAGCAAATCGAATTCAACCGTATATTAAAAGAATTATTCACCATGATCAAATGGGATTCATTCCTGGGCTGCAGGGCTGGTTCAATATTTGCAAATCAATCAATGTGATACATCACATTAATAGAAGAAAGGATAAGAACCATATGATCCTGTCTATAGATTCAGAAAAAGCATTTGACAAAATACAGCATCTTTCCTAATAAAAACCCTCAAGAAAGTCGAGGTAGAAGGAACATAACTTAACATCATAAAAGCCATGTATGAAAGGCCCACAGCTAATGTCATCTTCAATGGGGAAAACTGAGAGCTTTCCCCCTGAGATCGAGAACATGACAGGGATGTCCATCTCACCACTGTTGCTTAACATAGTGTTGGAAATCCTAGCCTCAGCAAACAGGCAACAAAATGAAATAAAGGGCATCTAAATTGGCAAAGTAGAAGTCAAACTTTCACTTTTTGAAGATGACATGATACTCTACATGGAACACCCGAAAGACCCCACCAAAAAGCTGCTATAACTGATACATGAATCCAGCAAAGTCACAGGATATAAAATCAACGTACAGAAATTGGTTGCATTTCTATACACCAATAATGAAGCAACAGAAAGAGAAATCAAGAAATCAACTCCATTTACAATTGCACCAAGAACCATAAAATACCTAGGAATAAACCTAACCAAAGATGTAAAAGATCTGTATGCTGAAAACTATAGAAAACTTATGAAATAAATTGAAGAAAACACAAAGAAATGAAAAAACATTACATGCTCATGGATTAGAAGAACAAATATTGTTAAAATGTCAATACTATCCAAAGGAATCTACACATTCAAAGCACTCCCAATAAAAATTGCACCAGCATTCTTCTCAGAGCTAGAACAAACAGTCCTAAAATTTGTATGGAACCACAAAAGACCCTGAAGCAAAAGTAGTGTTGAAAAAGATAACCAAAGCTGGAGGCATCACAATCCCGGACTTTAGCCTGTACTACAAAGCTGTAATCATCAAGACCGTATGGTATTGGCACAAAAACAGACACATAGACCAATGGAATAGAATAGAGAACCCAGCATTGGACCCATAAATGTATGGCCAACTAATCTTTGACAAAGCAGGAAAGAATATCCAACGGAAAAAAAGACAGTATCTTTTGGAAATGGTGCTGGGAGAATTGGACAGCAACATGAAGAATGAAACTGGAACACTTTCCTACACCATACACAAAAAATAAAATGGATCTGTGTTCTTAAGAGGTATTGATCTGAAGTTATCTTGTGATATCTTTGTCTAAATACAGAATCAATGTAACATTGGCTTCATAGAATGAGTTGGAAAGAACTCCCTCCTCTACTGTCATTTGCATAGATTTGAGAAGAGTCGGATTGGGTTTAATTATTTTTTAAACATTTTGTAGAATTTAACAGTGAAGGCATGTGGGTCTGTGCTTTTCTACTGCCAACCTTTAAATTACTAATTCAATCTCTCTCTCTCTGTCTCTCTCTCTCTCTCTCTGTCTCTCTCATTATAGGTTTTTCATATTTTTTTTTGTAAACTACAGTGGTGTGTGTCTTTCTAGGAAGTTTTCCATTTCATCTAAGTTATTTAATTAATTTGTTGGCAAAGAGCTGCTCAAAGTGCCCTCTTATAATTCTTGTATTTACTTAATACAAAATGTATTTGTATTTACATGAATACAAAAATGATGGCCCCTCTTTCATTCCCGATTTGAGTAATTTGAGCTTCTCTCTCTCTCCCTCTCTCTCTCTCCCTCTCTCTCTCTCTCTTATGAATCCAACTAAAACTTTTTCAATTATGTTGATCTTTTCAGAGTCATCTTTGGGTTTCTTTGGGTTTCTTTGACCTTTCTCTGTTGTCTTTCTATCTACTTCACTTGGTGCCACTCTAAGCTTCATGTTCTTCCCTTTGCTTGCGTAAGCTTAAGTTTGGTCCTTATCTAGTTCCTTAAGGTGGGAGCTTATGTTATTAATTTGCGATCTTTCTTTTTCAATGTAGATGCTTACAGCTCTAGACTTCCCTCTGAGTACTGCTTGAGCTATCGCCCATAAGTTTTGGTACATTGTGTTTTCATTTTCTTCTTTTTTTTTTTTTTTTTGTTTTAAACACGTTAAAAAATTTTTTTTTGATGTTTATTGATTTTTGAGAGAGAGAGACAGAGCATGAGCAGGGGAGGGGGCAGAGAGGGAGGGAGACACAGAATCTGAAGCAGGTTCCAGGCTCTGAGCTGTCAGCACAGAGCCCAACACGGATCTCAAGCCCACAAACCATGAGATCATGACCTGAGTTGAAGTAGGACACCCAACTGACTGAACCACCCAGGCACCCCTTCATTTTCATTCATCACATAGAATTTTCTAACTCCTGTTGGATCCGTTGGTTATTTAGGAGTAAGCTTTTTAATTTCCACATATTTGTGATTTATCAAGTTCACCTTTGCTATTGATCACTAATTTAATTCCATTGAGGTTGGAAATGTGCATTATATAATTTTAATCCTTTCAAATATATTGAGAGTTGTTTTATAGCTTAAAGTTTGGTTTATTCTGAGGAACTGTTCACATGTGCTGGAGAACAATATGTATTATGCTCTTGTTGGTAAAATATTTTATGGACATTTGTTAAGTCTAGTTGTTTTATAGTGTTGTTCAAACAGTTTATATTCTTGTTGATATCTGCCTAGTTATTCAATCTGTTATTGAATTAGGAGTATTGAGTCTCCAAACAATGATTGGTACATTGTCTCTTCTGTCTTTCATTTCTTGTTTCTTGTATTTTGAAGTTCCATTGTTAGGTACACATGTAATTGTTTTATATTCTTTTTTTTTTTTTTAATTTTCTTTTTAACATTTATTTTTGAGACAGAGAGAGACAGAGCGTGAACAGGGGAGGGGCAGAGAGAGAGGGAGACACAGGATCTGAAACAGGCTCCAAGCTCTGAGCAGTCAGCACAGAGCCCGACGCGGGGCTCGAACTCACGGACCGTGAGATCATGACCTGAGCTGAAGTCGGACACTTAACCGACCAAGCCACCCAGGCGCCCCAATTGTTTTATATTCTTAATGTATTGATTCTTTATCATAACATAATGTCTCTTTTTGTCTCTGGTGACTTTTTTTTTTCTTTTAAGATCTATTTTGTCTTATATTGTTATGATGACTCCAGCTCCCTAATCTCTATGCTTGGTTTTCAGTTGCTTTTCTATGATATGTATAAATACAAATTTATTTTATTTATCGGTCAGGATCATTTAATTTACTGGCTTTATGGGTTGCTGCTTTTGAATAAATTCAGAAAATAATGAGCAAATTTCTTGATTTTTTTCTTCTTCATTCACTTTCTTCATTCCACCTAGAACTCTATGTTCTATAATTATCTCACAGATACGGATGCTTTGCAAAATTTAAAATTTTTTCATTTTAATTAAATTTAGATAATTTTTTTTTCAACGTTTATTTATTTTTGGGACAGAGAGAGACAGAGCATGAACGGGCGAGGGGCAGAGAGAGAGGGAGACACAGAATCGGAAACAGGCTCCAGGCTCTGAGCCATCAGCCCAGAGCCCGACGTGGGGCTTGAACTCCCGGACCGCGAGATCGTGACCTGGCTGAAGTCGGACGCTTAACCGACTGCGCCACCCAGGCGCCCCTAAATTTAGATAATTTTTAATGTCTTCCCCTGTCCTTCTTTGGGAATCCCATCTGCTGTTAATTTTATTCAATAATTTACAACATTTTAGGTATGATTTTCTATTTTTTCTACAGTCACTATAAATAGTTCTGTATATATCAATCAATATTTTTTTCTGACCTTTGCTAATTGTTTTGTTTTTTCATGCCTAGTAGTTTTTATTGGATATGGGACATTGTGATTGATATATTTTAGAGATACTGGATTATGCTATCTTTCCCAAAGACTTAAGTTGTTGTTTTGTGTTTTTTGTTTTTTTCCCTAGCAGTTAGGGACTTTACTGAGGGAATGTTTAGAAGTGTAGAGACTTGGTTTTATATTTTTGGGGGGAAATGTTTATTTTTGCTTTGTCTTTTGATCCAGGGCATACTTCTTAATCCTAGTTTGTAGTCATTACTACTAAGGCATGGTCCTTCTGAAGTTTCGATGGAAGTCTAAGGTACTTAGGAGACCTCACAATTTTGTATAACCAAATTTCCAATCTCTGTGTTCCTTGTGTTAAGTAAAAGCTCAAAATCTATTTAGCTCTTTCAGTATTCTAGTTGTTTCCTCTTGGCTCCTTGACATTTAACCCATTCATGTACCATTTAAGGGTCAGCCAAGGATTTGATTAATTTTATGCACATTTTGGAATATCTTCTTTACATAGACCTCCCTTCAATGACCAGTCATTCTTGTAGTCCTAAATTCTGTCCTATAACTTCTAACCCTACATAATCATGGTTTTCTTCTTACATTATAACATCTCAGTGTTGCTGGGACTTTTCCCTTAGTGGAAAGGTGAAACACAGGTGTTTCATCCTGTGTAATTTCCTTGTTTAAGAGTTGCATTATTTCCAAATTCAGTCTATTTTGGTCACTTTCAGGTGCTTTCAAACAGTTGTTTAAAAAAAATCCCAGGCCTTATAAATGTTACCTACAAGGGAGTTAGTCCAATACAGGTTACTCCAGTATTACCACAACAAAATATTCTCCTTTAAAAATTATAAAGTTTTGTTTCTTAAATTTCACATATAAGTGAAGTCATATGGTATTTGTCTTTATCTGACTGACTTATTTCACTCAACATAGTAATCTCTACCTCCATCCACATCACTGCATATGACAAGATTTCATTCTTTTTTTTTTATGGCTGAGTAATGTTCCATTGTATATCTATCTATCTATCTATCTATCTATCTATCTATCATCTATCTATCTATCATCTATTTATATCATATCTTCTTTATCTATTATTCAATTTTACTCTTTACTTTTAGTTCCTGAAATCATATAGAATTTATATTTACTTGTGATGAGATACAAGGAAAAAATTAATTTAAACAAATTTAAACAATTTGTTCAGCATTACTTGTTAAATACATCATATAATAATTTTGTAATGTCTGTTATGTTGTTTAAGATTTTTACATATATTTTTCTAATCTTTCTATTGGCTTCCCATTACACAGTTCTAATCCAGATTCACACAATTTAAATACTCTTGTTTTAAAAGTATAATTTTTATATGATGCCAAAAGGATCTAAAATGTTCTTCTTTTAATATTATGTTGGCCTTTTCTTCTATAAGATGAATATCAAAATTTGATCTTCAATTTCTAAAATAGCACAAAAAGAAGCTCATCCTTTTAAATAGGTTTGTAATGACTTTGTAGGTTAATTTGTGGAAAATTATATAATAGTACACAGCCTTACAACCAATTTAGCTGAATCTTACCTAAGTACTTCAATGGCATTTTGTAGTTTTCTCATAGTTTATTGTATGTCATATTATAATTACTCCTGAGCACCTTGTATTTATCATTATTGAACCTTATATGTATGTTCTAATTGCATTTTGCAATTATTGTTGATATTTTTAAAAAGTGTTATTTAAAATTGATTTTATATCCAACAAAATTTTGTCCTCTTATTTTGGTTTTCATTGTTTATATATTTTTTACATGGTCAGTCAAATGATAGTGAACGAGAGCTTATAATTTCCTTTCTAATTTTTATGAAAATCTGTTTTTTCATCGACTTACTATACATAAAAAGACCATAAGGACAAAGTAGAACAAAAGCTGTTAAAATTGGCTTCCTAGATATTAAAGAGAATATTACTAATAGCTTACAATTAAGCATCATGTTTCCCATAGATTTTTACTAGATTCTGTATCATATTATTAAAGTTTTTAGAGACCTCACAATTTTGTGTGATTTCCTGCATCTACTGAGATAGCTATATATTTTTCTCCAATAATTTCTTATTGTAATGGATTATATTAAAATATTTCCTAACTTTAAATAACCTTTGCATGCTGTAACAAATTCAATTTGCTCATTGTGAATTAATGTTTAAAGCTTTGCTGAATTTTTAAAAAATCTCAATTAGGATTTTGAAAAACATTTTTATAAGATAGTGGTTTAAAAATGTTTCCTTGATATACATTTTTGCCTAGTTTTCATGTCATGATTATAATTGCCCTAAAAAATAACTTAGAGTGTGTACCTAATTGGTTTAAAGAAAAAGTTACCTATGATTATAATTTTGTTTTGAAGATTTTTGTTAAAACTCACTTGTAGTGCTATTTGAACTTCTGTACTTTTGTTAGCATAGACTTTTAAAGACAAATTCCGTCTCTTTAATGTTTACTGTTTATATTCAAGTTTCTTGTATTTTTTGACAGAATAGATGGATTTTCCTTAGAAAATTATCCATTTTATATGATTTTTACATGTATTAGTGCATTTAATTCACAATACTATATATTTATTTTATTCTGTACTTTATACTACAGATATGTCTTTTATTATTATAGTTACCTTATTATACCATTTTTTTACTTTTCATTTAAAAATTTTCTTTTTAATGTTTATTTATTTTTGAGAGAGAGAGAGAGACAGAGAGACAGAGAGACAGAATGTGAGCGTGGGAGGGGTAGAGAGGGAGACACAGAATCCGAAACAAGCTCCAGGGTCTGAGCTGTCAGCACAAACCCCCATGCGGGGCTCAAACTCACCGACCCTGAGATCATGACCTGAGCTGAAGTCAGATGCTTAAATGACTGAGCCACTCAGGCGCCCCTTCACTTTTCATTTTAATCTAACCAGTGCTTTTCTACTTCAATTGGGTTTTTCCAAAGAACTATCATTTGGTTGCTTTGATACAATATATATTTTTGTTTGGTGGGTTCTTATTACATTAATTCTTCTTTTTATTTTTTATCATTTCACTCATTGTATTGACTGACATATTAGAGGAAGCCAGTAATTCTCTTTTCAGTGAGTGTGTAAGAGAATCGATGTGATGCAAACCGGCATTACTTTCTTAATTTGTTGTTGTTGTTGTTGTTGTTGTTGTTGTTGAGTATGGTTGACACAAAATGTTCCATTAGTGTCAAGTGTACAACACAGTGATTCAACTTCTCTATATGTTATGGTATAATAACAACAGTGATAAATTCATGAATACATGGAGGTTTTAGTCTATTCTACACCTCCACAGAACAAAGATATTAGTATTCCCTCAATTACCAAGAAAATAGAGTCCAATCCCTAACAAAACTCCAGTGAGATATTTGATTCAATCATTCATATATATTTATATTATGATAAATAAAAGTCTTATGGATTATTTTTTAAATGGTTAAGAATTATTAGAAATCTTTGGGAAAAAACTGGAAATTTTGATATCAGCTATCCAAAATTGTTTTAAATAACAATTTTAAGACAGTGTAATATACACTGCATTAGTTTATGAATGGACCAACAGCTCAATGGAGCACAAAGGTACATGTAGATATAGATACAGGATTTAATGTGAGGGGAAATTGACATTGGTAATCAATGTATATATTTTAACACATTATTGAGACAACTGACTCTCCATTTAGGAAAAGCTTTTATCTATAGTTAGATTTCTACCTCTCTTAAATTCAACTTAGTAATATTTAAATGAAAGAAAAAACCATGAAAACAAAATGACAAAAGTACCAGATGAAACAAATGGAAATATGTTTATACCTTTTCAAAGTATGTAATACAATAAGAAATCAGGAGGAAAATTATGAAAACATCGTAAGTAGGAATCTGTACTTTTAAAAAACTTCTATAGGAAAGTAATTCATAAGCTAATTTAAAAAATTACAAATGGGGCAAGCATTAATATACAATGACTAGAAAATGATTAGTATTCCTTGAATATTTGCAAACACTCATTCCTCTTCCTTGTTTTATTGTTAATAATACATCTCATGTCATTCTTCATAATTGATTTTTTTATTATTCTCTTCATCTAATAACAATGTGAGTGCTAAGAGGGCAGTTGTTTTTATCTAATTTAATAATGTGTTTCCAGGACCTAGAATATGGGCTGGCTCACTACAATTTTTAGTAAATGATATCAATAAGAAATGTTCATCACCATAATATAAAAATGGGCATAGTATAAGAACAGAAAAAAATTCTAAAAGAAACAATGTTAAGTATTACTAATGATATAAAATATGTTCTATCCTGACATTTATAAGCTAAAGCATTTACATTCTTTATTATGTATTTGACTGACAAGCTTTCAATTGCTTAATCATACCCATTTTCCTTATGGAGATGGAAAAATATATAGTGGCATAAACTGCTGATGTTAGTGTAAATTAGAGAGTAATATGGAAATAAAAATCTTAGATTCATTGGAGTGCAGATATTTGATTTCTGGATGCTTATTCCAAAAATACATTAGGATAGTCTTTCAGTTTTGTTGGTTGCTGTGCAGAAGCTTTTTATTTTGATGTAGTCCCAGTAGTTTATTTTTGCCTTTGTTTCCCTTACATCAGGAAACATATCTGGAAATAAGTTGCTACAGTCGATGTCAAGGAAGTTTTTGCCTGTGTTCTCTTCTAGGATTTTAATGGTTTCAAGTCTCATATTTAGGTCTTTAATCCATTTTGAATTTATTTTTTAATATGGTCTAAGAAAGTGTCTCGGTTTCATTATTTAACATGTTTCTGTCCGGTTTTCTCAACACCATTTGCTGAAGAGACATTCTTTTTCCCATTGGATATTCTTACCTCCTTCCTCAAAGATTAATTGACCATATAGTTATGGGTTCATTTCTGGGATTTCTATTCTGTTCTATTGATTTGTGTGTCTACTTTTGTGCTGGTACCATACTGTTTTGATTACTACAGCTTTGTAATATAACTTAAATTCCAGAAGCAAATGACATATCTGGTAAAAAATATATCTGAAAAAAAACATATCTGATAAAATAGTATCCAAAATATATAAAAAGTTATCAAACTCAATACCCCCAAAATTAATAGTCTAATTAAAAATGGGCAGAAGACATGAATAGACATTTTTCCAAAGTAGACATGCAAAGAGGGCCAACAGACACATGAAAAGGTTTACATGTTTGTGTGTGTCTGGAGAAAAATACATATAAAATACATATCATGTATACATATATGTGCATATATGCAAATATATTAACACGCATATATATATAAATATATATGTATATGTAACATATACAAATGTGGCATATAAAATATATATATGGTACTAAGGAGCACTTTGTATGCAAATTATATATGCAGACTGTATATGTGTGTGTATATATATGCATATGTACATATGCACACTCTTTAAAAATATTCTCATCTATATCTCTATTTACTTTTATATTTCTAAATGTATCTTGATAGAGATACCTATAACTATGGATACAGATATGTGATAGAATGCTCACCCAAACTCTAATAGTGTTAGGATTTAGAGCTATTTTCTAATGCTTTTCAGCTGTTTTGTTCTAAATATTTACATTGTATAGATGCCAAAATTCATATTCTAAAGGAAAAAGATTCTGTGGTATTTTTAATAGCATCAATATCTTTATTTTAATAACTTGAGATTAATTTTTGTTATTTTTTTATTGAGGACAGGAATTATCCCTATTTACCATTGCATTTCTGTCAGTAAGTAAAGTGCCTGGCAACTAGTAGGTGATCAGTAATGGTGCACTGAATAAATGAATGAGTCTGTAGCAAGAAGATGCCTCAAATTAGCATATAAATTTCTCACTCTTACCCTACTTTACTATCTTTGAGAAGCGTTGCCTAGAAATCTGTTACTAATGGTAAAAATTAGTTTACTTTTATCTGATGGATTCATCTATTTTTCCTTTCCCAATGAATATAGTCCCCAGATTTTGATTCTCTTGGAGTACTTTCTGATTAGTCTTGAAACTCCCTGTTGCTCTTTGGAATATGGAAGAAACTAGGGCCAACCAACAATCTGTCTGAAAATAAGAGAAACCACCCACCTGGGGTCAATAACCCACTCTATTTCATGAAACCATTCATATTTCAACACTGAAGTGGTTTGGATAGGTGAAAATGACAATGCTGATTGGTTCAGGTACCAAGGTCACAGAAGGGGTTCACTTTACAATTATATCCACTGAGAGAAGTCAGTAATGCATCCTGCTGAGGAGACTTAAGGCTCCAGCTTGCTCATGATCTGTCTGAGCGAACTGACTGATAATCTATGCTACTGCACCTCTGCCTCCAGAAGAGCTCAGCCTATCAGAATCAACTATTCTTAGATAGCTTTAAAAAAGTGAAGAGCATAAAATCAGATATAATCAGAATCAATTACCGAGATTATTTAAAAATTAATATGAACTTCTGGATAATAGAACAATCATTCCTGAAATATTTTTGGTACCGAAACATGATATGCTTTTTCAAAATGGGTATACCTTTATACTTGAGATATATAAACCCAATTTTGATTAATTTGATTACTTTGAACTAAGTATCAATATGATAAGGTTTAGGCTATTCAGTTTCTAACAATTCACTCATTCATGGTGTAGTCACTTTTAATATTGAACAAAGGGGACACACACTGACAAACCAGAAATCCACATACACACACAACTACGAAGACAAGTGTGCAGGTATTTAACTGACTGAAAAGTAACAAAAAGCTTGACAACGTCAACTGACGTAAGTTCCCAGTCTGACATGAGAGAGCTGAGCAACCCCAAACTCCTCAGTTCATGATCAGCTCTAAAAAATGGGAAGAAACAGTTGTTTCCTAAGCTTGGACACAGTTGAATCAGGAAAAATTTCACAACCAAGAATGGAGAGACTGTCTGGGAGTTGTCAGGATTTTAACCTAAAAAGGAAAGAAGAGGCAAGAAAGGAATTAGGCAATGAAGTGGATGCTAAACCCCACAGCAGTTTCAATGGCTTTTGTGATTTAACTTTTCCTGTCTGGCATATAAAAACATACTGTAAATAGCACATGGCTTCAACAGTCACCCTCAGCTCTCTTTTCATACGTTCTCACCCTGTCTCACAGACTGCTACCCCCAATTTTAGAATGCCCATCTCCATAGTGAGATATAGCTACCTTGCTGTGGTATACTTCTGAATTATCCCACTGGCTTTTCCTGTGGGCTTCATAAATGGCCATGGACTTCTGTTATTTTGATTTTGAATACATCTTGTCTCTGCTTACACTTCATTTTAGTCTTACAGACCTGTATCAGGTGGGGAGGCCCAAGATACAGCAAATTATTTGGGTTTCAGACAGGTATTTTTATGTGGAGCTCACGCTGTGAGCCTGGGTGCCAGAAACTTCATTCAGCCCTTGACACTAACCATAATTTAGCCAAAAATTTTAAAGCATTTTATGATGATGAAAATTTATTTCTTTAAATGATAAAGCACATCCAACATAGTTCAAATAGACATTTTATATATTAAAAAAACTGTCTTATCATTTATCACAATGCTCAATACACTATAGGAGATCAGTGAATGCCAAGTGAAAGATCAAAGAATGAAGAAAGTTGAACAAAAATCTTACTTCTTAAATAAATTCATTCATTTAGATACCATGTAGATTAAATGTTTAGTCAAATTTTATGCAACTTTTACAAATTCAGCTGTTACCAAAGGCTTATATTATTCTCCCTTAGGTTCACGGAGCAGCACTAGAAAATTACATTTTGAAATTATTTTTAAAATTTAAGTCAAAGTTTCCAATATTCCAGATTTTTCTAAGGTTATTAAAAAACCTTAGTTTATTTTTATTTTTAAGAAAACGTATCAAACATTCTTATGAGAGGGTTAACTCTCTTTACTTACACGTTTTTTTTTCTCTTAAGAAATCATAAATGCCAAAGCTTTCCAGATCTCTTTCAATGCAGTCCTGGTTCCACCGTAATATTATCCCATATACTTGACTTTCTTTTACATTCTTACATTTTTTGCGTAGTATTTTTCCCTCTTATTTCACATGTCAACAATAATAAGCTTGAAAGAAAACAAAAATACTAAAACCTTTTTCTCTATTTTTAATACTATGGTAATTGTTCTTCTTTATCCTGGCATTTAATTAATTGTGCATATTCAAGAAAATCCATTTCTTTAAAATTTTATCTTCCGGTTTACTTTCAAGTGTGATAATTGACAGGTAATAAAATGTTTAGGTCAGCAATTTCTCCGAACTCACAAAAAGTCAGAGACTCAGTGTTAAGCTCTTTAGACTCATTTGATCACTATGAGTGGAAATGATGACAAATTTTGATTAAGACCAGCTAAACCAATCAATAAAGTCCTTGGACTTGCATAAGTTACTACTGGCTATTCACAATAATGGTGATAGCCTGGAAGTGAACCCTGAAACCATTAACACGGAATGAACAACAGATAACTTGACAAAATATTTTTTCTCCTATTGTTTCAAGTTTGTACACCTATGTCAGTGTTGTAGAAATTTAAATTATGCCATTCTTGGCTGTTGTCCCTGCTTTTTTTTTTTTTTTTCTATTTAAAATATTTTCTCCAGCTTATCATTTAGATGACTTTATTCCCCCAACTCCACTAAAAGCACAAATCAGGGAAATCACAGAAGGAATAGTGGCAGGGTACTAGTGCTGTCCACCATTTTTGTGGATCCCAGTTCTGATACAGTAGTTGAAGTTCAAAAAGCAGAGAAGGTCAAGGTGAAGGTGTACTACTTCAAAATCCTCAAGGTCCATTGGATATAAAACTTAAACAAACAAGAAATTCCTTTCATTGATTAAATGTAGATTGAATTAGGAGGAAAAAATGACAGGCACCACTAAGGTTATATCCCCCACGCATTGTTTAACTCAGCATGACTGATTCAATCTGCTGAGCCCCAAGGAAGGCCAAAGATGTCACTCATGGACTCCACACAATGCAGGATTCTTAGAAGAGCAAAATCGAAAAGTTGCACTTTATCTACTCACAGCCTGGAGCCACTATTCTCATTCGGGTCTTGTGTTAGCAGAACAATGAACTACAGCAGGCATTGGGCTGTTCCGCGTAATAATTATAGGTATCCCACAGGCAAAGCTGTTGTTGCTTTTAAGACTTGACAGAATGTGTCTTGTAGGCATGACCTAGCAGATGGGGACTTTTTTCTTTCATCTTTCCCCCAAAAGCCACCTAGGTGAAATATATAAAGCATCTTGATAAGGGATATATTTTCTCCTGTAGGGGTAGTTTGATTACTATAAGCTGCTCTTCTTGTTCATTCACCTGAAAAATAATTGCCACTCTGTGGTGGAAGAAGTCAAGTATAGCCACAGAGGCAGGGGTAGACCTTTTGCTCCATCCTGCTAATTTGTGTCACCTACTGCACTGGCTTATGTATTGATGGTAGAAAAAAAAAAATGAAGCAGAAAATTAAGTCTGAAAGGATTTTTTGTCCTGCTGTCACTTTGTACAACATTTAGTTCAGTTGACATGACACTGTGCCTTTTGTTACATAAAACTGTCACATTGTCCCCTTCTGGTTAGCTGCAGTTTCTGCCCAAATCAATAATATCTGTCAAAACCGTCAAATAACGAAAGGATCCTATGATATGTTGGCTGCAGTGAATGATATTTTTTGACTATTTCTTTAAATGTTACCAAATTAGGTTCAAACACATATTTGAAATAAAGAAGTGACATAAGCTTTGTAAATGATATAACATTTGAAAATGAGGGCATCACTTATGTGCATTAGGTATGTACTATTTGGTGCACTTGTAATTTCCAAAGAAAATTTTAAATCGATTTCAGATGGATCGCTTTCATTATATAATGACAACTTTAAATCCTAAACAAAGGGGCAACTCAAAACCCTGAGCTTCTATTCATTTCCTCCCACCGCCCCCATATGTAATGATTACACTTAGTTATCAGAGATAATTTATTCTAAATGTAATTAGCCATAGAAGAACTGTAGGTATGGTCACTTACTGTTTTCTATCCAGGACGCTCAATGGTTGCCTTCTGGCATTGTTTGTAAGCAGGAAACCAAGTCACAGACAGCTATAACTTGAGCCAGTGGTCTTAAACTTTCGTGATCAGTCCCTCTAGTTGGAAACTGTTGGCGAAAGCTCAAAAGTGACTTTTTGGTAGCTTCAGATGAACTAAAAAATTATATTTTGTGGTTTAGTTAAACATATTACACTTTGCTCTGCTCGGGGATAATATCTTTATGTCTTCATGTTTCAGTCTCTCACCAAGCAAAGAACACATATAGAGATCATGCTATTCACAGTTCCTTGAACCAGGTAGTCTCTGTTTTTAAAAAATGTGTGTTTTAGCATTTGAGTTTAACATGCTTTCAGTGACCCTCTCTCCTGATCCTTCTAACTATCCCCTTACACCACACATTTTTCCACTTGTCAAAAATATTCAGAATTGATTTATCTCTTTTATACCTGATATGACTTAGGGTGTTTAGGCTCATGATACCTATATAAGTTTACCTTGAATCCCCAAAACCATGGCCTATAGAAATCTAAAGATCATCTGCCTCCATACAGAGTGCTATGAACTCCCACACGTTACCACTGCTTAGAGTGAGCTGGCTCAAATGTAAAACTTAACACCTCTGAGTTCTTCAAAGAATTATTAACATACAGGCATTAAGATACTGAGTAGACTGTATCAGATAGATTGTGGGTTAAAGAAGATACATTTACACAAGTACATTTTCCAATGTCCTTTCACAAGTACTCTGTCATATTGAATCAGGGCCATAGTTTGTTGCACACAAAAGTAATGAGAATGCATTTTAACACAGTATTATTTAGTCCCTGGTATGCCTTCCTTTAGGAATTTAATTTAAAAAATTACTTAAAATTTAAAAGTAGATCTGATAAAAATTTGTCTGCTCTCTTTCATATATGAATGTCAGTAACAGACCTAGAGAAAACATGTAACTCTCAGCGATGCACTAAATCAATACCTGTTCTATAAAATTCTGCAATCCTTCATAAAAGCTAATAAAAAAAAAGAGAGAGTGAGAGGTCTTGGGTACATGAACATATAGATATTCACATTTACCAAAAATGTTTAAAATAAATTAAACTTTACAATATCCATATGTCTTAGAACAGTGAAAGTATAGTCACTTACTTTGGTAAAAATAATAATATATAATAAAAGTAAAGATTTATTTACTTTATTATAAAATAATATTCTATCAAAATCCCTAGACTTTCTAAATTTATGGAAGTGCCTATATTCTAATCCATCTAAATTTTTTGCCACAGGAATATGCAGTGGTAAAAGTCTTAGTTTGAGGGGCACCTGGGTGGCTCGGTTGGTTAAATGTCTGACTTTAGCCCAGGTCATGATCTTATGGTTCATGAATTTGAGCTCCACGTCGGGCTCTGTGCTGACAGCTCAGAGCCTGGAGCCTGCTTTGGATTCTGTGTCTCCCTCTCTCTCTCTCAAAAATAAACATTAATTTTTTTTTTAAGTCTTAGTTTGAGTCTAGAATTTGGGCATTTGCAAGGATGCTAGGTTATGCTCACTAAAGCTCTATCTTATGGTCAATTGAAGACATTTCTGGATAAAAATTTATCATAAGAGTGGAGCTAAAGTTGGACTCAAGGACAATGGGTCATTATCTAAGAGGTTATGTCGTTTAGAGATTAGAACTGTATCTGTTGCTGATTTCTCTCTGACCCGGGTTTACTGAAATTTTGTCTAAGTCTTAGGATCAGGAGCTTGCAAAAAAGTAGCAAGGGAAAACTAAGAATTAATTCACACATGAATAAAGCAGTGATAACATACATGTCACCAGCTGGACAAAATGATACTAAAAACAGAAAGTATCTGAATTTGTTAGAAACAGATAAAGCAGTGTTTAGAGGGAGATTTGTAGTGTTGGTTTTTAAAAGGTTAACAAAATTAACAAATCTAAAGCTGTACTGACCAAGGGACAAAACACATGAAGGATGGCACATTTGTCAGGTATTATACGGAAGGCACCACTGCAAATCCTAAAGACATTAAAAGAAATTAAGAAAATATTACAATCCACTTTATGCCAGTACATTCAACAATTTCAGTGAAAAAGATAAATTTCTTAAAAACACAAGTTATCAAAACTAACTCAAGAAGAAATTGAAGATATATATGAACAGCCCTACATCCATTAAGTAAATTAAATTTATAACTAAAAGCTTTCAGCAAAGAAAATTAAAGGTCCCAATGGCTTCTCTTGTGAATTGTATCAATCATATAAAACAGAAATAGTACACAAATTATACACAAATCCTTTTTTTTTTAAGTGGGAACATTTCTCAAGCAATTTATGAGCTGAAATTATCCCAACACCAAAACTAAAGGTACAATGAGAGGGGCGCCTGGGTGGCTCAGTCGGTTGAGCTTCTGACCTCGGCTTAGGTCATGATCCCGCAGTTTGTGAATTCGAGCTCCACATCAGGCCCTGTGCTGACAGCTCAAAGCCTGGAGCCTGCTTCGGATTCTGTGTCTCCCTCTGTCTCTGCCCCTTCCCCTCTCATGCTGTCTTTCTCTGTCTCTCAAAAATGAATAAACGTTAAAAATACAAAAAAAAAAAAAGATACAATGAGAAAAAAGAAATTATAGAACAGTATCCTTGCATGGATTAAAACAATAAGACGGTATTACCAAATAGAAATATACATAAGATACTATTCCATGAGCTATTCCATGAGCAGTGGGATATATTCAAGCAGTGTTACATTGATATTCAAAAGCAATCAGTATAATTCAGTGGATTAACAAAAAATTAGAGGGAAAAGGAGGTCATGTTGATAGATGTAGCAAAAGCGTTTGACAAGATTTGATATTCATTTATAAAACTTTCAAGCCACTGGAAGTAGAAGAGAACTCCCTGGTGCTCGCTTCGGCAGCACATATACTAAAATTGGAACGATACAGAGAAGATTAGCATGGCCCCTGCACAAGGATGACACGCAAATTCGTGAAGCGTTCCATATTTTAAAAAAAAAAAAAAAAAAAAAAAAAGAAGAGAACTCCCTGAACCTGACAGAGAAATATATTAACATTTACAATAGCATTATATCTAATGGCAAAATAGAGAATATTCTGCCCTATTATTGGAAAGAAGGTAAAAATATTTACTCTTCCCACTTCCATTCAAGCTTTTATCAAAGGTTCTGGCCAGTCTAAAAAGGCAAGCAAGGGAAACAAAGGGCAAACAAATTTGAAAGAAAGAAGTAAAATTGTTTGAATTCACAGATGATATGATTGTATTAAGTCATCTAAGAAATTGATCTACTTGCACTAATAACTGGATTTACCAATTAAAAAAATTTTTTTTTTCAACGTTTACTTATTTTTGGGACAGAGAGAGACAGAGCATGAACGGGGGAGGGGCAGAGAGAGAGGGAGACACAGAATCGGAAACAGGCTCCAGGCTCTGAGCCATCAGCCCAGAGCCCGACGCGGGGCTCGAACTCACGGAGTGCGAGATCGTGACCTGGCTGAAGTCGGACGCTTAACCGACTGCGCCACCCAGGCGCCCCTGGATTTACCAATTTTAATTATAAATTGTACCTTCCTTTATTTGGGAGAAAATGTTTTTGTTTATAATGCAATTGATTTATGTTTTGTGGGAACGTTTTTGTTGTTGTTGTTTCTATTTTTTTCTTGATATTAAAAAATAGAAAAAAAAAGGTTTTGTTGATGTTGGCAATGAAGGGACAGGCTTGTGGGTACTCATCATTTGTGTCTACTGTGACATTTTGGAACAGCTTTCAACATTAGAAATATGTCTCTGTATAGCAAATGTCTCGTTATTTATATAGAGTAAGAATATCACTATATTTATAGCCTTACATGTCATGTGGTATAGGTTTCATCTACCAGATGAATCAAAACAAGACTTTTGAGCGATCAAGTGGAGAATGGCTATCCATCTTGCTTATACTGGTGACAACTGACACCGGATGTGTCTCTAGGTGAAGGCAGTGGTGGAATCTTTCAGATGCTACTAAAAGCAGAACAGTTTTGGTGCTTGGGGACACTGCCAGATTCTCGTCCCTCCCATCAGATGCTACATGGTTTTGTGGTTAATGGGAATGTCATCTGAATTAACAGATAAGGTCTGAAGTATGATAAAAATTGTCCCCAAATCTTAATAAAACCCTACCTTGGCTTCAATTTACTACAGAAGATTCAGTGGTAGAAATTTGAAAATCCTGATGGATGTAACAAGGTGCTAACCCCTTAAATAAATCAAATTGGTGGCTTTTAGTCACTGAGTTTTTAACTTACCTAAACCATGCATCTTGCTGTGCAATCTTTAACCCCATCCCGTCAGCTACACCACCATGGAACCACCAGATTTCCTTTGACTCTGCAAACCAACATCAGATGCACAAAAACTCAACGGTGGAATTTTATTGCTTTTCTGCTGTCCACCCCTGCCAAGAAGGAGTAAGTATGTAACCATTTGCTACTGACCAATTGATGAACACAGACCTAATGTAAACAAATTGGAAGGAGAAAAACGCATTGGTTTAAATATCAAAATTTTCCCTTGGGGCACCTGGGTGGCTCAGTCGGTTAAGCGGCCGACTTCGGCTCAGGTCATGATCTCGCGGTCTGTGAGTTCAAGTCCCACGTCGGGCTCTGTGCTGACCGCTCAGAGCCTGGAGCCTGTTTCGGATTCTGTGTCTCCCTCTCTCTCTGACCCTCCCCCGTTCATACTCTGTCTCTCTCTGTCTCAAAGATAAATAAACATTAAATTTTTTTTTTTAATTTTCCCTTATTTGCATATTTATACATTTACTCCATGTAAGCAAAACAATAACCTTTTCCCCCAGCATCCATAAAAGACAAATATTTATTTAAAAGTACATCTCAAAACTAATAATAAATTATCAAGAAAGAAATCACACAGACCATATTTTCTACCCATAAGAAAAATAATACAGAAAATTAATCTTTCTAAGTCTCAATTGCTTAGTAATTTAAAAACATCAAATAACACTTGGCTCACAGCCCAAAATAAACTGATTACAGACTCTTAAAAAATCACTAACAATGAGACTCTAAGTTTCTAAACTGTAGCCAAAATGATATCCATTGTACAATAGAAAATTTCTCCCATTTTGGTGAGCATTCCAAATCTCAGTTGGACTTCAATTTTTTTTTTTTTTTGCAAGCTTTTAATCACTTGCTTTATGGATGTTAATCTTCATCTGCATTTGTAGAAATCCTAACTGTAAATTGCCTCCTGTGTTCCTGAAGGGCTGAAATCAGGATATAAGTTGGCTTTTCTGCTCTATTGTGTCAGAGCTGGCCACGAGTACTCTGTCATTCTGTTGCTCCCAACTACAATTAGATTATATTGAAAGGCAAGTTCCCATAATCCTGAATTTCCCTACAGTAATCTGATTCTATATTTTTATCAGATACATGAACAATCTTTCAGTAGCTTCCTTATGTTTTTCGTTTTTCTCCCGGAGAACACTTTTCTCTATCTTTTATCCAGCCACAGACTGTAGGAGCCCTGACAAACCATCTCTCTGGGGTCTGATGATAGCTCCTGAGTAGGCTTTGTGAACAAACAACTTGTGTTCAAACATGTATGTTTCCCAACCTTTTTCACTCCTTGAATATTCCCTCTCCATCAGAAACTGAGTTGCTTTTCTGTAAAATTGATTCAGACCCTGAGCCAAGTTAACACTAGGCTTTCAAAGGTCCTTTCTTCAGATAGTCACCCTATGGCAAAAGCCAACTTGAAATTCTCCAGCTATTCCTTCCTGCCTCCATCAAGATGTGTTCTTGGCCATTTCCACTTAATTATTTAGAAAGTGTCACCAAATCTGGGACCCAGCTTTAGTGGCTTTCTCTTTCCTACCACTACCTACTACAGAGAACACCAATTTGATTTTTATAAACTTAGGAAATATGGCTTCCTTATGCTCGTGACGTCATAGAACAGGCAACGTGACACACTGCAGGGTCAATTTCAAGGAGTACAGTTTCATTTTAGGGGTTATTCCGTCAGAAATTTTACCTCTTCTACCAGAATCTTGGAAACTAGCATCCTACATAGGCAACATTATCAGAGATGCTAAAAAGGCAAATGAATTCATGTGCATCCTGAACATGGGGCACAGCCCCAAGTTTCTGCCCTCCATCTATCAGCAGAAAGCATGACAAAAAACAAAACAAAACAAAAAACAATGTGACATCAATTCTACGTATCAAATCAGAGAAAGAGCTTTGCTCTATTAATTCAAAAGTATTTAAATAAAAAGAAATGGAGGCTATCACAATGAAGCCCAGCATGAACAGAAATAATTACAGAATAGTAGAGAATTTAAAATGGGAAACAATGACAAATGTGTGAGCTAGAATTGGAAGCTACTTTTATATTAATGTAATCTTGAGAACATGATTATTATATTAATAAAATAAAATAAAATAAATTCATGCTACCTCAAACTACCAGTTATTTTAAAAATATAAAATAGGGGCGCCTGGGTGGCGCAGTCGGTTGAGCATCCGACTTCAGCCAGGTCACGATCTCGCGGTCCGTGAGTTCGAGCCCCGCGTCGGGCTCTGGGCTGATGGCTCAGAGCCTGGAGCCTGTTTCTGATTCTGTGTCTCCCTCTCTCTCTGCCCCTCCCCCGTTCATGCTCTGTCTCTCTCTGTCCCAAAAATAAATAAACGTTGAAAAAAAAAATTAAAAAAAAATATATAAAATATATGCATTGTTAAGAAAGCCCTCATTAGTTATAGTAATTGTTTTTTTGTAGGCGGTCTTAATGATAGTTACCATTACTAATACATTTCTTGCTTTCATACAAATGATGTTTACCTTTTCTGTTTCTGATGGTTTTTGTGGATAAAAAAACATAAGAGGATTGATTAGACAATAATCTGTTCCATGCTTCTAAAAGCTAAAAATCTCTCTCTGCGTTTACAGTTATAAGCTGCCTATGCATATTCTTCTTACTTAAAATTTTATTACTTGACAAATTTGTTTACCAATTCTTGTTTCATATATAATTTCTCCATGTAAATCAACTCTTCTTGATTCTCAGAGTTATGAAAATACACCATATTTCTGTTTCTTCATGCTGTGCTAAGATTCCTTCTGACCACATTGCTGTACATTAATAGGTTATACTGTTCTGACCAGAAGTTCCTGTAATAATTCATTGTCATCTATCAGTTTGCTAATGATGAAGAGTCAGCATTCTCAGAACATACTTCCTAGACTACTTCAATTACATATTACATTTTTTGTTGTTATATATTAGATCAGGCATTTTTGAAGAAAATTGTTTAAAAACGCACCCCCTGATTTTGTCTGCTTCTTGAAGTTTTATAGGTTTGCTTTTTTGCAACTGTTTAGGTAGATATTTATGTATATATACATAAATTTTATAGATAGATAGATATAGATAGATAGATAGATAGATAGATAGATAGATATGCGCCACCTGCAACTGAATGAAGTCTAATCAAGTCTGTACCACTGAATAGTTATGTGTGATTGGGCAAGTCAGTTAAACACTCTGTGCCTCAGTTTCTTCGTCTGAAAAATGTGAATTAAGGTAATAACAGTCTTTACCTCATAGCTTTGTTATGAATGTTGAAAGAGTTAATACTTACAACATTATCAGGACTTCTGAGCACTCTGTCAGTGCTTACCGTATTAGTATGGGTTACTCCTGTCGATCACTTTTATGGCTTTGTACCTACAATTCTATTTTTGACATCAATACCACCTATTTTATCTTTATATATAATTGGGCATGGATGCCTATATTCAAAATCATTTTTCTTCTGAAATTTGCATGCATTTCTCCACTATCTTGAAGTAGCCAATGATGCTGTGAGAAGTTTGAAGCTAATGCAATCCTCCTTATGCTACAAATAATTTAGTTTATTCTCTGGAGAAACTTTTAGTTTTGGGTTTTTTATTAAATTAGAAATATTAAATTTCTAATATTTATTTTTGAGAGAGAGACAGAGCACAAGTGGAGGAGGGGCAGAGAGAGAGGGAGACACAGAATCCGAAGCATGTTCCAGGCTCTGAGCTGTCAGCACAGAGCCCGACATGGGACTCAAAGTCACGAACTGTGAGATTGTGACCTGAGCTGAAGTCGGGCGCTTAACTGACTGAGCCACCCAGGTGCCCCTAGTTTTTGTTTTTATCATGATGCCTAGAAATTTCATTATGGAGTGTCTAGGTGTGTACGTTTTGTAAACTTCTGCCCCTCATTTTTAGATGGTTTCCATTACATTAACCTTCTGATATCACTCTCGTGATTGTTTTCAGATAAAAGAGATTTTGCAGCTGTGACTAAGGTTACTAATCAGTTGATCTAAGATAGAGAGATTATTTGGGCAGGTGGAAAGTCTCAGCTGGTACCAGAAGTGGAAGTTGAAGATTTGAAGCATGAGAGGGATTGACAGATTTCTACCGCTGAGCTAGAGGTGACTATGGGGCAAGGCCTTGAGAGTGGCCTCTAGGTGTATGAACAGTCTACAACCAAGAGTGGACCTCAATCCTACAGCCACAATCAAACTGAATTCTACCACCAACTTGCATGAGCTTGGAAGCAGATTTTTCTCAGCCTATGGATAAGAGCCGAGCTATTCTGCAGTTTGATTTTGATACTGTAACACCCTAAGCAGAGAATCCATCCAAGCCCAACTGGACTTCTCATCTATAAAACTGTGAGTTAATAAATGGGTATAATTTAAATTAATCACATTTATAGCATTTTTTTACACAGCAATAGAAAAAAAATTAATTACACAATGCATCCACTTGGTGGATACATTGGATATCTCTTGCACTCTATTCTCTCAGTCTATGCTTAGTTCCATCATTGCTGTGGCAATTAGCTTTGCATAGCTGCCCCTTGTCTTAAATGAGCCTTGCATCTCTCATTTTCAGAATCAGTCCCCCACTGAGGCTGTGGTGTGGTGTGGCCATGGGAATGGATGTGGTAGGTACTCATGTGCACCTTGGAGATAAAAATGACTTATAGAGCACCTTTTACCATTGGGGCAGGAGGTAGAAGTAAAATATCTTCCATCCTCTATTCTGTAGTGAATAAATTCATGACATATTCTGTATGGCTTCTTTAAGGGTTCTCAGAAGGCCAAGTTGCCCACACTTGGCACAACTCAAGAATTTACACTTTTTTTGATTATCAGTCCCCAGCCCTAGTCTGTGCGATCATCCACCAATATAAACAACTTTTAGGAACCCTCTAGTTTTAGGCTCTGAGTTCAACTGAGGCAGGAGAGGATGGGCAACCACTCTCTTCTGTATGTGTTTTAGGCTCTAGTTTCCTTCTTCGGGAACTTAAGAATTTATTTTGTTATTTTCACTAATATTATGGAACTACAATTATTTTATGTTTTTCAATTATTTCTTAATATTTGAGGTGGGAAGATAAGACTGCCAAATATCTGCCAACACAGATTACTCCTGTCCACATGACTTAACCAATGTGAATTATATCACAACTTCCTGATAGTTTTCCTTTTAACTCTTTTAGTACACTAAATATTCCTGAATAGATACTTTTGTTTATTTAAATGAATCCTTTTTCTGTTGCACCCATGTACATGTGTGAGTGTAGACAAGTCCATGTTCTTAACTGCTGTCTGATCAAACTGAGTTAGAGGACTTTAATGGTATATTTTTAAATATGGTCTTTTATATTCTTTCTTAATATGTCTTTACACAATTATCTAAAGAGTAAGAGGAAAATACTACTTATATTTACCATTGTAACCTCTCTATTTTCATCATCCTAACTGGCCAATACCCGGGAAGCCTAAGATGGTTTAGCTGTATTTGAGATACCCAAATTTATGGCAGATACTGGGAGTTACCTACAAAGCTGATATATTCCTGGGCCTCTTCTCCCCAGGGAGAATTCTCTCTAGTTCAAATTAATCATGGCATGTTCATTCCCCTTTCCAGGTATAGGATTTGGTATTTGACCCAAATGTTACAAATTAGAATTAAGGGGACATTTGTTGTGGGGCTTCTAGAAAAATTCTCCTTCCCTCAACACATGAACAGAAGTGAGAGATTCCCTTCTAATTTGTATTCAAGTAATGTTCTTTTTAACAAGTAGGCTTTATTTTTTAGAGTAGTTTTAGGTTTATAGAAAAATTGAGTGGACCATACAGAAAATTCCTGTATACCCCCTCCTCCTCTCCCTACTACATGATTTACATTAAAGTTCAGTCTTTGTGTTATATATTCTATGCATTTTGACAAATGTATGGAGTATACCTACCGATATCACATCATACAGAACAGCTTCATTGCCTTAAAAATCTTGTACTCTACGTATTCATCTCTCTGTTCCCCATTCCCCCAAGAATCTGGAAACTATAGATCTTTTTTACTGTCTCCATAGTTTTTCTCTGTCCAGAATGTCATATAGCTGGAAAAATACATTGTGTAGCCTTTTCAGACTTAGCAATATGAATTTAAAGTTCCTCCATGTCTTTGTGGCTTGATGACTCATTTCTTTTTAACATTGAAAATATTCTATTGTCCATGTTTACTACAGTTTATTTGTCCACTCACTTAGTAAAGGACATCTTGGTAGCTTCTGAGTTTGGGCCATTATGAACAAAGTTAGTATAAATATCTGTGTGCAGGTATTCGTATGAACATTGTTTTCAATCCATTTGGGTAGATACCAAGGAGTGTGATTGCTGGATCATATGATCAAGGTATATTTAGTTTTGTTAAGAAACCTCCAATTGTCTTCCAAAGAATCTGAACCATTTTACATTCCCATCAGCAATGATTGGAAAGTTCCTGTTCCTTCACATCCTCACCAGCATTTGGTGTCAGTGTTTCGGATTTTAGCCATTCCAATAGGTATAGTGGTTTCTCATTGTTGTTTAATATACTGTTAAGCACTGACATCTGTTGTTGAATATCTTTTCATATGCTTATTTGGTATCTATATATCTTTTTTGGTTAAGTGTATGTTCAGATTTTTTACACAATTTTTAAAAATGTTTTAATGTTTATATTTGAGAGAGAGAGAGAGAGTGCGTGAGCATGAGTGGGGAAGGGGCAGAGAGAGAGAGACAGAGACAGAATCTGAAGTAGGCTCCAGGCTCTGTGCAGGCTCTGAGCTGTCAGCACAGAACTTGATACAGGGCTCGAACTCAAGAGCCATAGTCAGACGCTTAACCCTGTGAGCTACCCAGGCACCCTTCCCAATTTTTAATCAAGTTGTTTGTTTTCTCATTGTTGAGTTATATATTTTGGATACCAATCCTTTATCAAATTTATCATATTTTTACCCCAATCTGTAACTTGTCTCCTCTTTTATTCAACAGTCTGTCGCAGAGTATAAGTTTTTAATTTTGATGAAGTCCAACTAATCAAAAGTCCAGCTTTTTCATTCACAGATCATGCTTTTTTATGTTGTGTTAAACACTAATTGCAAAACCCAAGGTTACTTAAGTGTTCTATGTTCTGTTCCAGGAGTTTTGTAGATTTGCATTTCACACTTAGGTCTATATACATTTTGTGCTAATTTTTGTGAAAGGTGTAAGGTCTGTGTCTAGATTCTTTTTTTTTTTTTTTTGCATGTGGATGTCCAGTTGTTTCCATTATTTGTTGAAAAAACTACCCTTTTATTTGAATTGCTTTTGTTCATTTTTCAAAATATAGTTGCCTATATTTGTTTGAGTCTATGTGTGGACCCTCTATTTTCATTAACCTTATCTATCTATTCATTTACCAATACCACGCTGTCTTAATTACTATAGATTTACAGAAAACCTTGAAGTTGGGTAGAGTCAGTCATCCGACTTTGTTCCTCTTTCTCAATTCTGTGTCAGCTATTCTGGGTCTTTTGTATTTCCATACATACTTTACAATCAGTTTGTGGATAACTACAAACTAAGTTGCTAGAATTTTGATTGAGATTATTGTTGAATCCATAGATTAAATTCAGAAGAACCAATATCTTAACAATATTGAGTCTTCCTATTCATAAATATGGAATATCTCTCCATTTATTTAGACCATTGCTTTAAATTTTTTTTTAATGTTTATTTATTTTTGAAGGTGAGGAGACAGACTGTGAGCAGGGGAGGGGTAGAGAGAGAGGGAGACACAGAGTCCGAAGCAGGCTCCAGGTTCTCAGCTGTCAGCACAGAGCCCGACATGGGGCTCGAACCCACTAGCTGTGCGATCATGACCTGAGCTGAAGTTGGACTCTTAACTGACTGAACCACCAAGGCGCCCCTCGATTATTGCTTTTAAAGTAGGTCTTCTGATACTCTTGCAGCCCTTACTTTGTGGGCAATGGAAAATTTGTGTGAATTGCAGGAATATGTTGCTTCTGGGTCCCTGACTTGGATTACACACTGAAATCTTATTTTGATTTAGCTCTTACATGTACTAGTGATATTATAGGGTCAGATCTGATTGTACCAACACTTTCTACTGTACCCTCTGGATTCAAAACCTTACTGCCTCTGCATTCTTCACTGAACTGCCTTTTGTGATTCATTAGGTTTGCTCTTGTTAAAATTCTTCACATTCATAGTTTTCCTTACAGTCTTATGGGTTCACTCACTCCTCACGTTAGCAGGCTATGCTAACGTGAATACAAGGAGGAAAGTGAGAGTGTGAAAAGGAAAGCTAGAGGGTGAAAGATCTCCAACACCTGTGTGTGGGTTATTATTTACACTCTGAGTCTGCTTCAGCAAGCTTAGTAATGTTCACTGTCCTACAGTTTGCCATAAAGTTAGCCACTGAGGCAGTGTTTTGTGGATATCCTAGTCTGGAGATTCAAAGACTTAAGGAGAATAAAAATCCTATTAGATAACAATAGCAATAATCCCTAAGTAAGTAAAATAAAACAAAAGTTATATGAAGGTTGAGAATCACTTCACTCTTATAGAAGTATAAACTTTGTAGCTCAAATCAATGATAAATAACCAAAAAAAAGACAATCCCCATAGTATTTTTGTGAGTTGGATAAGAATTCTATTTTATGTCAGCTCTGTCTGTGAATGGTGTCATTTATTGCAAAACATTTCCAAGACATTATTACATTGACAAAGAAAATGGGTCATGTATAAATTGTTTACCTTAATATCAGTCACCATGTTTGAAATGCATTAAAAATTGTCCCAGCTTGAGATTTTATTTAGGATTGCTTTTTTTGCCCCCATGAACCAAATGAGATTATAAATCTTCTAGAAAACAACCCATATGTATCCATATAAACAGCTAGATTTTCTGCATTTGCTCCACGTGCTGCAGAAAAATAAGAACTCTGACAGACTCTAGAAAGACAGATATCAATGTTGACATCCAGCTTCATTTTCCTACTGAACCAAATTATCCTGGTCACCAACTAAGAACAAGGTCGCCACAGCAGAATTTTGCTTAATAATCCTTGCCTGAAACCACCCTATGACTTAATCTTCCACAACAAAACTTTCTAAAACCTGAATGCTTGAGGTACCAGAACATTCTACATGAATAAATTAATTTGTTCAGTGGCAAATTTCTAATGAATTCAATTTGGTGTTTAATCCCAACAGATTTTCATGATCTTTGAGGGGAATTTGATGTTAATTATAAGTATGCATTATGTGTTTTTTAACACTACTAGAATTTTTATGCAACTTTATAGTTTTTAAGAGTCTTAGAGATATTTCCTCTTCAATGTATATTGTTGTATCTTTTTATATTTTTTGCTACAGATGTTGTTAATTGGTACATTCATTAATCAGTTCCCCTACTTTATCTATTCTCAGTCCAATATCGTGTTTTTAATTGATACTTTATAATATAGTTTGATAACTGTTAACTGTTCTTCGTATTGAAAGATTGCTTCATCAATTTTTCCCTTTTATTTTTTTCACAGCTTGTTGCATTATAAGCAAAATTTCTGTTGTGATTTTCATATAGGTTGTACTAAAAATTTGGTGAAAATAGTTCGGTAGTGGTGAATCATCCCATCAAGAAACCACATTATTTTGTATGTATTCAATTCTATTTATACATTTGGAGATAGGCATAAGAGGAAGAAAGCTCTCAGTATCATTTCTTTTGGGGCACCCGAGTGGCCTAGCTGATTAAGTGACAGACTCTTGAAGCCAGACCAGGTCATTATCCCAGGGTCATGGGAATAGAGCCCCTCATGAGGCTCCTCACTGAGCGTGGAGCCTGCTTAACATTCTCTCTCTCTACCCCTCCACTCTGGTCGTTCTCTCTCTCTCTCTCTTTCTCTCTCTCCCATTCTCAAAAATAAAAATTAAAAAAAAATGACTCTTTCAGGATTGAATAAAGAAAAGGGAATCGAGCAAAAAAATAAAGACTATACAATGTGTTTTTTTCTAAATAAACAAGAATATTTATTTGTTGAGTCCATTTGTGTAAGTTATATATATTATTGGATATATGTATAGACAGAGGGTGTGAATTTTACCACTATGTTAAGTATAATTGGGGGGGATAGTAGAATTAATAAGAAGGATGTTTTTATTTTCTAACTCATGTTTTAAATTTCTGAAATGTGTATAGAATATTTTGTATACTGAAGAAATATAAAGCTATTTTATACTATAGTATACTAATATAATATACTATAATGTGCTATAAATTATGGCTATAAATTAACCATTTGCTTTATTCTATTTTTATTATTTTTTCAAGTATATATTAAAATAAGTATTTTACTTTTTCTAATTCCGTTTCAACATCTATTAAAATAATAATGTATTTTATATCATTTAATTTTTAATGTTAGAAATCCTTGATACATTTTTAATATTGAACCATTCCTGTATTCCTGAGATACACTGCATTTGGTTATTATATTTTATTATTTTATACAATGATAAATATTAGTTGCTAATACTTGATTTGTAAAATTTGCATTGATATTCATAACTTGCATTACTTTAAAAATATTATACTTACCTTTTTGAATTGGTAGCCAGTCAAAAAGTCAAAACACATTTCCATCTTTTTTTCTAGGATGGGGAATACTTTAATGATAAAGAAATAATCCCCTTCCTCAAAGTTAGCTAAAGCTCACTGTAAAACATTCGTGTCCTGGTGCCCTTTTAAGAGGTATATTCTTGACTGCTGTACATTTTTTTCCTTTTACAGGGAATTTTGGCTTCTTAATTTTTCAGAAAAGAGGTGGCTAATCTAGGTAGATGATTCTCAACTTGGACATCCCTTGGAGGATGTTGGAAATATGTGGGGGCATTATTGACTTTTACCATGACTAGGTGGGAACAATAGATAGTGATGAATTACTGACATAGTGAACACCATCCAATATATAGGGGTGTGTTACACACACACAACCCAAAAGCAATTATCACACTCAAAATTACACTCTTTGAGAGACCTAGCCTTACATATGCAAATTAATTGATGTAATGTTATACTTGGTATTCTTTTATACATTTAAGCATACAGAGTTCATTTCAGTTGTGTCCATATATGTAGTTTTTAGTGCTTTTCTTTTGCCTGTTTAAAATCTCTATCAGACTTGCAAAAGGTTTGTACTATAAGCTGCAGTTGTATTTTTACAAAATCATCTTTTGTTTGAATTCTGTATTTCTGCTCTTCACTCTGCAACAATTTTTATTTTGAGATAACACAAAATATCAATATCAAAGCCAGAACACTGACATTGGTTATCATTCCTTAGCTTTATTCATATGTTACCAATTTTATATGCAATCATGTGTGTGTGTGTGTGTGTATGTGTGTATGCATGTTTAGTTTTATACATTTTTATCATATATGTACATTCAGGTGACCACCACTACAGTGAAGATGTAGAACAGTTCCATCATGAGTAGCTACAGTCACCCCCATCCCTCCATTAATCCCAAACTAGCCGCTGGCAACCATTAAGCTATTCTCCATCTCTATTCTTTTGTCATTTCAATTCAACATTGGCATATAAATAAAGTTATTTATATGATTTATTTGGTATTCACTTTGGTGTATCATTTTGGGGTCATTGCCTTTTTTTTCCATTGAGCATAATTCCCTTGAATTCTATCCAAGTTCTTCTATGTATGAGTGGTACATCTTTCATATTGCTAAGTAGTATTCCATGGTATGAATGTGTAACATTTTGTTTAACCATTCACAGATTGGTGGCATTGGTTGTTTAAAGTTTGACTTTTTTGAATAAAGCTGCTATGAAAATTCATGTTGGGTTTTTTTGTGTTTTCTTATCTTTGGGACAAGTGTTCAAGTTTATAATTGCTGGATCATATAAGGAAGTGTTTTGATTATAAGAATCTACAACACTCTTTTCCAAAGTGATTGTAACATTTTATATTCTCAACAGTAATGTTCAAGTGATGCAGTTTTTCTGCATTCTTGATAGTACTGTTGTTGTCATTATTTGTTTCTTTGTTTTAATAGACTTTATTTTTTAGAACAGTTTTAAGTTTGTACCAGTTCAGTAGAATTTACAGAGATTTTTCATATACACACTGCCCCACACATGCCTAATCCCTTTCATTATCAACATTTTCCATGACAGTGATACATTTGTTTAAATGATGAACCTACATTAATGCATCATTATCACCCATAGTTCATAATTTACAGTAGTGTTCAGTTTCAACTGCTTTGGATAAATACCAAGGAGTGCAATTTCTGCATTATATGTTAAAAGTATGTTTAGTTTTATAAGAAATTATCAAACCATCTTTCAAAATGATTGCACCATTTCATATTTTCTTTTAAAATTTTTTTTAACTTTATTACTTTGAGAGAGACAGAGACAGCATGAGTGGGGGATTTTGCAGAGATTTTCTCCCAGCATGTGGCTAGTCTTTATTCTCATGACAGTATTTTTCACAAAGTAGAAAGTTTTAGTTTAATGAAGTTCACCATATCAGTTTTATTTTTTGAGATTATGTTTTTGGTGTCACATCTAAAAAGTCATTGCCAAACTCAGGCATCTATATTTTCTTCTATATAGTCTGCTGAGAGATTTATAGTTTTCCATTTTCCATTTACATCTTTTATACATTTTTTGCAAAGGGTGTATGATGTCTGTCGAAGATAATTTTTTAAATTAAATTAAATTTTTCAAAGTTTATTTTTGAGAGAGAGAATGAGAGAGAGAAGAGAGAGAGAGAGAGAGAGAGATCATGAGCAAAGGAGGGGCAGAGAGAAAAGGGGACAGAAGATCTGAAGCAGGGTCTGCACTGAAAGAGAGAGCCTGATGTGGGGCCAGAACTAATGAATGTGCGATCATGACCTGAGCTGAAGTCAGACACGTAACCACCTGAGCCTCCCAGGTGCCTCTAGGTTCATTCTTTTAACCTGTAGATGTACGGTTGTTCCAGCACCATTCATTGAAAAGTTTATCTTTTCTCCAGTGTATTGCCTTTGTGCCATTATCAGAGGTCAGTTGACTCTATGTGAGTCTATTTCTGGGCTCTACTCTGTTTCATTGATCTGTTTGTGATTTCACTAATACTGTGTTGTTTTGATTATTGTAGCTTTATAGTATGTCTGAAAGTTGGATAGTGTCAGCCCTCCAACTTTAATCTTCTCCTTCAATATTGTGTTGGGTATACTGGGTCTTTTTTCTCTATACATAAACTTTAGAATCAGTTTGTCAATATCTGTGAAATAACTTGCTTGAGATTTTGATTGAAATTGTATTGGAATATACAGATCAAGCTGAAAACACTTGATGTTTTGCCAATATTGTGGCTATCTTCGAATGGAATATCTTTCCATTTATTTAACTCTTCTTTAACTTCTTTCATCAGTGTTTTGTAATGTCCCTCATATAGATTTTTTTTGCAATACACATTTACAGCTAATATAAGTCCACTTTCAAATAACATTATACTGCTTTACAAGTAATGCAAGTACTTTTTAATAATAAAAATTACTCTAATTCTTCTATCTTGTCCCTTGTATCACTACTGTCATTTATTCATAATACCATATATATGCATATATATGTATATAGAGATAAATTTGAATATATTGCTGCTATTATTTTGAGCACTGTCACTAGTTAGATCAACTAAAAATAAGAAAAAAATACAAGTTTTTATTTTACCTTCACTATTTCTTTTCTGATGTTTTTTTTTCTCTTTATGTGGATCCACATTTCTGACTTGTATTATTATCCTTCTCTCTAAAGAACTTCTTTAGAGAATCTTACAAGGTGCACCCACTGGCAACAGATTTCTCAGTTTTTGTTTTTTGTTTGTCTGAGGAAGTCTTTATTTCTCTTTCAGTTTAAAAAAATTTTTTTAACATTTATTTATTTTTGAGAGACAGAGCATGAATGGGGGAGGAGCAGAGAGACAGGGAGACACAGACCCGAAGCAGGCTGCAGGCTCTGAGCTGTCAGCACAGAGCCCAATGTGGGGCTCAAACCCACGAATGGTGAGATCATGACCTGAGCCAAAGTCGGATGCTTAACTGACTGATTCACCCAGGCACCCCTCTCCTTCGATTTTTAAACATAAATTTTCAGGGGACCCTGGCTCAGTTGGTTAAGCATCTGGCTTCAGCTCAGGTCATGATCTCGCAGTTTGTGGGTTCAAACCTCACATCAGGCTCTGTGCTGACAGCTCAGAGCCTGGAGCCTGCTTCGGATTCTGTGTCTCCCTCTCTCTCTGCCCCTCTCCCACTCACCTCTGTCTCTCTCTCTCTCTCTCTCTCTCTCTTAAAAATAAATAAACACTAAAAATTAAAAAAAAACATAATTTTTCAGGGTACAGAATTATAGGTTGGTGAGTTTTTCTATTAACATTTTAAATATTTTACTCCACTTTCTTCTTGTTTGTATGTTCTCTGAGAAGTCAGGTATAATTTTTACCTTGTTCCAGAGAATATTTATTTATCTCTGACTCCGTTAAGAATTTTTTTCTGTATTTTTGGCTTTCTGAATTTTGAATATGACATGCCTAAATTTTTTTCTTTTGTGTTTGCATTTATCCTTATTGATGTTCTTTAGCTTCCTGGATCTGTGGTTGGTATCTGATGTTAAGTCAGGCAACTTCTCAGTCATTATTGTTTCAAATGTTTTTTTTTTTCCTGTACTTTTCTCTCTTTTTCCTGATTCTGATATCTGTATTGCAATTTTGTAGCTTTTGTAGCTTAGATATATGGTTCTTATTTCAGTTTTGTTTTTGCTTTTCAGTTAGAGATTTCTATTATGTCCTCAAACTCAGATATTCTTTCCTCAGTCATGTCCAATCTACTAAAAAGTCTATGAAAGGTATTGTTCATTCCCATTTCGTTTTTTTTTTTTTTATATCTGGCATTTCTTTTTTGGTTCTATCTTAGAAATTCCATCCCTCTGCTTACATGGCCCATGTGTTCTTGCAGCCTGTCTATTTTATACATTAAAGCCCTTTGTATTTGATCAAAATTATTTTAAA